>NC_141998.1:5048812-6248812 GCF_049901715.1 Pseudonaja textilis | reverse complement strand
ATCAGGGCTGTGGTTGACCTCGGGGGGCTGGTTGGGTGCGGCCAATTGGGTAGGTGTAGCCAGCTGGATTCCACTCACTGGGTGTGCCTGACTGGGTGGGGGTGGCCACCTTGATGCCTCTCCCAAAACTGCTGGCATATTTCCTCTTCACACTGGGTAGATCGGGCCGAAGTGATGCAGGCCGGCCCCTTATATTTTCCAGGACGGCCTCTGTGGACCGGATCCAACCATATAATGGGCCGGAGCCAGCCGCAGGCCTTGTGTTTGACACCCCTGATCTAGCCTATTCTGTCTTGCTGGTCCAGTCCATTCTGCACCTAGCACATTCCACACCCTCCTGACCTGCAGGTGCACAGCACAACCCACCACTTCAGTTTTTAAAGAGCCACCACCCACAGGTGAGTCCCCCCACTGGGGCTCACTGCTGTTTTGAGGGCAGCTCTCTGGTCTTCATGCCACAGAGACAAGGCAGGAGTGAGTGATATGAGACAGAGTGGCACAGTGGTTAGAGTGCAGTACTGCAAGCTACTTCTGCTGACTGCCGGCTGGCTCATCAGGCTCAAGGTTGACTCAGCCTTTTGTCCTTCCGAGGTGGGTCAAATGAGGACCCAGATTGTTGGGGGCAAGAGGCTGACTCTGCAAAACTGCTTAGAGAGGGCTGTGAAACACTGTGAAGTGGTATATAAGTCTAAGTGTTATTGCTATTGCCCTTCCTTCCTTCCTTCCTTCCTTCCTTCCTTCCTTCCTTCCTTCCTTCCTTCCTTCCTTCACAGTGGTTAGAATGCAGCATTGCAGGCTGACTCTGCCCACTGCCAGCAGTTCAATCCTGACTGGCTTAAGATTGACTCAGCCTTCCATCCTTCCGAGGTGGGTAAAATGGGGACCCAGATTATTGGGGGCAAGAGGCCGACTCTGTAAACCGCTTAGAGAGGGCTGGAAAGCACTGTAAAGTGGTATATAATGTAAATGCTATTGCAATGACCAAGCAGCCCTGAGACATGTGCTCCCTCCTGTGGTCTCAGAGCATGCTACATGCTTTGCTTGGGCCAGGTGGTTATGGACCTGCCTCTGCATGACAGGAGAAGTGTGAGATCTTTGCCTAACCACCAATATGTTGGGGTTGCCATGACCAAACTTTATGATAAGCTCTCATTTCCATGATGGTTGCAAACGAAGGGTGTGCACAGCATTGACATCAAGTCGTACTACGCATCGCTGAGCACAAAATTCGGCTTCCTGAGAATCTCACCTTTCTTTGTTATCCAGTGAGGATAATGGCAGATGTTGAGTAACTAGAATAGGGTGCTTGAAATGCTAGCTGGGTTTTAAAAAGACAAGGCAGGACGAAGAAACCTGAGACCTTCCCTCAACTTGGCTCATTCTATTTATTTATTTAAGCAAACGTATATGACCACCCACTCACTCTTGGTGACTCTGGGCAGTTTAGAAGGATAGAGCCCCAATACAAAAAAACCAATAATCCTCCATCCCCTGGCGACAACAATCAAACGAGACATTTGATGGGCTTCATATCACTCTGGGGTACCCAAGACTATTGGCAGAACTAGGTCTTCAGGGCCTTCTGAAAGAATGCGAAGGTGGAGGCTCACCTTATCTCTGCAGGGATGATATTCCACAGAGAGAGGGCCACCAAAGAGAAGGCCCTTCCTCTCACTAGATCAGAGGTCTCCAAGCTTGGCAACTTTAAGACTTGTGGACTTCAACTCCCAGAATTCTGGAAGTTGAAGTCCACAAGTCTTAAAGTTGCCAAGCTTGGAGACCTCTGCACTAGATGGACCTTCTTAGGAGAGGGAATCCGTAGCATTCCCTGCCTCTCCACTCTGGTGAGGTATGTAGATATGACTGGGAGATAATGAGTTGATGTCCTACAACTCCTTCATTCTTCACCATGGGGCTGAAACTGCTGAGAATTACACTTTAATCATTTGCTAAGATACTTCACCCATGCTATAGTATCCTTGGCTTGAAATAGGCAAATCTCAACATTTTGGGCATCGGAAAGAGAAAGAGAATTTAAAAGATCTCTAGAGCTTGGGTTGTTTGAGAAGTTACCTAACTCTCAAGTTTGGCCAAACTTTCTCTTGATCATGGCCCAAAGCTGCAAATAGCTTAATGGCTGATGCCTCTAATTTTCCCTGGTTCAATTTGTGATCTTGTTATTTGCGGTATGTGTTTATTTATTCAGATGGCTGGAGAAAACTCTTCTGGAAAAGAGCTCTTTTTCAAATGTTTGCTTGAAATTATGAAAACAGATGACCTCCACTTCAAACAAACAAAACAAACAAAAAAAAAAAAGAAGTGAAAGATGCCATAGTCGAAGTGGAAAGAATTTTGACCTACTCGGGGACAGCTCTTTAATGCCTGCACCGCGCCCGTAATCTCTTTGATCCAGCTTTTCATGTCTTCAGGGCTGTAGGCCTACCAGAAAAGACAAAGGGGAAAGACACCATCCAGTGCACTGTGAAGTTAAATTCGTGGACATTTTCTGATGAATTATTTTCCTTTTTTAAATCCAAAAAAAATCTGCTTCACATTCATTTACACTTGGACCCATTAGGTTCTGCGCGCATGTCAGAAGCACAGAGGCGCTTCTGGGTTGAAAGGATTAGTTGGTGACATCGCCTTTGCCTAGCGGGGTGGGGGAACGCCAGTTGGGGACTCTTTCCATTTCCCCAGCAGGAGTTGGAGTGAAGGACGGGAGCTCAACCCCACCCAAGGGCAGCACTCGGGTTTCAAACATAGGTTTGCTAAACTCCATCCCAATAGCCTAACTGTGCTCCTGACCCATTAGGTCTTCAACGTTGACCATTCTAAGACCTAACAATTCCACAGTTCAGATTTAACTTTTTTTGTATACTCCTCTTCAAATGTGGCATCTCTTAAGGCAGGGGTTGCCAACCTTTTGGACCTCAGTGACCACCAAACTCATAATTTTAAATCCCGCGGATCAGAGACCCTGGGAAAATCCCCCAAAAAGTCTGCAGGAAAATTCCCCACCCCGTTTTCCTACCAATCAATCATTCTTTATTTGGGATTGCAGGATACTGTCTCCAGCTCCGTTCTCGGGGGGGGGGGGAGAGAGAGACAGAGAGAGAGAGACTTTTGGCTTCATGCAAGGAAAGCAGAAGAAGTCTTTCTTTCTCTCCCCTAAACTCCACCAGAAATGAGTCTTGCCGGCGCAGCCTCTTGGAGCAGGATGCCAAAGACTCATTTCTGGCAGAGTTTGGGGGAGAGAAAAAAAGACTTCTGCTGTTTTCCTCGCGTACAGCGAAAAGCAGAAGAAAGAAGTGGAAAGAAGCAGTCCGGTGGCCAGGCCAGGCGCATGGGGTGAGTGGAGCAAGTTCTCCCCCTCTGCCCTTCGCTCCTCCCCTCCCCCCCTCCCCACCATGTTGTTCACAATGCAAGTGACGCAAACCTTGTGTTCCCGCGCAGCCTGGATTAATTGCTTTGGGTGGGGGAGTGCTTTGGGGGTGACATTTCTCTGTGAACCACCAAAATTTTCTCATGGATCACCAGTGGTCCCTGGCCCACTGGTTGGCGATCACTGTCTTAAGGAACCTAAAAGGTGGGTAGAAGTGCAGAAAGGCCCTTTCTAAACTGTCTCCTCAATTGTCAATGCTCTAAATAAATTCTGCCAGTATGAAAAAATCCACCAGAGGGCAGATATGAGATTTGGAACTAATTGTGATGCATGTCTATAAATTCCACTTAGCAAAAAATGCAGATCTTGCTAGATTCTGATAAATACCATTTTTTTTAAAAAAAGTAGAAGTGGTTAATCTAACAGACTACAAACGAAAGATCTCATTCTGCCCTCTGGATGAACTCTGTTTTGATTAATATCTGGAATGCTATATCCTGAAGTATTAAAAAGCCCTCAAAATATATCTTTTGCTAGTCCTTTATGAAGCTAAGAGATCTGGTTGTAATTGCTTGATGCTAATATTAATGGCTGTGCTAACAATTAGGAAATGTCTTGTTTTGATTACTTCACTGTTTTCTTTTGATAGGGGCTGATATTGTGAAGATTGAATGCTGGAGTGTTCTATATTGTATTGATTTACAGTACTGCCTTTAGCTGCAAGCACACACTAAATTAAAATTAACAGGACCACTACAACACTAGGAATATAAATACCATGAGAGGTCAATAGAAAACCCCATGGGTGACTCATAGCGTTTAAATTGATTGCTTTAATACCCAGAAAATAAATAAATATATCCAAACTAGACTGGAAAAGACAAAAAAAAATCAAAAGCAAAATAAAAACAAAAAAGAAGAAGAAAACAGCAGGATTGCAACTAAAATATTCAGGGAAGGAACTGTTTTTACTGTTCTGATTCTTCCTACCCCAGCTGTTTTTCTCCAGATGTGTAGGAACTCTCTTTGACTCCATTGGCTGAGAATTCTATACTCTGGTTAAAGATTTGGGCAACTACTGCAATCGTCAGCGGAGACAAGATTTAAGCCAGACCAGGAACTTTCTTACCCTGGAAGCAACAACTGACTGGTTGGACTACAGTCAGCTGTCTCCCGAGACCTTCCATGGACAGTGGAGAGCCTACCATCTTCATCTTCATTTTCTGGTTTTTTCAGAAGGTTTCATGGATATTTTAAGGCAGGAAAAGAGGGTATGTTGCTTGCTTAGCTAATTTTGGGGACCCTGGAAAAGGGAACGGAGAACCACACAGGAGTGGGATTCTGCCGGTTTGGACCGGTTCGAGTGAACCGGATGTTAAATTTACATCGGGGTTGCCGCACCGGTAATTGAAGTGACTGGCAGGCTCCTCCCACCCCACGCCCTCCCCTCCCAGGAGTCTCATGCAGCCCATTTTGGATGTAGGTAAGCGCAGGGTCCGCGTGGAGGCTCTGAGAGGGCGAAAAACGGGCCGAACTGGAAGTTCCAGAAGTCTGGAAATGGGCCTGTTTCCAGCTTCCGGAGCCCATTTTCCCCCTCCCAGAGGCCAGAGGGAAGCTGACTAAGGCGACTGAATTCAGAAGTCCAGAAATGGGCCTGTTCCAGCCTCCGGAGCCATTTTCCCCTCCCAGAGGCCAGAGGAAGCCTCCGGATTCTGGGGCAGGCAAAAAAACAGGCTGAACTAGAAATTCCAGAAGTCCAGAAATGGGCCCATTTCCGGCTTCCAGTGGGCCTCCAGAGCCTGGGGAGGCCATTTTCGCCTCCCAGAGGCCTGAGGGAAGCCTCCGGATTCTGGGGCAGGCAAAAAAACAGGCTGAACTGGAAGTTCCAGAAGTTCAGAAATGGGCCCATTTCCGGCTTCCAGTGGGCCTCCAGAGCCTGGGGGAGGCCATTTTCGCCCTCCCAGAGGCCTGAGGAAACCCTCCGGATTCTGGGGCAGGCAAAAAACAGGCTGAACTGGAAGTTCCAGAAGTCCAGAAATGGCCCCATTTCCGGCTTCCAGTGGGCCTCCAGAGCATGGGGAGGCCATTTTCGCCCTCCCAGAGGCCCGAGGAAAGCCTCCGGAAGACTCTGGGGAAGGCAAAAAACAGCCGAACCAGAAATTCCAGTAGGCCACACCCACCCAGCAACCAGGCAGCGAACTGGTTGCTGGGATTTTTGAATCCCACTCCTGGAACCATAGGACCACATGCAAGGCTGAGGCCTGCCCATCCCTCTCTTAAAAAGATGTGCACCGTCAGGTGAGCCTGGCAAACTGGAGTAAGATCCTTTGGTGCTCATCTAAGGGAAACCTATGTCCAGGGAGCAGGTCAGGTGGAGTCTCCATTATCTCATACTTTTGTCAGGTGCAAGCAAACCAGAAGAGCTTTGAGAATGGGTCAGAGGGGTTTTCTTTATTGTTGATCACCAGGTTACAAGAATCTCTTTAAATTGTACAAACTCTCCAGTCTTAGGAAGGCGAGATAGAACCTAAAGGTTGGTCCTCAGACGTTTCTTCCCGCAAAGAGACTCTGAGCTGAAATGTCTTTTAACTCCCCCTCTCAGGGCTTCCTCTCCTTCAGTTGGTGGCTCCACCATATACTTTAATCCAGGGGTCTACAAATTTGGCAAGTTTATGTGATGACCCAAAGGGGCACGGCACAAAGGCAACACAGTCACATAAGAAGAGTCCCTTTAGTGCCTCCAACTTTGCCCCCAATGTCCAGGTTACCTTCAGCTGGAGAAAAAACTCCCCCAAGAACAGCCTTTAAGTGGAGGAAATTCAGTCCGAAAACAAAGTACATACAAACCGTAACTAGAAATCCAAACAAACCACTCTGCAGTAATTAACAGGGCAGGAGAAGGAATTGCAGACTTGAAAGCATAGCAAAACAGACACAGTTGGGAAGACGCTAGCAACACAGATAAGCCTCAACGATACCAGATAATTCACAATTTGCTCCCAACAAGTTGTTGCGCACAGCTTCCCTTTTAAAACACTGTGTTCCCAGTTGCAGCTAATGGAGGGAATCGGGGCCCTTTCCTCCCCCATAAGCCATGCAACTCACATTCCTCCCTTCTCTGTTCCTCCCTGCATGCCCTAGGATGAAGAAGGGGTGGGCCTGGATCTTCCTCCGAATTCCCTCTCCCTTACTCTACCTCTCTCCTGCTCTGCCCAGCTGGACTTTGCTCTTCCCCAGTTTCTTCCCCAGCCAACAAAGCCACGCCCCCACTCTCTGTTAGCTGCTCAGCCTCCCCCTCCGAATCAGATTCCGACAGGGGCATGACAGTTTAAGACTTGTGGACTTCAAATCCATGCCTGGCTGAGGAATTCTGGGATTTGAAGTCTGCAAGTTTTTAAAGCTGCCTAGTTTGGAGAGCCTAATCTAAAAGAAGTCAAGGCTCACGTAGCTGAAGGCATATATAACTAGCCAAGATGCATACTCTTGCAGAACTGTGGTCTTCTTCAAACAGATGGGAGCCACGCTCTCTTGCACAACTGCTTGCCACATAGTTGCTTACCCAGTAAACAAAACACAGCCAACCGTAACTCCTGGACAGGTGCAACACCCCCCGCCAGCAACCTATATTGCAAATGTCATTCTTAAAATCATCTGCCCTTACTCCATTGATTATGTTCTTCCCTTCCAAATCATTCACAAAAAAATTCACGTTTGGATGCGTACACCTATTTGTGTCCTGCACACTAAGTTTTCCCTCCACGGAATTTGAGCTGGGTCAAAGGACGGAAGCTTGCTGACCTTAACCTGCATTTCCGACTGTTTAAAGCACCCACGGAGAGTGCAAATGAAAGAAAATGGCCAATGAGGACATTTTCTGTCCTGTTTGAGAAAAATAGGGAAAGCTTTCTGGGATCTCTTCAAGCTACATGTTTTGCACCATTATAAGTCCACGTATCAAAAGAAAGTGACGTGATAGCAGTCTTCCAATTTTTAGGGGGACGCCCCGAAGAAGAGGGGGCCAACCTATTCTCCAAAGCATCTGAGGACAAGACAAGAAGCAATGGATGGAAACTTACCAAAGAGAGATCCAAGCTAGAATTAAGGAGAAATTTCCTGACAGTGGAAATAGCTTGCCTTCAGTGATTAGAGCCATCACTGGAGGTTTTAAACAAGAGACTGGATATTATCTGAAATGGAAAAGATCTCCCAATTGAACAGAGGGCTGGACTAGAAGACCTCCAAGGTCCCTCCCAACTGTGTTATTCTTATTTTTATTCTTAATCCTAGCCTACCCCTGGGGGACGAGCGGTCTGCCACCTCCAAGTGGTGTCCCCTGGATGCACGAAGCCGTCAAACGCTGACCGTAACTGAGAGCAGACCCTCCGACGACAGGCCGGCTGGAGTACTCAAATGCCGCATCAACATGGTGGAAACGTCCACTACAAAACACACGTCCAATGCTACCGCGTTCGGGGGAACCGACGGGCGCAGGAGACCATTGGCCTGCGCCAAAAATCAACGTGGCCATTGGACATTAGCGGACCTCGCCCGAGGCGAGACAAACGCTGAAGAAAAAGAAGAAGAAGAAGAAGAAGAAGAAGAATCCTAGCCTACCCCTAAAATCAGACCTTCAACAAAGCATCTGTGGGAACCCAAGGTACACCTGCACAACTCCTTTGGTGTTTGACTCTATTTCTGCCCCACCTTGACTTCCAATGTTTCTAAGCCATTCTTCGAATCCAGAGAGAGAAAACAATGTGTTGAAAAACACACGGCTAGCCACTCTCATCAACTCCATTTGCAAAAAGGCCCTAAAGCTTTCTTGGAAAAGAATAATGAACAGTTGAAGGACAAGGCTTTGCTCATCACTCCAAAAGTACAGAGAGGAATGGGGAAAAGGATGGGGCCAGAGGGATAGCACTAACATTCTGCTTAATTAGTGCATTATAACTTAGTTATGTTTCCCATGTCAGTCACTGCGCAAATATGCAACCCTCGTTCCCAGCAGGCTGTCATTTCAGTACGGCTGTAAAACATTGTCCAAATTCCAAAAGTGTCTTAGGGAGACAGGCGTGAGTTAGCTCAAATTAATTCAAAACAAATCTGTTTGCAGTTTGCAAATTTCAAAAGACGACTTCAGCTGTCGCAATTCAGATATGCACAATTGTTTTTCTCTTTTCATCTGAGAAATGTTGGGACAGCATGCTCTTGCTCGCCAATGGCTTTCAAGAAAAAGTGGATAACCGTTTGTCCGGGATGGAATAAGGACTCCTGCCTAGGGCGGGGGGGTTAGACTAGAAGACCTCTGAGGTCCCATCCAGCCCTATAATTCTATGAATTTCAGGCAATGGTACTTAAAAAGAATGCAAGATGTTCTTGACAGGAAGATGTTGCATCTTTTCAGAATTCTTCTAGACAAGCACCTTATAGACTTACTGGTATCTTGAGAAGTTTGCATTAATTTTTGGTAACTTTTCTAGTGTCTCAATCTGTAGCTCAGGGTTGAAATGAGGGGGCCTTGGTGCTCTCTGAGTTGTTTGTTTTCTTGCAGATGTTTCCTTACCCAAAGTAGTTGGGGTATGTTACCTAGTTTGGGTAGTTGAACCATCTGCAAGAAAACAAACAAACTCAGAGAGCACCAAGGCCCCCTCATTTCTAGTGTCAGTAAAATGCTTTCTCCCAGTTGCATACAACTCTTAGTTTCCTAATATCTGATGCTTCCTAAATGTTGTCCCAACACACCTGAAAAGCAGTTGTGTCCCTTATCTGGGGAAAACTCTCTTATTGCAATCTTACACACACATTCCCATGTTTATGGCTCTGTTCTGCACCTATACAAATAGCTTTCATTGTGAATATGATGAAATGGAGAAGTGAAATTGTGGCAATCTCTGGATTCTCACACTTCACATCCCCCTAGGCTAAAATGGACTGTGTATTAAGTCTCACCTCATTTACCCTTTCTGCTTGACAGCCTGTCAACAAAGCAACCTGTTTGGCAGGGGAAGAATGCTTTCAACTGTCAAAAGCTAAATTGATGGCCTCTGCAAACTAAATTAAAAAAAATGCTGCCTTCCCCACTAGGAATCCATTTTTTTAAACACACGAAGATTTACCAGCCTTCTGAGAAACCAGGTGACTTTCAGAAACTCTGAAACATTCAACCAGATAAACCTGCTAGGAAGTTCTATGGGTGGTCTTCTAAAATGCACAGCATCCTGGCTAGGGTAAACAGAAGGCATATATAAACCAGATTCCAATCACTGGAAAGGGATTGGAAGCCCAGTGATGTCCTTCTTAGACCCACGTTTAGATCATCTTGTCATGCCCCTGTTGGAATCTGATTCAGAGGGGGAGGCTGAGCAGCTTACAGGGAGTGGGAGTGCGGCTCCGTTGGCTGTGGAAGAAACTAGGGAAGGGCAAAGTCCAGCTGGGCAGAGCAGGAGAGAGGTAGAACAAGGGAGAAGGGGTTCAGAGGAAGACCCAGGCCCATCTTCTCTTCATCCTAGGGCATGCAGGGAGGAACAGAGAAGGGAGCAACATGAGTTGCGTGGCTTACGGGGAGGAAAGGGCCCTGATTCCCTTCATTAGCTGCAGCTGGGAACACAGTGTTTAAAAAGGGAAGCTGTGCACAACAACTTGTTGGGAGCAAATTGTGAATTATCTGGTATCGTGGAGGCTTATCTGTTGCTAGCGTCTTCCCAACTGTGTGTGTTTTGCTATGCTTTCAAGTCTGCAATTCCTTATCCTGCCCTGTTAATTACTGCAGTGTGGTTTGTTTGGATTTTTAGTTACGGTTTGTACGTACTTTGTTTTTGGACTGAATTTCCTCCACTTAAAGGCTGTTCCTGGGAGAGTTTTTCTCCAGCTGAAGGTAACTTGGACCCCGGGGCAAAGTTGGAGATAATAAAGGGACTCTTCTTGCTTATTTGACTGTGCTGCCTTTGTGCCACGCCCGGGTCATCACAACCTTGCCTTCTAAATGTGGAAATGCCTTCAACTTCCTACTCTTTAGAAAGACTGGTTATTCTGCAGGGCCTTTGAACTCTAAATGATGAGGGAACAACCTTGTAATTAGCTGGTTAGTCAATTTGCGTATACTATTTGTCAATATCTGGGAATTTTTGTTTGATTTTCAACCATCTTGAAGTAGAATTATAGAGCTGAAAGAACCACAAGGATCTTCAAGTTCAACCCTCTGCAATATGCAGAGAACCACTGAAATACTTCATCAGAGATGACTGTCCAGCTTCTTCTTTTGAGCTTCAGAGATGGAAAACTGGTCTCCTTAAAATAGGTTTGAAGCTCACAAGAAGAAGCTCGACCATGAAAGTTATAGCTCAGCAGCATCTGGAAATTTCACAATTTACAACATTTTTTGGAAGAAGGTTTAAACAACTTCCAAACAATGGAAATTTGCAAGACCCTGTTGTAAATATATTGCAATATATATTTTACCTGGATATAGAATGTCCGGTAGCTTGTTATAATTTCGAAGAGATTATCCCTCATTAGAAGGTCACTTGAAAAACAAACAAAAAAGAAGTATTAACCTTAAACTTACCTGCACATACCAGGAACATTTTTCTGAATGCCAATTTCTTTAAAGAATCAATTCAATATTCATACTAACTGAAACTGGAATTGGTGGCTTTGCTTGATGTTGTTTCTGAGACTCTCACTGGGATAATTTGTCAGTTCAAGAAACCTCAGAAGCAACATGGAATGCCTTTAATGAGACAAACTGCATCACTTCTGCATCTATGTTTGGTACCTCACGAAGTCTGAAAGGTAAAAAGGCCCCTTCAAGTCAAGCCTGACTATTAGTGACATCACTTTCATGCCACTTTCTTGGCTACAAAATGGAAGCTTCCTTTTCTTCATGGCCTTCCTTAAGCTACGGTACTCCGTACTCAACGGCTTTGAAACTCCTTGAATTTGGTACTCAACACATTTTGACGTTTTGTCCCGGAACTCATTGGTTTGGTACTCAGTGCACAAGCTAGAACTTGTCGGTGTTGGCTACCTGGTGATTCACTATCTTATCCCTTATGGGAAAAAATGTTTGATAATCATTGGTTTTGGTATTGATCACACTTCCCAGAACCGATTAATGAGAACTAAGGTACCACAGTACTAAAACAAAATCACTCTGCAGAATTACCTGGAGGATTACCTCCCACTTTACCCCAAAAACTATTTTGCAGAATAGCATCCCCAGTTTCATCTGTCCACCACTAGCAATGTAATCTGAGTAGCGTTTTTTTACCCCGGTGAAATGACATGGTGTCATGGTCACTCTAACTGAGGTGGTGGACTTGCAAACAAAACCAAAGAGGAACATCCCCTGACTCTAAATACTGACTCATTCCACAAGCGATTTGGCAGCACAAATACCAATACTAAGATAAAATGCCCAGGTATAATGAACACTCCTACCCAGATTTGACGAGACATTCATGAGTCTTCAGAACATCCTTCAGGAGGATTGACCGCAAGGGCTCTTTATCCTGACAAGATAAGCAACAGGGCAGTGCACAATTAGCCAACAGATGAGGACAGATGCCATGTGGGTTGGAAGGTAGATGAAAAGCCAAGAATAAAATTCACGAATGACTCATTACTCAAGCAAATTTCTAGTGCATGCAACACTCTTTGGAAAAAGGTTTTTGACATTTGATGTATCATTTTTGCACGCCGCTATTCATTGATGCAGGTATCTGACATATTAATACTGATCAATAAGGGGGATGCTGTCAGACCTGCCACCACTTAAACCTGTAGGCGGACCCGTAGCTAACATTATGGTTGGTTCAGCAAACTGCCAAATCCCACCCCTGGCTGTCCCCGCCCACCCCACCTTGCCCCTCCCAGGATTCTCCACGCAGTCCATTTTGGATGTGAGGGAAGTGCAGTGCCCACGTGGAGATCCAGTCAGAAGCGATATTTGCCGGTTCTCCGAACCACTCAAAAGTTTCTGCTCCCGGTTCTTTAGAACTGTTCAGAACCTGCTGAAGACCACCTCTGCTCCCAGAGGCTTCAGAAGGCTGGAAACGGGCCCATTTCCAGCCTCTGGAGGGTCTCCAGAGCCCAGGGGAGGCAGTTTTTGCCCTCCCAGGGGGCTCAAGCAAATCCTCTGGAGCCTGGGGAAGGCGAAAACACGCCCCCACCCGCTGCGGTGCAGGAGGCCAACTAGGCCACGCCCATCATGGCCACGCCCACCCAGCAATCGGGCAGAGAACCCATTGCTGAAATTCTTGAAGACCACCCCTGGATAGAAATGATCCTTGGCTCCGTTTGCTGGGAAAGGTATACAGTTTTATTAGAAGTCAAGTGTGTTGCAGTAATGCAGAGCCAGAACTGTGAATTGTGTGCCCAAAGCCTCCACTTGACTTTTCTCTCCCTTAACTGCCTCCTGTCGCTGACCCCTCCCCCTCCATGACCAATCAGGTTCAAGCAAGGTGTTTCCAGAATGATCCGTTCAAGCGTAGATTGGTATGCAGCGGCCTTCTTCTCCCAGCTGCCTTACCTTGAGGCAGCATCTCGGGGAGATAAAGAAGTTAACTTTCATTCTCCCCCAAGCACTGCCCTTCCCATCCACCCTCCCCATAGTTTAGGGCAGACTGGGTAGCACAAGCAAGCATAAGGTGGCAACTGACGGACACCTTTGCGATAAAAGGAGAGGCCACTGAGCTGTGGCACGAGTGAATTTTCAAAGTTCCCTGCTGGAGTTTTACAGTGATTTTTCGATAGGTTTGGAATTCCTTTTTGCATTTAAGCACGTCACTAAAAAGGCTTGTAGTATCTGGCTTTTACGATCGAGATATAAATAAAAGTGAGGATGTCTATGGAGATTCTCCATCATCCAGGTCATAGTTGTCCCAAAGGTGCTTTTTCAAGAGGCCACTGGATTTTCTGGTTTTTCTTTGAAGGCGTTTCGCTTCTCACCCAAGAAGCTTCTTGGATGAGAAATGAAACATCTTCAAAGAAAAGCAAGAAAGTCCAGTGGCCTCTTGAAAAAAGCACCTTTGGGCAAAAGTGAGGACATGTATAGAATCTTTATCTATCTTTAACTTTAATCTTTTATTGATTATATTGCAACTTCGTTGATAATTGTGAGCCATCCAGAGTCATTAAAAGTCAGGCAGCACAGTACCTATAACAGCAGTTAGGAAAATGGAAAGTCACTCTTTATTATTCTTTCTTTTTTCTTTTCCCCTTTTTTCTTTTTCTTTCATTTTTCTATTTTTTATTCCTTTTATTTTTCACTTAAAGCTTGTACTGTATTTACTCTGTGGAAAATTATTTTTATTAAAGCCTTTTTTCAAAATAAAAACAATACAAACATTTTAAATGATTTTAATAAAAAATATTTTTGTGAGGGGGAGTCAAGGAGCATATGAGTTTAATAAATTATTATAATCTATTGTTTTGTTGGAGCAAGTCAGATAATACCGCTGTGGAAATATATTAACTTTGGGGGATTAAAGTTAATTTCATCACAAATAACAGATGAATTCAATTCTTGTCTCCAAATGTGGGACAAAATTACTACCGGATCAGAAAATGAATCTTCGTGAGTTTTGTGCAACAGAGAAGTGTGACCTTTTGCTAAGTGTCTTCAGTTACAACTCTGAAACATAACATTTGCAGTTTGCATAACATGTGCAAAACAATAGTGTTTTACTTGATTTTCTTTTCACAATGAATTTTGATGTTTGTTGTTTTTAAGTGTTAACTTGTTTTACTGGGATGGCTTTATTTAAGACCGGTTTAATGTTCTCTTACAAACCTAGTTCTTACATTATGTCAAGCAGGTGATTTTCTTGGCTTTGATTCAATCTGTTGCACAAATCCACCTGCAGGGTTACTAACAATGGTTTATGGCTTAGCAAGTTATGAGAATCCAGCCAATTGCTGCTGAATCACCAAACCACAACTAAGCAATTGTGTCTTTTCATCCTGTATGAGCCTAATTACTGACAGAAAAAGAGAGTGTAGAATTATCTCTTCCAAATGTTACATTACTTTTTCTCAAAAACAGTGGTTCTCTAGGTTTTCTTCACCACAGACCCCTTTAAATACCTTTGGTGGCCATAGACCACCAAAGTCAAGATTTAAATTATAACATTTCTTCAAGCCTTTGTGGACCCCTTGTGACAATAAATATAAGGAATGTGGTGGCTCAGTGGCTAAGACGCTGAACCTGTCAATCAGAAAGGTCAGCAGTTCGAATCCTCAGTAACGGAGTGAGCTCCCGTTCCTTGTCCCAACTTCTGCCAACCTTGCAGTTCGAAAGCATGTAAAAAATGCAAGTAGAAAAATAGGGACCCCTTTGGTGGGAAGGGAACAGTGTTCTGTGCGCCTTTGGCATTTAGTCATGCCAGCCACTTGACCACGGAGACGTCTTCGGACAGCTCTGGCTCTTTGGCTTTGTAATGGCGATGAACACCGCCCCTTAAGCCAGAAACTAGCATGTATGTGCGGGGGAAACCTTTACCCTTACCTTTACCTAGATGTCTGTGGACTACGGGTTGTTAAAACAAGGGTCTGTTCCAGAGATGGTATTCAGCAGGTTCTGACCAGTTCTGGAGAACCGGTAGTGGAAATTTTGAGTAGTTCAGAGAACTGCCAAATGTCACCTTTGACTGGAGAGTTTACAGTATCCTTCCCCTGCCACGCCCACCAAGCCACGCCCACAGAACCAGTAGTAAAAATTTTTGAATCCCACCACTGGTCTGTTCACAAGATCTTGAAGAAACTTTAAAACTTCTGAGGCATCAGCATCCCTTTTAAACCGTATCTGTCCTAACCTGATTTTACCACTGCAGTCCTGGGACAAATATCCTTCTCTGATATCAAAGTGCAATTTGCTTCCCAGAACATGAAGATTTGGTTCAAAGGAAGAGAATCTGCAGCCATCTTCTCTGCAGCTATCAGGGAAGAGAGACAATGAGACGAAATCACAGCTTTGAAAAGGTCTGGGCTATTTACCTGCTCGCATTTGAAATAGTTGACAGAATTTTCATCCAGCATGAAGTAACGGCGTTTCCAGCTCTTTCTCTGGAAGGCAAAAAGAATCCCTTTTAAACCGTTCTTCCAAATACTCCATGTAACACAGAGGCCATTCTGAGCAGATGCTGAGAATGGCTGCTAAGAACCTGGATTGGTTTTTATGTTTGTGTCGTGTGATTGAAAGTCCAGCTGTCGGCGTTCCAACTAACAAACTCCAACCCAATAAACTCTGAGACAGGCATTTCCTCAAAGTTCCATTTTATTAGAGTTCTCCTATTGGCACATCCGGGAAAACCTGAATCTAAGAGTTCCTGGTTTTCCCCTTCCCAAAAGAGAAGTCAAAGATCCATCAGTCCATCACATGGTCCAATCAAATCTTCGTCCCAACTGGAGACCTTCCTCCAGACACTCCCTTCCAGGTGCAGGGCGACATGTCCTTGACTCTCTGAGAATGAACGTTGTTGTGTCTAATCACTATGAAATTCCCCCTTCCAAATTCCCAGGCACTGAATGTGGCAGCCGCGAAGCTTCCAAGTAAAAAATGGCGTCCAAGGCTGACACCAGCTTTAGCTGCAGTGCGAAGGCTGCTATCTTAAGTGTCTACGGAGATTCTCAATTGTGCAGGTCATGGTTGTCCCAAGCTGCTTTTTCCAAACGGCAACTGGGCTTTCTTGTTGTTGTTGTTTCTTCCAAAACGTTTTGCTTCTGATCCAAGAAATGAACTGAATGAAGAAGCTTCTTGGATGAGAAGCAAAACATTTTCAAAGAAAAGGGGAAAAAAAACACCAAGGAAGTCCAGTTGCCTCTTGGGGCTGCCATCTTAAGTTTTGATGACCACATCCTGAAAACCCCCCACCCCTGTGACCAAGTGACAAGTGATGGTGAGCTCAAATCCAAAGACACCTCCAGGTGAGGGATGCTTTCTCGCTCTGCCTTTGGTATTTCTTCAAGGTCGTCAGGTAAGAAGCACAGCCAGGAGTACTCTGTCGAATTGTATATGCAAAGTGTCTTGGAAGTCTGAACATATTTCTCCTTTCCTCTCCTTTTGTACTCCAAAAACCAAAAAACCAAAAACTAGGCAGGTTCCCTTCTGAGACACTTCCCATGTCCTCCCTCCTTCTATGGACTAAGACAAGGTCCCCCAATTCCCAGTCCGTGGACCAGCACTGAGCTGTGGCATGCCAGAAACCGGGCCATGCAAACAAGCAAAGCCCCGTTCGCAAGATGCAAGGCAGCATTGCGTAACCCTGCCCCCCTTTGGTCCATGGAAAAAACACGGAATTTGTCCCTGGTGCCCAAACTGGGGGGCCGCTGGACTGAGATACCGTTGACATTCCAGGTCTCCAGTCTGCAGCTCTTCCTCCTGCCTCCCAAGGTCATTCCCGCATACCATTTGGGTCTTCTGCTGCAGGAAAAGAACCTCTTGCTTGTCTTTCCCTTTTCTGCTTTCTTCTTCCTTTTCCAAGGAGCACAAATAGTCCTTGACTTACAACCATTTGTTTAGTGACTCTTCGCAGTTACAAAGGCGCCGAAAAACGACTTGGCACAACTGTGGCTCTAAAGCAGCATTCCCCGGATCACGTGATCGTAACTTGGATGCTTGGCAGCCAGCTCGTATTTGGGACAGCTGCCGTGTGCCAGGGCCATGTGATCTTATCTTTTGCAAACTTCTGACAAACGAAGTCAATGGGGAAAGCCAGATTCACTGAACAGCCGCATTACTGACTTGTTCGGCAACTGGTTCATACTTATGACCATTCCAGTGCTGGGATTCAAATATATTTGCCACCGGTTCAGTGGGTGTGGCTTGGTGGGCGGGCTTTGCGCATGTGCACACACTTTGTGTGCACGCGCGCGCCAAACGCATACTTTGCGCAGGTGCAGAGGCGTTCTAACTCGCCCTCTGCAAGCCTGCATGATCCCGGTTGCTTTAGCACCTGCTGCGTGGCACTATTCTATGCCGCACAAAGAAGCTGCATTTCAAATTCAGCGGATAAAGGTGATTATGGGAGCCTGGGCGGGCAGGTGGGCCCAACAATAGAGAAGCAGAGAGAACCAGTTTGGTTTCTACTGCTCATCGCTGCAACCGGCTCACCAGAACCAGGCCAAACCAGTCGAATACCACCACTGGACCATTCCTGTGTTCCAAGTTCATGTGATCTCCTTTCGTGACCTTTGTCAGTATATTCATGAACTGGAATAGAGCTTGGTAACAAGGTCAGCCAATGAATAGGCATAGCAACTAAATCAGCCAATGAGGATAGTTTGGAAACTGAAACTAAAAGTAGCTTAGGCGTGGCTCTATACAAAGCTCTGCAACTCTGAAGCTGTGTTGGAGCTCTAAGTCTGTCTACTGAAGATGAAACTAACTTGCTTGCTTACTTGCTGAAGACTGGAGCTCTGCTCTGAGCTTGCAACATGTTTCTGTTTGAGTTTGCTCCATGTTGGAGAAATCTACAACTGGTTTGTAAAATCTTATTATGTTTATGAAGATGTTAAATGAAGCATCAGCCATCTGCATTTATTTTTCTGGTGCTGAATTATCACCGCAAAATTCTCAGTAACCTTCTGACAAGCAAAGTCCATCGGGAAGCCAGATGCACTTAACAACTGGCTTACCAACTTATCCATTGCAGTGGTTCATTTAACAACTATGGCAAACAAGTTGGGACAAAACTCATTGAAGAAACGCCTCGCTTAGCAATGGAAATGTTGCGCCCAATTGTGGTCGTAAGTCAAGGACTACCTGTGTTTTTCATTTCCTCCTTCCTCTCAAGAGTCTTTTCCTAACAGCATTCCTTGAAACGATCTCCTCATCCAAAAACTCTCCAGAGAGATAAAATGACCAAGAGAGTCACCAAAGACAAGTCAAAACGACACTTACTACGTTCCCCTGCTTGACACAATAGCCACTCTTGAGGACTAGAGGTCCCACCGGGGTTTTGGTAGCAGGGTTGTAACTCTGGGACCGCTTCAACAAAGGGTGAGATGAAAGCTCGTGGCCTTCAGAGCCATCTCCTCCATTCTGCAAAGGAAAAAGGGAAGAAAAGTTCCAGTTAGACTAGAGTACTTGAATACAGCTCATCAGTCTGGAATCCGCATTACGTATCTGATATTAATACAGTAGAGAAAGTCCAGAAATATTTCACAAGAAGAGTTCTCCACTCCTCTACTCGTTGCAGAATACCTTATGCCACCAGACTTGAAAGTTTAGACCTAAACAACCTAGAACTATGCTGCCTTCGGTTTGATCTAAGTATAGTACATAAAATTATATATTGCAATGTCCTACCTTTCAAGGAATATTTCAGCTTCAACCATAACAATACAAGAGCACACAATAAATACAAACTCAAGGTTAATCGCACCAAACTTGATTGCAGGAAATACGACTTCAGCAACAGAGTGGTCAATGTCTGGAATACTCTACCTGACTCTGTGGGTTTTTTCCCCAAACCCCAAAAACTTTAACCTTAGACTTTCTACTATGGACCTCACCCCTTTCCTAAGAGGTCTGTAGGGGGCGTGCATAAGTGCACCAACCTGTCTACCGTCCATGTCCTATTGCTTCTTTTTTATTCGCATCCATTTCATGTATTCATAACCATGCTTATACTTATACCTGTTATCTAATACTTGCTTGACAAATAAATAAAGAATTCCTCAGCCAGCATAAGCATAAATTCCAGACAGACCTGGTTATCCTAAGACTGCCAATTAATTGAATCTACACCCTTTCTACTTAAAAAATCCCCAGGTTTTCAAGGACACCCCACCCACTGCAGTTCTTCTCTCAACCACAGCTCCACGAACAAACATCATCATGTTCATTAAATTAATCCAAGCTCACTAAATTATTCCAAGAAAACATACTTCTTCAGTGCCAAGATGTGCAGTTGCCAATCCCAAATTGCTGTCATTCCTGAAAAAGTTGGGTGAGGCCCTTGAGAGTCTTTACAAAGGTAGCCACCCAATGCTCATTTTTAATAACGTAAAGGAGGAAATGCTGAGATACGTGAGGAATCATCATCAGTTGCTCTATGTAATCCATTAAGTTACTTGATATATTTTAATTAAACTTTATTTCATGTAGCTTTTTTTTTCCCGGCCCTGCCCTCTTCATGATCCTTTCCCTTCCAAACTTTTTGAAGCAACCAAAAGCCACAAAATGGGCCTCCTTGACTTAGAGGAAGGGTAACTTTTATTTCTTCCTGCCTAAAACCACTTTCGCATTAAGAGGAACCATAGGGAGCATCAAGAAAGTGAAGATGGTGGCCACAACCACAAGAACAAATTACTACCTCCCCATGCAACGTGTGATGTAAACAAAATGGAAGGACTTCCAGCAGCCATTTTGTCTTTTATTAACCTGGCACTATGCAGCTCTTTGCTTCCCTTGTACCAATTTTTCTTCATCTTGGTGCTTTAGTATGGGTGGACTTCAACTTCCAGAATTCTCAGCTGGCATATTGGCTGGGGAACTGTAGGAGATGAAGTCCACCCATCTTAAAGTTGCCAAGATTGAAAAATATAATAATATAGCAATCGGCTGGAGGTCACGCCACATACCCAGATTATGGGATGAATAAGATGGTAGACTAACTTCAACCCAAAATTGACTATTGCCACTTCTTCTCTTTTTGTTTTAGACCTCCTTTCCATTTTTGACATCTCCTCTCTGTTTTAACTTCTTTCTTGTAGTTTCATTTCTTTTTTCTGTCAACCACTGCCCTTCTGGGGAACCAGAGCAACTCCGTGAATAGGGCAAAGTAGTTTCTTTATTGTTGAATCTCACCAGACTGAAATGGAAGAAGAAGATTTCAAGACTCTTCCTCCTACAGAGTGAGTCCAAACTAGATCACCTCTTTACTCTTCCCTCTATACCAAGGGTCTTCAACCTTGGCAAGTTTAAGATTTGTGGACTTCAACTCCCAGAATTCCTGAGCTAACATGACTGGAGGAGGAATTCTGGGAGTTGAAGTCCACAAGTCTTAAACTTGCCAAGGTTGAAGAGCCCTGCTCTATATCAGCAGGTGTGTTCATCACAATAAGAAAAGAAAATCTAATATATAAACTATGAAAAAAGTAGCTAGATAGAATCATAGACAAAAGTCTGTGAACTCACTAGAAGATTAAAATCTATGTAAAAACTAAAGGTGGATTATCTATATATATAAAAGTGAAATACCACTCATGCATCACCACAAAATCTCCAGAACCGTAAAGCCTACAAACTTGAAATTTGGCACGTATGTTCCTCTTGGCTTCTAGGTGCTCACTAAGAAAGGATTTTTTGAAATGACCATCAGAGCATTAGTATTTCCTCTATTATTATTATTAACATGCTGTGATGCTAAGGAGTTCTACTCCCACTCCCCACCTGAAAATAAATCTGTTCCAAATGCAAAACACAAGCAGAGGAATTTCAGTTTAAGAGCACCAAGCAGTTTTAGTACAGAACAGTTGAGCTAAGCCATGCCTAGGCTCCTTGCTGTCTTCTTCTTACTCACACAGCAAATACTGTTTCAGTTTCCAAACAGCCCTCAACTCTCTCACACACTGATAGGATGCTAGCCAGATGAATACTAATGGATACTGCTAGGTAGAAGCAGAATTTTCCCCCCTTATTTTCCTCCCCCAAAACTAAACCTGATCACATAGTTTTGTAGTGAAGCACAGGTATCAAGCTAGTACATTATATACCTTAAATCCATATTGTAATAATTAATAGATGAAAAGGGCTGGATACTGGATTAAGAATAATTAATTGTATCAGCACCTTGTCCTATATTCTATAAAATTAAAAGTAAATCGCTTTCCAAAGCAGTGTACAAAACAGCATACGGAGCCTTATGGCTTGGGTAAGAGCCTCAGTGACGCAGTGGTTAGAGTGTAGTACTGCAGGCTACTTCTGATGACTGTCTGCTGCCTGCAATTTGGCAGTTCAAATCCCACCAGGCTCAAGGTTGACTCAGCCTTCCATCCTTCCGAGTTGGGTAAAACCCAGATTGTTGGAGGCAATATGATGACTCTGTAAAAACCACTTAGAGAGGGCTTTAAAGCTCTATAAATAAAGTGGTATGTAAATCTAAGTGCTATTGCTATTGTGTAAATTGATATTTTTCAGCAAAATAGACATGGTTGAATGTATTCTGTTGTTTAATGGAGAAAAGCAGTTGTGATTTCTGGCTGCAGAATTGCCTTCCTGAAAACCTAATTGTTGCTAAGAAGCAAAGAACCTATAAAATCCTTTGGAGATGCAAAGCCATGTGGGGAAAATCCACTAAAATCTGTAGTCAGAAAGGGATGAAATCACGATAGGAAGCGACTTCTGCTTCCTTTTCTCTTCATACCTCCAATAATTAATCATGTTACTGCTAAGGATAATTATGCAATTTCTTCCTATTTCCAAGATTGCAGAATCATGCCTCGCTTGGAAAGAGAGAGACTAACTTTACTGGCTCCATCCCAATTTATATATATATATTTTTAAAAAGGCCAAGAGAACAGAGACCGCATTCTTGGTTTTTCGTCTTCTTTCTCTTCTGAAGTTGGGGCAGAATATTTTTCCCAAGAAAACAATGATCAGCAATTACAGAAGAGAAAGAGCACCAAGGAAGAGGCAAACTAGGAATGCGAGGGGAATGGAGAACGCAGAGAAAACGTATGGATTGAGTTCCAAAAACTGGGGAAAAAGTTAGTAAAAACTTTTTCAATCTAGTTTTGCTTAAATGGGGGACTGAACCAAGAGAGATGCTTGAGAGTAGAGCTTTGGTCTTTATCGGCCACTACTTTGGAGAAGCAAGTGGGATTTTCTTCCTTTTCTTCCTAATTACAGAAGTGCCCGTTCCATACTTTTTTAATAATTCCAGCTCCCCAAATACCCAAATACCAAGAGACACACACAATGCACCACTGTGTGAACCACGTTGTGTAGCTGGCTTCCTCAGCCAAGACACCAGTCTCCCTGGCTTTGGAAGATCCATAACAAAGACCCTTCTGTCTCAGCTAACTTAGGCCTACCCTCTAGACAGTGGAAAGAGCTAACACACACACACACACACGCACGTGTGCACCCATACACCACCATCCAAGATAATAACACTTGTCCCTTTTGAAAGACAAGGCAAATGTAGCATCAAATGCAGAGGCTCACAGGCAGCCTGCCAGGAACTGAAATTTCCAAAACAGAGATGAAAAGGAAGGACTGGCAGGAGCAGTGGTGGGATTCCTTTTTTTAAAAAAACTACCAGTTCTGTGGGTGTGGCTTGGTGGGCGTGGCAGGGGAAGGTTACTGCAAAATCCCCATTCCCTCCACATCCCACTAACCTTCTTTCCAGCTCCGTTCTCCTGTGCAGGGCAACCAAAGAAGACTCAACCGATCAGCTGGGACTCGGGAGGCAGAGAATAGATGGGGGTGGGGCCAGTCAGAGGTGGGATTTGCTGGTTCTCCAAACTACTCATAATTTCCACTACTCATTCTCCAGAACCGGTCAGAACCTGCTGAACACCACCTCTGGGTAGGAGAAAACGGAGCTGGCAAGTAGGGTGAAAGAAGAGGTTGGCTGGTATATGAGGGAAAAAAATGTAGACTTTTGAAAAGAAGGAGGGGGAATTCTGTTGCATCAAGGTCAACCATCTTGATTTTTTTTTTTTTCACGCATGCCCCATGGACAGAGAGCAGCCTGTTGGGAAGCTGCCATGAAGATGATTTGCTAGGGAAACTTCCTTAAAAGGAAGTTAAGTGAGCCAGGAATAGGATGGCGCCTTCAACTCTTGATGGATAAGAAGAAAGAAGGGAGAGAAAAAGGGAGGGAGGGAGAGAAAGAGGGAGGGAGGGAGACAGGGAGTGAGTGAGGAGAGGAAGGAAGGAAGGAGTGAAGGAGGAAGGAAGGAAGGGAGTGAGACAGGGAATGAGTGAATGAGTGAGGGAAGGAGGAAGGGAGGGAGATAGGGAGGGAGGGAGGGAGGGAGGGAGGAAGGAAGGAAGGAAGGAAGGAAGGAAGGAAGGAAGGAAGGAAGGAAGGAAGGAAGGAAGGAAGGAAGGAAGGAAGGAAGGATCTTCCATTGCTTTTCAAAAGGGCAGATTCCCAATCTGAGAAGGAAGTTCTGCATGACATATTTTTCGGCAGAGTTCCTCACTCCAGTCACTGAACTGCCTGCTTCAAGGTGCTTCAAAAGAGAGAGACCTGATACCCGAGAGGCCATTTCCACCAGATAAAATGCTGGGTGGCTGGAAATGATTTGGCTTTCTCCATTACTTCCATGTGAGGTGGAGCAACTTGCAAAACAGCTGGAACCAGGAGATCAAAGAGACACCGAGGAAGAGCGGAGCTGCTCTGCACAGAGCTGTCCCAAAGGTGCTTTTTAAGGAGGCAACTGGACTTTCTGGTTGTTGTTTTTCTTTTGAAGACGTTTCGTTTCTCATCCAAGAAGCATCTTCAGCTCTGACTGAATGGTGGGGAATAGAAGGATTTCTACTCCTTGCAGACAGCTGGTCATTTGCATCCTTTTAGAGAGCTGTTGAGGCCACTTGGAGGTTTATCTGTGTCCTCAAGGCCACCTGAGCAGTGCTCTTGTTTCCTGTAGTCTGCATTTTTTTTCTTCTAGACATCCGTTCATACTCCCAGACCATCCCAAATCGTATAGCTAAAAGTCTGTAGAGATTCTCAGTCCTCCAAGTCATGGTTGCCCCAGAGGTGCTTTTCCACGAGGCAACAGGACTTCCTCCTTCTTTCTTTTTTTGAAGACGTTTCGAGGATAGAAGTGAAACGTCTTCAAAAGGAAAAAAAAAAAACAAGAAAGTCCAGTTGCCTCCTGAAAAAAGCACCTTTGGGGGAAAACCATGTCCTGGAGGACAAAGAATCTCTACAGACTTCTGCACAGAGCTGAACTGCAATGTTCCAGATCATGTTGACTGGATGGAGTTCTTACATGCCGTCTACATTCCCCACAAGTCCCCAAGGCCATGCTAAATTAAAGGCATTGTGAGAAATCCCATCATGGGCCAGATCTCGTGCCGTGTAGTGTTTCCAGAATTGACTCAGAAGAACACAAAACTTAAGAGAGGGCACAGAACAAGCTTTTAACCATGGCACCTACTAGAATGTTGAGGCTATGGCACCCACCCAAAGATGGCATATATTAGCGCCAGGGTGTCCCCAGAGTATCACACTCAATCTTCCTACTTGTTCTTTTACAGCATGTGAGTGAACCTTACAGCATGTGAGGTTTTTTTTTTTTGCAACATTCAGTATCACAACCACAACGCCCGCAGGTGTGGAAGGCTTTTCTTTCTCTTCTTTTTTTCTTGGGTGTGGGAGAAGGAGACTGTCAAAACCTAAAATTGACATATGTGTAGCCATTTTAGTTAGGCTTAGTATATATTCTTTTTCTTACTTTCTTTTTGGTGGTCATGGGGGGGAAGGGTTTCGGGCTTGCCACATTCCTAAGGGGAGAGGAGTGGAGAGTTATTTAGGCTAAGTGGTTCTTCTTCCTGTGGGAAAATGAGCTGACTGTGTTCAGGCCCCTTGAGGTGGAGATTTATGACATCAAGCAACGTTGAATTACTTCTATTGTAGAAAGTGACTTTTGGGGGGGTTGTTTCTAATTTTTAATATTGTGAGGTAATTCCAGGTTGGGTCAGATCCAGAATTACCACGGACTTTGTCAATTTGATGTTTTCCTAAATAAAAGAAACTGTTTTGGAAGATGGACTTGGCTCTTTTCTTTTTAAATGGATTTCATCACTTGGAAGCCTGACAGAGACATTAAATAATATCTAAAACCAGGAACACAATTTCCAAGCGAGCAGAAGGTTTACATTTAATTGACCATATTTAATTGCAATGCTATCCATTGTAGCATACTAGGCACTTTGTCCTCTGTCATCCTGAGAAGGCCCTACATTGATACAAGAGAAGCTTTTGTAGAGAGAACAGTCTCAAACTGGGGTTCCCCCTCTGTGCATAATTTTTGCAAGGGTGTAAGCTACCAAAGAAAGCACCTTGTGGTGGCTGCTGGAAATGGAATATACCTTGGGACTATTGTCCAGGGAGATTCTCAGTCATCCAGGCCATAGCTGTCCCCAAAAGTGCTTTTTCAAGAAGCAACTGAAGCTTCTTGGATGAGAACCAAAACTTCAAAGAAAAACGAGGAAGACTATTTTTTTTTAATTACTTGAACCATGAATGTTGAATTAAACAGCCTGCCAGTTTATATCATCCACTTGCTTGAACTTCTGAAGCTGAAATTTCCAGAATTCTCAGCCCACAAAAGTTGGTAGGAAGTTCTTTCCTTCCTGGAAGATTCTACGCTATTAGAAGCTTCTTTGGGGCCTTAGAGATGAAAACAGTGGAAGATAGGATAAGACTATGAATAGAAGAAATTATTGAATGTGGACTGGAGTGGAAACTGGAATTGTTCCTCCTGGGAATGATTAAAGGGGAACACCCTCCCAAAGTGAGATATCTGATCATCCACTTATTAACAGCAGCACGAATTTCTTTAGCGCAATATTGGAAAACGCCCGATGTACCACTGATACATGTTATTATTCAAAAAAGCTACGAATGCGCTGAAATGGAGAGGCTCTCGCTCAAATTAAATGGGAAAGAAGAGTCAGAGTATTATTTGGTTTGGGATAAGTGATGTAGCTGGATAGAATGCAAGAAAAATGGTATACAGCAGTGGCCCCAACCTTTTTGTGCCACGGCCCGGCACCGGCATCACAAAATGATCCGCGGCCCGGTACCGGCATCAGCATGCATGACAAGGCAAGGCGAGCCGAGCGACCGGCCAGCCAGCCGTCCCCCGCTTCTCCCCGCCACCTTCAACTCCTCCTTTGTACCTTTGTCGATGGGCTTCGCTTTGGGACGGCATCGGGATGGTTGCTCGGCTCGCCTTGCCTTGGGTGCTGAAAGAATCCTCGCACCTTAGTTTTATTTGAAGCCCCCCCCCTTCAATGAAACTAAGGCGCGAGGATTCCTTCAGGACCCAAACGCCGTTTTCCAACCGGAAAAGCTCACCCGGAAGCACTTTCTCATCAAACAAGATGGCGGCGCCCAGCAAACTGGCGGCCCGGTAGGAAATGTTCCACGGACCAGTACCGGTCCGCGGCCCGGTGGTTGGGGACCCCTGGTATACAGGATAAATGAACCCAGGACACATACTATAGTTGTATATATTGAATGTATAATAACGATTTCAAGCTTCTCGTCTATTATATAAATATTATGAAGGCTCCATTCGATTAACCAATACAGTTATAATCCAATAGTAATAGCAGAATAATATATTATTTATTAATTCATAGGTAATTGATAAGGGATAAGGAATACTTGCCAATGATTACTTACTACTGTTTACTATGAGTTATCAATCTTAATATCAAATGTAATAGAGATACGTTTATTGTTCTATTTATATTCTTTTTATTCTTTCATATTTGCATGTTTTTTTGCGTTTTAATCTTTTGTAAATAAAGTCTATTTTAAAACAAAACAAAAACAAAGGTGGAAGATAATGTTCAGTTCCCTGGTGCATGGGGTGCATGGGGTTTTTGTCACTTATGGCCCTGAGGTACATAGTAATGTACAAGATTATTCATGCTGAAATCCGCAGTTCTCCAAGGCCCTCAGGAGGAGAAGGAGGAAGGAAGGAAGGAAGGAAGGAAGGAAGGAAGGAAGGAAGGAAGGAAGGAAGGAAGGAAGGAAGGAAGGAAGGAAGGAAGGAAGGAAAAAAGAGAAGGCCAGAATCGGATGGGCAGGAAGATAGAAAAGATGAGACTATGAGTGTCTGTTAATGTAGCCTAACAATAGCATAGAATTAACTTGTCATTTTTTCTGTCTGGGAAACTGACAGTATCTCCCAAGTCTGAAAGTACAACTCCCCCACCGTCTCTTTTTTACCACCTGGTAAGTTAATGCAGATCCTTTTAAAGTTTCTTTCTCTGCCCATTCTTCAGCTGTAGACTAACTCCCTCTTTACCTGATAAATTCAGCATCTTTTTTCCCTGGTCTCCCAAGGTAATTTCTACCTACCAAACATTGCAACCAGAAAAAGGCCACTTAGAGGCTCAAGGGAAGGTCTTTTCCCAGCCTGGATGCAGAAAAATGTTCAATGAAAGAAGCAGAGGAATCCCCTAGGGCTCTTCTGCGTGTCTCTCTCAGAAGCTTGCAGCCCTTCTGTGCCTCATTCTTTCACAGCAACAGGTCTGTTGCTATGGAATCCCTTGGGGTAAGGCCACCCTTGGAATACTGCATCTGGTTTGGTTGCCACAATGTAAAAAAAGATGTTGAGACTCTAAAAAGAGTGCAGAGAAGAGCAACAAAGAGGATTAAGGGACTGGAGGCTAAAACATATAAAGAAACGGTTGCAGGAACTGGGTATGTCTAGTTTAATGAAAAAAGAAGGACTAGGGGAGACATGATAGCAGTCTCCCAATTTCTCAGGGGCTGTGACCAAGAAGAGGGAATCAAGCCAACGTACCTGAGGGCAGGAAAAAGAAGCAACGGGAGGAAACTAATCCAGGAAGAGAAGCAACCTAGAACTAAGGACAAATTTTCTGACAGTTAGAACAATTAATTAATGGAACAACTTGCCTCCAGAAATCGTGAATGCTCCAACACTGGAGGTTTTTAAGAAGAGATTGGACAACCATTTGTCTGACGTGGTGTAGGGTTTCCTGCCTAAGCAGGGGGCTGGACTAGAAGACCTCCAAGGAACCTTCCAACTCTGTTATTCTATTCTATTCTATTCTATTCTATTCTATTCTATTCTATTCTATTCTATTCTATTCTATTCTATTCTATTCTATTCTATTCTATTCTATTCTATTCTGATTCTTTCTCACCTGGTTGACTGAGATGGGTGTCTGCACAACGACTCCTCCAATGATTTCAGTCTTATATGGGTGTCTTCCTGTTTCTGTGGCTAGTGACAAACTTCCATGCTTTGGTACCTAATGGAAAAAATAGGATAAATTACTATAGAAGATGACCCAGCATAGCTCAAGGGTGAGGGTCGACCAGAGGTGGTATTCAGCAGGTTCTGACCAGTTCTGGAGAACCGGTAGCAGAAAGTTTGAGAAGTTCGGAGAACCAGCAAATCCCACCTCTGACTGGAGATTTTGCAGTATCCTCCCCCTGCCACGCCCACCAAGCCACGCCCACAGAACTGGTAGTAAAAACATTTGAATCCCACCACTGGGGTCAACCCATCATCAGTTTGGAGTCACCATGCATTCACAAGAGACCTAAACCCAGCCCCCTGTCAATTCCATTGACTCTTATTTAGCACCAATTTGCCTTGATTATGAATAGATCAGGTTCTTTTAAAAAAACATTTTTATTAAGTTATGAAGTATTATAAAATTCAAAATACAAAAGTAAATAAAAGAGCAGTGAGGAGGGAGGGGAAAGAGAACTGAGGAAAGATAAGAAGAATAAAGGAAGGAAACGAAGCGTTGACTTCTGACTCTCTCTGTTACAGTAAAAAAAGGCATTAACATCAAATCACAGCTTTTTGCTTTTCCCTAACAGTATGAAAAAGTCATTTCTATAAAGATCTATCAGTCCAATCTGTAAACCCAAAGTCAGAGTTTCATGCTTTTCCATATCAAGCACAAAGTTCAGAAGTGGTTTCCATATGGAAACAAAAATACTTATATTCTTTTCTTTAATCAAAATAGTCAATTTTGCCATTTCAGCCAATGCCATCAACATCTGCAATGATGCTTCCATGGTGGGAATTGAAGTGTCCTTCCATTTTTGCATATGCTGCTGTCAACATATATAGTAACAACATTCCAATTTTTTTCTCCAGTTCTTTTTCCATTAGTCCCAAAAGGAAAAAAAATCTGGTTTCATTTCTAGCTCCATTTTCAGGAGTTTCTCTATTAGAGTGTGAATCATACTCCTTTTTTTTTTTTTTACTTCATCACAAAGTAGATCAGGTTCTTGTGTATAGATAACATGAAATACATTTGTTGTACTTTTGAAGTCTATCCTGGCTCCTGGTTTATTGCAAATTTACATCAGTTGCCCCAAACTAATCAGTGGCAACTCAAAATCTGCAAGCATCTTTCTGCAATCGTTTTCTCAGCGATTGTGCCGTATCAATTTGCTAGAGATGTCTGAAACAAGCTAGAGTCATTGCAAATGCTCTGAAGTAGATGGAACCTTGAAAATTCAGTTAGACATTTCATTCAGATTCCTTCGCCCTTTCTTTTCACAGGCTGAAATTCTGGCATATATACAAACAAGAAGTAACATTTGTTTTCCTGCTAAAAGAGAATTATATGCCTTTGAAACAAGAGCTCATCAATTTGCTCATCTACAGTATTAAAGGCAGCCCTTCTTCATATCTTTTAGTCTCCAGCCCCCTTATTGTCTTCGTTGCTCTTCTCTGCACTCTTTCTAGAGTCTCAATGTTAGGAATGTAAGTCACCTAACAGATATTTGGGTTGGAAATATATAAACCAGGATAGACATTTTAATACTGTCTCTTCAGGGGAATGCTCAAAGTATAATTGGGTGTGGTTCATCAAATGGCCATAAGATGGAGCCAGAAACCTGGGTTGTTTTAGTCTTAGTCTCAGAAGTCTTGGTGAGTCTCTTTTTCCTTCTGTTTGCCATTCCTCCATTTTTCCTAATTGACTGATATTCATGGATTTGATGTAAGTCTGATACTGAACTTTTTTTGACACTGGACTTTGATATTGGAATTATCCCTGGACTGAAAAACTGACTGATTTAACCTGTGAATGACTTTATCTTGAATTTTGCTTAAACCTTTCTGGAAGTAAAAACCTACATTTACTGTACAGTGTATCTGTGTGCTGTGTGTGTATTATTCCAACACTTCTCTCAATACATCTCCCTGTATGCGCTCATTCTCCTAACGGGGAATTATCTCAACACTCAACATCTTTTTTTTATTGTGGTGACCAGAACTGGATGCAGTATTCCAAGTTCAGCCATACTAAAGCTTTGTAAAGTGGCACTTTACTTGCTTGCAGCCCATTTATATTTCTTAAGTTATGAAGAAACTTTCTGCATGCGTCGTACAGGTTGTGAAACTCTTCTGCCTTGCTGGCAGAAGGAGGGAGAAAAATTTCTGTGGTCATCAGACTGACATAGGACCAAACTTCAGAGGGAATTATGAAAGTCACTCAAGACAAATCCAGTCTCAAAGGGCTGATCAGATGGCTCATCTTCATATTAAAGTCAATATTATCTCTTAGCACCTTCTCTTCTCCTTCCTTTGAAAATCTGGGGTTTTTTTTCCTATTCCCTCAACGTAAGTTGTTTTATAATTGCAAAAATCATGATGTTGTCATAAATTTGCCTTGTCAAATTTAGCAGCACCGTTACAAATAAACAGAATGTAATAAGCCTCAATCGACATACTGGGCTGAAGAAGAAAATAAGAGAAGTGTAATCCCAAACAGCTTGCGCCATAACAAATAAATAAATGTCTCTAAAGTTCCATCAGGCTGTTTTGGGTTCTCTGATGCCATTCATTAATGTGGCTTCTGCTTGTGGAAAAAATAAAATAAAGTACCGCAGAAATAACAGCAGCTACTTCTAATCTGCTCAATTTGTTGGACTACGGCTCCCATCTGTCCCTGCCAACACAGCCAATGAGGGAGCTGCAAAAAGATGATGGGCGAGGACCCCAAACTGGGGATGATGGGAGTGGGAACACAACCATGCTATGAGGCCTGTTTGAGAAAGCTTCAAGTGTGGTTTGTAGAGATTCTCCGTCATTGAGGTTAGGTTTATCTCAAAGGTGCTTTTTCAGGAGGCAACTGGATTTTCTGGTTTTTTCTTTTGAAGACATTTCACTTCTCATCCAAGAAGCTTCTTCAGCTCTGACTGGATAGTGGGGAATGGAAGGTTTTATATTCCTCTGCAGACAGCTGGTAATTTGCATCCTTCTAGAGGGTCGTTGAGGCCGCTTGGAGGTTAGTCTGTGTCCTCTTTGAGTCTGGTATTACAGCAAATGTATATATCTGAGCTTCCTTTTTAAAGAATATTTTAACTCACCAGAAGCCTGCAACTTCTTGCTAACACTCAGATGTTTTGCTAGCATGTTCCAAAGCCTTTAGATCACAATCCATTCAAGGATGAAATCTTTCACTAGACTTAATACTGCCTAATTCAGATCATAAGCCAGTCCTGTGCTAAGGCTAACATCAGTAGCCAAGACTCATAAATTACCTAATCTTCTAAAGTGAGCATCTTATTCCATCTTCAGTAATGTGAAGGCAAGCTTCCTGTTATTATCATATTATTATTATTTTTTCTCCCTTAGGGACTAAAAACTTTGTTTTGCAAAAAACCAATATCCAAACTTACAAGAGTTCAATAAGTGACCATTCAAAGTTACGACGGCACTGAAAAAAAGGTGACAGGACCATTTCTCACACACTGCAGCATCCCCATGGTCACGTGATCAAAATTCAGACCCTTGGCAAGTGGCTCATATTTATAATGATTTCAACGTCTCAGGGTCATGTCATCCTCTTTTGCGACTGTCAGATAAGTGAAGTCAATGGGAAAGCCAGATTCACTTAGGTCTTAACAATTGTGGTGATTCACTTAACAGCTGTGGCAAGGAGAGTCATAAAACGGGGATAAATTCACTTAACAAATGTCTCATTTAGCAACAGAAATGTCGAGCTCAATTGAGCTTGCCATTTGTAATGTTTACCATTGTATATAAATATCGAGGAGGTGGAGAGGGTTGGTAGTTTTAAATTTCTGGGCGCTTATGTATACTTAGCTTACCAAATGCCTGCCAACCACATTGAACAAACCGTAGAATTTTCTTTATTGTATCACCTCACCTTCCATTGAGATCCAATGGCAAGATATATCTAGTGGTCTACTATGTCTATTTCTTCTCCAGATATAAAAACTCACCACCATCGCATAATTTTTTTCCCTTTCTTTGGTGAATTTATTAAACATAACCTGGCTCTTTTTAATAAACAAAATATAATAAAATACAATTAAACAAACCAGGACTTGGAGCAATGGGTTGAAGCTGGCTTACACATTAGTGGTCATCACTGCATTTTAGGACGATCGTTGCAAACTAACAAGGTTTTATGGAAAAAGGGAAATCTTTTCATTGTCCTAGCAGTCAAGTTCACGAGGTGTAGAGTGCTCACTCCAAGTTTAAGTTGTGGAATGGAGACATTTCCAACTGCTTCTTTCTTTCCATCATGCAAAATGATCTAAATGTTTACTATAGCCTTCTGTTCTACCTTGGCAATTAAGCATAATAGAGTTTTTGTGAGGAAAGAAAGATAAGGTAGATATTGCCTTCTCCAGTGCTGATTAGCAGCAGAAGACCTGCTTGTCTAGATGGACTTGGGCAAGTGTAGATGAGCATGTTTGGATAATGGTGGATGCTGGGATAGAGACCTTAAATAGTTGGAAGTTGTTCAAGTGATCGGTCTCTAGCGTGGAAGGTGCTTGGGCTATTTCTGAAAGCAATAACCCTACCAATCATCTAGATTACAAGGGACAAGAAGAATGCTATCTACCTGCTTCCTATAAGACTATCATTTTTTTCCACCAAATACCAAGCTGACAGACTGGTGAGACAGAAGAGGGATAACACTCTTGGCTGCCCTCCAAGCCATCAACTTATCAACTGGATTGTTGTTGGTTTTTTGGACAGAAGTCTTCCAGTCTTATAGAAGACTGGTAGACAGTTTTGCTATTATTTCCTGTCACTTGGGCTAGTAACCAAAATGGATAGGACGCTGGTCCCAGCTCCCTGATACCTCAAACTGATTAACCTAGAAATAAGGAAAAATTTTCTGACAATGAGACCAATCAACCAATGGAACAGAAGTTTTCTTCAGAAGTTGTGGGAGCTTCATCACTGGAAGCTTTGAAGAAGAAACTGGATAGCCATCTGTTAGAAATGGTTTCGGGTCTTCTGTTTGGGTGGGGGGCTGGACTAGAAGATCTACAAGGTCCTTTCCAACTCTATTAATCTGCTAAACTTCTTGCAAGGGAACCCAACTGGCTGCCCTCCAAAATACCCCACAAATTATGCAGAATTGCAAGTGTGGAGACTGGAGACATTGCTTGCAAAGCAAAACATAATCAGGCTTTCTATAAGAAGGTTCCTTCTGAAGGGGGCCAAGCAGCCCAAAAACCTTACATGAAATGGCTAGCAAGACATCTATCCACTAAGCAGAATGGAGGGGAATGTGGCTGCAATGGAGTCCACCAGCCAACTGGGTGGAGACCCTGCCTTCAACAAAATAAAGCATTGCAGAAGTTGGAGAACACCACTTTTGATGCAAAACAACAACAAAAGGGCAGCAGCTGTCCTTGTGGCTGGCCAATGGCAAGCTAAGGATGACATCACACATCTGTGTCCTCCATGAATGGTTAGTGGAGCATCACATAAAATGTATGGGTGAGCATGATGACTTCCTGTGCTGGATTAAGGACAGCCAATGTACGTATCAGTTCCGTTTTGGCTTGATTAACCGAACGTCTCTTCGATTCACAATTGTGAAAAGTCAAGCTTGGCTAATTCCAAGGGAAGTCACCTGCAGAAAGGGGAAGTAGACCTGCCACAGTCTAACTTCTTGTTTCACAAGTGGCTGAGATAGGTTACAACGTTAAGCAGTAGGGATAAAACCAGACAGACGTTATAACGGAGGCTGCAAAGACCTTTCTGTATTTGGAACATGTTCCTTCCCAGGTTCTTTAGAAGTGCAGGGTGGAGTTGTCGGTTACCAAGGTAAAGGTAGGCAGAGAAGACCGCCCAGATAAGAAGCCAGGACTTTGGGGGGAGGGTGTTCCTCCAATCTGCCCAGCTGCCTTGCCTGTGTTTGAGCTTTGTCACCATTCGATGACACAGATTTTCAATGCTGCAAAAACACTGGTCAGGAGATTAACAGAGTTGGAAGGGACTTTTGTGTAGGTCATCTAGTCCACCCCCCACAAGCAGGAGACCCTGCCTACACCATATATGACAGATGCCAGTCTAGTCTCTTCTCACAAGCTTCCAGTGATGAAGTTCCCACAACTTCCAAGGGCAACTTCTGTTCCATGGGTTGATTGTTCTCATGGTCAGAAAATTTCTCCTTATTTCCAGGTTGAATCTCTCCTTGTTGAGTTTCCATCCATTATTCCTTGTCTGGCCTTCAGGTGGCTTGACCCCTTGAATATAGCTTGACCCCTTCCTCTCTGTGGCAGCCCCTCAAATATTGGAACACCACCATCATATCTTCCTTGGTCCTTCTCTTCACTGGACTAGCCAGGCCCAGTTTCTGCATCCGTTCATTGTAGGTTTTAGCCTCGAGTCCCCGAACCATCTTGGTTGCACTTCTCTGCACTCTTTCTAGAACCTCAACATAGTTTTTACAGCAAGTGAGTGAGCAGAGGCTATCCCAAGGCTTAGGAGTATGCTGTGTAATTTTAGGTCAGACCACCCTTGGTCTTTGAGTGGAACGCTTAGGGAGGGGGTGTAATCCCCCTCCTGATTTATATTTCAATAAAATAAGAAAAAAAAATAGACAGTGTGCGTGCATTTTATAGTTTTGAATTCTGAAGTGGTAAGAAACAATCTGACTAACAAGGCAGGTAAAAAGGTAAAGGTGAAGGAGTCTTTGCAGATTTACTCCTCTAGTCTTTGCCAAATATAGGTAGCGGAATTCATCTCCATTTCAAGGCTATTGAGACAGTGCTGTCTGAAGATATTCCCGCAGTCATCTGGCTAGTGTAATTTTCCCACCGAAGTGGTACCTATTTATCTACTCGCATTTGCATGCTTTTGAACTGCTAGGTTGGCAGAAGCTGGGGCGAGGACGGGAGCTCACCCCATTGCAGGGAGCTTGGGTCTCGAACCTGGGCTGCTGGCTTTCCAGCTGACAAGCCCAGCATCTTAACCACTGAGCCCCACAACAAGGAAGGATGATTGCCCAATTCAAGTTTCATTGGGAAGTCCTTGTTTGTAACTGCGGGGGGTTAGCAAATGCCAAGCTGCCAGATACAGCAATGTGGACCAGTAGACAGTATCTGTACCAAGAAACTAAAAGTGATGTGGTGAATGTGGTTGCTTGATGGGGTGTTCTCATCTGGAAGAAAATGCTATTATTTCAGCCAGTTCCTTCCGTGCTCCAGTGGAATAATTTTAAACCCTACTTCTCTCCAACAACTCCAAGGGAATTGAATCACCTATGCAGAGGCTTTCCTGTGAAGTGCTGCGAATAACAGAAGTATCAAATGAACTAGAAAGAAAACCAACCAAAGTACAAAGCGCTTCAAGAATGAATCTGAACCGAACGAACAACTTTGCTTCCTGCAAAGGTTTCGTCATCTCTGATTGTCCTTTATACCTTATGGGAGGGGCAATCCCCTCCAAGTCTTACTCCCGAGTTGCCCCTTTTGTCTTAGCTGCTCTTGCCTTCTGGCAGTTCTGTGCACGCACACACTGGGAACAGGCTCCCCTTGTTCCTCTGCCTCGCTGGTCCCAGACTCCAAAGGCTCTGAAGGCAGCACCCCACTCCCAGATGGTCCTGGCCCCATCCCTGCACCAGATGCAGGACCTTCATCTGAGTCCTCTCCAGACTCCCAGACTAATCCCCTTTCTTCCCCACTATCCGATTCCACTGCCCTCTGCACAGGCTGCCGGCAAACCACAACACGGGGGTGGGATTCAACTGGTATAACAACCGATTCCGTGAGCGTGCGCTTTGCATGCACAGTGTTTCAAAACCACCCATTTTCAGCTCTTAATACTTACCTTCTACTGCAGCCCCGGTGAGTAAAACAGCTGAGGCACGGCAATCCGCTGTGCCACAAGAATCAGCTGAGCCGCAAAACACGGAAATAAAGGACAGACTAGGGCAGGGGCGTGGGTGGGGCCAAATGATCACCGGCACTACCGGTTCACTCGAACCGGTCCTAACCGGTAGAATGGGAAGGGACAACATGGACAGTTCTAAGCAGTGGTTTCTCCACATGGAAGCTTCAACCATGCCTGGACTCTAACTTAGGGTTACAGTTAGCTTTCATGCCTTGATTGAGCTAATTATCTAAGCTTCCTTTGCAATTTATACTCCACATTCCTCCTAATTTCACCCGCATCCCCATTCCTGGTGCAAAGCCGATCCAATTCCTGAAAATAATACACAAGGAGACCAGCAGTAAGAGAACAACCTTCATCCAGATAAAATGACCTGATCTCTCTCTCTCTTCCCTTGAGGAAGATGGCTTGGGAAGCCCAACTGATGTGAAGAGAGAAGACCTACCGTAATCTTGCTGGCGGTGTTCAGGGCTTCCACCCAGTCTTGCAGATCTTTCTGGTCATTTGCTTGCAAGACATAGCGCTGAGACAAGGCGTTGATAACTGCAAATACAAAGATCATGGTCAAGAGCTGTGCATCACTTCAAAGAGGGAACATGGCTGTCCTGAGTAGCCTCTTCCCAGCTTCTAGAAGGAGCCATATTCTTCTTGAGATTTTCCACTCCTCGTTCCCTACTCAGTGAACCAGTTTCAAATTCTCCAAGAAGCTCCCACTGCATGGTCCGCCACCCCAGGAAATCCAGAGGATGCGTTCAAAGGCCCTTTTTTTGTGATCCTGAGAGCTTTCCCAAATTTTGCACCCGAGATTCAACAGCACAGTTCTTCAGAGGAAAGGAGAGAGCTCTTGTGCCCAGCTACTTAAGCAACAAATGAATTGTGCATTTAATACTTCTCTGTTGGCATATATAAAAAAAAAAAGACAATTTAATAACTTCAGGAGTATCTTTAGGGCTGCAGCCGAGCCTTTTGAGATGCAGTTCCCAATTGTATGCCTCAAACTAAGAGCAAGGATCTTTGCTGATTCTTGACTGGAGGAAATGCCTGTGAGCGTGATTATTTTATGCCTGAGAAAACGATAAACCGGGGGCATTCGGTTTATATTTCCACTGAACACGACAGGTTGACTTTTTCATTTTGCCTGCAAAATATATGGTGGGATATGGTGGAGGACCTTCACATTAATAAAATTAAATATTCTATATGCTCAATGACCTTCTCATTTAGGAACAGCCCTTATCCCCTTCATTCCGCTCATTGCTCATCCACCAGCCCTTGCATAAAAATATTTTTCATGCAATTAAAGGGAAAGACAGAAGAGGTTTTCCATGCTTCACCTGTCCCTAGAATTAAGGAGAAAGATTATTCCAATTTAAAACAGGTGGTGGCAGCACATCAACTGAGAAAACGTTTTTTCTACTAGTTGTGCGACTGAATGGTTGTCCAATAAAGGAAAAGGAGGTGAACCCAAAACCACAGAATGGGGTGATCTCTGAGCAGAAAAGTGTAACCTTGATAGACCCCCATTTATTATTATTTAGCAAGCTCTACTTTTCCTTTGATTGGTGGGCCAACTCTCCAAAGGGATTTCCATAGTTCCAAAGGGCATTATTTCTGTCCAAGTACAATCTCGTTTAGATATGGTTGTTGCTATTAGAACTGGGCGCTTATTCCAGAGAGTCTGAAAACAAGCCATGTTTTCCTCGCCTTGACAAAACAAAACACGATTAAGGTTTACTCCTCAACCGTTCTGTTCTACCACTTGTCTGCCTCCCCACTATTTCTAGCCATCCCATCTGCGCCTCCTGAGTAAGTGGAGACATTACTCAGTCTTTCTTGGAAGGTGGGGATGGAACACCTCTTTATATTTCAACATAGTTTGGATCGTGCTTCTGAAAGCACGGCAATTTTCTCTAACAGGCTGACTTCCAGATCAGGTTTGTTGTTATTTCCATACAAGTGGGTATCTAATAATGGGTTCTGCCGGTTAGCTTCTGGCTCCAATGGGGGAGTATTACAGTGGAAGTGATTGATCGATTGGCAAAAGATCTCACCTCCCTACCATCCTGCTCCCATCCTCTCCATCTTTTAATTGGGCCATCTTGTTTTGGATTTTGTATTCACTTATGTTGTTAGTTTATATCATTTTGATTTTTTTTTAATGATTGTAAGCTGCCCAGAGTTGTCTTGAAGTAAGATGGGAAGCCTATACATCTTATAAATAAACTAGCTGGATACCCGTGTTTTGCTATGAAATTACGTGGTGGGGCTTAGTTTTGGTAGAGAAAAATAAGGGGGAAAAAATTCTGCCTCTGCCTACCAGCAACCATCGGTATTTATCTGGCTAGCATCCTATCAGTGTGTGAGAGAACTGAGGGCTGTTTGGAAAGTGAAAGAGTATTTGCTGTGTGAGCAAGGAGACAGCAAGGAGCCTGGGTGAGGCTTAGCTCAACTGTTCTGTACTAAAGCTGCTTGCTGCTGTGAAACTAAAACGGAAACTCCTCTCCTCTGCTTGTGTTTTGCATTTGGAACAGATTTATTTTCAGGTGGGGAGGGGGAGTAGAACACCTTAGCATCAGAGAGTGTTAATAATAATAATATAGAAAATACTAATGCTCTGATGGTCATTTCAAAAAACCCTTTCTTAGTGAGCGCCTAGACACCAAAAGGAACATGCGTGCCAAATTTCAAGTTTGTAAGCTTTACTGTTCTGGATATTTTGTGATGATGCGTGAGTGGTATTTCGCTTTTATATATATAGATAAATAAATATATTATTCAAAGCTTCAAGAGGTGGAAAAAGAAAGAAATCAGAGTAATAAAATAATATATTGTCTGGGAAGGACAAAGGCAGTCAACCAGTTCTATCTCGTGTGGTTCTGTCACTTCCTCCCTAATTCCCCAGGACTTCCTGTCTGGATATGTTTACTTCAATCCTACTGTCTAATCCATCTCAGCCACTTCTCCTTAACACAGAAGAACAGGAGGCCTTGAGGCTCTGACAAAACACTTCTTTCTTCTTGGGCTTTAATTTCTTCTTCCTGTGCAAAGCTAGGCTAAGCTTGTGGAAATCCACCTCTACGTTATGCCACAAGGATCAAGACCCAGTGTTCCTCGTTTGGAAGAGACCTACCACAGGTCTACCATAAGGTCAAAATGATATCCGTAAGGCTTCCTTTTTGAGTCCAGCTAGGTGGCAACAACTTACTGACCTGAGTAGGGTCACCCAGTTTACCACTTGAGTAGGAAGCCACAGGGAAATCCCACGCACCAAGTTAGATTGCAGTGTTATGCAAGTCATCATCTTAAAAGGAGATGGTAACCCACTTCCTCATTACTCTTAAAAGAAAACCTGTAAAGATGTCTCCCCTAAGGCTCCCAGGAATTGAACTCAACTCGAAGACAGCTTTTTTACTCTTTCCCTCCCTTCTTGCAAAGAACTCTCTGCTCCAAGAGTGCCCAGATCTCCGTTTGATTCCCAAGTTGGTGCAGCTGAAAAGCCACCAACATCATCGATGTTGCTTCCTTAGTAAGAAGTGAATTCACTTGTCCCCTTTCCACCTGTATGTGAAGCAGGGAAGGGACTCAACTGGTGTAACAACTGGTTTGGTGAGTACGCGCATGCGCGCCAAACACGTGCTTCACACACATGCACATTTGCAACTCACCTTCTGCTGCAAGCCCTGTGTGTAAAACAGCTGATCCGCGGCAATCCACTGTGCCGTGTGAATCAGCTGAGCTGGAAAACCCAGAAATAAAGCACAGACTAGAGCTGGGGGCAGGTGGGCAGGCCCAACAGCTGATCATTGGAGTGAACTGGTTCGCTCACAACTGTTCTTCGGAGCTACCAGTTCTCCTGAATCAGGCCAAACCAGTACAATCCCACCCCCGATGTTAAGACCATGCGGTGCTCTGGATTTGAAGAGCAAAATGTGTTTTGGATTGGACGTCTCCTCCCAGGAAGTACTTGTGAGCTTTGCACCCCATCTTTGCCCGCTGAAGCCAAAGTTCTGCTCTCAAGGGTGCCACCAACGTGTTCTCCAATCTTCACCCTCCCTTTAATGACCTACATTAAAGATGGATAACTCAAGGTCCGTGCTCCTACACACAGCAACAAAGCATCTCATCTGCAGCTCTCCAAGAGCAGAGTTAGCAGGACCAAACCTTTCAGATCTGATCATTTTATTGGGGAGAGGGGGCATCAGGTGAAAACACATTACTGTAGGCTAGAGGCACTCATACAGATTAGCATCCCTTTAAGCTAAGCTCCGCAAACTCCACCACATTTGCCTGTTGGAGAGGCCTACAGGACAAAAAAGCAACTCTTTAGCTCCAATCATCCCTTTCACCCTTGAAAAATCTTCCCCCAAAGCCAGTTCTTCAACAGGGGGACCAAAAGGTAAATGAGCCTGTCCAGTGAAAGGTAGTGCTCCCCCAAGTTAAGGCTTACCAAAACAGAATGGTGTTTTCGGCTTTTGTTTGGGGGTAGCCACGCTGACCTGAAAAGAAAGCAAATGGAAATGGGCTGATGATGATTTCATTGTACACATGTTGTGCATTGACAACAAACATTTGATTTGATTTGCCCGAGTTGTCTGATTCTTGGTTTTAGAAAGGAGACTATAGGAGAAGGAAAGGCAAAGGGGGTGGAGTCAAGAGAGGAATTAGCTTGGAGTCATTAGGTTCCCACAGTCCAACCTCTCTAGAATTCTGTTAACTCTTTATCTAGCTCCAATGTAGTGCTGACTATTAGTTAACCAGATTCTTGTGCGTAAGCACGAGCAATAAATCAGCTTAACTGGAACTTAACAAGTGGTCCTGCCCTGACAGAGACAGACTCTTTGTGAATTTGAGAGCACAACATTCTCCCTCCTGCCAACATCAACATTCCAGTGCTGTTGCACCTAGAGAGGATGGCCAAACCTACTGTCACTGATGTAAGAAAGAATTCAGACTATAACTGAAGCCAGTTACAGAGCAATGAGGTGAGAAAGCTGGTGAGATAATTAACTCAGCCCAAAGAACAGGTCCAGTGACCTGGGACTTTCTCCTCCAATTCTTCTTATGCTCAACTTATTTCGGTGCATAAGCGCACCAATGTGCCTACTGTCGCTGTCCTATTGTTTCTTTTATTCTTTTTATTTTTCATATATGTATCCATGTATTCATAACTATGTTTTTACTTATTCCTATTATCTTGTAAGCAATTGACAAACCAAATAAATAAATAAATAAATAAATTTGTTCACTCTTTTTATCACCTCTACCTCTACAGAATTCGTGGCAGGATATAAAATCACAAAAACCAGTTCCAACAAATTCGTGCATGCTGGCCATTTATTTTTTAGCTTCACTACCATAGGCTGATCTTTAGCCATCCAGCTGGTGAAGAACCTTGTCATGCCCGGTCGAAACCTTGAGTCTGTGACGGAGGATGAGCCAGAGCTGAGGCTGACAGAGATTGAGGAAGCAGCCCCGGGTCCCTTGGGCCTGGGATGGCTTGCCAGCAGGGAGGAACAGGGGCAGGATAACCGAGAGAGTGGGGAAGAGAGGTCAGGCAGTGGAGATGTGGAGCGAAGGAGCTCAGGTGACAAGCAAGGACCACTCCCTCAAGCTCCCTGAGCACGGAGAGAAGAGAGGAGGCAGGAACAGTACAGGCTGACCCGACAACTCAGGAGAAGGGTTTCCTGACCCTCTTCACAAGGCGCACCTGGGTACTGAGACTTAAGGAGACATTATGGGGAGGGCACTTGTCAGGAACAAGCACTGAATTAGTGGGGTTTTGTGTGCCGTTGCCGACGTCTGGAGTTCGTTGGACGTCTTGCCTAGTTCCTTTGCTTCATGGAACTCATTACCTTGTTCCCTTGCCTCGCTGGATGTCTTGCCTTGAAGCTGTTGGGCTGGACTACTCACAGCCAGAGGCTACTAGAAGTGTATGTGTGTGAGTATTTTGCTCCGGGACTTGGCATCAAAATGGGAGCGTTTGGGGGAAAGTTGGAGTAATAAAGAGGAACTATCAGCTGACTATGTTGCCTCCGTGCCTTGCCCTGGGGCATCACAAACCTCAACCTGAGGTAGTCAGGTTGAGGTTGTTCCATCAATTGGATGGATAAGGATTAGCTTATGTTAACCAATAATCCCCTTTTCTGACAAATACATCTTATTAAGAAACATATGCACTTTTCCTATTGCTGCTTAATGCTTACTCAGTTCCATGTCAGAAATGAAATGACCTCTGCTCATGAGACATGTCACCTATTGCTCCTGGCCAAGGTTTCTCCTTATTAAGTTACATGTCGGTGTGATTATGAGACAAAGAGGTGGAACTCTTTAAAAAATCAAGAACAAGAATTATGAGGACCAGAAATGCAGGGAAATCATCAGGACTAACAATAAGTTCTTAGGGGTGAGGCAAAACTCTATTTTAGTCTTACCTTAGAGATGTAGGTCAGTTGTAGAGATCCTACTGCTTTTGAGCCTACAGCCAGATTCTGAAATAAAAGTAAAAAAAAACCCCTCAACAGTCCATCATATGGGTGGAGTTCTCCCTTTGCTTATTTGGAAGTGAAAAATGACATTTTTTCCAAATCAAGCTTGACTGTTCCTGACTTTCTGAACACCCAACAGTTTTCTTGGCTGTAACACAGATGTAGTGATGGTTTATCGTCAGCAAAAATAAACGTGAGAGTCAGAACTTCAATTCAGTAGCTACACTTCCTTGAATTTGACCTGCTGTATTCTTTGTTTGCACTTCACTATTTTCCAAGAAGTGGAGGATGGATACACCAAAAGATCTATCCCACTTTATCTGCAATGTGAAATTATCTGGTCTAGACCTTGACAACTTTAAGACCTGTGGTTTTCAACTCTCAGAATAAATTCTGGGAGTTGAAGTCCACAAGTCTTAAAGTTGCCAAGGTTGAAGACCCCTGGTCTATAGTCATACCTTGTTCTGGCCATTGATAGTCTTCTGAGACCATCATTGCTTTGGATCTAGATACACAGCCCTTTTTTTTTTTTTTACCTCCAATAATCACTTTAACTATTTCTTTCAGAGAACTGCACCGTGCGCTCTTTAACTCAACCAAGGTAAAACTACCCTTCCCCACCTAATCCGCGGGGAAAAATGAATAGAAAAATTGGAGTGCTAATGCCGATAAAGTTAAATTCTTTAACCAGCGTTTTGTTTTGTTTTTAACTCTGACAACTTTAAATTGGGTGGACTTCAACTATCTTGGGAATTCTGGGATCTGAAGTTCAGTTATCTTAAAGTTGTCAACACTGAGAAGCAGTGACAATTCTCATTTGTCCACAACAATGGTTGCTGGAGTTGAGAATTCTGAGAATAGCCATGTAAGCTACTTTCTGGAGCAGGTTTAAAATTATCACCCTTTTTTCTGAAGATGCTTTATGGAGAACTCTGGGGTTGGTCACCATTTTTCAAATTCAGCTTTTGCAAATACAAGAAGTTTTCTGTTCATTCCAGATTTCTTTCCCAAATACTTAGGCTACCAGGCCTCTCTGAGGTACAGATGGGGGGGGGCCTGCTACCGGTTTGCCTCGGTTCAGGTGAACCGAGAGCTAATTTTCTGGCTTGTTCTGTGGACTGGCAAATCCCACCCCTGGTTGGTCCTGCCCACCCCACCCTGCTCCCAGGAGTCCCCACGTGGCCTGTTTTGGATCCCAGGTAAGTACAGGGCCTGCACGAAGGCTTGGGGAGGGTGAAAATGGGCCGCCTGGAGGCTCTGGAAGGCTGGAAATGGGCCCGTTTCTTGCCTCTGGAGCCCAGGGAGGTCGTTTTCGCCCTCCTGGAGGCTCGAGAAAAGCCTCTGGACCCCAGGGAGGACAACCCCCCCATCACTGTGGTGCAGGAGATCGACTAGGCCACGTCCACCATGGCCACGCCCACCCAGCAACCGGGCAAAGAACCATGGCTAAAATTTTTGAAGCCCACCCCGATAGTCTTCAACTAGTTCATTTAGTGACTGTTCCAAGCTACAACAGCACTAAAAAAAAAGAGACTTGTGATTGTTTTTCACACTTATGATCCTTGCAGCATCCCCAGGATCACAGGATCAGAATTCAGACCCTTGCCAACCAACTCATATTTATAACGGTTGCAGTGTCCGAGGATGAGGTGATCCCCTTTGGCAATCTTCTGACAAGCCAAGTCAACGGGGAAGCCCTGATTCACATAACCACCATGTTATTAACTGCAGTGATTCATTTAACAACTTTGGCAGGAGCCATGGGGGCGCAGCGGTTAGAATGCAGTATTGCAGGCTAGCTCTGCTGCCTGCCAGCAGTTCGATTCTCACTGGCTCAAGGTTGACTCATCCTTCCATCTTTCTGAGGTGGGTAAAATGAGGACCCAGATCATTGGGGGCAAGAGGCTGACTCTGTAAATCGCTTAGAGAGGGCTGGAAAGCATGGTGAAGCAGTATATAAGTCTAAGTGCTATTGCTAAGGGATGGGTGGGTGGATGGATGGATGGATGGAAGGAAGGAAGGAAGGAAGGAAGGAAGGAAGGAAGGAAGGAAGGAAGGAAGGAAGGAAGGAAGGAAGGAAGGAATGGTTGATGGCATAGTGGTTATAATGCAGTATTGCAGGCTAACTCTGCCCACAGCCAGGAAGTTTGATCCTGACTGGCTCAAGGTTGACTCAGCCTTCCATCCTTCCGAGGTCGGTAAAACGAGGACCCAGATTGTTGGGGGTCAATACGCTGACTCTGTAAACTGCTTAGAGAGGGCTGTAAAACACTATAAAGTGGTACATATGTATATAAGACTGTGTTACTACTGACTAAAATGGGGCAAACTGTCTCACTTAGCGACTTGCAATTGTAAGTCGAGGACTACCTGAAGTAGCTAAAAGCTGATAAATGCTGCCGATGGTACTCTTAGTATCCTCTCTTTTTTTTAAGTTGAACAAATAAGCCCCAATTCAGTTCCTCCCAGAGGGTGAGAGGCGGCGGCTTCTCAGATAAAAATATTTGCTGCGGTTTTCACGCCAAGATGCTCAGACAGGCGAAGGTACAGTATATGAGATGAGTCAGAGAAAACCACTGGCTTGGATTGTCTCATTAGGAACAGGGGATTACCAAGAAGGGACATGTTACCATCTATGGTGGACGTGTAAAAAAGCCAAAAAACGTTTGGACATACAATAAGTAAATACATTCGTTCAGAAGATTTTACAGACAAATGTACAATTGAAACTGGAGGCTTTTCTTTTGATCTTAATGGGCAAACAGCTAAGAGAAAAAAAGCCATGGAACATTTTTTTTAAAATACATAACAGCTGCAGCAAGATGACTATATTCTGAAAAGTGAAAAAAGTTTGATGCTACCCACAATAGAGGAACAGTTGGTAAAGATGCTGGAACTTGCAAAGAAGGCTAAATTGGTTTCCTCAATTAGAGACAAGACAATTATTCATGGCCGACTGCAAAGCCCTTCCAGCCTTTTTGCATGAAACAGAAAATCATGCACTTACGCCTTTCAGTTTTGATTATTAGAAAAAAAAATTAATGATAGAAAAAAAAGGAGAAGGCGTTTTTTGTCATCATAAAATAAGAGGTAACTTTGTAATTGCACTTACATTTGCTGCAAAATCAGAAGCTTTTTCTTCTTTCTATTATTTTTATTTATTTATTTATTGTACTTTCCACTTTTGAGCATGTAATTATTTCACCTGCATTTGTCATATATAAAAGAAAGTTCCCTTACTCCTAAAAGAAAACATCTGGTTTCAATTGTACTTTAATCTTTAAAATCTTCAGAATTAATGTATGTTCCTGTCTATTTTTTCTGAAACAGTCTGGAAAATCACCCAAAGATAGGGTCATTTGTCCATTTGTGTAACTGTAGAATCAACATAATTGCATCGCTTGCATAATTTTGTATCATTGCAAATGAAGTAAATAAGACTCAATGGACTTCATTATGTTAATCACCAAATTATCGAAAGGAAAAAATCATGCTAATTACATCAATTTGGATTTAATGGACATTTGGATTTAAGAAGAAACCTTTTCTAATGATCCATAAAATTAGGGCTTTACTGCATACTGAAATATACACACTTTAGGTTTACGTCTGTTTTCTGGCATATAGATCACCTACATTATCTATATGGTTACACATACATAAATATCTCTATCAGAGATAATAGGTCATGAACTCTGACACATGTCTGAATATCCTATAAACATTGTAGACATGTTTAACTGAGCATGGATCTATTTAAGTGCAACTAGAGGGTAGGACTCAAAAGATACTCTCCATTTATAGCCCATTTGAAAAGGTGTCTGTTAAATCCAAATGTCCATTAAATGCAAATCTAATTTGATGATTGACATAATGATTTGTCTTTTATGTTGATTCTATAGTTACGCAAATAGACAAACAAATGTATCTTTTGGTAATTTTCCAGACTGTTTCAGAAACAATGGACAGGAACATACATTCATTCTGAAGATTTTAAAGATTAAAGTACAATTGCTATCTTTTGGTAATTTTGAGAGGAAAGACAGTTTGCACAGAAAGTCATTTACAATGTTCAAACCACAAGCATTAAATGCTTTCATGCATCTACAAAAATATCATTTGTAACTGGCCCTTACTTCCATGAGAAAATTGAAAACAATCTGCACCCATCTCATCTATCCCCTTAATAGCTTAGATTAAGTTCAGATATAACTTAGACTTATATACCACTTTCTAGCCCTCTCTAAGCAGTTTACAGAGTCAGCCTCTTGCCCCCAACAATCTGGGTCCTCATTTTACCCACCTCGGAAGGATGGAAGGCTGAATCAACCTTGAGCTGGTCAGGATTGAACTCCTGGCAGTGAGCTAAATTAGCTGCAATACTGCATTCTAATAGATAGATCATGACTGATAGATGATAAGATAGATAGATAGATAGATAGATAGATAGATAGATAGATAGATAGATAGATAGATAGATAGATAGATAGATAGAGATATAAAAGAAAAAGATAATAGATATAGATTGGATGGATATTAATAGATAAGACAGACAGAAATGGTGAGACATAGAGAGATAGACACAGAGAGAGATAAGATATCGACAGCAATAGCACTTAGATTTATATACCACATCACAGTGCTTTACAGCCCTCTCCAAGTGGTTTACAATATCAGCCTATTGCCCCCAACAATCTGGGTCCTCATTTTACCCGCCTCAGAAGGATGGAAGGCCGAGTCAACCTTGAGGTGGTGAGAATCGAACTGCTAGCAGTGAATATCCTGCAATACTTCATTCTAACCACTGCGTCACCAGGGCGCTTGAATGAGGGTTTTTTAGGAACTTGACAAAATGCTTCGAGGGAGTGACTCACCTGAGGATTGTCCATGTACCACAAAAGCCTGTTGATTTTGGTATCCAGAATGAAATACCGACGTAGGAACTTCCCACAGGTTTCATTATCCTCAATATCCAGGAATCCGCAAATTCGATTCTGACGGTCTACATAAGGCATTCCGAGGCACTGTTAGCATCCCACTGCAAAGAGAGGAACACACACAGAGTGAAGGCCAGGCCTTCTCCACACCAAGGTACCTTGCACAGCCCCAGTTCTATAAAATACTCCCGAGCTGGTCTGTGTGCTCAGGTGACCCACAGATAGATTTAGGCATTGTGTTAAAACATAAAGTGGCTTTTTCAGGCTAAGCTTAGTGGTTAAAGGAATCCAGCCAACTAGGGGCTACTTAATAAACCATGAATAAGCAAAACTATTCTGTTCCTTGTTCCTTTGCTTAAGACTCAAAGAGAAGGAAAAAAAGGAAAGGAAAGGAAAGGAAAGGAAAGAAAGCAGTTTGCAAGTTGTTTTTGTGGGCCATATCACCATGTCAACTTCAGACAACAAGACTGTGGTATCAGCCTTAAGATTTCATATTTAGTTTCTGTTTCCTCTAAGATTCTTCACATATGCAAGGATAACACAGAGGATGACCAATTAAATCAGATTTAGGCTACAAACAGGCTACAATATTTTTATTTATCACTCTTAATTCGGACAACGGCTGTCGATATTCCTATATAACCCAGAAAGAAATATGCCCACTATTCGTGCCTTTTGTGCCTGCTATCATTGTTTGCTGTTTAAAAAGCCAAAACAAAACAGCAGATAAATTAAAAATTGGCGTATAACTTTTCCCAGCTGGAAAGCAACCTCAAAATTCTTGACCCATGAAATTTTGCAGAGTGGAGCCCACGTATATGTGGAGTGTAGCTATAAAGGGAAAAGCCTCTTAACCTTTGAAGGAATAATTTCCATTATTAGCTTTGTCTTTTTTTAAAATCTATTTTATAGGCAGACAAAGAGATACATTCTAGAAACTGTCTGCATAACTTTTAAAGAAAATAAACAACAGGAACAGAGGAAGCAACAATAATCTGGATTTTGAGCCAGGCATATGATATGAGTTTAATCCACATTCTCAAAAGTGCTCTTAACCTGTCGAGAAGGGATTAAAAATTGATATATTGTGTGCTCCCTGAAGATACCAGCCTATGAGAACCTCCCTCGGTACTCAATTATTATTATTTTTGCATTGCTTTCTTTTCTAAGCTTCCTTTAATAAAATAAAGGGAAACTGGCATACTACAAAGCAAAGTGCCAACGTCTGGGTTACCACAACATAATATTCGTTGGGAAGTGTTTTCATTTGCTCTCAATAACTATTAGAGAACGCATAAAAAATATTTTGGGGTGTTAGGGAAGCTCACCGGTTTATCTCTACATCGGCGTTTTGTGGATTGACTAAACTCAACATGGCAGCCATTTTTGAACAGCCAATTCAGGGCCAGGCATCTACCTAAGTCAGGGGTCTCCAAACTTGGCAATTTTAAGACTTGTGGACTTCAACTCCCAAGTCTTAAAGTTGCCAAGTTTGGAGACCTCTGACCCAAATGCTAGGAAAAATTCCACTCATACCATGAAAATGCATGTGCTGTCTATATCCACTAACGTTTGAGAGCCAGTGTGAGTGACTTTGGGCCAGTCACTTTCTCCCAACCCATGAAGTTAGGCTTGGGCTTCAAACTGGTTAGTCAGAATGGATCACACCTGGCTGATCTAGGGGAAAAAAAGTGAATCTAACACTTTTGGGAAAATGGAGGAGCAGGAGGAAGGGAGGGGGAGGAGGAGGAAGAGGAAGTGGAAGTGCTGGTGGAAGAGGTGGAGGATTTCTAGTCTAGCCCCCTGCTCAAACAGGATAATCTATACTATTTCAGATAAGTGACTATCTAGAGACTCTTCATAAAAACATTGAGCGATGGAGCACCCACAATTTGTGAAGGCAAGCTGGTTAAATGTCCTCACTGTTCGGACATTTCTCCTTGATTCTAGGTTGCTTCTCTCCTTCATTAGTTTCCAACCATTGTTTCTTGACCTGCCCTCTGGTGCTTTGGAGAATAATTCGACCTCCTTTTCTTTGTGCTAGCACCTCAAGTACTGGAATACTGCTATCCTATCACCCTTAATTCTTCATTTCCTTAGACTAGCCAAACCCAAATCCTGCAGCCATTCTTAATCAGTTGCCAAACTTGTCTATCTAAGCAGACAGTACAGTTAAGTATGTTAAAATTTGGACAAGGTCCACAATTAAATTATTGCTCCCAACAGAGCTTCCTGACTGGTCTGGAATAATTCACCACCCAAATTCTTATTAGGAACTTCTAACATCCAGTTATGGCTGTACTAAATAACAACAATGAGGAGAGGCTTTCCATGGCTAGAGGATGGCATAAATCACTCAGAAGTATCTTGCCTTAATGTTCTATCTGATCTACCTGATTGAATGAGGTCAATACAATGCAACCTAGTAACTTTCAGTCTTTAATCCACAGTCATTGAGGACAATTCAATATTGTGTTACTTTAAACTCTTTGTAGCAATGTGAGGAATCAGTAATCTTATTCTAACTCTCCTAACATTTGTGCAAACTTCTTAAATCTGGCAGGAATAGCTGACACCCTAGAAGATAGGCTCAAGATCCAGATGGATCTTGACAGATTTGAACACTGGGCCCTATCTAACAAAATGAAATTCAACGTAGAGAAAAATAAAATCCTACACTTAGGCAAGAAAAACCAAAAGCACACCTACAGATTGGGTGAAACCAGGTTTAATAGCGGTTACTGTGATAGGCATCTTGGACTCTTAGTGGACAACCAGCTAAATATGAGCTAGCAGTGTGCAGCAGCAGCCAAAAAAAAAGCCAATTCAATCCTAAATTGCATTAACAAGAGAGATACAATCGAGATCAAGGGAGGTACTAATACCGCTCTATAAAGCCTTAGTAAGACCACACCTAGAGTACTGCATCCAGTTTTGGTCACCACACTATAAAAAAAGATGTTGAGACTCTAGAAAAAGTACAAATAAGAGCAACCATGATGATTAGGGGACTGGAGGCTAAAACCTGAAGAACTGTTACGGGATCTGGGCCTGGCTAATCTAGTGAATAGAAGGGCCAGGGGAGACATGATAGCAGTGTTCCAATATCTGAGGGGCTGCCACAGAGGGGAAGGGGTCAAGCTATTTTCTAAAGCACCTGTAGTCCAGACAAGGGACAATGGATGGAAACTGATCAAAGAAAGATTTAACCTGGAAACAAGGAGAAATTTTCTGACAGTGAGAATAATCAACCAATGGAACAGAAGCTGCCTTCAGAAGTTGTGAGAGCTTCGTCACTGGAGGCTTTCAAGAAGAGACTGGACTGCCATCTGTCAGAAATGGTGTAGGGTCTCCTGCTTGAGTGGGGGGTTGGACTGGATAACCCAGAAGGTCCCTTTCCATTCTGTTAATCTGTTTTCATAAATCCTAGATGTTTCTGAAACAGTATTACTGAGAAAGTGACTTGTCCAAGGTAACCCAATTAATACTTAGGCAAAATGAAAATTAAAAATGGGGACTACTTAATTCATAACCCTTCCCCAACCCTTCCCCCAACCATCACTATGATAGCTGGGAACTTTATAAGTTGCAGTCTGATGCAATTGAAAGCTGCCCTACACTGTACACATTCTTATATTTGCATAGTTATTTCCTAGAAAAGATTGTAGAACAAATACTTTCAATGGTCTTCTTCAAAGAATATTCTGCTAAAGGTTTACTCAGGCTAAATCGCACAGGCCTTTTGCAGAAGAAAACAAGAATCTGATGTGATGGAAGACACTGTGAGCCTGGAAAATACCAAGAATTGTGATCCCCCGCAAATCTGCACGGCAGGAAAGCTTGGGAGATCTTGCAAACTTTCTCAAAATTTGCTGGATGATGAATACAAGCTCACAATCCGAGTCCCACCCCTTGTCTGTGTACACAATGAGTGAGACTGTGACCATGATGTCATGCCCCTCTCTTGCAGATTTTGACCTTGATAGAGAAAATGACCTATGATGCATTGAAGATTGAAATACCCATGAAGATGATTCATGAACAACGCTCAGCACAATTGCAGATCTTTATAACCAGTGCAACCAGACATAAATTTTATCAGATTCTGAAAAAAACAGCTTCACTGGTTGCCTGGTCACATTGGAGCTCTGACCCATTGAAGGTTTACATGGCTTGGTCACAATTCCAGAAGGGGTGTGTCTCTATGTACCTTCCTACTATAAGCTGCCATACAACCTTCAGAGGAGCCTCTGGTGTAGATAGTCTTGCCAGGAGATTTCACCATAAGACATCTTCTCTGTGTTGGCCATTGGACTATGGAGGGTTCATTCCATTTCAGTATAGCTGGGGCCAATGCTACCAATTTTGTACTTTCAGCTTACAGCACATTCCTGTAGAGTCTAGGCATTTTAAAGTTATTTTGTAATTTACATTTTGTTCTCCTTTCTTTAGAAATCTCTAGAGGATTATTTGAAGACGATTTATTGTACGTTATCATTATTGTACGAACAATAAGCTACTCCCAATTGACGTGAGGCTGATCTGGATGTGTCACCCCACTGATAGTCAGGGTTGATTCAGCTAATATGGCCTTCTAGGTAATAGCAATAGCACTTAGACTTACATGCCGCTTCACAGTGCTTTCCAGCCCTCTCTGAGAGGTTTACAGAGTCAGCCTATTGCCCCCAACAATCTTAGGTTCTCATTTTACCAACCTCGGAAGGATGGAAGGCTAAGTCAACCTTGAGCTGGTCAGAATCTAACTCCTGGCAGTGAGCAGACATTAGCCTCCAATACTTCATTCTAACCCCTGCGCCACCATGGCTTCCCTTTCTCCCTGATTGGTCCATGCATGTTCTGAAGACACACGCTTGATTGGTGGAAGAAAACAACTATCCCAAATAGAAGTTATAATTGGTTTATTTTTTCATGTACAGATAACCCTTGACTTTTGCCCACAAATGGGGCCAGAAAATTCATCATTAAGCAGTGCAAGTCATTGACTCATGTAACCACACCCAATTTCACAATTTTTGTTGTTGTTTCAGTGGTTAATGGTCATTGAGGGAGACATCGTGGGACTGCAATTTGTGACCTTCCCTGACAACTTTTCCATTGACTTTCCATGTCGGAAGATAGCTGGGATATGGTTCCAAATGGTGATCATGTATAAATGCAAGCTTTACCCAAGAATGTAGAGACACTGCAATTGCCATAAGTGCTGTCCTAACTTCAAACAATGGCTAAACGAAGAGTCACAAGTCAAGGACTACCTGTTTTAAAAGGTTTATCCAGAGGGCATTTTCATCTATTATCTTTTGACTGAAGGATAAGTCCAAATTGTTCTGCGTAATAAAAATGGGTCACAAGCAGTGGAAAAAAGCCTTGCTATTTTGAGTTAAAAACCACCTCCATGCCAAGGGTTCACCTTCTTTGACCCTCCTGAAATTGCCAGTCACAAACAACCAGTTCAAGTTGGCGCACTGTATATCAGACATTAACACAACTGAGCGGGTTCAGAGGTATTTCTCAAGAAGAATATTCCACTCCCACCTGCAATGTCCTACCTGTCAATGAATACTTCAGCTTCAACCATAACAATACAAGAGCACACAATAGATACAAACTCAAGGTAAACCGCACCAAACTTGATTGCAGGAAATACGACTTTAGCAACAGAATGAATGGTCAATGTCTGGAATATTCTACCTGACTCTGTGTTTTTTTTTTCCCAAACCCCAAAAACTTTAATCTTAGACTGTCTTTAATTTTAGATTGACCTCACCCCTTTCCTAAGAGGTCTGTAGGGGGGTGTGCATAAGCGCACCAACATACCTACCATCTCTGTCCTATTGTTTCTTTTATTTTTCTTATATGTATCCATGTATTCATAACTATGTTTTTACTTATACCTATTATCTTGTAAGCAATGGACAAACCAAATAAAATAAATAAAATAAAATACTTACAATAGAATTCCCTATGCGTCCAGGGTTGAAATTTTGGGCCTGGACAATCTAGAACTACATTGCCTGCGGTCCGATCTAAGCAAAGTCAACAAAATTATCTGCTATAACATCTTGCATGACTTCTTCAGCTTCAATCACAATTATACACGGGCAAACAATTGATACAAACTCAAGGTAAACGGCTCCAAATTCAATTGCAGAAAATACGACTACAGCAACAGAGTGGTCAACGCCTGGAATGTGCTTCCTGACTCCCTTGTTACAGCCTCGAATCCTCACAGCTTCAACCTCAAATTGTCTATCCTGGACTTTTCCCCATTCCTAAGAGGTCCCTAAAGGGGGTGAGCATAAGCACACCAGAGTGCTCACCATCCCTGTCCTACTGTCCCCAGTTATCTGTATTTACTTCCTTTGTTCCTTTTTATATTCATACTTATACTTGTTATCTTGTACATGTTTGACAAATGAACAAACAAATAAATAAAATAAATATTCTACCTATAATACAAGAATCTCGCCAGATTGCTTGGCTTCCCTTGAAGAACCTGTAAGGGGCCAGTCCTAGGTCTCTTGCCACTATGCAGTGACTCAAGGCTAATTCCCCATTTGACCCCATTTCCTTGCCTTGCTGGTAGTTTCCCAATGCAAATCCAAATCCACCCACCGACTGGCAGCCGGAGGGCAAGTCCCTAAGAGAATTCAAAGAGTTTCCCCCTTTTAAAGGAATTTTTTGAAAAATCTATTATTAGACTATCCCTAAAACGTAGGGGAAATGTAAATGAGTCATTTTTGCTTTTCTAGATTATACAATAACTGGGTTTTTCATTTTTCCCTTCCATGTCTGGAGTTTCTCAAGGAATCCTTTTTTCACAACAGTTCCGTAATTCAGGAAGCAGAATTAGCACTGTCAATTTGAATGCGATACGCCAAACAGAGGACAGAAAAGGCACAGATCTGAATATGCCAATACAAATTGCAAATGTAGAGGATGCGGCAAAAGTGATAAGTGTGGGGAAAAAAGGTCATAGTCACTTTTATCAGTGCCGTTGTAACTTTGAATGGTCACCCTGTAAACCATTGTAAGTTAAGAATTATCTGTAGTATTTCTTAAAGTAGATCAGTGGTTGTTGGAAGCAAAAATTCAGGCTCCCAGTTCTTTAATAGCAAATGAAGATGTTTTGTTTCCAATAACTTCCTGGTAACCAGGATGAAGGGTTTTTTAATAGTATTTATATACATAAGTCATTACAGCATATATTTATGAATAGGTTTATTATATGAGTTGGATAATTCTCACTGCTGATAAACAATACTGAGTCAGATGGAGCAGTGGTTTGATTCTGTAGAAGGCAAGTCCCTGTGCCCTTTAACCAGCAGGCCATGCCATTGTTACACTAGCTTTATTATCTCTAGTTCTGTCATCATAAAATAATATAAATATTTATTAAGCCCTTAGACTAAGGAGAGAAGGGATGCTTTCAAGCCACAGCTGCATCTGAGTTTTCCCCAAGGGAAGCCCCCACAGGGAGAGCTTTGCAACCACGAGATTAAAGATGCATAATTATTTCATTTATTTCTTTATTAATCATGTTTACATGGCCGCCCTCTCGCGCAAAACGGCTTTGGGTGGTGTACAATTAAAAGGAAATTAAAGCTGCACCTTTTGGAGCAGGCAACATTTGCAAACTATAAATAAGAAGTTTCTCTTTTGTTTTTCTAAAGTTAGTTAAGCTGGTAGTGCGTTATGGGAAAGGAAGGAAGTCACTTCAGTGTGACAGACATGGTGGGTATTAAAAGATTCCTTCTCAGCTTCACATATGGTAGTGAGAACAGACAAGACAGGGCTAAGAGGAGGAAGTAAGTGATTTTGAGTGTCAGCTGGACCCAAAGCATTGGCCACCCCATCAAGGCTGGAAATCCTGACATACCCTGTTTCCCCAAAAATACAACCCTTACTACCCTGAAAGTAAGTCTTGGCTTGATTTTTACACATGCGCTCAATATTAAGACCTACCCCTAAAATAAACCCTAATCAAGATCCCACCCACTCCAGAGTGTCTGGGTAAAAATTAAGCTAGGGTGGGGATGTGGGTTGGGCCTGCCCTACCTTTGGACAGTTGTTGCCAGGCCTCACACACCCCGACACCTACTTTGCCAGCCCATTTCTTCTGCAGCCAGCAAGGCTTTCCTAAAGGCCTCTGTAGCTGATAACAGAGCCCCAGATCAATCCGGAGCTCAGTTATTGGCTGCAGAGGCATTCAGGAAAGTCTTACTGGCTGCAAAGAAGTTCCTGAAGGCCTCTGACAGGTGAAAAGGAGGCTGGGGGCGAAGCACACAAGTGAGTGGATGACATCCCCTGAAAATAAGACCGGGTGCCTTTTTTTTGGTGGCAAAAAAATATAAGACAGGGTCTTATTTTCAGGGAAACACAGGTAGTACATACCATTACCATGGGCATCCGTATTCTTGCTGAAGGACCATGCACAAATGTTCCCACAATAGCAAAGTCATATGTGGCACAAAACTCCGTCGAATTGCCATTAAAGGTATTGTTTATAATCCTTATAAACACTGTTTGTAAACCTTGGCAACTTTGAACTCCCAGGATTCCCTAGCCAGCATACTGACTGGGAAATTCTGGGAGCTGGGAGTGTAAACATCTTAAAATTGCTGAGGTTGAGATACACTGTGTATAACATCAACACTGTGTACATCATTCGGAGTCTCTGGAAAAGAAGTGGAGAGAGGGAGAGGGAGAGAGAAAGAGAAAGAAAGAGGAAGGAAGGAAGGAAGGAAGGAAGGAAGGAAGGAAGGAAGGAAGGAAGGAAGGAAGGAAGGAGAGAAAGAGGGAAGAAAGGAGGAAAGAGAGACAAAAAAGGAAGGAAGGAGAAAGTGAAAGGAAGGAAGAAAAGAGAAAGAGAAAGAAAGAAAGAAAGAAAGAAAGAAAGAAAGAAAGAAAGAAAGAAAGAAAGAAAGAAAGAAAGAAAGAAAGAAAGAGGGAGGGAGGGAGGAAGGAAGAACTGTACCTGTACTCTTTTAACTAGACCAAGGGTCTTCAAATTTGGCAAGTTTTTTTTACTGAAAATAAACATTACAAATATTGAATATGGTGGACTTTCTTTGACATACATTTCAAGGCAAGTTTAAGAATTGTGCACTTCAACTCCCATAATACCTGAGTAAACATGACTGGAGGAGGAATTTTGGGAGTTAAAGTCCATAAGTCTTAAAGCTGTCAAGTTAGGGTTTGAACTAGACTAAAATACAAGCCCAAGAATGATGCATTAAGATTAGCAGAATACCTCAGAGAAAGGTCCAACTTATCCATTTCTGCTTTAGGACTGCTGAAGTTTCTGCTACCAAAGTAAGAGCGAGGTGTCCTGCCCACATGGACTGTCTACTGATTCAATAAATGTTGGCAGTGTATCCAATAGCATTTCTTTCAATATCCCAGCTAAAGTATCCAGGTAAAAATGGGACACACCCCCATTTGCCAGGTTCTCTCACCCCAAAATCACTACCTTATCTTTCCAAAGAGTTATATGGATGGGCATGCAACTACTGCCCAGAGTCCACTGAACTTGGATGACCAATAGATGTAAACATAATAGCCACAATCACTTGAACACTACAAAATCACCCCCAGCCAACTGCAAAAGGGCATCATTACTTGAAACAGCTTACAACAGCCTGCAATGACATTTTTAACATCACCTAACAACACCATCTGTTTATCTCTGGTCCTTTGAAAGGATAGATGAATAAAAATGCCCAATCCCGTTTAAACATCTGGCTGACTGTGCAACAAACCATAATAATAATACACAGTACAGCTTACCTTCTACCATGATACCTCTAACAATGTGCTGTCTGAACATCTGACTGATGGTGTGATGAACCATAATACTACAACTACTACTAATAATAACAACAATAATGTATCAACCATTAGCGCCACTCAATTATATTTGTGATCATTTTAGATGTTCAGTTGACTAAGTATGTTTAATGAATAAAAGATAACAACAGCAACAACAATAATAATATTAATAATGTGCTGTGCCTAAAGACCTAGGCAAGCACTTAAAAACAATAGGCGCTGACAAAATCACCATTGGTCAGCAGAAGAAGGCCACCTTACTGGGATCTGCTAATACATCACGCAGTCCTAAATGCTTGGGAAGTATTTGACCAGTGATATGTGATATGAAGCTCAGCACAGTTATCTTGTTTACTGTGCAAACTGTTGTTTTTTTGTGTATATAATAATAATAATATAATTTATCAGACTTGAATACCCTGATTCTACAAAAAAACCACCCTACTTGGAATAGCTTATACCCTCCGAGGTCCTTGGGACTCGAGCTGTCAAGCTACCAACCAGTCTCAAAGGCTGTGAATCTCACCAAATAATAATAATAATAATAATAATAATAATAATAATAATAATAATAATAATAATAATAATAATAAGTAATATTCCCCTCACCTTTTCACAACAAATCTCTAAGATAAACAGACAGCACTCAACCCATTCAACATCCATCATCTTCACAGCCAACTGGCAAGTTAATCTGAAGTCTAACCTTCTAATAACCAAGTCACAGTTACTTTCTCTTTGCAGATTCTCCACATGGGAACATCAAAGCACTCCTCACAAAAGCAGAAAACCCACCCTTGTTTCACCAGCCGAGAAAATCCACCAGGAACAGCAAGTGAAAAATGCAAATTGAAGACACGTGGACTTCAACTTTGAAAAAACTCTGCTTGAAAAGAACAGTGAAAAAATTCCCTCCTGAAGTTTTTCTTTTTTTGCAGGCTGAGAGGATTCCCCTGAAGCAGCTGAAGAGCAAGTCCCAAAACGTTCCTCTAAATTTAATTTATGCCCTAGTCCCCATAAAAATTGGATTCAAGGCCAGGCTAATCAATCAACAACGTGTTTTTGACTACTGGCAAGAAGCTTAGAAACCAAAGTAGGTTTATTGTACTTCTTGTCCAACAATTAGAGAGTTCCAGTTGCACAACTGCAGGCGGAAAGCAAGGTGCTCAAGAGACCTACCTCTTCACTGGCCTCTCTTGAAGAAAAACCCTGCATCCAAGTTAAATCCATTCCCCTTGCCCGTCTCTGGAGCGAGATGTGATCAGACAACACTGAAAGCTGACACAAGCCTGGAGCATCATCTTAGACAAAAGCTCACAAAACAGAAGATGACAGTAAAACAAAGGTCCTCCAAACAGCTCGCTATAATCAAGTTCAGGAGTACAACATCACAGCCTTCTCTCCTTCTGTAACCAGAGTTGGGGGTGGAGACTACTAACCATCTTTCAACCACAGAAGCTGAAGCACAGGATGTTCTGGAATGCACAGAAAAGGTCTGAGCACGTGCTAACTCCTCAGCTTGCTGGGCACACTCGATCTGAGCTAACAACGCTTTTTTCCACCGCAGGGTAGAAGTCTGGAACATTAATGTTCACCTTTCTCAACCAAGTCCTTTGAAAAAGGCTAGGACGTTGGGTTCTTAGAGATGATGTAGCTCCTCTGGTGTCAGGTATTGCAAAGAGATGGAGGTTTTGCTCAGGAGCTCTGGGTTGTGGTTAGAGGGGCATCACAACCAAGCACAGATATTGAGGCTTTAGAAAGAGTGCAGAGAAGAGCAACCAGGGTGATTAGGGGACTGGAGACTAAAACCTATGAAGAACGGTTGCAGGAACTGGGCCTGGCTAGTCTAGAGAAGAGAAGGACCAGGGGAGACAGGATAGCGGTCTTCCAATATTTGAGGGGCTGCCACAGAGAGAAAGAGGGTCAAGCTATTTTCCAAAACACCTGAAGGCCAGACAAGGAATAATGGATAGAAACTGAACAAGGAGAGATTCAATCTTTCTACATAAAAGTGAAATACCACTCAACGTATCATCACAAAATCTCCAGAACCGTAAAGCCTATAATCTTGAAATGTTGAATCTTGACTTCTAGGTGCTCACTAAGAAAGGATTTTTTGAAATGACCATCAGAGCATTTAGAGTATTTCCTATATTATTATTATTTGCACGCTCTGATGCTAAGGAGTTCTACTCCCTCTCCCCACCTGAAAAGAAATCTCTTCCAAATGCAAAACACAAGCCGGGGAGAGGAGTTTCAGTTTCAGTTTCAGAGCACCAATCAGATTTAGTACAGAACCAGCTAAGCCAAGTCCAGGATCCTTCCTGTCTCCTTCTTGCTCACACAGCAAATACAGTTTCAGTTTCCAAAGAGCCCTCAACTCTCTCACATACTGACAAGACGCTAGCCAGAAGAACACCTCTGGTAGGCAGAATTTTTTCCCCTTATTTTCCTCCCCCAAAACTAAGCCTGATCACATACTTTTGTAGCGAAGCATGGGTATCAAGCTAGAAATAAGGAGGAATTTCCTGACAGCGAGAACAATCAACCAACAGAACAGAAGTTGCCTTCAGAAGTTGTGGGAGCTTCATCCCTGGAGGCTTTCAAGAAGACACTGGACTGCCGTTTGTCAGACAGAAATGGTGTAGGGTCTCCTGCTTGGGCGGTGGGTTGGACTAGATGACTTATAAGGTCCCTTCCAACTCAATATTAAATAATTAAATAATGAAAATTATAATTTACAAATATGTGTATTAACATTAGAGATATGATTAACGTTATTGTTTTTGTCTGAACCAAAATGTATGATGCTTAGGTGCTACACTGTTCATGTATTGATGTGTATAGGTAGAATAAAATTAAAAAACTTGATTTAAAAAAAGGTCCTTTCCAACTCTGTTAATCTAATGTAATGTAATCCTTTGTGGGTTGAAACTGGTATCTTGTTGAAGACTCTGGATGGATTGATCCACAAAGGCCTCAATTAGGCACCCAATGTAAGGGTAGTCCCAGCTGACCCCAGAAATTTTATTCCCCTGCATGATATTCCTTTATTTCATTGTGCCGTGGTTTGTTTTAACAGTGATATGTCAAATAAACCATCACTGGCTGGTGGTGCCTATTGCAAGAAGCCTGAAACCACAACTGGGATGGCTGAACTCCATGTGCAACGCACACTTCTTACCCTTCAAGTCTTTCGATCGCATACAGCTCACAGAGGCTTGCCTTGGTCACTAACATGCCTTCTAGCGGGTTAGACTAAAATTTCAGCAACCGTGAAAAAATAGAAGCTTCCTTGAAAACCTGCCCAGACCTGACATCGAGACCCTGCCATTTGGGGCAGATGCCAACACCTGCGCTTTCTTTTTCAGGTGATGATGGAGCATGAAGTGAAACTCTCAAGAAGGCGTCAGCTAGCACAATGGAGATCACATGGAGGTCCTACTGTGTGGAAGAGGTGGCTCACGCAGCACCTTACGGAAATGAAAAGGGATGGAAAACTTGGGGTTCCTGCTTACTGCTGCCTCTTCATTTATCGGGGGGGCAGGAGGTTAAAAGAGGTGACATGGAGAGGGAGCTTGCATCAGGCCTTCTGAAACCCCATGCTTCATCTTCAGAGGTGCAAGATACTATACTTGATCTTAACCAAAAGGCCAAGAAGCTGCGGCACAGGTACCCTTCAGATGGTGAACCAGAGGTGGCATTCAGCAGGCTATTATTCTATAAGTGCTAGAGCCCACTGTAACTACGTAGCCAAACAGGCATTAAGAGTTGTTAACCTAATCCTACGTAGCTTTTTCTCTGGTAGTATCACACTACTAATTAGAGCATACAAAACATTTGCTAGACCAATACTTGAATACAGCTCATCAGTCTGGAACCCGCATTACATATCTGATATTAACACAGTTGAGAAAGTCCAGAAATATTTCACAAGAAGAGTTCTCCATTCCTCTAGTCATTGCAGAATACGTTATGCCACCAGACTTGAAATTCTAGACCTAGAAAACCTAGAACTATGCCGCCTCCGGTCCGATCTAAGTATAATATATAAAATTATATATTGCAATGTCCTACCTGTCAATGAATACTTCAGCTTCAACCATAACAATACAAGAGCACATAATAGATACAAACTCAAGGTAAACTGTACCAAACTTGATTGCAGGAATACGACTTCAGCAACAGAGTGGTCAATGTCTGGAATACTCTACCTGACTCTGTGGTTTCTTCCCCAAACCCCCAAAACGTTAACCTTAGACTGTCTACTATTGACCTCAACCCTTTCCTAAGAGGTCTGTAGGGGGCATGCATAAGAGCACCAACATGCCTACCGTCCCTGTCCTACTGTTTTTTTTTATTTTTCTTTTATGTATCCATTTCATGTATTCATAACAATGTTATAATTATACCTGTTATCTTATAATCGCTTGACAAAATAATAAATAAAAAAATTCTAAGATTCTGGGTCTTTCCACTCCATCCAGCACCGTCGCCACTAGACCTTGCTAGGTTTTGGGCCGCAAGGGAGGATGGCCCCAAATCTCTCAGGAAGCTTTCATATCCGAAGAAGGAGTAGAAGGAGTAGATCCTAAGGCTCCCTACTTCCACTTCAGTATCTTTACCACTATACTATCCTGACTTTTGGGACAGGAAAGATAATCTGATCCAAAGTCCCGCAGAGATCTAGAACCTAGATTTCCTACACGAGAATGCCTTCATAGAAATCATAGCTATTCATAGTTTTCTAAGTCAGCAACCAGTCACATCCAGTACTTTCACGCCATTCTCCACGGCATTTCCTGAATTTCATAAACACCATTCCTCGATTGCAGTATCTTGGAATTACAGATGGACCTGTCTCCAAATAATATACTGAGAGATATCCTCTCAAGACAATCTCCATAGCTAGGCAGGACACCATCTCCATCCTGCAGTTTTTACAAATATTGTTGAAGATTAAAACTGACGTTTAAATCCTGATCTAGAAAGCCATGGAACTCCGCTTTCCCCCCCAAAAAAGATAAAAAGTTTTGCCTTAGCAAAATGAGCAAGTGAATAATACGCCAGATTATTCACTGATGTTTTAGTCAACAAGTAATTTTTGTTTTTGCACAAGTTAACAGTGAAAGAGGCTCTGTAGCTTGACATTTTCTTTTTTTAAAAAAGGGAAGGACTGTGTATTATGCAAACGAGTTGTACTCAACGGTTTATCCTGCTCCTTTGGGGACCTCTCACCTCCTTATTTTGAATAATAGTTGTTTTTCAGAATAAATTTATAGTTGAATGCTCCTTCACACAAAAACCACAGTGATTATTCAGGTTGTAAAAAAACCGTAAATCAATGATTATGTTTATATAACACGCCAAAGCTGCTGATTGAACTGCCTCCTTTTCTGGATTCCCATGGAGCTCAATATGTCATGCTAAGTCACAACACACTAATCAAGATTAATACTAATTGCAGAAATGAAAAGGTGGAGCAATGAGCTATATAGATAAGTGTCATGTCTATGGTGGAGGCTGACTCTGAGGGAGAGGAGGAACAGCCGACAGGGAGTGGAAGTGTGGCTCCGGAGGTTGTGGAAGGGCAGAGGCCGGCTGGGCAGTCAGAGGAGGACCCAGGCCCATCCCCTCTCCATCCTAGAGCACGCAAGGAGGATAGGATAAGGGAGAGATGTGGTCTACTTGGGAGGAGAGGGCCTTGATCCTTTTCATGGGCTGCAGCTGTGACAACTGGATAAGAGGATGGAAATGCTTATGGGTAAGTGCTGGAAACAAAGCGTGGAAATATCTCTAGTTTATGGTTCCTCTCTGAGTTTGGCACCCTTCCCAGTGTGTGTTCTGTTATCTGTGGATGTCCACCAGCCCTTATCTTGCCTGGTTTGTGTTGTTTTTTTACTCTTTATAATTTAAACAGCATTTCCTCCTCCTGGTAACTGCTCGTGTGGGAGTTTTTTGTCTCCAGTCAAGGATATTTGGAGCTTGGAAGCAAAGTGAAGGAATAAAAGGGGCTTTACCTGTTCTTTGTGACTGTGTTTATTTTGTATCCCACCCTGGGTCATCACAGTAATCCTCGACTTACAACCATCATGGAGCCCAAAATTTATGTTGCTAAATCAGACATTTGTTTCAGTGAGTTGTGCCCCATTTAAAGATGACTTCTTGCCGTATTTGTTAAGTTAGTAACATGGTTGTTAGGTGAATCTGGCTTCCCCATTGTCTTCGCTTGTCAGAAATTTGCAAAGATCAATCACCCAGAATTCTTCAACCATCATAAAAATGAACCACATGCCAAGCATCTGAATTTTAATCACATCACCACGGGGATGCTACAACAGTTGTAAATATGAAATAAACCAGTTTTTTTTTAGTGCCATTGTAACTTTGAACAGTCACTAAACAACCTGTTGAAAGTTGAAAACTACCTGTATATGGTTTCTATCAACACTTAAAAAGACAGAGCTAGATTTCTTGTTTCTTTTTAATAATACTGCAGAGATCCTTTCTCCTACCCTGTTAGTTTGTTTTTATCAGGATCATACATCGTTTTTGTTGAGTGGTGCGATGGTCTAGAGGCGGAGTTCTTGCCTCACAAAGAGGAGGCTGTGAGTTCAATCCTAGGTAGAGGCAGATATTTCTCTCTCTGGGCACTATGAGACTATATCTGCTGGGGTGGGGGGTGGGGAAACGACTCCATATTGGCAACAGGAAGGGCATCTGGCCAGTAAATACTCAGCTCCAATCAGTTGCCTGACTCCACCCCATAAGGGATTATGGGGTCATTAAATGTCAAAGAAGAAGATACATCCTTTTTACTCCTTTTTTGGTGATTGTATCACTTCGGTTGTGCCTTTTTAAATCTGTTTTATAGATTCATGAATAAAAGCACGTGAAGACACAGGTTAATACTAGCCAAACTATGTTGGATGAAGACCTCAGGGACAGTTTCACTGACTGTTAAGCAGAAACAGCCCATAATAAGTCAATACTCCAAGAACCATTTTTCCTGATGCGTTGTTTTTTTTAAAAGCATGGGTAACAGAAGCAGTGGAACTCACTGCCTTCCAGATTTTGCCCAGCAAAAATGTGGAAACGTTTCTAAGGAACTGAGCTATGGAAGAAACCTCCCACCAATGCATGTGTGCCGTGGTGTTGTGGCACAAACAACACAACCTAACTCACGGCATTTGCTTGATGACATATTGGTGTGCGCGATGTTTACTGGTCTCCCACACAAAGAGGTCACGAGGACCTCGTCCCTCTTCTAAAGAGTTTAACGGGTTTTGCAATATACAGGCAACATACAACCACAACTGAGCTCAAAATTCCCATTGCTAAGCAAGACAGTTGTTAAGTGAGCTTTGCCTCATTTCACAAACTTCCTTGCCACTCTTGTTAAGCGAATCACTGCAGTTATTAAGTCATTAAATACATGCCAGTTGCCAAGTGTTGTTGTGGTTTGCTGGTAGCAGGTGAGAACGGCTGAAGTCATGGAGAGTGAGGACTCAGATGAGGGTCCTGCATGTGATGCAGGGATGGGGCCAGGACCATCAGCGAGAGGAATGCTGCCTTCGGAGATTGTGGAGGCTGGCAGCAGTGAGGAAGAGGATCCCATGGAGCCTGTGCCCAGTGCATGTGTGTGCACCAGGCTGCTCGAAGGAAAAAGCAGCTGCAGCAGCATGGGTGACTCGGAAGTAAGGCTGCAAGGTGATGGCCCCTCCCTTAAGAGATAAAAGCCAGCTGAGAAACTGAAGATCTTTGCAGGAAGCTAAGAAATTTTTGCAATCAAGCCTTGTGGACGTTCAGAATATCTTGGTTGGTGTTTGGAGACACTTTGTGTTTGAAATCTTTCTTGGAAACTTTATCTAGTGTTCTTGGCAGCCTTACACAACCTTGACGAGGCTCCTTATCAGAGACAATTAGTAGGAAACAGCCTCTTAACCATGAAGGAATGGAATTCATAAAGAATCATTAAAAGGTTTTGCTGTTACCTCTGTTTCATGTTTCTTTCCTTGGAACAAGGTTTGGGTCAGAGGAAATGCTTGAATACTGATCCTGTTGTGACCATGGGGATGCTGCAAGAGTCATAAGTGTGAAAAACTATCATAAGTCACTTTTTTCAGTGCTGTTGTTAACTTCAAACACTCACTAAGCAAATGGTTGTAAGTCAAGGAGAAATTCAACCTGGAAATAAGGAGAAATTTTCTGACAGTGAGACTAATCAACCCTTGAAACAACCTTCAGAAGTTGTGGAAGCCCCATCACTGAAAGCTTTCAAGAAGAGACTAGACTGTCATATGTCAGAAATGGTGTAGGGTCTCCAGCTTGGGGTGGATGGGGGGGGTTGGTCTAGATGAAAGTCCCTTTCAGCTCTAGTAATCTGTATAAGGGCTGACTTAAAATCTTTACCTTCGGACAGGCACCTTGGAGTTCAGAATGATTTCGTGAAGATGATGGGGTTGAGTTCTTTCAATGACTCAGATTTTTGTAATAGATCCTATTTCTCTCTTGTGGCTGAAGAGGCTAGTCAAATCTGGAGGAGCTATCACAAGCCACATCTGGTGCTTTCATTGATGGCCAAACATCGGGCTCTTCGGAGCTGATGCTTGTGCTAAATCTGGCGACAAGGACTAGTAGCTGCAGAGCCTGGCTTTAGAGCAGTGTTTCTCAACCGTGGTGCTCAAAAGTGCTTTTTCAAAAGGCCACTGGACTGGTTTTTTTTTTCCCCTTGGGGAAGAACAAAACGTTTCATTTCTCATCCAAGAAACTTCATCAGTTGTGATGGGGTGCGGGGGGGATGGAGGATAGGTACTGACAATGGAGATTGGGTGAGGGGAGGATGGAAGTTTCTTGGATGAAGTTTCAACCGATGAATTTCTTGGATGAGAAACGAAATGTTTTGTTCTTCTTCCTCAAGGAAAAAACAGCCCGGTTGCCTTTTGGAAAAAGTATCGTGTTTCCCCCAAAATAAGACCTTGTCTTATAAATTTTTTTGGCCTCCAAAAAAAGGCACCAAGTCTTATTTTCGGGGGGTGTCATCCACTGACTAACCTCACTTGCGTGCGTCACCCCCGGCCTCCTTTTCGCTGTCAAAGGCCTTCAGGAATTTCTTCTGCAAGGCCAGCAAGGCTTTCCTGAAGGCGTCTGCAGCTGATAAGGGAGCTCTGGATCGATCCAGAGCTTTGTTCTCAGCTACAGAGGCCTTCAGGAAAGCCTTGCCAGCCTTGCCAGCTGCAGAAGAAATGGGCCGGCAAGGCAGGTGTTGGGATATGTGAGGCCTGGCTACAACTGTCCAAAGGTAAGTAGGCAGTTCCACCACCACCCATCCCTACCCTAGCTTAATTTTTACCCATGCACTCTGGAGTGGTTGGGATCTTCATTAGGGCTTATTTTGAGGGGTAGGGCTTATATTGGGCGCACGTGTAAAAATCAAGCTAGGACTTACTTTCAGGCTAGGTCGTATTTTCAGGGAAACAGGGTACTTTGGAGACAACTATGATCTGGATGACTGAGAATCTCCACATACAATCACCCTTGGAAGTTTTAGGGTGGGTGCTGGCTTCTCTGGTGGGGAATTCTACAAGTTGAGGTCCACCCATCTTAAAACTAACAAAGTGGGGAAACACTGCATTTTAGAGTAAGTTCCTCCCCGGTGGACTTTCCAGATTTCTTGGAACTGCCACCCTGAGAATTTTCAGACAACTCGGTGAAGAGGAATTGCAACCTCAACATTTCTGAAGGGCAGTAGATTCTGGAGACCAGCCTAAAAGCCAAGGCCAACCAACTGTGAAATATCAGAAAATGAGCCCTTTCTCACACATTTTTCCTTCCACAAAGCCTTAGGGACAATCATCAGCCAAATACATGGCACTTTCAAAAGGTTCAAAATACTTTCTGCAGATTATTGCACTTTTTAAAATCACAATGCTAGACAATGGAATCTAGCATAATTGGTCACCACACTATAAAAAAGATGTTGAGACACTAGAAAAAAATGCAGAGAAGAGCAATCAGGATTGTCAAGGGACTGGAGGCTAAAACATATGATGAACGGTTGCAGGAACTGGGCCTGGCTAGTCTAGTAAAGAGAAGGACCAGGGGAGACATGAGAGCAGTCTTCCAATATTTGAGGAGCTGCCACAGAGAGAAGGAAGAGGTCAAGCTATTTCCCAAGGTATCTGAAGGCCAGACAAGGAATAATGGATGGAAACTGAACAAGGAGAGATTTAACCTGGAAATAAGGAGAAACTTTCTGACAATGAGAACAATCAACCAATGGAACAGAAGTTGTGGGAGATTCATTACTGGAGGCTTTCAAGAAGAGATTGGACCACCATTTGTTGGGGATGGTGTAGGTCTCCTGCTTGGACTAGATCAGGGGTCACCAACCTTTTGGACCTCAGGGACAACCACACTCATAATTTTAAATCTCAGGGACCACTAACTGGTTCTGTCGGCGTGGCCTAATTTGTGGGTGTGGCTTGTATGTAAATATTATATTTATATAAACATTGAATTTTTTATAAAAAAAGAGCAACTTTTACCCAAAATCAGGCAAAGCAAGCAGGCAGATTGAGTTGCTCACATAATCACAGATTCATTTAGATATCTATCTATCTGCCATCAGCTAGCTCAATCTGTCACATAAAATTTGCAGAACAGCTGATGGTCGGAAAAAGGAAAAATAGCAACTTATCAGGCAAGTTTGCCGTGTAAGGAGCGATTGGGTGGGGAGGGTTCCTGCGGGCCATGTGGGCGATGCAGCCTTGTATTTCTGTGCAGCCTGGATTAATTGCTTTGGGGGGTGTGTGTGCTCTGGGGGTAACATTTCTCTGTGACCCACCAAAATTTTCTCACGGCCCACTGGTTGGCAACCGCTGGACTAGATGACCTACATCTAGTCCCTTCTAACTCTCTTAATCTGTTAATAATTGCCTGGTTTATGCACCTTAACATAGTTTTGTCTGCCTTTGCCTTAACTTGTGATGTAAATTTAGCAACTGGATAGGTAAATCATGTTTCAGTGTTTCCCACAATTTGCAAGCCACAATTCAAGAGACCGTAATATGCCCTCCTACTCTCAACTTGACACCTACCATGGAGCCGCCAAGCTCTGAAGTTTCTGCAGACCAACCGTTGTCTCTACATCGTTGTAAGAGTAAATGCTGTCCGTAAATGCTAACTAAGCAAGTTTTTAAGGGCACTCTTCTGACCCAAGCCTCATTCAAAGCAAACAAACACCAAACAGAGATAAAAGCAAAACCTTTTTAATGCTTCTCTGTGAATTCTGTTCATTCACAGTAAAACGCTATTACAAACTAATTGTCCCAGATAAGAAGAAGCCTTGCCATGGATCTGCAGAGCTACCAAGAACAGTAGATTAAATTGCAAAGAAATAATCAAAACCAAAAGTCTCCAAACATAAACCAGGATAGTCCGAACTTCCACAAGACTTGAAGTGCAAGAACTTCTTTGCTTCCTGCAAAGAACCCCCCAAGGGCTGGCTTTTTATCCCTTAAGGGAGGGACCATCACCTTGTAGCCTTTCTCCCAAGTGTCCCATCCTGCTGCAGCTGCTCTTTCCTTCAAGCAGCCCTCTGTGCATGCACATTGTGTACAGAGTCCTCGGCATCACTGCTGCCAACCTCCACAATCTCTGAAGGCAGAATTCCACTCCCTGATGGTCCTGGCTCCATCCCTCCATCATCTGCAGGCTCCTCACCTGAGTCCTCACTCTCTGAGACCTCAGACATCCATACCTGCTGCCAGCGAACCACAAGAGGCACCGATGACAGCCAGACAGCCAGTGTCATGCTCCTGTTGGAATCTGATTCTGTGGGGGAGGTTGAACAGCTGACAGGTAGTGGGAGTGTAGCTCCGGTGGCTGTGGAGGAAACTGGGGAAGGGCAGTCGGCTGGATATTCAGAGGAAGACCCAGGCCCATCCCCTCTGCATCCTAGGGCACACAGGGAGGAACTGATAAGGGAGCAACATGGGTTACGGGGGAGAAAAAAGCTCTGATCCCCTTCATTAGCTGCAGCTGGGAAAACAGGATTTAAAAAGGGCATTTGTGCACAGCACTTTGCTGGAAGCAAAGTGTGCATTATCTTTGTTTGTCAAGTCCTATCTGGGTTCTGGTGTCCTCCCAACTGTGTGTCTTTTGTTATCTTTTGAAGTCTTCAATTCCTTATCCTGCCCTGTCTCGTTAATTGCTGCAGCCTGGTTTGTGTTGGTTTTTATTTATAATCTATTTGTACTTTGGGTTTGGACTGCATTTCTTCTCTTTAAAAACTGTTCTTGGGAGAGTTTTTTCTCCAGCCGATGATACCTGGACATTGGAGGACAAGTTGGAGGAATTAAAGGCACTTTACCTACTTCTGTGACTTTGTTGCTTTTGTGCCACGCCCCTTTGGGTCATCGCAGCCAGATTTTACTAACCGGATGGCAATCCTGCATGATAAACCTCGCTGCTTAAGAGTACCTTGTCCATTTTCATGAGATTTTGCTTTAACCTTAAGAACCTGTATATAGGCACACCTACGTAAAGATTCATTTAACCCAGCATCAGTTCTAATAATACAACAACCATTGAGCCCAAAATGTATGTTGCTGAGAATTTTGTTAAGGGAATCCCTGTGGTTGTAAAATTGAATAGCCCGGTCGTTAAGTGAATCTGTTTTTTCCATGGACTTTGCTTGTCAGAAGGTTGCAAAAGGGGATCCCATGCCCCCCCGGGAGGGGGCACTGCAAACTGTCATAAATGTGAGTCAGTTGTCAAGCATCCAAATGTAAATCATGTAACCATGGAGACGTTGCAAGTGTGAAAAATGGTTTGTAAGTGTGAAAAGCAGTTGTCACTTTTTTCTGTGCTGTTGTAGCTTCAAACAGTCACTAAGTGAACTCGTTGTGATGGGCCAGCCAGGAAGCCTGTCATTGTGGAGTCTGTCTGGCAAGAACAAAGAATGCTTATCCACAGGAGGATATGCTTGTGTAAATCTTGTAACAATCCTGGCTAATTGGAAAGCTGATAAAAGTAACACGAGTTAGCCAACTTGCAGACCTCAGCTAAAAATTAGGCTTGCAGCAAATGAAATGAGTATTAGATAACTCCTAGGCCAGTCATTAGCCAAGACTTGGGAATAGGGACATCTAGAGAACAATAGAACAAACTGTAGAATTATTACTAAAATGTTTATTAGATGATATTTCTTATTATCTCACTTTGTCCCACCTCCTCCTTTAGTGAAAATGTATAAAATGTACTCAATCCTTTGTTCTTGGCTCTTGGCATTTTGACCAGGAGCCCTTTTCCTTGGAGTACTCCAATAAAATGCAATCGGAAAGCCTGCACCTTGTGTCGGGTGTCTATCATTGCCTCAGACCCGAATTAGGGACAACAGTTATATGTCGAGGACTTGCCTGCACTTCTAAAAGTCCCCCCCCGCTTTCCAAACGCTGCTCATTTGCTTAGCCTCAGTGTTAATGGGCTACTGAGCCAGTCATGCTGAACAAGGATGAACAATGTTCAAACAGAAACTGTATTTGCTTTGCAAAAAAGAAAAAAAACCAAATTAAAATAGGTCTTCCTTTTACGTGAGAGGCAGAGGTATTGAGGCACCAAAAGCCCCACTGCTAGGTCATCCATCCGGAGAGAAAGGGTGGGGGAAGGTTGGTTGATTTACAACACTGCGATATTACCGCTTTTGCAAATTCAACTTCCTTTTGTGAAATTCTGTTGCATGTTATGTGCCTCGTGGCCCAAACCTGAGTGTGTGCATGCACACGCAAATATCCTCGCCATCCAAATTCACTTGCCATATACCAAGTGGAACAGCCCACGATTCACTTTGCAAATGTTGTACCAATGAGAAGCACTTATCCCTGAAAACACCACACACACACACACACACACACACACACACACTCAGTAAAACCATCACCACCAACAGCCAAAGATATTAAAAAAAAAAAAATCAAGGACTTTGGAAACCACATTTAGCTTGCTGAGCAGAGTCAGTCAAGGAGGCTCTTTAAAATGTTTTAAATGATTTTGATGGAAATGGAAGTTGACACAGAATTTGTTTCTTCGAATCTATATCTATATATAGGCATGAGAGAGAGAGAGAGAGAGAGAGAGAGAGGAAGGGAAGGATGGGAGAGAGAGGGAGGGAGGGGGAGAGAGAGAGAGAAAAAGAGAGACTGTACTTTCTTTCCCATGCAAATAGATTCATCAACTGTCGTTTGCACAGCTATTTGTGATAACTAAATGACTAAGGTCCATTCAATCTGTCTGCATTCAATTCTCAATTACTCCTGACCTAGGTAACAATGACATCCAACACCCAACAGACAGATAGCAATCAGCAATGGAGAACATGGAGGTTTGCAAAAGTATGAAAAACTTTTTAAAGAAAATAGAAATAATTAATACTAGATGGCGAGGCTTTTGAACAAAACAAGCTTCTTGGGAACAAAGTGCTTGCTATTTACTGGAGAGGAAGTAAAGAAAAAAAAAGAAGAGGAGGAGGATTGGATTCAAGAAAGCAATCGGAACCCTGCCATATAAAACCATTTTTCCGAAGATCAAAATCCGTTCAGGAAATGATGTTCCCAAGATACATCTCTTTGAAAAGGTTCTTCTAACAAAAACGCATTCTGAAAAGCAAAACATTCTTTTTATTTGAAGCAACATCTCTGGCCTCCACAGGCCCACTGGAGTGGGTAGCTATATCAAATCCAATAATTCCATTGGAATCATGGAGCATAGCACAAGGTTTAGTCTGCTCAAGGGATGTTTTTGTGATGGGCTGTGCCTCCTCCCCACCCCATGGTGCAAATTGGCAAGACTTCCATTGCTACTATTTTGTAAGTTTATCTACTGCCCTCCTAACTTAGTTTAGATTACTTTATCGTCACTGCACCTCGTACAATGAAATTGCTCTGACCAAGGCTTCCGAGACCATAATTAAGCACGCACTTAGTTAAAACAACTTTTTATTTCAATGCTGGGAATTATGTTCATTCCCAGCCTGTAATGAGTCCCAAACAGTTCCTTGAGATAAGCACCCACCTTTCTCTCCTTTGAATTGCTGCCAATAACTAGAGTGCCAAATGAAGTATAAAAAATCAACTGAAGTACAAAGTCCACACAGAGCTTCAAGACTGAATCTGAACCGATCGAACGACTTTGCTTCCTGCAAAGGTTTCTTCACCTTTGCCTGTCCTTTATGCCTTATGGGAGGGGCAAGCATGTCCCTTATTCCCAAGTCGCCCCTTTTGTCTCAACTGCTCTCGCCTTCTAGCAGCTCTGCACACATGCGCACTGGCAACAGGCTCCAGAGTCAGCACCTCACTCCCAGATGGTCCTGGCCCCATCCCTGCACTGGACACAGGACCCTCGTCCAAGTCCTCTCCAGACTCCTGGACTGATCCCTTCTTCCCCACTGTCCGATTCTGCTGCCCTCTGCACAGGCTGCCGGCGAACCGCAACAGAAATTAAATACCATCTTCAGTGTACACCATACATTAAAAAAAACTATAAAAATAAACCCAAACACACATCCTTCACACTCCACACATTGAACTGAAAACCCCGATACCGCACCAACACTGTACTACTATACAGTAGAATTCAACAGAGCTACTGCCCTGGGATAGAAGCTGTTTTTTTAGCCTATTTATCCTTGTTTTTATTATCCTGTACCGTCTGCCAGATGGTAATAGTTCAAAAATAAGGGATGCCCAGGATGAGATGGATCTTTGAGGATGTTTTGAACTTTCTTAAGGCAGCAGGAGCTATAAAGCTCTTCTGAAGTGGGGAGGGGGCAACCAATGGTCCTCTGGGCAATGATGTTAACTCTCTGGAGTGCTGTCCTCTCTGCTACTGTGCAATTGGCAAACCATACAGAGGTGGAGTAAGTTAAGATACTCTCTGTGGTGCAACAGTAGAAGGTCACCAGCAGTTTTTCATTCAGTTGTTTGTTTCCTGAGAAGTCTCAAATAGTATAATCTCTGCTGGGCCCTTTTGACCAGTGCTGCAATGTCAGGCTCTCTTTTACCTGTATATATTTTTATGATAACTTCAGATATGTTTTCAGTCCTAACCGGTTGTCTATATCCTTAGAGATAACTGAAAGTGCAAATGATTGGCAAGCTCTAGTAATGAAACTCAAGGACCATAATAAAAAACTTGGAAATAGGATAATATAGAAAGAAAATCAAAATCATGCTAAAAGCAATAAGACCTTAGACTTGACAATGAAGATACTTAAGTGGTGGATACAGTCTGACTTTCAGGATTGACTTCCAACAGTGAAGGAAACAGCAGTCAAGAAATACTTTAGATGGGCGTTTGATAGAACAGTAATGAAGTCTTTGGAAAGATCTTCAAATGCTGTGACTTCTCTATACCTACAAATCATGCAAGCAGTGTATTTTTTCCCTAGGACATTTTATGGAAGAGAAAATTGGAATTCAGAGAAACAGCATAGAAAATCTATTGATGCTTTTGAATATTGGAGAAGAGTCCTGAAACAAAACTGGACAGCCGAGAAGACCATCAAATCATAATTCTCCTAGTCCTACTTTTCACCAGACTAGGCATACCTAATTTCTGCAAACATACTGCATGAAGAATGGTTGCAAGAATTGGGCTTGTCTAGCCTAGTGAACAGAAGGGCTAGGGGAGACATGAGAGCGGTATTCTAATATACATCACAACCATTGTAGATACATCCTGGTACTTGAATTCTGATCACATAACTTTGTGGATATGGTGACAATTTTAACCACGAGTTTGTAAGCAGTTTTTTCAGTGCTGTTATAACTTTTAATGGTCACTAAACAAATGCTTGCTAAGTTGAAGACTGCCTGCATATATTTTTAAAGTCACTGTTTTGTTACCCTGCCCTCTTCAGTTTCTCCTTTCACCACCCCATGGTGAATTCCTGGGCCTTGAAAAGTTAAGAAAAACGGTGGAGAAGATCAATGAAGGAAAATCGTTGTGGAGATCATCCCACAACTTCCCACTTGCAAATCTCCAAGGAGTATTACACACTGGCAGCAAAAAACAGAACACTAAATACAAAATGGGAGGATATGACCTCATCGGTAGTCGCCAACCAGTGGGCCATGGTCCACTGGTGAGCCATGAGAAAGTTTTGGTGGGCTGCAGAGAAATCTCACCCCTAGAGCACCCCCCACAAAGCAATTCATCCAGGCTGCGCAGAAACACAAGGCTGCTCAGCCCACGTGGCCTGTGGCAACCCTCCCCGCCAACTCACTCCTTACCCAGCAAACTTACCTGCTAAATTGCTATTTTTCCTTTTTCCGACCATTATCTGTTCTGCTGTGCTGGGAGATTTAAATTAGCTAGGAAGCAGGAAATGGTTGGATTTCTTGCTTTCTAGCTAAGCACAGCCAAACCTCCCTTAGGACTGAAGGTTTGCTTGCAAGCAAATTCAGTGCAGACTCACAGCAAGCAAATATGAGAGACTGAGCTAGCCGATGGCAGATAGATAGATCACTGAATGATTCTGTGAGCAACTCAAACTGCCTGCTTTGCCGGATTTTGGATAAAAGTTGCTTTCTTATAAAAAAAATCAATATTTACATACATGGTGTGTTGTGAGTTAATTTTGTGAGTTTGCTTGCTAGCAAATTTTATATGACAGACTGAGCTAGCAGATGGCAGGTAGATTTCTGAATGAATCTGTGATTCTGTGAGCAACTCAATCTGCCTGCCTGCTTTGCTTGATTTGGGGTAAAAGTTGCTCTTTTTTTATAAAAAAAACAATATTTATATAAATATTTCTAATGATAAGCGCATTCGGGACATCGTCGACATCAGCGTCAACCAGGCTGGATTCATCAAGAACTGCGGCACCACCGACGCCATCTTCGGTGTGCGGATGCTGATGGAGGCTCACAGAGAGAAGAAAATCCCGCTCCACACCGCCTTCCTAGACTTGGAAAAGGCCTTCGACCGAGTCCCACGATCTCATCTGGTACGCACTGCGAGATCACGGCGTGCCTGAGCTGCTCGTACAATGGGTCCAACTCCTATACAGATGTCACAAAAGCCGTGTAAAAGCGGCAGCTGGGATATCAGAGGAGTTTAATATTACCGTCGGCGTACACCAGGGCTCTGCTCTCTCACCACTGCTGTTCATTCTGGTGATGGACACAATTACACACGACCTGTACACGCCCGCCCCATGGACGCTGCTCTACGCCGATGATGTGTTCCTGGCCAACCTGTGCAAGGCTGAACTCGAGCACCGAGTCCAACAGTGGCACGACCGCCTCGAGCAGTTCGGGCCCGGCTGAACCTAAAGAAGTCCGAATACCTGACCACTGATAATGAAATGACAGGCTCCATCCACGTGAACGGGCAGGAGCTACCGCGCGCCTCCACCTTCAAGTACCTGGGAACTACTCTTGGGGAAGAAGGCCTACTACAAACTGAGGTGGCAGCCAGGATCAATGCAGCGTGGGGCAAATGGAAGTCCGTCACGGGCGTCCTCTGTGACAAGAAGATGCCGATGCGCCTGAAGGCGAAAATCTATAACTCTGTGGTGCGCCCGTGGCCATATACGGCGCAGAGTGCTGGCCGACGACCAAAGAAGCCGAAAGCAGACTCCAGATAATGGAGATGCGAATGCTCCGATGGTCGGTAGGCCTCACCTACTACCGATCGCATCAGGAACGAAGAAGTGCGTAGACGGTTCAACGTCCGTGCCCATCCCCACGGTCATGAGGCAGTCCGGCTACGATGGTTCGGCCACGTGAGCGCGCCAAGGAAGAATCCATCATCAAATCTGTAATGAAGGTGACTGTCGGAGGAGCGAGACCGCGTGGTAGACCTAAACAACGCTGGATGGACACGATCAAGGCCGATCTAGAGATCGCGAAGGCAGACCCGACACACGTGGCAGACAGAGAGGTGTGGAAGCAGTACTCAAGGACATTAGCGGACCTCGCCCGAGCGCGAGACAAACGCTGAAGAAAAAGAAGAAGAATTTACATACAAGCCATGCCCAGCCAGTCACCTGACCACCAAGCCACACCCACAGAACCAGTTAGTGGTCCCTGGGATCTAAAATTATGAGTTTGGTGATCCCTGAGGTCCAAAAGGTTGGCGACCCCTGTCGTAGACGACCCTCACTCTGTCAAGGCCCAAGGAGTACTCATCTCAAATGATCTAAGCCCCAGAGCTCACTATAACAACATTGCCAAAAAGGCACTTAGAGTTGTTAAGCTATTTTTGTGAAGCTTCTTCTCTAGTAACATTGAACTGCAAACCAGGGCATACAAAACCTTTGCCAGATCAATTCTTGAATACAACTCATCTGCCTGGAATCTACACTGTATAACGGACATTAATACAATTGAGCGAGTTGAGGGGTATTTCCTGAGAAGAGTACGACACTCCTCAGCTTCCAATACATTACCTTATGTCATCAGGCTTGAAATTTTGGACCTAGGCAACTTAGAACTATGCCGCCTACGGTCTGATCTAAGCTTATTACACAAAATTATCTGCTACAAGGTCCTACCTGTCAATGACTACTTCAGCTTCAACCACAAAAACACACAGGCAAACAATAGATACAAACTCAAAGTAAACTGCTCCAAACTTGATTGCAGAAAATACAACTTCAGCAACAGAGGGGTCAAGGACTCAAATGCACTACCTGACTCTGTTGTCACATCCTCAAACCCCAAAACTTTAACCTTAAACTATCTACTGTGGACCTCACTGCATTCCTAAGAGGTCTGTAAGGGGGTGTGCATAAGCACACCGGCGTGCCTACCGTGCCTGTCCTACTGTTCCCATTTATTCATACTCAGGTATTATGTACATACTTATACCTGTTTTTATTTATATGTTTATATGCTATATTTATACTTATATGTTTATATGTTATGTTCATATTCATACTTGTTTTCTCATGCATGCATATCAAACAAATAAAATAAATAAATACAATAAAATAAAATAGGCCAGAGTTCTGATCTATACCTGCACATCTTGATAAGACCACACTTGGAATATTGCACGTTTTGGTTGCCATGAGATAAATAAAATGGACTAGAATAGAATTCTTTATTGGCCAAATGTGACTGGATACACAAGTAATTTGTCTTGGTGCAAATGCTCTCAGTGTACATAAAAGAAAAGATACATTTGTCAAGAGTCAAGAATCATAAGGTACAACACTTAATGATAGCCACAGAATACAATAAGCAATCAAATCATACTAGGAAACAGTCAGTATAAATTGTAAGGATACAAGCAACAAAGTTACAGTCCTGCAGTCACAAGTGAGGGGGATGGATGATCAGGAGTGATGGGAAGATTAACAGTAATGCAGATTTTGAAAAAAGTTGGACAGTGTTGAGGGAATTATTTGTTTAGCAGAGTGACGTTGAGACTCTGGAAAGAGTGCAGAGAAGAGCAACAAAAATGATTAAGGGACTAGAGGCTAAAACGTATGAAGAACGGCTGAAGAAAGTAGGTATGTCTGGTTTCATGAAAAGAAGAACTAGGGGTGACGTGATAGCAGTGCTCCAATATCTGAGGGGCTGCCACAAAGAAGAAGAGGGTGTCAATATATTCTCCAAAGCAGGACAAGAAACAACAGATGGAAATTAATCAAGGGGAGAAGCAACCTAGAACTAACTAATTTTCTAACAGTGAGAACAATTAACCAATGGAATGGCTTGTCTTCAGAAGTTGCAGGCGCACCAACCTAGAGGCTTTTAAGAAATTGGACAACCATTTGTCTGAAGTGCTGTAGGCAGTGGTGGGATGCAGCCAGTTTGCATCAGTTCGGGGAAACTGGTTGTTGATTTTCTGAGCTGTTTGGCATACTGGTTGTTGGAAGGCATCATTAGAGCAGAGAACCGATTGTTAAATTATTTGAACTCCATCACTGGGTGTAGGATTTTCTGCTTGGGCAGAGTTGGACTAGAAGGCCCCTTCCAAGGCCCCTTCCAATCAGTGGTGGTATTCTACCAGTTTGGCCCAGTTCTGCAGATCCGGTAGCAGCAATGAGGGGCAGAAACCAACCCAGTTCTCTCTGTCTCTCTGCTGTTGGGCCCACTCACCTGCCAGGGCTCCAATACTCACTTTTATCTGCTGAATTTGAAGCGCAACGGCTTTGCACGGCATTCAATAGTGTCGCCCCGCAGCTGCTGAAGCGACCGGGATCATGCAGGCTTGCAGGAGGCGAGTGAGAACGCCTCTGAGCCTGTGCAAAGTGCGTGTTTGGCGTACGCATGCACACACTTTGTGTGCACACATGCAAAGGGCGCCCACCAAGCCACGCCCACCGAACTGGTGGCAAAAATATTTGAATCCAACCACTCCTTACAACTCTGTTGGTCTGTTATTCTGTCCAATGGGAAAAGGTGGTTTCATTCTATTGGCAAAGCATTGAAATCTCCAGCTACCAAAAAAAAAAAAAAAAGACTTTTGGATGAACACAACGGTTAAGCTAATCCTCTTTCATTCCAGGGAACGCAGCCAAGTTTCTAAGTGTCTTCAGTCTGCTCAGCTTCCTCTCCTAATGTTCAATCCCAGGGTGACTTATCGATTGGAAAGGAGGAAGGCGCCTGCAATACACCCATAGAAACCGACCAACCTTTGCCTGGGACAGAAACAGCGGGAAGAGGAACAGGGAATGCAAAACCAACCTCTAAAGAAAGAAAAGCCAACTATCTCTCTTAGCTATTCGTGCCCAGACATGTTTACCCAGCAAAGCTGAGTAACCTTAAAATAAGTTTTCCCAAGGCTGCAGATAAGCACCGATAGATTATATTATGGGCACCAGGTTTTCCTTCTTCAAAAGTACATAACACAGGTGCAAGATAAGCAGCGAGTTAATCAGCAGAATGTTAAAAGTGGATTTTTTTCCTTCTTCTTCCTAACCTGGGGATGCAACTAAGTTTTACATGTCAAATGTCTATCTGTAAAGAAGCCCCACCTGAGAAAAAAAAAGAAATTGGGAAGGACAAGAAAGGAGAGAGAATATAAGACCCTTAACAATACAGGTAGACCTCGACTTACGACCACAACTGAGCCCAACATTTCTGTTGCTAAGCAACACACTTGTTAAGTGAGTTTGGACCCTGTTTTATGACCCTGCTTACCGCCCTTGAAAAGTGAACCACTGCGGTTGATAAATAAGTAACCCAGTTGTTAAATGAATCTGGCTTCTCCATTGACTTGACTTGGGAGAAGATCATTGTTTCATAGTTTTGGAGTTGGAAAGGACCTTGGAAGTCATCTAGACCAGCGGTCCAGAGGTCACCAACTGGTGGGCCGTGAGAAAATTTTGGCGGATTGCAGAGAAATCTCACCCCCAGAGCACACACCCCCAAAGCAATTAATACAGGCTGCACAGAAACACAAGGCTGCTCAGCCCACGTGGCCCACAGGAACCCTCCCCGCCCACTCACTCCTTACCTGGAAAGCTTGGCTGCTAAATTGCTATTTCTCCTTTTTCCAACCATCAGGTGTTCTGCTGTGCCGGGAGATTTAGATTAGCTAGGAAGCAGGAAATGGTTGGATTTCTTGCTTTCTAGCTAGTCTTTAGATCTTTGGCTCTGCTTTTAAGCACAGCCGAATCTCCCTTAGGACTGAAGGTTCAGTTATTCAGACTCACAGCAAGCAAATTTGAGAGACTGAGCTAGCCGATGGCAGATAGATAGATCACCTGAATGATTCTGTGAGCAACTCAATCTGCCTGCCTGCTTTGCCTGATCTTGGGTAAAAGTTGCTCTTTTTTAAATAAAAAATTCAATATTTACATACATGGGGTGTTGTGAGTTAATTTTAGGAGTTTGCTTGCAAGCAAATTTTATGTGACAGACTGAGCTAGCCGATGGCAGATAGATCTCTGAATGAATCTGTGATTCTGTGAGCAACTCAATCTGCCTGCCTGCTTTGCCTGATTTGGGGTAAAAGTTGCCCTTTTTTATAAAAAAATCAATATTTATATAAATATTTATAATATTTACATACATGCCATGCCCAGCCAGTCACATGACCACCAAGCCACACCCACATATTAGGCCACGCCCACAGAACCAGTTAGTGGTCCCTGGGATTTAAAATTATGAGTTTGGTGGTTCCTGAGGTCGAAAAGGTTGGCGACCCCTGTTCTAGTCCAACCCCCTGTCTAGGCAGGTAACCCTACACCACTTCAGAAAGGTGGTTGTCCAATCTCTTCTTCAAAACTTCCAGTGTTGGAACGTTCACATCTTCTGGAAGCAAGTTGTTCCACTGGTTAATTGTTCCAACTTTCAGGAAATTTCTCCTTAGTTCTAAGTTGCTCCTCTCCTTGATGAGTTTTCACCCATTGCTTCATGTACTGCCCTCAGGGGCTTTAGAGAATAGCTTGACTCCCTCTTCTCTGTGGCAGCCCCTGAGATACTGGGACACTGCTACCATGTCACTCCTAATCCTTCTTTTCACTAGACTAGACCCGTGATGGTGAACCCATGGCACGCAGAGCCATTTGTGCGGGCATGTGAGCCCCAGGCAAACTTACCTCACTGCACATGCACGCACCTTCCAGCTGATTTTTTGGGCCTTTCTCGGCCTGGCAGAGGCTTGAGGGAAGCCTCTGCAGCCTTTGCAGGCTGAAAAATAGGCCCATTTCATCACTTCCTGTATTTTCAGAAATACCGGAAGTGACAAAACGGACCCATTTTTTGGCCTGCAAAGGCTGCAGAGGCTTCCTAAAGCCTCTGAGAGGCCAAAAAAGGCCTTAAATGGGCCAAAAATCAGCTGGGAGGCACAGTGCAGGTAAGGGGGTAAGCAGGTGAGTAGGGAGGGGGGCGTGCACATTGCCTTCTGGGTGTTGGCACATGAGTGCACCTGTGCAAGCCTGCACACAATTTTTGGCACAGGAGCCAAAAAAGGTTAGCCACCACTGGATTAGAGATGCCCAGTTCCTGCAACCATTTTAGCCTCCAGTCCCCTCATCAGCCTGGTTGCTCTTCTCTGCACTCTTTCTAGAGCCTCAACATCTTTTTTACTTCGTGGCGACCAAAACTGAATGCAGGATTTAAACGGTTGCCTTACCAAGGCCTGGTAAAGTGGTATTAACACTTCACAGGATCTTGAGATCACACGGCCTTGGGACACTACAGCTGTCATAAATATGAGCCGGTTGCCAAGCATCTGAATTTTAATCACATGGCTGAATTTTGAACAAGTGGTTGTTAAGTCGAGAACTAGCTGAATCTGGCAGGAAGGAAAGACACAGGTCATTCATTTTTAACAATTGTTTTAAAGGTTCTTGTGGCTGTCATTGTAGCAGCATGATGGTTAAGAAAAGGTTCTAATCTGATTAAAGGGGAAAAAGCCACAAACCCCTACTTGGAAACCGCTTCTGGACTTTTGGCTTGAGGTGGGGGGAAAATGAAACTTTGATTTTGGGATTTACCAATTAGATAGATTTCTTTTTAAAGAAATGGTTAGTTTATAGTATTAGGAAAAAGGAAAAGGTGAGGGTAGATGTTAATGCCTTATTTTACTACAGCAAAGGAGTTGGAAGTCAACGCCTTTAATATTTTTTATTTTCCCACCATCCACTTCCCTTTTCCCTTCCCTAGTTTCCCTAATATTTACTTTTGTAATCTCTTCGTATGTCATTATTAAAAAAAAACTAATAAAAAACTATAAATCTAAAAGAGAAAGAAAGACAACGTTCTAATTCACCCTTAGACATACAAGCTGCCTGGGTGACTTTGAGCTGGTTCAGTTCTCTCTCAGTACAATGCACAGTTTAAGTCCTTAACGTGCGACCGTTGCTTAGTGGCTGTCTGAATTCCAACGGCACTGAATCAAGTGATTTATACAACCAGTTCTCACACTTAATGACTGTTGCCGTATCCCCACAGTCACGTGATCAAAATTCAGGCAACTGGCACGTATTTACAAGAGTTGCATCATCTCAAGTTCATAGTTGCAGGAACTGGGCATGACTAGTCTAGGGAAGAGAAGGACCAGGGGAGACAGGAGAGCAGTCTTCCAATATTTGAGGTGGTCAAGCTATTTTCCAAAGCACTCATAGGCCAGACAAGGAATAATGGATGGAAACTGAACAGGGAAAGAGATTCAACCTGGAAATAAGGAGGAATTTTCTGACAGTGAGAACAATCAACTGATGGATCAGAAGTTGCCTTCGGAAGTTGTGGGAGCTTCATCACTGGAGGCTTTCAAGAAGAGACTGGAGTGCCATCTGTCAGAAATGGTGTAGCGGGGTTGGACTAGATGACCTACAAAGTCCCTTCCAACTCTGTGAATCTGAATCTTAAGTCTTAAAGTTGCCAGTGTTACACACCCCTGTTCTAAACAAAGTTCCTGCCTCCTTTTTTATCCTACTTGGTTGCCTATAGACCAGGTCTCAGCTGCATTTGGCAGGGCAAGTTCACTTCTCGTTCAATCTGCTGAGCAAAAGAGAAACATACTTTTTTTTTTTAAAGGAGGATGCCAAGCAATCAGATTTAACAGTCGAAACTGGCCCAAAGTGAGCGAAACTCAAATCCTCACATTAGCCCAGTGTGCAGCTTTAGTCCAGCCAGCCAGCCGCTCACTTTCTTTTTCTGCCTAATCTCGCCAGAGATACTGTCATATGGGACTGCATGTCCTGTTTTCAGTTCTCATAGAATGAAAAGAAGTGCCAGACAGCCAAAGTCTGGCGAGTTTCAAGGTACAACTGTTCTATTTTGGTGCTATCGGGTTGGTTGGTTGCATGCATGCATGCTGAACTGTCAGATAGAAAAAGCAAGGACAAAACGCAGAGTAAGTTGCCCTCATCCCACCGATCGTAAAACATAAGAGGCAGTCCTGGAACTTATGGACACAACTGAGCCCAAAATTTCCATTGCTAAGTGAGACCGTTGTTCAGCAAATTTCACCTTATGTTACCACCTTGGTGGTGCAGTGGTCAGAATGCAGTCTTGCATGCTAATTCTGCCAACTGCCAGCAGTTCGATTCTGACTCAGCCTTCTATCCTTCCGAGGTCGGTAAAAGGAGGACCCAGATTGTCGGGGGCAAGAGGCTGACATTGTAACCCTCTTAGAGAGGGATTTAAAGCATTGTGAAGAGGTATATAAGTCTAAGTGCTTTTGTGTCCTTCCTTCCTTCCTTCCTTCCTTCCTTCCTTCCTTCCTTCCTTCCTTCCTTCCCTCTAACCACTGCCAGCAGTTCGATTCTGACCAGTTCAAGGTTGACTCAGCCTTCCATCCTTCTGAGGTTGGTAAAATGAGGACCCAGATTGTTAGGGGCCAGAGGCTGACTGCTTAGAGAGGGCTGTAAAAAACATTGTGAAGAGGTATATAAGTCTTGCCAGAGTTATGTGAATCACTGAAATCCTTAAGTTAGGTTGTTAAGTGAATCTGGTTTCCCCATTGATTTTGCTTGCCAGAAGGTCAGAAAAAGTGATCCGAGGACACGGCAACCATCATAAATATGACTCAGTTGCCAAGCATTTAAATTTTGACCATGTGACCATGGGGCTAGCATTATCAATAGCACTTAGACTTATTATATCCCGCTTCACAGTGCTTTTACAGCCTTCTCTAAGCGGTTTTACAGAGTCAGCCTCTTGCCTCCAACAATCTGGGTCCTCATTTGACCCACTTCGGAAGGATGGAAGGCTGACTCAACCTTGAGCCGGTCAGGATCGAACTGCTGGCAGTGAGCTGAATTAGCCTGCAATACTGCGTTCTGATAGATAAAGTTTGATAGATAGATAGATGATAGATAGACAATAGATAGACAGACAGACAGCAGATTGAGATATAACAGAAAGAGATGGCAGATGATAGAACCATGATGGTGAACCGGTGGCATGCAGAGCCCCCTCTGCGGGCATGTGCGCCATCGCCAGCTGCTCTTCTGGTTTCCAGCATGCGCATACGCACCAGCCAGCTGGTGTTTGGTTTTTGGAGCATGCACAGGTGTTCTGGCGCACGCACATTTCAGTTTGGGCACTCGGTGCCAAATAAGTTCACCATCACTGTGATAGATAGATAAATGGAGATAGACGATATATAGATGATAGACAAACAGACAGACAGAAACAGTGACAGAGAGATACATAGAGATAAGACATTGATAGCAATAGCACTTAGACTTATATACCACTTTCTAGCTCTGTCTAAGTGGTTTACAGAGTCAGCCTATTGTCCCCCAACAATCTGGGTCCTCATTTTACCCATCTCGGAAGGAGGGAAGGCTGAGTCAACCTGGAGCCGATAAGAATTGAACTGCCGAACTGCTAGCAGTCAGCAGAAACAGCCTGCAGTACTGCATTCTAACCACTGTGCCACCCTGGCTCTTATGCTGCAACTGTCATAAATGTGAAAAACAGTCGTAAGTCAGTGCTGCTGTAACTTTGAACAATCACAATCAGTTGTAAGTTGAGGGCTACCTGTAATTTGCCAATTCGGAATACCTGCAGCTTCAAGAGAGAGCGGAATATAATTTAATTTCCAGGAGGGAAAATATTTTGAACTCCCAAAGAACAGGATGAGGGGAAGGGCAAGGGCTGCGCGTGGGTTAACAGCAGATATGACTAAAAGGAGCTAAAAGTGAGCTTCAACAGGCCACCAAAGTGCAACAGACATCTGCAACAGGTGAGGGGATTCCCCAGAGAGGAAGGAGGTCAATCTATTCTCCAAAGCACCCGAAGGCCGGACAAGGAATAATGGATAGAAACCGAACAAGGAGAGAGATTCAACCTGGAAATATGTAAAAAAGAAAGAAAGACAAGGTTCCAATTCACCCTTAGACATACAAGCTGCCTAGGCCAGCTTTGCTAGCTGGGGAATTCTGGGAGTTGAAGCCCTCCAGGCTTAAAGTTGCCAAGGTTGGAGACCCCTGGCCTAGGTGACTTTGAGCTGGTTCAGTTCTCTTTCAGTACAATGTACAGGTAAGTCCTTAACTTGCAGCCATTTGCTTAGTGGCTGTCTGAATTCCAACGGCACTGAATCAAGTGATTTACACAACCCGTTCTCACACTTAATGACTGTTGCCATATCCTCACAGTCACGTGATCAAAATTCAGGCAACTGGCAGGTATTTACAAAAGTTGCATCATCTCAGGTTCATGGTTACAGGAACTGGGCTTGGCTAGTCTAGTGAAGAGAAGGACCAGAGGAGACATGATAGCAGTCTTCCAATATTTGAGGGGCTGCCACAGAGAGAGGAAGGGGGTCAAGCTATTTTCCTAAGCACGTGAAGGCCAGACAAGGAATAATGGATGGAAACTTAACAAGGAGAGATTCTGTCTGGAAATAAGGAGGAATTTCCTGACAGTGAGAACGATCAACCCGTGGAGTAGAAGTTGCCCTCAGAAGTTGTGGGAGTGTTATCACTTGAGACTTTCAAGAAGAGATTGGACTGCCACCTGTCAGAAATAGTGTAGGGTCTCCTGCTTGGGTGGGTGGGGGTTGGACTAGATGACCTCTAAAGTCCCTTCCAACTCTGTTAATCTGTTAAACACCCATCTGTACTGTTCATCAGATTCAAACACCTCTACAGGTAGCCCTTGACTTCCAACACTTCATTTAGTGACCATTCGAAGTTGCAACGGCATGGGAAAAAAGTGACTTATGACCGGTTTTCAGACTTACGACCGTTGCAACATCCCCATGGTCATGTGCTTTGTGACTCCTCTGCAGCTTTGCATGGAAAGGAACTCTTTTCTTTCTCCAAATGGTCTTTCTTTTCCTTCTCTCAATGTAATTAGAACAGGGGTGTTAACTCAAGGCCTGGGGGTCAGATCTGACCCTTATATCTGGCCCATGGGGCCGGTCTGGAAATATCAAAGGACCAGCCTGCAGTGCCTCAGCCAGCCAAAATGGGCAGATTTAAGCTCCCCGCAAGGCCCATAGTGCTGCTGGAGGCCGGGCAGGCTGAAAACAGGCCACGCAGGGCCTCCACGTGGCCCATTTTCAGCCAGAAGTGTTCTGACCAAGGCTTCCTGAGATCACAATTAAGCATACACTTAGTCCAAACAACTCAAACAGTTCCTCGAGATAAGCACCCACCTTTCTCTCCTTTGAATTGCTGCCAACAACTAAAGTGCCAAATTAACTATAAAAAAACCAAACATACAAAGGCCACACAGAGCTTCAAGGTTTAATCCAAACAGAGCAAACGACATTGCTTCCTGCAAAGTTTCCTGTCCCTTTGCACTTCCTTTATATCTTATGGGAGGAACAATCATCTCCCAGCCTTACTCCCGAGTCTCCCCATTTGTCTTAGCTACTCTAGCCTTCTGGCAGCTCTGTGCAGGCTCCCCTTGTTCCTCTGCCTCACTGCTGTCAGATTCTGGAGGCTCCGGAGTCCAGACATAACTCATAACTGTGTCCTGTCAGACACAGGACCTTCGTCCGAGTCCTCCCCAGATTCCCAGACTGGTCCCTGTTCTTCCCCATTGTCCAATTCTGCTGCCACCTCTGCAGGCTGCTGGTGGACCACAACAGGAAGAGTGTTGGAGGCGGCCATGGAGGCTGAAAATGAGATATTGGGGGCGGGGGATGCCCCATTTTGGCCAGCAGGGTGTCACAGGAGGCATCCGTCTTGTCTTCCCGCCGCGCTCCCTATCCCCCCCACCCATTGGTCCATGTTGGAAAACTCCAATACTGATCTGGCCCTCAAAGAAATCCAATTTGACACCCTGAACTAGAATGCGAAAGGGGCTGAGTCGGAGAGCAGGGAGAATATGGAGAGAGGTTTAGTGGGAATCCTAAACCATGTTAAAAGACTCCTCACCAGCATCAACCTTGCCAAGAAACCCTGCCTTTAACCAAAGGTTAAAAAAATGAACAAACCAAGTTTCCGCTTGAGAGCCGGTTTGGTGTAGTGGTTAAAGCAACAACGGCTACAAACTGGGAGACTACAAATTCTATTCTTAGGCACAAAGCCATCTGGGTGACCTCGAGCCAGTCACTTTCTCTCAGCCCTAAAAAGGAGGCAATGGCAAACCACTTTAAAAAAAAAAAAAAAACATGTCCAGGCAAGTCTCTGATGAAACAGAAGAAGAACAAAAACTTATTGCATTTAAAGTTTTTAGACGAAACTTTTTTAGAGATTTGACTCAAGCATTCATATGCGGATCGACCTTTTGATTCTTCTCTTTCCCCTTCCTACCCCCTTTTTGGCTTTTGTATTTTCTATTTTATTCTATAATTTAATTTTTACCATATAAATGTTTGCAAGGGGAAATGCTTCTGTAAAAAAAAAAAAAAAAATTCACACTGCCAAACAACTTGAATTCCGGTGGCCCTATTAAACTGTACTTAAACCAACCTCAAGGTAACATTTTTATATACTTAATATATCTGTTTTCTGACATCAAACAGAGCAGAGGTCTCCAAACTTGGCAACTTTAAGACTCATGGACTTCAACTCCCAGAATTTCTCAGCCAGCATAGTCCACAAGTCTCAAAGTTGCCAAGTTTGGGAACCCCTGAAATAAAGTATATTTTGCCTACTCAAAGGATATTGAGTTTCACTTTTTTTAAAAAGCAAACAAACACAACTATCTTGGAAAATAGGAGGACTGCCTCCTCTGGCTCACAATCCAGCACTTTTGCAACTAAACCAACTTGTGCACCTGATAACAGAACCAAAAGTTCACTCTTTGGCCTGCTGACCAAGATGCTCCTAGAGAGGGAAAGAGATAGCAAGCAACTGCAGACCATTCAAGCTCCGGATAAAACTTTGGGCTGGGAATTCCCTGTTCCTAAAAGGATCGGAAGCCATTCCTGGCTTCGGAATGCAAGGAAAGGACCTATTGATAGCAGCAGCACTTAAGACTTATATACTGCTTTACAGCCCCTCTCTAAGCTGTTTTACAGAGTCAGCCTCTCGACCCCAACAATCTGGGTCCTCATTATACCCACCTCGGAAGGAGGGAAGGCAGAATCAACCTTGAGCAAGTCAGAATTGAACTCCTGGCTGTGGGCCGAGTCAGCCTGAAATATTGCCCTGTGCACCATGGAAGGAAGGAAGGAAGGAAGGACAATAACACTTATATACCGCTTCACAATGCTTTTACAGCCCCCTCTAAGCTGTTTACAGAGTCATCATAATAGTCCTCCAACAATCAGGGGCCTCATTTTACCCACCTCGGAAGGAGGGAAGGCTGAGTCAACCTGGAGCCAGTGAGAATCGAACTCCTGGCTCTGGGCAGAGTCAGCCTGAAATATTGCACTCTAACCACTGTGCAGGCATGCAGGAAGGACGGACATTAGCAATAGCATTTATATACCACTTCACATTGCTTTCACAGCCCTCTCTAAGCGGTTTACAGAGTCAGCCTATTGTTTCCCAACAATCTGGGTCCTCATTTTACCCACCTGGAAGGATGGAAGGCTGAGGAGTCAACCTGGAGCCGGTCAGGAGCGAACTCCTGGAGCGAGCAGTGAGTTAGACTGCAGTACCGTATTCTACCCCCGCCCCTGTACGATTCCAACTTCGTTGCAAGATCCCAGCCCAAAAGTAGCCCGGGATCGCTTGGGCAAGCGGAGTCAAAAGAGAAAGGAAGGCCGGATCAAGTGATCCCCAGTGCAGATTCGTTAGGTTGCAAGAGCTCTCCCTGCCCTGGGTGCAGTTTAAAGGGCCCCTCTAGACAGATTCCTTTGGTTAGAAACAGAGAAGAAGGAGGAGGAGAGAGAAAAAGAGGCTCAAAGCGGAACTTTGCCAAGCCCTTGCCCCAATCCTACGCCCACGACTTCCTCGGCTGCCAACCGCGCGAGCTCTCCCCGACGGAGTGAAGGCTAAGGCGAACCTGTGGCGACTTCTCTGGCTCGTCTCAAAGCGCCGGCGGGAGCCGCACCCTCGCGCCCCAAGCGCAGCAGGAGGACCCTCGGCTCCGCTCGCCCCCGCCGCTGCTCCGGAGCCCCGGGAGGGAAGAAGGCAGGCTGCTCATCTTCCACTCCGGGCCCTCCTCGGCTTCCGAGTCCGACCCATTGCGCCACCTTCCCGTCCTCCAGCGGCTGGGCGCGCCCGAAGCTCCAGCCCCCTACGCGGGTGGGTGTGTTTGGGTGCGCGCAGCACGCACGCCGCCCCATCCCTCCTCCTCCTCCTCCCCGAAAAGGGCATCTACTCGGTCCCTCCTCTCCAAAGGGACGTTCCCACGGGGTCCCACGCGCTTTCCTCGGCCGGCCTGGCTGCTGCTGCGCGCGCGCGCACACAAAATACACACATACTCACACGCACGCACGCACACAAATACACACACACACACACACACACAAATTACACAAATTACACACACGCACACACATCACGGGAGGCTCTCCGGCCCCACCGGGCGTCTCTTCCAGAGCCTGGCGGCCAGACTCACCGCCCGGCGGGGTTTGTGGCCGGCGTGGAGGCTCCAGCCTGCCACAAACCCCGCACATGGCCGGGGAGAGATCGGAGCGCCGTCCAGCCTTGGATGCAAACAAGCCACTGCTGCCGTTCGGCTCCCAGGATCGCGCTGCCTTCTCCGCCGTGGCTTGCTTGCTTTCCTTCCTTTCTTTCTTTCTTTCTTTCTTTCTTTCTTTCTTTCTTTCTTTCTTTCTTTCTTTCTTTCTTTCTTTCTCTTTCTTTCTTTCTTTCTTTCTTTTTTTTTCTTTTTCCTTCCTTCCTTTCTTTCCTTTTCTTTCTTTTCCTTCCTTCCTTCCTTTCTTTCTTTCTTTTCCTTCCTTACTTTCTTTCTTCCTTCCCTTTTCTTTCTTTTCCTTCCTTCCTTCCTTTCTTTTCCGGGTTCCTTAACGCTTCCCATCCGCCAAAGCCAGCCCCGGATGTAGAGTGGAGGCAGGCAACGCCCGCGCGAAGCCTTGGCCATCGCTTGCCTGGGTGCGGCGGGGTCGGGTCTGGACCCCACCGTCGGTCGCCCCGACTCCGCAGCCCGAAGCATCCTCGCTTTTGGCCCGGCTCGCCAACCAGAGCCGAAGTTGCCACTTTGGAAACTTTTTAGGAGGCGCTGCCCTGCCGCTGGAGCTCGGCCGCCCCTGCGCGTTTCTTTCACGAGGTTCCCCTTAAAGCCCCTGAGATTTTTAACATCTTGAGTGCGCCAAGGCTACAGAGCCTTTTTTTTTTTTTACAGGTAGTCCTCGACTTAACAACTCTGGGCAAGGAAGGTCGTAAAATAGAGCAAAATTCACTTCGCCTTTCTTTGGCTACAGAAATTTTGGGCCACAGGTGTTAATGAATGGCTGCAGTTGTTTAAATTAGGAACTCGGTTGTGAAGTTAATCTGGCTTCCTTACTGACTTTGCTTCTGGGAAGATCACAAAAAGTGACTGTATTTACCGATTAACAAGAGTTGGTAGGGACCTCGTAGGTCATCTAGTCCAACCCCCCCACCCCACCCAAGCAGGAGATCCTACACCAAAGGGTCTCCAATCTTGGCCACTTTAAGACTTGTGGATTTCAATTCCCAGAATTCCTCAGCCAGCAAAGCTTTGAAGTCCACAAGTCTTAAAGTGGCTAAGGTTGGAGAGCCCTGCCCTACACCATTTCTGACAAATGGCAGTCCAAGTGGTTGTAAGTTACAACCAAGCGGTTGTAAGGACTATATCTGTAACATGCAATGTCAGCGCATGGCTTAATGAGATGATCAAGGTTAGACAACAAACTCATACCTAATAGGCTTGTTTAATTTTCACTGAGCTGTTGTGACTTGTAAACTTTTTTTTTTTAATAGAATGGGAGTTGTGTAAACATTGCTTTTGACTTAAGAGTGAAAGAGCCTGTGAGGTCCTGATATTGGGGTGTAGGAAAAAGCCTGGCGAAAGCTAGTTCAAGTTCCTTTTTAGAAGCTTTCCTATCTCCATAAAATGCTTGGAAAATTAGCCCAGAATTTCCCAACACGTAGTATTTCTTAACACAGAATTTCCAGGAAGTATTTGCTGGAAAAAAACTAAAATCTATAGGTACTTTTGCATTGTGGGGATATCTGAAAATGGGATGACTATGCTATTTAAAAGAAATAGTTATGTGCTTGTTTACTTATTTACTATGTTGTAAATCTACACAGAAGCATCTTGGGCAGTTCGTGTTTTGAACCTACTTATTAGTAGTGGTCATTGGCAATACATTACCCACTTTTAAATAGCAATTTGACAGATAGCTAAGTAAATAAAATTGATAGGAAATTAAAAAGTTGGCAGGGAAATGGGGAAGCCATGTGAGATTTATTAAAACAGAAGAACTAATGTTTTATTTAAGTTTGAATTATCCCACCAATGCAAGTCACTTTTCCTAGCATTAAAAGACTCCATTTGCATTGTATACAGTGAGATTTATGTCACTCTGATTATAATGTGTGTAACATCATTGTGACTTGAACTGAATGCCTATGGATTTTTATTTTTATTTTATTTTTGTATATAGGATAATTTTTTGGAAGACATTGAGGTACATTCAGTTTTATTTGTATTAACTCAGTCAATACAGCTTTGTAGCCAGGCATTATTTATTTATCAAAATCGATGACTGAGTTGCTAGAGGAGTCATCCCTAAACAAACTTTGGCCTTTGAAGCTATGTCTCTTTTTTTTCCCAGTAGGAGACCCATCTTCCTGACAGCACATCCCAAACAGGGCAATATGCCAAGAAGAAGAAGAAAGTCCTGCAAAAATTAAGAAGAAGAAAGTCCTGCAAAAATCGTATCTATCCTGCTGGAGGATGATAACTGCCAGGGCAAACAAATATGCATGCAAAATATATCCCATTTCTTGGAATCTTTGCCTTTAGAGCAGTGGTGGTATTCAAATTTTTTTACTATCTGTTCTGTGGGTGTGGCTTGGTGGGCGTGGTGTGGCTTGGTGGGTGTGGCATGGCTTGGTGGTCATGGTTTGATAAAGGTGGCAGGGGAAGGTTACTGCAAAATCCCATTCCCTCCCCACCCCAATAACCTGCTTTCCAGCTCTGTTCTCCTGTGCAGGGCAACAAAAGAAGACCCAGCCAATCAGCTGGGACTTCGGAGGCAGAGAACGGATGGGGATGGGGCCAGTCAGAGGTGGCATTTGCCAGTTCTCTGAACTACTCAAAATTCTCGCTACCGGTTCTCCAGAACTAGTCAGAAGCTGCTGAATACCACCCCTGCTTTAGAGACAAAAATGAGGCTATTTTCTGCACCCCCAAAATATGTCCGGAATGTGAGCTCTGAGTGACAACTATTGACAACTAAAATCCAGACTGGATTTTGCCGGTCTGTCCCAGGAACAGAAGAAATTATCTTAAATGAGATGGAGGTTGGTATTATCAACACCCTGAACACTTACCATTTGTGTTGCATTGTTCATTACTTTTTGCAACAGCTCTGCCTATCTGGAGACATAAGCTACACAGAGGAGATAACTTATGTTGTAAGTTGTAAGCACTATTTGCTGTAAGAACTATTTTGGATAGCGTTATTATTTCTCTGCCAATTTCTGGTTCTTACATGATTTGCATTAGTTTATATCCTAATTTTCTTTCAAGATCAGTTTCTTGGCTGGCTTCAGTATTAGCTAATGGCAGCGAACAGGGATTCCATTCAGGACGCAAGAATATCAGCCTGGATTCACACATCAGTGAACCGGTTATTAAACCATGGTTTATTAAATGAACTAAAACCTTTTATGTTTGCGAAACTGCAACGTCAGAACTTGCAAGAATTCCCCCAACCGCCTTTTGTTTCTCCTGCTAAAGAGCCTCCCTCCCTCCTTCCCTTTCAGAGAAGACGCAGCTTCCTCACTAAAGTTTGGTTCTCTTTTGAATTGCTTTTCCCCCCCCCTCCTTTTTTCAGAAATCACTTCCTGCTTCCTCCCTAGTAACCGTCCTGTTCCGTACTTTTAAAATCTAAAGCTCAGCAGGCAGCCTTTTGCAGATCTTGTGACTGCCCGAGATCTCCATTTAAAAACATATTTTCCTTGCGAACATCAGATAGGAAGAGATCACACATTATGCTGCAGAACTATTTATAGAGCTTGGAAAGTTAGTTGCCTCTTACCAAATGCAGCCTCTTTACTTGAATCGCCGCTCACCACCATTGACTTGTGCCAGAGTTCTGCGCATCTAAACGCCTTGCTTGCGAAGACGGCTGAAAAAAAAAGAAGAAGAAGAAGAAGAAGAAGAAAAGAAGGCTGTGTGGGTTTGGGGATTTTGGCTATTCATGCTTCTGAACACAGCACTTTCTGCTCATCTTTGCATAAGTCTCTTTTGTGGCTTGAGCATGTGATCCAATTTGCTAAGTTGCTATGCAACCATCAGTCCTCTTTGGCTTGGTTTTAACAGAATTGGTCAGGCAGAAGTCAAGGGTATTCATGCCTAGAAGATTTGAAGTGGGACAGGAATTCCAGAAGAGGGAAGGAAGGAAGGAAAGGAAGGAAGGAAGGAAGGGGAAAGGAAAGGAAAGATTGTCGTGGTATTTTTCAGCAGATTGGACTGGAAGGAAGGAAGGAATGAAAAAGAGGACAGGAAAGAAAAGGAGGAAAGGAAAGGAAAGATTATCATGATTTTTTTTCAGCAGGTTGGACAGGAAGGAAAGGAAGGAAGGAATGAATCAATCATACTGATTTTTATCAGCATGATTCCAAGGGTCCAAGTGGATGGATTTCCACGTTTCGGCAGAATCTCATCTGCCATCATCAGGCTTCTGTTATATACATACACTGCTCAAAATAAATATTATATATATAATATCAAAATAAATATATATATATAATACATATATATACATATATATAGAGAGAGAGAGAAAGAGAGAGAATGTATCACTTATTTGTAAACAAAGTCATTTCAGTTCTTCACAATAATAGTAATGGATGGAGTATAAATCAGACTGCTGGGAATTCACATAACTGAAAGTTGTTAAGTTTGAAAAACCATGGTACAGATACGGAAAAGTGAAATATTGAAACAAAGTGTGTTTGTTTCACTTTGCACAAACACACACACCCCATAAAGAGGAACTTTCAGTAGTTCATTTCCCGCCCCCTTCCTTTTTCTCCAGCTAGTAAGCTTTGATCAACTTTACTGTTTGAACAGGTTTTTCTCCCTGAGCTGTAATTTGTTCTCCTGTATTTTACTCTCCTTTCCATCACTTGCAGACATATTTGCATTGTTTAAAAGAACATAAGGCTCCCACAAAAATGGTGTGTGCATGCATATGTGTATGTGTGTGTATGTGTGTGTATGCGTGCACATTGAGTTGAAAGAGAATATAGAATTCTTTATCAGCCAAGTGTGACGCACAAGGAATTTGTCTTCGGAGAGTAAGGTCTCAGTGTACATAAAACCTATAAATGATCAATCATGATCACAGTCGTCATAAAAATACATTCATCATGAATCATAGGATACAACACTGAGTGATAGCCATAGGATACTAAATAAGCAATCAACATAAATCATACTAGGAAACTAAATAAAACAATATAAATCGTAAAGATACAAGCAATAAAGTTATAGTATAAGTAGAAAAGGAAATGGGTAACAGGAAGGATGAGAACAATAAATAATACAGTCTTAAGAGTAAATAGTTTGACAGTGTTGTGGGAATGAGTTGTTTAGCAGAGTGATGGCATTCAGGGAAAAAACTCCTTGTGTCTAGTTGTTCTGGTGTGCAGGGCTCTATAGCATCGTTTTGAGGGAAGGAGTTGAAACAGTTTATGTCCAGGATGTGAGGGGTCTGTAGATATTTTCTCAGCCATCTTTTTGATTTGTGCAGCATATGAGACCTCAACGGAAGGCAGCTTGGTAGCAATAGTTTTTTCTGCAGTTCTAATTATCTGTTGAAGTCTGTCTTGTTTGGCTGCAGAGCCAAACCAGACAATTATAGAGGTGCACGTAAATATTTGGTAGTGCACCTAAAAGGGGGGCAGGTCTTTCATCTCAAGGCTGCCATCTGCTCTTCTGACAGTGCCCGCTCTTCCTTAGGGGATGCCAGGATGTAATAGGTAGCAATGCCATGCAACTCAACATGGTTAGATTCATTCAAGATGTGAAGCCCAAATCAAGCAAATCTTTATACAGGTTAGTGCAGTGGATGAATTCTATCTATCTATCATCTATCTATCTATTGTCTGTGTCTGTCTGTCTATCATCTATCTATCTATCTATCTATCTATCTATCTATCTATCTATCTATCTATCTATCTATCTATCTATCTATCTATTGTCTGTGTTTATCTATCTATCTATCTATCTATCTATCTATCTATCTATCTATCTATCTATCTATCTATCTATCTATCTATCTATCTATTTATCTATCGACATTTCTGTACTTTCCATCTCTTCCGTACCACCCATAGCTTAAAGAGGGACTTTGGGTGGGGTACGATAAAATGTAGAAGAGTATATTTAAAAATGAAACAAAAATTGTTTAGGAAGAGACAAGAGACTGAAATTGGTTAAAAAAAATGAAGGGAGAGCTCTTGGGGCACGCAGTCTGCTGGAAACGCTCAAGCGGTGAGCGAGTGTGCAAAGCTTCAATTGCGCATGAGGATGAGGTTGTGCGTGTGAAACCATCCCCTTCCCACCCTCTATTTTAGGGGCTAACAAGCCCCACGACTGTGTGCTTCCCTGGGCTCCTCATGCGGGGCTGCAGGGCTATGTCTTAACTCCTTTTCAGAAGGACAGGAGAGTGAAGTCTGTCTCACTGTCTCACAGCAAAGAAGACTCGCTTATTAGATCCCGCCAGTTGGAATTCTTTAACTGATGGGGTCTGCAACATATTTTCCCTGCCTGACCAACCGGGCTGATGTAATGCGATGAAGATGGTTGTTGTGGCCTGTTGGCCGCCAATCCCTCCAGCAGCTGAATCCGAGGAGGAGGAAGTGGTGTGGGAGTCAGGATCAGCATCAGGGCAATGGGAAAACTCCAAGCGGGAAGAGGAAAGGGAACTGGTAGAAAGAGAGAGGGGGGCAGAGGCAGAAGCAGACCCTGGGCTCTCTGTCAGCCCCTCAGGTGGAGAGTCAACAGCCCCCAGGTCTGGAGGTGGCTGATGAGGAAGAAGAGGAACGGCTAGGTTCAGTGCCTGATGCACAGAAAGCAGAGGAGAGGAGAGCAGTGGAAATCTATGGGCCGGTCCTTGGGAAGGAAGAGCCACTGCTGCTAGCAAGGCCCCACCCTAGCTCTGGGGATAAAAGGCAGGGGGTGGAGATGAATAGATGCGGCAGCCAACTACTCATCTCCCTGCTGGACAGACTTGTTATCCTGCGGTGAGGGAGAAACCTTTTGCTGGTGCTCCCGATAAAGGAATCGTTGCTTCAACTACTGAGCGTTTGTCGTCTTTGGGGAGCTGGGTCAGAACAATGGTTTCGTAGGCTTCCCTTGCTCACACAATGAGCTCATTAGTGGTGACAGCACCAGGATAGAAAGTGGGAGGCTTGGTGTTCCAGTCTCCCGTTAGGCCTGGATGACTCTGGGCCAATCACCAGGACACAGTGAGTTCTAGTCCTGCCTTAGCCACGAAAGCTGGCTGGGTGACTTTGGCCCTGTCACTCTCTGTCCACCTCACTTCATAGGGTTATTTGTGAGAGAGAATAGAAGGGAGGAGGAGGAGGAGGTACATTTGCCACCTTAATCTAGTTATAAAAATAATAAAGGTAGGATAGAAATTAAATAGATGTGTATCTTAGCAGCTGGTGCTGGACTGTAACCCATTCAGTTGTGGTCATAAAGCTCTATTTTAACTTCAAAAAGCCATGGATCAAAGTCAGAGTGGAGGAACAAGCCATTGTATCAGATAACGTAGGATGTTATGATGCGCATTAACATAATGGACATTATCTGATGTGATGTGACTTGCTGCCTCTCTGAGCTTTATTGCTCAGTTTACATGTCATCCCCTAGAGCCATGTTCAGGGTGGAAATGGGACAAAAAAGGGAGAAGGATTGGTAATAGCAACAGAAATAGCACTTAGACTTATATTTTACTTTACAGCCCTCTCTAAGCAGTTTACAGAGTCAGCCTCTTGCCCCCAACAATCTGGGTCCCCATTTTACCCAGCTCAGAAGGATGGAAAGCTAAGAAAAACTTGAGCCTGGTGAGATTTGAACTGCCAAATTGCAGGCAGCCAGCAGTCAGCAGAAGGAGCCTGCAGTACTGCACTCTAACCACTGCGCCACCATGGTAGGTAGTAAGGAGGTAGATTCATATGAGGAAGATGGCCCAGTCCAGAGGAGTACGAGGCAACTCAGCCCAGATACCATGTGTGAGAGAAAGAGGGTGAAGACAGCCCCTCCCTAACAGTTCACAGAATACCAACCAAGGAGAATATCTGTAGCTCAGGGTTGAAATGAGCCAGCCATGATGCCACACTAGCCCTCAGGAAGACAGAGAGGGATTGGTAGAAAGTCTTACAGAAGCTTCCATGGCTGACAGGAACACTAGAGTACTCTTTCTTTCGGATCTCCCTCTTCCTAGTACTAACACCGATGATGTTATCTAATCTGGGTAAGGAAACATCTGCAAGAATGTCAAGTGGTCAATGTCTGGAATACTCTACCTGACTCTGTGGTTTCTTCCCCAAACCCCAAAAACTTTAACCTTAGACTGTCTACTATTGACCTCACCCCTTTCCTAAGAGGTCTGTAGGGGGCGTGCATAAGCGCACCAACATGCCTACCGTCCCTGTCCTATTTCTTTTTTTTCTTATTCGTATCCATTTCATGTATTTATAACCATGTTTATACTTATACCTGTTATCTTATAATTGCTTGACTGACTGACTGACTGACTGACTGACTGACTGACTGACTAACTAACTAACTAACTAAATAAATAAATAACCAAGCTGAGAGAGCACTAAGGACCCCTCAGTTCGCAGACTATAGCAGTGATGGCTAACGTTTTTGTCGTGTGCCGAAAGTGTGTGCGTGTGCGCATATGCATGCGTGTCTGCACCCATAATGCAATGTGCAAATGACCCCCAGCCCCCTGAAGATGCGTGTGCGACCCTCCCGCGTGCCTCGCCCCAGGTGCATGCACGTGTGTCTCTCATGTGATCTCCCCCGCGCATGCATGGCAGATACCCAACAATCAGCTGGCTGGTGGGTTGTGTGTGCACAGGGTTGGGATTCAGATTTTTCAATAGCCAGTCCTGTGGGGGCGTGGCTAGGTGGGCGTGGCCATGTGACTGGGCGGACTTGGTTTCTTCTTTTTTTTGCAGCATCCCCCACACTCCGTTTTTTTGGCCTTCTGGGCCTCAGGAAGCCGCCTGGGTGAAGTAGTAAGACAGCGAGGGGGATCCCAGCACAGCTGATCATCGGAACAGCTGATCGTCAGGAGGAAAAAAAAAACCCTTAAGGAGTGACTGGGCTGGGGAGAATGCAGTCAGCGATGACTGACTGGGCAGGGAGGGGAGGGATGGGTAGAGAGGGACAGGCCCAGCCAGGGGTGTGATTTGTCGGTTCTCCAAACTGCGCATAATCATAACGATCAGTTCTATAGAACTGATCTGACTTGGTAGAATCCCACCCTGGGCGGGGTTAGAAATAGAACAGAATAGAATAGAAATAGAATAGAATAGAATAGAATAGAATAGAATAGAATAGAATAGAATAGAATAACAGAGTTGGAAGGGACCTTGGAGGTCTTCTAGTCCAACCCCCTACTTAGGCAGGAAACCCTACACCACTTCAGACAAATGTTTATCCAACCATCTTTTTTAAAACTTCCAGTGTTGGAGCATTCACAATTTCTGGAGGTAAGTTGTTCCTGTGTCCAGCCTGTGGAGTTGGTATCCTGAGGACCATTTGGTAACACTTTTTCCAGGTTGCAGCTCACAACTTCATATCTTTTAATGAAAGGTGTGAATTGAAAAAAATCACATCAGGTGGCTGACTTTATTAAAAAAAATATATATGAGTAAATGGGACCTGGATAAGGATGTCCTTCTGCCCGGGTTTTGCTACAGAGAAATCAACCAAACCGACGGCATCTCTTTTCCCTACCAGCAGAGAGAGGTTGGGAGCCAGGCAGCCAAATCTGGTTTTGCGTCGGTTCTCCTGCCCTGTGGAATGTGCTTGCCTGTTCTTTCTCGACTAAAGAGAGCCCTCACGTGGTTGCTCAGCAGACTCCCTGGTTGGTTCTGTTCCTTTCCTTGGAAACAGCTGCCAGAGAAGATTCGCACCTGCAAATTCAAACTTGGCTTAGGAGGAGTTATGGAGGGAGGAGGGGCGCGTCCCCAGGGAGAAGTGAACATGGCCGAGAACTTCATAACGATAAACGTTCTGAATTCAGACGGGCAAAATGTTTCGTTGGCAAGCTTGGCACAGCATGTCTTGATCCTGAAGGTAATCCTCAATTTACAACCCCAATCAAGTCCAACGTTCGCACGGCTATGCAAGGCCATTGTCCCGCTTTACAATCTTTTTCTCAGGGTTCCAACAAATCCACCCCCATTCAAATCATAAGTCTCTAGTCGCATCTCTCGGAGTAAAAAAGATGATTAGGAGTGGCCACGTTGGTGTTAGCTGGATGCAGCCAACACTAAAATACATCATTCATTTCCCCCTTGACCCTGGTCTTTCCCCCCCAACCCCTGGATGTATATTCTCCAATGGGACACATCCATAGCCAAGAGTCAACAATCATACTCTCCAGTAATATTCTTTCTTGCTGACAACTTTGGGCTGCCAAGGCAATTATCTAAGGCATTTAAGGAATGCACTGCTTTCCCCCACTCCCTTTCTGCTGGCAACTAAAAAGACCAAAGGAGCCTTTTTTTTTTTAGTTAACACTTTTTGCCACAGTTATTAAGTGGATCATGTGGTGGTTCGGTGAATTTTACTTCCTCCGTTGACTTTGCTTTATCGGAAGCGAGTTGGGAAGGTTACAAACAGTAATCACATGACTCCCAGGGGGGGTGCAATGGTCATAAAATCCATGACAGTTGCCAAGCAATGAAATTTTGATCATGTGACTACGGGGATGCTGCAATAGCCATGTGTAAACAGGTCATTAACTCACTTTTTTCGGTGCCATTGTGTGATTGTAAAATTATACCTGTGAAAATATAAAGCAATGGTAACGCCATTTTTGGTCTCTGTATTACCCTAAGATGATTTCCTGGAATATTATGTAAGAATTCTCTGTATTGTTTTGTATGAAGGCCATATATTTGGCAGGTCACGCTATCCAGTATCATGTTAACGATGGAGAAGACTGGAAATTGAAATATAGGACAAGGAAACCGATGGTATGCTACAATAGTAGGGTGTTGCGTAGGGTGATGCATAACTGGATAGGTTGTGACCCCGGAAGGGGGCAGTGACTGTATATTTTTGAAACTGTATGTAAACCCCAGCCTTCCTAGGAAACATGGTTTCTGAGCACAGCATTCCCTTTCGCAAAAGCTCCATAAGAAAGCTCCTATTTTGTATTATTGTATAGTCTGTTGTGTTTAATTTTATTTTTTTCTTTCAATGGTGTTGTCCAGTTTTACTTGTGAAAGAGCACCTCATTTCGTTGCACCCACTTGCGAGTGTAATGACAAATAAATTCTTATGTCTTATGTCTATTTATTGTTCAAGAGCCTCCAGTTGTATGGAAACCTGAAAGGCTGGTTTTTATCACAAATTTGGCACACATACAGGCCTGAAGATATTCAACTTACCACTGGGGGGTGGGGTGGGGATGAGAGAATTCCTTTTCCAGGGGTGGATTGCTCTTCAAATGAACTGCTGGAGACCCTGACCAAGGAAGTAGCCCATGCAGAGAAAGACCACGATGTACCACTAAATGAACGGTTGTAAGTCAAGGATCACCTGTATTTGGCTGATAAAGTTTCTTGCCACATTTACATGTTGATGTCCAGCAAGATGGAATTGTGGAATAGGACTTCTATCCAAAGGGATTACATTTCAAGAATCAGCAGAGACGGAGGGGAAGTTTTGCGCAGATCTTGTATCGTTTGCAGTTCTTATATTCCGCTTGAAAATTAATCCTCCTCTCTTAAATGGAGAATGCAACACTCTGGTCCTTAGTCTTACTATTTGAATGGAGGAGAGCAGTGGTGGGATGCTGGCGGTTTGGACCGGTTTGAGCGAACCGGTAGTTTTGACGTTCAGCTGGTCTCGCCCTATCCTGTCCTTTATTTTCTGCTTTATAGCCCATCTCAATCGTGCGGCACAGCTGATTTCTTCCCCTTGCTGTTTTACTTGCTGTTGCTGGCTTGGAAGGTAAGCAGCTGAGCTTCTAAAATGCTCCATTTTCAGCGCTGTGCACCAGCACCTTAAGCAAAGTGCGTGCTGGTTGTTAAACTGGCAGCATCCAACCACTGGGGGAGAGATTTCATCCATCATGCTTAATTGTGATTTGGCGAACAGAAAGGTGGCGGGTTTTGTGTAACACGCCTAAGCCATAAATCATGATTTAGAAAACGTAACAACTGAATCCATTTTTGCCTAGTACAACAGAGGTGCCTGGGATCACAAAAGATCTCCTTCATCAAGACATCTACCGATGGAGCCTTACTAATAGGAACCCAGGATCCTTTTGAAATACTCTTCACAGTGCCCAGATTTGAATATTATTAGTCATCGCCGGAGTTCTCAACAGTAAAATGTACAAAAGGAGATCCGAGAGTATTTTTTAGCAGAAAGAGTTTGGCATGGAAGAATGGTGAAAATAATTCAAAAAGCAAGATAGAAAGATTTATAAATGCAGGCATTTTAACTCAAAGGGTATTCACGTTTCCGCACCTGCCATATGCACTGAACAGCCGCACATAAATTTTAAGTAGGTGTTCAACCTTGTGGGAGGGTGTACTATAATGTTTTAAACTTGTTTCGTGTAGATGTTGTTATGCTTTTGCATACAGCTTTAAGTTCATATATACCAGTATCAAAATCCAAAGATGTCTGTCTGGATTAGAAATAAATAACATAAAATTATATATCGTAGCCAAGTTGAAAGAACATTGGTTTTATTCAGGCAGTGGAGAGGCTGGGGAAAAATATATTAACGATCAATTTATCTTATTGGAGCGAGTAGAACTCTTACAAATATTTACCTTAGAAAAGGGATATCATCATATACTGTGTGTGTGTCTGTGTGTGTGTGTGTGTATGTATGTATATGTATGTATGTATGTATATATATATATATATATATATATATATATATATATATATATATATATATATATATATATATATATACATACATACATACATACATACACACACACACACACATACACATATCAAATATGTAAAGCTGGCAAGTTATGTATGCCTTCTGTACAAAGGACCTCCCCCCACGAAAGCTTGCAAGTTGTCTTAGATCAGACACTAGAGCAGGGGTCTCCAACCTTGGCAACTTTAAGCCTTGTGAACTTCAACTCCCAGAATTCCTCAGTCAGGTTTGCTGTAGCTTTCCTGGCTGAGGAACTCTGGGAGTTGAAGTCCACAAGTCTTAAAGTTGCCAACGTTGGAAACCCCTGCACTGGAGGGCTTTTAGTCAGATGATAATGTGGAAATGAAATAAACCTTTTGCACAGGCGAATGCTCTCAGCGGTCGCACCCAGGTGGATAGTAATAACTTGCTTCATAGTAGTAGGCTAACTCCTTTGTGCAAAAGGTGATTGCAAGAAGAAAAGGAGAGAGAGAAAGGAAGACATACTTTTGAGCCAGAAAAAAAGAGACCTCAATTCATTGCAATCTGGGATTAAAGTGGATCCTCCAACTATAATCAGCTGTCAAGAAATAATTCAGGGAATTTGGGGTTTTCTTTTTCTTCTTTTTCTAAGCTAGGGTTGATGCTTGATATCTGACTGTCTCAGGAATGTCATTGACTCATATATCCTTGTGATACAACCAGCCCTGTAGATTTATGGTGGATTACTTTGGAGAATGTCCTGCCCTCCACAAATTCTTTTCCATTTAGAAACAGATTTTAACATTGCCTTCGGTAATACAACAACCCTTCAGAAATGCCGGGCTGCAAAACTGAGAAGGCTCAGATGGTAGGCTACATAATGCTAACAGTCTCAATCCAGAAGACGTCACGATGGCAGAAACCATTTCACTCCTCAAGTTTAGCGTTCCAGGTAGAGATAAGCAACCTCTTCTATTAGCACTTTCACTGACAAGATAATCTTAAAACCTATAATCTCACTTGCAAGTTATGGGGCTGCAGCTGCACACTTTAAGTGGCCGAAGCTCTTTAACCAGAACAGGTGAGGTGGGGTGATTTCAGTCGGCGTGAATGATTATGGAACAAATTGGGTGTTTGCTGCACAAACCCCGCAGCTTCTTTCTGGCTGGGAAGGGATCGTGTGGGACACCTATGTAGGATGAGCAATCAACCAAGGGCTCTTCTTTCAAATGGTTTTGGAAACATTATAGATTGGTGGAAGTTACTGCTGTAGATGGAAAAGATTTGACAGAGAGAATTAGCAGCCAGTCTGAGTACCATTTTGCCACACAATGCTATATGAGGTGCAACAGTTCTACAGACTTCAATCATACACCCACACCCCAACACTATATAGAACTATATCATTCCCACACACATATATACATATATATATACATATATATATACACACACACATGCGCGCACACAATTTTCATATAGCTGAACAAACTATAATAACCATATTATAGTTAATAATATCATTCCTTAGGAATCTTCTTTGCCCTTTAGTGGCATGCTTGAGGCACAAAACAAGAGAGCATTTGGCACAGTGTGCATGTGAAGACACACACCCGCACAAAACACACCACAGACAAAAGTGCAACCACTGAACACCCAGCCAAGAGCTGGAGGATGGCGTTAAAACCACAGACCTCTGGAAGAAGACACAGGATTTTGCTTGCAGGACAAACCTTGGGTTTCTACTTCCTCCTTCCTTTAGTCAAAGGTGGACAAACTGTAGCCAAAGATGCGCGTGTAATTCCCAGACCAGTTGGGGTTGATGCAACTCCATTGAAGCTCTTGAAGGCCACAAGGTCTCCATCCCTGACCCAACTGAAGGCTGCCACTAGTGCAGCTGCTATAAAGTGAGCGACACCATAAAACAAGGATCACTTGGCAGGACCATAGTTTTATGGGAACCGAAAACAGGTCTTCCAAAATTGCAGCAAAAGAGCTCTTCCAAATGCTATTCCACCTGCCAGAATCTTTTGCCTGGCAACGCCAACGAAAGTTCCTAGATCCAGATCTGCAATTAAGCCAAAGCTATCCCTGGTAACGCCAGATTCAATAAAATTCTGTAGCATGATTTTCCACCAGGCGCCATGATTCCAAGAGCTCTGAGTCCAAGGAATTTGGCCTGGTATAAACCTTTGATTGTATCTCAGCTCTGTTCAGTGGCGGCATTTCAGTGGGAAGCAGCGGCATGGCAGGTGGGCCAAGGAGGTGTGATAGCAAAGTGCAGAGCAGGATGAGTTTCAGTTGAAAGATAAACCTCATGAGACACCGTAAGAGAGAAAAGTTTCAGGCAAGCTTGAAAGTGGAGTTCCTATTTAGGAATGGCACATCTTCCTCGGAAATAAAGGGGTTTATATTATTGGTCAAATGTATTTCATTCCGTTATCTCTCAAGATTAGGTAAGCTTCTAGCAGATGTACTGTAGATGTACTGTACGACAATTCCAATTATTTCCAGTCAGCACTAGAAATTGTGGAAATTGTCACAGAACACTAGGAAAGAGTAAGTTGCCAAAGTAGCTTGAAGCCCTCGCAACATGCTTGGAAGTTTGCAAGATGGAGATACTTTTGGTAGGCACCAGAAATGGAGCTCTTCTCTCCATGCATGATGGCTGTGGATAGTTCCCTAGTGCGGCTTCTCTCTATGCGTGACTAAGACAACCCACAGAATGGGTTGATCTCTGGAACTCCCTTTCTATAACAAGACTCCATGCAGAATTTAGCCCAAGCGGTATAGCCACAGAGGATCTGTGCTACGGATTTCAGCACCTGATCACTGAATCCACAGGCAGAGAAAAATCTCCATTGTTTACTTGATACAGCCAGAGTATGTAAAAACCAATGCCAACATGAAACAACCAAATGTTCACACCAGCCATCCCAAATGGCACCTTGCAGATGTGTTGCAATTACAAATCACAATTCTGGGACTGGCAGCTCCAATATCTGGACTGGGACAATTTGAGGCCTCTTTTGAGTATCGAATTTGAGAGTTCCTTAATGGACTAACCACTGTGGCTTCCACCAAAAAAGGAGAAAAATGTGAAAAGATTTCCAGGCAAGAACCTGGCTGATAAAACGTTTTGTGGTCATTGCAAAACTCCCAGGACAATTGCAATTCCTGGACAGATATCCATTTTAATGATCTCAACTGAGAAGAGTGGGGAATGTTCTTTGCAAATCATTTTAGATTCTGAAATGATATCAAATTCTCAGAGAACCTTGATGAGGTCCGGGAAGGAGGTTAGTCATCAGCCCTTGGCACAAGGAGGTTGGACTTCTACTTCTTCACTTGCTCTCCATTGTGTTCCATTCCCTGTTCTTGGCTGGACAGAGAAAAAGTGCTAACCTAAAGAATGATTGGAGTGCGTGTGTGCATGTTTGTGCTGTGTCTGTGTGTGGATCTGTGTGTGGGGCAGGGGGAGGTTGTGTGTGTGTGTGTTTAGGGATTTCTAACAGTTGCTCTTCTTCACTCAAGTTCACTCTGTGTGTGTTCTCTTCGGGAGAAATTGTAGTCCACTCACTCTTGCCTTAAAGTGCACTAAGACAAATCCCAAACCAGCTGGCTATGCCTCTTAAAGAGACTTATGGCACCTTATATTAACTTCCCCATCCCAAGTGCTTTTTCAGATAGGCTGGTTCCAGTGTCCCAAACACCCAAGCTGGCAGCCCCACATCTGGGAGAACCACTAAACTCAAAACTCTGATATCTTGTGGCCTTTTAGGACTATGAAATCTGCCTTTTAGGACTTATGGATTTCTGGTGGCCCATATTTTCAGATCTACAAAGCTTACGCCGCCATGAATCAAGGCGCCTCAAGCTCCGTCTTGGTCAAGCAAGACAGGGATGAGTTCCTTTTCTCCGTGGCTGATTGCAATTTGCAATGATGCCGTGCTCCCAGGAACGCCAATCCATTTTCATCTGGGCATTTTCCCTTGAGGAACAGTGACATCTGCCTTAGCTTTCCCCCCTTGTGCTTTCAGAGGCAGCTGAAGTCGTATTCCACTCATGTCCTTGCTGGGACGGTACTTAGTGCATGCAGGGGAACATGGATTCAATTAAGCTGCATTTCTGGCTTTCAGACTGAAGCATCTGCAAACACTGCTCTCGCTCCCCATAGGTGACTGTCCTTGCGGCATTCATACAGCTGCTTCTGTGGGCCAAAGCTTCAACCAAGTGCAGAAACTCTTCCGTGCAAAGCAATCACCATCTCTAACGCACGTTCCTGCTTCTATCCATTGGCTGCATGCAGTCAGGAGAGCCTGCAAAATACCGAATAGGAAAGGGAGGGTCTACAGGGCAGGAAATGGGTACAAACAGAGCAATCGTCACTCCTCTTGCAGATGGCAGTTCTTGGATACAGAAGCATGTGCTTTTTCTTGCTGCCGTTGAAGGGGGAAAAGATGGAAGGGGGAAAAAAAATAAGGCAAGATGTTTGCTGGAAGATACAGATGGATAGCAGGGAAAAACCAAGAATGGCGCTCCAGAAATGATTAAAGACGTCCTCAGTCGGTCTTTCCTAACTTGGCGATCAGCTCATCACAGATCTTGGTCAACTCTTCGATTTCCTGGTTCTGAAAAATAAATGAAAGGATGAATAAAGCCCAGAAGTGAAATGCTGATTACCCACAATTTGGGGGTTGGCTGATTTCTCTGATGGAGCGAAATTAGTAACATCCCCATAATGCATGGACATTAGAGGTTGTATTCAGCTGTTCTGACCGGTTCTAGAGAACCGATAGCAAAATTTTTTTTGAGTAGTTCAGAGAACCGGCAAAAACCACCTCTGGCTGGCTCCGCCCATCTGCACCCGCCCTATCCTGTCCTATATTCCCCTGTTTGTTAGCTCAGCTGATTCACAAGGCAGAGAGGATTACTGTGCCTCAGCTGAGCTAATAAAAACCAGCTCACCTCACCAGCGCTGGCAGAGGGCGTTTTCTGATTGCTGCGCGCGCAAAGCGTGCTCTCATAGAACCGGTAGGAAAAAATTTGGAATCCCACCCCTGATGGGACATCCTCAACCCATGTTCCTTCATGTACAAAATGCAACCAGATTATACATGTCCCAAGTTTAGCGCTATTATACAGGGTGGGTGTTGTGGTCCGCCAGCAGCCTGCGGAGAGGGCAGCAGAATTGGACAGTGGAGAGGACCATGGGCCAATCCAGGAGTCTGAGGAGGACTCGGACATGGGTTCTGTATCAGATACAGAGATGGGCCAGGGCCAACTGGAAGTTATGTGCTGACTCCTCCAGAGCCTCCAGAATCTAACAACAGCAAGGCAGATGAACAGGGGGAGCCTGTTACCAGTGTGCGCGTGCACAGAGTTGCCAGAGGGCAAGAGCAGTTAAGACAAAAGGGGGAACTTGGGAGTAAGGCTTGGAGGTGATTGGCCCTCCCATAAGACACAAAGGAGGAGCAAAGGGATATGAACCTTTGCAGGAAGCAACTATGTTCGTACTGGTCAGTTTCAAACCTGAAGCTCCATGTTGAATTTGTGCTCCGTTTGGCCTTGTACAACTAATTGTCAATGTCGTCGTTGGTAGCATTTCAAGAAAGATAAAGGTGCATGCTTATCAGACTTATCCTGAAGGACTCTGGCAAACTTCTGTGGGACTCTTTACAAACTGTTTGAGACTCATTACGGGCTGTAAATGACTCTAATTCACAGCCATTGAAATAAAATAAAAGGTTTTTGGGCTAATGTGTGTTTGTTAATGTCTCAGGAAGCCTTGGTCAGAACAGTGGGGGTGTTCTCAAAGATCAGAACTGGTTCCTCAGCCTGCTATCACCTTTGAATGAGACAGAAAGGAGTACCTTGTAAGATAAAAATCTGTGAGGGTCCAAACTCCACCTCCCTTTGAGAATGGGGGTGGGGGGAGGGGTTGGTCTAAGTTGCAAAATAAAAAAAAAATGGAGCTCAGTCTCCAGTATGAATTGGCATAGCTGCCAGGAGGAGAAAAATCTCCTATTTTTAAATTTAAATTTCATTTCTGTTTCATAAAATATTTTATTTAAAGTCTTCCTTTAAAGCCTGTGTGACTTCTGAAGCTCAGTTCCACAAATATGCCCTTTTCAAAGGCTTCATTTTTCTGCAGTTAGTAATCTGTGCACTGATGTAGATGGGTTCAGTGGTGGTATGCTACCAGTTCGGTCCGGTTTGGGTGATCCGGTAGCTCCGAGGATCATCTGAGAGCAAACCGGTTCGGGTTTGCTCCCATGATCGGCTGTTTTGGCCCACCTGCCTGCCAGGGCTCTAGGCTGCGCTTTATACCTTGTTTTCCAAGCTCAGCTGATTGGCACAGCATGGCAGATTGCTGTGCATCAGCTGTGTAACACCCAGGGATTCCTGGAGAAGCTCATTAGCAAATGCTGTGCTCACGTGCAAAGTGCGTGCTTACCAAACCGGTAGGAAAATATTTTGAAACTCACCACTGGGTTGGTTGCAGTTGAAAGACAGCTTGTGTTGCTCTGTATTTATTCATGTGATACATTAAAACAGGAAGTGCAGGTGAAAAACACAGCAACCCAGCAGTGATTTAGAAGCTAAAGCAGCTCCCCTTTAAATGTTCGGATGAATGCAACTGCATTCCTTAGTCAGTGAGCTATAGGGCAAGTTTCTTCATCTTTAAGTCAATAATGATAACTTGGTGCCTCCTTAGGTCATTGTTTCAGAGATATTCCCTTAGCTAAATAGAGAAATTGATTGACCAAGGGTGGCCAAAAAGCAGTGTGTTCTTGATTCTGAATCTGATTCGGATTCAGTAAAAGCAGGATCAATTTTTTGACTTCCTGCTGGTTTCCCCATGGAGTTTCCTTGTGGGAATCTGCCAGGAAGCAATGGAAATCTCCCTCGTTTGAGCTTTAATTTGTTTGACAGACACAACAATAGACACGCCCATACCCCAAAGCTAACAGCAACAGTGAAACGTGTGAATGATTCAACCACTTTAGGTGTGCATGAGGTGAATGTTCTGAACTACAATAGCCGTTGCTTTCACCCAATTCCAGGAGGAACACAGTGTGAATTTCAGACAATCTTCTCCAGCAAGGAAAGCAAGTGAAAGAGATGAAATCACCTTTTGCTGGAGGGTCCTTTCAAGAGACTCAACCTTCATTTGTTCTTTTCGAAGTCCGGCGTGAAGAGCTGCACTCTCAGCTTTGGCCTTAGTACGGACCTGAGCAATTTCCTCATTGGCTCTGGGACAAAGGGGAGGGGGGGGCACGGAGGAAAAAAGGAGAGAGAGAGAGAGAGAATGAATGGATATAAAAGGAAAAAATTCCATAATTTATTGAATGCAGTGGTACTGTCAACCCTGAACCTGGCTGAGGCCATCTTTGAGGCTTCAGGGTTGCCACAAGGCAAAAGAAGGGAGAGGGAGAGGGGAAATAGATAGCTGGGGCTATGTAGTTGAAACAAAAAGTTTTCCTGTGGGAACCAAGGACATCCCAATAGGTGGCTGGGAAGGAGGAGTGGAATAAGCAAGCAACTGATCAGCACCTTGATTGGACAATGTGACTGATGACTTGGGGAAAGGGGGGATTTTCACTTTTAATTAGGTGAAAACCAACAGGAATCTTCAGTCGGTTTTCACCAGTTGCGCCAATATGATAGATCCAATACATTGTTCTTTGAGGAATCAACCTGCCCCAGAGTTCTGCTTTCAATGGGTATATTACTTGGAACACTGACAGGTACCTTAGTACTCAATTGCTTTGATACTCCTCAAATTTGGTACTCAACATATTTTGACCTGAACGTTTTTGTCCCAGTATTCATTGTTTGTTTGGTACTCAATGCACAAGCTAGAATTTGTGTCGGCTGATTTGTGACTCAGTGCATTATTCCTTATGGGAAAAGTCTGTTTATTACTCGTCATCTTTGGTAGTCATCATGTCTCCTGGAACCGATTAATGATAAATACCAAGATACCATGATACAGGAAATCCTCAACTTACGACCATTTGTTTGGAAACATTTGAAGTTACAACGGTGTTGAAAAAAATGGTCCTCGTAGTTACAATAGTTGCAGTGTCTCCATGGTCAAGTTATCAAAATTTGGGCACTTGGCAACCAGCATGAACTTACAACAACTGCAGTATCCTGAGGTCACATGATCACCATTTATGACCTTCCCAACTGGCTCCCAACAAGCCAAGTCAATGGAGGAAATCCGATTCATTTACTGACTGCAGCAAAAAAATTGGGTGTGACTCACTTAAGGACCACATCACTTAGCAACAGAAGTTCTGATCCCAATTATGGTCTTAAGTTGAGGATTACTTCTATCCCACTCCCAGTTCACATGTAACTTCAAACCACTGGCCTTTTCTTCTTTGGGTCATATGGGAGAGGAAGAGTCACACTGAGGGGAAAGCATGCAAAGCTGAAATTATTAATGAAGGAGAATATTTGTAGCTCAGGGTTGACATGAGGGCTCCTTGGTGCTCTCTGAGCTTGCTTGTTTTCTTGGAGACGTTTCATGACCCAGCTAGGTAACGTCATCAATGCTAGGCCACAGCTCCGTTTTAACAGATAATAGATAATCAGAGTTGGAAGGGACCTTATAGGTTATCTAGTCCAACCCCACCCACCCAAGCGGGAGACCCTACACCATTTCTGACAAGTGGCACTCCAATCTCTTCTTGAAGGTCTCAAGTGATGGCGCTCCCACAACTTTCGAGAGCAAGCTGGTTGATTGTTCTCCCTGTCAGAAAGTTTCTCCATATTTCCAGGTTGAATCTCTCCTTGTTCAGTTTCCATCCATTATTCTGTGCTTTAGAAAATAGCTTGACCGCTTCCTCCTCTCTGTGGCAGCCCCTCAAATATTGGAACATTGCTATCATGTCTCCCCTGGTCCTTCTCTTCTCTAGACTAGCCAAGCCCAGTTCCTGTAACCATTCTTCATATGTTTTATCCTCCAGTCCCCTAATCATCCAGGTTTCTCTTCTCTGCACTTTTTCTAGAGTCTCAACATCTTTTTTTATAGTGTGGTGACCAAAACTTTTCATACGAGGCATTCAATTAGTATGAAAACTCGTATGAAAATGAATGTGACCCCAGGATACTGCAGTTGTTCTAAGTTCATGCTGGCTGCCAAGTGCCCAAATTTTGGTAACTTGACCGTGGAAACACTGCAACTATTGTAAGTATGAGGACTGGCGAGACGCAGGGAAAGTGCCGTTATTGGTCTTACTTGTCTAACTTCTCCTCCGCGTGGATTTTCAAGGCCTGATAGCGCTGCTCTTCTTGCTTGACTCGATTGAGGTAATCTTGAGCACACTTTTTCAAGGCCTCTTCATTCTGGAAGGAAAAGGAAAAGAAAAGCTCGACTTGGCTATGAACCACAATGCTTAGATTCACCCACTGCCAAAGGCCCACAAATCACATTTTTGGAGTTGGGACAGAATTAGTCCTTGCAGGTTCTACTTCAAGACCTTCAACCAATGATTTGGGAAACAGAACATGGGATCTTATACACAGAAGGAAAGGGTATAATTATAACTAGCACTTACATACTTATATACCACTTCACAGTGATTTTTCAGCCCTCAGTTTACCTTCTTGAAACCTTCCAGGACTCCCTTTAGGTTCTCATATCTCCTGAACAGATCGGACAGAGATCTCTCCACTGAATTCAAGTCAGACAGGGCTTGTTCCTTCTCCATCGTCAGCTGCTGAAGGCTCTTCTGGGATGTCATATTGGTTCTCTGCTCATCCTCTGTGAATTCAAAGGGAAAGGGTAATGACAACAGTGCTTCAACAGGCCTTTAGTCAAGAGCAGAGGTCTCCAAACCTGGCAACTTTAAGACTTGGGGACTTCAACTCCCAGAATTCCTCAGCCAGCATAGCTGGCTGGAGAATTCTAGGAGTTGAAGTCCACAAATCTTAAAGTTGCCAAGTTTGGGAACCCCTGGTGAAAAGACAACAAGTAGAGCCGAAGAGAGCAATCTTGTTCATCTTTACGAGGTGCTTTTCTTCTGAAAGGGAGCGTGATGCCACTAGAGTGGGTGGAATCAATATTTTTATCTACATATTTTCCTACTGAGAGCTTTCGGAGTTTTTGAGAGGCAAAAATATCTGTTTAAAGCTAGCCTTCCAAAATGTGGGTATTCTCCAGGTGTATGGATTTCAACTTCCTGTTTGTAGATCTACATGGCCATGGCTGAGAATTCTGGAAGGGAAAATCTATCACATCTGGTGGCTGTGCCGGGAAAGTGAAGGGTTTTACCCACCAAACCACCCTAAAAATACTCCTCCTTTTTTTACAACCCTGTAATCCTTTAATTCAAGGTAGAATCGGGTTGAGTAGATGGAGCTGAGTGTTAGCTGGATGTCCTCCCTGATGCCATGTGGAGTTTGCAGCAGATATTTTTTTCTTTTGTGCCTTAAGAGAGAAATATCTGCCACCACCTAGAATTGAACTCTCAACCTTCCAAGTAGGAGTTGAGCATCTTCACCACTAGGCCGCCACACGCTTTTGCAAGAATTAAGTACTGGTTTTGTCTATTTAACACACACACACACACACACACACACACACACACAATATTCAGCCCCATCCATTCAAAAGAGGTGCAATGGGGATGCTGGAGGTATAGGTTGCTCATCTGCAAGCTAGGAATTTCTTCTACTTTAATTCCACAATCTAAGAGGAACATATAAATAGCACCAGATAAAGATAAGTTTTAACAGAGTTCCTCAAAATATTTTCTCCAAACTACAGGACCTCTTTGGATTCTACGTTTAGTACTTCACCTGTATTACAAGCAACAGACTGAAAGAGCACAGGATATGTTTTCTGTTGCAAACATGAGCAATCCAAGTACATACCACCTGAAAAGCTAGTAATATGCAGTTTGAATCATGCACTCAAAATCATAGACAAGGTTCTTAAATTATACTTAAGAGGAAAAAAAAAACCCTTTATCTTTGATTGGAGCAGATTGCTTTTTTCCACCTGATTACTTGCTATTCGTGGCTCTGTCTCTTATTTATAGTCCACCTACAGAATCTACAGCCAAGGCATCACAAATATAAATAGTTGCAAGCCTCTCTCCATTTTCTGCACATTACGGAAACTAGAAAAGATGATGAACAGGCTGACCTGCTTATTTGTTCTTCCCAGTAATTTGCAGATGAACACCTGGCATTTATCAGTTGCTTACCTATCATCTGTGCAATTGTCTTCTCATATTCAGCCACAATCTTCCTAAAGAGGAAACAGAAGAAAAGATATGAGTAATAGAAATGGCATTAATTTTCTCCTCCTACAAAACCAAATGCATGTGACATTCTATCTTTGCCAGCAAGTTTTTTTTCAGTATATTTCCACTTAAGGAAGCTGCTTCACACCCTGGTACTAAATGACTGGACATGGCGGTTCAGAATACTAGAAGTTTTGACCTACCATATCTGGAGACCCACCAGATTGGAGAAGGAATGTCAAATACCACTTACTGATGCCTTTCTCTTACAAATAGCTTCCGTAATTGAGTGTATATAAAGGTGCTTAAGGGTTATTATACAGCAGTGATGGCGAACCTTTTTGTTGTGGTGTGCCAAAAGCGCAAGCATGCACAATAGTGCACGTACATGCCAGCACCCACAATGCAATGCATCCCGCCCCCCTGTGTATGTATGCGCAACACCCCTGCCCTACCCCTTACCTCCACTGTGCACGTGCGCATCTCCCAGCTGATTTTCTGCTCGTTTGAGGCTGTTTTCAGCCTCCTGGAGGCTTCAAAGGAACCTTCAAAATGGACCCGTTGTTTTAGCACTTCCAGTATTTTTGGAAGGCCTGATTTTCAGGCTTCCCTCGAGCCTCCGGGAGGCCGAAAACGGCCTCAAACGAGCAGAAAAGCAGCTGGGAGGTGCACACTTGTACAGTGCAGGTAAGTTTGGTGGGGCTCGTGTGCCCTCACAAATGGCTCTGCATGCCAACTGTGGCACACGTGCCATAGATTTGCCATCCTGGTTAGAGGGGTACCTGCTTCACTATCAATTGGTTTGGCTTTCAAATCAAAGCAGGCTGGAATATTTGGTGGATTTGATTCACCTATTTGTCTAATTTTGTGCCTCTTCCTTTCAAAAGAATAGGGCGTGCTTCTTCCGTTTCCTCCTTGTAGGAATCTTGTGAGGGAGGCCACACTGACCGTCCAAACTCTCCCAACAAAATTTGGGGGATGAATTTGGTCTTCCTATCGGTTTTCTTGGTGGCCAATCCAAGATCTTCTCCCTCAAACCCTGTCAAAAGTTATGCTTGCATTCGTAGATGGAGGTTAGACTAAGAGCAGCCCAATTAATTTCGGGGCTGAGCAACTTCAAAATCTCTCTCCGTTTTCCTCAAGTGCTCCAGATGTGGTGCTTTTTAGTCCCCGTCATCCTTCAGAATGTCCCATTTTCACTAATCCAATCAACCCTCAGACTGAAGATCTTCAACTGAAGATCTTACTCCTTGCTTCACTGTCTTTATATTTGTCCATGCGGAAAACAGCCTCAGCATCTTGAATTCATAGTAGGTTATCCTGAAGAGGCAGCATTTTTGTAATCAGATTAGAAGCTTAAGTCTTATAAGAACCATGGCAGGATCTGACCAGTTCTGGAAAACCGGTAGTGGAAATTTTGAGTAGTTCGGAAAACTAGCAAATACCATGTCTGATTGGCCCCACCCCCATCTATTCTCTGCCTCCTGAGTCCCAGCTGATTGTCTGGGTCTTCTTTGGTTGCCCTGCACAGGAGAACGGAGCTGGAAAGCAGGTTAGTGGTGTGGTGTGGGAATGGAGATTTTACAGTATCCTTCCCCTGCCACACCCACCATGTCATGCCATATACCAAGTCACTCCCACAAAACCGTAGTAAAAATTTTTGAATCCCACCATTGCATGGTAGCCTTCAAATTACAGGATAAGCTAACTGAGAGCAATGGTAGGAGATGACCAGGCTGGGCTCGAGTGTGGAGTCAAACGCATCATTAGTTTAGAGTCTCTGTGCTCCCATACAATACCAAAGTCCACCCCCAACCCCCAAAGTCCATTATCTGGCTCCAATTCACTTTGATATTAATTCAGATTTTTGTGTATAGAAAGCATGAAATAAACTTGTAATACTTTTGAACTCTGGCTCCTGACTTCTTATACTTGACATCAACGGACTATATTGGGAATTTCTTAACATGGTGAATAGTCTCTATTAACTCAGTTAATAAAGGTGTCTTTTAATCTACATGAGGTTCCCATAGTGATCTGTGGCTGCACACTTGTAAACAATCTGAAACTATGGGGTATTAGCCCCATTGAGTCGTTTTTACCTCATTTCCAAAACTTCCTGTCGACTTCCTTCATATTTTCTCTTCCATTCATTGGCTTCAATTTCCTTAGATATAATCTAAAAAATATGAATACTGTTAGTTAGCGATACAACTGTTAGTTTTGAGAAGGCAGCCCCTCTCATCTCTGAAAGAAACGGGGTGAAGATATAGGGAGGAGAGGTGGAGGAAAGAGGAGATACCATACTGTGATGCAGTGGTATTTCACCTCTGTCACCTGCAAATACACCTGTGGATTCCGCCTGATGTTTAGTTGGACCTTCTTAAGAAATGCATTCTTTGCAAAAAAATTATATATGCTAGGCTACCATTTTAAAAAAATATTTCCAGAATATCTAGATATGATGTACTAAGTTATGGGCAGACACACCTACACAGGGAAGGTTTGCCAGAAGATGAGATGTCTCCTCTGGTTACAAGTGGTAAGACTTTTCTTAATTAAAAGTATCAGCACATTGTAAGTCATCTTAGCTAAAACTAGAAGATAGCTGATAGGCCCGGACTCCATTAGTATCAAACTGCTAATGGTTTTTGATATCTTTGGCTAATTTTGACATCAGTCTCCAGTCCTCAAGGACAGAACTGAATTTTGGCCCCCAGTTCTAAGGAGGACTTCTCCCCGATTGTCAAAATGAAGCAGGAAGTATGAAATAAAGAAACAGACACATAGAAAATCCTAATTCTATATGGCAGAGTAGGGGAGGATGTCAAGAATATTTCTAGAATATTTGTAAGGTATATTATCTCCCTCAATCCCAAAGAATTCTGACAGAGTTCCAAAAATATTTGTCAACTCAAAACAATTCAAAAATTATGGGTGACTTGCTAATCCAAGGAGCTCCTATTCTGAGCCAAATATATTCCCAATTCCAATCCTAGGGCTGCATGCAAGTCTCCTCTCCAGCCTTGGATACGTGTAGGAGAAGGAATGACAGAGACAGAGGTGGGGTCAAGAGAGGAGTCAGCCTGGAGTCATTACATTCTCACAAGTGATCCAAGTCCAGCGCTGATTTATTGCTGACAGTTGACTAGATTCTTGTGTTACAGGCATGAGCAATAAATCAGCTTAACTGGAACTCAATATGTGGTCCCGATTCTTCATACCTGACAGATACCCTCCGAAAGGCCGAGCCATTAAAGTCACCAGAAATAATTTAACAATATTTAACGAGCTGATTGAAACCCACTTCCATTTTTGTCCCAACCTGCAATTAAAGGCCACTTGTGATTCTCTGGCCAGTGAAGCAGAGCAAAGATGCTATGCCTTCATAGATGCACCCAGAATGTGTGGGACAACCTTCAAAACAGCCATGTTAGTCTCTGAAACATACAAGAGTTTCTTTTTCTTTTTAAAAAGGGAGCATTTTGCTTGTCCCAATGCCCGTTGACCAAGTGCCTCTTTAAAACTCTGCACAATCTAGAGACGAGCCCTCCAATTACAAACTGTTACCTCTTCTCTGATCAAAGTCAGAACTGCTGTCTTATCAGATTCGCTGAGGCAAATGGCATCCAGGGGGCTTTCAGCCCCTCCTCTCGTGCTGCCTGGCGCACATCCAGGAGCCTTTTCCATAGAACATAGTTCAGGATCACCCTGTGGAAGGAAAGACCGGGTCAGAGCGGAAATACAACCAGCCCTTTTCGAAGTTCCACCTGGCTTCTCCTACCAGACCACCAGTTAAACCAGGGGTGCCAACAGGGGTGGGATTCAAATTTTTTAACGACCGGTTCTGTGGGCGTGGCTAGGTGGGTGTGGCCACGTGACTGGGAGGGCGTGGCTTCTTTTTTTGCAGCACCTGTCTCTGGGCTCCATTTTTGAGCCTCCTGGGCGAAGCAGTAAGACAGCAAGGGGGATCCCGGCACAGCCCATAATCGGAACAGCTGATTGTCGGGAGGGGGAAAAAAAGAAATACCTTAAGAAGGGACTGGGCGGGGAAGGACGCAGTCGGCGATGTCAGGCATGTGCGCAATATCACGCGTGCACGATAAAGACTGGGTGGGTGGGGAGGGGAGGGGCGGGCGGAGAGGGGCAGGACCAGCCAGGGACATGATTTTCCGGTTCTCCGAACCATGCAGAATCATAACAAGCGGTTCCATAGAACCAGTCTGAACTGGTAGAATCCCACCCTGGGTGTCAAACTGGATTTCTCTGAGGGGTGGATCAGCACTGTTGTTCTCCTCCGTGGACCAGTGGGGAGGGAGCAGAGGGGAGAGGGACAGACGCCTCCTGCAGCACCTTGCCGGCCTAAATGGGGCATGGGGAGGTTGTGGACGGCCCCCCATGCCTCATTTTTGACCTCCATGGCCTCCTGCATCAGTCTCCCAGCCCAAAATGGGGCACACAAGCCCCCCACACGGTCCATTTTTGGTCTCCCCAGCCACCAGCAGCATTCTACCAGCCAAAAATGGGCTGCGTGGAGACCCCATGAGGCCTCCATGCAGCCTGTTTTGGGCTGGCAAGAGTGCTGTTGGAAAGGCCGTGAGGCCTCCGCGATGCCTGTTTTGGCCAGTAGAGGCACTGTGGGCCAGTCCTTTGATATGTTCATGGGCCAGACTTAAGCACCCGATGCAGAGGTGGTATTCAACAGGTTCTGACCAGTTCTGGAGAACCGGTAGTGGAAATTGTGAGTAGTTGGGAGAACCGGCAAATACCACCTCTGACTGGCCCCACCAACACCATCTATTCTCTGCCTCCCGAGTCCCAGCTGATCAGCTGGGTCTCCTTTGGTTGCCCTGCATAGGAGAACGGAGCTGGAAAGCAGGCTAGTGGGGTGGGAATAGGATTTTGCAGTATCCTTTCCCTGCCACGCCCACAGAACCAGTAGTAAAAAATGTTGAATCCCACCACTGACCCCACGGATCAGATCCGGCCCGCAGGCCTTGAGTTTGACACCCCTGAGGTAAATAGACCTACCCAAGAAACTTCTCATCAAAGAGTCTTACTGTCGAAAAGCTATGTGGTCATACGAAAGACTTCCACTAACTGTGTCTATCAGGTAGGAGTCTTATTGATAGTGCAGTCAGTGCTCAAATTCTTGTGCCCTTTTTCCCCCGCCTGAAGTATCCAATGAGCCAGGTGGCCTTTTCTTTCATGTGAGAGACTTGATTTCTACCTGCCTTCTCTTCTGCTAATAGGTAGACCTACTGTCATGTGGGTTTTTTTTTTGACTGTATGTGAACTAACCCTCACAGGTTCTCCCCAAATTAGTGATGCCCAAACCAGGAATCCAAAACAACAACCTCAGCAGTTTTGAATATGGAGTTGGGTTGGTTCAAATTTGCCACTAGGGCAAATCTAGCACTTAGTATTGATCTATTGGGGGGTTTTTTTGCAGATGTAAAAGGATATAAATGTTGTTTGGAATTATCCTTGGATAGACATATATGTAACATTAGTTAATTCCAAATTTAGAATTCTGGATATGAACAAATTCAGAATCTGAACCTTTGTGCGGGATAAACATCAGAAAGTGCAGCCATGACTGGGACCTGAAAGGTTTGTACTCTTTTGTGAAATGAATGGAACATATTGCTTTACAAGACCATATTAATTGCAAAAATAAGATTCTGGCTTTTTCAAATGATCCTCAAATAGCAGGTAAAATAAACAGTGTACACCTAAATGACCATTTATACACAATAGGGAATAATAAAAGGAACCTTGGAGGTCTTCTAGTCTAACCCTCTGCTTGAGCAAGAGACCCTAAATCAATGGTTGCCAACCAATGGGCCAGGGACCATTGGTGTCCATGAGAAAATTTTGGTGGTTTTCAGAGAAATGTCACCCCCAAAGCAATTAATCCAGGCTGTGTGGGAACACAAGGCTGCACCACCCGCAAGGCCCGTGGGAACACAAGGCTTGCGTCACTTGCATTGCAAACAACACGAGGTAGTGAGGGGAGGGGGGAAAGGGGGGGGGAAACTTGCCCCCCACACCTCATCTGGCCACTGGGCTGCTTCTTTCCGCTTCTTTCTTCTGCTTTCGGCTGTATGCAAGGAAAGCAGCAAAAGTTTTTCTTTCTCTCCCCCAAACTCCGCCAGAAATGAGTCTTAGGGACCCTGCAAGGCATCCTTGCTCCAAGAGGCTCCAAAGACTCATTTCTGGCAGAGTTTGGGGGAGAGAAAGAAAGACTTCTGCTGCTTCTGCTGCTTTCCTTGCATGAAGCCAAAAGTCTCTCTCTCTCCCCCCATGAGAACGGAGCTGGAGATGGAATCCTGCGATCCCAAATAAAGAATGATCGATCAGTAGGAAAATGGGGTGAGGAATTTTCCTGCAGACTTTTATTTTTATTTTCCCAGGGTCTCTGGTCCGCGGGATTTAAAATTATGAGTTTGGTGGTCCCTGAGGTCCAAAAGGTTGGCAACCCCTGCCCTAAACCATTCTGGACAAATGGTGGCCCAATCTCTCTTAGCCTCCAGTGGCAGAACAAACCACAACTTGTTCTCATAGATAGGAAATTTGTCCTTAACTCTAGGTTGGATCTCTCTTTGATAAAAATTCCATCTGTTGCTTCTTGTCCTGCCTTTAGGTGCTTTGGAGAATAGTTGACGCCCTCTTCTTTGTGGCAACCCCTTAGATATTGGAACACTGCTCTCATGTCATCCTCGGTCCTACTTTTCACTGGACCTGACATACCCAATTCCTTCAACCGTTCTTCATACAGTATGTTTTAACTTCGAGTCGCCTAATCCATCATTGTTGCTCTTCTATGCATTTTCTCTAGAGTCTCCAATATCTTTTTTTTTTGTATTTTGTATTTTTGTATTTAGTATTTAACTGAAGAACAAACATGCAATCTCTCATTGGATACTCTGGCGGACTGGACTGGAACAAATGACGCAACATTGGGATCAGAGTAATAATGAAGTTGCTATCCTAAAATCAATTTTGTTCCATGCTGCTTTCCATTCAGTTTCTCCAGTGTTAGAAATCAACTAATAAACAACTATTCTTTTTTTATTAGAGCTGCAGTGAAGCTTAGCTGTCAGCAGAGGTCTCTGTAAAGGTAGTATATTTTCTCTATATCTTAGCTCAAATCTTGAGCTTGTTCCCATGTTAGTATTTTGCAAATGAGAAATGAAAGGAAAGCACCTTTGGTTTTTAAACGTTTTAGGAATGTTGGATGTAATATCCCTCTGAACAGAATTCCCACTTTCTGTGTTCTCTCTCTCTCTCTCTCTCTCTCTCTCTCTCTCTCTCACCCTCCCTCCCTCCCTCCCTCTCTCTGTGCAAAATACTGCATTGGTATCATTTTACTATGATACTATAATTTTATTAGACTGAAAACTCTTCAGGTTTCCAGATCTTCATGCAACAGACTTGGCATGCAGCAGATCAAGGTCCACTGGAATCTACATCATTTTCATAAGGACAATATTATACAGCTAATATGGTCATTTTTTACACCATCATCACGACGTAAGAACCACAGTGGCGCAGTGGTTAGAATGCAGTACTGCAGGCTACTTCTGCTGACTTCTGACTGCTGTCTGCCTGCAATTTGGCAGTTCGAATCTCACCAGGCTCAAGGTTGACTCAGCATTTTATCCTTCTGTGGTCAGTAAAATGAGGACACAGATTGTTAGGGGCAAGAAGTTGACTCTGTAAACCGCTTAGAGAGGCACTGTGAAGCGGTATATACGTCTAAGTGCTATTGCTATTGCTCTATTTGATTTAAGCTGAAGGCAATGATTCGACTACAATTATTCTTGTGTTCTATGCAAAGACTGTAAGTCTTAAGATAGGTAAGTTAGTAGTAAGATAGTAGTTAGAAACAGATCATCAGCATGGAATTTAGCAGAAAGAGTGGTCCATGATTTTGGACATGGAGGATAAGAACAATACTTGTGCTTACTGATATATCACTTGAGTTATTCTTCTCTTCGAGTCTGCACAAAGATTCTTTCTCAGAACCTACAACAAAAGAACACGAGGTGATTATACATTATGACAACAAGGTTCTTCCTAGTGAAATAACTGGATTAAGAAAGAGGCATGCAACACACAACTCTATGACAGTACTTGAAAAAGAGGAATGTGAAACTCAAGGAGGATTTTCACCGAACAAAGATCAGGATGCCCCAAGTGACTATCAATATAGTTTCGGGCAGCATCTTCTTAAACCATGAAATGGAGGTTGGCGGATTGTAGACAATGATCCAAATTCTGAGACCTAGGGATATCACCCTACAATAACACCCATGAGGTATACCCAGAAAACCTTCTATCTAGACCAGGGGTGTCACACTCGAGGCCCGGGGACCAAATCAGGCCCACGGGGTGCTTCAGTCTGACCCATGGGGCCACCCTGGAAACAGCAAAGGACTCCATTTTCACTGGCAGAGGGTTGCAGGAAGCTGTCGCAGTCGAAAACAGAGCTCTGGGGCCCATCTTCTCTGACAGAACACTCGGGCTGCCACTGGCGCCCCCGACACGAGTGATGTCGAGCTGGCCACGCCCACCCTGGTCATGCCCACCCCGCACCCCCCCCCCGTGAGGTCAAACCCAACCCCGATGAGGCCCTCAATGAAATCGAGTTTGACACCCCTGATCTAGACAGATCATTATCACAACCGATGGGGCAAAAAAAAAAACAACCCAGCAGGGAACCACTGTTTGATGTCTGTGAGCAACAACCACAAAACTCCATATGACGTGAATCAGGTTTTCTGCAAATTTTTCTGCAGAGGTGGGGGAAAAAAGAGGAAAAGATTGAAAATGAGTCTCCTGATTGCCCCGTGGAGCACGGGAGTGCAATCCCGCCAGACTCTTCCTACAGGGGGAAAAAATCCGCGGTCATGTTGTCCATTCTCCCAGTTGCTCTGTTGATCGAGATGCCCCACCCTGCCAATCTTCGTCCGCAGCAGCTGTTTGCACCCCTCGATGGACAAGAATGCCAGCCTCGCCCTAGACAAGGTTGACTGAGCAGAGAGGCCCCACATATCTCCTTTGTATTCTTATCAGCTGGACAAACGGGAGGAATGCACCCTTTGAACATGCAAGACGGTCTGCCGAGAAGCAGCCAAAGAATGTCCCTCTGTTATCTTTGGTTTATCTCCTCTTTCAGAGGTCCTCCAAGGAAGCTTCGCCCACAACGGTGACCGTTCCTTAGAGAGGTGAAGCCACTGGGGGAGGGGCAGATTGTGCCCAGGCTTTGAACTGAATTGCTGCATTCGGAACAAAAAAAGCAGGAGATATTCTAATGCAATGCAAAACATTCTCATGTTCCAAGACAGAGGATCGCCTTGACTTACAGCTGTGTCATTTCACAAAGGTTACAAACAGCCTTGGAAAAAGGAACTGGTGACCTTTACTCGCACTTACGGCCAACACACCACTGCCCCCACCCCCGGCTTCATTAATTCAGGTTAGTGGGCTCCAAAACTCCAGAGAGCCAACACAACCCTCAGTACAACACCCACAAGTACGGAAAGGCGTGGACTCAGTTTTTAGTATAATACCCTCCTTCAAATCTACCGTATTTGTCAGACTATAAGACACACTTTTTGGTCTCCCCAAAGTGGGTGGAAATGTCTGTGCGTCTTATGGAGCAAGTATTGCTGAAGCTCCGCCCACCCACTGCATGTCCTATTTTTGGCCTCCACGTACCCCATTTTCCGCTCTTTTGGGGGGCTCATTTTTCCCCCTTTTTGCCTCTTTTTGGCCCCCTTTTTCAGCCTGTTTCCCCATGTTTTTGCTCCTGTTTTGAGCCCTGTTTTGGCCCCATTTTTGAACTGCTTTCCTGGGGCGCACAGAGGCCAAAAATAAAAAAAATAAAAACATTTTTTTTTCTTGTTTCCCTCCTCTAAATATTGGTGCATCGTATAGTCCGAAAAATACAGTACTTAACAACTCCTGTGAGCCTTACTTTGGAAGAACAGTAACTGCTCTATTTGTCTCAGGCTGCTTCAGGCTGTTTCCGCTTCCCAAACAAACCCTTTTGTGAGAGGACACACCACAAGCTCTCAAAATTGCTCCTGCAGCCACCAGCCGTCCCCCAAGCCTGCCCTGCATGAAAAGGAAACGGGACGGCGTTTCTGCTAAAGGCATGACTTGCATTTGTGTCAGGCGCAGGGAACCAGAATGACACCGGGAGATGATCGTTACAGTTATTTCTTCCTTGCTAACCTCTTTAACAACCGTCTCTCCAGTCTGACTGCCTTCTCTTGGGAACGGTCAGATAAAGGCTCTGTGGATTTCGGAGGGGACAATCTGAAATCTTGCCAAGAAAAATTAAAAATCGAACTCTCCTTGACTCGTTTTTGAAGTCTCTTTTAATAAGTGTCTATGGAGGTTCTCAGTCATCCATCCTGGTTGTCCCAAAGGTGCTTTTTCAAGAGGCAACTAGACATTCATGTTTTTCTCTGAAGACACTTTGCTTCTCATCCAAGAAGCTTCTTTGGCTCTGACTGGAGGGTGGAGAAATGGAAGGATTTATACTCCTTGCAGATAGCTGGTCATTTGCATCCTTTTAGAGGGTCATTGAGGCCACTTGGAGGTTTATCTGTGTCCTCAGGATCACCTAAGTGGTGCAAATTGTTCCTGTAGTCTGCATTCCCCCCGCCCCGAGAAATCCAGGGGAATATAAATCCTCCCATTCTGCACCATCCAGTGAGAGCTGAAGAAGCTTCTTGGATGAGAAACGAAACGTCTTCCAAGAACAACAAGAAAGTCCAGCTGCCTCTTGAAAAAGCACCTTTGGGTCTCTTTTATAAGTTTAAGACAACTATATTCATTTTGATTCAGGTTTTCCAGATCTCAAAACGATGTGTATGCTTGCTGACACACCAATATCTCTCAATTAGGGAACCTCTACCCGCTCAGAGGAGTTGGCAATAGACACATTGTGTGATGACCCAGGATGGGATACAAAACAAACACAGCCACAGAAAACAGGTGAGGCCCCTTTTATTCCTTCACTTTGCTTCCAAGCTCTGAATATTCTTGATGGAAGACAAAAAACTCCCACACAAACAGTTACAAGAAGAAGGGAAAAAGCAACACAAACCAGGCAAGATAAGGGCTGGAGGACATCCACAGATAACACACTGGGAAGGATGCCAAACTCAGAGAGGAACCATAAACTAGAGATATTTCCACACGTTGTTTCCAGCACTTGCCCGTACACATGTCCATCCTCTTCTTCAGTTGTCACAGCCACAGCCCATGAAGAGGATCAAGGCCCTCTCCTCCCGAGTAGACCACATCTCTCCCTTATGCTCGCCTCCCTGCGTGCCCTAGGATGGAGAGGGGTTGGGCCTGGGTCCTTCTCTGACTGCCCAGCCGGCCTCTGCCCTTCCCCAGCCTCCTCCACAACCTCCGGAGCCCCACTTCCACTCCCTGTCGGCTGTTCCTCCTCTCCCTCAGAGTCAGCCTCCACCAGGGGCATGACACATTCAGTGAATCCCAACCTGTACATTTGTTTGCTTAAAAAGGCACATGATGACTCAGAAAAAAATTCACTCAGCAACTGATATCCTTCCCAGAACGCAACCATTATTGAAATACAGTAGCCTCCTACAGCATCTGTCCTCCAGATGTGTTGGACTAGACTTTGCAGACTTTCCTTGCTGACAGCCAATGACTCTGCTACCAGCGATGAGAGTCATGGGAGTCTGGAAGGCAGATTAGAGGGGAAAAAAACTCCATTATTAAAGCAAGAGAGAGATAAAATAACGAGAGGAGCTTCCATACCTTCTACCTGGGATGAAAACGTATGATTTATGGTAGGCACGGGCACATTGGGACACTCAAAATACTCCAGGTCTTCCTCGGGCTCACCTTTTACCTCCAACTCAGCTGGCTTTTGGCCAGTGGAAGCCAACTTCTCTTCATCGGTAGCATGCCCGTCCTGATTGGGAAGATCTGGGATTTTGGAAATAAGTGCTGCCTCCTCTTCATCCTAGATAAACAAGAGGGCAGTTAAACTGAGAATGCTCCATTCTGAGCTAGGTACCCATCATAAGTTAATAAGAACCTAATAACATAGACCTGGGGTGTCAAACTCAAGGCCTGTGGGCCCATAGGGTACTTAGATCTGGCCCAGGGGGCTGGTCTGAAAACAGCAAAGGACTAGCCCAGGGTGCCTCTGTTTGGGAAAATGGAGCTCTGTTTTCGCTGGCAAAGGGCTATCAAAGCAAAGTAAAAGCAAAAGGAGAAATGTCCCCCCTTTTGCAGAGGGCTAGCAAAACAAACTAAAAACAAAACAAAAGGAGAAATGTTTTGCGTTTGAGCATGCAAGAAGGGACAGGAAAGGAGAAAGGGAAAGAGGAAAAAAAAGAAAAGATGGGAAGAGAGCAAGGAAGAGGGAAGAAGAAGAAAAGATGAAGAAAGAGAGCAAAGAGAAATGTTCTCTTGATGGAGAACAGAAAGAAAAAAGAAGGAAAAGAGGGGAAGGAAGAAGAAAAAAGACAAGAGAATGAAGAGGGAGGGAAGGAAAAAAGAAAAGGAAGGAAGGAAGGAAGGAAGGAAGGAAGGAAGGAAGGAAGGAAGGAAGGAAGGAAGGAAGGAAGGAAGGAAGATTATAATGAGAGCGAGGGAGAGTCGCAGGGAAATCCTGCCTTAGCACCACAGATGCCCCTGACACCAGTTCCATGTCACAGCCACCATGGCCACACCCATGCCATGCCATGCCCCCACCCCCACTCTCCGAGGTCAAACACCCCGGACCCCAATGAAATCGAGTTTGACACCCCTAACACAGACAGTCTACATCTCCAGAAGCCCAGCCATCCTCAACTCCAGCACCTTCCAGCTGTGGGACTCCCAGAATTCTCTGCAACAGCCATACTGGCTGGAGAATCTATGGAATTGAAGTTTGCACATCTGGAAGTATCCCGGTTGGCTGCAGCAAGGATTGGAAGGAAGACTTAATGTAGTTTCCACCCACCCTTTTCTCCTGCTGCAAAAGCCATAACTTGGTTTACATGATATATGAAATCAGGCAAAGAAATCAGTGGGCTTGGACTTAAGATCGCTTGTGGGCACCAGGGGATGCGAGACTGATGATATATTTGACCCCCTCCCTCAGATTCAGTCTGGTCATCCCCTGCAACAAGGCCGGTGAACGGAAATACGCATATGCTTGGCCAACTGTTCAAATATAGGAGGGTTTTTAAAATGTTTTTAAGCTAGGTTTAACTAGCTGAAATTGCTTGGCTCAGTTACCCTTTTTCCTGATTTCCAATAATGTCATTATTCCCAAAACACAAGATTTGGTTATTTCACACGGCCATCTCAGCAACAACAACCCCAAATTTGATCCTCAACTCAAAATAAGAAATTACAAATTGCTCCATTACCCCCAGGATATGCCCAAATTATCCCCTTGGTAATTACTCTCGGTTTAAGAACCACTATTCTAATTATTTGCTCTTTCAACATTTCTGTAAGTTGAGTTTTAATGCTCACTTTAATAAGTCACACTGTAGGGGAGATGGGCCGAATAAAAACTGAATGAATGAATAAATGAATTAATCAATCAATCAATCAATCAATGCCGTTTGAACAATTTGCAACTTACTTTAATGGTTTTCAAACATCTAACCCAGCAAAGACATGGGGATAATATTGACTGCAACCAACAATCTAGCTCCAGATAAAGATGTAGATATATCACACATATCTGAATCAGTGTGTTCACTCATTCAATTATACTGTTTTACAATACAGGTAGACCTTGAGTTATGACCATTCATTCAGCAACAGTTCAAAGTTACAACGGTGCTGCAGGAAAGGACTTACAACAATGGGTCCATGGAGTTCAATAAGACTATCCAATAAGCAGTTTTAGGTAATAAAGGAAGAAGTTTGGGAAAAATTTGGTTGAAATTTTTCAACCCAGCTTCTCTGACTCGCCATATCAGCCACTGATGGATGCCCACAATCTCATCTTCAGGAAAGCCTATGGTGCCAACCTTTGAGGCTGGCAAGTTCATTCCTGGCTGGTTCTGCCCACAACCAGCCACCATACATCGGTTCTTCGCCTCTGAGACAAGGACAGCCGTGTTGCAAAAGAGAGCAAGGGAACACCTTTACCTGAGAGCAAGCATCCAGGGCTAAGGAATGAGTTTCGTACTTTCTCACCTTGCAGCCACTCCTGTAAAAAAAAAAGAAAGGACGTACCAGTTAGAGTCAGGTTTTCTGGTTTTCCCATGGAAAGAGGAGAGCAAGCAAAGGAGAAGAGACACACACGGACAGCCAGAGACGGAGGGAACTGAAGCAAAACAAAGAGCGAATCCTGAATTTGTGGACGTTCAGTGAGGAAGGAAAGTCACCAGCCATTTCCCCCCCAGTATTTCCTGAATGGTCTTCTTGGTTTGAAATAACCAACACTAAAAGGCTTTTGAGTGAGCTCTATAAGGCAAAAGACACATTGCCAATACAGGACCATCCAGACCTGTTCCCCCAACACAAGACATGTGAGCGCAAGTGCTAAATAGCTGCATGCACGTTTCTCATTTTTGAAGGTAGGCTGAAAGTATATTCAGGACTAGCTGGATACCTACAAAACTATGTGATTGGGCTTAGTTTTTGGGAAGGAAAATAAGGGGGAAAAAATTCTGCCTCTGCGCTACCAGCATCCATCGGTATTCATCTGGCTAGCATCCTGTCAGTGTTTGAGAGAGTTGAAGCCTGTTTGGAAACTGAAACAGTATTTGCTGTGTGAGCAAGAAGGAGACAGCCAGGAGCCTGGGCGCGGCTTAGCTCAACTATTCTGTACTAAAGCTGCTTGGTGCTGTGAAACTGAAACTCCTCTCATCTGCTTGTGTTTTGCATTTGGAAGAGATTTCTTTTCAGGTGGGGAGGGGGAGTAGAACTCCTTAGCATCAGAGCATGTTAATAATAATAATAATATACAAAATACTAATGCTCTGATGGTCATTTCGAAAAACCCTTTCTTAGTGAGCACCTAGAAGGCAAGAGGAACATACACGCAAAATTTCAAGTTTGTAGGCTTTACAGTTCTGGAGATTTTGTGATGATGCGTGGGTGCTTTTTCGCTTTCCTATATATAGATAAACGTGAACAGGGAACTGACTTAGGTGCAACCCTAAGCCAGATTCTTCCTTCATCCCCTCTTGAAAAGAAGACCCAAAGCACATGCTTCCTGTTTCAAACCAATCACCATGTACTTCAAACCAAGTCAACCGGTCCCTATTTTAAATTAAGGATTTCGGAAAGATCAAGCCATGGTTTATACCACAGTGTTATTCATAAATGGTGGCTCAAGCTAAACAGACTTTCCTGCATTTGGGACACAGCCCATCTAGGTTTGAAAGAAGAACATTCTCCAGCCCCAACGGACAAATAGATGTTTAGCCAGAAGAGGGAGTCATTTTGGCTCACATTAGTGTATGTCAGAGGTCTCCAAACTTGGCAACTTAAGACTTGTGGACTTCAACTCCCAGAATTCTGCAGCCAGTTGGCTGGAGAATTCTGGGAGTTGAACTCCACAAGTCCTAAAATTGCCAAGTTTGGGGGGCCCTGCCTGGTGCATATATATATACACTAATACACATTAGTGTATATTAGTGTATACAACTGCACTATATATTTTCCTACTAAATGCCCGATAGGATGATGGATCCTACAGGAGAAGGAATCTAGAACGGGGGGGCAGTTAGCAACCTACAAGTATTCCTCGACTTACAACAGTTTATTTAATGACCAAAGTTGCAGCAGCATTAAAAAAAGTGACTCATCACCGTTTTTCACACTTACGACCAGTGGTGGGATTCAAAAAGTTTTACCACCAGTTTGGTGGGCGTGGCTTGGTGGGTGTGCTTTGCGCATGTGCACACACTATGCAAGCGCGCACATGCCAAATGTGCACTTTGCACAGGCACAGAGGCGTTCCAACTCACTTCTTGCAAGCCTGCACTCTCCCGGTCGCTTCAGCAGCTGCCGCACGACACTATTCTGTCGTGCAAAGCAGCTGCGCATCAAAAGCAGAGGATAAAAGTGAATATGGGAGCCCAGGTGGGCAGGTGGGCCCAACAGCAGAGTGGTGGAGAGAACCGGTTTGGTCTCTACTGCGCATCGCCGCTATAGTCTCAGCCGAACCAGGCCGAGCCGGTAGAATACCACCACTGCTTATGACCATTGCATCATCCCCAAGATCAAAATTCCGGCTCTTGGCAACTGATTCATATTTATGACGGTCACAGCATCCTGGGATTACGTGATCCGTCTTTTTGCAACCTTCGGACAAGCAACGTCAATGGGGTGGCCAGATTCACTAAACCACCATGTTACTAACTGTAACAATTGCAGCAATTCACTTTACAACGGTGGCAAGAAAGGCTGTAATGTGGAGCAAAATACATTTAACGAATGTCTCACTTTGCAACAGAAATGTTGGGCTCCACTGTGGTTGTAAAGTCGAGGACCATCTGTGATAAGCTGATGGTTTGCAATTGGCTATATTCAGGGGTGGGCTGCTAGGGGTTCGGAAGAGCCCCTAGCTAAGATTCTGGGCAGTCTGGAGAACCCCCAAATCCCACTCCTGGCTGGCCCCGCCCACCCTGCCCCTCCCCTCCCCGGGGTCCCCACACAGCTCGTTTTGGATGCAGGTAAGCGCAGGGTCCGCACGGAGACTCAGGGAGGGTGAAAAACAGGCCTCCCGGAAGTTCGGGAAGGCCGGAAATGGACCCGTTTCCAACCTCCACAGAGCCTCCGGAGTCTGGGGAGGCTGTTTTCACCCTCCTGGAGGCTCGAGAAAAGCCTCCGGAGCCCGTGGTGCAGGAGGCCGATGAGGCCACACCCACCATGGCCACGCCCACCCAGCAAACGGGCAGAGAACCCTTAGCTAAAATGTTTGAAGCCCTCCCCAGTTGTAATCCCTTACAACAGTCCTGTTGTCAATGGATTACCCCAGCAGCCATTTTGAGCCTGGGCCCCGCTCCTCCAAATTCACAAATTATGTGAATTAAGTCAAATTATTCAATCTCTTTCATCTAAACAAAGACACGCACTAAGATTTGCAAGAATCAGTCTGCCTCCCACCTACTTTCTTCCCCCCTGTTGTTGCAGATCAAAGACCAGCAAACTCTGACTAAATAGAACAATTATTCCGGCTGCCACCCTTCATCTCCATCAAATTATTTGGCAGGGATGAAGGCAGTTAAAAGGAAAACCAAGCCTTTAGCTGTTGGCTAGCTTTCATCCCGATAGCCTGCGTTGGTTTGTGTTATGGTCATCTAAGGAATTTACCCTGTGCAGCTACAGAGTGCAAGCAGAATGACCTTGTAATCACAATTCCATTTGCAAAGGGGGCCCCCTAAGGATTAACCCCTTGTGTGATTTCTTGCAATCCAAGCGTTACATCCAGACTAACTAATAAAGCCATCACACCCCTTGGAGCTGAATGGGAATTTGTTTGCAAGCCAATGTGCTCTCATGGAGAAGCAGCCAATTAAGACGAAGCAGTGAATAACCCACCACAGCAAGATTTGACCCTTTGGCCACACATTTCAAGGGTCTTTAACGAGAAACAAGCTCCCGGTTTCCCTGTGATAATGCCTAAGCCACACAATGACGGTTAACTTAATTAATAAGCAGGGGGCAAAAGCTGGCATGGAACTGGGATTCTGCTTACATGGCAAATTCTAAACCCCAAAGAAAATAACCTGGAGTTTAGGGTGATTTTACACACGCTGATATCCTCGCCAAAAGGAAAATTAAGGCAAATGTGTTTGCTTCTATTGCTACATTCTCAAAATACCTAAGACAGCCCACTTATTTTAAAAAAGAATGAGAGAGAGGGAGAGAAACAGAAAGAGAAACACAGAGAGAAAGAGCGAGAAAGAAAGAAAGAAAGAAAGAAAGAAAGAAAGAAAGAAAGAAAGAAAGAAAGAAAAAGAGAGACAGAGAAACAGAGAGGGGGGAAACACAGAGAGAGAGAGAGAGAGAGAAAGAGAGAGAGAAAAAGAGAGAGAGAGAGAAACAGAGAGGGAGGGAAACAGAAGGAAAAAAAGTGAGAGATAGGGAGAAAGAAAGAGAGAGAGAGAGAGAGAGAGAGAGGTCTTTTAATTTAGCAATTCCTCCCCCACAAGCCCACAACATTGTTCTCATTTCAGTTGTCACAATTTGCAAAGGCTGTTTTCTCTCACCAGCCCTGTATTTTCTGTTTCAAAACCAGCATCAACCTTCTCCTTGCCCTGCCCTGATGCAATGAGATGCTAAAGTATAAGCCAGAGCCAGAAATGTCATTTTTGCCCCGGCTATCTGCTCTCTGTTTCTCACAACACAAGTACGTTAAGCCAACCACCTCAATTTATTTATTTAAAACATTTATATAGTTGCCCGACTTTCAACCAGCTCTGAGCAGCTCCCAATCAAACAGGGAACCCTTCACTGAATTTCCTCATTCTGTTCATTATCTGTCAGCTCTTGGGAGAAAAACCAGAGCAGAAACAAGGTAGAGCGGTGACTTTTTATTGTGGGGTAGAGTAACAAAATCTTGGAAGAAAGTTTTTATTCCCTTCATCCTATACCAAACAAAATCAAGGCAGGGTTATTTCGAATTTTTCTCTCTCAACAAAAGACAGTCCTCCACTTACGAACATTCCTTTAATGATCATTCCAAGTTAGGACACTGCTGACAAAAGTGACTTACAACTGGCCCCTTGCATTTACAACTGCTGAAGTGTCCCCACAGGCATGGGATCGCAATACGGGCTCTTGAGACAAGAATGGACTGAATCTGCCCCCTTCCAATTCCAAGGTCCCCAATCTCCTAATCTTGTGTGGCTCCTGGGAGGTCCTCCAGATCTTTGTTTTATCTAAAGACGTGTTGACAGACCTGAAAATTCTTGAGAATCAGCTAAACGGAACTTCAGACCAAGCTTGTGCTAGTTACATGAACACATCTATGCAGTTTTTTTTCCGCAGCAATACAGGAATTGTTTGCTATTGCCTTCTTTGGAATAAATATGTCTAGGCCGGAAGCCCTGGTCTTTCTAGGTTGCCCTATCCAATAATAAACCAAGTCTGTTCCTGTTTAGTTTAAGTTGGAAGGGACCTTATAGGTCATCTAGACAAACCCCCCACCCAAGCAGAAGGACCCTACACCATTTCTGACAAATGGCAGTCCAGTCTCTTCTTGAAAGCCTCTAGTGATGAAACTCCCACAACTTCTGAGGGCAACTTCAATTTCATGGGTTGATTGTTCTCACTGTCAGAAAAGTCCTCCTTATTTCCAGATTGAATCTCTCCTTGTTCAGTTTCCATCCATTATTCCTTGTCTGGCCTTCAGGTGCCTTGGAAAATAGCTTGACCGCCACTCTCTGTGGCAGCCCCTCAAATATGGGAAGACTGCTATCATGTCTCCCATGGTCCTTCTCTTCACTAGACTAGCCAAGCCCAGTTCCTGCAACCGTTCTTCATATGTTTTTGAAGAGTTTTTGAAGAGTGATCAAGATTAGGTATCTACAGACCCCTCACATCCTAGACACAAATTGTTTTAACTTCTACCCTCAGGACAACCCTATAAGGCATTGCATGCCCAAACAACTAGACAAAAAGAGTTTTAAATCCCCCTGTGACATCCCTCCGCTGAACACCTACTTCCCACAGCACAGTCTCAGGCCTAAAGCTATTTACCCATGTAGTAGACTTTATTGCTATTATCCTTCTCATCTTTTCCTTTTTCCTACTATCTTTTCCTATTGGTATCTTATGATTTATCACATGTTGTTTGTATCTTATGATTTGAAGATTGTAACTATCATTTGTTATCTATGACCTATCACTTTTTTGTTTTATGTACAGTGAGAGCTTATGCACCAGAGACAAATTCCTTGTTTGTCCAATCACACTTAGCCAATAAAAAATTATATTCCGTTCTGTTCGATGTCTATTCTGTATTCTCTTTTTTATTCTCTTCTATTCCCTGCTCTATTCAATTATTTGCTATTTTATTCTATTTGCTATTCCATTCTATTTCTCTATTCTATTTGCTGTTCTATTCTATTTGCTATTCTATTCTGTTTCTCTATTCTATTGTATCCTGTATCCTATCCTATCTTCTATTCTATTCTATTCCCTGCTCTATTCTATTATTTGCTATTTTATTCTATTTGCTATTCTATTTTATTTCCCTATTCCATTCTATTAACCATTCTATTCTATTTGCTATTCTATTCTATTTCTCCATTCCATTCCATTCCACTCTACTCTACTCTACTCTCTCCTGAATCCTGTCCTATCTTTCTATTCTATTCTATTCTATTCTATTCTATTCTATTCTATTCTATTCTATTCTATTCTATTCTATTCTGCTATTCTATTTGTTATTCTATTCTGATGGTTCTATTCTATTCCCATTCCCATTCCCATTCCTTCTAATTCTAATTCTATTCTTCTCACCACCCATTTTGAAACAGCAACCGCAAATTCTTTTGTCAGCTGAGCTTGAGCTCGCAGATATATCCATATAATTTTCTTGACAGCAATCTGAAAATTGGGTTACCCGAGATGAGCTCTCTTTTGGGAGACTGCAAGGACACACTACAAGCCAGGATTATTTTGCAGGCACAGACATCCACTGCAAATAAGCATGCCATCAACAGCAGATCAGATCAAATCAAATGTTATTACTGCTATCAAAGATCGCAAAGGCCACCAACAGCAAAAGCATACTCCTCTCCCGCTACTTATTCCACCAGGAAGCAAAGCTGCCAGATAAAATTGGGCCTTTTAAACGGAGGCCAAAGACAACACACTCGTTTAAAGAAAAAAAAGGCAAGGGTGGCGGGGAAGCAACATGCAACAGAGAGAAAACCAGAGAAGGAAAAACAGAACTCCCAAACCTTCCAGAAAAGGAATTTTAAAAAGAAAGAAAAGAAAAGGAGGAGAGAGTACTTACAACAGAAAACAGAGAAATTTCACTTGTTCTGTAGTCCTGAGGCACCAGAAATAAACAGACAAGAAAGACAAGCAGATGGAAGGGAAGGAGAAAATACACATGAAAGATCCAGATATATATATTTCCTGCTGAATAAAATGCAAGTTATCCTCTGAAAAGGACCAATAAGCTAGGAAGAGCTGCAGGACTTGACATATTTAGGACTAGGAGAGGAGCCCTCAAAAGAAGAGTCGCGGCTTATTATAAGAGCCGTATCTAAATGTCACAGTTCTGCATGAGCATCACATGGAATTATTCGGCTTTCACTGTAAAGAGCACAAAGCCACTTGTTAATGGCTGTGAAACTCGTGGATCAAAGGTTGATGAGGTCTCAGGAACTAGGAAGCTTTAGGGTTTGGGTATGATAAGTTTGGCCCCCAAGCTGTTTAGCAACCCCCAGATTGCAAGCATAGAAAACTGAACGCAGTCTGCAATCTGCCTAAGGTATCCAAATCTTAGAGTCAGACTTAGCAGCTGGGGACAGAGAGTTACAATGATAGAGGCAGGAGAAGATGGGTCTAGGCCCATGGTGGCCAATCTATGCCACACGTGCTGGAAGTGGCATGCACAGACATCTCCCCAGGCACGCCAGCCACCACCGATTGCTCTTCTGGGTTCCAACGTGCACATGTGCACTGGCCAGCTGGTCTTTGTGTGCACCGGAGCACCAGAAATCAGAACAGCTCCTGTTGCATGCAGGCATGTCCGGCCACCTGGTTTTCCAGTTTCTAACATGCATGCGTGCGTAAAGACCAGCTGGCCGGTGCGCGCATGTGCATTAGAAACCAGTTGGCCAGCTGCACGTTAGAAGCCAGAAGACCAGCTGGCTTGGCGTGCATGCCTTTTCAGATTTTCCATAGTCTATATGAGAGGTTGCTCAGAGGTAGCAGATACCCAGTTATATCCATGACCTCTTATCTCCGGAAAGCAACAGCCAATGTAGACCAGGGGAAAGCAAGCTGAAGCCTTCCAGATGTTCTGAACATCCGTGTCCATCAGTTCCAGACAGCATAATCAATAAGCAGGGGAACTGTAGTTTAGCAATGCTTGGAACACCACAGGTTTCCAACTGGATCAGGGATGTGACTCCTTGGACTTTCTGATGACCTTTCAGATGTTAATGGGATGTCACATCTTACAAATGTGTCAGGCTATTATTTGCTCATTTCCAAAGGACCTCAACCCCTGTTGTTTATTAACCGTTCCCCCACTTCTGGATTCCTGCCGAATATTTATTAGAACATTTAAGAATTACCATTAAACCTGCTTAACTTCCATGGTGAACCTTGATGATTTCCTGTTCAAAACCAAGAAGTCTATGGCAAATCACATCAGTCCAGAATCTGGGAATACGCTGACTTTTGTATCTTTCATAAAGAAATAGGGTTAATAAAGTTGAGCTGCAAAACTCCAGATGACCATTACTCATCTGACTTGGGGACCTTTTTTCATTAAGCCTCATGTTATGCCCACAAAATCTCCGTGGAGCTGAAGAGGCCATCTAGGAAGGCTGGCTGATTCAGTCTGAAAACCCTTTGTGAAAAGAACTTCTCCCTAAAATGTCCCAGTGCTTTTCTGATTCATGTGTATTTTGCGCACACAATGAGGCCATGGCTCATCCTGCTTTCCCACCAATGCATGACTACATTAATGAGCTGTGACTGAGGTGGAATCCCTTGGCAAGTTGCATTTACGTTAGAACTGAAATAGCCTTGGAAGCAGCTACACCAGGGCTGGGCTGCGACTGGTTCGCCCAGGTTTGAGCGAACCGGTAGCTAATTATATCATTTTTTTAATTACTGGTTCGGCAGATCGGTAAATCCCACACCTGGCTGGCCCTGCCCATCACTCCCGTTCCCTCCCAGGAGTCTCCACACAGCCCGTTTTGGATGCCAGATAAGTGCAGGGCCCACGTGGAGGCTCGGAGAGGGTGAAAACAGGCCCGTTTCTGGGCTCCAGGAAGCATCTGGAGCCACGGGAAGCCATTTTCAGGAGGATGAAAATGCCCCCCCCGCCACGGTGCAGGAGGCCTATTAGGCCACGCCTACTATGGTCATGCCCACCCAGCAACCGGGCAGAGAACTGGTTGCTGAAATTTTTGAAGCCCACCCCTGAGCTACACAAATTGTCCTCCTGACTTAGCAGGCATTATGAGAGATGGCAACGAATGGGCACCACTTCGATTAGGAGACAGCAACATTTCTGTTGAGTTTAAGACAAGACATCAAGAAAATAGGTTTGGCCCGCCCCACTCATGCTGACAGAGGGGTGTGTACTGCAGATCCCCTCAGCCAAGGAATTTCGGCTGGTGGGATTCAGGAGAACATTAACTTCTGGAACATCTGCCTTAGCTCCTGCTCTTTTGAACATCTTACCACAGGACGTAAGATCTACACTCTCTCTTTTAATCTCTGGGAAAGGTCTTAAAACATGGCATGAGGTCCTGTAGGCAGGGGTGGGCTTCAAAAATTTTAGCAAAGAGTTCTCTGCCTGGTGACTGGGTGGGTGTGGCCATGGTGGGCATGGCCTAGTCAGCCTCCTGCACCACAGTGGTGGTGGTGGGGGCATTTTTGCCCTCCCCGGGCTCCGGAGGCTTTCCTTGAGTCTCCGGAAGGACAAAAACAGCCTCCCTGGGCTCTGGAGGCTCTCTGGAGACCAGAAACAGGCTCATTTCCGGCCTTCCCAAACTTCCAGGAGGCCTGTTTTTCACCCTGCCTGAGCCTCCGCATGCATCCTGTACTTACCTGCATCCAAAACGGGCCGTGTGGGGATTCCTGGGAGGGGTGGGGTGGGCGGGGCCAGCCAGGAGTGGGATTTGCGGGTTCTTCGAACTGCACAGAATCTTAGCTAGGGGCTCTCCTGAACCCCTGTGAACCCCCAGCAGCCCAGCCCTGCCTATAGGAGAAGCTGTGGCTGGAGGTAGCTGGTGCACCAACAGAGAAGGCACCTCCACCTGTACCCTCCAAACCCTTGTTCTTTTTTAGTTTCTTTTGATTTTTACAATTTTAATCTGTTTTTATATTAAAACTGTCGGGTGCTTGCGTGTTTTATCTTGGTGCAAGCCACTCAGAGACCCCTGGAACTATGAGATGGGGGGCGGGGGCAAATAAATTGGATAAATAAAATAAAATATATGAAGTGTGGGTGAAAAAAGTAATGAAACTCTTCCAGGTTTTTACTACTTTTACTCCCCCCCGAAAGGAATAATTTTTTTAAATGTCAGCATCTCAGGATGAAGGAATACCGAACCGTTTCTTTTAAAACCTGCCTATAGATAGGTCTCAATTGGTGCAGGTTTGAATAGTAGTACATCGGATTTAGTGTGGTTTATACGCTGAGACCAAGCCAATGTGAGCTGAAATTCAGTTAGTGCAAGGATAGTGCGTGCAGTTTGCCATCTGGGTTTGAGTTGATTGATCGCGTGTGCAAAATGAAGAAAAAGGAAGTTATGTGGGAGGAAATCTCAAAAAAAAGTAGAGGCGTGGTGGCACAGTGGTTAGAATGCAGGACCGCAGGCTATTTCTGCTGACTTCCGGCTGCCTGCAATTTGGCAGTTCAAATCTCACCAGGCTCAAGGTTGACTCAGCCTTCCCTCCTTCCGAGGTGGGTAAAATGAGCACCCAGATTGTTGGGGGCAGTATGCTGACTCTGTAAACCACTTACAAAGGGCTGTAAAAGCACTGGGAAGTGGTATATAAGTCCAAGTGCTATTAGGAAGGAAGGAAGGAAGGAAGGAAGGAAGGAAGGAAGGAAGGAAGGAAAGGCATATTGGTGCAGTGGTTAAAGTGCTGTATTGCAGGCTAACTCTGTCTATAGCCAGGAAGTTTGATCCTGACCAGCTCAAGGTGGACTCAGCCTTCCATTCTTCCAAGGTCAGTAAAATGAGGAGCCAGATTGTTGGGGGCAAGAGGCTGACGCTTAGAGAGGACTGTACAACACTGTGAAGCAGTATATAAGTCTAAGCAATAGTATGGGAGCCCGGGTGGGCAGGTGGACCCAACAGCAGAGCATTGGAGAGAACTGGTTCAATCTCAGCTGCTCATCGGTGCTACCGGCTCGGCCGAACCGGCCCAAACCAGTAGAATACCACCACTGGTGAATAAATCCCAATGAGCACCTGGGGAGGGGTCTATTAAAGTAAGGGTCTGGGCTTCAGGGCTCCCCTACAATTCTATGCCTTTCCTTTCTTTGGCACCAAATATTAAGATATGCAGCATCACACTGTCTGCAAAGCTAATTCCATAGAAGTAGTCCTTGATTTACAGTCATTTGTTTTAGTGACTGTTCAAAGTTACAATGGCAATGAAAAGAAGTGACTTATGCCCATTTTTCACATTTGCATCCAATCAAACATCCTCATAATGGCATGAACAAAATGTTGGATGCTTGGCAACTGGCAAGCATTCATGAGGGTTGCACTGTCCCAGGATCGGGTGATCAGTTCTGGCAACCTCCTGTCAGTGGGGAAGCCAGATTCATTAACAACCCGGTTACTTAACTTAACAGCTGCAGTGATTCGCTAACTGTGGCAAGGAAGTTCACACAATGGGGCAGAACGTACTTAACTATCGCCTTGCTTAGCAAGGGAAATTTGGGGTTCAGTTGTGATCATAAGGACTACCTGTATTGCTTGGTATGGAATAGGATAGGATAGGATAGGATAGGATAGGATAGGATAGGATAGGATAGGATAGGAGCTAGAATAGAATAGGATACAATAGAATAGAATAGGAGCTAGAATAGACTTGAATAGAATAGGAATAGGAATAGAATAGAATAGAATAGAATAGAATAGAATAGGAGCCAGAATAGAATAGAATAGAATAGAATAGAATAGAATAGAATAGAATAGAATAGAATAGAATAGAATAGAATAGAATAGAATAGAGCTGGAAGGGGCCTTGGAGCAGGGGTGGGATTCTAATTTTTTAACAACTGGTTCTGTGGGCATGGCTAGGTGGGCATGGCCATGTGACTGGGTAGGTGTGGGTTCTTCTTCTTCTTCTTCTTCTTCTTCTTCTTCTTCTTCTTCTTCTTCTTCTTCTTCTTCTTCTTCTTCTTCTCCTCCTCCTCCTCCTCCTCTTCCTCCCCCTCCTCCTCCTCCTTCTCCTCAGTACCCCCCCCCAACGAAAGAGGCCTCAGGAAAGCCTCTTGGGGAGGATGCTTTTGCTTCCCAGGAAGCTTCCCAGGAAGGCAAAAATGGAGCATGGGAGGCCCACGCAGCACCCCCCCCCCACACACACACACCGTTTTTGGGCCTCCTGGGCCTCCGGGAAGCCTCCTGGGTGAAGTAGTAAGACAGTGAGGGGGATCCCAGCACAGCTGATCATCGGAATAGCTGATCGTCAGGAGGAAAAAAAAAACCTTAAGGAGTGACTGGGCTGGGGAGGGGAGGGGTGGCAGAGGGGGATGGGGCCAGCCAGGAGCACGATTTGCCGGTTCTCCAAATTGTGCAGAATCGTAACAACCGGTTCTATAGAATCGATCTGAACCAGTAGAAACCCACCCTGGGCAGGATTAGAATAGAATAGAATAGCAGAGTTGGAAGGGACCTTGGAGGTCTTCTAGTCCAACCCCCCTATACCATTTCTGACAAGTGACTGTCTAGTCTCTTCTTAAAAACTTCCAGTAATGGAGCACCCACAACTTCCAAAGCCAAACCGTTCCACTAGTTAATTGTCCTCACTGTTAGGAAGTTTCTCCTTAATTCAAGGCTGCTTTTCACTTTGGTTAGTTTCTAAACATTGTTTCTTGTCCTGCCCTCCGGTGCTTTGGAGAATAATTTGACCCTCTCTTCTTTGTGGCAGGCCCTCAAACGCTGGAACACTGCTATCATGTCGACCCTAATTCTTCTTTTCTTTAGTCTAGCCTGACCCAAAACCTGCAGCCGTTCTTCATATGCTTTAGTCTCCAGGCCTTTGATCATCTTAGTTGCTCTTCTCTGAACTTTTCCCAAAGTCAAGAATGTCAAGAGAAGGCAACACTTGTTGACTGGGGAATACACACATATCTGGCAGGGGATGGACCACAATGGTACAAAGTGGGCAAGGCTGTTGCCCCACATGTGACTTGGGCCATGTGCACAACCATAATCTTACGCTCAGAGCAAGCTCTCTCGGTTGCAACGGTTGAGTTCCTGACAGCCTGGAGGACATAAAATGCTACTTAGAACTTCATCAGCTTTAGATATCCCTCTTTCCTCCCCTGCTGAGACCTCCCCCCCGCGATCACTCACGTTATCAGACGTGATCTGGAGCTCTGTGGGACCAAGCATGTCTTCAAATCATCCCCCGCGGCCTCTCGTGCTTGTGACTCCAAGATCTCGTTGAGGCTGTTCTCTGCGGAAGGACAAGAATCAGCTCCTACGGTGGACAAAGTCTTGGTGCTCGGCTTGAAAGGATCGTCGTGGTCCAAACGATATGAGCGTTTCGTGAGTGTGGGAGAATCCTGCAAAGAAGAGCTGCCCACAAAAGGGTTAAAGGCTGGATCATCCCACTGGTTGGAGTCCACCGGGGGAGTAGCCTTGGTCAGAGGTGCCACTGGTGCCTCAGGAGCTATTGTCTTCTCTCTGTCCTCGGGACCGACAACCGGCCGGTCGGTGGGTCCTCTTTGTCTCTTAGGAGACAACTTACTGATAGGCCTCCTCCCCATTTTTCTTGCTGGAAGCTTCTTGGCCTCGACATTTTCTGCTCCTTCTGCAAAATCAAACTCTAGTTTCGTGGCCCGGGTCTTGCCATCTCCAGCTCCTGCTGAGCTGGGATGCTTGGGGTCACTGTTTGGAAGATCAACCCCTGGCTGAGATGCAGGAGGAGAGTTTGGACATTTGGAGCCTCCCATGGTAAAGGGGTTCACGGTCTCATTGTATTCCTCTGGATCAAAGCGGTAGGTCGCTTTGGGAATAGGGGGGCTTTCCATGGTCACTTCAGTCTCAGAGTTCTCTCCCCCCATTTTCTTTTGAAGAGCAATTGGTTTCGCCCTCGGGAGCTTGCTCTTGTTACTAGCAATGTTCTCAACACTTGACTTGACCTCTGAAGGCTCCTGAATGGGGATCTCTTGGCTTTCCTTCAAAATGTCCCTTTGCTCCTCTTGGGACAGCGTGCCCGAAGTGTAGTCTGGACTGAGCCTCTCAGCAACAGTTGTCTCCTCTAATGCAGAAGAAGACACGGATGGACCCTGGTCAAGTCCAAGGTGGGCTTTTGATATAAATGGGTCACTGCTTGGCACGATTGCAGAGTCAGCCTGTAATTCATCCTCTGCCGAAGCTGATGTCTCCTCCAACACTTTGGAGACAAATTGATCTTCCAGAGATGCTGCATGGAAGACAGAGGAAGAGAGAGGTGAATATAGAATATGTTTCCTATAGGAAAAAAAAAAAACCAGCAGATCAATAGTATTTATTTATTTAGCATATAGCATAATACATGGATAGCAGCAATATGGAAAGAACGCATCGTAATAATTCCCACATAGGCTTGGAGATATGTGGTCAATTGTGTAAGGAATAAGAGATTCAAGAGTATATTAAGTTACAAATTACATTTTAAAATATGTCAGTTCATAAGAAAGAAATAAGTGTTCTGTATATTAGTATCTAGGCCCAAAAGTGCTTTATCAAAAGGCAACTGGACTTTGTTTTTCCTTGAAGACGTTTTGCTTCCCATCCAAGAAGCTTCTTTAGTTCTAAAACAGTTTTTTCATCCAAGAACTGAAGAAACTTCTTGCATGAGAAGTCTTCAAGGAAAAAAAAAGTCCAGTTGCCTTTTGATAAAGCACTTTTGGGACAACCATGACCTGGATGACTGAGAATCTCCACAGACAATAGTCCCAAGGTATATTCCATTTCCGGCAGCCACAACAAGGTACAGAGAAGATTTCCTGTAGTAGGTTACACCCTTGCATAAATTATGCACAAAGGGGCAACCGCAATTTGAGAATGCTTCGTCTACAAAAGTTTTTTCTCATATGAACGTAATGCCTTCTCAGGATGACAGAAGACAAAATCCCTGGTATGATATTTCATATCTTGGACATTTATCTAATTAAACACAATATTTGTTAGCTGGAGAAAATTTGCATTTCCTCCTGTATAAATTTGCACATAGCAGCTAGTCACTTATATGATCAAGTGAGGTACTAATGCCATTCTATGAAGCCTTAGTAAGACCACACCTAGAGTGCTGCATCCAGTTTTGGTCACCACACTATAAAAAAGATGTTGAGACTCTAGAAAAAGTGCAGAGAAGAGCAACCAGGATGAAGAACGGTTACAGGAACTGAGCATGGCTAGTCTACGGAAGAGAAGGACCAGGGGAAACACGATAGCAGTCTTCCAATATTTGAGGGGCTGCCACAGAGAGGAAGGGGTCAAGCTATTTTCTAAAGCATCTGAAGGCCAGACAAGGAATAATGGATGGAAACTGAACAAGGAGAGATTTAACCTGGATATAAGGAAGACATTTTCTGACAGTGAGAACCATCAACTAATGGAACAGAAGTTGCCCGCGGAAGTTGTGGGAGCACCATCACTTGAAACTTTCAAGAAGAGATTGGAGTGCCATCTCTCAGAAATGGTGTAGGGTCTCCTGCTTGGGCAGGGGGTTGGACTAGATGACCTACAAGGGCCCTTCCAACTCTGACCATCTGTTATCTGTTATCTAATCCAGTGTCTGATGAGAAGCACTGCAGTCACAGTCAGGGGAGAATAGCCTGCCCCATTTAAACGGAGACTCTTGACAGATGCCAATTTAAGATGCTATTCCTATTCAAAGTTTTCCAACCCTTGGCAGGTAACATTGAAGCCCACTAACTTTCCTGTCAGGTCAGTTATGCTTTTTCCAGAGTCTGGAGCACCAGTTTTCAAACAAGGCACAAGCTTTAAACTCCGGCCTCTGATGCAGAATCCTTTTTCATCCAACTTTGAATTGGAGATGCAGCAATCGGTATTTAAGTTTGTCACCCTTTAAGATAGAGAGAAAATTCATGTAGTTGGGAGTGTAGAAAAGATTATATAAATCCATCTACTAAGAAAATCAGCAAGCCAGAGAGAAAGATTCCAGCCCGATCTGTTTCTTGATTCTGCAGATTTTCTATGTCCCTCAAGAGATGATGATTATTATGAAGAATTATTAGTCTTTTCTAAAAGAATCGTGGAAGTCAAAATAGTACAGCTCAGATAGAAATGTGCCATCTTAGAAAGTGTGTTTTTCTAATCTACAATAACCTTCTTATATCCACACCTTTGTAGATATTCTTTTATCTCATCCCGAAGATCGCACTTGGCTCCTGAATGGCGTGCTAAGAACTTCTTTCTTCCTTGTTAATTATTGGCTGAGATCTCACAGACGTGGAAAAATAAAACCACCCTGCCTTATAATTCTCAGAGAGGATGGAAAAAAGAATTTCAAGCAAAATCTAGAATGATCTGTGAGATAGAACAATAGTGTCGTAACCAACTGCCAAACTCTTGCCGTGGCTCACAGCCAAGTTAGTGACATTCCCAAAGATTCAGAGTAAGAAAGTTTACTGGTTAGATCATCCAGTTTTAGAAACAAGTAGGGATACAAATAATTCCCTTGATTTATGACCCACAACTGGGACCATGATTTCCATTGTTAAGCAAGGCAATTGTTAAGTGAGTTGCGTCTGATTTTTATGACCCTTTTGGTTGCTAAAGTGAATCATTACAGTTGTAAAATAATCATAAGCGGTCATTAAGCAAATCCAGCTTCCCCCATTAACACTGCTTGTTGGAAGCCAGTTAGTAAGGTTGCAAATTTTGGAGTCTTAGTGGACAACCAGCTAAATATGAGCTAGCAGTGTGCAGCAGCAGCCAAAAAAAGCCAATTCAATCCTAAATTGCATTAACAGAGAGATACAATCGAGATCAAGGGAGGTACTAATACCGCTCTATAAAGACTTAGTAAGACCACAACTGCATCCAGTTTTGGTCACCACACTATAAAAAAGATGTTGCGGCTCTAGAAAAACTACAGAGAAGAGCAATCAGGATGATTCAGGGACTGGAGGCTAAAACATCTGAAGAACGGTTGTAGGAACTGGGCTTGGCTAGTCTAGTGAAGAGAAGGACCAGGGGAGACAGGAGAGCATCTTCCAATATTTGAGGGGCTGCCCCACAGAGGAAGGGATCAAGCTATTTTCTAAAGCGCCTGTAGGCCAGACAAGGAATAATGGATGGAAACTGAACAAGGAGAGATTTAACCTGGAAATAAGGAGAAACTTTCTGACAGTGAGAACCATCAACCAATGGAACAGAAGTTGCCTTCGGAAGTTGTGAGATCTTCATCACTTGAGACTTTCAAGAAGAGATTAGACTGCCATTTGTCAGACACGGTACAGGGTCTCCCGCTTGGGCAGCGGAGGGGGTTGGACTAGATGACCTATAAGGTCCCTTCCAACTCTGATCATCTGTTAATATGTAAATGGTGATCACATGAGCCTGGGATTCTGCATGGCAGTTTCCAACTGCCCAAATTTTGATTCAGTGACTGTGGAAATCATGTGAAGGTCATAAAATCAAGGACCAGTCACAGGTCATTTTTTTCCAGTGACACTGTAACCTCAAACAGATGCTGAGCAAGTGGTTACAAGTCAAGGATTATCTATATTTTGGGCTTCATTTATCAATGTGTAAGATGGGGTTTCCCTACTGTTTTTGTTTTTAAATTGACCCACAGTTTATTGGGGAAGATGCAAATCACTTATTTGTTCCTGCAAAAATGTCTGCTCTTCTTCTGCAATGTTTTAGAAACAGCGATCTTCGTTCCCAGAAAATTCCATACACTAAATCTCAGGGCTGACACATGCTTCAGATTTAAAGGGGAAAATGTAGCTCTAGAGAAGTGGAAAATTCACATAGCTCTTCTCCACAGTTCTTTAAACCAAGCCAATCTTCCTGGCTTTAGGGACTTGAGGCTGAAGCATGCGAAGAAAGGTTGCAGGAATTGGGTATGTCTCGTCTAACGAAAAGAAAGACTAGGGGAGACATGATAGCAGCGTTCCAATATTTGACAGGCTGCCACAAAGAAGAGGGGGATTCAATTCAGGAGTGGGATTCTACCAGTTCGCATCTATTTGCTAGAACTGGTTGTTAACATTCTAAGCAGTTTGGAGAACCGGTTGTTAGAAGAAATTCCTGGCCTAATCCTGTAAGGAAGGCAAGAAGGAAACATTCTGGTGTTGCTTACAGAAACTGCCTCTCCGTTAACCTTTATTACATTCTTGGCAGGACTAGACTTCCTGTCTCAGGAAATCTCTAGAGTTTTTTCCCCCTCTTTTGCTGGTACTTTGCTTGTGTGGAGGGACCATTCAAAGTGACAATGGCACTGAAAAAAGTGACTTATGACTATTTTTCACACATACGACTGTTGCAGCATCCCCACAGTCATGAAAGGCCAGGCGAGGAGATGCATGCCTCGATGTGAGTGATGTTGAGTTGGCCACGCCCAGCCAGTCACATCACCACCAAGCCATGTCCACCCAGACGCATGACCACCTAAGCCACACCCACAGAACCAGTTGTTAAAAAATTTGAATCCCACCCCTGAGTCAAACTGTTTTCCAAAGCACCAAAAGGCAAGACGAAAAACAATGGACGGAAACGAACTAAAGAGAGAAGCAACCTAGAACTAAAGGAAATTTCCTAACCGTGAGAGCAATCAACCAATGGAATAACCTGCATTTAGAAGTTGTGGGTTGCTCCTAGAGGCTTTCAAAAAGAGACTGGACAACCATTTGTCTGAAATGATCTAGGGCAGTGATGGCTAACCTTTTCCACGTCACGTGCCTGCACCCATGACGCAATGTGTGTGCAACCCCCCCGCCCCTTGCACAGGCATACGTGACCCCTGAGTGCACACAGCATGCCTCTGGCCATGCGCATGTGACCCCCCTGCACCTCTGCGCATGCACTCACACAACCCGACACATCTGCCCCGCCCCCTGCACAGGTGAATGCATCTCCTACATGCGCATTTCTCCTGTGCATGCATGGCAGATACCCAAAAATCAGCTGGCTGGTGGTCATGCACAATGGGGCTCTTCTAAGTGACCTCTCACGTGCCGGCAGAAATGGCTCAGTGTGGCACTTCCAGCACGCATGCCATAGGTTCGCCATCACAGATCTAGGGTTTCCTGCAGGAGGCTGGACTAGAAGACCTCCAAGGTCCCTTCCAACTCTTATTATTCTATGTTCTATGGATTCTCTGCTGCCCTGGGAGGCTGCAGAGCGATCTCTAGAAACACGTGGACTCAGGGGTGGATTTTAAGCTATTTTCCACACCTTTTTCCATCTAAAACCAAAAATGCTACGTAGTCCCAATCCTATCCACTTTCCATCAAAATGTCATGAAGATTTTACAATTTCCCTTTACTGATCCAATACTTCCCCTCTCTTGTGTGAGGCAGTGACTTCCCTCCCACACAAGGTACCCAAACCCACATGAGAACACAAAACCGAATGTGAGAGTTTCTTCATTATAACATCTCATCCGGGGGTGGAGGTGGGGAATTCAAATTTCTTAACAACCGGATCTGTATGCGTGGCCTAATTTGTGGGTGTTGTTTGGTGCTCATGTGACTGGCTGGGTGCGGCTTGTATGTAAATATTGTAAATATATATGTAAAGATTGAATTTCTTATTTTTAAAAAAGAGCAACTTTTACCCAAAATCAGGCAAAGCAGGCAGGCAGATTGAGCTGCTTGCAGAATCACAGCTTCACTCAGAGATCTACCTTTCTGCAATCTGCTGCCTGAGTCTGCACTGAAAAATAGAAGCTTCAATCCACTTCTCTCTCCCCCAACCCCCTGAATACCACCCCAGACTGGGCCTCAGGGAAGAAAGTGGTGCGATTTGCCGGTTCTCCGAACTGTGCAGAATCGTAACAACCGGTTCTATAGAACTGGTCCAAACTGGTAGAATCCCACCCCTGATCTCATCTGATGAGTCTCGTGAAAACTGGTTGGTAAAAAAAAAAACTGTCTCAGATAAAAACTTAAATCTTACGTGTTTTTCGAAGTGTCAATCAACACTGAGCAACTTATTATAATACGTAAACAAAATTAAAACAGCAAAAAAAAAGCCAGCAATAAATGATATTCATCATAAAATACTCTAGACCTATGTCAAAGAATCATAATCCCATATAATTATATATTCTGATGCAAGGAAAATCCCTCTCCAACACCCGTTGAGATAAATTGAGGGTTTGAAGTGCTTTCCTTAATCCTAATAATATTGCAGCAAGTCAAATCTTGAATTCTTCTTGGTTCAATTATCTCTGCAGAGCAGGATGTTAAGAAATAGATGCTTAAACCCACAGGTTCAACTTTCACACTGAAATATTGTGAAATGTTCTGGATTGTGTCAAGAAAAACCAGTTAAATTTTTCACTTCAGATTTTTTTTTTGTTTAAATTACATTTTAAAACCAACCATTAAAACAATGTTTACCTTTTGAAGTTCACCTTCATTTGTTACAGCGTTTACTTAACCTTGTTTTCAACCCATATTTAATTTTAATTTGCTGTGAGGAAAAGGAGAGACAGTTTGGTTTCTCAGATTTGGTTTTAAAAACGTGTGCGAGCATGAAACAACCATTAATACAGCCAATGAAGCTCTTTCAAAGTTTCTACAGAAGCCATCTTCAACCTGGTGAAGGTGTGAATTATATACTATGACAAATCAAAGTCCATCCAGCCTAGAAGGTACCAGACGAAAGAATTCTGCACTACAATAAAATAAAATAAAGAAGTAGTTCAATACTTCTGATAAAACCATATTTTGGGGGGCTTGAAGACTCCATACTATGTTTAAGATGGGGGCTTTATTCAGCTACTATGGCTACAAATGAGCTGTTTCTTTGCCCTAAGGAAAGCATGACAACTTCTGGATTATAGCCCGTTTTTAGAACCTGTTTGGATCGCTTCCAATCCTCACTATTTTTCCCAAGCTTTTTTATTTTTATTTTTAGATGAAGGCTGGGGTGGGGAGGTAAAGAAGATCTCCTGTGTGATTATGAAGGGTGTGTCGAAGTTCTGGAATGCTTTCAGAACTACAGGAAAACACCTGTCAACTCCACGAAGCTGCATGCCTCCTCCATTCTGCTCGGGGTGTGTAGCACCCAAGCAGGTGCCCAAATAAATCTGTCAAGGGGAAAGCTGACAGGCCCTTGGCAACACCCAAAGGCTGAGCAACTCCAACCCTCTCATCTCACAAATGAAAAGCAGTTACACAACCCTTTGAGCGAGGTACCCTGCAGCGTCTGTATTACTTGCAAGGGTCCACAACAGGAGATTGCTGTGCCTCCAGGTTCCATACCAACTCTGGGATGGAGCTCCCAACGGGCTTCAAAAGTTCTTAGCAAACCGTGCAATGATTAGACAGCCCACAAACACCGACAGGAGCCATCCTGGCTACAACCTTCCATTTCAATGCAATTTAAATAGTAATGGAATCCAATCCAATGTACTGTCCATCTTACTCCACCCATGCCTTTGGAGGACTATCTCCAACATGCCATGGAAATGGCAGCTGTGAAGCTCATCCTGGGAACACTAGCACGCTCTTTCCATATTCTCTTCCTGTTTTGGTGGAGTAAGGCAGGACAGGATCCTCTGTGTAAAACTGGAGAAAGAACAACCGCTAGCAGCAGAACTGTACTTCTACTAGCACAAGAAAAACTACACCGTCTGTACACACCAATCTCTTCAAGGGCATCTCCTCAAGGCCTTCCACCCTCCCTGGTCCATCTAACCTTGTAGTGTCTAAGATGGTTCTTAACTGAGTGAAAAGTGAAGATCACATCAGGGGCAAAAAATCAGGCCCATTCATGCAGGTTGCAGCATAAATGATTTATTGAAGCCCACATACGAGCATCTGGCCAACTAACAGTCAGCACAAAATTGGCGCTAGATGAAGGTCAACGCAATCCAATGCAAGGACTCTAAACTGATAACATGCTTAACTCCACCCCTCCAGTTCTGCCTGTTCTTCTGCAGATCACAAGCTGTAAATAGTCATCTAGTTTCATTCTCATTTCTAAAAATGCCTTGGGATTGTTTCTTTATTAATATCCCGCCTTTATTATTTCGACAATTAACTCAAGGTGGTGAACATATCCAGCACACTTTCTTCCTCCTCCTCTGCTCTCCCACCACAACAACTCTGGGAGATGGTTTGGGTGACTGGTCCAAGGTTACTCAGCTGACTTTCATGGCTAAAGCGGGACTAGAACTCGCAGTCTCTTGCTTTCTAGCCTGGTGCAATCATGTCCCATAACGTCATCTTCATGTGAAAGTATTGCTCGGCCACCACTCTTATGGCCCATGAATGTACAGAAAATGACATTGCTGAGAGGATGCAACCCAGTAGTTAAAAAGAAATAAATAAGAGAAACAGAATTGTAGAGATGGAAAGAACCACCATCCAGTTCCGTGATCTATGTCTACTTTCTCCTGTATGAAAAAATAATTAAACCATTCGTGAGGAATGGCTTCATGACCTCTAAAGCTGGGCAGAGATCGTAGATTTGTTGCTGTGTGCTTTTTCCTTACAATTATGAAAAGAAGGGGCAGAAAAGATCCTTGGAGGCTAGAAAAAAAAAATCACAACAAAGAACCCCACTGGTTTGCCATCCCGTACATTGACGTGTTGTGACAGCATTTGGAAATGGGTATGTCCAGTAGGGATAAATTATTTCCGGCAACTCTCTGCAACGTAAGGTCAGCATCCCAAAACTATTTTATGTATTTGATTTGATTTGTCAATCGCTTACAAGATAATAGGTATAAGTATAAACATGAGTAAGAATACAGGAAATGGGTACGAATAAATGGGGAGAATGGGACAGGGACGGTAGGCACGATGGTGAACTTATGCACGCCCCTTACAGACCTCTTAGGAATGGGGTGAGGTCAATAATGGATACTGTTCAGATACTATATGTCCTAAAAAGTTGCTCTACTCTTGTTTGAGGAGCTACAGAGCTTTGACTTCATGCCCGGGTTTGCCAACCTCCAAAAACTTCATCTCCTTTATTACAAAAACAAAAAAACAAAAAATCTTCTAGCATAGCAGACTCAGAAAGACATAGTGGAGTTGGCTGCATACTTTAAATTCCCTTGCAGTCTTATAACTCTCTCTTCCAGAGAGAGAGAGACAGAGAGAGAGAGAGAGAGAGAGAGAGAGAGAGGAAAGATCTTCTACAGGAATTAGCAAAGAGTAAGAGGAGGAGGGGGGGTGTCATTCCTGAAATATTCTGGCATTTAGCTTTTGAAAGACCAGAAAAACTTGTTATGACACAGCAATGAGCAGAAATATTTCGTTCAAGGTTTCCTTAATCCAGTGGAGGGATTCAAAACTTTTTACTACCGGTTCTGTGGGTGTGGCTTGGTGGGTATGGCTTTTTTTTTTTTTTTTGCTTTTTTGCAGCCAACCCCCATTTTTCGGGCCTTTTAGGGGGCATTTTTTCTCCCAGGAAGTTCCCCTGAAGCTCAGGAAGAGCCTTGAAGGGGGGACACAGCACCCCCCTCGCTCCGTTTGGGGGGCTTCTGTGCCTCAGAAGAGCCTCTGGGAGGGGCTTTTTTGCTCCCAGAAGGCTCCTCTGGGGATCAGGAAGGCAAAAAGTGGAAGGGGGCTGTGCCCCTCCCTCCATTTTTTTGCCTTCCTGGGCCTCAGGGAATCCTCTGGGTGAAGCAGTAAGACCAGCTAGGGGAATCCAGGCACAGCTGATCGTATGAACAGCTGACTGTCAGGAGGGAAAAAGAAAGAAAGAAACGCCTTAAGAACGAGCGTCAGGCGGGCTGGGCAAGTGAGCCAGCGGCGATCAGGCAACCGGATCAGGGGCGTGGCCAGCCAGAACTTATGACCGGTTCTGCGACCCATGCCAAATCCTTGAGACTGGTTCCTCCAAACTGGTGCGAACTGGCTGAATACCACCACTGCCTTAATCCCACTCCTCCAGGCAATAAAAAGATGTCGGAGTGAACACCAATGCAACCCCCAACTTACAACAATTCATTCCATGACCATTCAATGCTAAAACAGCACTGAAAAAAATAAAGACTGATGGCCGTTTTCATACTTATAACCATTGCACACATCCCTACAGACACGTGATCAAACTTCGGACGCTTGGCAACTGAGTCTCATACTTATGACGGGTTGTAGTGTCCTGGATTCATGTGATCCCCCTTTGCAACGTTCTGACGAGCAAAGTGAATGGATTCACTTAGCAAGTTTGTTATTTACTTAACTGCAGTATTTCACTTAAGAACTGTAGAAAGGTAGGTTGTAAAATGGGGCAAAATTCACTTCACGACTGACTCACTTAGCCAACAGAAAATTTGGGCTCAGTGGTGGTCATAAGTCAAGGACTACCTACACCGGTAGTGGCTAACCTTTTGGGGCTCCTGTGCCAAAAATTGCGCATGCATTAGCGCCCGCGCACTCGTGTGGCAGCACCCAGAATGCAATGCTCGCTCCACCCCTACCCCCTGCGCATGCACGCGCAATCCCCCACCTCCTTACCTGCACAGCTGATTTTTCAGATGGTTTGAAGCCTTTTTTGGCCTCCCAGAGGCTTGGAAAAAGCCTCTGCAAGGCTTTTCAGGACGAGTAATAGGCCCATTTAGTCACTTCCGGTATTACAGGGAGGCTGAAAAAGGCCTCAAACCAGCAGAAAAATCAGCCGTGAGGTGCGTCCATGCATAGTGAGGTAAGTTTGCCTGCGGCTTGTGTGCCGACATGCCACTTGTGGCACATGTGCCATTATACTGTTCTTCCTTCCCACAATCTAGCCTCTGGCTTATGCAGGTATACCCATCATAATGGCTTCACCCTTAACCCATGCTTTGCACACCAAAACGAGTTTCCACATTGTTTGCTTTTAGCAAATGCATTTCATCTCATGTTGCACGAATGCAATGCCATCCCCCTTCTGTTTCAATCTGTCCATCAGTCAGTCTGGAAGAATTCAATGGAGTTCTTCCGAGAATAGACAGAAAGAGAGCACTGTTACTGCAGCAAAGTCAATTCTGCTGGTCAGCTGATACAGAATAATGGATTGGCATTCATGCCAGAAACAAAGGAAGGCAGGAAAAAAAACGGTTTTCTCTCTCTATATATATACTAAAAGTTGGCATCGTATTGCATTTCAGATCATCCAACCAACCTTTAACAGAGTCAGCTCTTTGGTGTCACTTTTTATTCTGTTCAAAACAAGAGAAGCAAATTCAAACATAAAGTACTAGTCCGCAGGCATTCACTGTTATGATTTTTAAGGACACCTATGGGGCAGTGGTAGGATTCATTTTTTTTACTACTGGTTCTGTGGGCATGGCAGGGGAACGATACCGCAAAATCTCCATTCTTACCCACTCTTGGGGGAATGTTACTGCAAAATCCCATTCCCTTCCCACTAACCTGCTTTCCAGATCCATTCTCCTGTGCAGGGCAACAAAAGAACACCCAGCCGATCAACTGGGACTCAGGAGGCAGAGAATAGATGGGGGCGGGGCCAGTCAGAGGTGGCATTTGCCGGTTCTCTGAACTACTTAAAATTTCTGCTACCGGTTCTCCAGAACTGGTCAGAACCTGCTGAATACCGCCTCTGCTATGGGGCCATTCTAAGAAATAAAAAGAATGCTTTTTTTGCCACTTAGCTGAGTTTGTAAAAAAATAAATAAAAGTAATCTTAAAAACATAGTGAGGTAGGAAGGCTGGTAGCTACCAAGAGGGGTGCCAGCAGGGATGAAGGCAATGCCTTGAACGTTATGTGCAGAGAGTAGATTGTGAATGTACACACAGAAATGTATGACAACAATTACAAATTGGTTATTGAAAAGTAGAAATAACCTCAGTCGACCACTTCAGCTACTCCAGTATACATTAGTCAGTTCCTACCTAGGGAACTATTTCAATCTGGAAAATTTGATTTCTGCACTTGGTTCCGTAGAAGATTTGCACGAAGCAATGCCTGTATAGCTGAATTGGATATCCAGTTATGAGGCCACTGCCATACTCCCATAGAAATTTTGTATATAATTATGTGGGTTGTGTTTACTGCTTTTCTATCACCTTAACATCATACCCTGAATAATAACAATAATCCAGAAAATAATTCCCGTTCATTACTAAACCTTCTGCCTTTCCCCACCATCAGTTGCTTCCCTCACCCCCGATAAATGTTTGAGAAAGGGAGACAGTGAAAATAGATGAGTTTTCATAATTCCTCCCTTGGTGTCTTTCGCAGAAGTCCCTGGTCATCTGTGAGTGAGGCTGAGCAACTGGATAGTAAAACCCACCTCTGGAAAAATTCTTAGTTAAGTGTTTATTGAATATGATTCTTGAGGGCTGAATATCCTGCTTGCATTCAGCACCAGAATCAGTCACACTCAGATTGCATTAACAAATCCACGAAATAATGTTAAAAAGCAGAGGGATACGCTACTGTTCAAATGGCAGGTAGGAGGCATTGCTAAAAAGGTTCAATTTATCCAATCCCTAGGGAGTGGCATGTTCTCGGTTTTATTTGCCTATTTTGATTTATACAGCCAGCCAGCCATCTTACTTTTATGTGGCTCCGCTTGGCCTTGCAATTAAATAAACTTTCAGAAAAACCTAACCAGCAAGATGTATTCATTCAATGAAAGCATGTCCTAGTTGATGCTTTTGTAGCAGTTCAGCTCATTGGCGGCAGCAGGCAACTCTCATAGAATGGTGTGCTTTCTCTGCACGCAGTGTAGTCCTTTGCTTTCTGGGAACTGAGCAATTTTGTTTAGAACTCAGCTGAACTTCAATCAATCAGAACAGAGCTGGAAGGGACCTTGGAGGTCTTCTAGTCCAGCCCCCTGCTTAAGCAGGTGACCTAATACCATTTCAGACAAGTGGCTGTCCAGTCTCTTCTTAAAAACCTCCAGTGATGGAAGCACCCACACCTTCTGTATGCAAGCTGTTCTGGTGGCTAATGGTTCTCACTGTTAGGAAGCGTCCCTTTAATTCCAGGTTGCTTCTCTCCTTGATTAGTTTCCATCTGTTGTTTCTTCTCTTGTCTTCTGGTGCTTTGGAGAATAGCTTGACTGCCTCTTCTTTGTGGCAGCCCCTCAAATACTGGAACATTTCTATCATGTCCCCGCTACTCCTCCTTTTCTCTAGACTAGCCACACCCAATTCCTGCAACCGTTCTTCACATGTTTTAGTCTCCAGATCCTTAAGCATCATCGTTGCTCTTCTCTGGAATTTTTCCAAAGTCAAAGTCACTTTTCCCAAACTTTAACTGGTGCATCGTGTTGGTTCTATTAGTGACTTTTGCTCACCAATCTTCATAGCTGGGTCAGATATCATGTATCTGAGTACATGCAGGATCCAGGATAAACCCAAGAGATTTTGGTATCCAGGGCATGAGAATGAGGAATAAGCCACCAGAAAGTTCTCTCACGTAAGCCCCCCCTTGGAACAAGCAATTAGCACCCCAAAACTGAGTGGAATAAATGCGGGTCTCATTATGCCTCTTTTAAATAAACAGCAATTTCTCCCGGCAGTTGCCCAGAAGTTCGAAATTCAAGCAGGTGGTTGCAGCTGCTGAACGTTAAAGAAACCAAGAGAGTCCCTGGTATTTGGCAGGATTTCTGTTTAGCATCGCGCTTCCTCTGCAGATCTATCATCAAATCTATGACTTTCCCAGTCTTGCTGCAATGGTGTGAATCACCCTAGCCAAAACTGCTTACACGGTGCAAGCAAATTGCCTTGGCATACATTTTTCTGAGCAGGGACAATTGGGGGAGGAGAGAGAGAGGCAGAAAGAATTTGAAGAGGAGCCAACATCATTAATGGCAGTCCGTCTTGAAAGGCCACTGCATGGAGAGTACGTTCTTGGCACAGGTTGCCCAGGGAATCAAAAATAATCTATCTTCTGTAACATTCAACCCAGCACACTTAGCTCATCTCCCAAGGCAACGTCCTGGGGACAAGGATGATGCTATGGCCTACAGGGATTATGAAGGCCGTTTCAGACTTCAGGGCTGAAATTCTGCAGCAGGGAGATAACTCTTGTTGATGGAAGTAATATGAAATACACCTTGGTTGATGAAAAAGCAGCTTCAAAGAGCACAGTCAGATAGTTCTGCCTGGAGAAGACCTCAAGGTTGATGATCATTACTGGAACTAGAGAGTTGTCAAACACTCTGATCCCTGATCGAAAGGAGAGATTCTGAGAAATTGAACAAGGAGAGATTCAACTTGGAAATAAGGAGAAATTTTCTGACCGTAAGAACAATCAACCCATGGAACAGAAGTTGCCTTCAGAAGCCGTGGGGAGCTTCATCACTGGAGGCTTTCCAGAAGAGACTGGACTGACCTCTGTCAAAAATGGTGTAGGGTCTCCTGCTTGGGTGGGGGGGTTGGACTAGATGTCCAGCAAGGTCCCTTCCAACTCTATTAATCTGTTCTGTTCATATGAAGATCAGTTGCAGAAATAGGGTTTGGCTAGTCTACTGAAGAGAAAGAGAAGGAGTGACATAGCATCTTCCAATATTTGAGGGGCTGCCACAAAGAGGAGGGGGTCAAGCTATTTTCCAAGGCACCCAAAAGCCAGACAAGGAATAACAGATGGAAGCTGAACAAGGAAAGAGATTCAACCTGGAAAGAAGGAGAAACTTTCTAACAGGGGGAACAGTCAACCCATGGAACAGAAGTTGTGGGAGCTTCATCACTGGAAGCTTTCAAGAAGAGACTGGACTGCCATCGGTCAGAAATGGTGTAGAGTCTCCTGCTTGGATGGGGGAGGGGGGTTGGACTAGATGACCTACCATGACCTGGATGACTGAGAATCTCTACAGACTTTTAGCTATACAGTTTGGGATGAACACCCTTGGAATGGTGTGGGAGTAGGAACGGATTTCCAGAGGGAAAAACTGCAGACTACAGGAACGAGGAGCACAACTCAGGTGACCCCCGAGGACACAGATAAACCTCCAAATGGCCTCAACAACCCTCTAAAAGGATGCAAATGACCAGCTTGTCTGCAAGGAATATAAATCCTTCCATTCCCCAACATCCTCTCAGAGCTGAAGAAGCTTCTTGGAGGAGAAGCGAAAGGTCTTCAAAAGGAAAAAAAACAAAAACCCAAAAGTCTAGCTGCCCCCTGAAAAAAAGCACCTTTGAGTTATTCCTGAATGAACTGTCTTGCAAAATAAAGGCCAGATTCGGGAAGCTCCTTCTGATAGTGTCAGCAGTTTGTTCCTCTTTTCTAGCCTCAGACCACCCGTGATGACCCAGGGTGGGATACAAAATAAACACAGTCACAAAAAACCGGTAAAGCCCCTTTTATTTCTTCACTTTGCTTCCCAGCTCCAAATATCCTTGACTGGAGACAAAAAAACTCCCACATGAGCAAGAAGGAGGAAATGCCGTTTAAACTAAAAATGCCGATACATTATAAAGAGTAAAAAAAAAAACAACACAAACCAGGCAAGATAAGGGCTTGAAGACGCTCACAGATATCAGAACACACCCTGGGAAGGATGCCAAACTCAGAGAGGAACAATAAACTAGGATACTTCCATGCTTTGTTTCCAGCACTCGCCCATACGCGTGTCCGTCCTCTTATCCAGTTGTCACAGCTGCAGCCCATGAATCAAGGTCCTCTCCTCCCGAGTAGACCATGTCTCTCCCTTTTCCTCTCCTCCCCGCATGCCCTAGGATGGAGAGGGGATGAGCCTGGGTCCTCTGACTGCCCAGCCGGCCCCCTCCACAACCTCTGGAGCCACACTTCCATTCCCTGTTGGCTGTTCCTCCTCTCCCTCGGGAGTCAGTCTCCACCAGGGGCATGACACCACCTGCTGAGGTGACAATGAAGCGGAAAAGGCGCATTTCCTGGGGCTGCCTTCCCTGACCAGCCTCTGCTTCAGGCTCAAAGCCTCACAATTAGCATTTCAAGCAAGAGCCAGATTAAATCACCAATTAAACGGCTTTCTCTCAGCAGGAGCTACCGAAAGGTTTTAGCTACAAAGCAAGAATGCAAATGAGGTGCTCCAAGAAAAGCACTGCATGGAAATAACACTTTCCAGGATTGTACGGACGAGGTAGGCCACCGGCTTACAACCACAACCGAAGCCCCCAAATTCCCACCGCTAAGCGAGACATTTGTTAAATGAGTTGCGCCCCATTTTAATGACCCTTCCTTGCCATGGTTGTTAAGGGAATCTGTACAGGTGTTCAGCTGGTGACACGGTTGTTAAGTGACAATGACCTGGATGACTGAGAATCTCTCCTATCCTCGACTTACGACCACAATTGAAGCCAACATTTCTGTTGTGAAATGGGACAGTCCTTACATGAGTTTTGCCCCATTTTACGACCTTGTTGTTAAGTGAATCACTGCGGTTCATAGGTTAGCAACTTGGCTGTGAAGTGAATCTGGCTTCCCCCCCCCCTTTTGATTTTGGTCTGTCAGAAGGGTGCAGAAGGGAAATCACTGCAACCGTCGTAAATATGGGTCAGTTGCCAAGCGTCTGAATTTTGAACTTGGGAGTGCTGCAACGGTCATTGTGATGGCCCAGGGCGTGGCACAAAAGCAACAAAGTCCCAAAAGTAGGTAAAATGCTTTTAATACCTCCAACTTGGCCCCCAATGTCCAGTTATCATCGGCTGGAGAAAAAACTCTCTTAAGAACAGTCTTTAAAGGGAAGAAATTCAATCCGAACCCAAAGTACATATAAATTATAAATAAAAAACAGCACAAACCAGGCTGCAGCAATTAACTAGACAGGGAAGGATAAAGAATTGCAGGCTTCAAAAGTTAACAAAACACACACACTTCGGAGGATGCCAGAACTCAGATAAGACTTGACAAACCAAAACAATTTCATGCTTTGCTTCCAGCAACTTTGCCATGTGCAGTTGGCCCTTTTAAACAGTCTTCCCAGCTGTAGCCCATGAAGGGGATCAGGGCCCTTTCGTCCCCAGTAAACCACGCAACTCACGTTGCTCCCTTATCCGTTCCTCCCTGCGTGCCCTAGGATGAAGTGGGGTGGCCTTGGGTCTTCCTCTGAATGCCCAGACAGCCTGTGCCCTTCCCCAGTTTCCTCCCCATCCACCAGAGCCACATTCCCACTCCCTGTCAGCTGTTCCACCTCTCCCTCGGAATCAGATTCCAACAGGGGCATGACAGTTGTAAGTGTGAAAAACAGTCATAAGTCACCTTTTTTTAGTGCCACTGTAACTTCAAATGGTCACTAAATGAACTGTTTTAAGTCGAGGACTGCCTGTATTGTTTTTAAGAAGTGGCCATTCTCAGGAAAAACGAATCAATCCCAGGCTTGCTATAGAATTCTGCAGGCATCAGATAACAGAAAATAAACAGCTTTTCCAAGAAGCAGCTGCTAGAAATGTGGAAGATTACAAGCTAGAGCATGAAGGATGCCAATTGTGTGTGTGTGTGTGTGTGTGTGTGTATGTATATGTATAAAATGTATATTAATTTAATACTTCCAAGCTGAAAGTTATTTTTCCCTTACATCTCACCTCTGAGGAAGGAATTAAAACAGATGCAAACAGAAGTTCAGATTCATTTGGTAGCTGATAGTGTATTTGCAGGTAGTTCTTGACTTACAACCATTCATTTAATGACCACTCAAAGCTACAAAGGCGCTGAAAAAAGGTGATTTATGACTGATTCACTTAACAGCCATGGTAATAAAATCAGCTGTGACTCACTCAACCACTTTGCTTAGCAACAGAAATTCTGATCCCAGTTGCGATAGCTATAACTCTTAGATTTATATACCGCTTCACAGTGCTTTTACATCCTCTCTAAGCGGTTTACCGAGTCGGCCCTTGCCCCCAATAATCTGGGTCCTCATTTTACCCACCTCTGAAAGATGGAAGGCTGAGGAGTCAACCTTGAGCTAGTCAGGATTGAACTGCTGGCAGTGGGCAGCCTGCAATACTGCATTCTAACCACTGGGAAAGAAGGGAGGGAGGAAGAAAGGCAGGAAATGAAGGGAAGGGAAGGGAAGGGAGGGAGGGAGGGAGGGAGGAAGGAAGGAAGGAAGGAAGGAAGGAAGGAAGGAAGGACAACAGCACTTAGACTTTTTGCTTCATAGTGTTTTACAACCCTCTCTAAGTGGTTTACAGAGTCAGCCTCGTGCCCCCAACAATCTGGGTCCTCATTTTACCCATCCTGGATGGACAGAACGCTAAGGAGTCAACCTTCAGCTGGTCAGAATTGAATTGCAGGCAGTCAGCAGAATTACTCCCTTTGTAGACTGTTTTTTGGAAGAGTTTGATATCTAGCCAAGGATAATTGGACATGGGGACCCAAGTTGGAGGCATTAAAGAGAATTTATTCTACTTTTGTGACTGTGTTATTTTTGTGTCACACCCTGGATCTTCACAGTGGCATCGTAATTTTGAACAGTCACTAAATGAACTGTTGTAAGTTGAGGACTAACTGCAATGAAACAGTAACAGTATTCCAATATTTGAAGGGCTACCACAAAGAAGAAGGGGTCAAACTTTTTTTCCCAAAGCACCAAAAGGCAAGATGAGAAACAATGGATGTAAATAAATCAAGGACAGAAACAGCCTAGAACTAAGAGAAACTTCCTAACAGTGAGGACAATTAACCAGTGTGGACCAGCTTCCCTTCAGAAGTTGTGGGTGCTCCAACACAGGAGGCTTTTAAGAAGAGACTGTTGTGGTTAGCTGGCAGCAGGTGCAGATGGTGGAGGAGAGCGAGGACTCTGATGAGGGGCCAGGACCATCAGGGAGTGGACTGCTGCCTTCAGGGATTGTGGGAGCTGGCAGCAGTGATGAGGAGGTTCCCGAGGAGCCTGTGCCAAGTGCACATGAGCGCAGGATGATTCGTAGAAAAAAACAGCTGGAGCAGCACAGGAGACTGGGGAGTAAGGATGCAATGTAATGGCCCCTCCTTCCAGGGAATATAAGCCTGGTTTCAAAAGGTTTTTGCCCTTGCAAAAGGCAAAAACGCTCTTAGGACCCAGCATTGTGTGTGGAGACTCCGGCTTAATTCTGTCAAGGCTTTTCTGGTTGGCCAAATTGGCTGCAAGCCATCTTTTATCTAGAAAGAAGTTATTTGTAGATTAAAGCTGTGAAGGTTTGAATAAGGAAGACTCAAGATATATTACAGCTTGGGATAAATGGTATAAGTGGATTAAAGAGAAAAAACTAGGAAATTAAAAGATATGTTTTTGATGAATGGGGTAGTTAAATTAAGAATGTTTACCAAATAAGAAACGAATAGTAGCAAAATTATTACCAAGAAAAAAGCACACCGTCTTAGTTGAATAGAAGCATATGTTTTATATGTTTATCTATTATGTATTTGTATATATAGATTTTGTCTAAAACGTAAGGTTGTATTGGATGTATTGTACATACTGTTTCATCTTTTTTACTCTCTAATAAAGTTTTCTATTAAAAAAAAAAAGCTGTGAGGGTTTGAGTTGCTGCATTTGTTTGAGATTTTCTTGCTGGTAACAGGATTGGGTCAGAACAGAGACTAGACAGCCATGACCCCCTCAGAAACCGCAATAATTAATAACATATATGAATACACCGAGATGGACAGGTTGACGAAGCTATTGAAAAATAAGAAAGAAGCAGAATACTATAAGATACGGGATATTTGGTACGAATGGATAAAGAAACGACGCAAAGGTGTCAAATGATATATAATCATAAAGTAATAAGGTTTACGTGTAAATAAAAGTATATACATATAAATGTGCACATGTGTAAAATGCTTAGAATGATGAAGAATGAAGAATTTAATATAGGGATGGAAAACACAGTAATAGAAGATATTTACAAATGTAAACACTGCTATAGTATCGTTGCAAAATGTGGAAAATTGTTTTTAATTGTTGAAACGCTGAATAAACAAATTTATTTTTTTTTAAAAAAAGAAAGGACTAGACAGCCATTTGTTTGAAACAGTATAGGGCCCCGATGTGAACCTATGGCACGCATTTCTGCCAGCACACGAGAGGTCATCCGGAAGATCCCCATTGTGCATGCGCGCGCCCCAATCTGCCAGCTGATTGTCAGGCATCGGCCACACATGCGTGGGGAAAAGGTTAGCCATCACTGGTACAGGGTCTTCTGCTTGACCAGGGGGTTGGACTAGGAGACCTCCAAGGTCTCTTCCAGTTCTATTCTGATTGTTTGAAAAAGGCTTCTTTTTAATCTTTGCTACTTGCCTTGCCAAGATTTTGTTCAGACCCTCAGACTATGATGGATTCACATGGCAGATTTTGCACTCATCATGTCCTTGATCGTTTCACGAGACTGATCAGGAGACGGCCAGGCACACATTAAAAAGGGGGGAAAACTCCCCCTTTACAAAAATACAGAGGTTTGCTGCATCTGTTAGTGGCAATATATATATATATTAAAAAAAATAGAGAAAGGGCTTGCCCTTTTATTCTGCCAGAATTTTTTTTTTAAAAAAAAAACCCTCCACAGTCTAATTTATAGCCCTGCAAAGCCTCAAATTCAGCAGCGGGATCTCCGCTGTTTCTCTCTTTGTAATACAAATTTCACGCTTACAAAGGCAAGAGGATAACAAGGAGGGGGGAAGGATTTTGGGGCGTGAAAGGAAAATTCTGTAAGATGCACAATTGTAGGGCAATGCTGGAAAAAAAAAACCCCGCAAGAGCCTGGATCCATCTGTTGTAACCCTCCTGCAGCAACTCTGCTAAATAAAGATTTCCCCAACCCCCTGGTTGTTTTGCTAAGCATGGGAAAAACTCCCCCTGCAAAAGATCCGCTTCCTTCACAATGACAAAGGGAGCTGCCACGTTTGAGACACACTCTCTCTCTCTCTCTCTCTCTCACACACACACACATCCCTCTCCCCCAACTCGCGGAGACTGTGTGAGGTGTGTTTATCCTGAGGAGAAGCAGTCGGCGGCATGTGACCTGCATCAAAATGAAGGGCTACTTTGTCGGTAGAATGAAAAGGAATGTCTATGTCAGTCTTTTGTAGCTCTACATTTGTGATCTTCACACACACACACACACACACACACACACACACACACACACATATAAGTTCTCCAGAAGATTTCGTAGGGATAAAGCTAGACGGGCCTCTTCTTTGGGTCAGCCATGACAAACTCTAACATCCAACCACAAAGGAAGGTTATTCCATCGTACTTATGCGCTCATAGAAAACACATGGAATAAAAAGATTGGAAAGTGACCTTGGAGGTCTTCTAGTCCAACCCCTTGCTCCAGCAGGAGACCCTAGACCAGTGGTGGCTAGCCTTTTTCAGCTCCTGTGCCGATAATTGTGTGGGCGTTCGTGAGCTCTTGCTCACCGCCAGCATTCAGAAGGCAATGTGTGCTGCCTCCCCATGCCCCCCCTGAACATGTGCATGTGATTTCCCCGCCGCATGCCATGCGTCTGTGCATGCACACACAATCACTCCCTGTGCTGTTCATCTCTGTGTAAGGCATCCAGAAAGTATCTATGATATCAATCACACCGAGACATTTTCTCTCCAATTGATTTATTTAGAAACAGATCTGGTATGTCTAAGGCAATTTCCCAAAGTGAAAGTATTTTTGCGCCATTACACAGAATCCACCTTCTCTCATCCCTTCTCTCCTCCCACTTCTACACTTCATAATCAAGAGAACCAATTAACTGCAACTGGAATTTCTTAATACGACATACAGAATAACCTTGAACTTTTCAACTCCTCCACCCCTCCTTTCATGAAATATGGCAGCTGAATTTTTAAAGCTGACACTCTGCACACGCGCACATGATTCCCCTGTGTGCTGCGCATCACTGTGCATGCGTGCACATCTCTGCGCATCCCCCACCCTCCCACGCATGTATGCCAGATATCTGACAACCAGCTGTCGGGCGGTGGTGGTGTGTACGCATGCACAGTGGGGCTCTTCCAGGCAAGCTCTCGTGTGCTGGAAGAAGTGGCTCTGCATGCCACTTCTGGCATGCATGCCACTTCTGGCATGCATGCCACTTCTGGCATGCGTGCCATAGCTTCGCCACCACGGCCCTATACCATTCCAGCTTTTTGGCTGCCCCTGTTCAAATCAACAAGGTGTGTGCTTGGGAGAATTCAGGAATAAGCCCACAATGGTACAAAGAAAGGGAGATAAATTTTAAGAAGAGAATGAGAGTTAGCATTGGTAACAGGAAAGGCATCCGGCCATTAAAACACTCTGCTAGCTCCATTCAATTGCCCAGACTCCACCCTGCATGGGATTATGGGGTCATTAAAAGAAGAGAATGATGAGTTAGAGTTAGTACAACTAATCTTTGCACAATTCCTTGCTCTAAGCTACCATGTGGCTTGCATACATCCTACCTCATGGCTTCTAAACCAAGATTTCTGATGTAGCACTGTTTGCCAACTAAAGCTTGCTTAGCAAATCCTAGTTAGAGCAAATTCACAGAGAAGCCATTTCTGCTCTTCATTTTTCCGTACATCTTAAGGGGAGTGCTGATCACTGTATGCTGTGTTAAGCTTTTTGAAGGAATGCTACTATGGTATTATCAATATTTTACATTCAGTTATTAGTAATAATCGCTGATGGAGAAGAGTAATGACTTAATAGAATGTACTGCCTAGATTATGGGAGATGGAGCAGAGACCTTACAAAAATAGAGAGTATTTCCTAATGAACATTTTTCTAAAGGCATCTTTCTAAAGCCCAGGACCGAAAGCATGTTTTTCTCAGTTAGAAAACTGGAAACCCTCTTTATTTTTGAACGCAAACAATATGAACGAGAATATGAACAAAGGGATTATTCCCATTATTCATAGTTATTATCAACAGTTCAAGAACTCAGGAATTTGCCAGCAGGAAATGTTATATTTGCTATAAAATGTTCAAATGATCACATTTCATCATCTGATTTGACTGAATATGGAAGAACCCAAAGGGATACATGTAAACAGAGCTCAAACCACCACCAATCTGGGATCTGAATATCCAACATAACGTAATAAACTCTTGAGGTTCCAAGCTTAATAAAAAGCTACAGCCTGTTTATCAGTTTTCCAGCCCTAAAGGGCAAACAGTTTGCTTTTGACCTTTCTTATATTTATTATTAATAGAAACTGCAATTTTCAGCAAACGGCATTTCATACTTCTGCAAGGACATTCCTGAAGCTAAGTCCATCTGGTTGCCTAGCTTTCTTTCATGGAGAGCACCCGGGGTGGAATTCAAGTTTCTTAATAACTGGTTCTGTGGGCGTGGCCTAATTTGTGGGTGTAGCTTGATCACATTACTGGCTGGGCATGACTTGTATGTAAATATTGTAAATATTTATGTAAATATTGATTTTTTAAAAAATTTAGAAAAGCAACTTTTACCCAAAATCAGGCAGAGCAGGCAGGCAGATTGAGTTGCTCACAGAATCACAGTTTCACTCAGAGATCTATCTTTCTGCAATTTGCTGCCTGAGTCTGCACTGAAAAATAGAAGCTTCAGTCCTAAGGAAGGTTCATCTCTGCTTTTAGATTAGCTAGAAAGCAAGAAATCCAATGATTTCCTGCTTTCTAGCTAATCTAAATCTCCCAGAACAGCTGATAGTCAGAACAGCTGATGGTCGGGGGGAAGGAAAAATAGCAACTTACCAAAAATTAGGCAAAGACACAAAGCAGGCAAGTTGGATGGCGCATGCCAGGTAAGGAGTGAGTGGGCGGGGAGGGGAGGGGCCAGTGGCGCAATTTGCCGGTTCTCCAAACTGCGCAGAATCGTAACAACCGATTCTATAGAACTGGTCCGACCAGGTAGAATCCCATCCGAGAGCATCCACAGTGAAATATGGTAAAAAAACAACCCAGATCTATGCTGAGCTCAAATTATCAGAAGGTTGAGCTAATATGATGAACACACAGCTTTGTCCCTATTAGACCATGCACAGAGTCAAATGATGAGCCACAGGAAAAAAAAATAAAATACTAGCAAGAGAAACAGGATGCACTGTGCATTTTTAACAAAGGAAGGAAAAGTAAGGCTCAGCAGTGGTTTACCTGGGGACCCGACTTCCAGATCCAGATCCAGCTCTTCCAACTCTTTCCCCAAGGAGTGGATCGGCGTCTCTGCCTCAGGAGTCCCAAAATTGCCTTCCGAATCCGAACTGCCAAGGGAGGAAGGAGAGGAGGAAAAAAATAACAAAAACCATTATTTCCTCCAATCAAATAAGCGACTTTTCAAGCTTGTTATCAAGAACTGTTTTGCAAGAAGAGTTCAAAAAAATGCACACATACTTATGATTCATATAAAAAAATGATACAAGGTTTGATTGCAGTTGTGGACATCATGTTGTGCCTTCCTCCAATGACACTGCCATTCAGGTGTTGCTTACCTGTCCCCAGGGGTGGGCTTCAAATTTTTTAGCAAGGGGCTCTCTGCCCTAATGTCTAGCTGGATGGGCATGGCTGGGTGGGCGTGGCTAGGTGGGCATGTGACTGGGTGCATGTGGACAACTCGAAGTTGCTTCTTTGCCCTAATTACAAAAAAAAAAAGATATACCAAAAAGTTTTTTTTAATTATTTTGTGCATTTAATACTTAAATAAAAGACTGGGTGAAACTAGGCTTAATAGTAGTGACTGTGAGTGGGATCTTGGAGTCTTAGTGGAGTTTCTGGTGAGTTACATGATTCTTATTATTTGGGAATTAATCCCCTTGGAAACCAGTGGCTATGTTATCTGATTTTTCTCAATGGCTCACCCTCTCAAGTGTTGAGTGGATTGTTCATGTAGCTTGCAACACTTTTACGAGGTGTGAAATGCTCTTGGCTGAACACCCAGAAGTTCAATTAAGCTTACTAAGAGCTTTCCCTTGCTGCTTGTCTTTCTGGGGTTATTGTGGGGGCTCTCTGAACCCCACAGAGTCTTAGCTAGGGGCTCTCTTGCAAGCCCCCAGCAGCCCCCCCTGCCTGTCCCATTTTTTTTTCTGGGAACCCTTTTTTAAACAGAGCACTGAGCTGGAGTGAACTTTTAAAATGCCCCTGAGATATTAACATGGGTTCCCTGGCATTTGTAGGAAATTCGGATAATGCTGAAGTTGGGTGTTTTGCTCCAGAACACACATACGTCTTTCTATTGGTTTTTATTTTAAATAATCTAAAAAACCAAAACATGGGCAGGTTGGAAACAAGGGAACTATCAGGCACTTGGTTTCTCTCTGGCACTGTGTTGCAGAACAGGGAACTAAACTTTCTAAGAGCAACCAAGATGATTAGGGGACTGGAGGCTAAAACATACGGTGAACGGTTGCAGGAAGTGGGCATGGTTAGTCTAAGGAAGAGAAGGACCAGGGGAGACAAGATAGCATCTTCCAGTATTTGACGGGCTGCCACAGAGAGGAAGGGGTCATACTATTATCTAAAGCACCCGAAGGCCAGATAAGGAATAATGAATGGAAACTGAACAAGGAGAGATTCAACCTGGAAATACGGAGACAAGTTTCTGACAGTGAGAACGATCAACCCCTACATAGAACAGAAGTTGCCTTCGGAAGTTGTGGGAGCGTCATCGCTGGAAGTTGTCAAGAAGAGACTTGACTGCCATCTGTCAGAAATGGTGTAGGGTCTCCTGCTTGGGGGGTGGGGTTGGACTAGATGACCTACAAGGTCCTTTCCAACTCTTAATCTGTTAAAGGGTGCGAGCAAACATGAATTTGCAGCTTTTTATATTTTGCCTGTTTGAACATCAGAATTTTAGCAGCATTTCCTTCTCTGTTGTTGTTCCAAGGAGGTTTTGGCTCCTTCGGAAAGCTAATTTTCTCAGGACCACAGCCGCAAAAAGGAATTAAATTCTCCCTGTCAGTGCATGCTGCATCCAATTATTAACCATCCTCCCTGTGGATGCTATTGGAAACTTTGAACTTCATTTATAATAGGTCACCAGAAGCATGTTACACTGGCTACTAATTAATTCCCAGGTGCAATTCAAAAGGCCACTATGAACCATTACAGCCTAGTCAGACTTGGCACGAGCTATACACAGAACCACATTCTTCTACTTGAATCAAGACAACCAACTTAATTGTCCCAGGAGAAACTATGGGACGTATCCCACTTCTAAGAAGCTAGGACAGAGGTCTCCAAACTTGGCCAGTTTAACATTTGTGGACTTCAACTCCCAGAATTCCTGAGCTAACATGACTGGAGGAGGAATTCTGGGAGTTGAAGTCCACAAGTCTTAAAGTTGGCCAAATTTTGGGACCCCTGAGCTGGGAGGTCAAAGCAAAGAGGTGTGTCTTCTCTGGGACAAAATCTGTTCTTTGCTCAGCTGAGATCAAAATGCCACCCTAATTTTTGTTTTTCTTATTTATTTGGGGAGATGCCGGAGATGGGAGTTCTCCACCACTATAGTAGTGATAGGAGCGCTTGCCATCCGGGTTTCATTTTGATGCTGGTTTGGGGTTTCAGTTTTGAACTTTTATTTATATCTACTGTGGATATTCTAAAGTATATTATATTTGCTAGCTATCAGGAAGTCCTAGAAGATTCCACTGAGCTGCAAGATAAATAAACTCCCCCACCCAAAGGCCCAGGTTTTGTTTGACTCTGAATTCAGTTTTCCATCTAGTTAGGGGTTTTCCACAGCCAGACCATTCACGAACATGCTATTCCAATGGACAGGGCTTAAGCCACGTCCTCCTTTCTTTCCACCCACATCATCCTTCAGACACGCTCTGTAAACACCTCCCCTATTTATGGTGCATTCCCGGTGCATTCTTCAGCTGCTGCGAGTGTCAAAGGACCAGAGAAGAGGTTCATCTAGAGCAGAGGCCTGCAACCTTAAATACTCAAAGAGCCATTTGGACGCATTTCCCACAGGAAAAAATAAACACCGGGAGCCACAAAACCTGGGTGGGCATGGCCAACTCGATGTCACTCACTCCCACCAACAAGGGCCGGAAGAAGCTCCAGCAAGAGTGAGGCCCCGGCTGTTTCTCCATCCCCTGCCATCACCCTTACCTTCTCAGGCCAGGTGAGGAAGGGGAGGGCGAGGGGCCAGCCAGTGATGGGAGAGGGAGCCTCAGCAGAAGGCCCAAAGAGCCTCATGCGGCTCTGGAGCTATGGGTTGCCGACACCTGATCTAGAGAGCTTCCCTGCCCACTGTCATCCATTGCTGGGTGACAGATCTCTCTTCTTTGAATCACTCTACACAGGTATTATGTCAAATATAAACCATGTTGTTTTAAAGGACAGGCTGGCGATTGTGCTTTGAAAAGCGGACCAAGCCCAGGCAACACTTCAATTTGACTTCATTTAAACAGCATTCCAAGCAAATAAAAATAGTTTTAATACAGTTTTTTAAATGGACGGAAGCAATTTGTCGAGCCCAGCCCAAGAACAATATGAAACAATCCAGTTACAGGGAGCCCTCAACGTAACAACAATTCATTTCACGTCCCTTCAAAGTTACAACGGTGCTGGGGGGAAAAGGGATTAATGACTGTTTTTCACACTTATGACCATTGCAGCATCCCCATGGTCACGTGATCAAAATTTGGATGCTTGGCAACCAACTCACATTTATGATGATTGCAGTGTTGACAAGCCAAGTCAACAAGGAAGCCTGATTCACTTAACAACCGTGTCACTAACTTAATGTCTGTACCGATTCACTTAACAACTGGGGCAAGGAAGGTTGTAAAATGGGGCAAAATCCACTTAACGAGTGTCTCACTTAGTGGCGGTAAGTCGAGGACTATCCCAACTATCAATCGGATGACTTCCTAGCCGTAGACGAGCGTTTTATGGAATCACGGTATCTTTGGGCCATCATGTCCAACCACCTGCTCCATGTAAGAATCCACATGTCTTGAATGGATTGTTCTTCTACTTCTCATGTGGCTACTTGGTGGAGAATGATCTCAAGACTGCAATCACACCCTTCGCACAGCTGCGCTCATCTAAACGCTTTCCCCTGTGGCATAGCTCTAGATCAAGGGTCTTCAAACTTGGCAAGGTTAAGACTTGTGGACTTCAACTCCCAGAATTCCTGAGCTAACATGACTAGAGGAGGAATTCTGGGAGTTGAAGTCCATAAGTCTTAAAAGTTGTCAAGTTTGAAAACCCCTGCTCTAGAAGCCAATTGCATCTTACTCTAGATCCGTGGTCTCCAACCATAGCAACTTTAAGACTTGCGGGCTTCAACTACCAGAATTCCTTAGCCAGCTTTAGAGCACTGCTCTAGATGACCAGAGATGGTAATGACCGATCACAGAATCAACTCTCTGCCCCCAAAATGACAATATTGAAAAGGCAAAAGTTTGGCTCTGGGAGTTGGCAAATCCAATGAGCAGAGGGCACAGGAGGAAAAACAGCCACTCTCTCTAGAATTTACTTCTGGACTCAATTTAAGTGATTTCTCAATCCTTCTTAATACCTATCTCTTCCCACTCATGACTATAACTGTGTTGCTTTACAATTTATATTGTTTTGTTTCCTAATATGATTTAATTGCTTGTTAGTAACCGATGGCTGTCACTAAGTATTGTATCTTATGATTCTTGATGAATGTATTTTATTTTTTCTTTATGTACAGTGAGAATATATGAATAGAATAGAATAGAATAGAACAGAACAGAATAGAACAGAACAGAATAGAACAGAATAGAATAGAACAGAATAGAATAGCAAATAGAATAGAATTCTTTATTGGCCAAGTGTGATTGGACATACAAGGAATTTGTTTTGGTGTAAATACTCTCAGTGTACATAAAAAGAAAGGATACATTCTTCAAGAGTCAAGAATCATAAGGTACAACCCTTCATAATAGTCATAGGGTACAATAAGCAATCAAAACATACTAGGAAACTGTCAATATAAATCGTAAGGATACAAGTGACAAAGTTACAGTCATACAGTCACAAGTGGGAGGGGATGGGTGATAAGGAGTGATGAGAAGGTTACTAGTAAGAGTAGTGCAGACTTAGTAACTAGTTTGACAGTGTTGAGGGAATTATTTGTGTAGCAGAGTGATGGCGCTCGGGACAAAACTGTCCTTGTGTCTAGTTGTTCCGGTGTGCAATGCTCTATAGCGTCATTTTGAGGGTAGGAGTTGACACAATTTATGTCCGGGATGTGAGGGGTCTGTAGATATTTTCACAGCCCTTTTTGGGGACTCAAGTGCAGTATATATAGGTCCTCAATGCAAGGCAGGTTGGTAGCAATTAAGCACCAAACCCAAATTCCTTGTGTGTCCCATCACACTTGGCCAATAAAGAATTTGATTCTATTCTTCAGAGATTACGTGGCAGCCTGGATGCCCCTGTGTGTGTGTGTGTGTGTGTGTGTGTGTGTGTGTGTGCGTGTGTGTGTGACCCATCAACTAGATCTGCCAAGGCAGCTGTTCTGAGCAGGCAAGGAAGGTCGAGAGAAAACATCCACTCCGCCTCTGAAGGAGATAGCAAGGCTCTGGGTCAGCTGCCGACCCCCTGAAGATAAAGCAGACCAGGAAACTGCCAAGGCTGTATTTTGCGTCCTGATGTGCTTCCGCCAGTGGTGGGGGGAGGGGTATGGCATTTGCTGACACATTCGTGGCCCGACGACTCACCAAGGCTTGGAGGCTGATGTCCAGATGTGGCGAAAAGAGTCAATAACGGCCTGTCCCCAAATCAACTGGCCAACCCCGTAAATCGTGATTAGCAGCAAAGCGGAAGCCAAATGGGTGGCCTTCAGGGCGCCATGTGCCATCGGCCACCCTATTGCGCCGCACCGTGACTTGCTTCTTTGGCCTTAGCCACCCTGATGGCTTCTTAACCACGATTTATGGTTTAAGAGCCTGTTGTACCACCGAGCATGGCTAAGGGGTGAAAAAGCCAGCCACGTCTCCCTCTGGAATGCCCCGCCGAGAGAAGAGGCGAGGCGCCCAGACACGCGTGTCATTCGCCCACGGAGTCCGTTCCCGACGTTCGGGTGCCCTGGGCTCGGTTCCCAAGTTTTTTCTCTTTCCCCAGCTGCCATCCCCGGACGCGCAAGCCGACCCTGCTGTGAAAACACGGCGGCTTGGTTTAGGACCGAAGCCAGCGCCCCCCAAATCTCCAGATGTGGCCCGGAGGTGCAAAACAAAAAACAAAAAAACCCTCCCACCTCTCCGCTTGCAAGCGACCCCCAGCCCCATCCAGCGCTCCCTCTCTCGCCTGACCCGCGAGCCCCCCCTCGGAGGCCGACACGGGTCCGCCTTTGGCGTTCGGAACGTGTGAAAAGCCACCCCAAGCTGCTCCGACTTGCCTGAGACTCAGCGACTTGGTCTCCGCCTGCGCCGCCGCCGCCGCCTCCTCCTCCTCCTCTTCCTCCTCCTCCTGCACTGGGCCCCTCTCCCCGTCGGCGTCGAGGTCATCCCGCTCGGGGTCCGGGGCTCCGCCGCCTCGCACGGCCGACCAGGTCCACTTGGCCCACTGCACGGGCGAGAGCAGCTGCCAGGAGGTGCTGAACGCCATCGGGGAAGCCTTCAAGACGGAGGGGCCGGGCGGGTCGGGCCGGGCCGGGCGGCGGGATTTCGGAGCCGAGCCGGCGCGGATGCGGTCAGCCTTGAGCCATCGCTTCTCTCTCCCCCGCCTTCCTCCGCCCCGCCTCGCCTCGCCTCGTCTAGCCGCCGCCGCGGCTTCCTCCCGCGGAGCAGGAGCGCCCGGTTGCTGCCTTTCCGCGGAGGCGCGTCGGTGGGTGCTCGCGGCTCGCTCTGCCCCGGGCACGCAAACCACCCGCCCTTCTTCTTCTCTCCCCGGGGGGCGGGGGAGGGTGGGGAACGGGGACTCCGGTTGGCTTGGCTGGCCAGAGGCGTGGGAAGGGGATGGAGAAGAGGAAGAGGAGGAGGAGGAGAGCGTCCCCGCCCGGCCGCTCCGTTCCCACGTTCGGGGCTCCTCCGGGCTGGTTGCGCAAGGCTTGCGCGCTTCCCGATCGCGTTTGCTGGCTGCGAAGGCGGAGTGCGCCCGTCCTTAGTTTCCCCCTAAAGGCCCTTCCTTTAAATGCGAATTAAGGGCTGGCGAGGAAGAGGCAGCCGGGGAGGAAGAGCGGGTACCCTGGGTTCTGGCGCACGCGGGCTCCCTTCACACGGTTACATTCAGCCTTAAAAGGCATCCTTCCCTCGCCCCCCCCTCCCTCTCCTAAGTACAGCAAAGCCTACAAAGGATGCCCCCAGAATGAAGTTGCTGCTGTCTTAGGGATGGGGGCGAGGGGGGAAATGCCCTTTATGGGAATGCTCGGGTGGGTTTGAAATCCGCCCGGATTCGGGTGGCACAGGGAAGTAAAAAGGTGTTTGGGCAGACATGAAGGGACCTGCAGATGATGGAAATGGATTTGCCTTCTGCAAATTCTGTTCCAAATGGCAACTTTCATTCCAGGCCTGATTCTGGGTTTTGTTTTGTTTTCTTTTTAAAGTTGTGGGCAGATTTCCTCAAACAGGAGGCACCGTCAATCTATCTTTGGAGGCGCACCAGTTGTGCAACGTCTAGCCCCGGCAAACTGCCCCTTTTAAAAATCATTGTCCTTGGCTGACCCAGGAAGAACCAGCTGAATGGAAAAGGGCCTTTCAAACTCACCAGAGAACTGCTTGATTTTCTGTCTATTTAGTTCAGTTGCTCCTTCCGTTTTGTGTCACTTCCTTCTGACATCGCACTTCAGCCACCTTGAGTAGCCAAGTGGATGCAGAGAAAACGCTCACCACCAGCAGCTTAAAAACTCACCAGCTTCACGAGCTGAATTCAGTCTAGTTCACAAACCCTCATTTGATGTCTAGGCTGGCAGGAAATGATTTCCTAATTCTTGGGTTCACAGGACGCGCTGATGGATGAGATAACCAAAAGAGCACCGAGCACATGATCCGTTATAATTGAGAGCCATCTAGATTGCTGGTGGGCTCAAACGTCCTGGGTAAGCTGCATCTTCGGAGCAACGGGGGTTGTTGTTGTTGTGTTGTTGTTGTTTTTGGTGCCCCTTGAAGGCTATCTTTCCAAGTCCAGGTTGAATTTGGTGGACCTGAAGCTCTCTTGGCTTCGTTGCATTCCAGTGTTCAGAATTTTACCTAACAAAATCAGTTGATGGTGTAGGAAGTTAGCACCCACCCCTCTCCTAGGAAAATGAAATATCCTAGGAAATATTAAAAAGGCAGAATATTTCCCCTAAAAGGGAAGTAGAAACTCAGAGAGGCAGAAGTTTATTTCCCCCCCCCTTTGTAAATTGGGCGGGCCTGGGACAGAGTATTCTACATAACAAAGGCCTCTACCCATCTCATCACCTGGGCTGGGAAGATTGCATCAGCCAGCACTTAGGTGAAGCCATGTGGTCCAGACAAAGCCTACAAAGTTAGCTAAGACCCCGCCCCCTGGGAGTCTGACAGCCAATGGGGATACATTTCTTGCACAGGAACGGGAAACAATAAGGTGGGGCCCAACAGAGGGTATATAACTAAGGGTCTCTCAGCACCTCAGCCCTTCTTTTCCTTCACTCAGCATCTTGAAGCATGTGGTCGTCCTTTTCACTTTGGAGCTCCAAGCCATGTGGTCCTGCTGTCCACCATTAAACCATCTTTCCAAACAGCCTCCATGTTTCCAGTGTCTTTTTTTCCCTACTTGGAACGGAACCCAGAAGAACATTTCTTCCAACAATTGGAAGTGACAAAGGAGCTGTAGTGGTCCATAGGTTAGAATGCAGCCCTGCAAGCTAACTCTGCCAACTGCCAGCAGTTTGATCCTGAGCAGCTCAAGGTTGACTCAGCCTTCCATCCTTCTGAGGTCGGTCAAACGAGGACCCAGGTTGTTGGGGAACAATAGGCCGACCCTACAAACCATTTAGAGCAGTGGTGTCAAACTCAATTTCATGGAGGGCCGCATCAGGGTTGTGTTTGACCTTAAGGGGCCAAGGTGGGTGTGGCCAGCTTGACATCACTTGTGTTAGGGGTGCCTGTGATCACCCAAGCACTCTGACAGCAAAAATGGGCTCCAGAGCTCCGTTTTTGGCTGCGACAGCCTCCTACAACCCTCTGCCAGTGAAAACGGAGCTCAGGAGGGCCACACGCAGCCCTCCTGAGCTTTGTTTTTAGATTAACAGATTAACAGAGCTGGAAGGGACCTTGTAGGTCATCTAGTCCAACCTCCCGCCCAAGCAGGAGGCTCTGCATCATTTCTGACAAATGGCAGTCCCAATTTTTTCTTGAAAGTTTCAACTGCTCCAGAACTGGTCCTCCAGAACTGGTCAGAACCTGCTGAATATGACATGTATCCAAGAAGCTTTCTTTTCTAACTGACCAAGTTGGGATGAACAAAGCAAGGTCTTTCTATGAAGAACGATGCCTGGCAGGATGGTTAGGTGCCAAAACTCAGCCAAGGCTTGTCCTTTCCAAATCCCCCTTGTGAGGACCTCCTACCAAAGGGGGTTCCAGCATTTTGTGCTACGAGAAAAGCAATGCCTGATTATAAAAGATTCTAACCGGCCATTCAGAGGGAACATTGAAGTTCTTTCTTCTGCAGTGCGAACGATGAATGGGAGGTTTTTGAGACAACCGTCCATGAAAATGCAGCAGAAACAGTCCCACTGCTCTGGCACAAAGCTTGATTTGGGAGGAGGACAAGAAATCCACCATGCCAAAAAAGAAAGGAATTAAAACGGACCATTATTAATAAAACACCGGACAGATTTTTTCTGGAGTGTGATGAACATTGAGGAAAGTTTTGAGGTGGTTTGCAAAAAAAATCTCCTGCCAAATGAAATTAAAACGACAGACTTATCAAAGCAACTAAGAAGGACACATAAACACTACCAAGCTAACATTTTGCATTTACCAAACGGAGGAATTGTCTTTCTTAAATAATTTTGCAGTAAAACAGGAGGCTCAAAAATGTGCAATAAAATTTATACTCTAACAAAATCTGTTGCATATAAAGAAAACCAATACAAGATGTTTTACCGTTGGCATTTAGCCCCAACAAGACTTGCAAAGATGTATCCCAACCTAAACCCTAAGTGTTGGAAATGCAGACAAGCACAAGGTACCTTTTTCCATGTCTGGTGGCTATGCCCGGAAATTTAAAAACAATTGGAAGTGACAAAGGAGCTGTAGTGGTCCAAAAATACAAAAATGGCTAAATGAAATCACCCACTCTCGAACAGAGTTGAAGCCTGAATTGTTTCTCCTGGGAATTATTAAGGATAAATACCCCCAAAATATTAAATATTTGACTCTACATATTATTACAACAGCAAGAATTGCATTAGCACAAGCTTGGAAAACATCTACCATACTGTCAGATTGTTTAATAATCTGAATTTTTTTTTGAATGTGCAGAAATGGATAAGACCCACCATAGAACTGAATAACAAGGAAGACTTGGAAGACTATGCAACTTGGGACAATTGGTATCAATGGATAGACAGTAGAAATAGGAAAGGTATAGGTTAAAAATAAGATTACATATACATATATACATTTATACATACGCACACACACACACACACACACACACACACACACACATATGGCATTCAGCTTTGTTCGGGTATTTTCCCACGTCATTGTAGTTGTGCTTTTAAAGTTGTAGCAACGTTTCAGCAGAATCTCATCTGCCATCATCAGGCTTCTATACACACACACACACACACACACACACACACACATATATAATAAGAACCTGTCGAAATGGATGAATATTTGGAATGTATGAATATAGCCAAGATTTTTTTTTTTTGCACTGTCAGAGAACGATGGTGAATTGTATCAACTCATTTTCCTTTTTATAGACATATTTGTATTTTAATATCTTAATAAAGGCTTTTTAAAATTAAAACAAAACAGGAGGCCCTTCTTAGATCTATAGGCCAATGGTGGCTAAACTTTTGGGGCTCCTGTGCCAAAAATTGTGTGCTCGTGTGCTAGTGTGCCAGCACCCAGAAAGCAATGTGCGTGCCCCTCCACGCCCTTGCGCATGCCCATGCAATCCCTGCCACCACCCCCTTACCTGCACTGGGCCTCACAGCTTGAGGAAGGCTTCTGCAGGTTTTGCAGGCCGAATAATAGGCCTGTTTCATCACTTCCAGTATTACAGGAAGTGATGAAATGGGCCTATTATTCGGCCTGCAAAGCCTGCAGAAGCTTTTTTCAAGCCTCTGGGAGGCCGAAAAGGCTTCAAACCAACCGAAAAATCAGCAGTGAGGTGCACGCATGCGCAGTGAGGTAAGTTTGCCTGCGGCTCGTGTGCCGGAACAAATGGCTCTGCATGCCACCTGTGACACACATGCGATAGGTTCACCATCACGGTTATAGGCAGGCCTCCACTTACGACCATTCATTAGCGACTGTTCAAAATTGCAACGGCACTGAAAAAAGTAACTTATGACCAGTCCTTGAACTTATGACCACTGGAGCATTCCCACAGTCACATAATCAAAATCCGGGTTCATGGTGAACAGCATGGATTTACTGCAACGGAAGCATCCTGGGGTCATGTGATTCCCCTTGGAGACATTTTCGTCTGATTTTTGACAAGCAAAGTTAATGGGGGTGGCTGGACTCAACAACTCTGGGGATTTAGTTAACAATTGTGGCGCAAAAAAAGGCCATATAATTAGGTATGACTCCATTAGCTTGCTTAGCAACATAAATTCTGGTCCCAGTGTGGTTATAAGTTGAACTCTGTTTCCTGAATATGCTAATGAGACAAAGTGTTTTTTTTTTCCTGGAATCTTTATTTTGCAGGAGTGGGGATCATTTTCAATTTAGAATCACCTTCCTTTAGGACAAATGTCTTCAAGAAAGAACAGCCTGTAACAGCCCTGGTGGCGCAGTGGTTAGAATGCAGTACTGCAGGCTCCTCCTGCTGCCTGCCGGCTGCCTGCAATTTGGCAGTTCGAATCTCACCAGGCTCAAGGTTGTCTCAGCTTTCCATCCTTCTGAGGTGGGTAAAATGAGGACCCAGATTGTTGGGAGCAAGAGGCTAACTCTAAACTGCTTAGCGAGGGCTGGAAAGCACTGTAAAGTGATATATAAGTCTAAGTGCTATTGCTATTCACACTATTTTTTTAGAAAACTCTGAATAGGATTTTGCAATAGGGACTGCCCGCCCACCTGCATTCCTTCCTTCCTTTCTTCCTTCCTCCCTCCCTCCTTCCCAGTGATTAACATTGCAGGGTAATTCTGCCCACAGCCAGGGGTTCGATTCTCACCGGTTCAGGGTTGACTCAGCCTTCCATCCTTCCGAGGTGGGTAAAATGAGGACCCAGATTGTTGGGGGACAATAGGCTGACTCTGTAAACTGCTTAGAGAGGGCTATAAAACACCGTGAAGTGGTGTATAAGTCTATATAAGTGCTATTGCTATTGAAACCATTTTTTTCCCTCTTCTGCACCACTCTATCTGGCTGCAAAGTTTAAGGGAATCCTGCAAGAAATGCAGAGCAAAGCACCAGACTTCATTGGGCCCTGAGGCTAATCAGATTCAAGTCAGGTTAATATTTAGGTGAGACACCATCAGGTTGTTCCAGCACTAGGAGCTAGTTGGGGAATTAATGTCCCGATAAAAGAGAATATTTATAGCCCCAGGGTCCTTCGTGCTCTGTGAGCTGGGTGAGGGCTTGTTTGTTTTTTCCCCGCAGACATTTCATTACCAGACTAGGTAACATCATCAGTGCACTGAGAAACCACGAAGCTCTGAATTAAATGTACAAACACCTCAAAGTGACCAAGTTTGAAAAACACTGGGCTAGATGGAAGAAAGACATCTTCAAAAAGGCACTGGCAAATTGTTTCCATCCTAGAAAAATGCGGGGATATGTCCAGGGGTAGGATTTAGCTGGTTTTGGCTGGTTCAGACGAACAGGATATTAAATTTATAGCTGGTTCGCCAAACCAGTAGTTGAACTGACTGGCTGGCCCCGCCCTGCCCACCCCTCCCCTCCCTGGAGGGTCCACGTGGCCCATTTTAAGTGCAGGGTCCATGTGGAGGCTGTGCAAGGGCAAAAAATGGCCCTCCCAGAAGTTCCAGAAGTCCAGCCACAGGCCTGCTTCCAGAGGGCCTGTGATGACCCAAAGGGGCGTGGCACAAAGGCAACACAGTCAGATAATCAGTAGGAGTCCCTTGATTAGCTCCAACTTCTTCCCCAATGTCCTGGTTACCTTCTGGCTGGAGAAAAACTCTCCCAAGAATAGCCTTTGGCTGCAGAGAATCAAGTCCAAAACATGGTCAACAAAAACTGTAACTATAAGTCCAATTGAGGCGAAAGGAGGTAATTAGTCTGGTAGGGCAGGAGAAGGAATTCCAGACATGAAGGAATGGCCATAATTCAACACAGTTGGGAGGATGCCAGGAGTGCAGATAACCAAAGTCAACACAAGAGAAACTCAGGTTTGCTCCCAGCAGACACCACACTCAGCATGCATCTCTTTTAAATTCTCTTTCTCAAGTGTGCCTGATGAAGGGAATCAGGGCCCTTTCCTCCCCGTAAGCCATGCAACACGTTGCTCTCTTCTCCATTCCTCCCCTGTGTGCCCTAGGATGAAGAGGGGGTGGGCATGGGTCTTCCTCTGAACTCCCTCTCCCTTGTTCTCCCTCTCCCCTGCTCTGCCCAGCCGGACTTTGTCCTTTCCCAGTTTCCTCCACAGCCAATGGAGCTACACTCCCGCTCCCTGTCAGCTATTCATCTTCCTCCTCAGATTCAGACTCTGACAGGGGCATAACAGGGTCTCTGGAGAATGGGGGAAGCCATATTCGCATTCCCAGAGGCCTGAGGGAAGCCTCCAGACTCTGGGGAAGGCAAAAACGCCCCCCTCAGAAGTTTTGGTAGGCCATGCCCACCATGGCCACACCCTCCCAGCAACTGGGCAGAGAACCACTTGTTGGGATTTTTGAATCCCACCCCTGGATATGTCTACCATATTCTCCAGGGATCATAAACTTGATTTAAGGGAAAATCAAAATCAAATTGTTCACTTTACAACTAGCAGAGTCTGTTGTCTTTGCTAGAGGTACTTCTTTCCCATCTTTGAGATAGTTACCTTCTGAGGAATCTCCTATATGCTGACACAAACCCCTCTCTGATTCCCCTGCATTTCTGTCTCGGCATTTCTGTCTCTCTGCGTCTCTCTCTCTCCCTCTCTCCCATGCCCCTCACTCTCTCTCTCTCTCTCTCTCTCTCCCTCCCCCACATCTTTTGGACTGGTGGGGAAGTTGTAAAACAGTGGTCAAGGATAAAGAATGAGTATCAGTATGAAGACATCAAGAAGCAGGAAAAAGATACACCGTTCAAATGATTACTCTTCGTTTCATTTTCAAGAGGACATATGACAGCATCGTCCTGATTTTTCAAAAGTGTACAATTGCAAATGTAAGCTGAGGAAGCTTCTTGGATGAGAAGTGAAACTTCTTCAAAGAACAACAAGAAATTTTAAAAAAGCAGCTTTGGGACAACCATGACCTGAATGACTGTGAATCTACTTTAAAATATTTGCAAATGAAAATGTTTGCTGAAATATTCTGGTTATTCCTGAGACACAAATTTAAATATCAGTTCTTAAGAAATGCAACGAAAACCCAGAAGGGGTGCAAACCTGAATTTTGAACACAACTGTCACGACCAAGTCAAAACTGGATGGTGTTTTAGGAAGGATCATTCAATGAACAGCTCTTAATCCAAGTGAAGAGTTTATACTTCTTAAAAGAGTTTGGTGCAACTCAATGCAAACTGTTGCATTGAATTGATGCAAACTGTTGCAGTTTTATTTTCTTGAAGAGGTAAACCCAACAGGAATAAATCTTTTCTTTAAAGGGGCTGTTCCCTCCCACCAGAATAAATAGTGTCCATTCAAAATTAAGTGCTGGCGATAACACGATTATTTATTTTAAATACAGCATTTGCTCAATCAAATTTGCCTCTGGGATGACGATACTGGCCTATCTCAAAGGGCTATTTTGGAAGGACTTCAAATATGAGAAGCTACTGAAATATTTCAATTACACAAAGGCCGCAAGGTATTATTTAAGAAGTCCAAGGAAAGCTGTGGGCCAATTTTGGTTGTGGTTTGCAGGGAACACAGCTGGGTCCATCCGCCCCCCCCCGCCAGCCAGCTGTTTAGCCAGCTGCCCAGCAGAAAACAGGATGTAGGTTTCCTGCTGTTGTGGGAAGTGAGACTCTATAATCCTGAAGGATTTCAGGAAGGAAACCTTTTCAGCCGCTTCCCAGCAACTCTGCAAAATATTTCTAGTTTCCTGCAGTCCAGGTTATAGGAAAAGGGAAGAACCAGCTTATTCGTTGTGGCCTGTCAGTTGCAGACCCCTCCAGCAACCGAATCAGGTGAGGAGGTGGTGTGGGAGTCAGGATCAGCTTCAAGGCAACCTGAGAGCTCCAAGGGGAAGGGGGAATGGAGCTGGCACAGAGAGAGAGACAGACAGAGGTGGAGCTTGGGCTGTCAGTCGTCCCTCAGATGGAGAGCCAACAGCCCCAGGTCTGGAGGTAGCTGATGTGGAAGAGGAGGAACAGCTGGGTCCAGTGCCTGAAACACAGATGCGCAGAAGGAGAGGAGAGGAGAGCAGTGGAAATCTATGGGCCGGTCCTTGGGAAAAAAGAGCCACCGCTGCGAGTGAAGCCCCACCCTAGCTCTGAGGGTTAAAGGAAGGGGGCAGAGATGAAAAGATGTGGCAAACAACTATTTATCTCCCTGCCGGAAAGACTTGTCAGCCTGTAGTGAGAAAGAATTTTTTTGCCGGGGCTGCTGGCACTCTAATAACGGAATCATTAACTACAGAGGGTTTGTCGTGTTTGGGGAACTGGGTCCGAACATGATTATTCCCTTCATGCAGGGAAGTGTCTTAAGATTCACAATTAGAACACCGTGTTGCAGTTCTGGGCAGCACAATACAAAAAAAAGAAGTTAAGGCTCTAGAACCATGATGGTGAACCTATGGCACGCATGCCACAAGTGGCACACAGAGCCATTTGTGCTGGCACGCAAGCCTCAGGCAAACTTACCTCACGGCACATGCGCATGCCTCACAGCTGATTTTTTTCCCCCAGTTGGTTTGAGGCCTTTTTTGGCCTCCCAGAGGCTTGGAAAAAGCCTCTGCAAGTCTTCTCAGGCGAATTATAGGCCCGTTTCGTCACTTTCTGTAATAGCGGAAGTGATGAAATGGGCCTATTATTCGTCCTGCAAAGCCTGCAGAAGCTTTTTTCAAGCCTCTGGGAGGCCGAAAAAGCTTCAAACCAACCAGGGGAAAAAATCAGCTGTGCGGGCAGTGCAGGTAAGGGGATGTGGTGTGGATTGCGCATGGATGCTCAGGGGCGTGGGAAGGGGACGTGTGTGTTATGATATGTACAGAATAATCCTTGAGTAACAAGGATATGCACATGGAAACGTTTATGAGAAAAGTTATGAATAATTATTCAGCCACACACAGATACACTAAATTGAGTTAAAGTTTACTTTAAGAAATAGACAGTCCAGGTCATATACATTTTACAGTCCAAAGAATATCCAATTATAAAGTCTTCTTACCGGTTGCCTTTGTCATTTACAGTAAACAAAGATATCTAAGTATAAGCACAACAGAGAACATTAGATAGTAACAGAATGTCAGAGATGCAGAATGTCAGAGAGAGCAACCCATGATCTCTAGCTCCCTCTTATGGCAATTTGCAATATTATCAAGCAATCGGAATCAATTTGTCTTAAAGCTACAAACATACATTCCTAACAGCATGCATTGCATTCTAGGTGCTGGCATGCGAGTGTGGGTGTGCTGGTGTGCTCGCAATTTTTGGCACAGGAGCCCCAAAAAGGTTAACCACCACTGCTCTAGAAAGTGTCCAGAGAAGAACAATAAAGATGATTAGGGGTCTGGAAGCTAAACCACAAGTATGTCTAGCCTAGCGAAGGGAAGGCAACCATTTGACAGAGATAACATAAGGTCTCCTGCCTTGAACAGGGAGTCGGACTAGAAGATCTTGGCCTTTTCAAGATACATACAAAACCTCAACTCTCTGAAAGCATGTTGGCTGGGGAATTCTGGGAGTTGAAGTCCACTCTATAAAGCCTTAGTAAGACCACAGAGCACTGCATCCAGTTTTGGTCACATTATAAAAAAAGATGTTGAGACTCTAGAAAAAGTTCAGAAAAGAGCAACCAGAATGATTAGGGGACTGGAAACTAAAACATATGAAGAACGGTTGCAGGAACTAGGCACAGCTAGTCTAGTGAAGAGAAGGACTAGGGGAGACGTTATTACTATTTATTTATTTGTCAATCGCTAACAAGATAATAGATATAAGTATAAACATGAGTAAGAATACAGGAAATAGGTACAAATAAATGGGAACAATTGGAATTTGAGGGGCTGCCACAGAGAGCAAGGGGTCAAGCTATTTTCTAAAGCGCCTGTAGGCCAGACAAGGAATAATGGATGGAAACTGAACAAGGAGAGATTCAACCTGGAAATAAGGAGAAACTTTCTGACAATGAGAACCATCAACCAATGGAACAGAAGTTGCCTTCGGAAGTTGTGGGAGCGCCATCACTTGAGACTTTCAAGAAGAGATTAGACTGCCATTTGTCAGAAATGGTGTAGGGTCTCCCGCTTGGGTTGGGGGTTGGACTAGATGACCTACAAGGTCCCTTCCAATTCTGATTATCAGTTATCTATCCATAAACGGCGATCTTGATTTACACGAAAGAGGGAGAGGGGGTGGTTTTCATTTTCAAAAGCTAAAATCTCATTACATACAATCAAATTAATTAAAGAGGTTTTTTTTCTACAACCAAGGTAAAAATCCTTTTGTATATCCTTTCTTTATAAATTCTACCCCTAACCCCACTTCCACTGTGAGACTAAATTTTTATTGGATAATCCACTTTACATTCTTCTCCAATTGACCAGTATGGCTTTGAAAATTCATTTACATTATTATTATTTTTTTAAAAAAGACAAATTCTGTAACAGAATCCACGAGATTCATTAGCAACAGTGTGCATAGCAATTACTGCTACATTTTAGAGCATATCTTGATTTTAATCAACTTCTGAATATTATTACTGCATGCTATTTGACTGAACAGTTTGGAATGTGATGACAAAGGAGTTCAGAGGCCTTTGTTCATATTATATCAGATCACATTAGCACTGCAAGGAGTCTTTGCCAGGAGCAACGCAAAGAACCAACAAGAAAAAATGTATTTACCAAGAACAAAGAATAAAACACAGAGAGTGACTCGTGATCAACGGGAACTGTTAGATCAGATGTAGGCAACTTTCTGGAAAGTGAGTCAAGGACTCTCTAACACTAAGGCTATGCTGAAAAATTCTGTACTTTTTCTGCCTCCACTTGATAAAAAGAAAATGAGCTTTCAAATGAGAAGGGAATTTGGGAGTCCTTACGGGTGAAGTGTGGGTTCCTTATATTTATTTAGAAGTGAAGTGTCAGGCTCAAAGAATCAAGACCATTACGGCAATTCAAAGATTAGTATAGGTTCTCCTGCTTGAGCAAAGGGCTGGACTAGAAGACCTCCAAGGTCCCTTCCAGCTCTATTCTATTCTATTCTATTCTATTCTATTCTATTCTATTCTATTCTATTCTATTCTATTCTGTTCTGTTCTGTTCTGTTCTGTTCTGTGCCGTGCCGTGCCGTGCCGTGCCGTGCTGTGCTATGCTATTCTATTCTTTCATTCTCCTATTCTATTCTGTTCTGTTCTATTCTATTCATAATTCTATTTTGATAGTTCAAGGCCATACCCAAGAATCTGGTCAACTAAAATTCAATATTAAATTGGCACCAGATAAGAGTCAACGGAATTCAGGAGGGATTGGACTTGGAGCTCTTGTGGGAACGCAATGATTCTAAGCTGGTGATGCACTTCACTCCATCCCCAGCTCTTCCTGCTCTTCTCTTACATGAAATGACCAATGCATCACTAGGTGGACAGGGGAAGTCCCTCTTATGGGACTTCTCAGAATTGGAAGTGTAGATCCCAGGGACCCTCCAAAAACATGCACTAGGAATTACCTTGCTCCACCTTTATTGGTAAAATAAGCTTTAAAAATACACTTACTGAGAATATTTTTAGAAAGTCATTCTAAGAACAAATCAGAGAAACAGGAGCTTCTTTGATGGAGGAAAGAAACTTCAGGATCTCTTGTTGCTAATTGTAACAAATACACATGTATGAATATACAGAGATGCCCTTGTCTTGCTTTCTTTTCTCCATGTGGAAATGGATCATATCTGTACTATTGAATCTCATTCATTGGGCTTTGTTCTCCAAAAAGGTTGGCATTCTCAGCTTCACCAGACTAAGGGAGTTGTCAAGTCAAATAGTCAAGTCAAGTAAGTTTACTAGTAAAAGACCAGAGCCCTGAACAAATTAGAAACACTCAAGGAATGTCCAGTTAAAAAATCTGGAATAAAGTAATAAATAACAGATAAAATCTACATTAAAATTACAATTTGTCCTCCAATCTGTCAATTATTGGTAACTTGGACTTCAACTTCCAGAATTTGGGGATTCTGGGCAATGAAGTCCATACCTCTGATGTGTGTCCAGGTCGGGAAAGAAATATCTGCTGGGTCTGCTTTTAGGCAAGACACAAATTAGAAACACGTCTTGCCTTGCTGTTGTGATTCACTGGCAGCAGGTGTGGATGGCTGAGGTCTCAGAGAGTGAGGACTCAGATGAGGGGCCTGCGTGTGATGCAGGGATGGGCCAGGACCATCAGGGAGTGGAGTGCTGCCTTTGCGGATTGTGGAGGCTGGCAGCAGTGAGGAAGAGGACCCCGAGGAGCCTGTGCCCAGTGCGTGTACACACAGGGCTGCTTGAAGGAAAGAGCAGCTGCAGCAGCATGGGTGACTCGGGAGTAAGGCTGGAAGGTAATGGCCCCTCCCTTAAGAGATAAAAGCCAGCTGAGAAACCGGAGTTCTTTGCAGGAAGCAAAGAAGTTTTTGCACTCAAGCCTCATTGACGTTCGGAATATCTCGGTTGGTGTTTGGAGACACTTTGCGTTTGAAATCTTTCTTAGTAACTTTATCTAGTATTCTTGGCAGCCTTGCACCACCTTGGCAAGGCTCGTTCCTATCAGAGACAATGAGTTTGAAACAGCCTTTGAACCGGGAAGGAACGGAATTCGTCAAGAATCATTAAAAGGTTTTCCTGTTACCTCTGTTTCATATTTGTTTGGGTCAGGACATTTACATCTTCAAATATATAACTGTACTTTGCAAGGAAAAACAGCAATTCAACAACCAATGGCAATTTTTAAAATTTAAACCGGTTCAGATTCCAGTAACAACACAAATGCCTGATTCTAAGTTTATGGATTAATTTAGGGCAATTCTAAGATTTTGCATCAATTTAGATGGGAATTCTGGAACCTCAAGTGCAAGTTGCCATGTTCAAGTTACCAAGTTTGAAAAACACTGATTGAGGGATTGTGTGTTGATGTGTTTACCATGGTGAATTGCACCACCATTTACCCAAGTGTTCTGGGTTTGCATGCACACTGAACCATAAAATAATCACGTGGGTTCTGTTTGCATAACATGGCTAGTTTGTGGCTCAGTTAGGCATGCCAAAACCAGCTCCAGAAGGCCAACAGATTTCTTTCATCTTATTCGGGTACTTTATTAAACCAATTCTTTATGTCACAATGAATCCCAGATTGGACGCAAGATAGCGCAGCCTGAGAGCCAGTCTCATCTAGTCTGAAGGCACTAGGCTAGAAAATCAGAGTCTGTGAGTTCAAGTTCTGCTTTAGCCATGAATGCCATGTGGGTGACCTTGGGCCAATCCCTCTCTCTAACCCCAACCCACCTCACAGGGTTGTTGTTCTGGGGAAAATAAGTAGAGAAAGGTGTATATTAGATATGTTCACTGCCTTGAGTTATTTATCAAAAGAATAAAGAGGGAATACAAATAAAATAAATTCTACACTAAGCACGTCTCACAGTAGAGGGAGCTTCGAGACAGCTTTTCCAAACAAAAGGATGCCAGAGAGGAAAACTGTCTCCTTGCCAAAGCAAAGAGCCACACTGCAAAACCTTGAGCCAGGCTTTTAGCATCTGCAGCCCTGACGTACCTCCGCTGGCAGCGATATCGCACAGGCAGATTTTTTTTTGGAAGGGTGGTTTGCTGTAACCTTGGTTACATAACATTTTTGACCGTTGCTAAGAAACCTGGAGTAGGAAGAGGCCCTGATGTGGCAAGGAATCAAGCAATTCCGTTACCATCAAGGGTTTCTGAAGATGGTACTGTAGTAATAATAATCCAAGAATGCCTCAAGTGACAATTCACAATCCTCAGTAATCCTGATTATTTATTAATCAGGAAGACGTTTGCACTGTTCATCCCCATCAGCTGATATCTTCCATTAAACAGGCCAGAGATTCTGTTCCTGGAATATAGTACCTGATAGCTTGAGGTATCAGCAGTGTCCTTCCTGAAAGCTCTTTTGCAAAGAGTTGCACAAATACTACCAAATGCAGATAACCTCCTGGCTCGTAACTTTCATGCCAGAATTGGCAAATATGTCAGCAACTCTGTTAAGAAGGTGCAGATTAGTCCGGAGGATAAATGGCTGCTGAGTACTTTGTCCATGATGGACAAAATACTAAAACAAACAAGGAGTTTCCTTACGGAATTTGCTATCTGATATCAAGGAAGAACAGCTCATGTCCTAAAAGTTTTTTCCCTTAATTACACAAGAGACAGTTAAACTATAAATCACAATCAGTTAAAAAAAAAAAAACGGCCCTTCAAATGTAACACCTGCCTAGTTTTCAAAACCCATTGCTTAAATGACCACGTTCTATTTAAAGATCTCTAGTTTGTAAGGAAGACATTGATTTAAGGGAGATGGAATTCTCTTTTGCTCTGAAATTTGGTTTGGGTTGCCAGGAGACAACCAAAGAGGAAGGCTAAAAAATTAAGGACCAAGCAGAGTCGTCTGTTTCGTGAAAGGCAGGACGTGATCCAACCAAAGGCATACAAAAAGAGTAGGAAGGAATGCACCCTCGTCTACAGAAATGATTTTTTTTCTTTTTTGGTTTGGTGACATTTAGCAAACTGAGTGCAATATGAATTCTAACAAGGATCTGCACGGAAAGAACAGAAAGGACTTTGCTAAAATGGATCCATCCCGATTCAAGCTTGCAATCTTGCAAGGATCTTTCTGTAAGAGCCCAAGATGCCGCAGTTAGCACTTCATTTTAGCAGCTGTGGGAAGTGCTGGTTGTGCAAAGTTTCTGTGACATTGGGAGCACCGGCTTGCATTTTGCTCCTCTGGAAAGAGATCCTGGTGTAAATTACAAATAGTGGAGATTCTTTGGGTGCTACTTTATGTCGATTAAGGAACTATGTTGCTTTTCGGTGTTTTCTTCTCAAGGCAACAGTGCCGGAGAGTTAGAAACAGGGGTTTGCTTCCTGTCACTTTGTTTTGAAAGTTAGATCCTGCCCAACCTTTTGCCACTATTGCAAAATCTTCTACTACATCTGAATCCAATTTTATATATTTATTTGGAAGATTTAAATGAATATCGAGAACCTTAACCCCAAGCTTAAGCGAAAACTCACACGGTGAAAGATACATTCTTAAACAATTTGTGTCTTAAATTAATTCCTTTCTTCCTCCAACAATTAAATGTGGCTTCTTTTGATAATAGACTCCTCTGAACACAGACAGCTTCTAATGAAGCCTAAAACGGGAGAAATTTAGAGATATACAGGTACCATGTTTTTCCTAAAAAACAACTCACCCCCCCCAAAAGAAGGCCCAGCACTGTTTTGTGTGCATGTGTTAAAATGAAACCCTATCCCCAAAATTTGGCCCTAGTTAAGCACATGTTCAGCTGGTCCCTGGCGTTTTCTCACATCGCTTGCAATGTGTGCAACACGAGGTGAGAGGGTGAGGGGGGGGAAGGACAGAGGGGAAGTTGCCCCACTCACCCCTATCCACTGGGCTGCTTCATGGCCGAAAGGAGCAACCCATGCGCCTCGCGCACCCTTGCCCACCTGTAATGGTCACGGCCAAGAAAACTGCTTGGATAAATCTAGACTTGAGGGCATTCTTACTTTTTAAAGGTGGTGATGAAAGCGCATGAGAAATGGCCTTTCAACAGAAGATTACCTTGCACAATATTATTCATACTAAATGCTTGGTAATTTATTGCCCGTTAAATATTTCTCCTGCCTCCTATGAAAGAAACAGAGGAACTTATCTATAATGGCTCCAAGGTTTTAAGCGAAGATCTGGAAGTTTAGAAAAGGAGACCACAAGGAAACAGGACCTCCATCAAAGTCACCCTTAAGGCTAGCATGGAGCAGTGGTGGGATTCAAATTTTTTTACTACCAGTTCTGGTGGGCATGGCTTGGTGGACGTGGCAGGGGAAGGATATTACAAAATCCCCATTCCCTCCCCATAGCACTGACCTGTTTTCCAGCTCCATTCTCCTGGGCAGGGCAACAAAAGAAGACCCAGCCAATCAGCTGGGACTCAATGGGAGGCAGAGAAGAGATGGGGACAGAGCCAGTCAGAGGTGGGATTTGCTGGTTCTCTGAACTACTCAAGATTTCCGCTACTGGTTCTCTAGAACTGGTCAGAACCGGCTGAATACCACCTCTGGCATGGAGACATCCAAAGCTCTTTTAATGTTTCCAGCAACTGCTGCTTCACATTTCACATGCTGAGTGGTGTGGTGGAGCCTGTGAGATTGATCTTTGGTAGGGGCAGATATTTGTTTCTGGGCACAATGAGAATTTATCTGCTGAATAAAATTCCACATTGGCAACGGGAAGAGCATCTGGCCAGTAAACACTCTGCTCCATTCCGCATTGGCAACAAGAAGGGCATCCAGCCAGTAAACACTCTGCTCCAGACTCCTCCCCGCAAGGGATTATGGGGTCATGAAAAGGAGATGATGTGTCCAGAATGTCATGCTGGAACAAAACCAGCATCATTCGCATTTAAGTTTTATGTCAACTAAACATCATATCGGAGCTAGCTTGGTAGAATGCTGTGTTTTCTCAACCTTGGCAGCTTGAAGATGTGTGAACGTCCAGAATTCTGCGAGTTGAAGTCCACACATCTTCAAACTGTCAAGGCTGAGGAAGTATAATGGTTACAGGCCCTGGTCTAGAACTCAAGAGACCACAGGTTTCTCAGGTCTAAAAAGAAGCCAGTGGAAACCACTTCTGAAAAATATTGCCAAGAAAAATGTTGCAAGGGTTTGTTCATCCGGAGTCAAGACTAACCCACGGGATAACAACAACAACAATGTACAATTACCCTCCAGTCATGTGTTTAACACACTCCCCTTTTCCTCGCGTTTAATTTGACAACAACTCTAGGGCAGAGATCTCCTAACTTGGCAAACTTTAAGACTTGTGGACTTCAACTCCCAGAATTCTCGACTCAAAATTCTAGACCTAGAAAATCTAGAACTACGCCTTCAGTCTGATCTAAGTATAGCATATAAAATCATACACTGCAATGTCCTACCGGTCAAGGAATACTTCAGCTTCAACCATAACAACACTAGAGCAAACAATAGATACAAACTCAAGGTTAATGACACCAAACTTGATTGCAGGAAATACGACTTCAGCAACAGAGTGGTCAATGTCTGGAATACTCTACCTGACTCTGTGGTTTCTTCCCCAAACCCCAAAAACTTTAACCTTAGACTGTCTACTATTGACCTCACCCCTTTCCTAAGAGGTCTGTAGGGGGCGTGCATAAGCGCACCAACGTGCCTACCGTCCCTGTCCTATTGTTTCTTTTCTTTTTTATTTTTCTTATCTGTATCCATGTATTCATAACTATGTTTTTACTTATATCGATTACCTTGTAAGCAATTGACAAATAAAAATAAATAAAATAAATAAATAAAATAAAATAATTCCTCAGCCAGCTTTGCACAAGTCTTAAAGATGCACAAGTCTTAAAAGTTTGCCAAGTTTGGAGACCTCTGCTCTAGGGATGAGACCCAAGGCTTTCGGGAACCAAATTGTGTACTTTTGTTTTGTAGCTGAAGATGCCAGCACAGGGCTGACGCTTCCCTGTAATAAAATTAAGAAAAAAAATAAGCTTCCCTGTAATACAATTAAGAAAAAATTAAGCCTCTGCTGAGTCTCCAAGGTGGAAAGAAACAGTTGGGTCAAGATGACTCAATCAAGATGACTCAGAAAGACAGCTGTCAACATGCGTCAGAGGATAGCAAGGTGACATGTCATTGTGTGTGTATAGAGGGCTTCTGTTTTCCACATTGTGGACAAAAATGCCAGAAATGAGTCTTTGGAGACTCTTGGAGCAGGAGGCCTTGCAGGGTCCTAAAGACTCATTTCTGGAGGAGTTTGGGGGAGAGAAAGAAAGACTTTGGCTGCTTTCCTTGCGTGCAGCCAAAAGCAGAAGAAAGAAAGAAGCAGAAAGAAGCAGCCCGGTGGCCAGGCGAGGCCTGTGTGGCTAGTGGGGCAACTTCCCCCACTTCGTCCTTTCCCCTTTCCTCTCACTACCTCGTGTTGTTCGCAATGCAAGCGACGCAAGCCTTGTGTTCCTGCACAGCCTGGATTAGTTGCTTTGGGGGTGACATTTCTCTGTGGACCACCAAAATTTTCTTGCGACCACTGCAAACACCACTCCCCTTTCGCTCCAGAGGTGGTATGCAGCAAGTTCTGACCGGTTCTGGAGCACTGGTAGCAGAAATTTTGAGTAGTTTCGAGAACTGGGAAATCCCACCTCTGACTGTAGATTTTACAGTATCCTTTCCCTGCCACGCCCACCAAGCCACGCCCACAGAACCGGTAGTAAAAAAAATTGAATCCCATCGCTGGTTTGCTCCCTATTTATATCCTGTATAATGGCTTGCCCTGCCAGTGTTGATGGGAATATGGTTTGATTCCTTGATTAAGATTCTCCTTGACTGCTTAGCTGGTGTTAATTTCTGCTTCTATGGGTGTTGGTTTTTGGAAAATATTTATTCTGGTCTTTCTTTTTCCTTCTTTGGTTGTTTATTGTCTCTTCTGAATGGCATGCAAATGTAGCTTATTTCTATGTGTCCATGAATGTATATCGATACAATATGCATTTACATCACGAGATGCAACACAACAGGCATCTATATCAACAAAGATCTGCAGTCAGTTCAAATACAAAAATAAAGTTTCAAGCATATAGGCCAGGAGTCTCCAATCCTGGCAACTTTAAGACTTGTGGACTTCAACTCCCAGAGTTCCTCAGCCAGCTATGTTTTCAAATTGCCAAGGTTGGAGACCTCTGATATAGGCCATCCATAATTAAAATGCCATAGAAACCATAAACTGGAGAGTGCGGAAGCTTAGCGCTTATTAGAAGCTTGTAGGATCCCAAGTCAAATTTCAAGGGTTAAAGTCCACAAGACTCTTTCCAGAAAAATAAACAGCACTGAACTTCCTTGATCTGTAATTTCTTCCAAAAAGCCCCTACCAGAGTCTATATTCTCTGTTTATGGAGACACGAGTAATAATGCCCCAGAATACATGAAATAAATGCAAAAAAGTGTCACAAAACGAATAAGAGCCGAACAATTTACAATCACCGAGTTGGCAAAGGGTGCTAAAGAACATTTGTGGACTGAGAAAGCTGCCCTGGGCAATTTGAATAACATAATTTTTAAGTCCCAGAGACCTCTGTAGGGGTTTTCCCCCAGGTATCCAACAGTTAAATTTGCAGCAAACAGTTAATTTTGCAGCTGGGGCTCCCGTTTGGAGCAGGAATCCAAAGCCCAGTGTAACAGGGCAAACTAAACTCAGTCCAGATCACAGGTCTCCAAACTTGGCAACTTTTAAGACTTGTAGACTTCAACTCCCAGAATTCCCCAGCCAACTGAAGACTTCTGGGAGTTGAAGTCCACAAGTCTTAAAGTTGCCAAGTTTGGAGACCCCTGGGCCCAGATGTACAAGATGTAGCAAGTATTGAACTCCAAACGTCACAAAATACGCAAGCCCAAAGATAGCAGCTTTTGCCTGGCAAGCTGCATAAAACCGAGCCCACCGTTTCCAAAATGCTCCTACAGAAGCTGGCTAGTTAGCACAACCAACCAACCACAGCTAAGCCAACCATGGTTAGGCGTGATGCAGGAGGCCAACGCCAACCTCACAGATGAAAACTTACCCCACCCCCGCGCGCAAGATGCCCTTGGAGGATAAAAGAAAGCCCCACCCCACCCAGTGCCTAACTATTATCAATTACTACCCAGAGCGCTTGGCAGTTTTTATGAGCTTTGATTCGGGCTGCCAGCTGTGCCTATCAAAGCCTCGTTTTTGCCATAATAGGAATAAATCCCCCTCTTGCCAAACTTTCTTCCCGCAAGGGCGAGCGGGGGAGGGGGAGGATGCGGAGGGATGGGGTGAGGTGGGGGCTGCCCTCCCTCTCCTCCCCCCACCAAGCCCCCTGCCCCTCCCCTACTTACCCAGGGACCCTCTCCAACCTGGCGCGGGGGGTCTGCTCAGCCTGAGCCCCAGGAGCAGAAGGGGGGCGCGGCTCGGGCCGGCTCTGGAGTCCCCCCATGATCTCCCCAGGGACCAGCGCAGCCCAAGGACTGTGGGGGGCTAGGCTGGGACGGGCCACTCGCTTCCCTCCCGCTCCGGCTCCCGGAGGACTTCGCGCGCCCAGCTCCGGGAGGGGAGGGCCAGGCAAGCGCCGAGAGGGCGAAGTTCGGCCCCCGAGCTCAGCTTAAGGAGCAGCCCGGCCGGGAGAGGAAGTTGGCAAAGCGGAGGACACCAACTTTCTTTTCTTTGCTTTGCTTTTGTTTTGACCCAGCTCTTTGCAAGAAGGCCGGAATGGGGGAGGATTCTCCGTGGCCTTTTGCAGACGGTAAAGGACAGGTTGGGTGCATGCATGTTGGAAGGGGCGCTGAGGGGCGGCCGGTGCACCCGGAGCTATAATTCACAAGGGCCCGGGTGATGCAGGCACCGGCTCTGCTAAAGCCTCGTCACTGAACGCCAACCTGTCCAACCGGTGGAGGAAGTTGACTCGGGCTTGGCAGGAGCCTTGAGAAGCCCAGAAGGAGGCTGGCACCTGTAGAAGTGGGCAGCTCCAAGGCAGGTGTATAGAGATTCTCAATCCTACAGGTCACGGTTGTCCCAAAGGTGCTTTTTCACTAGGCGACCGGACTTTCTGGTGTTTTTTTTTTTTTTGAAGAGGTATCCCTTCTCATCCCAGAAGCTTCTTCAGTTCTGACTGGGTGGTGAGGAATGGAAGGATTTATATTCCTTGCAGACAGCTGGTCGTTTGCATCCTTTTAGAGGTTCGTTGAGGCCATTTGGAGGTTTAGCTGTGTCCTCAGGGTCACCTGAGTGGTGCAAATGGTTCCTGTAATCTGCAATTTTTTCCTCTGGAAATCCGTTCCTACTCCCACGCCATTCCCAGGGTGTTCATCCCAAATTGCATAGCTAAAAGTCAGGATGCAAATGACCAACTGTCTGCGAAGAGTACAAATCCTGCCATTCCCCACCATCCAGTCAGAGCTGAAGAAGCTTCTGGGATGAGAAGCAAAACGTCTTCAAAAACCAAAAAAACCCAGAAAGTCCAGTTGCCTCGTGAAAAAACATCTTTGGGACAACGATGACCTGGGTGACTGAGAATCTCCTCCGATATCCAGCTGTGGGCTTTGTTGTCCCTTGTCTGACCAGTCCCTAGGCAGCATCTCCGCCCAGCCTCCTAAGATCCTCCACTGCCATCACAGCAGGACCATTTCCCTTGGCAGGGAAGATGGGAGCAGCAGGCAACCTCAAGGGATCGCCGGATCTGACTGGCCATATAAAGGGAGAATTGGACCCGATCCACTGGAGATCTTTTCAACAAAGTTCAGACTATATCTGGTATCAAAAGCCAGGTGTAAAGAGTAAGGGAGATGATCGTGACATCAATAAATAAACAAACAAACTGAAATATTCTTGCAATCCTGGAAAGCAAGATAGTGCCAGCTGAGACAGGCAAGATATTTTATTATAGCATCCCAAACATCTATTCTTGAAATCCATTTTTTTCTTCTTCCTTATATATTGAAAGAAAGTTTTTTTGTGATTATTTTTGGCATTGGCTGCAAGCTGTAATTCATTCTGAGCCTTGGCTTTCCTGACTTCATCCTTATAGATTCGGGCTATTTGCTGGCAAGACCTTTAAAGTCTTTTCCAGCCCTACGGTTCTTTGAGACTGAATCTTAGCTCTGCTTCTAATGGGAATATAAGAGGGCAAGGATTTAAAGCACAGTCAGCCTTGCAAGATTCAATTACTATAAACTAGAATTTCTTAAAGTAGGGATCACCTACTTTAAAATTATTTGCCAGCCTATGTTGGCAAATAATACAATACTAAAATCCTCTCAAACAATCGCAAGAAGCAGTAGCAGCAGCGAGTGCATCAATTATCATTTTTAACAGTCTCCATAATTTTTAAGAGTGGGAAGGAATTCACAAGAGAAAAAAAGTGTTAAGAAACACTACTAAGGCTCAGAATGAATTACAACTTGGCAACAAATGCCAAAAATTATCGCAAAATAGTGCAGCGTAGTTGTGCCGTCCAGACAGTTTAGAGTTAATGGGATTTGGGATAGTTAGTTAGGAATTGAGAGCTGCCCGCTAAAAGGAATGCATCATGGTAAATGTAGTTAAGGTATCCTGGGAAATGTAGTCCATGTCTTGTGGTCACATCTGTAACCCTGATTGGTCACTGAGTTGACCCTTGTTGGGTTGGGGGAGGCTCCCTCACTCTTGCCTGAATCCATTACCACGCAGCCGCTTCAATCATCATGGGGATGAGAGTTTATTATCTTTCTACACCATAATGCAGATATGCAAAGGATTGGACATTAAGAAGAACCTTGTCAGTAGTTCTGGTTTTCTGGTGGAGGTGATCAGAGCGTCTACACAGTCAGTGAAATAACAACACCACCACACCACAGTATTTACACAGCCAAGCTTTGGCTGGTATTCTTTCAACAGAGACTTGTGAAGGTTTAAATTGTTTTATTTCTATTCTGTGTAAGGCACCAAAGAGTCATTTTCAGGGTTGGGCTTCAAAAATTATAGCAAAGGGTTCTCTGCCTGGTTGCTGGGGGGGCGTGGCCATGGAGGGCGTGGCCTAGTTGGCCTCCTGCACCACGGCGGGGGGGGGGGGAGGCATTTTGCCTTCTCCCGGCTCCGGAGGCTCTCTGGAAGCCAGAAATAGGCCCAAACTTCTGGGAGGCCCATTTTTTGCCCTTTCTGAGTATCCACGCATGCCCTGCACTTACCTGCATCCAAAACGGGCCCTGTGGGGACTCCTGGGCGGGGTAGGGTGGGTGGGGCCAGCCAGGAGTGGGATTTGGGAATCTTAGCTAGGGGCTCTCCGAATCCCTGCAAACCCGTAGCATCTCACCCCTGCTCATTTTGATCGCTATCCGTTTAGAAACATGTCAAGTGAAATATGTGGTAATATATCCATCATATTCTGCAAGTTCTTGTACAGCTTTGTAAGATCTGGGGTATCACAAACGCTCCTCATGAGGGCAGTAGTGTCTTTATGATGAGAGTTTGATCCTGTTATCTGCAAAGCTCAGAGGCCAGGAATTTGTGTGGAGTTCACAGTATCTATCCGAGCCATTCCCATGAGACCTTTGGTGCCCTGCTTTCACGGAACTTTATCACCTTCGCCAAGGCCTAGCTAGATAATGTTGCTGAGCTAATGTTGAAGTCATTGTTTTGATTTTGTATTTGCATTTTCTTAATAAATACTGCTACCCGGGGCTCTCGGGGCTGGCAGTTGCTCAGACGCCTTCTCTGCGTCTCCCATCATTTTTCATTGCCAGTCCACCACAAGTGGTGACCCCGACGTGATAGTTTGGAAGGCTATATCGTTTTGGCGTGATAGCTTGAAAGCTACACGCTTCCCGCATCCTATACTCATCGTCGCGGACGCCGACTGGGCCCTCATCTTCTTCGCTGGACGGAGACAGATTCTTTTCGTGAGTATGGGGAAGGTCTCTCAAAGCTCAGACAAAGCACCTTAGAGAAATGAGAGAGATCGCTGGGAATAGTTTTAAGTTTGGAGTTCATAGTAGAGGACATGAAGTAGGAAAGAAAGAAATTGAGGACTTATTACAGTATGTTTGGAAACATATTCCGTGTTATCCAGAGGAGGTAGTATTAAAGTAGAGCGCTGGAGAAAGATAGGGAAATTTTTGCACGAGGAGCCTCGTGCCCCTTCTTCAATTTTGTTAACCTGGAGGGTGGTTATGGATGCATTAGCTACGCATGAACAACCGCTCCTATCACCCCCAAGAAGGTTTGCCGCCTTACAATGCGGGTACGTTGCCACCGACAGCACCTCCAGATAAATCCAGAGGGCTGTCAGGCACTGAAAATACTTTGTCAGAAGAGAAGAGTTTGCCTTTAAGAGTTCAAGTAGATGCAGTTACTGCAGCTATTCAAGAAGCAACAGATAGAGGGGAATTATCAGGAGATGATTTGGTAGATTTTGGAGTGGAGATTCAACTTAATCCAGTAGAAATTGGTGTGGACGTTGCTTTAAATCAACAGAGAGATAGAATGCCTGAGGAGGGTTCGTTTCTTCTCCCACAGTTAAATTTACAAGCCGTACGGGCCCTCCCTGACGGCGAAGGTGGTGAGAAGACCTTTACTAACATCAAACAAGGAAACAATGAACCCTATGAAAATTTCATTAGCAGATTGAAAGTGGCTATTGAAAGGCAAATTGACAATCAATTTGCCCGAATGAATTGCTTTTGAAGTTAGCAGTAGATCAGGCTAACGCAGATTGCCAAAAGGTGGGGAGTCAGACTTTTAACATGGAGACTTTAGTTCTGGCTCTCCAGGCAGGAAATGCTAAAAAAGAAACTTTTTTTAATTGTGGGAAGCCTGGACATTTTAAAGCGCAATGTCGGGCTCCTGGGGGTCAAAGTCAGCAAAAAAAGAGATCAATGGGACAGGGTGTGACCTAAATCAGTAAATCAGCCTATATCAGATGCTCCTACAGTTTTTACTGATGGAGGAGAAAATTTTTTTTTTTGGTGCTTGTGTTTGGAAAGATAAATCTGGAATTTGGCATACAAAAGTGACATCAGAGCAGAAGTCTGCCCAACAGGCAGAACTTGCTGCTGTGGTTTTGGCTTTTCAAAATTTTCAAAATCAGGATTTTAATCTAATAGTGGATTCTTTGTATGTATATAATTTGTTACCCTTTGTAGCAGGTTCTTATTTGTCTCCTGGAATATCACCTAATATTCTACGTTTGCTTTTGTTGTTGCAAGAATGTTTGGAGCAGCGTATGAATGTGTGTTTTATTGCTCATATCCGTAGTCATAGTAATTTACCTGGAATTTTATCACAAGGCAATGCCAAAGCTGACAGTGCTGTAACTTCAGTTCTCACTGTCCAGCCATGGGACAGCCATAGTTATTTTCATCAAAATGCTAAAGCGTTGGCACATCAATTCAAGCTTACTGCTGCAGAAGCTGCTGCCATAATTCAACAATGTCCAACTTGTTCAAAGCAAGGCACGGCTATTCCTATGGGAGTCAACCCAGGGGTTGAAACCCTCAATGATTTGGCAAATGGATGTTACTCAGTATCCATCATTTGCACCTTGGAAGTATATACATGTGACTGTGGATACTTATTCAGGATTTCTAATGGCTACTCCTCAAAGAAGTGAAGCGGTTAAACATGTCATCAATCATTGCATTAAGACATTTTCAGTCGCTGGTAGGTACGCCTCAAACTTTAAAAACAGACAATGGTGCGCTTATCGAGCACAGTCTTTGATCAGTTTTGCAAACAGTGGTCCGTGGAACATAAATTTGGAATTCCATACAATTCCACAGGACAAGCTATTGTGGAGCGTTATAATGGCACGCTCAAGAACATGTTAGCTAAATTAAATAAAAAGGAGGAAGCTCCTGGGGCTTCCGCAATTCAAGATCATTTAAATCTTGCTTTGTATACTTTAAATTTTTAAATTTGTCTGGTAACCCCCCTGAGCGCGCCAGCAGGCATTTTTCTTCCCTTCTACAGATGCAGTGAGGCCTCGAGTGTTGGTGCGATTCCTTCCGGATCCGGCATGGGTTCCCGCTGAGCTGATTACGTGGGGACGTGGTTATGCAGCAGTAGAACATCTTGGTCAAATTCGTTGGGTTCCTGGTCGGCATGTATCCGGCCTGATCATTCACAAGCGCTTCGCAGGTGCCAGTGAGGATGTTCCTGATTCTCAGGATGGCGTTCCTGTGGTTCCTGATTCCGTTCCTGATGTTCCTGATTCTCAGGATGGTGTTTCCGTGGTTCCTGATTCTCTTGATGCCGGCAGTCCAGGCGTGGCGCTGTGAAAGCTGGGAAAAGATGACTGCTTATCTGAGATTATCAACTTGTATGCAGCAGGTTCCTTTGGGGAATCGGACTAAATTAATCTGCAAACAGCGGCATCTTTTGATTTTTCCAGCATATTGGTCCTGGCATAAGGGTCAAGACATTCTTTACCGGGACCTGATAAGGATATTATATCTTCAGCCTGTGCTACAACTCTGATCCTGTTTAATGTTTCTGTTTCAGACTATGGACAATATTGGTGTCAATTGGAGTTGCCTAAGTTACTTTACACAACTTCTTTTTCCATTCGCCTTATGCCTCCACGGACTCTAATGCGGAGGCGGAGAGCTGCCATTATCTCAAAAACTAGAGACCTTGGTGATAATTTATGGAAAGAAAATTCTACATCAAGGACGCTCGGATTGCAGCAAAGAGTTTAAATGTAACTAATTGTTAGCTTTGTATGCATGTACCCACCTTTTGGAATAGCTATGAACTATAGAGATATTCATATTTTAAATAATTTTACTGTTGCTATGTTTTATGATACTGTTGAGAATATTAAGATGTTAAATGAAGAAGTGTCTGAAATTCGCAAGTTACTTTATGCTTTAGATATAATGTTAGAGTTTGTGCTTTAATTCATTTACATTGTTGTGTTTTTATACATAATTATGAGCCTAACATTACAAGAACTGTTCATGATATGGAAGACCGCATAGCTGAACACGAAGCAGGAAAAGATGGCTTCAATAAGTCACTTTGGGCTTTGCTATGGGATTGGCTTCCTGACAGCTCATGGTTACGTTTATTGCTTCAATTAGTTGTAATAATTGTTATTACACTTATTATGTTATGTTGCTGTATTCAATGTATTCCTAATCTATTTCAAATGTGTGCCTCAGCCTTAAGTGTACGAAACCAAGTTTGCGAGGAACTGTGTATTTTGCCACTGAAACACCCCCTATCTTTGAATAAATAAAAAAGGAGGGAATGTGGTAATATATCCATCATATTCTGCAAGTTCTTGTACAGCTTTGTAAGATCTGGGGTATCACAAACGCTCCTCATGAGGGCAGTAGTGTCTTTATGATGAGAGTTTGATCCTGTTATCTGCAAAGCTCAGAGGCCAGGAATTTGTGTGGGAGTTCACAGTATCTATCCGAGCCATTCCCATGAGACCTTTGGTGCCCTGCTTTCTCACGGGAACTTTATCACCTTCGCCAAGGCCTAGCTAGATAATGTTGCTGAGCTAATGTTGAAGTCATTGTTTTGATTTTGTATTTGCATTTTCTTAATAAATACTGCTACCCGGGGCTCTCGGGGCTGGCAGTTGCTCAGACGTCTTCTCTGCGTCTCCCATCATTTTTCAATTGCCAGTCCACCACAAAATAAAACTCCTGGATTTTAAAAAGAAGCAGCTACTATTCTTACTTTACTATAACTCTGAAATTGTTCCATTTTTTAATAAAGGAGAATATTTACAGTTCAGGGTTAAAATGAGGGCTGTCCATGGCGTTCTCTGAGCTTGCTTGTTTTCTTGCACCCAAGCTAGGTAACATCATCAGTGCTAGCTGGGTTACCTAGTTTGCAAGAAAACAAGCAAGTTCCAGAGAGCGCCAAGGACACCCCTCTTTTCAACCCTGAGCTACAAACATTCTGCTTTATTTTCTGAACAGCCGCCTCTCACGACTCTTCTAAAGCCTAAAATACAAGTACCTGGCTAAACAGCAAATAACTGAAAAGCTGGCGGAGGCATTTCATATCATTCCTCCTTCAGATATCCTCCTGCAGGGGAACAGCCCAAGTCACGTGAGAACCTGACAGCATCCCGGGATGCCATTGTATTCTCGCTCGCTCTTTCCAGGAAGTGCTTTCTTGATCTTTTGAATAACAAGGAGTTCTGCCAAGTGGCAGGAACTCATTTGCCCTCCTCCCCTCTTGCAACAAATCAGCTCTCTCGACTTTAAAGAGAAGCCCATGGACCTGACCGCTGATTCTTTTTCATCTTGAAAGATTCATAGTAAAACAGTAGTGGAAAAATTGCTATGGAAAGCACTGGGTGCTCTGGGGAAGCGTATTATAGAAGCGACTGAATTAGTCTATTTTCTGAGTGTGCTCCAAACAGAATTAGGGTTTGCCTAATGCGCTGCATGACAATAAAATTAGCCAAGGTTACAGGTAACCATGTGTGTCTTTTTGCTAATTATTCAATGACTAGATCTTCAAATAATCTTAAGTAACATGGAGAGAGAGAGAGAGGGAGGGAGGGAAGGAGGGAGAGAGATACAGAAACAGAGAGAGAGACAGAGACACAGAGAGAGGGAGAGGGAAAGAGAGAGAGATGGAAAGAGAGAGAAAGAGAGGGAAGGAGGGAGAGAGAAAGAGATGGAAGGAGAGAGATTGTATGTGTGTATCTGAGAAAAATAAACTAACTGGGTTTATCCATCTGTTTTAACCATCCTGCTAAGCTTGGTTTGATTACAACAAACCATAATTAGCTGGGTTCACACTGCACATCGAGCCATAAATCAGAAGTGGACAATCTTTAGTGTCGGAAAGCCACACGTGACATTTTTAGGAGCACAAATGTTGCAATAGATCTTCACATATACGAAGAAGGCAAGGGTCTTCTGTTCATTTTCTGTCCCTGAGCATTTTAATTGGAGGTTTTTAAGAAGCGATTGGACAGCCACTGGTGTGAGATGGTATAGGGTCTCCCACTTGATCAGGGGGTGGATTAGAAGACCTCTAAGGTACCTTCCCAACACTGTTATTCTGTTAACTGGAAATCACACGGTGTATGCCACACAATCAAGCCCCCTTTCGTTAATTTAGCACCCTTATAACGTTAAAGCTTGTAAATTGAGGCAAAACTCACTTAACAAAGGTTTCACTTAGCAAAAAGAAATTTTGGCTCAATTGTGGTCTTTAAGTCCAGGATTACCTTTCGCTTACCTCCTCTCTAAAAGCCAGAGAGATCCAGGTGTAAAGGTACTGGACTAGGAGTGGGGAGGCCTTAATCGTATGTATTTATTTGTATCCTGTCTCTATCATTTTTACAAATAACTCATATTCAGTGCATGTTAAATGCCTATAGAGCAGTAGTGGCTAACCTTTTTGGGCTCCCGTGTCAAAAACTGCTCACGCATTAGCACGCGCGCACTTGCGTGCAAGCACCCAGAATGCAATGCTCCCCTCCATCCCCTGAGCATTCACGCACAATCCCCCCACCCTCTTACCTGAATTGCGCCTCACAGCTGATTTTTTGGGCTGGTTTGAGGCCTTTTTTGGCCTCCAGAAGCTTGGAAAAAGCCTCTGCAGGCTTTGCAGGCTGAATAATATGCCCGTTTCGTCACTTCCAGTATTACAGGAAGTGACGAAACGGGCCTATTCGTCCTGAAAAGCCTTGCAGAGGCTTTTTCCAAGCCTCTGGGAGGCCAAAAAAGGCCTCAAACCAGCAGAAAAATCAGCTGTGAGGTACGCGCATGCGCAGTGAGGTAAGTTTGCCTGCAGCTCGCATGCCGGCACAAATGGCTCTGCGGGCCACTTGTGGCACGCGTGCCACAGGTTTACCATCACGGCTATAGAGATTCTCAATCCTCTAGTCATGGTTATCCCCAAAGTGCTTTTCAAAAGGCAACTGGACTTTCTTGGGTTTTTTGTTCCCCTTGAAAACATTTCGCTTCTCATCCAAGAAGCTTCTTCAGTTCTGACTGAAACTGAAGAAGCGGTTGGATGAGAAGCAAAACATATTTAAGGGAAAAAATCAAGAAAGTCCAGTTGCCTTTTGAAGAGTATCTTTGGGATATCCAACACATCTTCCTCCTCCTATTTTTTTCCCACAACAACAACCCTCTGAAATGAGTTGGACTGAGAGAGAGAGAGACCTAGCCAGCTTCCATGGGTAAGGCAGGATTAGAACTCACACTCTCTTGTTTTCTAGCCTGGTGCTCTAACCACTAGGCCAAATTCTCTACAAAAGGCCATCTATAGCCTAACAATCAATAAATAAATATACTTTTCATACGGTATACTTTTTTAAATGAACTTTTGGATACTGTATATTTTTAATAAACAATCCACTGTATACTTTTTAATAAATATATGTGTATATATTTGGCACTATATACTTTTTCTCTCAAGACACAGCCTTTTATTGCCAAACGGCACTGGAAACCTAGGCAGAACTGAACTTGTTTTTTCTGGGGGGGAAGAATACAGATTTTTAGCGGGTTTTCACTCAGCTGTGAATTACTTCTCCTATCTCTATTTGCGGAATCACAAACACTCAGAAAAATGAGCTGAATTTCCACACAACAATTCCCTGGTTGCAAAGGCAGATCTAGGATATATCAGGGCAACCCCTTTCACACAAAGCTTTCTCTCTCTGTCTCTCTCTCTCTCTCTCTCTCTCTCTCTCTCTCTCTCTCACACACACACACCACACACACACACACACACACACACACACACTTTTGAAAACTACTGAGCCACCTAAGGGACAGATATCCTAGCTTACCTTCCTCCTTGTGTTGTTCTGGGGCTACCTCAATTCTTCTCTTGGGTCTTTCTTCTCCTTAAGTCCTTCTTGCACATTCTCGGGGCATTTCAAGTCCTGCCATCCTGCAGCCCAGCCTGTCGGCGAAGAAGCAGATGGAAATGATTTAGCCACAAAGCCAAAAAACTGGAAAGTTCCAGTTTCCCCCAAACTGGAAAATGAAACTCGGAGCCTTCCGTTGCTCTCCTGCCTCAGGGCAGCCTTTCCGGATAGTCCTCGGAGTCTGACTAAGTTAGACTTACGTTGTTTCTGGAAAGGACCCTTGGCAATTCTTGATCACATTTTCTGAGAGCCTCCCCAGAGCCAACCCAAAACCATGACTAAGGCTGAGAGAAATCCCTCCAGCTAGGGGAAACTGTGAAACGTACCGTTAACTGCTTTAATGTCACCGTTTAACCTTATCCCCATCTTGTTGTTAGAAGTCTTTATTGATTCGTCCTTGAGGGGCATCAAGAGAGGCTGGAAAGAAGCTTCTTGCAACCTCCAAAATATTATGCAGAGGCGGTTTGCTGTAGTGGTTAAGGTTCTGGCCCAGAAACCCAGGAGACGGTGAGTTCTAGTCCTCCCTTAAGCATGAAAGCTGGCTGGGTGATCTTGAGCCCACCTCACTTTGCAGTCCTGGTGACTAGCCTAGAGTCGCCTAGTCAGCTTTGGTGCCTAAGGCAGGACTAGAACTCACAGTCTCCTGGTCATTGGCCTAAACTCACCCAGCTAGCTTTCATCCCTAAAGCAGAACTAGAATTCACTATCCCCTGGTGATTGGCCCATAACCCAGCCACCTTTAATCCCTAAGGCGGGATTAGAAGTACCCGTTTCTTGCCTGATGCCTTCAACACTAGATCAGACTGGCTTCTTAGGTTCATGGTTTCTTAGCAACTGCATCTTCTGGATAAGGGTCGAAGGGGAGCGGAGAGGAGTCATGAATGACCCTTCACCGTGCCCCCCGCCACCCCACAAGAGAACAGGCTCTCTTGCAGACCAAGCTAGAATTGAGAGTCCTGCTTTTCTAGCACAGGATTTTGCAAACTATGTGGGAACTCCGGGATTCCAAGAGAAACGAAGACATCACAGAGAGGAGGAAGGGGACAAGCTATTTTCCAAGGCACCTGGAGGCCAGACAAGGAGTAATGGATGGAAACTGGTCAAGGGACAGGTTCAACCTGGAAATAAGGATAAACTTTCTGGCAGTGAAAACAATCAACCGATGGAACAGAAGTTGCTCTCGGAAGTTGTGGGAGCTTCATCACTGAAGGCTCTCAAGAAGAGACTGGACTGCCCTCTGTCAGAAATGGTGTAGTCTCCTGCTTTGGCAGGGGGTTGGACTAGATGACCTACAAGGTCCCTTCCACCTCTCTTAATCTTTTTTTTTAAAGTTTTCAAAACTTCACTGGAACGTAGCTCATTTTCTTTCATAGAGTTTTTCCTCTTGAGCAGAGATTCCAGGATTTGATTTGATTTTTTAACTAATTGGTTCTGCCCAGCTGAAAATCCCTAAACTAGTGAGTGGAGTAATCCTCTTTCAGGGAGTCTGTTTGGCAGCTTATGAGACAAAAAACGTTTTTCTCTTCTGTTTTGGACTGTCAAGAATTTTAGGCAGCGAGGAAAAGCCCAGGAGAAAGGTTATCTCTGCCCCCAAACTTGGATTGATTTTGCATCTTTAGTCTGAAGTTAAAACATAACTCTTCAAAATTACTCAACATGTGCATACATAGAGAGAGAGAGAAAGAAAGAGGGAGGAAGAGAGGGAGGGAGGGAGGAAGAGAGAGAGAGGAAGAGAGAGGGAAAGAGGGAAGGAGGAAGAGAGAGAAGGAGGAAGTGAGAGGGGGGGTGGAAGAAGAGAGGGAGGGAGGAAGGAAGAGAGAGAAAGGGAGAGGGAGGGAGGAAGAGAGAGAGAGAAGGAGAGAGAAAGACAGGGAGGAAGAGAGAGAAAGAGGGAGGAAGAGAGAGAGAAGGAGGAAGCGAGCGAGAGAGAGGAGAGATGGGAAGAGGGAGGAAGAGGGAGGGAGGAAGAGAGAGAGAGAAAGAGCGAGAGAGAGAGAATCCTAGTTTTATGCCTACCTTTCTCCTGTTGCAAAGTGTTTTCTTGCTTGCTTGCAGCAAAACGGCCCAGAAGAGAAAGGGAAAATGCCCAGAAGGATCTCTGAGGGAGAAGGGGAAAAGCAGGAGGCAGGGAAGGGGTGGTCCCGGGGTCTGTCTCCAAAAGAGACACACTTTGGGGACGGAGAAAAAGGAAATGCTGTCATCTTTGGCAAAAGGGGATTGGATGGCGTCTTGGGGAGATCTCGGCTAGACGGCTTGTGCCGAGCCTTGTGCAATCCTGGCATTTGGGAAGCTTTTGTAGGTTTTGCCTTGCAAGTTAAAATCCAGGTTGGGTTGGGTACATATTTGTTCTTTTTCCACCCCCTCATCTTTTTTTGTTTGTTTACCATTTCTAATAACAGCACAATTGGTGTCAAGGCCTTAAAAATGCACACTTGGCTAGAAGAGGCCTCTCTTGCAGGAAGAACAGTCTGCTCCCAGTATTTATACAGAAGATTTGTTTTCCTTCTGTTTAAATGTGTGTGTGTGTGTGTGTGTGTGTGTGTGTGTGTGTGTGTGTGTATAATCTCCCTCCCTCCCTTTCTTTACATCTCTCTCCCCCTCTTTCTCTCTCTATCTCTCTTTCCCTCTCCTCCACTCCCTCTCCCTCTTTCCCCTTCTCTCTCTTTGGAAGGGCTTTATAGCTCCCGCTGCCTTAAGAAAGTTTAAAACATTCTTAAATATCCATCTCATCCTGGGCATCCCTTTTTTTGAACTATTACCACCTGGCCGACGGTACAGAATAATAAAAACAAGGACAAATAGGCTGAAAAACAGCTTCTATCCCAGGGCAGTAGCTCTTTTGAATTCTGCTGTATAGTGCAATATTAATAGTGCAATATCGGGGGTTTTCAATTCAATTGTATAGAATGCAAAGGATGCCTGTTTGTGTTTTATTTTTATAGTTATCATGTACACTGAAGATGGCATTTAATTTCGTTGTATGAGGGGCAATGACAATAAAGTAAACTAACTAACTTTCTGTGTGTGTTTATGAAATGACACGGGTGCTCCCTTCTCTTTTGAAGTAAAGAGGAAGCGTGGTAATAATAATAATAGAAGTTACCCTACAGAGTGCAGAGCAGTGGTGGTATTCGACCGGTTTGGGCCGGTTCTACCGAACTGGTAGCGGCGATGAGCAACGGAGACAGAACCGGTTCTCTCCACTGCTCTGCTGTTGGGTCCACCCGCCCGTCTGGGCTCCCAGACTCACCTCTATCCTCTGAATTGGAAGCGCAGCTGCTTTGCGTGGCACAGAAGAGTGCCGTGCCGCAGCTGCTGAAGCGACTGGGAGAATGCAGGCTTGTAGGAGGCGAGTTAGAACACCTCTGCGCCTGCGCAAAGTGCAAGTTTGGTGCGTGCGTGTGTGCGCACACACTCCAAGTGCGCCCACCAAGCCACGCCCACCGAACTGGTGGCAAAAATATTTGAATCCCACCACTGGTGCAGAGGAAAGTATCACATGTTTGTGACACTTGTGCTAAATGTCTAATATATGGAAGGCATCTGCTAACACCCAAAAATGAATAATGTTTGCCCAGGATACGATAATCCTCAATTTATGATTGCAATTGAGCCCTGTCGCTAAGCAAGACAGTTGTTAAGGGAGCTTTGCTTCATTTTACTACCTTTCTTGCTGCCGTTGTTGAATGAATCACTGCAGTTGTTAAGTCAGTAACATGGTTGTTAACTGAATCCGGCTTCCCCATGGACTCTGTTGGTCAGAAAGTTGCAAACAGTGGATTACATGACACACACACACCCCCGGGGCACTTCAACCATCATCAATATGAGCCAGTGGCCAAGCGACTGAATTTTGATCACATGACTATGGGGATGCTGCAACTGTTGTAAGTGTGAAAAACGGTCACAAGTCAACTTCTTCCAAGAAGAAGCTTTTTTTGGATAAGAAGCAAAGCATTTTCAAAGAAAAAAACAAGAAAGTTTAGTTGCCCCCTTGGGGGGAAAAAGGCACCTTTGGGACATCCGCAACCTGGAGGACTGAGAATCTCTACAGATTTTTAGCCATACAATTTGGGGTGAACAGAATAGAATAGAATACCTTTATTGTCATTGCATTCTGTGAATACAATGAAATTTGAAAGCTACTCCACCCCAAACACCACACCACAATCACACTACAGAGTATTTAAAAATTAAAAGAATTAAAATAATAATAATAATGATTAAAAACTAGTCTAAAACCTATCTAAAACATTTAGTAAATTAAATAGATTAAAAATGCCACTATATACATAGGACTAAATAACAAATGCCCTGTTTGATTCAAGACAATTACTGCCTTGGAAAATAAACTGTTTCTCAATCTATTAGTCCTCACTTTAAGGCACCTATAACGCCTCCCTGATGGTAACAGTTCGAAATATGAACGTCCAGGATGAGAATGGTCCATGGAGATTTTTAGTGCTTTTGAATGGGGTGGGTATAGGAATGGATTTCCAGGGGAAAAACTGCAGATTACAGGAACCATTTGCACCACTTAGGTGACCCTGAGGACACAGATAAAACTCCAGGTGGCCTCAACAACCCTCTGAAAGGATGCAAATGGTCACCTGTCTGCAAGGAGTATAAATCCTTCCATTCCCCACCATCTTGTCAGAGCTGAAGAAGTGAAACATCTTCAAAAGAAAAAAACAGAAAGTCTTGAAAGAAAGCACCTTTGGGGCAACCATGACCCGGAGGACTGAGAATCTGTACAGACTTTTAGCCATACAATTTGGGATGAACACCATTTGAACAGTATGGGAGTAGGAATGGATTTCCAGGAGGAAATATTGCAAACTACAGGAACCAGAACCACTACTCAGGTGACCCCGAGGACCTCGATAAACCTCCAAGCGGCCTCAAAAGAATGCAAATAACCAGCCACTCATCCCCAACAGCCTGCGCCTGTCTTCAACACTGAAGGGACCCAGGGCAGAAAAACATCCTGCAGCCAAGAAGGCTCCACAGCCCTTTGCCCTACTCAGGTACCTCCAAGTGGCCTCAACAACCCTCTAAAAGGATGCAAATGACCAGCTGTCGGTAAGGAATAGAAATCCTTCCATTCCCCACCATCCAGTCAGAGCTGAAGGAGCTTCTTGGATGAGAAGCGAAACGTCTTCAAAAGAAAAAAAACAGAAAGTTCACATGCCTCCTGAAAAAAGCATCTTTTAGACAGCCATGACCTGGAAGACTGAGAAACTCTACAGACTTTTAGCTGTACAATTTGGGATGAACACCCTTGGAATGGTGTGCGAGTAGGAATGGATTTCCAGAGGAAAAATTGCAGACTACAAGAACCAGGAGCACCACTCAGGTGGACCTGAGGACAAAATAAACCTCCAAGTGGCCTCAACAACCCTCTAAAAGGATGCAAATGACCAGCTGTCTGCAAGGAGTAGAAATCCTTCCATTCCCCACCATCCAGTCAGAGCTGAAGAATCTTCTTGGATGAGAAGCGAAACGTCTTCAAAAGAAAAAAAATCAAGGAAGTCCAGTTGCCTCCTGAAAAAACACCTTTGGGACTGACATGATCGGGAGGACTGAGAATGTCTACAGATAGTCATAAATCACTTTTTTCAATGTTCTTGTAACTTCAAACAGTCACTAAATGAATAGTTGTAAGTCAAAGGGCTATCTGTACACAGAAATGTCTCCTCCCATGGGGATGTTTTTCATTCAGCATGGATTTGGGATTGTTGTCCTTGGCATAAAATGAGACAAAAGGCAGAGAAGAAGTAGGTTGATCTGCAGACGGGAATGCATGCAAGCTTTACCTGAGGGAGGAGGTAGGCCAACCTTGAGTTGAGACTACAGTTCCCAGGATTCCTCTTTATGGAGTTCACATTTTCTTCTGAAGGAGGATGCTGACACCTAGTGGTTATTCCCGTAACTCCAGTAAAAGGAAATCAGATAGATGCAATTATTTGGAGGTGAGAGGTGAAGTAGGACCTGCTTCTGTTATATTCAAGCAATTCTCTCCTCTCTTCTTAAGGATAGAGGTTGGGGGAATCAATTTTGGAAGCTTCCGGAAAAACAACAACTATCTTTCATAGCGTTGATCCATTTTGGAATATCGACAAGAGTTTTCCTTATCAAATCTCGGGAGCACTTTTGCATTTAAAAACAATCTTCTCTTTAAGTCAGTTACATGAATTACCTAATTAAAAGTTATTTCTGATCTCTTAGTATGAATAATATGCCTTCTCAAATCCTTTCTTGATTCAGCTGGTAAAGTGTGTGAGATGTTGCTGAGTTTCTCAAGTGGACCAGCAGAGGGCGCCCTAGACCAAACAATCACTTATGTTATTTCTACTTCGTGGATACAAACAGCTTGTGGGAGTTTGGGACCACATATCATAGCATCTGCCTCCTTCCTTCCTTTTTTCTCCCATCTCTTTCTCCTTCCTTATCTTCCTCCCTTCCTCTTTTCCTTCCTTCCTTCCTTCCTTCCTTCCTTCCTTCCTTCCTTCCTTCCTTCCTTCCTTCCTTCCTTCCTTCCTTCCTTCCTCCCTCCCTCCCTCCCTCCCTCCCTTCCTATATTATTCATTTTATTCCGAAAATTAAATAGAAAAAAAAGAAAGATTTTTTTTTTAAGAACCGTCTGATTTGGTTCTGCAACCCAACAGGACAGACACAGACTTCAGAGGATAATTAGGACTGCAGAAAAAAACAATTACTACCAACCTGCCTTCCATTGGGGGACCTGTATACTGCATGAGTCAAAAAGAGGGCTTGGAAAATATTTACAGACCCCTCACATCCCGGACATAAACTGTTTCAACCCCTTCCCTCAAAATGACACTATAGAGCACTGCACACGAGAACAACTAGACACAAGGACAGTTTTTTCCCAAAAGCCATCATTCTGCTAAACAAATAATTCCTTCGACACTGTCCAACTATTTACAAAGTCTACACTACTATTAGTATTAATCTTCTCATCACTCCTTATCATCCATCCCCTCCCACTTGTGACTGTATGACTGTAACTTTGTCACTTGTATCCTTACGATTTATATTGACTGTTTCCTAGTATGATTTGATTGCTTATTTGTACCCTATGACTATTATCATTGTACCCTATGGCTATTATTAAGTGTTGTACCTGATGATTCTTGACTCTTGATGAATGTATCTTTTCTTTTATGTACACTGAGAGTATTTACACCAAGACAAATTCCTTCTGTGTCCAATCACACTTGGCCAATAAAGAATGCTATTCTATTCTATTCTATTCTATTCTATTCTATTCTATTCTATTCTATTCTATTCTACTCTACTCTACTCTACTCTACTCTACTCTACTCTACTCTACTCTATTCTATTCTATTCTATTCTATTCTATAAAGACAAAACAATTTTAAAAGATGCAAGTTAAAAGGATGGAAAACAAAAACACATATTATTCCCCTTAGTTGAACACTTGACAAATATATTACAACAATAAATAACTGCCAGCTGCATTTTTGATCTCTGCAAGTTGACTGACTGCATAGGAATAGAGGACAGGTTTGTGGCTGCTAAGAGATGCAGTTGTAAAATATGACATCTCTTGTGTGCATTGCAGTCCCAGTTTTCATCATAAGCCCAAGTTGTGCAGGTTGTTAGCAATAGCACTTAGACTTCACAGTGCTTTCCAGCCCTCTCTAAGCTGTTTACAGAGTCAGCCTATTGCCCCCAACAATCTGGGTCTTCATTTTATCCACTTCGGAAGGATGGGAGGCTGAGTCAACCTTGAGCTGTTCAGAATTGAACTGCTGGCAGTGGGTAGAGGGAAGGAAGGAAGGAAGGAAGGAAGGAAGGAAGGAAAGGAAGGAAGGAAGGAAGGAAGGAAGGAAGGAAGGAAGGAAGGAAGGAAGGAAGGAAGGAAGGACAATAGCACTAGCACTTATACACCGCTTCACAGTGCTTTACAGCCCGCTCTAAGCTGTTTTACAGAGTCAGCCTCCTGCCCCCAGCAATCTGGGTCCTCATTTTACTCACCTCGGAAGGATGGGAGGCTGAGCCAGTCAGAATTGAACTACCAGCAACCGGCAGTCAGCAGAAGTATCCTGCAGTACTTCATTCTAGCCACTGTGCCACTATGGCTCTTAACGATGGTGATTCTTGCAATAGGGTGGAAGAAATGAATGAATGAATGAATGAAGGAAGGAAGGAAGGAAGGAAGGAAGGAAGGAAGGAAGGAAGGAAGGAAGGAAGGACAATAGCACTAGCACTTATACACTGCTTCACAGTGCTTTACAGCCCTCTCTAAGCTGTTTTACAGAGTCAGCCTCTTGCACCCAACAATCTGGGTCCTCATTTTACCCACCTCGAAAGGTTGGGAGGCTGAGCCAGTCAGAATTGAACTACCAGCAACCAGCAGTCAGCAGAAGTAGCCTGCAGTACTTCATTCTAGCCACTGTGCCACTATGGCTCTTAACGATGGTGATTCTTGCAATAGGGTGGAAGAAATGAGGCGACAACAATGGACGAGGTGAAATCACTCCTACTTCCTTCTCTCCACATATTCTGGATTCACCAAGTACTGTCCGTACAAGTCCTCAAAATTTGCACACAAAAGAAAAGACCAAAGATTATGGGATACACATGGTATAAGCATATATAGGTAGTCCTTGACTTACAACAGTTTGTTGAGTGACCCTTTGAAGCTATAACAGCACTGAAAAAGGAGACTTAAGGCCACTTTTTTCACACTAGTGATGGTTGAGGCATCCCCAAGGGGACGGGATCAAAATTCAGATACTTGGCAACTGGTTCATATTCATGATGATTGCGGTATCTTGGGGCTCACATGATCTCCTTTTGTGACTTCCTGGCTGCTTGTCAGTCAATGGGGAAGCCAGGTTCACTTAAATCACTGTGTTACTACCTGAACAACTGGATTGATTCACTTAACACATGTGGCAAGAAAGGCCAAAACTCCCTTCATGGATGTCTCATTTGGCCAGAGACATTTTTGGCTCAATTGTGGTTGTCTGTCAAGGACTACCTGTAGTAACTTTACTCACATAGTGTTGTGGCCCGCCAGCGGCCAGTGGAGCTGGAGGCAGACTCAGAAAGTGCGGAGCTTGGGGCGGAACATGGGCCAGTCCTGGAGTCTGATGAGGGCTCTGTGTCAGAGGCAGAGATGGGCCAGGGCTGTCCGACAGCCTTTGGAGTCGGAGATCAGTGGGGCAGAAGAACAGCTGGAGCCTGTTCCCAGTGTGCGCATGTGCAGAGCTGCCAGGAGAGGGGAACAACTAAGGAACAAGGGTCGACTTGGGAGTAAAGCCACAGGTGGATGGTGAATGCCCCGCCCCCATAGGGAATAAAGAGGAGCGAAACAGTGGTGGGCTTCAAAAAAAATTTACTACCGGTTCTGTGGGCGTGGCTTGGTGGGCGTGGCAGGGAAAGGATACTGTAAAATCTCCAGTCAGAGGTGGGATTTGCCAGTTCTCTGAACGACTCAAAATTTCCGCTACTGGTTCTCCAGAACCGGTCAGAACTTGCTGAATACCACCTCTGGAGCGAAAGGGGAGTGGGGTTTGCAGGAGACAATTAGTTCCATTCATTAAAGTGAAGATTTGTTCTTGACTTCTTGCCAAGTCATTGCTGCTACAGTGTGGCAGCAATCGGAAGATATCGGCCTGGCAACTCTCCAAGACTGAGAAAGGTCTGTAGTTGTAAAATCTCAGGAAAGACCGTTTGCTGAGACTTTGCAGGGGAGGAGTTCACTGTAACCTAAATAAAAAATGGTGTTTTTTAAAAATAAATTTATTTATTCAAAGTTTCAAAAAAAATTTAAAAAAGAGAAACTAGTTCTCACATTTTACAGCAATATCTTAGCAGTGTATATGTCCTTTAATAACAATTAGATTCATTTATCATAGGTATATCTGTAACTAATTTACCAGTTCCTTACTTACTATGCTACTGTTAAAATACAATACTTATTTATCTACATTATAATATATATGTATGTATGTATGTATGTATGTATGTGTGTTTTCTGAGGTTCTTGCGGGTATTTGTATGTGGATCTTTGGTTGTTCACTCTGAGAAGCACAGAGCCGAAGACAGAAGCCTGAAGATGATGAATGAGACTTCATCGAAACGTTGCCTAGATACTTCGAATCTTACGCAGTAGAAAACCCGAACAACCAAAAATCCATCCATATATCTATATATCTATATATCTATATAGATAGATAGATAGATAGATAGATAGATAGATAGATAGATAGATAGATAGATAGATAGATAGATAGATAGATAGATACACACACACACACATATATATATACATACACACACATAAATCTTATATCATATTCTTCTTTGAAATTTCTTTAGTCATTTCCGCAAACATCTTTACTCCTTTTTCTTAACCATTTATATCATATGTTCCATATCGTAAAATACTCTTCTTCTTCCCTGTTTAATAAAAAAGGGTTTTTTTATCGGGATGTGGAGTCAGCTTCATGATCTTGGTCAGAACAGAACACATTAGACGGGCTTTTCTCAACTTCAGTGACTTTAAGATGTGTGGATTTCAACTCCCAGAATTCCCCAACCAGCTTCAAATCACCCAGGTTGAGAAACATTTCACCAGATGACCAACCTGCTAGAATAAATCACCTGACTGAGAGCAGCTACTAGAAGGTAAAAAAAGGTGTAGCTGCAAAGTGGGGGAAGGGACTAAATTGCTGGCTAATCTCCGGAGGTTGAGAATATCTCTATAAGCTTCATTGCTCTACACTTCTCTTCTGAAAGTTGCTGTTATTTATCTTTACTCTTCAGCAGTGCGGAAAATTGGCACTTAATTTGCTTTGGTGGTGAGGGGAGAGCATTGGAGGATTAATTGCTGCTCCTTTCCCCTCACCCTGTATTTACTCTTATATTGCTTCAGCTGTGATGCTCCAGCTTGTGACACGTTAATTTCCTGGCTCGCTCTTTTCCTCCTTCCTCTCGGTTGTCTTCAGCTGATGATGAATGCATTTTTTGAGCAGTGGGGCTGGGATCAAAGACGCTGAGGGGTGGGTGGGAAATAGGAGTAACAGTGAACTGCAGAAGAGGCCAGTTTTTTGAGTTGGCCCAAGGACGCGTATTGCTATACGTGAAATCCTCCCATTGTTCTGCTGTGCATAGTTTCAAAGACTAGTTTCCAAGATTCGGGTAGCAGGAGGCCTACAGCTCAAATGTTGAAGATGGAGATTTTATTTATTTTTATTCATTTGTTTGTCGAGCATGAATTAGATAACAGGTATAAGTATAAACATGATTATTAATGCATGAAATGGATGCGAATAAAAGGGAACATTAGGACAGGGATGGTAGGCACATGAGTGCGCTTATGCACGCCCCGTTACAGACCTCTTAGGAATGGAGTGAGGTCAACAGCTTAAAGCTTTTGGGGTTTGGGGAAAGAAACCACAGAGTCAGGTAGTGCATTCCAGACATTGACCAGTCTGTTGCTGAAGTCCGGGGGTGGGATTCAAATTTTTTAACAACTGGTTCTGTGGGTGTGGCTTAGTTGGTGGGCGTGGCTTGGTGGTAATGTGACTGGTTGGGTGTGGCCAACTCAACATTACTCACATCGAGGCACGCATCTCCTCGCCTGGCCTCTCATGACTGTGGGAATGCTGCAACAGTCATAAGTGTGAAAAACGGTCATAAGTCCCTTTTTTCAGTGCCATTGTTACTTTGAATGGTCACTCCACACAAGCAAAGTACCAGCAAAGGAGGAGAAAAAAACTCCAGAGAAGTTCCTGAGACAGGAAGTCTAGTCCTGCCAAGAATGTAATAAGGGTTAACGGAGAGGCAGTTTCTGTAAGCAACACCAGAATGTTTCCTGCCTGCCTTCCTTACAGGATTAGGCCAGTAATTTCTTCTAACAACCGGTTCTCCAAACTGCTTCAAATGTTAACAACCGGTTCTAGCGAATAGGTACAAACCTGTAGAATCCCACCCCTGCTGAAGTCCTGCAATCGAGTTTGGAGCAGTTTACCTTGAGTTTATATCTATTGTGTGCTTGCGTATTGTTGGGGTTGAAGCTGAAGTAGTCATTGATGGGTAGAACATTGCAATGGATAATTTTATGTACTTTATGTGGAAAGCAAATTGGGAAAAGCCACGTGCACAAGTACAACCGATGGGTATCATCTCTGTGCAAAAGTCATTGAGGATGCAACTCAGCATTTAGATGAAAGCATAGAAGGGGAACTCATCAAATTGGCTGATGACATCAAGTTGAGGGAAATAGCTAACGTTTTAGAAGATAGGCTCAAGATCTAGAAAAATCTTAACAGATGTCAACTCTGGGCCCTGTCCAACAGCATGCAATTTAGTGGTTAAAAACAAACAAGTAAGCTTTTTACATTTCGGCAAGAAAATAAAAATGCATAGGTGTAGAATAGGTGATATCTGGTTCAACAACAGTTATTGTGAGAAGGATCTAGGAATCCTAGTGGACAATCACTTAAGTCTGAGCCAGCAGTGTGCTGCAGCTGCCCCAAAAGTAAATGCAATCCAAGGCTGCATCAGCAGAGGTATTGTACTGAAAGCACAAGAAGTGTTAGTTTTGCTTTTTATTGCACTAGCAATACTACATCCAGTTTTGGTCACCATGATACAAAAAAGATGTTGAGACTCTAGAAAGAATGCAGAGAAGATCAACAAAGATGATTAGGGGATTTGAGGCTAAAACATATGATGAACGGTTGTGGGAACTATGTATGTCTAGTCTGACAAAGAAAAGGACTAGGGGCGATGTGAAAGCGGTCTACCAGTACTTCTGGGGGTGTTACAGAGGAGAAAGGGTTGACCCATTCTCTAAAGCAAGGGGCCTCCAATCATTTGGACCTCAGGGACCTCCAAATTCATAATTTTAAATCCCACGGACCACGAATATGAATTTTTTTTAAAAAAAGGTAAATACATTCATAAAATAATGATCAGAGAACTTCCATTTTATTAATATGAAATGCACCTATTTAATATAACAAAATTATAAATGCTTATTTAATCGTAACAAAATCTTTAAATGTTATTTAATCATAACAAAATTATTAGTGTAATTGTTACAAAACAGGGGCCAATCTGAGTGAAGGAAAATGAAGACGGGCAGACTGACAGTGGTGGGAAAGTTGGTCCCATAGTCCAGAGCTGTAGTAGTCACAGGACTGGCCCTTTGGTCATCCCAGAGCAGCTGCAGACCACCAAAAAATTTTCTCACGGACCTCCAGTTGGTGACCCCTGCTCAAAAGCACCAGAGCAAGAGCAGAGCAAGAAGCAACAGACGGAAGTTTATCAAAGAGAGATCCAACTTGGAACTAAGGAGATATTTCCTGACCATGCTAACCATCCGTGGAATGGTGCCTCCAGAAGGTGTGGATGCTCCATCGCTGGAGATTTCTAGGAAGAGGTTGGACAGTCATTTGCCTGGAGTCTGCTGCTTGAGCCGAGTGTTGAAGACCTCCAAGGCCCTTTCCAACTCTTTTATTATGGGAACCTGTCACTCCCACTGTAAAGTGATCGCCTATTTTAAAGACCAACGCCCGGGAGAAGAGCAACAGGTTGTGGGTGGACTTTCCTTCATTCCACAAAGTGAGCTCCCATAACAGGGAGGTCCGTTTCCTTGACGCATCCATCTTATTTTCATCTGGCTGCAGCCCAAGCAGGCCTTGAATACTGCCCCAAAGACTCCTAGCTATAGAAAAGGGATAATTTGAGATAATTTGAAATATTTGAGGGCCCTCTATCCCTCTTTCTCTTGATTTAACAGATAACAGAGTTGGAAGGGACCTTGAAGATCATCTAGTCCAATCCCCTGGGAGACCCTACACCATTTCTGACAAATGACAGTCAAATCTCTTCTTGAAAGCCTTCAGTGACGATGCTCCCACGACTTCTGAAGGCAGCTTCTGTTCCATTGGTTGATTGTTCTCTCTGTCAGAAAGTTTCTCCTTATTTCCAGGTTGAACCTGTCCCTTGATCAGTTTCCATCCATTATTCCTTGTCTGGCCTACAGGTGCTTTAGATATAGCTCAACCTCCCTCCTCTCTGTGCAGCCCCTCAAATATTGGAAGACCGCTATCCTGTCTCCTCTGGTCCTTCTCTTTACTAGACCAGCCATGCCCACTTCCGTTCTTTGTATGTTTTAGCCTCCAGTCCTCTAATCATCCTGGTTGCTCTTCTCTGTACTTTTTCTAGAGTCTCAGCCTCTTTAGCTATTTACTCATATAAATTGTCTGAGAACCATTCTTTAAAATACATAATCCCCTGCTTTCCTTCCATAATACAGTACATACATTTCTCTGAAGTAGCCTTTCAAGAGGCAAAAGTTCTCCACTCTTTTAAAAAGGACCGTCCCGGTTTCCATGCTTCTTTCAGTGTGTAGGGGTTCCTCCCACTCCAGCATCCTCAGGCTTTTTCTGTCCATTTTGATCTGTGCATTCTTCCTTTTATTTCTTACTGATATTAATCTGCTCCTCCAGCTGAAGTATCTCTTGAGAATGCATGTGGCAAAGCCTAAGGCTAGAACCATGGAATCGACAGAAAACTAGCGTAGAGAGTTAGCACCCACCCCTCTCCTAGAAGAATGAAATATTCCAGGAAATGTTAAAAAGGCAGAATATTACACCTCCCTGGATGAGAAAAGGAGAAACGTGCTCTTGGGAAGCAGCCCCTGCCTTCCTTAATAGCCCTAGAAAGACTGGGCCAGTCTATCTACAAGACAAAAGGCCTTCAGCTCCAGGGTGATGGGATTAGCCCTCACTCAAGAGCCAAACCAGGACAAAGCCATCAAGACACAATAGGAATTGCCCAACACCTTTTCAGAACACAACCCCCTTCATTACATCATCACCCAACAAGATTCAACCAAGCCTGGGACTAAGGCAGCCTACAAGTCTGGTTGCAAATGTTTTGTCACCATTTGAGGAGACGTCGTCGGCGCTCTTTGAATTGTCAATTCACTGATGATGTTTCCTCGAACGGTGACAAAATGTTGGCAACCCAAATCCCGAGCTCAGAGTTCAGACCAGCAGCCCATGCACTTTTCCTTCTTCATTCTTGGAACTAAGTTTATGGGTGGAGGAGAAACCTCCAAGAATTGGCTGATTGGCTGGCTGTTAGTTCCAGCTTTTGCCAAGCCAAGGGTGGGGTAGCTGATGATGCGGCAGAGCTGCCTTTTAGCACAAAGTGCATGGCTGGCACCACAAAAGGCATACACAGCCGTAGCCAGCGGTGGAGTCTGTTGGTTCTGCATCTCTGTTCTCTCAGCACCGGATGTAGCCCACCACACTGGGTTTTGTAGCCAGGATGATCAGACTCCGGTTTAAACAAAACCAGATCTCTAAGCATCTATTTTGGTCCTCGGTTTTGCATAGGTTTTGCTTTTGGCTTTTCTATTTCCTCTAAAAGGAGCTTTTTTTGTTCAGCACCCTTGGAGTCTTCTTGTTTGACACAACAGGGCATCACACAGACAGATCCTCATCAGTAGTGGGATTCCAAAGTGTTTCCTACTGGTTTTATGAGCACACGCAGCACTCAAAAACCGCCTCTGTGTCAGTGCTGGTGAGGTGAGCTCAAATCAGCTGAGGTAAATGATGGTTCACCGGCAACCGGTGCAGCCGGCGGTGGAGTGGGACAGTGAGGCAGAAAGGGGACCAGGCAGGGAGCCTGCAGAGGACTCAGACAAGGGTCCTGAGTCCAATAAAGTGATGAGGCCAGGACCATCTGGGAGTGGGGTGCTGCCTTTGGAGCCATCAGAGCCTGGCAGCACGAAGCAGAGGCCCCGCCCCTATCTATTCTCTGCCTCCCATTGAGTCCCAGCTGATCGGCCGGGTCTTCTTTGGTTGCCCTGCACAGGAGAATGGAGCTGGAAAGCTGGTTAGCGGGGTGGGGAGGGAATGGAGATTTTACAGCAAGCCACGCCCACCAGAACCGGTAGTAAAAATGTTTGAATCCCACCACTGCTCCACGCTAGCCTTAAGGGTGACTTTGACTAGGTCCTGTTTTCCTTGTGGTTTCCTTTTCTAAACTTCCAGATCTCCACTTAAAACCTTGGAGCAGGGGTGGGATTCTACCAGTTGCCCAGGTTGGAGAACCAGCAAATCATGCCCTTGCCTGGCCCCACCCCTCCCCACCCGCCCCTCCCTTCCCCACCCAGTGAGTCCTTAACGTGCATGTGCAACATGTGCGCATGCCCGACATCACTGACTGCGTTCTTCCCGCCCAGTCACTCCTTAAGGTATTTCTATTTTCTCTCTTCCGATGATCAGCTGTTTCTATGATCAGCCGTGCTGGGATTCCCTCACTATCTTACTCCTTCTCCCAGGAGGCTTCCCTGAGACCCCTTGCACTCCATTTTTTGCCTTCTTGGGCTCCAGGGAAGCTTCCTGAGAGCAGATATGCCCCCCAGGAAGCTTCCCTGAGGCCCAGAAGGCCCCAAAATGGAGCATGGGGGTGCCGTTTTTTTTTCCTTCCTGAGCCCCAGGGAAGCCTTCTTGGAGTAAAAATGTTCCCCCAGGAGCGGGGAGGCTTCCCTGAGGTCCAGAAGTCCCCAAAACAAGGAGGCTAAAAAAAAGGGAGCCACGGCCAGCCAGTCACATGGCCACGCCCACCTAGCCACGCCCACAGAACCGGTTGTTAAAAAATTTGAATCCCACCCCTGTCTTGGAGCCATGATAGATAAGTTCCTCTGTTTCTTTCATGGAAGGCAGGAGAAATATTTAATGGGCGATACATTACCAAGCATTTAGTATAAATAATATTATGCAAGGTAATCATCTGTTGAAAGGCCATTTCTCATGCGCTTTCATCACCACCTTTAAAAAGTAAGAATGCCCTCAAGTCTAGCTTGGGTCTTCTTTGGTTGCCCTGCACAGGAGAATGGAGCTGGAAAGTAGGTTAGTGGAATGGGGGTGGGGAATGGAGATTTTAAAGTATCCTTCCCCTGCCACGCCCACCAAGCCACGCCCACAGAGCCGGTTGTAAAAAAATTGTTTAATTCTACCACTGATTGGCTTGTAGATGAATGGAACTGCGGGCTGGGGAATTCTGGGAGTTGAAGTCCGCCAGGCTTAAAGTGGCCAAGGTTGGAGGTCCCTGTGCTAAACGGTAAAACAAAAGAAAAAAGAAAAAAGAAAAACCATTGTCCCACATGAAAGAGGTAGGTTGCCAAAGGGAAATGGCTAGAAGTCGGGAACAAGAAGTCCAGAGGCTGTTTTCCCCGAGAGGCCATGTGAGTTTGGCAGCTTGGAGGGGGGGGGGAGGCCCCAATTGTCACTTTGCATCCTAAATTATCCAATTCTGAATGCCAATTGTCATAGAAACATGATTTTCCTCCCTGTTTTGCCTTTTAACATGAATGACCACCGGAAGCAAACTTTAGAATGTTAATTTTTACATGTAAATACTTCAGAAAAGCATTTGAGTATGCAACACTTCAAATGCCTTCCTTCCTTCCCTCCTGTTTTTGTCTTCCTTCTTTCCTCTTCCTTCCTTCCTTCACTCCACTTCCCTCCTTTCTTCCATTCATCCTTCCTTCCCTCTCCTGCCTTTGTTCCATCCACTTCCTTTCCTCTCCTTCCTTCCATCCTTCCCTCTTCTTCCTTCCTTCCTTCCTTCCTTCCTTCCTTCCTTCCTTCCTTCCTTCCTTCCTTCCTTCCTTCCTTCCTTCCTTCCATCCATCCTCCTTCCTTCTTCTTTCTTTCCTTCCTTCCTTCCTTCCTTCCTTCCTTCCTTCCTTCCTTCCTTCCTTCCTTCCTTCCATCATCCATCCATCCATCCATCCATCCATCCTTCCTTTCTTCCTTCCTTCCCTTCCTCCGTCCCTCCCTCCCTTCCTTCTCCTTCCATCCATCCTTCCCCTCTCTCCCTCCCTCCCTCCCTCCCTCCCTCCCTCCCTCCCTCCCTTCCTTCCTTCCTTCCTTCCTTCCTTCCTTCTTTTCTTCCTTTCTTCCTCCTTCCTTCCAGTGCCACCGTCCACTCCACAATCTGTTTTAATGGCTCTTGTGACTCTAATTCCATGTATTCTGTGGCAGATTTCCTTTCTAGATCTCCTGTACTTCTAGCAGCATTTCAGCCTGGGCAACTGACACAGGGCTCCGCTTTCTCTTATTTCAGAAATGTAAACATAGGGAAAGAAGTGGTTTTGTACGTGCATGCATGCACGTCAGTGTGTGTGAGAGCAAGACCATTAGATGCACCAGCTGAATCAGAATCTTCTTCCTCTCCTTGAAATCGACTCCTCTCATCTTCGAGGCCTGAAGGATTGTCCAGCAAAGGAAAGAACCTCTCTGGTAATCCAAGGGGATGACAGCCCTTCCAGGATGAGCAAAAGGGCCACCAGGATGGGTTATGCCCAGATACCCCAGTTCCTCCCTCCTGCCTTAAGCCTAGTTATTCTTCAGAAAATGCTTGTTCTGCGTCATCAATGAAAACTGCAGAAATATCGGTGGGCTTTGTCCCAGCTCACTGGGGACTGTTGTCCCCAAACCATCTTGAATCTCCTTATGTTCACACTGGAATGCAGTACATACACCCTCCACCGGAACAAGATTTGCTGAACAAAGCAGTTTAAGACAGGGGTCCCCAACCATCGGTCCCCGGACCGGTACCAGTCTGTGGAACATTTCCTACCGGGCCGCCGGTTTGCTGGGCACCGCCATCTTGTTTTGATGAAAAAATGCTTCCGGTGAGCTTTTCCAGGTAGAAAGCGGCGTTTGGGTGCTGAAAGCAGCGTTTGGGTCCTCGCGCCTTAGTTTCATCGAGGGGGGGGGGGCGGTTTCAAACAAAACTAAGGCTCAAGGATTCTTTCAGCACCCAAGGCAAGGCGAGCTGAGCGACCGTCCCAAAGCTGTCACAAAGCCCATCGACACAGGTACAAAGGAGGAGTTGAAGGTGGCGGGGAGAAGCGGGGGACGGCTGGCTGGCCGGTCGCTCGGCTCGCCTTGCCATGCGTGCTGATGCCGGTACCGGGCCGCGGATGATTTTGTGATGTCGGTACCGGGCCGCGGATGATTTTGTGATGTCGGTACCGGGCCGCGGATAATTTTGTGATGCCGGTACCGGGCCGCGGCACAAAAAAGGTTGGGGACCATTGGTTTAAGAGACAGCCTGGAAAAAATTATTGGGCATGGACTGTGAGGGCCTTTAGTTTAGCAAGGCCAGTCTCCAAATATAAGTGTACTTTGGAACTAATACCACTGATAAGACAGAATCAGCTCTGGAAAGCAGTCAAGGGTCATTTATACATACCCCCACTCTCCCTCTCTCCAACTGGATAATTTTAAGGACTGCTCCAGTGCCTGGCAAAACCCAGAGTAGCACCTGTGTTGTGTATACAAGCACATCTGCATCCACACAACTATCCTCACTCCTTTCCCATGTTAAAGTCACTTAGGCAGAGAGAATCTACCAAGGACGAACAAATTGGTCTTGTCCAATTTCCCAGAGGGGTAGACACCCCTCTGGGAAAGGCAGACAAAATTTAGTGAGGTTACACATCGTGGTTCTGTGGTGGCTTCAATAGGAAAGAGTAAAGCCCTTTGGGGACGATGGCAGAAGTTGTCTGTTTTTAATTTATGGCCTCCAGCCGCGACAGAGGTCAAGAGGTAAAATTGGGGCAGCCAGGCAATTCAGATGATGTTGAAAATCCCCAAAGGGAGCAAACTCATTATTCCAGTTTTTTAAGCTAACTATTAGCAATTGGACCTAATCTTCCCGGTTCCCCTTTTATATTCTCTTTTGAAGTTCATGAGAAGGTAGCCGAAAGCTGCTTTTTCGCTTCCTTGCACCAGGAATGAAGATAGATGTTGATGGGTCTATCAAGAACATTGTGCCAAATATGTTCCAAGCAAAATTCATTTTGATTTTTTTTTTCAGCCCCTAATAAAATTATGGGGACATTAGACCCATGATCGAATTAGCTAAGTTTGGGATGGATTCGACATCAGCCAACAAAAACAATGATCTTCTAGAATTAATGTATTTGGGGATGAAGTTTGAAAGCCACTGTGACTCTCCTCTAGTGTGGATAATTGTTTGGGGCCCGTGGTAAAGGTTCGCCTCGCACATAAGTGCCAGTCATTTCTGGCTCTAGGGGGGCTGGTGCTCATCTCCGTTACAAGGCCGAAGGGCCAGAGCTGCCCAAAGACATCTCCGTGGTCATGTGGCCGGCATGACTAAACGCCTTCAAAGGCGCACGGAACGCTGTTCCCTTCCCACCAAAGGGGTCCCTATTTTTCTATTTGCATTTTTACGTGCTTTCAAACTGCTAGGTTGGCAGAAGCTGGGACAAGTAATGGGAGCTCACTCCGTTACACGGCGCTAGGGATTCGAACCGCCGACCTTTCTGATCGACAAGCTCAGAGTCTTAGCCACCGAGCCACTGTGTTCCTTGGGGCCAGTAGTCATATTTAATTGAGATTTGGGGGTAATATATTGATGTATATAGTCTACCATGCAAAGTCAGCAAAGCTATATCCTGTGAGTGGACAGAGTTAGGATTTGGGGAGGGAGATTTTTTTTTCATGCTAAGGTCATTTTATACTGTTTTACTTCTCCGCAAAAAAAGCAGGGAGCAAAAAAACCCTTCATTTGATTTGGAGATTTATGTGGAGCGGTTAAGAAGAGGTCAAGAGTTGTACTGATCCAGAAACATCGCGTTAAACACCTCTGATCTGTGTTAAGATTCCAAAAAAGACTTTACATCTCTGGAAAAAGCGTCTTGTTGCACTCAGAAGAATATTCCAGCCTTCAGGGGATAGGTCAGCCTTCCCTTACCCAATTCTTCACCTATATGTCTGTCACTAAGAATTCTGGAAGTTGAAGCCCAGGTATCTGGAGATGCTTGTATCAAAAAAAGGAGAATATTTGTAGCTCAGGGTTTAAATGAAGGGTCCTTGGTGGTCTCTGAGCTTGATTTTCTTGCAGACGTTTCATTACCCAAACTAGTTAACCTCACCGGTGCTAGTTGGTCAAAAAGAAATCAAGGATCCCTCAGAGATACTTATGTGGGAGAAGGTTGGAGTCAACCCTTAGAGAGCTTAGCCTAATTAATAGTTATGTTACTTTCACCTGCTATTCTACCTGAACTAGTCCTGGCCTGCTTGGGCAGTGAGGCACAATCTTCTTCCAAATAATTTATCCTGATGTAAGAAGATGATATGGGAGTTTCTCTCTCTCTCTCTCTCTCTCTCTCCCTCTCCCTCTCCCCCCCCCCTCTCTCTCTCTCTCCATTTTCTAACCACATAAACCCTTTGAAGGGAATGATTCAGTGGCCTGGAAGTGGAGCTTTCTCCTCACAATCAAGAGGCTGTGAGTTCGATCCTAGGTAGAGACAGATATTTCTCTCTCTGGGCACACTGAGAATATATCTGCTGAACAGAACTCCGTATTGGTGACAGGAAAGGCATTTGGCCATTAAAACACTCTGCTAGCTCCATTCAGTTTCCCGGACTCCACCCTGCAAGGGATTATGGGGTCATTAAAAGATGATGATGAAGCCTTTGAGGGAAGTAGAAAATGCTCCCGTTCATCTCAAAATCAGGGAGGAGGAAATTCCTGGGGAAATGATGGACGGTATGGAGAATGCTACCTTTCCCCCATCCACAGGGACATAAAAGGACCACTAACTCTTGGTAGCATTGATGTTGCATGCATTCTCCAAACCATTCAGAGTCCTCCTGATTGGTGGATTAGATGAGTTAACCTAGAAATATGGAGCCAACCAATTTTTGAAGCAGATAAACCAGCCAAGAGGGCTTAATTTTCTTCCCTCCCTCTAGAAAGGGCACAGATACCTTCCCCACATTGGCTTATGCTCTCTCTCTACCTCCTACCCATCAATTTCAGAGATGGAAAGCTGCTATTGGTGTGGGAATGCCTGGATCTCATTACAAGCCACTAAAGGAACCTTTGGCTCCGTTTCTGCCTAATTAGATTGGTTTCCCTGCCTATATGTTTTCCAAAAAGCTTGGCCCTCCCTTCTCCCTTTCCTAAAGTCTCAGGCTGCACTGTGCAAAATTAATTAAGGCAACTGCTAACTTGGCAACAGTAAGGAAAGGGAGGAGGGTCGGGAGAGCGAGATGGAATGGCGTCTTTATAAACCAAGGACAAATACGTGCAGAAGGGCTCCTGAAGGAAAAGGAGATTAGCATTCAGCCCCGATAGCTCTAGAAGAAAGTGTGGTTCCGTAGGGAGTGGATAGATATTCAGATACACAATCCCTAGGATGCAGTTGTCCCCACTGCCACACACCCACACCCCACACACAAACACCCACGCACAATCTCCATTTTGTAGCTCTCAGGGCTTTCTTCAGATAACAATAGTAGATAAACAATAGGACAGTGCTTCTTACGTATCACTTTTAGGTAGGAAGCGGAGGAGTTATTCAGCAAGTTCTGTCCAGTTCTGGAGAACCAGTAGCGGAAATTTTGAGTAGTTTGGAGAACTGACAAATCCCACCTCTGACTGGCCCCGCCCCCATCTAGTCTCCGCCTCCCAGCTGATTGGCTGGGTCTTCTTTTGTTGTGCCATGCACAGGAGAACAGAGCTGGAAAGCAGGTTAGTGGGGTGGGGAGGGAATGGGGATTTTGCGGTAACCTTCCCCTGCCACAACCAACCAAGCCACGCCCACAGAACTGGTTGTAAAAAAAATTTGAACCCCACCACTGGTAAGAAGCACAAGGAAAATGTAATGGAAAATCTCAGTTGGATGTCCCATCATCTGATAAGACATTGGTCACCCCACCTGAGATCTTTAACCCACCCACCCCATCCATTGTTAAAATGTTGTAAAACCTGTCCTCAATACTCTTGTGGCCACACAATGGTTGGGTGACTCCAGGAACTGCTAGAATTCATTAGTTAGTAGAGCTTGGCATGGGGATTTTATAATCCTTTTTTTTTTCTGGGGTCTATTTTGTTACTTTCATACTACTGGAGCTTTAAGGAAAAAAAAAACTCGTTTTTCATTTTTCTCAGGTATCGCTTGCAGGTTAAGAAAAGACATGCCCAATCCACCTTCATATTTTCTTCATTCTTCCCCTACTGGTGAATTTCCCTTCTTGTTCTTCCAACTGTTATTCCAACGCTTCTTCAGCATGACTGGATCTATTCTCCCACTAGTAAAGATGAAGTTCCTCACCTGGTGCTGAACTAAGACTGATCTTTCCATTATCACAGGCATAGGTAGTTTAAAAATCCCTCCTGTTTACACCCTTCAAGACTTTTTAAAGGGCCACCTAGCATTGTTCTTCATTGCTGTTCATGACCTGTTGATCACAAAGCTCATTAGAATAATCCCTCTACCATTGTTTCTACAATTTCCTTGGTATTGTCCTGTTGACTTTAAGCTAACCTATAAATAATATATAAAATGTTGTAAGAAAATAGACTATAGCAAGGCAAAGAGAAATGTCTACTGCATTCGGCGGAATGACTTGCCTTCAGAAGTTGTGAGTGTACCACGGGGTGGGCTTCAAATTTTTTAGCAAGGGGCTCTCTGCCCTAGTGACTTGCTGGGTAGGCATGGCTGGGTGGTCATGTGACTGGGTGGGTGTGGCCAACTCAATGTCACTTCTTTGCCTAATTACATAAAAAAGATATATACCAAAAAGTTGTTTATTATTTTGTGCATTTAATATTTAAGTAAAAGACTGGTGAACCCAGGCTTAATAGCAGTGACTGTGAGAGGGATCTTGGAGTCTTAGTGGAGTTTCTGGTGAGTTAGGTGATTCTTATTATTTGGGAATTAATCCCCTCAGAGGTAGTGGCTATGTTATCTGATTTTCTCAATGCCTCTGCCTCCCAAGTGCTGAGTGGATTGTTTATCTAGCTTGCAACACTTTTATGAGGTGTGAAATGCTTTTGGCTGAATGCCCAGAAGATTGAGAGGTTAGCATATTGTGTGAGTCTTGCGAACTGGATGGATCAAACATCTCAGGATAAGACAATTTCCTATGAGTTTAGCAGATACTGGAAATGAAGATCCTGAAGTGCATTGAAGCAAGGAACTGTGAAATTGGGATTCGTTTGGAAGGTGTCATAAGTGTCCCAGGGCATGGGGAAAAAACATTTCCTTGTCTCTTCATGTTGTTTTATCGACTTGCAAGTTAGGTCTCAGTGGTCCCACCAAGAGAGACAGCTTTTCGGAAAGCCAGTTAGGGGAAAGAAACTTGTGTGCTTGTGTGTACATAAACCATCTCTCGTTTCAGCTGAACTTTTAGTGATCAGAAGTCACTGGGAGAAAGAATAAGTTATGAGTTCTCGTCCAATCTCCTTCTTATAAACCCTCTATCATTCCAGACAAATGGCTGGTCAATCTTGTCTTAAAGTACAGGTGTCAAACTTACCATGTCACATTGCTGTCACATGACATTTCATGTCGTTTTCCCCCTTCCAGAGCTGGGGTGGGCATGGCCTACATGTGATGAATATGACCCATGGGCTGCCAGTTTGAACACCCCTGTCTTAAATTCCCTCTCCTTAAATTCCATTATATCCCTAATGAATCTAGGTGACAACTTTGTCATCCAAAAGGCAGAAGAGAAAACTAGGAGTCTCCTATAGTGAATCTAAATTCTTACTAGCAGAGATGAAATTGTAGAGGGAGGGGGTGAAATTACAGGTAATTTGGGTGAGAGTGACCATGTCATACTGGAATTCAATATAATGCAGACACAAGCAATGGAGAAAAATCAAATTAATGTCTTAGACCATAGGTCTCCAAATTTGGCAACTTTAAGACTTGTGGACTTCAACTCCTGGGAGTTGAAGTCCACAAGTCTTAAAGTTGCCAAGTTTGGGGAACTCTTGTCTTTAAAACAGTTGATTTTAACAATCCAAGAGACAGGTTGGGAAGGATTCCATGGATGACAATTTTAAAGGGGAAGACAACTCAAGAAACTTGAGAAACTCTGGCTGCCTAAACAGAGGGATAGAATCAAGATCACATGAAATATTAGTACTACTTTATAATCCTTTGGTTAAGATCACACTTAAATTAATTACGGTGACCAGTTTTCATCCATTCCAAAGTATGGAACTCCCTGATAGTTCATGGCCAGCCTTACTCACAGAACTTGATCCTTCTGATCCCAACGTTGTGATTATCAAGCTCTCTCATAGAACCATTTAAAGCCCTTTCTTGATTCCTGCATTTCATAAAGTGTATTTACAGAGTATATGAATTCCAGATTTGACTTTGGACTCAGGGGATCCATATTCCTGTCCTGGAACCGGTGTATCCGGTCTGAGGTTAGGAAAAGAGGAGGAGGAGGAGGAGGACAGAAAGTTTGGAGCAGAACATTCATGGCTTGTATCCCTTCTGTCGCTGACACATGGAGTAGAGAGTTGGCTGACAAACAGCATCTGGTAAAAGTCAGGTATGGAACTTGCAGTGGGGAAGAAGTCAGTTGGCTGCCAACTTCTACCTCCCCTTAGTCAGTTTTTATTTTTATTTTATTTTGCAGATGGATGAAGAGTTCAGCCAGAGAAAGGTTTATGTAGTTCATGCTGGCAGGTGGCGATTAAGTCACTGTCCCATTGGCTTGACTCCATGGCTTGGATTTTTTTTTATTTTTTATTTTTGGGACTTTAACAAGGGGCGAATGCACGTGGCATCGTATTTCTCTTGCAAAGTAGACGCTAAGAGGGGATGCCACCAGCCGTCGATCCGCCTGGGTGTTCCCTCGGGGAGTGCTCTGAAACAATTTTGCTTTATTTATTTATGAGAGCTGCTCTTGCCAATGCAAAACATAATTGCCCCCTTGGGAGAGAGAGAGAGAGAGAGAGTAAAAAGGCTTTTCTTTTCTTTTTTTTTTCTTTTTAAATCATGCTGGAAAAAAATGGTGGCCGTATGAAAAGCTGTCTTTCAGATGCTTAGTCTCAGAAGAGACTGGGCAGTCACCTGTCTGAAATGGTATAGGATGTCCTGCTAGAGCAGAGGATTAGACTAAAAGACCTCCAAGGTTCCTTCCAATTCTGTTTTTCTATCTCTAAGAAATATTCATTTTTTCCTGGTTTTTTTTTTTCTAAGAAGATTTGAGTATTTCTTTTGAATTCCTCTTGGCGGTGTTTCTTAGATTATTGCTGGAAATAGCGGACTGCAGATACCGTTTTTCTCTTATCTGGAAGGTTTCTAGTCCAGCTCAAGCAAGAGATTTTATAGTATTCTGGACAGGGGTGGGATTCAAATTTTTTAACAACTGGTTCTGTGGGCGTGGCTTAGTTGGTGGGCGTGGCTTGGTGGTCATGTGACTGGGTGGGCACGGCTTGGTGGTCATGTGACTGGCTAGGCGTGGCCAACTCAACATCACTCACATCGAGGCACGCATCTCCTCGCCGGGCCTCTCGTGATTGGGAGGATGCTGCAAAAGTCGTAAGTGTGAAAAATGGTCATAAGTCACTTTTTTCAATGGTCACTCCACACAAGCAAAGTACCAGCAAAGGAGGGGGAAAAAAAACTCCAGAGAAGTTCCTGAGACAGGAACTCTAGTCCTGCCAAGAATGGAATAAGAGTTAACGGAGAGGCAGTTTCTGTAAGCAACGCCAGAATGTTTCCTTCCTGCCTTCCTTACAGGATTAGGCCAGTAATTGCTTCTAACAACCGGTTCTCCAAACTGCTTCGAATGTTAACAACCGGTTCTAGAGAATAGGTGCGAACTGGTTGAATCCCCCTGATTCTGGACAAATGGAGGAGGTAAAGAGAAACAAATCTCTCGAGGATGTAAAGAAACTCTGAAACTTCTAGCCACATGTCAGGGGTATCCAAGCCTCTATGTCAGGGGTATCCAACCTTGGCAACTTGTGGACTTCAACTCCCAGAGTTCCTCAGCCAGCTTTGCTGGGAGTTGAAGTCCACAAGTCTTAAAATGGCCAAGGCTGGAAACCCCTGCTCTATGTTGCTTGGCTTGGAAGTAGCATTATTGAAATCATTTCCTTTTTTTACTGTTTGATCTTTTCATTACCAGAAATGAAAGTAGCTTGAGAGAATCTTATCTTTGTCACACATTGGAATTAGAGATGGACGCAAGCAAAGAAGCAGGAAGGACCAACCTGTTACCTTAAGGCAGGAGGTAGCTTCGGGAGCATGAGGAAGACTCAGGGAATATCTGGGAGGAGAAGATGGACACTCTCAGCCTTCCACTCAGTAGACTTATCAGGTTGAGTGGTAGATATTTTCTAAACTTTGGCTAGCCAACCTTCTGTAGTATAGCTTGTTATTCGTTTCTAATGCCCTGATAACTTCATTTGGGCCATTAACAATAAGAAAATATTTCCCAAAGCATAAATAGTGAAGATGGGTGCAAGGACTTTTAAGAAGATTTAAAATAAGTTTAAAGAGATACTTCTAAAACTTTCATACGCAAAGGAACATCTCTATTATTATAGGGGGAAAAAGAGAATGAATGAACAATAGGTTTCCAGCAGTGTGATATAACATTAAAAATGCCGGGATTTGGAATCCACAAAATTTTAAGGATGACTAATCCACTGTTCTCAGCCTTACTTAGGTCACAGATTTATTGTGAAGAAAAAAATGGGAAAAAATATTTATATATGCTGATATAGGAGAACTTGGGGTGGAGTCAAAAGAGGAATCAGCCTAGCCCTAGAGTCTATAAGTAGCCACAACAGATTAAGTCCAATTGAATTCCGTTGATCCTTATCTGGCACCAAAATAATGCTAACCATTAGTTGAGAAGATTCCTGTGCTTAAGCATGAATGGTAATTAATCAGTTTAAATGGAACTTCATATGTGGTCCTTTTGTGCCTGACAGCTACCCTGAACTGGAAGAAGGTTGGAATATAAATTATAATAAATTTCATACTGCTACATAGATGCAAATAATAGTTGAATAGTCTACTTATTTGAATGGGTCCACCACCCAGCTTCATATTCCATTTGGTTCTGTAATGCTAAGTTCTAGGCTTGTTCCCTTGGTAAACTTCAAATTCCATGATCCACAAAGGAAGAGCACTTCTGGCAATGCACAATCCACAAACAGGAAGGCCTGATGTGCTGGACCTAGCCAAAACTCAGCTGGGCCTTGGAGTTTTGTCCACTGCTTGCTGCACTCCAAGGCCTGGCCTTGGGGAGAAAGAGGTCAACCCTGGACCGAGATTCCATTCCAACCAAGCAAAGAGTCCATATGGATGCAAAATAATGCCATTGTTTTTGCTATCACGCACTCTGGCACAGGAATAATCCCTTCCCACACATTTGTCTACTTGGCTGGACCTGACTCTTGTTAATTTCTCCAGAGAGCCTCCTGTGTTCTGAATTGTACTGTATTCCATTGTGTTACTGCGAGTAGACTGTAATGAGCAGATCATTTATATTTATTTTCAGTGTTGTACTTACAAATCTAACACTGGAGATATGTTCCAACTGCTTGCAAGCTGCTGCTTCATCCTGACAGTTTCCAGAATCATTTGCCTGTTGTTGTTGGTTTTTCCAACTGTTCCTTGTCAAAACTGAAATAGAAAATGGAATGGTTTTATGTTCTTTGGGGTTCCAGGCCTTCCTCTGTACGTATCAGGACATGGGTTTAATCCTTGGCATCCACCTCAAGGTAGGTAGGGAAAGAGCTTTGAGAAGCGAGCAGGCTTCCATCAGCCAAAATAGATCTAAGTGCCAATTTGTGATCACCCATCTCTCTCTTTATTAACTCACCATATTGGGTCATTTTTTCAGGGTTATGATTCCATGAATGAAGTCTATGAACAAATCACTGCATACAGTAGATACAGAGCAAAGCATCAATTACAAGCATCATATTTATTTTGAAGGATGCATCTAGACCCTGAAGATTGTTTTTGGTAGGTAGGCTCAGGTGACTGTAATAAAGTGCTTTGTGTGGAAGTGTTCCACCACAATCTCCAAAAACAAAGAAAGGTCAGAGTTTGTAGAGGAGATCCTGGGATGTAGGCAGGGGTGGGCTTCAAACGATTTAACAACCTGTACTCTGCCTGGTTGCTGGATGTGCATGGCCATGGTGGACGCAGCCTTGTCAGCCTCCTGCACCACCCTAGTTGTGAAAATGATCCATGGGGGGATGTTTTCACCCTCCCCGGGTTCTGGAGGCTTACCTCAAGCCTCTGGGAGTGCAAAAATAGCCTCCCTGGGTTCCAGAGGCTCTTTGGAGGCCGGAAATGGGCCCTTTTTTGGCCTTCTGGAAGTTCCGGGAGGCCTGTTTTTTGCCATCCCTGAACCTCCGTGTGCACCCTGCACTTATCTGCATCCAAAACAGGCCTTGTGGGGACTCCGGGGAGGGGCTTGGGGACAGCCAGGGGTGGACTTTGCTGGTTCACTGAACTGGCCATAAAATTAACAACCAATTCACCCGAACCGGTGTGAATCGGTAGCAGCCCATCCCTGGATGTAGAGGAGCAACCTCATTAGTTTTGTTGTGCAAATGACAGTTTGTTGTCTAAATTATTATGATGACTATTTGTCAGAATGCCTGTAACTTATTCCCCCAAAGTATCTATTGACTAAAAAATATTGGGCAAAAAGAGGGATGGAGGGAGAGAGGGAGGGAGGAAGGAAGACAATCATTTGAAACCTGATGCTGAATAAGTTGTATTCTTGATCAAAGTGTCCAATATTTTCCTGCCAGAAAGCTGCCGGGGCTTTTGAATCATGTGATGATAACCATGTTCCAGAAAGACCTCAATAAGTAGATGAGGTCAATGCAAAATCTAAATTTGGTTCAATTTCATTTAAATTAAAATCAAACCAAATCAATTGAATGTAAATGGCAAGATTGACTTTCAACATTAATCCCTTCTACTTTACTGAAAACTTACAGTTTAGCAACAGCAAACTTTGGAAGGTCTCTGGAGGAAACATGAAAGGTTCTTGTAGAACTCAGGTTGTAAACTTCTGGTCTAGCCCTGGATACATTATTTTGTCCAATCGTTCCTGGATACTCCGGTATCCATTCCTTGAGAATCGCTGCGTTCCTAAGCTGTCGTCCTTTGTTAGTCCACAGATTTCCCTGCTCATGAAGATCTCATGAACTTGGGGGCTTTTGGCATTTGCTCAGGGTGCTGTGCTGCACTGAGCAGGCCAACAGATTTTTGGAATAGCTCTAAATTTGTTCCGGATCTGGGACAGGAAAACAGTAACTTTCCCTCTGAATGGAAAAGAATGACAGCTGGACTGGTTGAGGAATTTGGGTCAGCTGTGAAACCCAAAGATTTCACACTCTCTTCAGCGTTTCTTTGGCAAAGCCCCAGGCCACATGTTGTACAGTTGGGGAGCATATTGTGAACAGCAGGCGAGCAAAAGGTCTTCCTTGGAGCCAAATGATGCGTTACTTTAAAAAGGTAGTTGGGTGCTGGGCATGTTCTCTGATACTGTAGCAGGCATGGTCACTAAACAGCCTGCTGGTCGTAAGGGTTGAAGCTCATCCTGCTCAAACTCACTGCATTGCAGGAGCCAGTGATGGGATTCAAATATTTTACTACCGGTTCTGTGGGCATGGCTTGGTGGCCGTGGCAGGGGAACAATACTGTAAATTCCCTATTCCCTCCCAACTCCTTGGGGAAGATTAGTGCAAAATCCCATTCCCTCCCCATCCCACTAACCTGCTTTCTAGTTCCCTTTTCCCGTGTAGGGCAACAAAAGAAGCCCCAGCTGATCAGCTGGGACTCGGGAGGCAGGAATAGATGGGGACAGGGCCTGTCAGAGGTGGGATTTCCTGGTTCTCTGAACTACTTGAAATTTCTGCTAACGGTTCTCCAGAACTGGTCTGAACCTGCTGAATACCACCTCTGGTAGGAGCACAAGTAGTTTCTTCCTTAAAACATTTTAGGTGAATAAGTCTCCCATAAATTTCACACTGGTATTTTTCTTTTAATACCATGCCCACAACTGAAAATTGGAGAACAAACAATTCATTCCTGCCCCTTTTGTGACCTCATAATGCCCTCTCCTTAGCCGGGGCATTCTTGGAAATCAAGTTAAAACTTGAGAGAATACCAAATTTATCAGCTTGCTTGCTTTTACAGACAGTTGGGCATGGAGTTTGATGGATACCAAGGGAGAAATCTGTGGATTTCTTAGATCAGGGGTCTCCAATCTTGGCAAGTGTAAGACTTGTGGACTTTAACTCCCTGGCTGAGGAACTCTGAGAGTTGAAGTCCACAAGTCTTAAAGTTGCCAAGGTTGGAGACCCCTTCCTTAGATCACTCCAATACTAGGGGAACCAACATTTTGGGCTCCAGACATACTCCATTTGAAGGTCAAACGTGTAGTCCAGACATTGGGCTTTCACATCCCTCTCTTTGCCACAATTTCCTTCAAAAAGTCTCCATTTTTTTTCTCTGCCCCAATCATCTGGCACTTTTTATGCTCAATCTGATCTACAGAACTTCAGATATGGCCACCAGCAAGGATGCTATTTAAAAAAACTAGAAAGAAAAGCCTTCTGTCATCTCATAGAATTCCAGATTTGAATGGAGATATGTAGGCCATCCAACCCTAATGCTGTTCTGCGTGGTAGGAATTTAATTACGTTTAATTCCTGAAGAGATGGTTGTTGAGCTCATTACATCTCTAGTACTTGCTCTACTAACAAGATACTTCGACGGTTAGGAAGTTTTTCCACAACATTTATTTTCCTTACGTCTTTTCACGATGCATTAGACCAGGGGCAAAGGTGGGCTGCGCTTACATTAACAACCAGTTCACTGGTTGTGAGTGTGTGCATTACATCGCTCTTTGGGGTTGTAACGCAAACATGCAGCTAATCTACTCAGGCAGATACGGTGAGTACAGCTGGTGTGGTGCGGAACTCAGCTGGGCAGTGTGGGTGAAGGGAAAAAGCCAGAAAGTTAGTTATATATGGAAAGGATACTGCAGGGGTGGGTGGGTAGGCCCAGCCAGTGATCATAACTACTGGTTCACCCAAACCAGTCTGAACAGGCAGCAGCCAACCATTGACCAGTGGTGTCAAACTCAAGGCCCGGGACCTGAATCTGGCCCGTGGGGTGCTTAGATCTGGCCCACGAGGCTGCTCTGGAAACAGCAAAGGACTGGCCCGTGATGCCTCTGCCAGCAAAAATGGAACTCAGGAGAGTTGCGCACGGCCCTCCCAGACTCCATTTTTGGCTGCGACAGCCTCCTGCAGCCCTTTCCCAGCGAAAATAGAGTTCCATTTTTGCTAGCAGAGGGCTGTCATGGTTGAAAATAGTGTCAACTCATATGGTCTCTTTAGAGTTGCCAGCAGAAAAGGAGGGCGGAGCACTGGGCAGCTTGCATTCCATAAATGTTTTCAAAGATAGTTTCTAGGTGACCGAAGTTTCTGCCGCACAAAATTCTAGCTGGAGAACATGATTAATGACTCTTGGCTATGGAGGTGTCCCATTGGAGAATATGGATTATGATACACCCAGGGGGTGGAGGAAAACCAGGGTCAAGGGTGACAATGAATTGTGTGTTTCAGAGTCAGCTAGCTCTAACTAAGATCTATTAGGAGTAAACATGCCGGGGAAGTTTGGTTACACCCAGGCAGCAGTGTTTACTCTTAATAGATCTTCTTTAAGTTTTGAAAGTTCAGCTAGAGACTCATGATTTAAATGGGGGTGACTGCCAGAGCCCTGACAAGTGGGTCCTGGGGGGGCGGGGGGCATGTGGCCCATCTGAGATCCATTTTTGCTGGCAGAGGCTGCAGGAGGGCATTGCCGAAAATGGAGCTCGGGAGCCCGTTTTTGCTGGCTGAGCACTTGAGCCACCACGGGTGTCCCTGACATCAAGTCCCCCCGAGGTCAAACACAACCCTGATGCGCCCCTCAATGCAATCAAGTTTGACACCCCTGCATTAGACAGTGCAATCTCGATTCCATTTCAGAGGATGATGAACTATCTGCAGTTATTCTACAGCCAAAGAAGTGCCGTGAAGATTTCTTAAGTCTCAGAGCCTGTCTGAGTGGGAGTCATTTAAGTGCCAAGGCTTGGAGCAAGTATTTGTACATCTGCATTAGTACACAAACCCACACAGCATGCACACACAGAGACACTTGCAAATATATACAGCTCCCCAGACTTGGCCAGGAAGTGATGGTTCTGCCTTAAAATGACAAAGTGGAATTTTTGTCCAGTGGTTTTTCCACATTGCCTGGACAGATGAGGTTTGTAAAAAAAAAATAAAGTGAGGAAGATACTTTCCGCTGTAAGGGGGAGAAATCAGGGTTCCTGGAAGAGGGTCTCTTTTTTTTGCCTCCTCGGCAACATTGAATAAGAATTTAGCAGAGTGTCTCTGGAGATTTTCCCCCCCTCCTTTTCTTTTTCATACACAGGGAAAGAAAAATGCAATTGTGTCTCACCTTCTTGAGAGACAGTTTCCCATCTGTTCTTTCAAAACGGGTCTAAACTCAGAGCTGTTCGAAACAAGGGAAGGAGGTTGATTCCCACAATGGAGGAAAGAGTTGAGAAGATGGTGGAACTGCCAGAGTTATCTGACCACACTAATTAGGGACAAGAATGTAGAACGGAACATAGGAGTTGGATGCACAAGAACGTTTATGCATGAGAACGTTTATACACGAGAACATTTATGCACAAGAACGTTTATGCACAAGAACGTTTATGCACAAGAACTTTTATGCATGAGAACATTTATGCACAAGAACGTTTATGCATGAGAGCATTTATGCACAAGAACATTTATGTACAAGAACGTTTACGCAAAAGAATGTTTATGCACGAGAATGTTTATGCACAAGAACATTTATGCACCAGAACTTTTATACACAAGAATATTTATGCATGAGAACTTTTATGCACAAGAACTTTTATGCACAAGAACGTTTATGCACAAGAACTTTCATGAACAAGAACGTTTATGCACAAGAACGTTTATGCACAAGAACGTTTATGCACAAGAACTTTTATGAACAAGAATGTTTACACACAAGAACGTTTATGCACAAGAAAGTTTATGAACAAGAAAGTTTATGCACAAGAACATTTATGCACAAGAACATTTATGCAGGAGAATATTTATGCACAAGAACTTTTATCCACAAGAACGTTTATGCAAAAGAATGTTTATGCACGAGAATGTTTATGCACAAGAACATTTATGCATGAGAACTTTTATACACAAGAATGTTTATGCATGAGAACTTTTATACACAAGAATGTTTATGCACGAGAACTTTTATGCACGAGAACATTTATGCATGAGAACATTTATGCACAAGAACTTTTATACACAAGAACATTTATGCATAAGAATATTTTTGCACAAGAACTTTTATGCACAAGGATATTTTTGCACAAGAACATTTATGCACAAGAACGTTTATGCACAAGAACATTTATGCACAAGAATTTTTATGCAAAAGAACTTTTATGCACAAGAACTTGGATTCAGTGGTCACGATAACATAATAACAGAGTTGGAAGGGAATTTGGAGGTCTTCTAGTCCAAACCCCAGCTCAGTCAGGAGACCATATACCATTCTAGACAAGCAGCTGTCCAGTTTCTTCTTCTTAAAAGCCTCCAGTGATGGAGCACCACAACTTCTGAAGGCAAGCTCTCCCACTGGTTGATTGTTCTCACTGTCAGGAAATTCCTCCTTAGTTCTGAGTTGCTTCTCTCCTTGATGAGTTTCCACCCGTTGCTTCTTGTCCTGCCCTCAGGTGTTTGTGGCAGCCCCTCAAATATTGGAATACTGCTATCATATCACCCCTAGTTCTTCTTTTATCCAGACTAGCCATACCCAGTTTCTAATAATTCTTATTGCTCTTCTCTGCACTCTTTCCAGAGTCTCAACATCTTTGTTATATTGTGGTGACCAAAACTGGATGCAGTATTACAAGTGTTGTCTTACCAGGATTTTGTAAAGTAATAAGAACATTTCATGCAATCTTGATTCTATCCCACAGTTAATGCAGCCTAGGATTGCATTGGCTTTTTTGGCAGCTGCAGTAGGCTGTTGGCTCACAGTTAAGGAGTTGTAAATTGTTTTGTGGTTATTTGGAAGTCGCTTCTGGAGTTTCTGTATAAAAGAGGAAGAGAGAACGTAAATTTTAACCTTGGGTTTTGACAATTAAGTGGGTTACTGCTATAAAAATGGCTAATAGTTACCATTTGGTGTAAGTAAAAAAGTTGATACTATAACTTTACTAGGTATCATACTGCACCAGAAAAAAACATGTTTTCCTATTGTCTTTATTTCTATTTCTATTTTATGTTACAAAAAAAAACTTCTAATAAAATATATATTTAAAAAAGAGAAACACTGGAAATTCTTTTTCTTTTTTTACTACCAGTTCAGTGGGTGTGGCTTAGTGGGCATGACTTGGTGGGCGTGGCAGACGAAGGTTACTGCAAAATCCCATTCCTTCCCCACCCACTAACCTGCTTTCCAGCTCTGTTTTCCTGTGCAGAGCAATAAAAGAAGACCTAGCCGATCAGCTGGGACTCAATGGGAGGCAGGGAATAGATGGGGGCGGGGCCAGTCAGAAGTGGGATTTGCTGGTTCTCCAAACTACTCAAAATTTCTGCTACCGGTTCTCCAGAACTGGTCAGAACCTGCTGAATACCACCTCTGGGAAGGACCCATATCTGAAAGGCGAAGAAGAGCTGATATCTAAGCACCCAGAAAGCAAGAGGATCAGACAAGCCTGTTTTGCTCCTTGGATCAAAGGACAAACGCTCTCTCTACACCCAGTTTTGTGAAGGTGCTGTTAGCTTCTAAGACTCAATTAAAGGGCAGGCAGGTTGGTGTATTCAATAACACCCAGTAAGTGATTTTGCAGGTCTGTTGTGTCTGGTTTGCTGAATTTGAAATTCTGTCAGGGAAACGTGCATCGGAATATGTCAACAAAAAGAGCTGATGACAAACTCAACGTGTTATTTGTCTGAGAGAAAAATCCCAGACTACGATAAGTCATGTACCCCCACATTTCCTCTAGCCATAATATACAATGTTTAGTTTTGATCTGAGTGAAGCCATCCATTGTGGTTTGAAAACTATGATTAATGGCTTAGGGCGAGGGACCAGCCTAGCTTGTGCACACTCTAAACCGTTGGATTCTGGGATTGGAACAGTGGTGGGATTCAAAAATTATTACTACTGGTTCTGTGGGCATGGCTTGGTGGGCATGGCGTGGCTTGGTGGGCGAGGCTTGGTGGCTGTGGCAGGGGAAGGATACTCCAAAATCCCCATTCTCTCCCCACTCCTGGGGGAAGGTTACTGTTAAAAATCTCCCCACCCCGCTAACCTGCTTTTCAGCTCTGTTCTCCAAAATCCCCATGCTAAGCTCTACTAACTAATGAATTCTAGCAACTCCTAGAGTCACCCAAACATTGTGTGACCACAACAGTAATGAGGACAGGTTTTACAACATTTTAACAATGGGTGAGGGTTAAAGATCTCAGGTGGGGTGACCAATGTCTTATCAGATGATGGGACATCCAACTGAGATCTTCCATTACATTTTTCTAGTGCTTCTTACCAGTGGTGGGATTCAAAAATTTTTACTACTGGTTCTGTGGGTGTGGCTTGGTGGGTATGGCTTGGTGGGCATGACAGGGGAAGGGTACTGCAAAATCCCCATTCCCTCCCCACCCCACTAACCTGCTTTCCAGCTCCGCTCTCCTGGGCAGGGCAACCAAAGAAGACCCAGCCAATCAGCTGGGACTTGGGAGGCAGAGAATAAATGGGGGCGGGGCCAGTCAGAGGGGTATTTGCTGATTCTCCAAACTACTCAAAATTTCCGCTAACGGTTCTCCAGAACTGGTCTGAACCGGCTGAATACCACCTCTGGAGTGGAAGTGCGCACATGTCTAAAATGCTGTGGTTGAGATGTGCTGCTCTAAACAGGCTGTAACCAACATCTACAGATCAACTGTCCCCAACTTGGATGGTCTCCATATTCTGTGGCTTCCCAGAATTTCTCAGCCAACACGACCGAGAATACAAGTGGTCCTCAACTTATGACCACACTTGAGCCCACAATTTCTGGTGTTAAGTGAGATGTTAGTGATCCCGTAACCTCAAGACCCTGCAACTGTCATAAATATGAGTCAACTGCCAAGTGTCCAAATGTTTATCACATGATCATGGGGATACTACAATGGTCGTAAGTGTGAAAAATGGTCCTAAGTCCCTTTTTTCAGTGCCGTTGTACATTCAAATTGTAATGGATATTAAAGCTATATGGAGAATTTCCAGATTGGGTGAGGGCACGTAGATGCCGATATAGAGTTATCTTAATAGAAGTTTGGCTAGATCAGTTGACCAAAAATGTAGGATTTTGCAAGTTCTGGCCAATATATTTCTCCAGGGGTTGAGAGGAAGAAGCTGGGAGACATGACTTGAATGACTTCAGTTTTTCCTTCCCTCCCCCTTTTTTTCTGTTAGTCTGCCTACATAAAAATAGATTACGTCTGGAAAGCACTTTAATTGGTTCCACCCAAACTATTTGGGCAAGCATCCTCGGGGGAAGGGCGGGGAAATGACACTGTGCATGCAGATGTGCTACCACGGACCAGTTTCATGGAATAGTCACATCTCAGCATCAATGGATGTGGGGTCAAGATTGGAGCCAATAGCAATAGCACTTTGACTTATATACCTCTTTCCAGTCCTCTCTAAGTAGTTTACAGAGTCAGCCTATTGCCTCCAACAATCTGGGTCCTCATTTTACCCACCTTGGAAAGATGGAAGGCTGAGTCAACCTTGAATCAGTCAGGACTGAATTGCCGGGAGTGGGTAGAGGGAAGGAAGGAAGGGAGCAAGGAAGGGAGGAAGGGAGGGAGGGAGGACAATAGTAAGAGGACTTAGACAACAGCACTTCACAGTGCTTTCCATCCCCCTCTAAGTGGTTTACAGAGTCAGCCTCTTGCACCCAACAATCTGGGTCCTCATTTTACCCACCTTGGAAAGATGGAAGGCTGAGTCAAACTTGAATCAGTCAGGACTGAATTGCCGGGAGTGGGTAGAGGGAAGGAAGGAAGGGAGCAAGGAAGGGAGGAAGGGAGGGAGAAAGGACAATAGTAAGAGGACTTAGACAACAGCACTTCACAGTGCTTTTCATCCCCCTCTAAGTGGTTTACAGAGTCAGCCTCTTGCCCCCAACAATCTGGGTCCTCATTTTACCCACCTCAGAAGGATGGAAGGCTGAGTCAACCTGGAGCCTGGTGAGATTCGAACTGCCAAATTGCAGGCAGCTGGCAGTCAACAGAAGGAACCTGCAGTACTGCACTCTACCCACTGTGCCACCATGGCTCATAGTGGTTAGAGTGGACCAATAGTGGTCTTCTGATTTCCAAGGCCAGGCTGTGGGCAAGAAAACAGGATCTATGAGACACAGATGAACCAAAACTCCTGTCCAATGATTTGCTGAGATTTGCTTTGGTTTCTAGGTGAAGAAGACCAAGCATGTTCTTCACACGTGATTGGGGTTGCAGGATTCCTTGTTTAACAGGATATCTGGACCCATACATCTTTTGTTGGTGTTGCTTTGCTTTGCTTTGCTTTGCTTTATTTTGGACTCCATCCTGATCTGCTTGGATACCTTATTCAGGTGTGGGCAATTGACATCAGTATTTGTCCCCAAAGCAGTTGTTGCTTCTTTGATACACAGCACCACACAATTGACAGTAGCTGAGAATACTTTACATTTGCGAGAAAGAAAGAGCAATAGCAATAGCACTTAGACTTATATACAACTTCACTGTGCACTCTCTAAGTGATTTACAGAGTCAGCATAATTTCCACCAACAATCTGGATCCTCATTTTACCCACCTCGGAAGGATGGAAGGCTGAGTCAACCTTGAGGTGGTCAGGATCGAACTGCTGACAGTGGGCAGAGTTAGCCTGCAATACCGCCTTCTAACCACCAGGCCACCATGGCTCATGCTCCCCGTTTACCTCCATTTTAAAGAAATTGGCTGCGATTGTATAGAGAAACAAAATTTACAATTACTAGTTTGTTTATTTATTTACTTGGAAAATGTATATTGCTGCCTACTGGCTCATGGCGACTCAAGGCAATTTACAGGAAATAAAAACACAATATAAAATAATAATAATGTATTTATTTATTTATTTGCCAGGAATCAGGGATATGATCAGATTTGGTCTCCCCTCCCAGCCAGACCCAAAATGGAGGCTGTGCCTTTCATTAATTTTCCTACTGAATGACTGTTTCAAATCCATTTCACTACTTAATTTACCAGACCAATCTAATCAATTTTATCAGGGCTTCTATTCAGTTTCATAAAGTCCATAGAAATCTCTCCCGATTCTGTAAATAATGTGCGTTTTGCCTAGCTGAACCTTGGAAATTACGCTGATAGCACCATAACACTGAATTGCAGCAGGCCCCTGCCTGAAGACATCCATGGAATGAAAGGAAGAAAAAGAAGAATTGTAAAAATAAAATAGTGTCTGGACCACAGGTTGTGCATGCATGATGAATTTCAAGAAGACAGACAGATGTCATCTAATATCAGTGTAACTCTGCCTTTAGCTGACATTGTCATCTCAAGAAGGCATTGGAAGAAAACAGAGGGTTCAAATGAATGTCAGATCAAGTTATAAGAAAATGCATTTCTTTTACAATGATTTTTGTTATGTCCTGAGGACTCAAGGAGTTCTCACTCAGGTCCACTCTCTTTACGTGGGCGTTATTCCCCCATTCCCATTGGTTGGCTTTTCCCCAGCAGCCAGCTATAAAAGCAGGCTGTGGGTCCAACCGGTTGCTGATTGCTGCGAGCCAGTTCCAGGCTTGGCAAGCACGGTCAGCCCTTTATTGTAAATAAAGTATTGTTGCACTCATGCTCTGGTTCAGCCTCTCATTGCTCAAACAAAACACTGGCGACGAAGGTGGGATGGCTACCAGAAGCACCATGCAACCGCTGAGTCACTAGCCACCGATCCGCAGCCCAGAGAGAGCGATCGGCTGGCGATAAGGGAAACGCTGATCCGCAGCCAGAGAGAGCGGTCAGCCAACAAAACGAGCGATCAAAAAGAGCAAACGCTAATCCGCAGCCAGAGAAAGCGGTCTGGTTCAAAAAGTTAGAAGCGCCTGTAGCCGCTTGTTAGCCCCGCTGCAGGGAAAGTGAAGCGCCTGCGAGCCGCAGCCGCTTAGATTTGGCGCGAAATTCAAACGGGTGTCATTTGAATTTCGAGCCAGTAGGAGACACAGCACAGCGCTGTAGGAAGTCACTAGCGCCCACTTTTTGGCGCGAATCAAGACACCTCCAACGGCTAGCAGCCAACGTGGTAACCCAGAGAGAGAAAGAGAGGGTAGCAAAAAACCTCTCCAGAGCTGATATCACTCACGAGCGCCCGTAGTCCCAGAGAGATTTTTTCCGCAGGTAGCCCAGCCGTTCCAGCACCATGAGTTCCAACCCAGTATTCCCGGCGTTTAAACCAGACGAAGAGAAGTGGGAGTCGATAAGAACCGCTTCAATCATTACATCGATGCGGTCGGCTTGGCGGATGCGGGAGAGCATCGAAAAATCCTATTTCCTAATCTATCGCGGAGCCACCGCTTACGATACCGCCGCAGCACTCTGTAGCGCCGAGAGAATTGAAAACGCCCGTGGTCCGAGTTGCTTGAGATCCTCACTAACCACTACGCCCCAGGCCTTCACAAATCGCCAGGAGGTTCACGCCCGTATGAGGAAGCAATCAAGTAAGGAGACCATCAATCAATATATGGCCGCCTCAGAACAGCAGCCCTGCACTGCGGGTTTGGAACATACTTGGAGGACATGCTCCTCGATCAATTAGTTTGTGGGGTCAAGGATCTCAACCTACAGAGGCGCCTGCTAGCAAAAAGACCTCAACCTCGCGCAAGCGGTCGAGGAGGCCCTAGCAGCCGAGCTAGCAACGAACTCAGCCACCGAAATTCAGGGCCCAAGTGCCAAGCTAGCATCGCTCCCAGTCCATTCCAAGAGGTGGAAGCGGAGGAAACCCACAACGATGAAAACGACGTCCACCGCCTCGCCAACGACAGACGGTCGCAGGTAGGGGCCAAACAAGAATACACCGTCCACCCAAGCACATCACATTGTGCCTAGCCTGTGGGGATCGCATCAAAGGGCCACCTGCAAGTTTAAAGGAGCCACTTGCAACAACTGCCATAAGAGGGGGCACATCGCGAGAGTCTGCCAAGCCCCCAAAGCGCTGCACACAGACCCCCGTCCTCGCACGCGGACCACAGAGGCAAGTATTAAACTGTCGCACGCACCGCCTTGCCAGGCGACTTGCCACGCTGTTAGTAAAATTTCTCTCTCCGCTTCCCCTAGAAGGTAAACCGTGCCACATGGAGGTTGACACAGGGTCAGCGCTCTCAATAATCTCGTGGAACACCCTCAAGAGACTCCACCCCAGCCTATCTACCACCCGGCTTCAGAGATGCCAGTTCGGTCTGAAGGACTACCAGGGGAAGGCCATTCCCGTGATCGGCAGAGGCAAGTTCTTTGTCAGTTTTAGAGCTTTTAAAGGCCACCTCACCTCTAGTGGTAGTTAACGGCAATCTACCCACCTTATTGGGGCTCGATTGGTTTCCCCACCTCGGCCTAGGGTTAACAGGAGTCCATGCTGTCTCAACCTCAGACACTGACTCTTATTCGCTGACTACGCAGATGTGTTCAGCGAGGAGCTGGGGTGTTATAATGGAACCCCATCTCGCTCACCGTTGACCCCCAGGCAGTCCCAATCAGATTAAAACCACGAGAGTTCCATTTGCTATTCGACCAAAACTAGACGCTGAATTGGATAAACTACTAAAACAAGGGGTCATTGAGCCAACAGATTTCGCCAAGTGGGAGACGCCACTGCCACACCCTTAAAAAGATGGTAGCCTGAGAATTTGCTCGACTACAAGACAACAATCAATAAATATTTACAAGTTAGCGCCTACCCTGTGCCCGTCATTCAGCACTTATTGCACACATTCGAGCCGGGCAGTATTTTTGCTAAATTGACATGTCTCAAGCATATCAGCAGTTCCCTGTTGATAACCAAACAGCGGAACTTCAGACCATCGCCACTCACAGGGGTGCCTTCCGATGCAAGCGCTCCAATTTGGCGAAGTGTTGCCCCGGTATTTTTCAATCCCTCATGGAGCGGATTTTACAGGGCCTCCTGGTGTAGTACCCTACTCGACGACATCTTGGTCTCGGCCAGGGACAGACCCCAACTCTTCCAGAGAGTGCGAGCAGTGTTAGAGAGGTTCAGACAGCATGGCCTCAAGTTAAAAAAGAAAATGCGCCATTGCCACTAGACAGGTGGACTTTCTGGGTTATAAAATTGACGCCTGGCATTCACCCCTGGAGTCCAAGGTTAGAGCAATCCACGAAGCTCCCACACCAACCTCCAAAACGGAGCTACAAGCTTTCTTAGGGCTGCTGAACTTTTATGCATCCTTCTTGCCCCATAAAGCCTCAGTAGCCGAACCCCTACACAGATTACTAGACAAAAAGTCACCGTGGCACTGGGGGCACAAAGAAGACCAGGCGTTTAATGCCATCAAATCACTACTTACGCCAGAGGCAGTGCTCATCCATTCGACCCCAACCTTCCTTTAGTACTGGCAGCAGACGCATCCCCTTTGGAATTGGGGCGGTCCTTAGTCACAGACTCCCAATGGCGCCGAGGCCCCCATCGCTTTTTCTCCAGGACGCCTCGGCCACGGAGCGAAATTACAGCCAAATAGACAAGGAAGCCCTAGCAGCTGTTGCAGCCGTGAAAAAGTTTCACGAATTCCTTTTTGGCCATTTCTTTCGAACTGGTCACCGACCATAAGCCCTCCTGGGCCTACTGGCCGCACAAACAGACACCTCAAGTCCTTTCCCTAGAATGACAAGGTGGACGCTTTTCCTAGCGGTCTACTCATACAAACTTATTCACCGCCCGGCAAAACTCTATCCCACGCCGACGCTCTCAGTCGTCGCTGCCCTTACCCGCTCCGGCTGAAGACCCAGCTCCTGTCAACGCCATTTTCGAAATCACCCAGTTGGACCTGCCCATCACCGCCTTGACATCGCCGCAAAACCAAGGCAGACCAAACGCCGCCCAGGTGCTCGACTGGGTGAGGAGGGGTGGCTGGGAGGCAACGTTGATAACAAATTCGCACCCTTTAAGACTCGCATGCAGGAGCTGTCCAGTTTGCAGGGTTGTCTCACTGTGGGGCACTCGAGTGGTCATTCCGACCTCGCATGCACTCCGAGTCCTGGAGGCGCTGCACCAGGGACACCCGGCATTGTGAGAATGAAGGCATTAGCACGCAGCTACGTGTGGTGGCCGGGTCTAGACGAGGACATTGTCAATTGGGCAAGTTCCTGCAGCATTTGCCAGGAATCCCGCCCTGCTCCCCCATCGCCACCCCTACCAGATGGGAGAGCGCCAACGCCCTTGGTCTAGAATCCATATCGATCTGGCTGGCCCCTGCATGGAAAGATGTTCCTAGTGGTCGTGGACGCTTATTCCAAATGGATAGACGTGGCACAGCTATCCACGACCACCACACTAGCAATCACCAACGTGTTAACGCGCCTGTTCATTACACATGGACTACCCGACTCCATTGTCTCCGATAATGGCCCACAGTTCGCATCAGTAGAATTCAGCCGTTTTGTTGCCAACCTGGGCATTCGCCACATTTTCACAGCCCCATTTCACCCTGCCAGTAATGGGTTGGCTGAAAGGGCCGCCAGGACCACCAAAGAGGCCTCGCTAGGTTTGGCAGGGATGACTGGCACCACAAACTCGCACGGTTCCTGATGAGCCAGCACTCAACCCCTGTGCAGTCACCAATAAGTCCCCAGCGGAACTTCTGATGGGCCGGCGCCTGAGGACTGTATTGGACAGATTGCACCCACAATACTGCCCTGACTCTCCCTCGCTTCTACTTCGGGGTTAGACATTTTTGTTACAGGAGCCGATATTCGCAAGGAATTTCGCTGGGGACCCACTTTGGATTCCAGGCGAGGTCATCGCCATCACCGGGCCGAGATCGTATAGAGTCAGGCTGGAGGATGGTCGCGCCTGGAGGAGACAATAGACCAGCTTAGAAGGCGCCTCAGCACCCTTGCCAACAAGAATCCAGAGTCTCCAGTCGAAGGGGAACCGCCTCATCCGCCGCCCAGCCACATCGCACTCCAGCGACCAGTCTGCACCAGCGGTCGCCCGGTCAGCCCAAACTCGGACAACAGCGCCCAGAGAGTTGACCAGCCTGATCCAACCCACGAGAGCTCGACCCCAGTAACCAACCCGGTGGTTCCCGAGGATGCCCAGTCCAGAGAGAGTGTTGGCGACACTATGCCAGCCCGACCATCACAGACTGGTACCGAACAGACAGACAATGTTCCCGAGTTGCGCCTGCCCGGGCGCCAACACAAACCCCCCGTCTACCTCAAGGACTATGCATGTTCGCATCTGGGGGAAGGGGTGTTATGTCCTGAGGACTCAAGGAGTTCTCACTCAGGTCCACTCTCTTTACGTGGGCGTTATTCCCCATTCCCATTGGTTGGCTTCTCCCAGCAGCCAGCTATAAAAGCAGGCTGCGGGGTCCAACCGGTTGTTGATTGCTGCGAGCCAGTTCCAGGCTTGGCAAGCACGGTCAGCCCTTTATTGTAAAATAAAGTATTGTTGCACTCATGCTCTGGTTCAGCCTCTCATTGCTCAAACAAAACAATTTTCTTTTATGTTGGATGTCTTATTCAAAAATAGAGTAGCTTTTTCACAGATAATATATTTACCATGCTGTAAGATTGTTCTAAAATCATATCATGAGATAACTTATCTATATAATATGTAGGTGTATATACACAAAATGTGTGTGTGTGTGTTTATATCTTTAGGCAAAGATATAAAAATAGAGCTGGACCTCAGATGCCAAATAAGAACTATAACAAGTAATAATAATAAACTGTGTTAATACTACAAACACCTTGGTGCATGTAATATACAACAACATGAATTAAAGCAATCATACTATTCACATGTATTCCATAAATTTAATTTTGTAATGTGAAAATACCTTCGATTTTACAAATGTAATGAGGAAAATCCAGTTTTCTGGGTGTCTAGCTTTTCATTCTCCTTTGACTGAGTTCAATCCTTAATCCCAATCCATACTAATCTATAGCTTGCTTTAAACTCTGGCTGTGGAATTTCAATGGCAGCCGAGCATTTTGAGAAAAGTAAAAACAGAATATATCAAAGCAGTAACCATTAGCCCTGCCATGAGTAAAACTAAGGGGAAACGTCTCTTGTGATTCAAGCTTGTTCAATAACTTTGTAGAAGCATCCTTGTAGTTTCCTTGGCAACTACTGTATATGGAAGTAGTCGGCCTTCTGCTGAGTTGTTTTTTCAGCTTGCCTGTCAATTCTATAGCCTTGGGATTTCCTGTTTCCCGTCTTAAGTATAAACCTAGTTCAACCCTACTTAGTTTCTTTCAGTTCAGCAAAGTAGCTACGCTGGCCAAACCAAAGCAGGAAAATCAGAAAAAGAAATTCCAGCCAAATCCTTAGCTGGCTGACTGGAAAAAAAAAAAAAACTTTGCAGAACTTTGCTTTTCTCTGAGGTTTATGGACGGCTGGCCTTTCTGAACAGATGTGATTAACAGAAAAGCAACTGGGTGGGAGGAATAATTGGAAGTGGTCCTGGGACATATTTCTACTGCAGATTTTCAGTCCAGAAAATGTCCTCTAGTTTTCCATCACAGATGCAGTTGGTCAGAGGAGAGGAAATCTAATTCTCTTCTCTTTTCTAGGTGAGCAAGAACCTAGAAACTTGGACCAAAACCAAGAAACTTGGCCAAAACCTTGCTACCCTCAGTCTCTACCAGCCTGCCACTTGCTCTCACAGATAAAGTAAATAGCAATTTTAACTTCCGCTGAATTTTAATCAATCCTTCCAAACATTTTTTTTTTTAAACCATGGGACAATGAATCATTGCTGCAAAGGGAAGAAGGAAGATGGTTTTCTTACCAGTCAAGGAAATCATAAATCATAATCAGGCTAGGTTTTGATGGGAAGTGAAAGACAAATGCTGGTATTGAACGAACACGCCACCACTGGCTTGCTGCGCTGAATGGCAAAATGTACACTCAGTGCCTCTGAGACATCCATTCATCAATAAAATCATCAGATTTTGGCACATGTACGCACCAGGATTGCCTGGAATTAAAGTTTAAGAAAAGCTGCCACTCGCGATGCACCAAACCAGCAGGGAACTAGAATGTAGTAAATGTGTTTACGCATGTACAAGCAGGATGGTAGCATGATATTTTTATTTATTTATTTATTTATTTGTCAATTGCTTACAAGATAAAAGGTATAAAAACATAGTTATGAGTTCATAGATACATATAAGAAAAATAAAAACAATATAAAAGAAACAATAGGACAGGGACAGTAGGCACGTTGGTGTGCTTATGCACGTCCCCTACAGACCTCTTAGGAAAGGGGTGAGGTCAGTAGTAGACAGTCTAAGGTTAAAGTTTTTGGGGTTTGGGGAAAAAAAACACAGAGTCAGGTAGAGTATTCTAGACATTGACCGCTCTGTTGCTGAAGTTGTACTTCCTGCAATCAAGTTTGGTGTAATTAACCTTGAGTTTGTATCTATTGTTTGCTCTTGTATTGTTATGGTTGAAGCTGAAGTATTCATTGACAGGTAGGACATTGCAATGTATGATTTTATATACTATACATAGATCGGACCGAAGGCGGCAAAGTTCTAGGTTTTGTAGATCTAGAATTTTGAGTCTGGTGGCATAAGGTATTCTGCAACAAGCAGAGGAGTGGAGAACTCTTCTTGTGAAATATTTCTGGACTTTCTCAACTGTGTTAATATCAGATACGTAATGTGGGTTCCAGACTGATGAGCTGTACTCGAGTATTGGTCTAGCAAATGTTTTGTATGCTCTAGTTAGTAGTGTAATATTACCAGAGAAAAAGCTACGTAAGATTAGGTTAACAACTCTTAATGCCTTTTTGGCTATGTAGTTATAGTGGGCTCCAGCATTTAGGTCATTTGAGATGAGTACTGCAAGATCCTTGACAGAGTTTGGATCATCAACAAGGTCTTGACTATTCAGCCTGTATTTTATTTTCTGATTATTATTTTTTTGCCAATATGTAGGACAGAGCGTTTATTTGTTGAGATTTGAAGTTGCCATTTGTTTGACCATTCTGATACATAGTCAAGGTCTTTTTGAAGGGTAGCAGAACTGTCAGTGGTGTTGAATAGCTTTACATCATCAGTGAAGAGAACACAGTTGCTCTTAATATGATCACAGAAGTCATTTATGTAGAGTATGAAAAGAGTTGTTCCTAGAACACTTCCTTGGGGGACACCACTGTTGACAGGTACAGAATTTGATAGGACGCTCCCAATTTTGACCATTTGTTATCTGTTTGACAGGAATGCTTCTATCCAGTTATGCAGGTGTCCAGAGATACTGTAGGATTTTAGTTTTAGGAGTAGTTTGTCATGTACCACTGAATCAAAGGCATGGTGACATCGTATGGTTTAATAGGCATGAATCCAACTGGTTGATGTTGAGCTACGCTAGGAAGCCACAGGAAATCATTTCTAAAATCTTGCCAAGACAATTGCAGGGACAAATCCAGGCAGTGCCCAGGAGTCAAAACTGACTTGAAGGTACAAAAAAAAGGAGGAGGAGGAGGAGGAGGAGGAGACGGAGGAGGAGGAGGAGGAGGAGGAGAGGAGGAGGAGGAGAAAATAACAATAACAATACAGTAAAATTTTGCTTTGGATGAGACAGTATTCTTTTGTAATGGAATGTGTGGATGGCCTTGGGGAAAAGAGATGTTAGCTAGGGAATGATCAGACTCAGACAAGAGAGAGAGGGGCCCGCAGTAGTTCAACACTCAGAGAAAGAAACTTTAAAAGGACCTGCCCTAATTGATCAGACAATTAATAGTGATGGCAGGAAGTCTGTACTTTCAAACTTGCAAGAGTCTGTAAATGTAGCCTTATAGTAACACTAAATTTAGCTCACCTAGTTGTGTTTCTTGTTTGGTGTATCCAAGAGGGCTGACATCAATCTTGCAGACCTAAAATGTGTCTTGCCCAAGAAAGGAATGAGCAGGCCTAATCTGCCAATAACGTTGACCGTTTCATCATTTCGAGCACAGACCTGTTGCATTCAAAATCATTTCCGGCAAAAGTCTTATCTTGCACGACTTCCCAACCTGTTCCCAACTGCTTGCAAATAAGAGAGAGGATTTGCTTTAGCAATTTTTTTTTTTAAGGGAAAAGGAATAGTCCGGTAAAAGTCTCAGAGCTGGAGGGTCACACTGTTGCTTTTAATTAATGACGAAGTGGCCAAGGAAAGTCATGTCCTGTTTATGTGTGTGTGTGTTTAGTACATAATCATCCTTCCAGCAGTCTGCCACCTCCGTGGTTTCCACTCTTTCATTCAATGCCAAGGGAAAAAAAATGAGAACAGAACTCCTTGCGTGGAACATTTTCAGAGGAAAAAGTGTGAGCAGGCAAGGGAGATGTCCAAGTGATGGAAAGATGTGCAACACAAGAGACCGCAGCATCCCCCTGCTGTCACCAACAGCCAAGTGATCTCAAAAACCACCAAGAGAGATTTGAACATCGGTGGCAGGGTCCACTGAAAGAGGGAGCAAAGCAGCAAACGCTGGTCAGCAAAGGAAGCACCTGAGTTGCTGCAGGGTATGTTTCAGAACAACACGACTTCATCTTGCTGTTTTACTCTTAATGTCTGGATCTAGGGCCAGAAGGATCTCCTTTACGGATTATTTTTAGGTCTCCCTTCAAAGCTAGAATTAAAAGCGTGCAATATTTTTTTAAAAGAAGACAGCTCCAAAAATATGGAACGACTAATGGAAAGGCTCTGGTTTTAATATCCAACATTTTCAGTATTCATGAAGGCTTCCAAAGACACCCCAAAGGATCATGTAAGTCCATAAGAGTGTTATCAGTCCACAGTGGTCCAATTTAAGTCATATCATTAGCATCAGTTAGGTGTTTCCTCTTGTCCCCCGCTCCCTTGTAGGTATCCTTAGATGGATGGTCTTTCGGGGATCCAACAGGGGAAAAGATGAGATTAGAAATGAAAGGATTACAGCCATTTGTCCAGAATAGTACAGGTAGTCTTCAACGTACAACCTGTCAACCCTGAAGCTGGCTTGACTGAGGCCATTTTGAGACTTCAGTGCTGACACACTGGAGCTGAGGGATAGGGATGGGGGAATAGAGATAGTTGGGGTAATCTAGTCAAAACATAATACTTTCTCTTGAGAACCAAGGACATTCCTGCAGGTGTTTGGAAGGAGGGGACTGCTGTTACCTAGCAACTGGACTGTATCCTGATTGGGCCATGTAACTGCTTGTTTTTGTGAAAGTGACAAACTTTTATGTTTAATTAGGTGAAAACTGCGGGAATATTGAGAGTCGTTTTCACTAGCCTGTGCCAATATGACATATCCAATAAACTTATTCTTCGGGGAACCTACCTGCCTCAGAGTTTTGCTTGGTATGGTTATGTTACTTGGAACCCTGACACAGCCACTTGTTTAATGACCATTTGAAGTTACAATGGCACTAACAAAAGCGACTTATGAGCATTTTCTCATTTATGACTGTTGCAGCATCCCCATGGTTACGGGGTAAAAATTCAGACACTTGACGACTTGCTCATATTGTTGTGGCCTGCCAACGGCTAGCGGAGCTGGCAGCAGAGTCGGACAGTGAAGAGGTCGGGGAGGAAGATGGACCAGTCCTGGAGGCTGAGGAAGGCTTGGACGAGGGCTCTGCATCAGAGGCAGAGATGGAGCCAGGGCAGTCTGGCAGTTATTAGCTGCCTTCAGAGCCGGATAGCAGTGAGGTAGGGGAGCAGCTGGAGCCTGCTCCCAATGTGCGCATGCACAGAGCTGCCGAAAGTAAAGAGCAATTATGAACTAAGGGTCGATGTGGGAGTAAAGCCACAGGTGGATGGTGAAAGAGGAGCAAAAGGGGAGGGGGCTTTTGCGGGAAACAATTTGTTTGTTCATCACAGAAGTATGAAGATCTGTCTGTGCACCTCAGGGACTCTGTGCGGAGTCCTTCCTTGTCAGCACCGCGTTTGGAAATACTTACTTGGCAGCTCTCCAAGCTAGATAAGGTCTGTGCTCCTAATGACACCCTTGGAAGACTGTTTGCCAGGCCTTTGGCTGAAAGTGAATGCAAGAAATTCACCTTCCTTTAATAAAAGGGGTTTTGCCAGGACAAAAGGTCTGCTTAGTGCTTTTGGGGGAAGCCTAAGTCAGAACACATATTTATGATGGTTGCAGCATCATGCGATGCTGCAACCTTCTGACAAGCAAAGCCAATGAGGAAATCAGATTCACTTAACAACCGCGTCACAACTTAATAGCTGCAATGATTTACTTAACAACTGTAGCAAGAAAGGTCATAAAATGGGGTGAAATTCAGTTAACAACTGTTTCACTTAGCAATAGAAATTTTGGACTCCGTTGTGGTCATAAGTCGAAGATTACCTGTGTAGGGACTCCTGCTCAAGCGGAGGGTTAGACTAGAAGATCTCCAAGTTCCCTTCCAGATCTGTTGTTCTGTATTCTGTAGATTTCCTATTTTTTCCTTACATGCTTCTTCCTATCCCCTTGCTTCTCTGGAGAAGCTAACAGGACGAATGTGGCTACAAGCTGTACCTTTGCTGTTTTGCTTGTCTAATTTGGACTTGCCTTTTATTCTAACTGCTATTTAAAAAGCGCCTGGAGAACAGACTCTTGCTGTTTCCCAAACCAGAAGATGGGTAGGGTGGCTGTATTATTCATTTATAACAAACATATTACAGAAATATTGGAAGCCTCCAGAGGTTCCACACTGTGCATAGATGAGGAGCTGGTAGCAGAGCTAATGTAAGAGTTGTAAGAGCTAATGCATTTTTTCCCTTTATGTGTTTTACTTTTCATTTGTGTTTTTCCCCCGGCCACTCTAAGAAAATCAGTGAATCAATCCAGAAACCCTGATCCCTGAAAGAACACTTTGATATTCGACTGGAGCTGTTTAGTTCAACCCTGCAAAGGCTAAAGAGCCATCGCAAAATGTCAAGCCTAGGATAACTGAATAAAAGAATTGCAAGGGATCTTCAAGATCTTCTAGTCCAAATCCCTCCTGCTCAAGCAGGAAACTTATACCATTTCAGACAAATGGCTGTCCAGTCTTTCCTTTTTTTTTCTTTTTTTATGTAAAAGTTTTTTATTTTTTAACAACAAACATAAACATAAAACAACAAATAAAACCTTCTTTCAATTGTACAGAGTGTCAGTCAGTACATGTTTCTTTTGCATAATATCTATAGTCTTTCCCTCTTACAGATATATTTATATTCAGATTATATTACTGAGCTTTCCATGTCATGTTTTGCTATTATTACATCATCATTAGACTTTAATTGCAAGTTCACATTATCCTTTTAGAGCAAATCTCAGTTTTTACTAGTTCTAGCTCATATTATAATTCATTCCATAATAAACATTTATAACATAGCATTACTATTGTATTATATTTACTATTGTATTACCTTTATATTATAATATATTTCATTTTCCTGTTTTTCTTTCTAGCTGTTAATAAAATAAATCCCATATCTTAAAATATTCTTTTTCTTTTTGCTCTCTAATTGCCAATGTTAATCTACTCATCTCTGCAAATTCCATTATCTTCTTTATCCTCCTCTATCAGAATTTTTTCATGTTTCCAGTTTTGAGCAAATACAATTCTAGCTGCAGTTAAAACATTAATAATCAAATATGTCAATTCTCTGTTGTATCCTTCAGGTAAGATACCCAATAAAAAATATATCTGGTTTCAAGTCTATATGCTGTTTTGTCATTTTTTTCCAGCCATGTATGAATTTTAGTCCAGTATCGTTTGGCTTCCACACATGTCCAAGCTGTCCAGTTTTTTCGTGAAAGCCTCCGGAGAAACTGCATGCCCACAGTTTCTGAAGGCCAATCATTCCACTGATAAATTGTTCTCATCGTCAGGAAATGTCTCCTTAAGTCCTATGTTGATTTTCTCCTTGATTAGTTTCCACCCACTGCTTCTTGTCCTTCCTTCAGATGCTTTGGAGAATAGCTTGACCCTTACCCCTGTTCTTTGTGGCAGCCCCTCAAATATCAGACACTGCTATCATGTCACCCTTAGTCCTTCTTTTTATTAACTAAACATACCCAATTCCTGCAATGATTCTTCCTATGATTCAGCCTCCATCCTTCTAATCTTCTTGGTTGCTCTTCTCTGCACTCATTCCAGAGTCTCAATGTCTTTTTTATAGCATAGTGACCACAACTGGATGCAGTATTCCAAGTGTGGTCTTCCTAAGGCTTTATAAAATGGTACTAATGATTATACTGTATATAAGTGGTATTAATTTCTCAGATCAACTGACACCCCTATTCAAAATCTGTTACAAGTTCTATGCCTTCAAACAGAAGCATGAAAAGCAAAAAAAATCTTACCAAGCATCATTTCCAGCAAAAACAATAGTATGATTGAAAACAATGCCAGTTAGATCCACCCCATCCAATAGCAGTTGGGAATCTCTGAACTTCTCCTTCAGTATCTTCTTCAGACTCACAACAGTGGAACTGTGAAGTATCCTTACGACAATTCGTTTTCTATCCCAATATTTGGAGATGAGGGTCTTCATCAGATAGGCCAGGGGTCTTCAAACTCGACAGCTTTAAGACTTGTGGACTTCAACTTCCAGAATTCCTCCTCCAGTCATAGCTCAGGAATTCTGGGAGTTGAAGTCCACAAGTCTAAAACTTGCCAAGTTTGAAGACCCTTGTTATAGATCCTAATCCACCATAATGGTTGGAGAAGGTAGAAAAGCATTTTTGGACTTCTCAGCCTAAAGCTGAAAAAAAAATGGCTGGCCCAAAGTCACCAACCAAAATGGTAGATTTGCCAACACCAAGTTCATCACCCTAACTCAGAGCTCTCCAAACTTGGCAAGTTTAAGACTTGTGGACTTCAACTCCTAGAATTCCTCCTCCAGTCATATTAGCTCGGGAATTCTGGGAGTTAAAGTCCACTTGCCAAGTTCAAAGACTTTAAGATAGACATTTGCTTAATAATGTCTTCTTTTTACTAATAGTGAAAGGCTTAAGGGGTTGTTTGTTCAGGGAGAATCTTGGAAGCAGACGTGAACAATGCTGAACTGGGCACGGCCCATCTGGCCTTGGGTTTGGTTTTCATCATGGAGTTTACCACATCCATCCTGGGCTGCTGGAAATACATCTGGGAATAATCTCATCTGTCATGCTTCAAGGAGACAGATTACCAACATATGTAAGAGGATGACAAAAACCACATGAGACACAAAAGGAAAAGGATTCTGGGGGACTTCGTCCATTATCACAAGAGGTGGTTGAACCTGTTGCGAGACCAAAACACCTGGAATTATAGTGGAGGAGAAAGATCAACATCTTCCACTTTTAAATACATGTCATTATATTCAGGACTCTTAAAAGGTAGCCTAAACTTTGAACGTTCTGTAGAAGTTTGTGTTTGTTTGCTTTTTATTATAGAGAACCCAACCCTGTGATTTTCCCTCCTGGTTGAGTCTGGTTGAACAATTTACTATCTCATCCACCTGTCATTTTGTCATAATTAAGGTTCTCTGAAGAGGTGGTATTCAGCTGGTTCTGACTAGTTCTGGAGAACCGGTAATGGAAATTTTGAGTAGTTCGGAGAACCAGCAAATCCCATTTCTGACTGGCCCTGCCAACCCCATCTCTTCTCTGCCTCCCAAGTCCCAGCTGATTGGCTGGGTCTTCTTTGGTTGCCCTGCACAGGAGAACGGAACTGGAAAGCAGGTTAGTGGGGTGGGGACGGAACGGGATTTTGCAGGAAACTTCCCCTGCTATGCCCACCAAGCCACGCCCACAGAACTGGTAGTAAAAAAAAAATTGAATCCCACCACTGGTTCTCTGCTATCACCAGCCAGTATTTTTCCATGGATAAATGAATACATCTGGATGTCAGAAATGGCAACATATAGAAGCCAAACCAGCAGGAAAATATTTCAGCTCTTCAACATTAAGTCAACTACATTCAGGCTGCAAAGCCTTGGACATCTAATAGATGACAGCAAGGAGCTAGAGTTTTCTGTATCACTTTGCTAATAGTTTTGTATTTTTGCAGAATGAATATAACTATAGCAGTATATTCATGTGCAAATTGAAGTTCCTGCATCAGACCAGGACTTATGAAAATACTTCTGCTGTATCTATTTATATATGAACACAGATGAAGATTGAATGTCCAGCTACAGACACTAATTGCCATAATATAATTGGTTTACAAAAAGAAACTGTTCCCTCTCTGGATCTTTGTGGTCCAGGATAAAGAGACACAGAGCTCTTAATGGAGAGCTAAAATTAAAACATATGCCCTTTATGAGGCTTTTTGGTAACAGGCTCCTGATTATAAACCCCAATCTTTGGATGCATAAGCCAGGAGCGTCCTTAGAAATCGAAATTTCCAAAGAAATTGACCTCTGCAAACTGCTCTCTGTTTGTTTGTTTTTAAACTTTTCATAAGGGTTTTTTCCCCATTTCTAAGTGAAAAACATTGGTGCAAGTGGCAATAATAGGGGGTTTGTCCAAAAGTAAATAAGGAAGAAAAGCAATAAGTATAATATTCATACAAATAATGAGAATCCTGCAAAAACAACACAAGGATGAAACAAGGATTTCTATTTAAGTTAGAAAGCTATTTTTAGTACTGGCATTTTTTAAAGCAGAACCATCTCTCCATTGCAAAAACAAGCCCAACCTAAATAACAGTTAATAATTGATTAACCTACATTAATGTTAATGATGCAGAATTTGCTTGAGCCCAAAGCTGGGCTCCCCTAACTGGAATTGCTTTTCTTGTTTCTCTTTCACATCTTATATCCTCTCACTGGATGTAAAAGCTAATTAGCCACCACCATCATCCCCGCAACAAAAGAAGACATTCGCACATTGTTTATTTTATTATTGATATCCTGCCTTTATTGTTTTGATAAATAACTCGGGGCAGTTAACATAGCTAATACTTTCCAGACATTTGATTAACCACAATGTATTTGAATAAATCCTGAATTTGCACAACTTGTTAAGCCACAAACCCGTTTTGCAAGCCACAATGGCTGAATTCACACAATATGTCAAACTAAAAGCACACTAATGCACTGTGTAATACATCCAAGGGGTCAAAAGTGGTAAAGCACATGTTATCTTAGTCAGGAATGTATCCAAGAATGTTGGTTATTGGACAGATTAGGCACATAATGATTTAAAATCTATATCTAGTAGCATCTTTGGGGTTGATTCTTTGCCAACAGGTCAAAAGGCCCTTCTATCTCTACCTGTTTCTACTCTCTTTTTACTTTCCTTATAAGGCTACTGAAGGGAAGGAGGGAAGAAAGATTGTAAAACCAACGTGATGGAGAGCCTAAAGATGAAGTAATCAGAGATGGCCCTGAGTCCAAATACAATGATGGCTCGATGGCCCCAAAATGTTGTTAGTTGTTTGCAAAAATGAGTCCAGCAAATGCATATTCATTCATACAATAAACGCCATTGCAAAAACCAATCCCAACCACAAAAAACTTCACTCAAGACCAGACTTATCCAGACTGCAAAGAATCCGCTCCCGTGAACTCCGAAAGGAACTCAAAAGATATCTAGACAATGGAGAGAAGGATCTCTACATTGACTACCGCACTGATTGTTTCAAAAGTAAGTCACACAACCCACAACTCCACATCCAACCCTACCTCATCCAACCCACCATCACTCAAAACTAGGCACGCATGCCCCTCAATTCCAACTACAACTGGCCTTAAATGCAAGCTACTCAATGCAAGAAGCCTTGTGAATAAAATACCTGAATTTCTCCACTTACTAAATATGGCTAAATTCAGCATCATATTTGTCTGTGAAACGTGGCTCAATGCATCTCTCCCTGACTCCATTACCACAGTAAGAGACTATCATGTTTACCGATCAGATCGTGAAATCTGTAGAAGAAATGATGTTGCTATCTTCTATAAAAAGTCCTTACATCTAAAAAATATCCAAGTTACCCAAGGGCTTGTTCTTCCTGAGACCATTATCTGTGAACTGTCCTTAAATATCACATTTTGATTATTACTATGTTACAGAGCCCCTGATTATGACACTGAACATGTAAACAAGCTAAATTCACTACTAACATGGGCAACATCCTGCCCACACACTTTTATCTTTCTTGGTGTCTTCAATCTACCTCACATTAACTGGACCCTAAACAAATGTAAAACTGAACCCACACATGCAACCTTCTACAATGCTGTAACAAACCTGGGACTGGAACGACTGGTAACCAACAATACTAGACTTAACAACAGCCTTGATCTCATCTTCTGCAACAGTTTGAATTCAATTCACATCTTCCATCTGATCTTTCCACAAGGCATTTGCAAAGGAAAAAAGAATCTTCTTCTTAATTATTTGGTTTTTTGAAAAGTATATCAAATATACAGGAGTGTAAAAGTAATAATCAAACTTGTATTCATTCAGAGCCAAAAAATATTAGACTCTAATAAATAAATATGGCAGTAGGTAGAAAACCAAACATATTTTGGTTGCTAAAATATGTGCATTTTCTATCTCAATTGTCTATTTCTCTGACTCAGTAACGTTGTTCAGTGTACTAAGAATCAACTGAATTTTGGAAGACTGCTTTTACTGTGGGACATATTCCCTCCCTGAAATATTTAACAGCTACGGAAGGTAAATATGGGAACTCAACATACAGGATGGACCCAACTGGTCAGGTACAAAGAATCAAGACCATGAGTTAAGTTGCAGTTCAGAAGATATATAGCTTATTCCTATATACAAGAATCTACTCAACTAATTTTAATGTTAAACTGATGATAAATAAGAATTCAAGAGGTTTGGGATTTAGACCAGGGGTGTCAAACTCAAGGCCCGGGGCCCAGATCTACCTCGCAGGGTACTTAGATCTGGTGTACAGGGCTGCTCTAGAACCAACAAAGGACCGGCCCGCGGTGCCTCTGCCAGCAAAAACGGAGCTCGGGAAGGCCACATGTGGCCCTCCTGAGCCCTGATTTTGGCCACAGTGGCCTCCTGCAGCCCTCTGCCAGCAAAAATAGATATCTGTTTTCTCTGAAAGAGCGCTACAGGAGGCCGTTGCAGCTGAAAATGGAGCTCAGGAGCCTGTTTTCACTGGCAGAGTGCTCGGGCCACCACAGGTGCCCCTGGCATGAGTGACAAGTTAGCCACACCCACATCAGCTCCCGAGGTCAAACACAACCCTGATGCAGCCCTCAATGAAATTTAGACCATTTGTGGGACCATTACACTCTAGGCTGATAACTCGCTTAACTCCATCCCCCAGCGCTGCCTGCTGTTCTCAGAGAGAAACCACTGCAAGAGTGTAATGATAGCAGGGGTGGGATTCTACAGGTTCTCACCTATTCGCTAGAACCGGTTGTTAACTTTCTAAGCAGGTCGGAGAACCGGTTGTTGGAAGAAATCTCCTTTTGCTTTTTTCCACCCTTCTTCCATTTTTGGCTGTATGCCCAGAGTTACTGTCTCCGAAGGAGTTTTTTTTTTTTTCCTTTGCTGGTACTTTCTTAAAGGGGAAGGGTTGTTTTAAGCTTTTTACACTGCTGTTGGGAGGAAATACTCCCCTGTTGGAGTTAGCACTTTGAAGAAATAATTGAATACTGAAGCAGAGCTGCCAGGAAGAAGCTTTTAATGACAAGGAGCCAAGATGAGTGACATTCAGCAAGGCTTCTTGGCTAGCTAGAAAGATTGACATTCGAACGTGAGTTTACATACCCTTTTTGAGTTTTGGTCTAAAACTGGTGACCATTCAAAGTTACAATGGCACTGAAAAAAGGGACTTATGACCATTTTTCACGGTTACGACTGTTGTAGCATCCCCACTGTCATGAGAGGACAGGTGAGGAGAAGCGCCCCTTGATGTGAGTGACATCAAGTTGGCCACGCCCACCCAGTCACATGACCAGCAAGTCATGCCCACCAACTAAGCCACGCCCACAGAACCGGTTGTTAAAAAAATTGAATCCCACCCCTGAATGATAGTTTATTTGTTTCAGCATAACATGTAATGAAACCATGGTCTTTTTTTCTACTTTGGACAGGAAGGGAAGGAGGGAGGGAGGAAATGTACTGAAAATAAATGGCCATTTTTAAAGCAGACACAATACAGAAATATTAAACACTTATATAACGTCCTTGAAAGCATAACATGTTTCCTAGGCAAGTCTATAATTGCTCCTCAATGAAACAAGGACCTGGGGATCCATCTAAGCTGGAGAAGTTTGCCAGCAACCATTTTGAGTGGTTTGTGCTAGGATATCCATTTTTTCGTTCCCTGTCATTTCTTCTGATGAGGGGATTTGTCGAGCTTCAAACAACTCATTTCTGTTTTGGAGACTGAGCTCAGAGACTTCAGAGTGCTGCTGTAAACAATGTTAATGACAGCCAAAACATGTGCTAAGCATACCTTTTTTCCCAATGAAAACCAGCAAGTCCTGCTTATAAATACTTAGGCTGCACAGATTATCATAAATACACACTAAGGGCAGAGAATTACTTTTTAAAAATTGTGCAGCTGGCAGAAATTTAACCGATATGGGTTCTTTTCTTTTCTTTTCTTTTCTTTTCTTTTCTTTTCTTTTCTTTCTTTTCTTTCTTTCTTTCTTTCTTTCTTTCTTTCTTTCTTTCTTCTTTCTTTCTTTCTTTCTTTCTTTCACTCTTTCCTTCCTTCCTTCCTTCCTTCCTTCCTTCCTTCCTTCCTTCCTTTCTTCTTTCTTTCTTTCTTTCTCTCCTTCCTTCCTTCCTTCCTTCCTTCCTTCCTTCCTTCCTTCCTTCCTTCCTTCCCTTCCTTCCTTCCTTCCTTCCTCTCTCTCTTTCTCTCTTTCTTTCTTTCTTTCTTTCTTTCTTTCTTTCTTTCTTTCTTTCTTTCTTTCTTTTCTTCCTTCCTTCCTTCCTTCCTTCCTTCCTTCCTTCCTTCCTTCCTTCCTTCTTTCTTTCTTTCTTTCTTTCTTTCTTTCTTTCTTTCTTTCTTCCTTTCTTTCTTTCTTTCTGCAAGGCATGGGATGATTTAGTAAGTCTCTCAGCTCCTGTCCCAGCTTGCCAAGAATCAACTTCAACCATCCAGCAGGTACTCCAAACCAGCTTGAAGGAAAATGTACCTTCCTGGGTGTGTACGTGTCAAAATCTGCACAGCGGAGGGTTGATGTCACACCTGCCGTCTTGCAGATTTTGAATTCTCCCAGGTCCTCTGAAGTTTGGCACCCAGTCCAGTTCATAAATATAACTTCTCTTCTTAGTAAATACGTTGCTGCAGTTTAAGCCATGGTGCTTAAGAACTTGCCAAGTTTGCTTCTGGCTGTGTCTCCTCTGGCAGCACACAAGGATGCTTTGACTCTCTTGGCTTTTTGCCATGTCCCCATGACACTGCCTTCAAGCACCGATCTATTCTCCAAAGCCCCCGAAGGCAGGACAAGAAGTAATGGATGGAAGTTTCTCAAAGAGAAATCCAACCTAGAACTAAGGAGAAATGCCCTAACAGGGAGAGCAATTAACCAGTGGAACAGCTTGCCTCCAGAAGTTGTGGGCGTTCCATCACAGGAGGTTTTTTTTTTAGAAGACAGTAGACAGCCATTTGTCCAGAATGGTTTAGGGTCTTCTGCTTCAACAGGGAGCTGTGATGTCTCCTTTGGATGAATCCTCCGACACTTCCTCAGAGGCTGGCTTGAGGGGGAATGAGAGCATTCCTAGGCATTACTGACCCTGAATTGCTGGCAGAACAGTTTGCAGGCCTGTGAAGAAGAGGTGGAGGAGCTGCATGCCATTGTGGATCTCAGAGCACACAGGGCAGAGAAGCAGAGGTCTGCCAGATTACTCAGAAAAAGGCCTCGCCCTTCTTGATGGGCTGTACCGGGAAAGTTATTTAGCACAGCAGGCAGAAGGTAGCATTGCTGGAAGCAACGTGTGTGGGTTGTGGCTGTGTGCTTGTTTGTGTTTCCTGAGACTCTGAATTATTATTATAGCCCATGAGCTAATATGGACTTTAAGTTTTGCCTGGGGGCTTTATATTTGTTTATTCAGTTGGGACACTTATAAAGCCAGGGGAAGAGAATTACTGACAAATAAAACCCTCCATAAAACACACTGGTGTTTGAGTGTGAGTGAAGGGGGCAGCACACCACTCAGCAATTCAAAATAATGCAATACTGCAAGTAGATAAATGGGTACCACTTCAGTGCGGGGGGGAAAAATACTTAGCCTGTGTTTGTGTGTGCGGTGAGTGGAAGGCAGTGCTGGATCTGATCAGATGTGAGGCATCACGATATGAGGCGAGTGGAGACCGGTGGAAGAGCCAGAAACCTGAGCGCCAGTAGCTAATTGGTGTAAAGTTAGTTTGCCCCTGGGAGTGCACCAAAGATAGGGGTGCAAGCTCAGAACAGAATGAACTAGCAATCTAGACCAGGGGTCCCCAAACTTGGCAACTTTAAGACTTGTGGACCCCAACTTCCAGAATAGCTGGCTAGAGAATTCTGGGAGTTGAAGTCCACAAGTCTTAAAGTTGCCAGATTTGGAGACCTCTGGTCTAGACTGTCAGGACTGCATTGTGACTAGCATGGGTAGAGTTCCCTGACATTGTATGCCGTGTGCTAAATAAATGTAGCTCTGGAGACTTCAAAAGTGGATGGGACTCAAAGATATAGATGCTATTTTTCTGGCTTGAGGAACATTGTGGAAGAGAGGAAAATTCAAAATAGATGCTCTTATTTGGAAAGGAAGCTAACGGCAAAAAAAAAAAAAAACCCATCCCAATAGTCTAAATGTAATAAGCATTAAAATGAGGAACAGGGTGACATCTCTTGTGGTCCTCAGGCAGCATACAATGAGAAAGCATGGTCCCCAAACACAAGGAGATTGCCTCTGGCGGACCTGTTCATGCCATACATTTACCATGGTTCACGTAATAGTGGTTTACTCAATTCAATTTCACAATTCACTGAACCATACATTAGCAATACATGCTAGATTTGCACATAAGCATCAAGCTAAAATATGGTTGTCTATTTAGCAATTCAGAGTGTAAGGCCCTCACACCCAACTGGGACTGAATCTGCTTCTTGTTGTTCTTAGTCGCAAAGTCGTTGAAAACCCATTGCAACCCCGTGGACAATGTTCCTCCAGGCCTTCCTGTTCTCTACTTGTTCTGACCCAGGCTTCCCAAAAGTACGAAGCCAACTTCTCATCCCAATAAAACCCCTTTTATTTAGTTTAAAGTGAATTCCTCTCCATCAAAGTCTTTCAAGAGATTTCACGACTACATACCTTTATCAGGCTTGTTGACCTGCCAGGCTGATATCTTCCAAACGCCACTCTGTAGCAGAAAATACTTGGCAAGAAGTCAGGAACAGATCTTCACCCTAATAGTCTCCTTCAAACACCGCTCCCCTTTCGCTCCTCCTTATTCCCTATGGGAGGGGCAATTCACCATCCACCTGTGGCTTTACTCCCACGTCGACCTCTGTTCCTTAGCTGTTCCCTTCTTCTGGCAGTTCTGTGCATGTGCACATCGGGAACAGGCTCCAGCTGTTCTTCTGCCCCACTGATCTCTGACTCTGAAGGCAGCTGGTAACTGTTGGACGGCCCTGGCCCCATCTCTGCCTCCAATGCAGAGCCCTCACCAGAGCCTTTCCCAGACTCTAGGACTGGCCCATGTTTCTCTCCAACCTCCTCACTGTCCAAATTTTCTGCCAGCTTCACTGGCTGCTGGTGGGCCACAACACTACCATCTCCCGGAGTCCATTTAAGCTCTCACCAACTGCTTCAGCGACTCCATCCATCTAGCTCATTCTCTGCCACCCACTTCTCCTTTTGCCCTCAATCGTTCCAAGCATTAGGCTCTTCTCCAGTGAATCTGCTTCTACACTGATCCACAATTGGAGGTGTGAATACAAAGCTCTCTACGCATCATTGGGGACATTCACGTATATTTTGGAACCCTTGCAGTTCAAACGATCGTCTCTTTATCTGCACTCTCCCATTCCGTTCCAAGACCAGCCTAGATTTATTGGTCTGTATCTATTGCAGACCATATCAATCAGATGTAAATGTGCCTGGTTCTTTTCTTTGCCAAAGGCAGGATGCACACATGTTTATCCCAAAGAAGTTGATGCAGAATTGGAGTTCTTGTCTGGGATGAAAGATCTCAGCTTCTGATCTCAAGATCTTGCTAAGACGAGCATTTTGGTTCATCACCAGAAACAAGGAAAGGTGGACAATTAATGTTACTGCTGGTCTCTCGAGGGGACGGACAACCATGTTCAAATTACTCTTCAAAAACTTATGAGCGAGGACACATTTTCTGTGAGTCAAGACACCTGACACCAAACTATCTTCTTTAAATGTTTCCTTTTCCTCCAGCTGTTTGGCAGCCCCTCCCCCCCACCTCAACCCTGTCCTGCAGCCTTCACTGCTTGTGAGTCCACCCAAAATATCTCTCCCCACCCCTCAGCTCTCCAACTTTGATCCCTTTAACAGTTCAAAGTAGTTCACTTACTACCCGTCTGGTTAACAGAGGCCTAATCAAAACCCGCCTTGCCTAATGGGAACTCGGTTTTGGAAAGATTTATATCAAACAAAATGCCTTTAAAAAGAGGATCTGTACTGTTTACAACCGAGTCCCTTTTAGTTCCATCCTGGGCTTTGATGGGAGGGCTGTGGCTTCAAACATGGTATTGTTCTTGGCTTGTTCATGTTTTGCTAGAGATCCAGACAACTTATATCCTAAGGCAGTTGACAATTTCAAAGGGAAAACAGACACTCACCAGAGAGGGGCAGAGATCAGCACGCATTTCTGCAAATTTTAGCAATTAGGAGAGTTTATTTATTTACTCGATTCACATAGCTGCCCACGCAATAAGTGGTTCATGGCCACTTACAATTAAAACATCAAAAATAGTATAAAATATCACAATTCCAGTCTATGGAGATTCTCAGTCATCCAGATGATGCTTTTTCAAACGGCACCTGGGCTTTGTTTTTCCCTGAAGACATTTCACTTCTCATCCAAGAAACTTCTTAAGTCAGAACTGCCTTATAGGATAGTGGAGAACGAGAATGAGCAAACAATTTAGGTTTCTCGTAGTATCTAATTCTTGCAGGTTGGTTAATTTCCTTTCAATGTACTCCTCCCATCTCTTGGTATTGTTGTTTTGCGCCTGGACAACCCCTGGCAGTCTTACCAGTGGTGGGATTCAAAAATTTTTACTATCGGTTTTGTGGGCGTGGCTTGGTGGGTCTGGCGTGGCTTGGTGGGCGTGACTTGGTGGGTGTGGCAGGGTAAGGATACTGCAAAATCCTCATTCCCTCCTCACTCCTCCCCATTTCTGGGGAAAGGTTACTGCAAAATCCCCATTCTCTCCCCACCCCACTAACCTGCTTTCCAGCTCCGTTCTCCTGTGCAGGGCAACCAAAGTAGACCCAGTTGATCAGCTGAGACCCGGGAGGCAGAGAAGAGGTGGGGGCAGGGCCAGTCAGAGGTGGTGTTTGCTGGTTCTTTGAACTACTCAAAGTTCCTGCTACCGGTTCTCCAAAGCTGGTCAGAACCGGCTGAATACCACCTCTGAGTCTTATTGGCAAGATTTCAGAAGTAATTTCCCTTTGCCTTCTTCCTAGAAATGAAGGAAACTGACTGGTCCGAGGTCACCTGTCAGATTTCCCTCTAAGCAGGACCAGAGATCATGGTCTCCTGGTTTCTAGAATGCTGCTTTATTTATCTATCCAATCTTTAAGCTGCCCATCTCCTTATCGAAGGAACTTTTATACATTTTATACATTTGATCGATCAATCTATCATTGCCTTAATCATCGCATTAAACTGGTTCTCACTATTGTTATGCTATTACAAATTGCCAGTGGTGGAATTCAAAATATTTTACAACCAGTTCTGTGCGTGCGTGCTCCATGCATGGGGAGTGTTCTAAAATGGGCAATTTTAAGCACGAAAACTTACCTTACCGTCAGCGCTGGTGAGTAAAACAGCTGAGGCATGGCAATCGCTTCTGCCGTGCCCATCAGCTGAGCTACAAACAAAGGAAATATAGGACAGGAAAGGGCGGGGCAGGTGGGTGCGGCAATTGCTGACCGTTGCTACCAGATCGTGAGAATCAGTGCGAACCGGCAGCATACCACTAATGCAAATTGCTCAAGAGCGTCTTTCCACTTTTCACTTTTCAGCCCATGCTACTCCAGAACAAGTCTAGGAATCATTCTCTTAAAAATTGGCACTCGGGTGCACCTTTCTTTTAAATGCATCCTCCCTTTTGAGGGCAAGCCACACTGCAAAATGCAGAGAAGCCACAATGCCAAAAGCAAACTGCAGTTTGGCTCAGTTTGACGGCATGAAATGGGATCAGCTTGGACTTAAAGCAACTTAATATTTTCCCCTTCATCCCTGGTGGGGCATGTTATTACAGCATTAGAAGGGAAATAAACCTCAGTTGCCAACTGGGTTTGACTTTTTAATGGGAGGAGAGGAGATTAGTGTTGCTATTCTTAATGGTAGCTATACCCTTTCAGTGTTTCCGTTTTAACATTTTTATGGAATTATAAAATATGATAAAATACAAAAGCAAATAGAAAAGCAGTGGGGAAGAAAAGGCAGAAGAAAAGTGAGGAAGGATAAGGGAAAAAAAAGAAAAAGGAGCATTGATTTCCAGCTCTCTCTGTTGCAGTAAAATAAGGCATTAACATCAAATCACAGCGTTTTGCTTTTTCGTAATAATATGAGCCAGCCATTTCTATAAAGATCTATCAATCGACTTGGTAAAACCCAAAGTCAGAGTTTCATCCTTTTCCACTTCAAGCGGTCTCCAAGTGGAAACCAAAGTACCTACAGTATGTTCTTTTCTTTAATCAAAGTAGTCATTTTTGCCATTTCAGTTCTAAAATACCCTTTCAGCAGAGGGGGTATTCAGCCGGTTCTGACCAGTTCTGGACAACCGGTAGTGGAAATTTCGAGTAGTTCAAAGAACTGGCAAATACCAACCTCTGACTGGTCCCACCCCCCCATCTATTATCAGCCTCCCAAGTCCCAACTGATCAGCTGGGTCTTCTTCGGTTGCCCTGCACAGGAGAACAGAACTGGAAAGCAGGTTAGTGCGGTGGGGAGGGAATGGGGATTTTGCAATAACCTTCCCCTTCCACGCCCACCAAGCCAGGCCCACAGAACCAGTAGTAAAAAAATGTTGAATACCACCACTGCCTTTCAGTGTTAAAGTAAGAAATTGTGGAAACATTTTTGAAGAGCATGTTTTTGCAACAAAACTTTGTTTCAGCTCGGGATCATATAGTTTTGAGGGAGGACCCGCCCCCTCTCCTAGAAGAATGAAATATTTTGAGAAATATGAAAAAGGCAGAGTATTATATTTCCCTAGATGAGAAATGGAGAAACGTGCTCTTGGAAAGCAGCCTCCACCTTCCTTCATAGCCCCCAGTGGATATTTTCTGCCCGTTAAGAAAGACTGAGTCATCCTATCTACAAAATAAAAGACCTTCAACTCCAGGATGGTGAGATTAAGACATGACCCCTCAGGACATAATAGGATTAACCCGCCAGCAGCAGAGCACACTACATTTCACAATCTCCTAAGGACATTGTGTCAGAGTCCAAACTTCAACCCAACCTGGGAGCTCAGATAACCTACAGAGCCAGCTATGACCCCTGCAACAGCCAATAGAATACATGTTCTTGCGCAGGAACAGGAAGCTCGAGTGCAAAGCCCAAGAGAAAGTACCCCTCACTCTCAACTCCACGTGGTCAGCTGCCCAGAACCACCCATGTGGTTCTGCGTCCTCATTAAACCATCTTTCCAATCAGCCTCCATGTTTCCGGTGTCTTCCGCCTGGCTTGGAACTGAACCAGGTCGATATTTCTCCCAACCGTTTGATGCTGTCCTTAACTGATGTTTAAGTGATGGGAGGATCCCATTAGACCTTCATTGGGATACCTTCATTGACTCTGGGACTGCCATCATTAAATGGTATCGCTGGATTACGCAGCTTTTGGTCCTGGTTTGAGATCTGTAACTTTATCTCCTCCCTTTGAAAAGCTTTGGGTTTCAAGCTAGCGCTTCACATCACTTTCTGGTCTGCCCCTCGGTTGTATGTTTTTAACACAAAATTAAAGCGTTTGACTTGGTTTTGCAAATTGCTTCAAGAGCACTGCCAACCAGCAGCCCACTGCATGTTCTAAAATAAACGAATAGTCTAAAAGCAGCCAAAGGTTTGAGATGAGGAAGGAATGAGTGATTGCAGCTTTAGAAAAGGGTTGTGTGGGTCTTTCTGGTGCTTCCCTCCCTTGGCTTGCAATGTGGGCAGGAAGGCCTCTTCTGTTGAAAAGGGCTGGACCTTGCCAGGCGCTTGGGAGTGATGGGGTCCTTCCGCTTCCCCCATTCCACTTTCACCTTCTTTGTTCACCTGCCAAGGTGGAGAGGAGGGGAGATCACCTTGCAGGAACTTCATAGCAGGAGTACAACCACAGCTGGACTCAGAACTCCTGCTACTAAGCGAGACAGTTGTTAAGTGAGTTTGGCCCCATCTTATGACCTTTCTTGCCATGCTTAGTAAGTGAATCGCTGCAATTAAGTTAGTAGCATAGTTGTTAACCGAATCTGACTTCCTCCTTCTTTTCTGATTTACAAAAGGTGATCATGTGACCCTAGGACAGGGCAACCATCATAAATGTTGTTGCGCAGTGGCTGAATGTTGATCATGTGATGTGATGACCTGGAGTGTAACACAAATGTAACAAAATCCAAAAGGTAAATAAATGTCCTTTAATGCCTCCAACTTGGCCCCACTGTTCAATAATTCTCAGTTGGAGATAAAACTTATTCAAAAATAGTATTCAAAAGAAAGCAATACAGTCCAAACTCAATGAGCAGATAAAGGTGAAATGAAAAACCAAAACAAACTACAATGAAGCAAGTTCCACAACAGACCAGGATAAGTAAGTACCAAATTCAAGGAGATAACAAGGCACAGTCTGTTGGAAGGATGCCAACCAAGATAACTTCAGCTCAAAATAAAACACACTTTGCTTCTGGCAATGCTGTGTTGTAACCGTCTCTCTTATATACTATTCTCCCCAGCTGCAATTAATGAGGGGGATCATGGCCGCTTCCTCTCTCATAAGCCAAGTTGTTTCCTTCTCCATCCCTCCCTGCGTGTCCTAGGATGAAGAGGGGATGGGCCTGGTTCTTCCTCTGACTGCCCAGTCAACCTCTGCCCTTCCCTAACCTCCTCCACAACCTCCGGAGCCACACCTACATTCCCTGTCGGCTGTTCTTCCTCTACCTCAGAGTCCGATTCAACCAAGGGCATCACATGTGACCACGAAGATGCCGTGGTGGTTATCAGTAGGAAAAACGGACATATGACTTACTTTGTAAATTCAAACAGTCGCTAAATGAACTACTGTAAGTTGCTAAATTGACTTGCATCTGCAGACTTTGTGATGTGGACTCCAAGCTCAAAGTAATAGGAAACCCTACATCGATAGAGGTTTGTGTACATCTCTTCATCCCATCCATTTCTTAAATTAAAAGCTCGTGATAGCAGAGGACTATGGCAAATCTCTCACGAGAATTTCTCCACCGCAGTATTTCTTCATTTCTCTTCTCAGCACTCTTCCTATAATACTTCCTGGCTCTTCGATCATCAGATTACCTGCCCACTTGGGCATCACAATTTTTGTTTTTATCCTCCAAAACTGACCCACCAATTGCGAATCCTGGCTGCCTGGGTGCCACGTAACACTAGAAGGTCTTTCTTGAGTCACCATCTTGCGAAGAGATGGAAAAATCTGGCTCTTGAAGCTGATTTTAAAAAAAACAAAAAAAACCCAGTATTGTTCCGACTTTCTACCACTTCCTGCCATCTGGGATCAGGGACTTGAAAGCAGTACTGGTGAAGTTAGGCTCCACACTCAACTCTTTGTTCTGTCAGTCAAGAAACTCTAATGTGTCATTGTTTTGATCTTCTATATTTAGAAGCCGTTGCTCCTACCATTCCCTCCCACTCTCCCAATATTCAGTTACACTTTTAATCTGCCCAAGGAGCAGAACCTGGGATGGACCGATGCCAGGGCCTGCTCCAGATTTGGAAAAAATCCAGGATCTCCTTGAAAAGTCAAGGGATGGTTTGTTCGTGTGAGAGTGAGGAAGTCCACCTCCTCTTCTGAGCTAGGAAATAAATTCTGTCAATGTTTGTGGGCCTCATAGGAGCTCTTGGTAAGATATTGTCAGGGAATTGCTCATCACTGACCTCTCCCTGGGATGATTCCTTCTCATCATTTTTTGTTCATCCAATTAATCAGCAGATGTGCAAACAAACACCTGGGGTTTTTTTTTTTGCACTGCGTCACTCCTCTTACCTGCTGGTGCCGTTATTCACTGACAAATATAACTGAAATGTAAGTTCTTGCAGCCTTGCTGTGTTTTTCCCTGGCTTCTAAATATTTTTCCCTCATTGAAAACTGGGACTTCTGGTCTGGAAAATAGGAAGGGTATTCAAGCTGAGGTTACAACTTAAAACATAGAATTATGTCCGGAATGTGTACACAAGGAAGGATATAAAAACGGGAACATCAATTATTCAATCTGGAAGCTGTGCCCCTGAATTACAGCCTTTTATTTTCCAAGGGTATTGGCCAACAGTATTTAGCAATAAAACAGCTACTTCTCTGTATCAGAGGTGGCATTCAGCAGGTTCTGACCAGTCCTGGAGAACCGGTAGTAGAAATTTTGAGTAATTCAGAGAACCAGCAAATCCCACCTCTGACTGGCCCCACCCCCATCTATTCTCTGTCTCCCGAGTCCCAGCTGATTGGCTGGGTCTTCTTGTGTTGCCCTGCATAGGAGAACGGAGCTGGAAAGCAGGTTAGTGGGGTGGGGAGGGAATGGGATTTTGCAATAACCTTCCCTTGCCATGCCCACCAAGCCATGCCCACCAAGTCAAGCCACACCCACCAAGCCACGCCCAGAGAACCGGTACAGTAGTAAAATTTTTGAATCCCACCAGTCCTCTATCTGTGATGTCATCCCTTCCTTCTAGTAAACCTTTTAATCCAAAGGCTGCAAACTCCAACCTTCCAGATATTCTCAAACATTTATTTATTTCTTGAGATCGATACTTCTTGCCAAGAGATTCTGAAGGGTGAAGACATCAACACATCCATATAAATTTAAAACACATGTGCAGGAACCCACCACCGTAGAAAGCAAAAGTGAAGAATGGCAACGGAGGATAAACACATTAGCACAAATTCACACAACTCGTGAACTAAACCAAGGGTGTCAAGCTCAAGGCTCACAGGCTGGATCCAGCCCATGGGGTGCGTAGATATGGAAACGGTGAAGGACCGGTGCCCCTGCCAGCAAAAACGGAGCTCAGGAGCCTGTTTTCGCTGGCAGAATGCTTGGGCCACTATAGGCGCCCCCCAACACAAGTGATGTTGAGCTGGCCATACCCCCCTCCCCGACCATGGTCCCCCCTGAAGTCAACTACAACCCTGATGTGGCCCTCAATGAAATCAAGTTTGACACCCTTGAACTAAACTTGATCTCCCAACTTGATCCTGCAGAACCAGGAACAATCTAATTTTAGGTGGAATTTTGCTCCAAAGGGTGGTGAACATGATAGAGAAGGGGTAATTCCTGCGTCCACCAGATAGCAATAGCCCTTAGACTCATATCCTGCTCCACAGTGCTTTTACAGCCCTCTCTAAGCAGTTTACAGAGTCAGCATATTGTCCCAAACAATCTGGATCCTCATTTTACCCACCTTGGAAGGGTGGGAGGCTGAGTCAACCTTCAGCCAGTGAGGATCGAACTGCTGGCAGTAGGCAGAGTTAGCCTGCAATACAGCACTTTAACCACTGCACCAATACAGCATGCTTGCTTGCTTGCTTGCTTGCTTGCTTGCTTGCTTGCTTGCTTGCTTACTTGCTTGCTTGCTTCTTTCCTTCCTTCCTTCCTTCCTTCCTTCCTTCCTTCCTTCCTTCCTTCCTTCCATCCATCCATCCATCCATCCTTTGCAATAGCACTTATATACGGCCTCACAATGCTTTTACAGCCCCTCTCTAAGTGGTTTTACAGAGTCAGCCTCTTGCCTCCAACAATCTGGGTCCTCATTCTACCCACCTCAGAAGGATGGAAGGCTGAGTCAACCTTGAGCTGGTCAGGATTGAACTTCCTGGCTATAGGCAGAGTTAGTCTGCAATACAGCACTTTAACCACTGCACCAACATGGCTTCCTTCCTTCCTTCCTTCCTTCCTTCCTTCCTTCCTTCCTTCCTTCCTTCCTTCCTTCCTTCCTTCCTTCCTTCCTTAATTAATCAATCAAACAATTATTAGATAACAGGTATAAGTATAAACATGGTTATAAATATATGAAATGGATACGAATAAGAAAAAAAAAGAAACAATAGGACAGGGACGGTAGGCACATTGGTGCGCTTATGCACGCCCCCTACAGACCTCTTGGGAAAGGGGTGAGGTCAATAGTAGACAGTCTAATGTTGAAGATTTGGGGGTTTGGGGAAGAAATCACAGAGTCAGGTAGAGTATTCCAGACATTGACCATTCTGTTGCTGAAGTCGTATTTCCTGCAATCAAGTTTGATGCGATTAACCTTGAGTTTGTATCTATTGTTTGCTCTTGTGTTGTTTTGGCTGAAGCTGAAGTATTCATTGATAGGTAGGACATTGCAATATATAATTTTGTATGCTATACTTAGATCAAACTGAAGGCGGCATAGTTCTAGGTTGTCTAGGTCTAAAATTTCAAGTCTGGTGGCATAAGGTATGTGTAGAGGAATGGAGGATTCTTCTCATTAAATATTTCTGGACTTTCCCAATTGTATTAATATCAGATATGTAATGCAGGTTCCAGACTGATGAGCTGTATTCAAGTATTGGTCTAGCAAATGTTTTATATGCTCTAGTTACTAGAGTGATATTACTGGAGAAAAAGCTATGCAGGATTAGGTTAACAACTCTTAACGCCTTTTTGGCTATGTAGTTACAGTGGGCTCTAGCACTTAGATCATTTGAGATGAGTACTCCAAGGTCCTTGACAGAGTTTGGATCATCAACAAGGTCCTGACTATTCAGCTTGTATTTTATTTTTTGATTTTTTTGCCAATATGTAAGATAGAGCGTTTATTTGTTGAGATTTGAAGTTGCCATTTGTTTGACCATTCTGACACATAGTTGAGGTCTTTTTGAAGGATAGCAGCATTGTCAGTAGTGTTGAATAGTTTTACATCATCAGCGAAAAGGACGCAGTTGCTCTTAATATAATCACAGAGGTCATTAATATATAAAATATATAATATTTTACAGCCCTCTCTAAGCGGTTTACAGAGTCAGCCTATTGCCCCCAACCAATCTGGCTCCTCATTTTAACCACCTCGGAAGGATGGAAGGCTGAGTCAATCTTGAGCCTGGTGAGATTCGAACTGCCAAATTGCAGTCAGCTGGCAGTCAGCAGAAGTAGCCTGCAGTACTGCACTCTAACCACTGCACCACCGTGGTTCATCATATGCTTTAAGAGTTAGGATTCAGAGCATGTCCTTATTACATTTGATGGGACAGGTAGAAAGCATTGGAGAAACATAGTCTCACCTATCCCTGTTGATGGCCATGCTGGTTTAGGCTGTGTCCAATAGCTTGGAAAGGCTCCTTTCAGTTCTTGTTTAAAGTGAGAAAAAGTTCTCCAATAACTCTTTGATACATCGCTGGGGATCTAATGTCTAGGAATCTTGCAGGACTGTTCCTCAGATCAACGCAGAATGGAAAGATAAACCAGACTTTTCTAACTGCAAGAAAATAGTAATTACCTTGCTTGCAATGTCTAGTCTTTGCAGGTTGATCATTTCTGCGGTTAGATGTTTTCCTGACTGTGGAAGTATCAATTAACCACCCATACTTAGCCAGCATTTTCTTTGCTGAGGGTGAATAATTGTCTACCTTTCCAGAGATGTGGATCAAACCCCAGGCTCCCCCTGTTCACAGTGACTTGCCTTGATGGATATTTGATGGGATGAACAAAACCAGGAGGTCTTTCCTTCCATTGCTGCCCCACACAAAGTAAACAAGGATGTTGCCTTTTGGTGGTTATGTTTCTGAGGCCGGATAGGGATTGATAATGGATACAGACACACACACACACACACACACACACACACACACACATCTGTAAACAGAAACCTCTTTGGAAGGAAGGGGGGAAGTGCATCTGGGCTACTTAGGTAACATCAACTCAGATTGGAACAAAAGATGTTGGGCTCATGCGGAAGATAAAACCATTCAAAGCTTCTATTGTCATAAAAGAGTCCTTGGTTGTCCTCCTCCTCCTCCTCCTCCTCCTCCTCCTCCTCCTCCTCCTCCTCCTCCTCCTCCTCCTCTTCTTCTTCTTCTTCTTTTCCCCTTCCCCTTCTTCTTCCTTCTTCTCTTCCTCCTTCCTCCTCCTCACGCCAGAAACCTTTCTTCTCCTTCTTTTTGTCCTTGCTCCTCCTCCTCGTCTTCTTCCTCCTCCTCCTCCTTCCTCCTCCTCCTCTTCCTCCCCATGCCAACCTTTCTTCTTCTTCTTCTTCTTCTTCTTCTTCTTCTTCTTCTTCTTCTTCTTCTTCTTCTTCTTCTTCTTCTTCTTCTTCTTCTTCTTCTTCTTCTTCTTCTTCTTCTTCTTCTTCTTCTTCTTCTTCTTCTTCTTCTCCTCCTCCTCCTCCTCCTCCTCCTCCTCCTCCTCCCCTCCATCATTCCCCAGGATTTGAAAGTCTTTGGAATTTACGTTGCTTTCAGCCAGTCAATCCTCCCGGAAGGAGATGACGTGCTAGAGAGGGAGGAGGAGAAATGGGGAAGAACACATCGGGCTTAATTAGACTGTCTCCAAAGCCGTCTCTTTGTGGCCTTGCGCTGATTGCAACAAAAAGCATTATTAATGTTTCCCATTAGTTCAAAAACCTTCCCTTCTTTGCAGAAGGTTTGTTTTCTTTTGGCTGCTTTTAAAGACTTAGCTGAAACGGTGAGGGGGGAGGAGAAGGGCTTCATAGTTGTATGGAATTGGCACAGTGCATCCTTTTAACTCTGGCGCATCCTTTTAACTCGGAGTTGCCTAGAGAACGGGCCAATTTTGCGGCATGCTGTTGGTTCCTGCCTTTTCTCAGAGGGGTTTCCCCACATCCAAAATGTTAAGACAGTGACCCTCCTTTTGGTTAAACACCCCCCCCCCCCAAATCCAGGGGCTGAGGATCTTTGCTCAGGACTGAAAACTGGGATCTCCTTGACAGCCATCTTAAAAGAGTCCTTTAAGTCAGTGGCACCAGGGGTGGGCTTTCAAAATTTTAACAAAGGGTTTCTCTGCCTGGTTGCTGGGTGAGCGTGGCATGGTGGGCGTGGCCTAGTCAGCCTCCTGCACCACGGCAGCGGGGTGTGTGTGTGTGTGTTTGCCCTCCCTGGCCTCTGGAGGCTTTCCATGAGTCTCAGGAGGGTCAAAATGGCCTCCCTGGGCTCCGGAAGTCAGAAATGGGCCCATTTCCGGCCTTCCCGAACTTCCGGGAGGCCCATTTTTAACCCAACCGAGCCTCCATATGTGCCCTGCACTTACCTGCATCCAAAAACGGGCCACCTGGGGACTCCTGGGAGGGGAGGGGTAGGCGGGACCAGCCAGGAGTGGGATTTGGGAGTTCTCCAAACTGCACGGAATCTTAGCTAGGGGCTCTCCTGAACCCCAGCAAACCCCCAGCAGCCCACTCCTGAGTGGCCACCCCAACTTTTTGGACACGAGGGCCCAGTGCTGTGGGGAATGGTTTTCCCACGGACTGGAGGGGATGTGGTTTTGCTTGCTGCCTGCATCCCACAGGTGGGGCTTCACATGTTTGCATGGCCCGGTTTCTGGCATGCCACAGCCCAGTGCCAGCCCACGGATCGGAAGTTGGGGATTTCTGCTTTAAGTCCTCTATTTTGCCAGTACAAATCCAGTGGGGACTGAGTGAAACCGGGCTCAACAGCAGTGACCGTGAGAGGGATCTTGGAGTCTTAGTGGACAACCAGCTAAATATGAGCAGCCGAAAAAGTTAATGCAATCCTAAGTTGCATTAACAGAGGGATACAATCGAGATCAAGGGAGGTACTAATACCACTCTATAAAGCCTTAGTAAGACGATACCTAGAGTACTGCATCCAGTTTTGGTCATCACGCTATAAAAAAAACATGTTTAGAAAGAGTGCAGAGAAGAACAACCAAGATGATTAGAGGTTGTTGTTGTTGTTAGCTGCGAAGTCATGTCCGACCCATCGCGATCCCATGGACAGCGTTCCTCCAGGCCTTCCTGTCCTCTACCGTCTCTGGAGCCCATTTAAGCTCACGCTGACTGCTTCCGTGACTCCATCCAGCCACCTCCTTCTCTGTCATCCTCTTCTTCTTTTGCCCTCTATCTTTTCCATCATTAGGCTCTTCTCCAGTGAGTCCTTCCTTCTCATTAGGTGGCCTGGAGGTCTGATTACGAGACTGGAGGTTAAAACATACAGTGAATGGTTGCAGGAACCAGGCACGGCTAGGAAAGAGAAGGACCAGTTGAGATATGATAGCAGTCTTCTAATATTTGAGGGGCTGCCACAGAGAGGAGGAAAGGGTTCAAGCTATTCTCAAAAGCACCCAAAGGTCAGAAAAGGAATAATGGATGTAGAGGTTCAACCTGGAAATAAAGAAGAATTTTCTACAAGTGAGAACAATCAACCAGTGGAACAGAAGTTGCCTTCGGAAGTTGTGGGAGCTTCATCCCCGGAAGCTTTCAAGAAGAAACTGGACTGCCGTTTGTCAGAAATGGTGTAGGGTCTCCTGCTTGGGTGGGTGAGGGTTGGACCAGTGGTGGGATTCAAATTTTTTTACTAATGGTTCTGTGGGTGTGGCTTCGTGGGCATGGCGAGAGAAGGATACTGCAAAATCCCCATTCCCTCCCCACCTCACTAACCTGCTTTCCAGCTCGGTTCTCCTGTGCAGAGCAACAAAAGGAGACCCAGCCAATCAGCTGGGATTCAATTCGAGGCAGAGAATAGATGGGGGCGGGGCCAGTAAGAGGTGGGATTTGCCAGTTCTCTGATCTACTCAAAATTTCCGCTACCGGTTCTCTGGAACTGGTCAGAACCTGCTGAATACCACCTCGGGGTTGGACTAGATGACCTACAAGGTCCCTTCCAACTCTAATCTTGAAACCAAGGGAAAGGACTTTTTTTCTTTTTTCTTTTTGCTCCTGCTCAGAATTATTATAATTTTGTCTGGACAACTCAGGCAAAACAGAACAAGTCTCCCCTCTGGTTTTTCTCCTTCTCCTTCCAGATTGTAAATGTCTTTTTCCTACCCCGAGCAAGTACTTTCCCCCTCCGAGCTCTTGATCGGTGCCTTCCACCTGGTTCTGTAATTAAATCCTGGCGTGAGGTCCTTATCCTGTGACATCACATGCCGTTGCCATGGGGCAGTCAACGCGTATCACCAGGCGAGGAGGCAGCCAGGAAACCTTCGTTTATCCTGAAGGGTGTTGGGCTGTCTAATTGTTTATCGGATGAAAGGAAAATAACAAATAGATGAGAGTTAAATGGCTGCTTATGAGGATCCATCCATCCATGCCTGAAGAAATGGCCAATAAAACAGGAAATGAGATTTAGGAAGGCTGCGGAAAGCAGAGTTATTGAGAAGCAATCAGTGCATGGAGATGGGAAACAGGAACGGTTATCTTGGGCATGTAGTCTACGTCTTTCTTGGCAAGACTTCAGAAGTGGTTTATTTGTGACCTTTTTTCTGGGCTGAGAGAAAAGGATTGGCTGAACGTCACCCACAGATATAGATGCAACAGATAGATACCACAGATAGCGTAGTTAAACAGAACAGATAGATAAAATAGGTAGATGATAGACAGAAAGACAGGTAGTTAGATATAGATACAACAGATAGATATAACAGATACATAGATATAATAGATAGATGATAGACAGACAGATAGCATAGATAGATATAGATGCAACAGATAGATACAACAGATAGAGTAGTTAAACAGAACAGATAGATAAAATAGGTAGATGATAGACAGAAAGACAGGTAGTTAGATATAGATACAACAGATAGATATAACAGATAAATAGATATAATAGATAGATGATAGACAGACAGATAGCAGATATAGATGCAACAGATAGATACAGTATACAGTAGATAAATAGAACAGATAGATAAAATAGGTAGATGATAGACAGATACCTAGATATAGATACAAAAAATAGATACAACAAATATATAGACAGGCAGATAGCTAGACAGCTACAAAAGATAGATACAAGAGATAATTGATAGACAAATAGACAGTGTAGATAGATATAGATACAAAAGAAAGATACAACATAGAGTAGGTATATAGAACAGATAGATAAAAATAGGCAGATGATAGATTGACAGATAGCTAGATATAAGTACAACAGATAGAGTAGACAGAATACATAGACCAGATAAGTAAAACAGACAGATAACAACAAAGAGAGAGACAGACAGACACAGAGACAGAGAGACACACACACAACACACACAGAGACAAAGAGACAGAGACAGAGAGAGATGATACCAATTAATATTGTGGCAGTTTTACTCTTCCAAAAATCAGCTGGTTGGACAATAGTCAGTAGTCAATAGAGATTAAATATAATAGTTCTGTTTCCAGAAAGCAAGGACTTCACATATCCAGCACAAACTGACTGATGCTTCCAATCCCTTTTTCTTAGTGCCTGCTCTAACCTCCCTCTTGCTACATTGGATTTCTTTTTCTTCCTTTCTTCCCATCCTCTTTTAATTGATTGATTGGTCATTTATTTAAGTAGGAGCTGTTGTAGGCTTGGCCACAGGCAGCCACTGGCCAGCACTCTTAACAGAAAATTAAATTGAATAATATCATAACAGAAGTGGACCAAAAATACAGTCCTAGACATTGTCCTGGTTCGCATATCCCACAAAATGGTGATTATCTGACATTGGCTTAGCATGTTGTGCAAACACAGACCTTTTGATTTACAGATAATCCTCGACTTATGATGACTGCAATTGTTACGCGAACGATACAGTTATTAAGCATATCTGACTTCCTTCATTGTCTTTGCTTATGGGAAGCCAGCTGGGAAGGCCGATCCCATCATGAGTACACACTGGTACCAAGCAGCCACACAGGTAGTCCTCGGCTTACAACGGTTCATTCAGTGAATGACCGTTCCAAGTTACTGTTCTGACCTAGGCTTCCCTCAAAAGCACTAAGTGGACTCGTTGTCCCAGCAAAACCCCTTTTATTAAATGAAGGTGAATTTCTTGCATTCACTTTCAGCCAAAGGCCTGGAAAACAGTCTTTCAAGGGTGTCATTAGGAGCACAGACCTTATCTAGCTTGGAGAGCTGCTAAGTAAGTATCTCCAAATGCAGTGCTGACAAGGAAGGACTCCGCACAGAGTCTGAGATGCACAAACCCAGTGGTGGGATTCAAGTTTTTTTTTACTACTGGTGCTTTGAAAAAAAGACTCTCCCCCTCCTCTTTGTAGGAGCCTTTCAATTATTGGAACATTACTACCTTGTCACCCCCAATCTTTCTGGTTAATTGTTCTGACTGTTAGGAAGTTTCTCCTTAATTCCAGGATGCTTCGCTCATAGATTTATTTATTTATTTATTTATTTGTCAAGCAATTATAAGATTTCAGGTATAAGTATAAACATAGTTATGAATACATGAAATGGATACATATAAGAAAAATAATAAGAAGCAATGGGACAGGGACGTTAGGCACGTTGGTGCGCTTATGCACACCCCCTACAGAACTCTTAGAAAAGGGGTGAGGTCAATAGTAGTTTCCAGAACAGATAACATTGGTACAATATAGCCAGGGTGATGAGCTTCTGGCACCTCTGTAAACCAAAGCAGGGCTGGCTGGTTGGTAGATACAACCTCGGCCTTCAGCCTCGTCACTGAATTTTCTTCTGCACTCCTCCACCACCAGAGAGCACAGTCCCAACCTATCCTGGTTTAGGGGGCCCAGCCAACATTTTTATTCCTTCCCAAACACCAGGTGTTGTGAAAAGGTCCAACACATCATTTTTCCATAAGGATGCGCTTCCATCTGCTCAAGTTTGAGGAACGTTAATGAGCCTTTGAAAGCAAAGCTGTTGAGTCCCAGAGCTGCTCTTCTTTGCCAAGCAGACTCATCTGCTTTCACAAGCACATATCCTCTGGTGGGTGGGGGGGGCAGAGTTAGTGTTAAAGAGATCACCTTGGAGAGACAATGCCAGCAACTGTCCACCGGGGCTTTCTTTTGGAGGCTGAGTCCAGCCGACTCAGCAGAAACCCAGGGCGTCCTGTGGAAGAGACCGAGCGTGCCAGCCATCCCAGCTGGGAAGAAGGGAAGACAAACAGCTTGGGAAGCATTCATCCTGGATTACAATCCATGAACGTTAGTCATCTCTCCTGTACAGCCAAAGGGCAGCCAAGGGCCAGAATGCAACCCCCCCACCCACCGCCCCCCAATACAGCAGAAATGGCAGTTGTAGGACACACAGAACTGGGTCCTTCTACTTGGCCTGAATGCCAACAATCACATCCTCCCAATAACAACATGAGGCTGCCTTTGGCTTAGGCACAGGTGTTGGTGGGGGCCAGGAAGGAACATCGAATGAATGTAGCACAGCAGCTAAATGGTGTCTGAAGAGCAAAAATGGTTTGTGTATAATAGGAGAGGAAGGAAGGAAGGAAGGAAGGAAGGAAGGAAGGAAGGAAGGAAGGAAGGAAGGAAGGAAGGAAGGAGGGAGGGAGGGAGGAAGGAAAGGAGAAAGGAGGAAGGAAGAAGAGGGAGGGAAGGAGGGAGGGAGGAAGGAAAGAAAGAAAGGAAGGAAGAAGGGAGGGAGGGAGGAGGGAAAGGAGGGAGGGAGGAGAGGGGGGAGAGAGGGAGGAAGGAAAGAAGGGAGAGAGGAGAGGGAGAGAAGGAGGGAAGTTGTTTTCTTTGATTCTAAACCTCTGCCACTGGAACTCCTTGAATGCTTTCTGTGAGTTAATATAGGAGACTATGATGGGCAGAAGTCATGAGCAGAGAGTTGGACTAGAAGACCTCTAAGGTCCCTTCCAACTCTGTTATTCTGTTGACCGCTGAATCCAAGTTCTTGTACATAAAAGGTAAATTGAATTGAATTGAATTGAATTCTTTATTGTCATTGTACGTATATACACAGTATACACATGCAACGAAATTCACATAACACCCAGAGACCAGACCCAACACACACACACACACACACCAATCCCCAAACACACACACACACACACCAAAATTCCCTACCCTCTAAAAACAGACAAGCATCCACACAACAGACCAAGTAATACTGTCCAACAGCTCACTGATGCTGGTCCTTATGTTCATTGTTAAGCGCAATTATAGCTCTGGGATAAAAACTGTTCAGGAAATGTGTGGTCTGAGTTTTAATTGTTCTGTATCTTCTGCTAGAAGGCAACAGTTCCACAAAGATTGTGAGCAGGATGGGAAGAGTCTCTGAGAATACTGTGCGACTTCCTCAAACAGCGAGATGCGAAGATGTCGTCCAGGGCCGGTAACTGGAGCCCGATGATATTCTGGGCAGTTTTAATGATTTTCGGTAGAGCTTTTTTGCCCACTACAGAGCTGCTCCCATCCCGTACAAGGACACCGTATGTCAGGACACTCTCAGTGGTGCTGCGGTAGTAGGACCGAAGTAGATGCCAAGATCTTCCTGAGCATTCTCAGGAAGTCCGGACTCTTCTGTGCCTTCTTCACAAGCATGTTAGCATTCATAGTTCATAAGAGGTCCTCCCAGGTATAAATGCCCAGAAATTTAAAACTACCAACCCTCTCCACCTCCTCGCAATTTATGTACAATGGTAAATGTACACCTCTCTTCCTCCTGAAGTCAATTATAAGTTCTCTAGTTTTTTTTGGTATTAAGTGTAAGATTATTTTCTTTACACCAGAGTATCAGCCCTTGTACTTCCTTTCTATGAGCAGACTCACTGTTCTTAATAACGAGCCCCACCACTGTTGTGTCATCCGCAAATGTAACAATTGTGTTGGTGTTATGCAATGGGGTGCAGTCCTGTGTGTACAAAAAAATAAAGGAAGGGGCTTAGCACACAACCCTGGGGGTGCTCCTGTGCTATCTCAGCCTTTCCACGCCCGTGGGTCTGCAGCCAACGCCTGCAATTCCACCGCCACCGTTTTCAGACAGCATTCGTATCAATGCCTACACTTATGGCGGGTGCCCAAGCCGGGGACTCTACACAGCCAGACAAAGATTCATTCCCTAAACCTGGAATGAGCCCGTTTTCATTGGCCAGGATGGCCCTTCGTGTTTATTATGACAAGGTGGCTGCAGTGGGTTAGGAAAGGATGCGAAGTGGATGGGGCAGAGAAGGGAAGAGAAGGCTGGGCGGGAAGGAAGGTGGGATGCTCTTCTTGTACTTTTTAAACATAACCAGCTGTGAGATTTTTTTTTTAAAAGCTGCGACTGTTTTGCATGGCAGCAAACCAACATCTGGCAGTGCAGTGTAGGAAGTTAGCCCCCACCCCTCTCCTAGAATATTGAAATATCCTAGGAAATATTTTAAAGGCAGACTATTTCCCCTTAAAAGAGTAGAAACTCAAGAGCAGAAACTCGCCTCAGAAGCAAAAGCTCACCCCCAACTTTGTTAATGGGTGGGCCATTAAGGCCTGGGCCAGAATACTTTACATAACAAAGATCTCCAGGTAAAGCTATAGCAACTGCTGAAAAGCCCTTGTCAGGGCATTATCATCCAGCAAGGCTCAACCAAGCCTGGAACTCAGGACAGCCTACAGAGTTGCCCCTGCATGGTCCCATGGGAGTCAACCAATCAGAATACAAGCTCCAATTCAAATCCCAACAAAGGTTATAAAACCCAGGCACGCTCAGCATATCAGCCCTTTTCTTGATCTCTTCCTTTACCCTGAAGAATGTGATCATCCTTCCTTTTCACTCTGGGGCTCCAAGCCATGTGGTCCTATTGTCCACCATTAAACCATCTTTCCAAACAGCCTCCATGTTTCCAGTGTCTTTTTCCCCCACTTGGAACTGAGCCCAGAAGGATAATTCTTCCCAACAGCAGTCTTAGGAGGCTGTTGGGGGCTTGGAGGTTTGGCTGCCACAGCTGGCCCTTAGCCACGAGTTGTCTCCCACTGCTTAAAAGCCGGAGTCCTCTTTGGGCAGGGAGGGAGGGAAGGGAGACCCAAGGGGGAAAAAAAGGGGCTGCTACCCATTGTGCAAACTCCTTTCGGGGTCCTCGAAGACAAAGTGGATCTGTGTTTCAGGGACACCGTGGGAGGGAAACAGGGCCTCTGTCATCAACTTCCATTTTCGTAGAGGCAGTTGCTTGCTCCCAGCCAGAGATAATCTATTGCATCCGCAGATGTACGGAGTGATTGTTCCAGGCTGACCGCAAAGGGCTCCCTGCTTTGCCAGCAAGTCTCCCCCCACCCAACCCCCATCTCCACCTACCTTCTCTTGTTCTTCCCAAGCCTGAATCAGCTGCTTTCCTGCTTTCTAGCCCCTTCTTCGTCGCTTTGATTTATGGTGGGCTGTTACCAGCCTCTTCTGGCAGGCACCAGGGAGCTCCTCACACTGTGTTCCAAAATGAGGGTTCGCAAAAACACAACTCCTGAAAAAAAAAAGGGGGGACACACACACACACACACACACACACACAATATCCTAGGTTTTTCAGTCCCTTTCATCCTTCCTCCTCCTCGGTGTGGCTTGTAAAGATTTATAGGCTGAAGGCTCAGTCAGAGAAACATGGCGGAAAGAAGGCTCCAGACATTCTTCCAGTTCCGGCTTCTCTTCTTGTTCTCTTCGTGCACTGCAGTGTGGTCGCGTCTTCACCATCACAACTCTATCCCACGGCATAGTGGTGAAGGTGTTTAAGGTGGTACAAAGTGTTGGAAGTTAAAACCCAGCCCTCTCCTAGGAAAATGAAATGTTTTTAGGATATACTAAAAAGGCAGAATATTTCCCCTAAAAAGAGAAGTAGAAACTCAGAAGCAGCAACTCACCTCAGAAGCAGAAGCTCTCACACACACACCTCACCTTTGCTAATGGGCAAGCCATTAAGTCCTGGGCCTGAGTATTCTACATAACAAAGTCCTCTACCTATCTCATCACCTGGGCTGGGAAGATTGCATCAGCCAGCACTCAGGTGAAGCCCTGTGGTCCAGACAAAGCCTACAAAGTTAGCTAAGACCCCGCCCTCTGGGAGTCTGACAGCCAATGGGAGACATTTCTTGCACAGGAACAGGAAACAATAAGGTGGGGCCCAACAGGGGGTATATAAACTAAGGGTCTCTCAGCACCTCAGCCCTTCTTTTCCTTCACTCAGCATCTTGAAGCATGTGGTCGTCCTTTTCACTTTGGAGCTCCAAGTCATGTGGTCCTGTCCACCATTAAACCATCTTTCCAAACAGCTTCCATGTTTCCAGTGTCTTTTTCCCCACTTGGAACTGAACTGAGAAGGATATTTCTTCCAACAAAAGTTAGCACCCAACAAGGTCAAGCACGTCAACAATCTTGAGTTCACGGGTAGGCTGCTACCATATTGCCCCAGTTCAAGTGAACCGGCAGCTAATTTTATCATTTTTAATGACTGGTTCGATGGGTAAATCTCAACCTTCTCTGCATTTTTCTTAGCAGTGGAGATCCCACCCTAGTGTGAAGTCACCCTAAAAGCAACTTAAGGAGTGCAATTTTGTAGCATCCTCCTCTTGTTGGTAAAACATTTCTCCATAAGTACCCCCAAAAGATGTTGAGACTCTAGAAAGAGTGCAGAGAAGAGCAATGAGAAAGATCAGGAGACTGGAGTCTAAAACATCTGAAGAACGGTTGCAGGAACTGGGCCTGGCTAGTCTAGTGAAGAGAAGGACCAGGGGAGACAGGATAGCAGTCTTCCAGTATTTGAGGGGCTGCCACAGAGAGGAGGAGGGGGCCAAGCTATTTTCCAAAGAACCTGTAGCCAGACAAGGAATAATGAATGGAAACTGATCAAGGAGAGCTTCAACCTGGAAATAAGGAGAAATTTTCTGACAGTGAGAACAATCAACCAATGGAACAGAAGTTATCTTTGGAAGTTGTGGGAGCTTCATCCCTGGAGGCTTTCAAGAAGGGACTGGACTGCCATCTGTCAGAAATGCCGTAGGGTCTCCTGCTTGGGTGGAGGGTTGGACTAGATGACCTACAAGATCCCTTCCAACTCTGTTGATCTCTCTGAAGATATCAGGTGGATACTTTTATAGAGGCTAATACGTTCCGAAGCTTTCTGAACCTTGGCGCCTCATGATATCCAGCAGGATCTTTTTTTTATAATAGCATTCCTAGGGAGATCAGATTATCCACTGTATTTATCATATTTCTATCCTCTACTTTTCCCCAGATGCTCAAAGTGTCTGGTTAAGAGGCCTTGTAATGGTCTCTATCATATGTGCTTTTTGCCATTCCCCCAATTATTATCTCAGTTCCATTCCCTGCTTGTTAATGTTGTGGGTTTTTTTTTTAAAGCTCGCTTTGATCTCTCACTGCTGTCTTTTTAATGCGTTTTATTGCTGGATTGTTTCTTAGCTGCTTTGGGCATCCTGGTTTTATCACCTCTGTCATAAAGAATTAATAACAGATGGTCTTTTGTCCAGAAGGGGGCTTCTACCTCCTTTTGCACACCGTCTGATCTCTTCAAACAGAGACAGAAATGAAATCAAAAGCAAAAGTACATTTTTCTTTGCAGTCCTAACATTAGCTTTGGGCATCGCAACATTGTTGGTCCCGGATCCCTGCATTTTCTTCTTCCTCCTCCCTTTTCAAAGCTGGGAAGAGCTCTTAGTTGCCCAGACAATGGACAAGGAGGCATGCAATTTACAGGCCTTTCTCCTGCGATATTACACAAGGCCCATCTGTAAACCGAGATAGTGCTGCTTTCTTTTCCACAGCTGGATTTATCCTTCCAGCGCTCTACCTGCGAGAGAATGCTGCCTTGGTGACCAGCCCAATCAAAGTTAAACCAGGGCTTTTTTTTTTTTTTTGTATCTGCTTTCACAGTTGCGAATGAAATTGTATCCCTCCCGAGCCATAAAACTGAAATATCATCTTTTGAGAGACTTTCTGGTGTGCTCTGCTTTTGTCTGTGGATTTCAGCTCCAGACCTTGTAAAACACCGTGGAGCGATGCAGGCTAATTCTAAGCGTCATTAGAGAAAATGAACAGCGCCGCTAGTCGATCTCCAGAATGGTAATCGTTCTCCAGAACTGCACTGCTGCGACTATACCTCGCATGGTTTGCAAAACGTGTCCTCTGAATAACATCATAACAGGAGTTGGAAGGGACCTTGGAGGTCTTCTAGTCCCACCCATGCACAAGCAGGAAACCCTGTACCATTTCAGTCAAATGACTGTCCAGTTTCTTCTTAAAAACCTCCAGTGATGAAGCACTCACAACTTTTCTGGGCAAGCTGTTCCGCTGATTATTTGTTCTACCTGTCAGGAAATTCCTACTTAGTTCTACATTGGATCTCTCCTTGATTAATTTCCATCCATTGCTTCTTGTCCTTCTCTCAGGGGGCTTTGGAAAATAGTTTGACCCCCCTCGCCTCTTCTTGGGGCAGCCCCTGAGGAATTGGAAACCTGCTAATGTCACCCCTAGTCCTTCTTTTCATTAAACTAGCCACACGCAATTCCTGCAACCATTCTTTATATGTTTTAGCCTCCAGTCCCCTAAACATTATTCGTTGCTCTTCTGTGAACTCTGTCTAGAGTCTCAACATCAATTTTATATCGTGGCAACCAAAACTCGATGCATTATGTGTCCATATTCAGTTTTGATTACCCCGATCCTAAAAAGACTCTAGAAAGAGTACAAAGAACAGCAACAATGATGATTAGGAGACTGGAGGCTAAAACATATGATGAAGGGTTGGAGGGACTGGGTATGTGTAGTCTAACGACGAGAAGGACCAGGTGTGATATTATAGTAGTCTTCCAATATTTGAGGGGCTGTCACAGAGAAGAGGAGGTCAACCTAGTTTCCAAAGCACCTGAAGGCAGAACAAGAAGTAACAGGTGGAAACCTATCAATAAGAGATCCAATGAGACAATGAGAACAATTAATCAGTGTAACCGTTTGTCTCCAGAGGTTGTGGATTTTCCATCATTGGAGGGTTTTAAGGACATCCATTTGTCTGTAATGGTATAGAGTCTTCTGAGCAGGCAATTGGACAAGAAGACTTCCAATAGTCTTCTGTCCCTTCCAATAGTTATTCTGTATTCTGTGTTGTGGTTCGCCGGCAGCCTGTGCAGACGGCAGCAGAATTGGACAGTGGGGCAGAACAGGGGACCAGTCAGAGAGTCTGGAAAGAACTTGAATGGAGGGTCCTGCGTCCGATGCAGGGATGGGGCCAGGACCATCTGGGAGTGGGGTGCTGAGTCTGGAGCCTCTGGAGTCTGGCAGCAGAGAGGCAGAGGAGCAAGGGGAGCCTGTTCCCAGTGTGTGTGTGCACGCGCAGAGCTGCTAGAAGGCAAGAGCAGCTGAAACAAAAGGGGCAACTCAGGAGTAAGGTTGGGAGGTGATTGCCTCTCCCATAAGGTATAAAGGTCAGGTCAAGATGATGAAACTTTTGCAGGAAGCAAAGTATTTCGATCGGTTCGGAGTCATTCTTGAAGCTCTTTGGAGTTCAGTTCGTGGTTTTTTTGTACTTTGGCTGGTTTCTTTTCTAGTTCATTTGATACTTCTGTTTTTGGCAGCACTTCACAGAACTGAAAGGTGTGTGTTTATCTTGGGAAACTGTTTGAGATTAATTCCGGCTGGGAATGAAAACAATTCCCAGCGTTGCAATAAAACAAGTCTTGTTTTTAAAATAAGTGTGTGCATAACTACAGTTTAGGAAGCGAGGGCCAGAGCATTCTGCTATTATTTATTTATTTATTTATTTATTTATTTATTTATTTATTTATTCATCCATCCATCCATCCATCCATCCATCCTGTTTTGTTCCCTGTACCTTTCATGGCACCAACGGTGGGATGGAGATCCTGACTACCCTTTGAATGAAGACCCACTTTTCTACTTAAAGATGTGACACCATTTTTATTCCATTATATTACTTACAAAGTCATTGAACCTATTCAGATATTGACAATCCTCAAGTGCCTGGGTCATGAGACATCTTTCTCTGAATCATCTTTGCTTGGCGAAGTAGTTTGATGAACCGTTCTTCTTTTCCTCTGGAGACTATAGTGCATTATTGAGCATTGAGATTGCCCCATCTTCAGATGTGTCAAGATGACCAAGCAGGCCTTTTATGGCAGAGAACCAGTGTCCTTAAAAGTGTAAACTATACTCATGTCTATGTAGAAAGAGATTTATTCCCTGGTCTGTTAGGAAGACTTGCAGCTGAGAAAAGGCAGCTGATACACAGAGCTCATTCTGTGCTTTCAGATTATATAGTACATCAAGATAATAAAGGCTGCCTGGGGGATTCTAGGAGTTCCAAGTTCTAATTTTAAGTCCATGCATCTTGAAGGCTCCGAAGCTATACAATGTTGCTTTAGAGCAGTGGTTGCCAACCAGTGAGCTGGGGACCACTGGTGGTCTGCGAGAAAGTTTTGGTGGTCCGCAGAGAAATGTCACCCCCAAAGCAATTAATCCAGGCTGCACGGGAACACAAGACTGTACCGCCCACATGGCCACGGGAACACAAGGCTTGCATTGTGAACAACATGAGGTAGTGAGGGGATGGGGGAAAGGCAGAGGGGGGGAACTTGCCCTACTCACCCCACATGCCTGGCCTGGCCACCGGGCTGCTTCTTTCTTCTTCTGCTTTTGGCTGCATTCAAGCAAAGCAGCAAAAGTCTTTCTTTCTCTCCCCTAAACTCTGCCAGAAATGAGTCTTTGGGACCCTGCAAGGCCTCCTGCTCCAAGAGGCTGCGCCAGTGTGACAAGTCTCACAAAGACTCATTCCTGGCGGAGTTTGGGGGAGAGAAAAAAAAAGACTTCCGCTGCTTCTGCTGTTTTCCTTGCATGAAGCCAAAAGTCTCTCTCTCCCCTGAGAATGGAGCTGGAAACGGTATCCTGCGATCCCAAATAAAGAATGATACATCAGTAGGAAAACGGGGTGGGTGGGGAATTTTCCTGCAGACTTTTGGGGATTTTCCCAGGGTTTCTGGTCCACAGGATTTTAAATTATGAGTTTGGTGACCCCTGCCTTAGAGCAGGGATGTCTAACCTTGGCAACTTAAAGACTTGTGGACTTCAACTCCCAGAATTCCCTAGCCAGCTATGCTACGCTATAATACTATGGTAAGTATTGTGTAAACTTTTTGATGACTATGTTGGCTGGGGAATTCTGGGATCTGAAGTCCACCAGGTCTTCAAGTTGCCAAAATTGGAGATCTTTGCTTTAGAGCATCCAAGTCCTCTTGCATTCTTCAGGCACGCATGTCAATCACTTTGCATTATGGAAAGTTGTTCAATAAACCACACTGTGAGTATTCAGTGTGTGTGCCAATATAATGGACTCACCAGGAGGGGTGATTTGAATCAGTCCACTCTGTTTCAGTAATATCACATTATTCCCCTTCTGATGCTATTTTCAGCAAATCAGGTTTGCTTATTTATTTATTTAAAAAATAAACAATTATCCCAATTTATTCTCCCAGTTTGCAATTATTATTATAGAGGTTTTGGATCTATGTTTCTTTAACACGTTCAGTGATTTCTGCAGGGTATGTAAATGTGGATCTTATTGAAATTCAAGTCACCCTGCCTAACTTCCTTTCCTACGCAAACTTCACAACAAATGTATGTTCTTTTTATATGCAATTCCATTTTAAGCAATTGAGTCCAGCAAAGTCTGGCAGATGGCAATGGATTATGTCGAAGCTAATAGGGTCCCCCACTTTCATGTAGAAGGAAGACAGGAAGGAAGCAATTCACGGCAAAGTTGTTTGTTTTGGTACTGTGATGATCATTTCCTATTAACTCTTCTATTTGCAGAACTGAACGATCAAACCACAAGAATTTTCTGTGGTGCCCAAATTGGGAATCGCAGCTTATTAGACAGAGGAAGCCAAGATTTCTAAGCTAACAACAAACTCTTGATTCGAGCGGTCTTCTTCTTTTTCCTGGCTTCTAATTGCAAATTACAATCATATCCATGTTAGCTGACATTTGAGATTCTCTTTCCTAGCTTGTTTAGACACTTGTGCAAAAGGAACAGCTAAAATGGGGTACAACTGGGCTGGATACGTTGATATACTGTGCACTGCTTTATAATCTATTCAACTGGTATTCATGGTTTAAAACAGTTTTCCCTGTCTGGGATTGTTTCACTAGTCCTATAGTATCCCAATAACATTAGTCACCACTGTTCCCATGTTATAGGTGTACGGCGATGGCTGAGAGGATAAAGATGGTGAGTTGTTGGCTGGATGTGGGGTGAGTTCTTGTCCTTTGCACCAGCTCCTGCCCATCTAACAGTTCGAAAGCTTGCAAATGCGAGTAGATGAATAGGATCCACTTCAGGGAAGATAATAGCATTCTATGCACTTTTGATGTACAGCCGTGCTGGCTACATGAACATAGAAAATGTCTTCAGACAACGCTGGCTGTCTTGGCCAGGAAAGGGAGATTGAGGACCGTGCCCTAGAGTCAGACATGACTGGACAAGGCTTTACCTTAGATCAATAATAGAATCTTCCCAAAACTTATTCAAGGAAAAATACTTTTCTACCAAAAGAAGGGATAGAAAAGAAGTAAGGCTGACTCCAGCTAAAATTTGCATGTCAGACGATTGCTGCTGCTCGATTTATTGTGGACCCAGATTAACCTGGGCAAACCATGCCAGAGAATGATTATAACTTCCTGCATGTGAATATTTGAGTGGCCATTCTTAGAAAGCAAAGTGAGTGGGTGATAGGCAGAGGGAACATTATGTATCCGGCATCCTCCATTCATAGCGTATCTAAGGTAGTCTGTAGTGGTTCTGAAATACTGAGAAGAACACCAGAACAAGTTGTCTATGAAGATTCTCTGTCATCCAGGACATGGTTGTCCCAAAAGTGCTTTTACAAGAGGCAACTGGACTTTCTGGTTTTTGTTTGAAGATGTTTTGCTTCTCATCCAAGAAGCTTCTTCAGCTCTGACTAGGATGGTGGGGAATGGACGGATTTATATTCCTTGCGGACAGCTGGTCATTTGCATCCTTTTAGAGAAAGGCCGTTGAGGCAACTTGGAGATTTGTCAGTGTCCTCGGTCATCTGAGTAGTGCTATTGGTTCCTGTAGTCTGCAACATTTTTCCTCTAGAAATCCATTCTCACTCCCAATACCATTCCAAGGCTGTTCATCCCAAATTGTATGGCTAAAAAGTCTGTAGAGATTCTCAATCATTGAGGTCATGGTTGTCCCAAAGGTGCTTTTTCAGGAGGCAACTGGACTTTCTTGTTTTTTCTTCGAAGATGTTTCGCTTCTCATCCAAGAAGCTTCTTCAGCTCTGACTGGATGGTGGGGAATGGAAGTCCTTCCATTAGACCTTTCCATTCCCCGCCATATTCCATGTGGGAAGGTAAGCAATTATTGCCTTGACTGTAGTGCTGTCTAAAAGAGAGAATTCCTAGGGAACCATGCAAATCCTTGTCATCAATAAATGATTTACCCAACTACGGAGCTTGGCAAATGGACAGGAAGTGAAGTAACCCTTTCTCCCTTTCTCTCTCTCTCTCTTTTTTTGCTCACTGCGGTTTGCCTCCCCCGGCTCATGTCAAAGCCCTTGTGGTACTAAAAATTGACAGGAGTCTGAGAAATAATTAGAAAACACAGGAAAGCAACCACATTCTCCCCTCTGCTGTCTGCCTTCTTTCCTATCTCTTAAACCAGTGGAAAAACAGCAAAGCTGCAACACACGGAGTTTACACCATCATCACTTGCCCTGCAGCTGAAATTGAGGCAGGGGCGAGAGATTTTAAAGGATATTTTCCGTCTTTTCATCTTTTCCATCGTAAACAACAGAACATCCCCCAGTTTCAGAGGGCTGGCATGCATCCTAGTGGAAAAAAAAAAAGAGAGAGAGAGGTTCCCCTCCTTTTCTACAATCCTAATTTTTTCTGTTTGTATTTTTTTTTCTCTCCTTACTTGCTCGGGTTTATAATTTCTACCAGGGAATGAGTGGGGAGGATATAGAAAAATGTTTTGTTTATATCCCTAAAATGTTAATAGCTAAAACAGAGTGTGTGTTGAAACACATCCTTTGAAACACATTTTTTTGAAGTACGTTCTTCCCCATTTTTTTCTGCCTTACTTTCAGAACTCTTTACGGTATATTTTAAATGTTTGGCTTATTAATGCACCGTTTTGTAATTTATTCAACCAATACATTTTTTGCTCTATGGAAGCATGGGATCTGCATTCTCCTGCAGCGGGGATTGTGCAGTCAAGGACGTCGTTCATGCACTTGGTCATCTCAGAACTAAATGCAGTAAGTGAGAGAATATCAAACTCCAGTGACAACTTCCCTGTTATTTCCTTCTCCTTTGAAAGAACCATCAAAAGCAGCATCTCCTTCAGCAAGGCTCCTGTGTTTGGAGGTTACTTTAACAGATCGACAGAGTTGGAAGGGACCTTGTAGTTCATCTGGTCCAACCTCCCACCCAAGTGGGAGACCCTACTGTCAGGTTCCAAGTAATGCATCCATCATAAAACGAATTCCGAGTCGCCACTAAATTCTGCAGAGAATTCATGAGGGCCACTGGGTCCTTGCAGGGACTTAGCTCAGCGTTTCAGCAGAGACAAGGGGTCCCGTCAACTCCGGGTGAGTCAGGATCACTTGAATGGTGGGACTTGTGAACTCACTACAGGCTTGACACCTGCACCATTTCTGACAGATGACAGTTCAGCCTCTTTTTGAAAGCCTCCAGGGATGATGCTCCCACAACTTCTGAAGGCAACTTCAATTCCACAGGTTGATTGTTCTCACTGTCAGAAAATTCCTCCTTATTTCCAGGTTGAATCTCACCTTGTTCAGTTTCCATTCATTATTCCTTATCTGGCCTACAGGTGCTTTAGAAAATAGTTTGACCCCTTCCTCTCTGGGGCAGCCCCTCAAATACTGGACGACTGCTATCCTGTCTCCCCTGGTCCTTCTCTTCCCTAGACTAACCTTGTCCAGTTCTTGCAACCGTTGTTCATATGTTTTAGCCTACAATCCCCTAATCATGATGATTGCTCTGCTCTGTACTTTTTCTAGAGTCTCAACATTTTTTTATAATGTGGTGAACAAAACTGGATGAAGTACTCTAGGTGTGCTCTTACTAAGGCTTTACAGAGTGGTATTAGTACCTCGCTAGATCTCGATTGTATCCCTCTGTTAATGCAATTTAGAATTACATTGGCTTTTTTGGCTGTCCCTTTAAAGCTAACACAAAAGCCAACTTTGGGCAGGGGATTGTTTAGTATAATCTCTCCTGGTCCAAGCTATATCTGCCATCCAGCAGGGAATGTCAACCTTTGCTTCCTATGACCATGAATAACCTCAAATCTCCTCTTTGAAACCCTCAGAGCCTCTTTGATCATGATGCCTGGGACCCAGCTGGCACTCAAGCTTATTCCCAACTAAATCCAGCAAGGAATGACAAGCTTTGCTCCTTATGGCCACAAATAATCACAACTCTCTTTGAAACCGACAGATCCACTTTGACCATCATGTTCTGGAACCCAGCTGGAATTCAAACTTGTGCCCAACTATATCCAGCAGGGACCGGCAATGTTTGCTCCTTAGGGCTACAAATAACTTCAGCTAACTGCTCCTTTTTGAAACTGACAGTTCCCCTTTGTCCATGATGCCTGAAACCTAGCAATAAACTTTCCCTATTAAGATAAGGAACGCATGACAACTGTAGTGAAAAAAAAACCTAAAATGGCAGATGTTATATTTCTGTTCCACCAACTGTGATTTCTTCTGCCCTCACCACAATATCGTTGACTTCCACTTCTCCGCATTCCTCATCTTGAGCAAACAGTTTGCATGGTGATGCTTGAAGCAGGTTGTTTCATTAAAAAAGCTTATTCGGAGTTGGAGGATGTTTTAATTCTAGTTGAATGGATGCCCTTTCCATCTGTCATGGAGATTAGACTGGGAACATTCCAACACCATTAGTCACCCGGCTGTTGACATTCTGTGGTCAACACATTGGTTCAGCCCATCAGGGTTAGAGGTATCACTGCCATGACCATATTACTGGGCAAAAAAAATGAATGCCATCTCTACTTGAAGGCTTGTATTGATTTCTTCTTTCTCCAGTTTTATCAGAGCTTGATTTTTGCTATACTTTCTTACTGTTCCTCTTCCCAATGATCCACCTATGTTAAAACACTTGGTTGTTTCTTAGTATGCTGGGTTCTTTTTTCCAACATCTTAAGGGGCGTGCATAAGTGTACCATCGTGCCCCCCGTCCCTGTCCTATTGTCCCCACTTATTTGTACCTATTTCCTGTATTCTTACTCATGTTTATACCTATTATCTTGTAAGCGATTGACAAATCAAATCAAATAAAAAAATAAACTAAACAAATACAAGACCGTGCTTCAATTAATGCACCCCACCATTGGCACATTGTGGTAGTTTTCATCCCTCAAGGAAGGATGCATAAAAGTGATCTTTTATCATTTTATGATGTAGCAGGATTTTCTGAATATAATATATTGACCCAATGGTTATATGTAATATACACAGGGGTGTGACTGGTAGATATTTTCAGCCAGGTTAAATTAGTCCAGACCACAATTTAAATACGTCTGGTGAAATCATCTACAATTATAGTGCAAAAGGACCTAGATAATTAATGCCTTGCTCCAAATTCTATCCCCGAGGGAAAACACACGCACACATTCTCATAGTGTTCCAAAAAGTACGTATCCCAAAGTACCCTGTGTCAAAATGATGAAGTGAAAAGAGACCAATTGTATCAGCAGTGAGATGGTCTGCTTCTTATATTATCTCTATTGTATTGTTCTTGTGGCATAAAAGGCTCTCCATCCTGGTTTGACTGATGTGGTGGTGTGTGATTTTTATAAATATGCCAGCTACTCCATAAAGATATTTATTACTTTTGAAATGGAAGCCATTTATGGGCTTTGATGTGTTTGCTTTCCCAAATGTTCCTTGGGTGCTTTCACTGTATTGGATGTGGGACTTGACACAAGAAAAGAAATAAAAGGTACAGGATTGCAAAAGCAATAGAAAATGGACAAAGAGTACTGGGAGGTGGAAGAAGGAAGCAAACCAGTTCACACCATAGATGGAAGGGATTGTCCTTCCTACAACTAGAAGCCATATTTATGTAATATTTGAAGACTGTTACCATCTCCAAGTCTTCTTCTGAAGGCTAAATATTTCCAGTAACTTCATTTTCCTTTCATAGGATTTAGTTCCTAATTCCAGGGATGGGCTGCTACATGTGATGACCCAGAGTATATCAGAAATATAACAAAATCCAAAACGTAACTAAAAGTCCTTTAATGCCTTCAACTTGGCTTCACTGCTTTAATCGTTCACAGTGGAGGAGTAAACTATTTTCAAAATAACATTTCAAAGGCAAGAAACACAGTTCACATTCAAAGAGCTGATAACGAAGCAAAAACCAAAAACAAACCACATTGAATAAAGCTCCTCGACAGACCAGGATAGATAATTGCCAAGTTCAGGAAGATAACCAGGGGCAGTCCGTTGGAAGAACGCCAACCAAGATAAACCTTCTTTACAAATAAAACACTAAATTGTCTCCAGCGTCTGTTAGCACGCAGGTCCAAACTCTTATGCAACCTCACACCTGCAACCCATGAAGAGGATCATGGGCCTCTCCTCCTGAGTAGACCACGTTTTACCCTGATCCTCTCCTCCCTGCGTGCCCTAGGATGGATAGGGAATGGGCCTGGGTCCTCCTCTGACTGCTCAGAGTTAGTCTCCACCAGGGACATGACACTACAGGTTTGGGAGAACCCATAGCTAACGTTATGGCCAATTTGGAGAACTGCCAAATCCCAAATGGAAACGTGATGTCCCAGGATTGGAAAACCATGTTTAGACAGATAAGATGTGCAACCACATCCTAAGAGGTCTGTAAGGGGGCGTGCATAAGTGCACCATCGTGCCTCCCGTCCCTGTCCTATTGTCCCCATTTATTCGTAGCTATTTCCTGTATTCTTACTCATGTTTATACTTATACCTATTATCTTGTAAGCGATTGACAAAAAATCAATCAATCAATCATTGGATGCCTCATATTCAGTTTGCAATCAAGATCATCTTCACAAAAGCTGTTACCAAAGGTTTGATTTCTGTTAGGTGACTTTTAACCAGCCCTTCTTTCCAACTATTGCAATGGATTTTATTTTTGTCTTTTAAAATATCTGGCTGTTTCACTGTTCCATCCAAATCTGATAAGCATCCTTTCCATCCCCTAATCTAGTCATTAATAATTTGTTTTATATATTAAAACAACCTAGAAAAATAGAGGGTCAAAACAGTTTCCTGCAGCACAATAGTCAGGACTTCACTTCAGTAGATACTTTGCACCACCTAACATGCTGCTGAGGATAAGGTGTGTGTGTGTGTGTGTGTGTGTGTGTGTGTGTGTAATACAACTCATCTGGAGGGCATGGCATTGGGAAACACTATCCTTTATATTTTGGGAGGATAGAAAGCATGATAGACCAGGTAGTGGTTCAGCAGCCGGACACACATTTGCCACTGTAAATGCTTTCAGATTCAGTCTTTGGAAAACAAAGTTGAGAAGGTCTGTATCGAAAATATTCAGTTACATCTGGAGTTGTATAAATGCTTATAATTTAAGCAGAACTTTAGGAAACTGTCATTATGGAATAATATCATCTACCAGTGACTGGCAATGATTTCCTGGAGTTTTTGGCAGCGAGCTGTTTCCAATATTATCTGAAACTAGCAAGGATGGAAGCTGGGATATCAGGATGTTTTGTCCAAGTTACTTACGTGGATCCTAGGGACTGGGGGATTAGTACTGGAGGTTCTGGGACAAATCTCGATGGGTATTATAGTCCATAAGTATTATTGATTCATTTATAGACCATAAGACATCTCTTTGTTCCCTTTTTTTGTTAGAAGGTTCAGGCGGGTGCATATTTACATAACAAAACCGGATTAAAAATATGGAATTATACGGTGATGGATTGTCAAAACCATATGTGGTTCGTCTTATGCTGCTACTGTACAAGATAAGTCCTTGGTCTTATGTTCTTGGTTTAAGAATGGTGGAACTTGCTTTGTATCAATTACTGAGTGTGATGCTACCCTGTTTCCCCGAAAATACAACCTACCCTGAAAGTAAGTTCTAGCTTGATTTTTACACATGCTCCCAATATAAGCCCTATCCCCAAAATAAGCCCTAATTAAGATTCCGCCCACTCCAGAGTGCATGAGTAAAAATTAAGCCAGGGTGGGGATGGCAGGGGAGGTGGAGCTGCCCTACTACTTACCTTTGGGCAGTTGTAGCCAGGCCTCGCACACCCCGACACCTGCCTTGCTGGCCCATTTCTTCTGCAGCAGGCAAGGCTGGCAGGGCTTTCCTGAAGGCCTCTGTAGCTGATAGCAAAGCTCTGGATTGATCCAGAGGTCTGTTATAGGCTGCAAAGGCCTTCAGGAAAACCTTGCCGGCCACAGAAGTTCCTGAAGGCCTCTGACAGCGAAAAGGAAGCTGGGAGGGACAGGCACAAGACCTGGTATCTTTTTTGGTGGCAAAAAATATAAGACAGGGTCTTAATTTTGGAGAAACATGGTAGTTCACCTCCTCGTGGTGCACCCTGGTAGTGTGAACCAAATTACTAGCAACAATTGGCAGCCAGACTACATTAGCAGTTAACGACAGTTGGCAGCCAGATATCTTTGTAGAACCCCTGGCTCCCTAAATACATAGCAACGGATATCAGGTTCTCAGCCTAACAGGACATATTGAGGCCAGTTTCCAAAGAGGCTTAGAAACTACAACTGCAGCGTGTGGAAGGAGGGTCTGCTTTCCAGCATTGTTCAACTCTGAACAGGATCCGTGCCCAACATGGTGTCTGCCAGGAAGTGAGGTCTTGTTTCTACACCTCAGTGTGACTGTGGTGCTCTGACAAAATATCCATCACATGGTTGTCTGAATGCCTAGCAAGAATTTACACCGGCCCAATGTCTGATTTTTCTTCAACATAGACCATCCTGTTCTTGAATGGCTGGGTGGACTGGACATTGACATTGGAACCACTGTAAGTCCAGTGGTGGGAATCAAAATTTTTTTACTACCAGTTCTGTGGCCGTGGCTTGGTGGGAGTGGCAGGGGAAAGATACTGTAAAATCTCCAGTCAGAGGTGACATTTGCCGGTTCTCCAAACTACTCAAAATTTCCACTACTGGTTCTCCAGAACTGGTCAGAACCTGCTGAATACCACCTCTGTGTAAGTCCATGTATTTGCCATACGCTCAATCTATATATATAAAGGCAAAATACCACTCACACATCATCACAAAATCTCCAGAACCGTAAAGTCTACAAACTTGACATTTGGCACATATGTTTCTCTTGGCTTCTAGGGGCTCACTAAGAAAGGAGTTTTCAAAATGACCATCAGAGCATAGTATTTCCTATATTATTATTATTAACATGCTCTGATGCTAAGGAGTTCTTATCCCACTCCCCACCTGAAAAGAAATCTCTTCCAAATGCAAAACACAAGCCGGGGAGAGGAGTTTCAGTTTCAGTCTTAGTTTCACAGCAGCAAACAGCTTTAGTACAGAACAGTTGAGCTAAGCCATGTCCAGGCTCCTTGCTGTCTCCTTCTTGCTCGCACAGCAAATACTGTTTCACTTTCCAAGCAGCCCTCAACTCTCTCACACACTGACAGGACATTAGCCAGATGAATACCGATGGATGCTGGTAGGCAGAGGCAGAATTTTTTTCCCTTTATTTTCTTCCCCCAAAATTAAGCCTGACCACATAGTTTCGTAGCGAAGCATGGGTATCGAGCTAGTAAATAAATAAAACTGGATGCCTATGGGACAGCAAGTGCGTTATGGAAAACTATCAGAACTGTGCAGAACATTGTAGATGCTTCTCCGATGTCCCCCGTAGAATCTACTGGAGCTGATAGCACGTCATCTTGAAACCCTGCAGAGGCAAAAGAGGAACTCTGGAGGCCCGAAGAGAAGAAAGGAATGTCAGTAAATACTTGGTTGTCCGTGACACGCTAAAGAAAATATTCTTCTTCCCTGTGACACAGAAATAGCAGCTCCTCTGCCCTCTGGATGGGAGGGGTGGAAAAGGTGGAGGGAAGCAAACTGTATTAATCTTCTGGCTCTTTGTGGTTCAGTTCAGCAGGAAAAAAAACAACCATTTCTCTTTCACTTGCTGGCCTCGCTGCCCATTTCCTTTCCATGAATCACAAAACCCACGTCTCTTGCCGGGGCAGCTCAAGTTGTCAGAGAAGAGGGTACACTTGTTTGAAACGGGGTGAGCTGCCTGTGAAAGTCATTTCATGCCCCAGAAATAAAATGTTTACCAAGGACAGGATTCATCAGAATCCAGCATGGTTAGCCACCACTGTTTATGCTCAGAAACGGCATATTCAGAAATCGCCAAGGCCAAGAACAACAGAAAGTGAAGAGTTAGAGACTTGATTTCTTCTGCATCGATGTTCATAATCTGTTATTTTTCTTCTTTTTTTGGTGGGCCATCTGGAAAACGATTCCAATATCACAGAGAGTTGACTGTTGACTGAAGACAAAAGAGCTTTTGCCAGGTGAAACCCTTCAGATACTGTAGCTGAGGGATGCCCAGCACTCCGATGATAACAGATCATCAGAATTGGAAGGGACCTTGTCGGTCATCTAGTCCAACCCCCCGCCCAAGCAGGAGACTCTACAACATTTCTAACAAATGGCAGTCCAATCTCTTCTTGAAAGTCTCAAGTGATGGCACTCCCACAACTTCTGGAGGCAACTTCTGTTCCATGGGTTGATTGTTCTCACTGTCAGAAAGTTTCTCCTTGTTTCCAGGTTGAAAAATCTCTCCTTGTTCAGTTTCCATCCATTATTCCTTGTCTGGCCTTTGGGTGCTTTGGAGAATAGCTTGACCCCCTCCTCCTCTCTGTGGCAGCCCCACAAATATTGGAAGACTGCTCTCATGTCTCCCCATTCAATCTAGTGTTGAAGAAACCTTGATTAAGACATGAAAGATAGGACAACTGCACACACTGTTGCTTTTAACAAAGTAAACAAACTTGGCTGTCCTTTCAATTATTCTTTTCATTTATTATAAATTAATAAATTATATTATTCATTGGCTTTCTATTCCGATACTCCTGTCAGGCACAAATATTCAGGATCGCATGTTAAATTCTAGTTCAGGAGATTTATTGCTCAAGAATCATACACAAGAATCAAGTCAACTAATAGTAACAATAATTTAGCACTAGATAAGAATCAATGGAATTTGGGTGGGAGAGGTGGACTTAGATCGCTTGTAGCAACTTAATGATTCCAGACTGACAGCTCTCTTAACTCTGCCCCTAGGCTCTGCCTTTTCCTCTCCAACAACTCTATCTTTCCCCCAAGAGATCTGCAGAGATCTCCCCCACCAACCCCAATCCTATCCTAAGAACAAGTAATGAGTTGGAAGTTGAATCTCATTCAGTGGTTGTTCTTCAATAATATAGCCTAGTGCATTCCTCTCCTCCTCAATCCAGAGACTTTCCTGGGTTGGCACTACATGATTCGGGATGACCAAGTTGTCTGGCTGGCAGCTGTGGTTTTATTCTTCCTAGCTTCCACAGAGAAGGCTAGAGGAGATTGTGCGACCATTAAGCACATGATGCAGACATAGCCTGCTAAAGTTCAGCAATGTGAGGATTTTAGCTTCCTGGATCTTTGACACATTGCCCAAGTTGACCAAGCCTAGCCCTTCAGATGTTTCAGACATTCATTCATTCATTCATTCATTCATTCATTCATTCATTCATTTAGCATATGGCAAATACGTGGACTTATAGTGGTTCAAATGTTAATGTCCAGTCCACCCAGCCATTCAAGGACAGAGTGGTTTAGGTTGAAAAAAAATCAGACATTGGGTAGGTGTAGATTTCAGAAATGCTACTTCTTGTAACTTTAAACACTGTGACCAATGAGCCAGATTCTTGATTAAAGTGCATCATACTCAAAAGATAGCAGATGATGGGTCCTAAACACTAGAGTGTACAATCTAGATAGATTATTTCTCAGTCCAACACAATTTAGAAGACAGTTTTGTAAATCACTAACTGCAGGCTCTTGTGTTATCAGTTGAAAAGTCCTAGCACTTCGCAGAAAGGCCAATAGGAAGAGAAAGAGGATTCTGCCCTAACAAACTTTGAGAAATAATTGACTTTTTGATGGGAAATAGTTCGGTTGCTGGAGTTCTTAAAACTGCGTTCCTTTCTTCTCAACAAAACTTGTTAAAGAAACTTTGTCACTGAGATAAATAGAAAAAATGATTGAGGGCTGGGGTGGAAGTTGAAGAACCTGTCTCAACCTGTGGCTCCAGAAATACATGTGCCACCTCAAATCCTCAAACACAGGCCAGATACCTCTAAATTGCTGGAAAATTATAATATTTTCTATGACGAAAGGAGGAAATAATAAAATATGTGTCATAATCTTAACTGGATTATAGAGATATAATGTAATGTAATGGGAACTAAATTTGATCCTAAATTGTCCTGCTGTTTTCCTTCTCCTGGTGCTCTCCACATTTTGCATTCTCATAGCACACAACTCAAAGGTGGAGTGAAGTTCTCGGTCTCAAACACTTGGTTCACTTCTGGTTGTACCTAGCCATAGTCCCATGTGATGACCTAGTAACCACTTCCTACAACCATCCCCTTTAACCACTTCTTACAACTACTTCCCTCAACCACTTCCTACAACTACTTCCTACAACTCCATGTAGGAAGTACTCCTTACCCAACATTTATGGGGAGGGTTCTAATAAACCCAACGAGTTTCCTAAGAATTTTATCCATCACGACCAACGGCGACTTATTCTGGATTCTAGGGTTGTAACTCCTGGGCTGTTTTGGAATTCTTCAGCTTGAAGGATATCTTTAGCCATACAAAAATACTTCCTGCATTTTCCTGTGGCCTGGGTGCAGGTTGTAATTTAGGTGTGTTAGTATTTATGGCCCATGAACAAAGCTATTTAAAGCCTTGCCAAATATGAACTGCTCTTTAGCAGAGACAAACATAGTCTAGGGAAAGGTGCAGCCAATAACCTTTGGGATGGTTCTCTATCTTTTGGTCTGTGTTTGAAGATGAAATTGGTCCAGGATGGGTGAAAATAGAAGCAGGGTCAAATACCAGACAGAGGTCAAAAGTGCTGCTGTCTCATTAGGAAGTATCAGTGGAGGGTGCTTGCTTTCCTTACAGCAAGGCATCCATAATCTTGGTTCAGCCTTTTACTAGTGTTGGAAGAACCATCCAGGTCCAGGTCCAAGCCAGGAGAAAGACACTGGAGACAAAATGGAGGCTGGAGGCTAATTGGAAAGATGGTTTAATGATGAAGCAGAATTGCTGGGTTCTGGGCAGCTGACCACATGGGGTTGAGAGTGTGGGGGGCGGGGTTATACCCTCTCTTGGGCTTTGTACTTGAGCTTCCTGTTCCTGTGCAAAAATATGTATTCTATTGGCTGTTGTCAGGCTCCCATGGTGCCATGTAGGGGTCATAGCTGGCTCTATAGGCAAAGTACAAATCCTAAGTTTGGTGGAAGTTTCTGAGGGTGATGCAATAACTCCTATTGTAGTTTAATGGCTTTGCCCAGTTTTGGCTCTTGGGTGAGGGCTAATCTGCCTTTGTTCAGACTTTGCTGCAGGGAGATTTCCAAATCTGAATTTCTAAAAGGTGTCCCAGCTCGGTATCTGCTTGGGGGCAGGGAGTGGAGATCTGAGTTTCTGTCTCCCTTAAGATTTTGTATTTCTCTTTTAGGGGAAATATTTTATCCTTTTTTAAAATATTCCTCAAAATATTTCCTTCTTCGAGGAGGTGTGTGTGTGCTAACTTTCTATACTAGTGTTGGAAGAAAAATCCGTCTGGGTTCAGTTCCAAGTGGGGAAAAAAGACACTGGAAACATGGAGGCTGTTTGGAAAGATGGTTTAATGGTGGACAATAGGACCACATGGCTTGGAGCTCCAAAGTGAAAAGGAAGGATGATCACATGCTTCAGGGTAAAGGAAGAGATCGAGAAAAGGGCTGATATGCTGAGAGTGCCTGGGTTTTATAACCTTTCTTGGGATTTGAATTGGAACTTGTATTCTGATTGGTTGACTCCCATGGGACCATGCAAGGGCAACTCTGTAGGCTGTCCTGAGTTCCAGGCTTGGTTTAGCCTTGCTGGATGATGCACTGAAAGGGCTTTGGGCAATTGCTATAGTTTTACTTGGAGATCTTTGTTATGTAAAGTATCCTGGCCCAGGCCTTAATGGCCCACCCATTAACAAAGGTGGGGGTGAGCTTTTGCTTCTGAGATGAGTTTCTGCTCTTGAGTTTCTACTCTTTTTAGGGGAAATATTCTGCCTTTTTAATATTTCCTAGGATATTTCAACTTTCTAGGAGATGGGTGGGGGCTAACTTTCTACATTAGTAAACAGAATAAAACCAGAAAGCAATTGGTTAGAGACTTGATTAACAAAGCTTTCCATGTAAATGCCCTCCAAATGCCCTTTCCATCTAAATGCCCTTCTAGGGTGGAAATTCTGGGAGCAGAAATCTCAGCACTCTTGGAGGGCATCAACTTAAGAAAGGGTGCTTTCACTGTTGGAGAACAGGTGACTTGACTATTCACGGCAAGTTTATTACAAAAAAGTGAGACTACTTTTGTTAGGCATAATACCAGAAAAATACGATAAAGGAATGTACATTTGATATTGCATGTTTTAACAGCAGCAAGAATTGTATTTGCACAACCTTGGAAAAGCGAGGAAACTCCTACAGAAGAAGATATAATTTTAAAAAATATATTAGACTGTGCAGAAATGGATAGATAAAAGAAAAAGAGGGCACATAATATTTTCAAACTTGGGACTTGTTTTATCAATGGTTGGGATAAAAGGGATAGAAATTAGGAACTTAAGAAGTGTTGCTATGTAAACGAACTGACCCAGACAGTATGCTGTTCATTAAGCATATGTTGTATGTAAAGAGAAAGCAAATAAAAAAATATTTTAAACAAAGAAAGATGAGGCTGTTTTAAAGCATGTTTTTAAAAATCCTGTGCATTGAAAAAGTGCAGAGAAGAGCAATAAAGATGATTTGGAGACTGGTTGCAGGAGCAGAGTATGTGTAGTCTAACAAAGACTAAGGGTGGCATGACAGCAGTTTTCCAATATTTGAGGGGCTGTCAGAGAGAAAAGGGGATCAACCTATTTTCCAAAGCATCTGAGGGCAGGACAAGAAGTAACAGATGGAAAATTATCGAGAAGAGATGCAAGCAGAATTAAGGAAAAATGATTTAGTGTCTCCTGCTCCACTGATTAATTGTTCCCACTATCAGGAAATTTCTCCTTAGTTCTAGATTGGATCTCTCCTTGATAGGTTTCCATCTGTTCTTTCTGGTCCAGCCTGTTGTTTTCTTGCCTTTTATCTTTGTTTTCCTTCCTTTTAATCAGTTCATTCTATTTTTTTTCCCTTTTGATAGTTGTGAGCTGCCCATATTTGTTGGGAATCAGGAGGCATCTAATTTTAATTAATGAATTAACCCATCAGTGCTATACACAGTTGCAGGCTATGGATAGAAAGCTAATAACGTGGGATTGGTGGTATGGGATTTAGACTCTCAGTTCCAGCTGGCTGTTCAGACTGTTCAATGTGTTCTCATGGGAAGCTTTTGTGGACCATTTCAACAGCCAGAATTGTCATCTGTAGACACCATTAACACATTGCTCCCCCAGTTATGGACATCCCAGTTAAAGATATTTTGTTTAATTATTAAATCTTGCAAAAAAAAAAAATCTGCTTGAAATGGTGCAGGTGAGAAAAACCAAAATCTTGTAAGATTTTTTTCTTTTTTTTCTTGAAGGTCTCAACTGATGAAGCTCCCACAACTTCCGAGGGCAACTTCTGTTCCATTGGTTGATAGTTCTCACTGTCAGAAAGTTTCTCCTTGTTTCCAGGTTGAATCTCTCCTTGTTCAGTTTCCATCTATTATTCCTTGTCTGGCCTTCAGGTGCTTTGGAAAATAGCTTGACCCCCTTCCTCCCTGTGGCAGCCCCTCAAGTACTGGAAGACCGCTATCCTGTCTCCCCTGGTCCTTCTCTTTACTAGACTAGCCAAGCCCAGTTCCTGCAACCGTTCATTGTATGTTTCAGCCTCCAGTCCCCTAATCATCCTGGTTGCTCTTCTCTATACTTTTTCTAGTGTCTCAACAATGGTGACCAAAACTGGATGCAGTACTCTAGGTGTGGTCTTACTAAGGCTTTATAGAGTGGTATTAGTACTTCCCTTGATCTTGACTGTATCCCTCTGTTAATACAATTTAGGATTATTTCATAACCTTCTGAACCTCAGGGCCATTTTTAGAAAATGATTTCTTATTAAATGCAATAATAACTATGAAGGCAAGTGAGGGATATCTCCTGTAGTACCTACACAGACCACCGGTGGTCCCCACGGATTTATATTGGTAGGGATAGATTTGAGATGAGAAGGAAGACTGCCCTTAATCCATATCATCTCTTCAAGCCCTGACGGACCATGACGGTGGTGGGATTCAAACATTTTTACTACTGGTTCTGTGGGCGGGGCTTGGTGGGTGTGGCAGGGGAAGGATACTGCAAAATCCCCATTCCCTCCCTACCCCACTAACCTGCTTTCCAGCTCCGTTCTCCTGTGCAGGGCAACCAAAGAAGACCCAGCCAATCAGCTGGGACTTGGGAGGCAGAGAATAGAAGGGGGAGGAGCCAGTTAGAGGTGGGATTTGGTGGTTCTCCGAACTACTCAAAATTTCCGCTACTCGTTCTCCAGAACTGGTCAGAACCTGCTGAATGCCACCTCTGGACCATGAGTCATGATCTGAGCACGCACACACAGCGTTCAAAAAACAGCCCTTTGAAACTCAACTGCTTATTTTCTTGGGCAGCTCCAGTAAGTAGAACAGCTGAGGCACGGGAAATCAGTTGTGCCGCATGACTCAGCTGAGCCAGAAAGAAGGAAATATAGGAATAGGATAGGGCAGGGTGGGGCCAGCTGATGGTCGGAACTATCAGTTTGCCAGAACCGGTCTGAACTGGCAGAAAGGTTCTTTATTCTATTCTATTCAGCCTTCTCTTGAGCAACCAAGGTGCGGTGTTCGTTACCTTGAGGGGATTTTACAAGAACGTCACTTTCTTAATCTGAGCAAATTCTTTCATACCGTTCTGAACATCCTAATTAAATGTTTTCGGATCCTCACTGTCCAAAGTTGGACCCAGCATGCCCAAAATGAAAACTGTAGAAGCTTCCTCATGCTTCCCCAGTGGAGCATGGGGAAGTTGTAGGGCAGTGGTGCTATTCAATTTTTTTTTTATTACCGGTTCTGTGGGTGTGGCTTGGTGGGCGTGGCAGGGGAAGGATACTGTAAAATCTCCGGTCAGAGGCGGTATTTTCTGGTTCTCCGAACTACTCAAAATTTTCACTTCCGGTACTCCAGAACTGGTCAGAACCTGCTGAATACCATCTCTGTTGTAGGGGCTTAATCACTGGAAGTTTTTAAGAAGAGACTGGACAGCCACATGTCTGAAATGGTATAGGGTCTTCTGCTTGAGCAGGGGCTGGACTAGACTCCAAGGCAGGGGTGGGATTCCACCAGTTTGCACCTATTCGCTAGAACTGGTTATTAACATTCGAAGCAGTTCAGAGAACTGGTTGTTAGAAGAAAATACAGGCCTAATCCTGTAAGGAAGGCAGGAAGGAAACATTCTGGTGTTGCTTACAGAAACTGCCTCTTCGTTAACCCTTATTACATTCTTGGCAGGACTAGACTTACTGTCTCAGGAATTTCTCTGGAGTTTTTTCCCCTCCTTTGCTGGTCCTTTGCTTGTGTGGAGTGACCATTCAAAGTTACAATGGTACTAAAAAAAGCAACTTATGACCATTTTTCACACTTACGACTGTTGCAGCATCCCCACAGTCACGAGAGGCCAGGCGAGGAGATGCGTGCCTCAATGTGAGTGATATTGAGTTGGCCACGCCCAGCCAGTCACATGACCACCAAGCCATGCCCACCAACTAAGCCACACCCACCGGAACCGGTTGTTAAAAAAATTGAATCCCAGCCCTGCTCCAAGGTCCCTTCCAGCTCTATTCTGATTGATTGATTCAAGTCTAATGGAGACTAGAAGCAACAGAAGTAGTGGTCCAAGGGGTAATTATGGAGGCTAGTCCATTACAAGAAAAAAGAACCAACCCACTAAGGGCCTTAAACCAGGATTTATAAAACCTTCCAATCTAGAAAACGACTAAGTTACAACTGATATCTAACAGATCAACCACAGAGGAACCTCAGAAATCACGGAACTCTCCAGATTATAGGTCAAGTCCATAAAATTCCTGACATTTTGGGCCAACTTCCTTAGGCACTCTAAAATGGGCGCAGGATGATGGTCTCAGGGGCAGCCACCAGAGCTTCCAGCTGGCACTGAAACACACATGCTAATCTTCCCTAGCAGCAGAGACAGGATGCTTGGTTAAGCTCAAACTGCTGGATTCAAGCCAAGGAAACATCTGGCCAAATTAGAATCAATCATAAAGAACAACCCAGACTGGATGGATCCAGAAGCTGTAGGGAGGGAGGAGGGAAGGAATAGGGAGAGGAAAGGAGGGAAAGAGAAAGAACTGCCTCATCCCAAGACTCTGTGGGGTCAGAAAGGCCAAAATATAATTCTTGCTGTCATGTGGAATGTGTGCTTTGCAGGCACAGATGGGGTTTACCTGCAACCAACCAAACCTTTTTAATTAAAAGAAGCAATGGTGGTTTCCATAGATAGTCGACAACCAAGCACACACATGGCATAGTTATTGCCTGCTTTGCTAATGTACGAGAAAGAATTTTTATTTGAAAGGATTGAGTTTGAACCCTAAAATCCAGTGTGGGTTTTTTTTTTTTAAATTGTTCACCTCTCCTTAATCCATGCTGTAAGGATCCCGAGGAAGGAACTGGGGGGACACCAGAAACCATTAGTTACCTCCTTTGCAAATCCACAAGATTTCTCAACAAATGAAAGATGAAATATGCTGCAAGCTTTGCAATCAAAACTTTGACAGCCATGGTGGCACAGTGGTTAAAATGCAATATTGCAGCTAGCTCTGCCCACTGCCAGCAATTCGATCCTGACTGGCTCAAGGTTGACTCAGCCTTCCATCATTCCAAGGTGGGTAAAATGAGGACCCAGATTGTTGGGGGCAAGAGGCTGACTCTGTAAAACTGCTAAGACAGAGAGGACTGTAAAGCACCGTGAAGCGGTATATAAGTCTAAGAGCTGTTGCTATTGCCCTCCCTCCCTCCCTTCTTTCCTTGCTGTGGTGGCACAGTGGTTAGAATGCAGTACTGCAGGCCAACTCTGTCCACTGTCTGGAGTTCAATCCTTAGCAGCTCAAGGTTGACTCAGCCTTCCATCCTTCCAAGGTGGGTAAAATGAGGACCCATATTGTTGAGGCCAATGGGCTGGCTCTGTAAACCGCTTAGGGAGGGCTTTAAAGCACTGTGAAGCAGTATATAAGTCTAAGTGCTGTTGCTGTTGTTATTTTTGACTGGTCACAGAATGAAACTTGAAAAATTGCCATTACAAGAAAAAAGAAATTTTGGTGTTCAACCAAAATAAAGAGCATCATCTTGTTAATGGGTTGGAAACCATTGAGATGGTGGTGAAGGAGGAATAGAGGTCTCAAAAGAGGCTGTTGGTTGGGCCTCTGTAAATGGAATGAACAAAAAGGCAACCTTTATAGGAAGACAGAGTGTTTATCAATTTGTTTATCAATGTTTGTTTAACTTTGCCTGGAAGTTGTCAATCAAGCTCTGGGTTCATTGGTTGGCAAAGCTAGTTTATTAGATTGCTGAGCCTGTTTAAATGATATACTCCAAAAATGATTACTGATGTGCCATCAAGTCATTGTCCACTCTTAGACATAGTGGTGGGATTCATTTTTTACTACCGGTTTTGTGGGCGTGGCTTGGTGGGCATGGTGTGACTTGGTGAGCGTGGCAGCGGAAGGATACTGCAAAATCCCCATTCCCTCCCCGTCCCACTAGCCTGCTTTCCAGCCCCGTTCTCCTGTGCAGGGCAACCAAAGAAGACCCAGCCGATCAGCTGGGACTCGGGAGGTGGAGAATAGATGGGGTTGGTGGGGCCAGTCAAAGGTGGGATTTGCCAGTTCTTTGAACTACTCAAAATTTCTGCTACCAGTTCTCCAGAACTGGTCAGAACCTGCTGAATACCACCCCTGATTGGTAGGTATAGACACATCACAGCATTTGAAGATCTTTTCAAAGGTCTTCATGGCTGTTCTACCTTCAGTTGGAATCGCAAAGGAGCAAGTGTGATTCACAAGCTAGATATCTGGAACACTCCAGGTCTGATGATAGAATCAGACCCCCTCTGAAGATGCTGCTGAGGTTCCAATGGGCCCCAGTTTGAGATGTTCTTCTAGGATTTATGATGACTATAGAATGGCTGAAAGGCTGTACATTATACAAGGAGACTAGGAGGCATGAAACCTGTCAGTGACCCAACAAGAATGCAGTCATGACTGGGAGGTTGCATGAGGGAAGACACATATCTTTATCACTTAATAAAGTTGCCTTCGGCTGATCTCAAAAGGCTAAACAGATTGAACTTGTATATAACCAATACGGGAAGCTATTAAATAATCCAAGAGCTATAGGCAAAAACCCACAATTCTGCTTTGTTTCTCAGGCAATAAAATGGAATTCCCGATGGACTCACAAAAAGTCAAGCTCTTTTCTTTTCTTTTTTCCTTTTCTTTCTTTCTTTCTTTCTTTCTTTCTTTCTTTCTTTCTTTCTTTCTTTCTTTCTTTCTTTCTTTCTTTCTTTCTTTCTTTCTTTTCTTCCTTCCTTCCTTCCTTCCTTCCTTCCTTCCTTCCTTTCCTTTCCTTTTCTTTCCTTTTCCTTTCTTTTGATTCCTTTCTCTCCTTTCCTTTTCTTCTTTTTTCAACCTTCCTTTCTTCCTTCTTTCCATCCTTCCTTCCTTCCTTTCCTTTCCTTTCCTTTCCTTTCCCTTTCTTTTCTTTTTTGTCCACACTATACTAGCCCAAGGTTTACAAAGCTAAGGCATGAAATAAGGACCTCTGATGCATATAACTCGAACAACAAAACTATTTAAAAATGTGCATAACCATAAGAGTAAATAGAGTAAAAAAAAAGTAAATAGAGTTTACAACAGAGAAACTAGACAAACTCTTGTCATTTTCTCATTCTCATTTCTCGCGTCTCACTCTTGATTAAACTTAAGGCTCCTGTGGCAGAGCATGGTCCAGGCCCATAAAACCATGACAAATTTATTAAACCTATTTGGAGGCCAATTACTGCTTCCTTGTATGAGTCACTGATCCAATCAGATCACCTTTCCATTAGGATGCTTGCCTAGAACTCAGACTAATAGAGGCAACATCTGTCCTCCCTCAGTGATTGATTCCCACACTCAAAGGAATCTGAGGAATCTGCTCTTTTAATAGCTTTGAATATTTCTCTTTTGTTGCCTAATCTCAGCTCTCTAACCCAGGAGTATCAAACTCAAGGCCCACGGGCCAGATTTGGCCTGCAGGGTGCTAAGATCTGGCCTATGGGCCTGCCCTGGAAATAGGGGAGGACCGACCTGCGGTGCCTCTGCCAGCCAAAATGGGTTTCCAATCTCCGTTTTCGACTGGGACGGCTTCCTGCAACCCTCTCCAGTGAAAACGCAGCTCGGAGGCCCTCCCGAGTGGTGTTTTCACTGGAGAAGGGTTACAGGAGGCCGTCCCAGCTGAAAACGGAGATTGGGAACCTGTTTTCACTGGTAGAACACTCGGGACACCACAGGCACCCCTGGCATTAGTGATATCAAGCTAGCCATGCCCCCCCCCCACCAGCCACACCTCCCTGCCCCCCGAGGTCAGATAACAGATAATCAGAGTTGGAAGGGACCTTGTAGATCATCTAGTCCAACCCCCTGCCTAAGCAGGAAACCCTACACCATTTCTGACTAATGGTAGTCCAATCTCTTCTTGAAAGTCTCAAGTGATGTCACTCCCACAACTTCCGAGGGCAACTCCTGTTCCATGGGTTGATTGGTCTCATTGTCAGAAAGTTTCTCCTTATTTCCAGGTTGAAAAATCTCTCCTTGTTCAGTTTCCATCCATTGTTCCTTGTCTGGCCTTTGGATGCTTTGGAGAATAGCTTGACCCCTTCCTGTCTGTGGCAGCTCCTCAAATATTGGAAGGCTGCTATCCTGTCTCCCCGGTCCTTCTCTTCACTGGATTAGCCAGACCCAGGTCAAACACAACCCTGATATAGCCCTCAATAAAATCGAGTTTGACACCCCTGCTCTAACCCAATATGTCGGACATAGAATTATAGTGCTATTGGAAGGGACCTTGGAGGTCTTCTGGTCCAAAGTTGGACTCCAAACCCCTATTTAAGCAGAAGACCCTGTACTAGTCCAGACAAATGGCTGTTCAATCTCTTCTTGAAAACCTCAACTCCTGGAGGCAAGCTATTCCACTATCAATTGTTCTTGCTGTCAGGAAATTTCTCCTTGGTTCTAAATTGGATCTCTCTTTAATGATTTTCCACCCATTACTTCTTGTCCTGCCCTCAGGTCTTTTGAAGAATCGGTTCACCTCTTCTCTTCTCTATGACAGACCCTCAAGAACTGGAAAACTGCTATGTTCTCAGCCGTAGTCCTTGTCCTTGCTTTGTTTCACATGTAAGGTAAAAGTTCCCCTCACACATCTGTGCTAGTCGTTCCTGGCTCTACGGGGCGGTGCTCATCTCCATTACAAAGCTGAAGAGCCAGCGTTGTCCGAAGACATCTCCGTGGTCATGTGGCCGGCATGACTAAACTCCGAAAGTGCACGGAACGCTGTTCCCTTCCCACCAAAGAGGCCCCTATTTTTCTACTTGCATTTTTAACATGCTTTCGAACTGCTAGGGTGGCAGAAGCTGGGACAAGTAACAGGAGCTCACTCCATTATGCGACGCTAGGGATTCGAACTGCCGAACTGCCAATCTTTCTGATCAACAAGCTCATCGTCTTAGCCACTGAGCCACCACGTGTATGTTTCACATATACAGGAGTCTATAAAATACCTGCAGGTATTTTTTTTAAAGAATCTGCTGTCTGAAATACTTCTGGGTTGCAGGCAGGAGACTTTAATCAAGAGGAAGTCTGACTCCAAAAACGAGGCCCAGGTGAGAAAGATACAATATTTGCTTTTGCAGAGCAGAGCAAACAGAGGAGACATACTTGGGCTATGTTCTTCATACAGGATGTCCAGTTCTATAAAACAAACAAAGGGGAGTAAATCACTCTTTTATCAGTTACAGGGACATCATTTCTTGTCTTCCAGCTTTTGTTTGTGATAAAAAAAAACCAACCCCCTCCAATTTAGTCATTTAAATCTCTGATTTTGTGAAGGTGGAGAATCCAAATGCCATGGTCCACATCCTACAGGTCATGCTGTAGCCAGGTTGTGAAAGGTTGGCCTAGATTAGCTGAGAGTTATTTTAAACCTGAAGAATAAATAAATATCTCCGGAAGATCCAGGGCTAACAAGGAAGGATTCTGAATGACTCAAAACCTGGCTCTACTAAATGGGGAAACATTGTAAGCTTTGTCAATAAATTAATGTAAGTGTCCTAGCAGTACACAATGTGCCTGGGTGGATTAATGAACATTGTCTTCATCCAGACTCCGACAATGATGTGTGATTCAACTATTACTCTGCCAAATTGAATTCCTATAATTTGTGCCATCATGTGTGAACCCATTTAATTCCATTTATCACAGAAGTGGTAATATCACTTGATATTGCACTAATGAGGCCATTCTTGGAATACTATGTACTGTTCTGGTCACCATGATACCAACAAGATGCTGAGATCCTAGACAGTGGGTGTTGTGGTTTGCTGGCAGCAGGCATGGACAGCTGAGGTCTCTGACAGCAAGGACTCGGATGAGGGGCCTGTGTGTGATGCAAGGATGGGGCCAGGACTAACGGAGAGTGGGGTGCTGCCTTCAGAGGTTGTGGTGTCTGGCAACAGTGATGAAGAGGACCCTGGGGAGCCTGTGCTCAGTGAACGTGAGTGCAGGCTGCTCGAAGGAAAGAGCAGCTGAAGCAGCACGGGCAACTCGAGAGTAAGGCTGGAAGGGAATGGCCCCTCCCATAAGGGATAAAAGCCAACCTTCAGGGTTGGCTTCTTTGCAGGAAGCAAAGAAGTTCTTTATACTCAGAGTCCTTGTTGAAGCCCTGCTTGATGCGGTTGGTTTTTGAATCTTCTGGCTTGGGATATTTATCTGCAATTAGACTTTTGTTCTTGGCAGCCTTTCACAACCTTGAAAGGGCTTGCTCTTATATGGGACAATTAATTTTGAATGACTCTTGGTTATGAATGCACAGAATTCACAGCACTGCATTAAAAAGGTTTGCTTTTATATTTACTTGGTGTTTGTTTGATTTGAACAAAGCTTGGGTCAGAACAGTGGGCAACAAAGAAGAGAAAGGCCCTTGGAAGCTAAATTATATGATGGATGGTTGAAGGAGCTAGGTATGTCTAGCCCAGGGGTGTCAAACTCAAGGCCCATGGGGTGCTTAGATCTAGGGCCACCATGGAAACAGCAAAGGACCAGCCCACAATGCTTCTGCCAGGGAAAACAGAGTTTGGGAGGACTGTGTATGGCCCTCCCAAGCTGCTTTCACTGGCAGAGGGTTGCCGTAGCAGCCAAAATGGAGCTCGTGAGGACCGCACATGGCCCTCCTGAGCTCCATTTTCACTGGCAGAGGGTTGCAGGAAGCTGTTGCAACAGAAAACAGAGTTCAGGAGCCTGTTTTTGCTGGCAGAGGGCTCAAGCCACCAGGGGCGCTGCTGACATGAGTGACATCAAGCTGGCCATGCTCACCCTGGTCCCCCCCCCAACATCAAACACAACCCTGATGCATCCCTCAATGAAATCGAGTGGTCAGGATTCCGACACTTAACCCCATTTAAATCATGAGTCTCTAGCCAAACTCTAAAAGGATTTACTGGGAGTTAAAAGATGCAGCATTGCCTGGGTGTAGCCAACTCTGAGGCACATAATGCATTGTTACCCTTAACCCTGGTTTTCCCCCACCCCTCTGGGTGTATCATAATCCATATTCTCCAATGGGACACATCCATAGCCAAGAGTCATCAATCATGTTCTCCAATTAGAATTTTGCGCGGCAGAAACTTCGGTCAGCTAGTTACTATCTTTGAAAACATTTATGGAATGCAAGCTGCCCACTGTTTCCCCCTCCCTTTCTGTTGGCAACTCTAAAAAAGACCACAGAAATATTTTATAAGTTGACATCGAGTTTGACAGCCCTGGTCTAGCCTATCAAAGAGAAGGATCCAGGCCAGTGGTGGGATTCAAATATTTTTACTACCGGTTCTGTGGACGTGGCTTGGTGGGCATGGTGTGGCTTGGTGGGTGTGACTTGGCTTGGTGGGCATGATTTGGTGGGCATGGCAGCAGTGGTAGGATTCAAATTTTTTTACTACCGGTTCTGTGGACGTGGCTTGGGCATGGCATGGCTTGGTGGGTGTGGCTTGGTGGGTGTGGCAGGGGAAGGATACTGTAAAATCTCCATTCCCTCTCCACTCCAGGGTGAAGGTTACCACCGGTTCTCCAAACTACTCAAAATTTCCGCTACCAGTTCTCCAGAACCTGCTAAATATCACCTCTGATCCAAGTGGACATGATCACTGGTACTTGAGGGGCTATCACAGAGAAGAGATGGTTGGCTTTTTCTCCAAATTAACTGGGGCAGAACAAGAAGCAATGGGTGGAAGCTTGTTAAAAAGCGCTCCAGCTTAGAAGTAAGGAGAAATTTCCTGATGGTAAGAAGAATTAATCAATGGAATATCGAATAGCTTGCCAGAGTGGAGTCGGTGCTCCATTGACATCCTTCAAGAAGAGATTGGACAATCTGGAATGGTATAAAGTTTTCCACCTTGAGCATGGAATTGGACTAGCAGATCTCCAAGGTCAATTGCAGCTCCATGACTTGAGGTATGTAAAATACAATGATCCATAAATGAACCACACGAACCAAAACAGAAACAAAAACCAAGATCAACGTTAGTCCAGTTGGGCTCATCTTGTGTATATTCTATATACAGTAGTACACATGGGACAGAGAGGGAAGGACCCATGTCAATATACCTTCCATGGAGCAGCAATATGAATTTAACTAAATTAGAATCTGGGAATGAAAGGCAATATTTTCTTTTCTTTCAATCTCTCATTTCTGCCAATTTTTTATTCATCCCTTTTGATGAGCAGGAGCAAGATCAGCAGGAGCAAGCAGAAACGCGCACACACACACACACACACACACACAGAGAGAGAGAGAGAGAGAGAGACAGACAGACAGACAGACAGACAAACAGACAGACAGACCTGCAGCACAGAATGGGTGATGGAAAAAAACTGCAGTTTTGGAGAACAGACCAGATATCAGCAGAGAACTTGAGAAAGGAGCAGGAATTCTAGAAACCCATAAAATAATTATTCTGATTGTCATATCTAGGACAGTGGTCCCCAACCATTGGGCTGGGGACCACTGGTGCTCCACAAGAACATTTTGGTGGTCCGCAAAGAAATGTCACCCCCAAAGCACTTCCCCTAAAGCAATTAATCCAGGTTGTGTGGGAACACAAGGTTGCACCACCCGCATGGCCTGCAGGAACACAAGGCTTGCATCACTTGCATTGTGAACAACACAAGGTAGTGAGGGCAAGGGGGAAAAGGACAGAGGTGGGGAACTTGCCCCACAAGCCACACGGGCCTCGCCTGGCCACTGGGCTGCTTCTTTCCGCTTCTTTCTTCTTCTGCTTTTGGCTGCACACAAAGAAGGCAGCAAAAGTCTTTCTTTCTCTCCCCCAAACTGCCAGAAATGAGTTCTTGGGACCCTGCAAGGCCTCCTGCTCCAAGATGCTGCGCCGGCATGACAAGTCTCACAAAGACTCATTTCTGGTGGAGTTTGGGGAAGAGAAAGAAAGACTTCTGCTGCTTCTGCTGCTTTTCTTGCATGAAGCCAAAAGTCTCTCTCTCTCATCCTGAGAACGGAGCTGGAGGCCGTATCCTTTGACCCCAAATATAGAATGATCAATCGGTAGGAAAATGGGGTGGGGAATTTTCCTGCAGACATTTTTGGGGATTTTCCCAGGGTCTCTGGTCTGTGGAATTTAAAATTATGAGTTTGGTGGTCCTGGAGGTCCAAAAGGTTGGTGACCCCTGTTCTAGGATAGAATGAGTCCAGTTTGAAATTGTTAATATAGACCCACAAATGAATAGTTTGTTAAGCTAAGACCGCTTAATGCAGTGTATTAACTACTGTATCACCATAAATAGAGAAGAACTGCATGTGAGTATGCAGAAAGAGAAAGAGAAAGAAAGAAAAAGAAAGGAGAAAAGAGAGAAAGAATTGAAAGGAAGGAAGGAAGGAAGGAAGGAAGGAAGGAAGAAAGAAAGAAAGAAAGAAAGAAAGAAAGAAAGAAAGAAAGAAAGAAAGAAAGAAAGAAAGAAAGAAAGAAAGAAAGAAAGATTCTTGCTTAGTGATACAGCTTTAAAAAGTAGAGGAGATGAATGACTTCTCCAAAACTTTTCTTACTCCTCGGAACATTTAATAATGTTTAAGGAGTGTCTATGTGGAAGTGTTCCAGAAATTCCCCCTTTATACCTTTTCATTTGCAGTTTGGGTTGTTCCATGTTCATATTTTTTTTAAATGTTTTTTCCTGCATTTTCCACACAAAGTAGCCTTTGTGTGACAAACAATATCCTGTCTTGAAACACTCTGCCATGCCCAGAAAGATGACAGGTGTGTAATATATTATTATGTTGTCTTGTGTCACACTGTCACATATACCTCTCCTTATTGCATATATGGCCTTCACATTTAGTCTAGAGGCCAATTTTATGAGCCATGTATGCTCCTTCCTAGCTTTGCCAACCAGAAAAGGGCGCTCAGAGGCCATTTGGTAGTGAAGCAAGTGTTCAGCACGCTGGGAATCCTGTAGGTGAGATATTGCTTCATTTGAAACTCATATGCACCTATTAAAGAAATTATGGTGATAAACAAGATATGTATTAATTTGCTTGAGCATTTCTGTCTCTTTCCCACTATCTCTGGAGTAAAGAACACTTGGTCCTGAGGTCTTATGGACCCAATGCAGTTAAAACATTTGTTTAAAAAACAGATACCCCTTTTTTTGGATACCCAGAAAAGTTTCAAGTCAAGACCTCAGCAATCAAGCATTTGCCCATTGATGGTCTAATCAAATGCAGGTTAACTCACGGGGATAACAACCAAATAAACCATGGAAAAGGACAACTTTATCCTCTTTCCAGGATTCATTCTTTGGTCTAAGGAAATCCAGTATCTTAAAATAGAGTCCTCACCACTGGAACGCTTCCTGGTTGGAGCAGCTTCTGCAGGTTCTGGATTTGTGTCTTTTTTTCTTTAGATGGAGACAATTTTGCAAAATAAGCTACGATTTGGGAAGTATAGGATGAACAATACAATTTGGAATCGGCTAACTTTAGAATGTGAGCATGATGAATATTCTTCCTGGTTGCAAGAGAAATAAGGATACTGGAAAGACCACATCATTACGCAGGCCTTCAGTTCTCTGTTGCTGGCATTGGTTTGTTTACGCGTTTAAGCCAATGTTTAGCCTGCAAAGCAGTATAGTCTAAAGTGTCAATTTCTTCATTCCTACCCATTTCACATAGTTTTTGTTTTTGTTTTATGAAACAACTCCCTTCTGGCAGACCAATTCTTTTGGTGATTCAGGGAACACAGGATATCTTCTTACTGGTTTTCATTGGCATGTTGCTCTTTTTCAGTCAAACTTCCCAAACCAGTCTTCTCAACAGGAGGTAGTCCATTTGAAAATTGCCAATAGAAAACTCCCCAGCCTACTTTTTTCTTCCTTACAGGCATCTTCTCTTAGCCATATCTCTCTAGTGAACACGTTCATACCACAATGTAGGAATGTGTTGTGCTTGCGTACTTAGAAACACCGATCACTCAAGCAGTGCAGGAGATGACCAGGCTGAGCCCAAGGGAAGGATCAAACGCTTCATAAGTCACAAGTCCCTGGATGCCCGCAAGACATTTAAGTCCTGCTTACCTTGAATGTCTCTCTTATCTCCGTTGCACTTCCCTTGACCATTAGTAGCTCAGATTTTTGTAGAGAGCTTAATGCTTGCAACAAATACTTTATACTCATTTGAACTGCTTGAATCTCCCGATTTCCCCACTCTGGACAAGCAGTCAGGGAAAACAACCACACAAATAGCTGAATGCAGGAGGACCAGTGGGAGTGCTCTTCATAGGTTTTATGAGTGAGACAATTGCCACCAGACAAAATAAAATCTTCTGTCGGGGTGACTTTGGCCAATCCAGAAGTAGATCAACAGGGAAACACACTCTTGGCTGAGCCAGTCTCTTTTCTGGTTGTTATTGTGAGAAGGATACAATTCCTCCAGAGTGTCACTCTTCTGTCTTAATGGGCCTGGCTGGGTTCTCTTGGCATCCTCATAGTTCTGTAGTGGCACACACAACACATGTAAAAAAAGAACAGGTTTTCCATTTGGAATTGAAGCAGTCCACTTGATCTTTCTGATTATTGCTCTCCTGTTACAGACACCTCTGGTTGTGTATGTATATATCTTTTAAATTATAATGTAAAGTAAATCTCAGTCCTTTCAGTGACACATTTCCCCATATTTGGGCTCTTAGGTCATCCCTTCTTCTCCAATCTTTCTCCTCTGCAATGTGTAAATACAAAATTTGTATCGTGAAAAATGAAATAGATACAATGGTAATAAACAAACCAAGAAATGGATCTCCTCGGACAGATGTGGAGCAGGAACCAAGCAAAACTCACCAAGCAGGGAAAAGGCATCTATCAACATGTTGCATTCCGGTGGGAGCTTCTGGTTGCAGAGACATAAGGTCTGTTTTCAGAATCACAATCCAGCTTCTGTGACACAATCATCACATCAACAACCAGACAAATTCTTGTTTGCTATTGTATGTTTGGTGGGTCTTTGGTCAATTCCTCTTATTTGCTTTCCACACACATGAATTGCAGGACGGGCTCTTAATTGTGCATAGCGTTGCACAGAAAGTACATTAATGCATAGGATCAGCGGTGGGATCCCAATAACTTAACAACCGGTTCTCTTCCCTAATGATTTCTTCCAACAACTAGTTCACCAAACTGCACAGAAAATTAACAACCGGTTCTCCTGATGTGGTGTGAACTGGCTGAATCCCACCACTGCATAGGATGCTTTATGGCAAGATGGGGACCAAGGAGATCTCAAACCTTCCCCCCCACAAAAAACCCCCCATCTCTCTGATTATAATTACCCAAAATTGATAGTCTTGGTTATGTACATTTTAGGCTCGGAAAGAAACTGAAAAGAAATAGTGTCAACCAAATTACACCCACAGAAACGGTAGTAAAAAAAATTGAATCCCACCACTGCTTGTAACCATTCATTGTATGTTTTATCCCCCAGTCCCCTTATTATCTTGGTTCTTCTCTGCACTTTTTCTAGAATCCCAACTTCAAAAGGGTGTTAAGGAGAGACCCAGCCATGCAAACCTCGGAGTACAGGAGAAGTCCTCGTGAGTCTTACTCTGCTAGTTGTTGCTGACTCCAGGGGGGGCAGTGCTCATCTTTGTCTCAAGGCCGTTGAGCTAGTACTATCTAAAGATATTCCAGCAGGACATCATGGAGCACTGCTACCTTCCCACGGAAATGGTACCTATTTATCTACTCCCATTTGCCTGCTTTTGATCTGCTGGCTTGGCAGGAGCTGGGGTGAGGGGTGGGAGCCCACCCTGTCTGTTGTGTGGCGCTTGGGTCTCGAATCTGGGCTGATAGCTTTCCAGCTGACAAGCCCAGCATCAAGGCCTTGCAAACATAGCTCATCCCAATATTGCAGGAAAGCAGTATTTCCACGGAGCTTGCAATACGCAGCTCAACCCAGGGAAAATTAATTGAGCGTGGCAAAGGAAGTCGCTAAGGATATAAGCAGAACACAATTACTCCATTACTGCCTTGGCCCGTACTGAATACCTTAATTCCTCAGTAGCCTTCTCAAAGGATGCTGAAATTAGTTTAAGGCTACTGCGCAGATATTATTTTACTTGAAGGAGTGCCCGGTTTTGAATGCCAGACAGGAAGAAGGCTCCCTCCAAAGCCCAAACCTATTTAGCACATTCGCAGAGAGGAGAAAGAAGGGGAATAAATCAGTTTAATGCTAGCAAAATGTTACGTGTAAGTGGTCCTCCAGTGACTGCAGAATTGACACACACATGTTCGAGACTTCCTGCTGATATGGGCATGTGGCAAGCAGAACAGCGTTTCCGAAAGGGATTAATAAGTAACTTGTGAGGATATCTGCACTCAACGTTTCCAGGCCAGGATTTCAAAGGACATCTAGGAGTCGAGATGAAGAAGAGAATAAATTTCTGGCTTTGTGTCAAATTCTCCAGAGCTGCTTTCAAACCCCTCTCCAAACCACAATGGCAGTGACTCCTAGAGCCTGATGGTGCCCGCTCCCCAGTCAATTCCCACTTACAACGTGTGTCGTCCATGAAAGGTTGTTGGGTTGTTGTTGTTGTTGTTTTGCTAATTTGCAATCCTGAATTGTAGCATTTCCTATGATGTTTCATTTGCTTCCTTTGAAAGCTAATACAATCCTGGGTGGTATAAACAGAGGCATAGAATCAAGATCGCGTGAAATATTAGTGCCGCTTTATAAAAACCCTGGTAAGGCCACACCTGGAATGCTGCCACCAATTTTGGTTACCATACTACCAAAAAGATGTTGAGACTTTGGGAAAAGTCTAAAGAAGAGCCACTAAGATGATCAAAGGCCTGGAGACTGAACCAGATGAAGAACAGCTGCAGGATTTGGGTTTGGCTAATCAAAAGAAAACAAAAATTAGGAGTGACGTGATATCAGTATTCTAGTACTTCAGGGGGCTGCCACAAAGAAGAGGTGGGGTCAAATTATTCTCCAAAGCCCCGGAGGGCAGGACAAGAAACAATGGATGGAAACTAATCAAGGAGAGAAGCAACCCCTGGAATTAAGGAGGAACTTCCAAACAGTGAGGACAATTAACCGGTGGAACAGTTTTCCATCATAAATTGTGGGTACTTCATCACTGGAGGTTTTTTAGAAGAGACTGGACAGTCACTTGTCTGAGATGGTATAGATTCTCCTGCTTGAGCAGGGGGGCTGGACTAGAAGACCTCCAAGGTCCCTTCCAGCTTTATTCTATTCAAATTCTTCCCTACACTTTCACTTCTGCTTCAGCTACTAGACAACCTAGGAAGGACTGGATAGCCAAGAAACCCATAGAAGGGTCTTTGGGGGAAAAAAAAGCAAAATACAGTTGTGAATTGAGGACCTTTTCCAAGGGTGTCATTAAATGTGAATTAAGGAATAGTATAAACCTCTTTTTCTAGAACCAAAGACTTCCCTCCAAATCAGCTGATCCAGTAATATGCTTAAAATCAGAAGCAGACAAGTTTGCCGTCCATGAGTTATAAATATGTTGCGATTGCAAGTTCCAGATTCTTTAAGAATAGTGAGAAAAACCCAAGAAAAGATGGATGTTAAAATACTCAATAAGAGAAAAAAGAATACACCAACAAACTCAAGGAGGAATTAAATTATTTCTTAAAGGAAAATGATAATGGAGCAACTACAAAACAAAACATTTGGGATACAATGAAGGCAGTAATAAGAGGTATAACAATCTCTTATAAAGCCAAGAGGAATAAGGAAAAATACCCCCAGCAAAACAAATTACAACAAAAAATTAAGAATTAGAAACTCAATTACAGAGTACCCCAAAGGATTCAAAATTGCAAAATCAGATAATAATAACTAAACATAAACTGAATTCAATTGAACAAGAGAGAATGATTATACATTTGAATACAACTAGACAAACTTATTTTGAGCATGTTAATAAACCAGGGAGATGGCTATCATATAGACTAAAAAAAAAGGAGAGAAAAGAGATTGATATACCAGCTAATAGATGGAAAGGGCGATATTTTACAGGAGATAGAACAGAAAAAAGAAATTGCCCATAAGTATTTTGAAGAGTTATATAAAAAGGAAGAAGTTAACGAAGATAGAATAAGAAACTATTTAGATGAAGTGAAGGATAAAGCAATTGGGGAAGAAATGGAAAAATAATTAAACAAAGACATTACTTGGTTTGAACTGAAATCAGCAATAGAGAACCAGAAAAACAATAAATCCCTGGGACCAGATGGGATTCCAGGGGAGCTGTACAAGGCAATAGCAGAACAAATAGGACCTCTTATGGTGGAAGTTTTTAATGACGTCTTATTGGCAGCCAGGATGCCGGGCTCATTGGAGGGCGGGGACATTGATTTCGCTGATCCCGAAGGAGGATTCGGGTCCCCGATATATACATAATTATAGGCCGATTTCACTGTTATATACTGATTACAAAATATTCACTTCTATTATAGCAAGTAGACTAAAAAGAATGTTAAATGAGCATATATATGAAGATCAAAATGGATTTCTCCCGACCAGACAAATCAGGATCAACTTAAGAATAGTACTAGATGTCTTAGAATTTTACGAAGCCCACCCTGAAAAACAAATTGCACTTGTGTTTTTAGACGTAGAGAAGGCCTTCAATAATTTAAATTGGCAATTTTTAATCCAGAAAATTTATAATATGAATTTAGGCACCAAATTTGAAAATATTATAACTATCATTTATGATACACAACAGGCTAATATTATAATAAATGGGGAATATACCCGCCCAATAAAAATAGAAAAAGGAGTCAGACAGGGCTGCCCACTCTCACCCCTGCTCTTCATATTATCATTAGAAGCATTACTAATGCGAATTAGACAGAACCCAGACATAAAAGGATTAAAGGTTAAGAAAGAAGAGTATAAGTTGCAAGTGTTTGTGGATGATATGATTTTTTTCATTGAGGAACCAATAGAAAGAGGACAAAAATTGATGAATGAATTAGAACAATTTGGAGCAGTAGCAGGACTTAAAATTAATAGGAAGAAAACAAAATTAACGACTAAAAATTTAACAGAAAAACAGAAAATAGAACAAGAAGAAGTTATGGGAATACAAGTGACAAAGTAAGTTAAATACTTAGGAATATGGTTGACAGCACATTGTAAGACACTCAAAATAATTATGATAAATTGATGCAACAGGTAAAGAAGGATTTAGAAACATGGGGCAAGCTGCAACTTTCATTAGTAGGCAGGATTGCTGCTATTAAAATGAATATTCTTCCAAAATTCCTATATATATTTCAGACAATCCCAATCAAAGTACATAAATTTTTTTTTTGAAGAACTTAATAAAATAACTGTAAAATTTATCTGGCAAAGGAAAAAACCTAGAATAAATTTAAAGGTGATGCAGGATATGAAGAGCAGGGGAGGGCTGGCACTTCCAAATTGGGAGTTGTATTATAGTGCAGCCTCTTTAGTATGGTTGAAGGAATGGGTGAATTTAACCAATAAGAGAATATTATTCTTAGAAGGCCATAACTTGCAAAGGGGGTGGCATGCTTTTTTATGGGATGTAGGGAAAACTAGCCAGAAATATTTTCACAGACACCTAATCAGAGACTCATTATTAACTAATTGGAAGAAAATATGGAAAAAACACTATTTAAAAATACCAATTTGGATTTCAACAATGGAGGTGATGATTCACCCAAATAATCTGGATATCACTAAAATGATTAAATATAAGGATCTATTGGATACACAAGGAAATTTGAAATCGTGGCAAGAACTTCAAGAGCGGGGACTAAAAATTGATCAGTGGGCATATCTTCAAATTCAAAGTAGATATAAACAGGACAGGAAAGAATTTGGAATTAACAATAAACTCCAGCAATTAGATAAATTTTTATTAGGATCAGGCAAAAAAAATATAACAAAATTTTATAACTATTTATTAGAAGTAGAATTAGAAGAAGAATTTGTAAAAGGGAACATGATAGTCTGGAGTAGGAATATAGGACGTAGCATCATCATAACAGAATGGGAAAAGGTCTGGGGTAGAAATAATAAAATTACAAAATCGGTAGCATACAAAGAAAATGCTTATAAAATGTTTTATAGATGGCACCTTCCTCCTTCAAGATTAGTGAAGATGCACCCCCATATGAGTCTGAATTGCTGAAAATGCAAAAAAAAAAAAAGAGGGAACTTTTTCCATATGTGGTGGTCCTGTACAGAAGCTCAGAAATATTGGCAGAAAATTAGAAATTGGCTGGAAGAAATGACAAGAGAACAGATCAAATTCAAACCAGAGCCCTTTCTGTTAGAGATCTTTGATAAGCAACTATCAAAAAAGTGAAATATATAATAATACACATTTTGACAGCGGACAGATTGGCTTTTGCACAACGTTGGAAGCAGCCTCATGTTCCATCAGAGGAGATGATCATTCAAAAAATTTCAAATTGTGCAGAAATGGACAAATTAACTTTGGCATTAAAAAATAAAGACACTTCGATATACTACAACAGCTGGAACTGGATAGACCAAAGATAGACTTCACACTAAAAGGCAAAAGAGGATAGGATAAATCCATAGTAGTGATACACAGATATATGTAAGGATTAGGTGTGTGTATATGGCATAAAATAAGGATAAAAAAGAGGTCTTACAAACTGTTGAAGATGAGAATGCTTTTAGTTGTTTTCTATTTTTTATTTTCTTCGCCCTTTCTTCTTTTTCTCTCTTTCATTTATGTATTTGTTGTTGGTTTGTTTTAATTGTAAAATCAATGTATTTTTTTAAAAAAAGAATAGTGAGACCAAAAGATGTCTGATTCATGCAGTCTGGGGAAGTGACATGCCAGCGCCACCATTGGAATCACTGCTGAATCCTAAATTTCTTGATTCTTCTAGATTACAGCAAGTGACTTTCTGGAATGCTAGTTTCAGACAGCCAAAGGGTCTTGGTCAGAGGTGGTATTCAGCAGGTTCTGACCAGTTCTGGAGAACTGGAAGTGGAAATTTTGAGTAGTTCAGAGAAGCAGCAAATCCCACCCCTGACTGGCCCCGCCCCCATCTAGTCTCTGCCTCCCGAGACCCAGCTGATCGGCTAGGTCTTATTTGGATGCCCTGCATAGGAGAACAGAGCTGGAAAGCAGGTTAGTGGGGTGGGGTGGGAATTGGATGTTGCAGTAACTTTCCCCTGGAGTGGGGAGGGAATGGGGATTTTACAGTATCCTTCCCCTGCCATGCCCACCAAACCACGCCCACAGAACTGGTAGTAAAAAAAAAATTGAATCCCAGCACCCGTCTTGGTAGCTTCTGTCCACCAAGCAAGCAAATATTATTTTTCCAGCAGTCTTGAAATCATCTTTCTGTCAACATTCTGCCCTTAAAATCACTGGGGCCCTGCCTGAGGTGGGAGGAAAAAGTTGTTTTTGATGCCAAGGAGCTAAAATTGCACTGGGCTGGAGTGAATTTAAAATTCTAAGGCAGTTGTGATAGGATACAGACAGATGCCCAAATGTTTTAATTCGTTATTTGCTTTGCAGAAGGAAAAAAAAAAGAGGTGGACTTGTGAGTATCCTTTTGTTTTAAGAATCCTTCTGTTCTCAGAGCAATGGCACTTTGTGCATGTTCAGGAGGAAGATACTCAGTTCATGCTCTCCAGAATAACTATTGGGAGGAAAAGGAAGCCTGACCTAGGTCGCTGCCTTTAGGTGAGGCTGCGAATAGTAAGCTTTGATAGGCTTGGTTCACATGTTGTGTTGAGCAAAGTTGGTTTAATCATGGTGTCAGGATTCCAGCAGTAACCTCTATTTAAATCATGAGTCTCAAGCCAAACTTCCAAAGCTTCAAAAGGATTTATTGGGAGTTAAAATGTCCAGCGCTGCCTGGGTGTTGCCAACTCTGAGGCACATCATTCATTGTCACCCTTGACCCTGGTTTTCTCTCCACCCCCTGGGTGTATCATAATCCATATTCTCCAATGGGACACATCCATAGCCAAGAGTCATCAATCATGCTCTCCAGTTAGAATTTTGCACGGCAGAAACTTCAGTCACCTAATTACTATCTTTGAAAACATTTATGGAATTCAGTTTTGGTTTGCAAGCTGCCGCACTGCTCTGACCTCCCTTTCTGTTGGCAGCTCTAAAAAAAACCATAGAAATATTTTATGAGTTGACACATGGTTTATTGCAGCCTATTCCTTCCTGGCCACTCCAGATGGGAAGGGACTGAAACTCCCAGAATTCCCCAACCAGGACAACAGGGGGATTCTGGGACTTGTGATCGCCAGCCATTGGGAAGGTACCAGATTGGGTAGACTGATTTATTGACTAAAGTGCAATTGGCTGGGTTCACACAATACGCCAACATACTATGGTTTCTAAAGGACAACTGCACAGCATACAGACAGCTTTCATGGGGTCTTTGAACCCTGTGTTAAGTAATCCAACAATTTAATAAGGAAGAAGTACCTGGGGGTCCAAAAGGGAAAAATATTGGCCACAATAAGATCAAAGCATCACAATGAATGCTTAAAAAGGAACAGAGGTTCAATCACATGGTTGTAGCTGCCACCTTGATTTATGTTACTGGTTCCACCCTACCATGTGTATATCCTTGATCCAGCAGTACAAATCCAGAATAAAACTAGCCAAATTAAGTTTAAAGTGGTGGTAGCAGGCAGCATTTCACCCAGGGATTTGACGCCTGATGAAAAGGGAGCTGGCTTTCCATTTGGAGGAACAGACGAAAAAATTAGACGAGTGCTGACAGATTTCATTAGCTTTATCTTACTGCTATATCTTAGTACCAAGTAACTATTTGTTTAAGCGTTTGGAAACGGCAGCCGGTAGGTCTGTTCTTGGGCTGCTCCTATGATTGAAACAGCTTCCTATTGGAATCTGCTTTATACGGTTCTAATTAATGGGAGGATTTTTATTGCATTACAACCTACATTGTTTGTTCCTTATTTCATCATTAACTGCTTTATATTATGAGGGTGGAAGATCATTACGGAGAAATCCAACCTAAAGCCCAAGAGAAATTTCCTGACAGTGAGAGGTGGAATGAGCTCACCTCAGGAAGTTGTGCGGGCTCCTTCACTGGAGGTTTTTAAGAAGAGACTGGGCAGCCTTTTTGTCTGGAATGGCATAGGGCGGGGGTGTTGAACTCAATTTCATTGAGGGCCACAACAGGGCTGTGGGTGACCTCGGGGGCGGAGGGGCAGCTGAGCCTGCCCGACTGGGTGGGTGTGGCCAACTGGGTGGGCCATACTTGATGCCACTCACTGGGTGTGGCCAGCTTGACACCACTCCCTAAACTGCTGGCATGTTTCTTCTTTGCATTGGGTAGAAGCAATGAGGGCTGGTCCCTTACATTTTCCAGGATGGCCCTGAGGGCTAGATATGACCACATCATGGGACAGATCCAGCCTGTGGGCATTGTGTTTGACACACCTGGTATAGGGTCTTCTGCTTGAGCAGGTAGTTGGACTAGGAGACAGATTAACAGAGTTGGAAGGGACCTGGTAGGTCATCTAGTCCAACCCCCACCCACCCAATTGGGAGATCCTACACCATTTCTGACAGGTGGCAGTCCAATCTCTTCTTGAAAGTCTCAAGTGATGAAGTTCCCATAACTTCCGAGGGCAATGTCTGTTCCATTGGTTGATTGTTCTCACTGTCAGAAAGTTTCTCCTTACTTCCAGGTTGAATCTCTCCTTGTTCAGTTTCCATCCATGGTTCCTTCTCTGGCCTTCAGGTGCTTTGGAAAATAACTTGACTCCCTCCTCTTTGGGGCAACCCCTCAAATATTGGAAGACTGGTATCGTGTCTCCCCTGGTCCTTCTCTTCCCTAGACTAGCCAGGCCCAGTTCCTGCAATCGTTCTTCAGATGTTTTAGCCTCCAGTCCCCTAATCATCCTGGTTGGTCTTCTCGGCACTCTTTCTATAGTCTCAACATCTTTTTTTATAGTGTGGTGACCAAAACTGGGTGCAGTACTCTAGGAGTGGTCTTACTAAGGCTTTATAGAGTAGTATTAGTACCTCTCTTCATCTTGACATCCAAGGTCCCTTCAGATCCTTTTATTCTATGTTCTATCGGTATGTTCTTAAGAGTCATGAGGGCACAGTGGTTAGAATGCAGTATGGAGATGCTGTAATGGTTGTAAGTATGTAACACTGAACAGTCACTAAATGAACTGTTGTAAGTCAAGGACTATCTGTATATAGAAAACTAGCTCACTTTCTAAGTCAGGGTTTTGAACTCAAGGCCTGTGGGCAGGATTTGGCCCATAAGGGTACTTAGATCTGGCCTGCAGTGCCACCCTGGAAATAAGCATGCAAGAAAGGATGGAAGAGGAGAAAGGGAAAGAGGAATAACAAAGGAAAAAGAAAGGAAGATGGGAAGGAAGAAGAAAGGAGAGGGAAGAGGGAAGGAAAAAGAAGAAAAGGAAGGAAGGAAGGAAGGAAGGAAGGAAGGAAGGAAGGAAGGAAGGAAGGAAGATTATGAGAGGGAGAGAGGGTTTGAGGGAAGACCTGCCTTAGCACTTGGCCAACACAGATGCCCCCGACACGAGTGATGTCGAGTTGGCCATGCCCACCATGACCACACCTACCCTGGCCCAGATGTGGCATTCAGCAGGTTCTGACCAGTTCTAGAGAACGAGTAGCGGAAATTTTGAGTAGTTCAGAGAACCGGCAAATATCATCTCTGACTGGCCCCTCCCCCTTCTATTCTCCGCCTCCCAAGTCCCAGCTGATTGGCTGGGTCTTCTTGGGTTGCCCTGCACAGGAGAACGGAGCTGGAAAGCAGGTTAGTGGGGTGGGGAGGGAATGGAGATTTTGTAATATCCTTCCCCTGCCACGCCCACAGAACCAGTAGTAAAACTTTTTGAATCCCACCACTGCCCGGACCCTCCGAGGTCAAACACAGCTCTGATGCAGCCCTCAATGAAATCAAGCTTGACAAACTTGTTCTAAGTGTTTATTTCCTTCCTAGAAAAAAAAAAATGAGATGTTTTAACCCCTGAATTCTGGAGAATGTATCAAGTGCCTCAAAGGGACAAGGAAATGAAAAACAGCAAGCTCTCCTTCTCTGCCAGCATCTTAATTCTCAGAGGCCGAGTCAGGACAGAAGCTGAGCAACAGATGCCTCTCCTTTGAGCCAAGGTGCATCAGACATTTGACACAGGCACAAAATTGATTTCGGAGCCAAAATGCAAGTCAGTTGCAACCCCTAAAAAGTTTGGGACTTGGTCCCAGTAATAACAAACAGTAGCTACTAAATTAGAAGTTTTTCTGAATTCAAAAGAAGATTACCAATCTACATACTGTATATATAAAAGCGAAAGACCACTCTTGCATCATCACAAAATCTCCAGAACTGTAAAACCTACAAACTTGAAATTGGGCACGTATGTTCCTCTTGGCTTCTAGGTGTTTGCTAAGAAAAGAGTTTTCAAAATGACCATCAGAGCATTAGTATTTCCTATATTATTATTATTAACATGCTCTGATGCTAAAGAGTTCTTCTCCCCCTCCCCACCTGAAAAGAAATCTGTTCCAAATGCAAAACACAAGCAGATGAGAGGAGTTTCAGTCTTAGTTTCACAGCAGCAAACAGCTTTAGTACAGAACAGTTGAGCTAAGCCACGCCCAGGCTCCTTGCTGTCTTCTTCTTGCTCATACAGCAAATACTGTTGCACTTTCCAAACAGGCCTCAGCTCTCTCACACACTGACAGGATGCTAGCCAGATGAATACTGATGGATGCTGGTAGGCAGAAGCAAAAAAATTTCCCCCTTATTTTCCTCCCCCAAAACTAAGCCCGACCACAGAGTTTTGTAGCGAAGCACTGGTACTGAGCTAGTGTTAATAATAAATGTAAATACAGTATTAAAGGTCAGCGGTGTGTTTGAGGTTGCTGCAAAAGAGAAGTTGGGAGATAGGACAGACTGACATCTTGCCAGCCTGAGTTTACATCACATATCAAACTATCCTAGAAACTGGGAAAGAAACTATAAAACAACAATGGCAACTTCTTACAAAGAAAACTTATATCAGAGGTATTATAGATGGCACTTGCCACCTGCTGGGTCAGCTAAAATGTTTTAAAATAAGCAGGGGTGGGATTCAAAATTTAACAATCGTTTCTATGGGTGTGGCTTAGTTGGTGGGCGTGGCTTGGTGGTCATGTGACTGGGTGGACATGGCTTGGTGATCATGTTATTGGATGGATGTGGCCAACTCAATATCACTCACATCGAGGCACGCATCTCCTCGCCTGGCCTCTTGTGACTGTGGGGATGCTGCAACAGTCATAAGTGTGAAAAATGGTCATAAGTCACTTTTTTCAGTGCCATTGTAACTTTGAATGGTCACTCCACACAAGCAAAGTACCAGCAAAGGAGGGGAAAAAACTCTAGAGACGTTCCTGAGACAGGGAGTCTAGTCCTGCCAAGAATGCAATAAGGGTTAACGGAGAGGCAGTTTTTGTAAGCAACACCAGAATGTTTCCTTCCTGCCTTCCTTACAGGATTAGGCCAGTAATTTCTTCTAACAACCGGTTCTCCAAACTGCTTAGGATGTTAACAACCAGTTCTAGCAAATAGGTGTGAACTGGTAGAATCCCACCCCTGGCTCACTTGTGGTCATAAGTCAAGAACTACCTGTATTTTAATGTTTCCTCCAAAAATCCTGCAGGGTCAAAGTCACTGAGAAAAGTCCTGTTTTTCTCAACCTGAATATTTGTTTAAAAAAAAAAAGATTTAGCAAAACAGCAGTCTGAATAAAGACTTAAGAAAATAGGACAAAGAGATGGAAAATAACAGCAGAGAGCCTGATGGATAAAAGCCATGGACTAACTTTGCGTGTCCTGCTAAACCTTAGCGGTTGCTCAACAATGGGCCCACTCACATCCTCTGGCTCTTCATCCAAAGTTTCAGAAGAGTGCGTGGTGCTTATGCAAGATGCTTCGTAACCAGAAGAAGCCAGAGAATATAATCATAAACAAAACTAAGACTAGCTTTGATAGATATTCAAGTTGGCTCTTGGCAGCTTTCAGCGCTGGGCATCACATTGACAACAAACCACAGAGAGACAGAGCAAAGCCAGTGGTCAGTTTATGGCTTAGCCTATGTTTGCATGGCTTGGTACATTTGATGCACTCAGTGTTCTGGTACCTGGAGCATGCTGACCCATCAACTAGCTTCACTGGTTCTGTTTACAGAACATATGAGGCTAAAATGTGGTCAGACTGTTGGCAGATATAGCCCTGGTAAACTGTGTGCCTGGTTGAGAGGGCCCAAGGTCTTCTTCAGACTGAGACATTCTATCCCCATTGTGGAAAACATCACCCTTCATTTCTGTGCCTTTGTTTTCTTCCTTGAATATTTCTCCTCTTCTTCATTTCCCATAACTTCTCTCCATTACTTCATTCTCCTCCTTTTCAAAGCACTGCCATTTCTCTGGTTTTTTTATTGCCATGTATGGAGTTCAATTTCTGCTCCCTCCAGACTAGACATCCTCCTAGTGGCCAGATGGGTCTATGATAATTTGCTGCAGCCAACTCACCATGGCCAACTGGCTGCAAGACAACTCACCACAGCCAATTCACCATGACCAACTCACCATGGTCAACTAACCATAGTCAATTCACCACAGCCAACTAATTGCAATCAAGTCACCATGGCCAACTCACCATGGCCACTCACCACAGCCAACTAACCATGGCCAATTCATCATGGCCAACTAACCACAGTCAACTCACCACAGTCAACTAACTATGGCCAACTCAACATGGCCAATTCACCATGGCCAACTAACCAAAGTCAACTCACCATGGCCAACTCACTCACCATGGCCAACTCACCATGGCCAATTCACCACGACTGACACACCATGGCCAACTCACCACAGACAACTCACCATGGTCAACTAACCATAGTCAATTCACCACAGCCAACTAATTGCAGTCAAGTCACCATGGCCAAGTCACCATGGCCAAGTCACCAGGCCAACCACCATGGCCACTCACCACAGCCAACTAACCATGGCCAATTCACCATGGCCAACTAACCAAAGTCAACTCACCATGGCCAACTCAAACTCACCATGGCTAACTCACCATGGCCAATTCACCACGACTGACACACCATAGTCAATTCACCACAGCCAACTAACCACAGTCGTCACCATGGCAACTCACCATGGCCAACTCATTTCAGCCAACTTGCCATGAGACAACTTCCTGCAAAACAAGAGTTACATTAATATCAAAGAAAAGGTGCAATAAAGCCATTAAATAAAGGATGCAAAAAGAGAGACAAAATGAAATGTGAATGGCAAAAGTTAAAATATTTTTAATTTATTTTAAATAACTAAATTGAATTGTTAAATTGTTTCGCAGTCATTTGTCCCACAGTGAGTTGGCCTTGATGCATTGACTGTGGCGAATTGCCCCATTCTGTGAGCAAACTATGGGGATACCGCTAGAAACAAAGACCTCAAATAAGTATGGGAAAACTCCATGGCAAAGGACATAGACCCGTCTGCCCCACGTAAGCTGCTAAAGCACAAGAATAAAGGTACGTTCCAATGCCAGCCAATTCCAAGCATCCAATTCTGATATAAGCATCCAGACTTGTCTCTTGCCATCCCCATCTGCAGCTGGCATTCCAGTTTTTTCATCTCCTTCCCAAGGGATGGACCCAGTAAATCTGGGAGTTCTCCCAAGAGACACAGCCGAGTACATCTGAAGATCGTTTTCAAAGTGAACTCCGGCAAAAAGGGCATCTGCCCTATAAATCTGTCAACAAAGGCTTCCTGAAAATCCTGCGTGGCCTTCTCTTCCTCTCTGTTCTTTGCAAAGACTCCATCTGCTGCCACAACAGCAGCAACCGCAATCTTTAATCTAAGCTCAGGAAATCGCCCTGCCCATGTTCCTCAACTCTTGCTCAACATAATGGAGCTACAAGTTGGAAAGGGGGAAAAGTAGCTTTCCTCCTGAAATCTCACGGAAGGGAGTGGTATTTGAAATAAAACTAGTGTACCTTTCCTTCTGTCATGATTGGCCATCATTTGGTTTTTCCCAGGCCCTTCCCAGTTTAAATTAGAGGATTGCTCCAGTTACGATGCTTGAAAAGGGATTAGTTTTATCAGCATGAATTGGTAAATCTACATCCTCTTAGGAGGCAACACCTTGTCTATGCCTGAGTCATTGTTCCCCAGAAAAAAAGAAGGCATTGCAGCAATGGGAACTCTGTTGCTTCTCTGGATTGGAGAGGAGGAGTAAATTGGTGGTAAATTGGTGGTTATCTGGAACCAGGTCAACTGGAAAAGTGAAATTAATCACACACAGCTGCAACAGGCATACTCCACTGTAATTAATAGCTAAGGTAGCACATAAATTAACTTTCAACAGCAGGAACAATTAAGTTGTTCAATAATATTAAAGGTATGATTGCAGGATGGAAGCAGTTCCAAGTAGAGCTGCCTTTGGCAATTGACTGATGGTGATTTTGTTAATGTCGATGGAGTTCAAGTGATGCTGTTTTGGGATTGCACCAAAGTGCCTCTGACTATTGGTACTACAGTCATAGTTCATCACTTAATCAACCAGATGTTCAAACTGGATTTGGCATTTTATCCACCTATCAAGACTTTCCCAAGGACTTGGGACAGGCAGATGTTGGTATTTTATTTGTCAATCCCAATAGAGTTCAAGTGGTGCCCCAGATATTTTGAAATTATTATTATTATTATAGTTGGTCACAGGCAGCTAAATGATCAGACTGGATTTGGTATTTTTATCCACCTATCGAGTCCTTTCTAAGAGTTGGCACGGACAGATATTGTTGTTTGATGGTTATGGAAGGTATCATTGCAAGATGTAAGCTGTTCCAAGTGAAGATGTTTTTTGCAATCTCCTCCTCCTCATTCTCCTTCTCCATGTTCTCCTACTCCCTGTCCTCCTCCTCCTCCTCCTCCTCCTCCTCCTCCTCCTCCTCCTCTTCCTTCTCCTTCTCCCTGTCCTCCTCCTCCTCCTCCTCCTCTTCCTTCTCCTTCTCCCTGTCCTCCTTCTCCATCTTCCTTCTCCTTCTCCTCCTTCTCTTCCTTCTCCTTCTTCCTGTCCTCCTTTTCTTGTCCTTCTTGCAGTATGAAAATGTGTCCACAAAGGACCTCAGAATTACCTGGTTGTATCCCTATGGATTGTTGGTGACAAGTTGATGCTTTGTTCATTTTCAACTCTTTACATATCAGTTTTTAGACAGAGTAATCCCTGCTTTCTAATTGGTATAGAACAGAGGTGGTATTCAGCAGGTTCTGACCAGTTCTGGAGAACCGGAAGTGAAAATTTTGAGTAGTTCGGAGAACCGGCAAATACTACCTCTGACTGGCCCCGCCCCCATCTCTTCTCTGCCTCCCAAGTCTCAGCTGATTGGCTGGGTCTTCTTTTGTTGCCCTGCACAGGAGAACAGAGCTGGAAAGCAGGTTAGTGGGGTGGGATTTTGCAGTATCCTTCCCCCTGGAGTGGGGAGGGAATGGAGATTTTACAGTATCTGTTCCATACTAGCAGGCTTGTAGGCCTGCATTCCTATTGGTCTGGAAAAGCCGGGCCGTGATTGGACAAAACTAAGCGTTCTGATTGGTTCTTATTCGGCTGCCGCGATTGGGTAAAACCAAGCACGGCAAGCTCAAATGCATGTCATAGGCTGCCTAGCCGCAGCCAGCTCTATAAAAGGAGCTGCCTCGGCTGGGAGTCTTGTCTCTGTATTTGGTTTCCTAATAAAGAGCTGTTGTCACTACTTCGAGTCTCGTCTCTCCTTGGGACCCACCACCCAGACTTAACAGTATCCTTCCCCTGCCACGCCCACCAAGCCACACCCACAGAACCGGTAGTAAAATGTTTTGAATCTCACCACTGATATAGAAGCAATTATGTCCTAGAATAAGACCAGTATAAGTACATACAGCGCACGCACATATATTTCAAACACGCTTCTTAAGTTGAGTGGGAAGTGATATTTGATATGTATGTGGGTAAAGGTTTCAGTTAAATGAAACCTCAAATCTATTTATTTTTAGAACTTAAAAACATTCCAGTTACTCAGAAAACAGAAGCAGATTTTAGAGATCCTTAATAATAAAACAGAATCATAATAACAGTTCTGGAGAATCCTTAGTAGGTTCTTGTTTTACTAAGTGTGAGTACCGTGTGGAGCTATTGTGGAGCAATTACAAAGGAATTTTAAAAATGTAGGGCATTTCTTCATTATTGGTTCAAAGCACACCAATCCCTCCTTGCAGGAATGTCTGTACATAAATCCAATTTTTAAAAAGTTTGGTTACACCATTCTGGCCACCATGTTGACTTTTGAAAGTTTGGTCCAAGCTTTCAAAACAGTCTAGGGCAACTCACTATGGCCAATTTGCCACAGGACAACTCGCCAGGGGACAAGAGTTACACTAATATTGAAGAAATGGTGGAAGAGAATCATTAAAGAAAAAAATGCCAAAGGAGGGACAAAATAAAATGTGAATGACACAGATTAAAATATTTCTAAAGTTATTTTAAATAATTAAATTGGTTTTTCATAATATAATTTTTATTAATTTATAATGTGACATACAAAGAGAATACAAAAGTAAATATTGGGGCAATTAGGGAAGGAAAAAGAGAAGTGGATAGTGGGAGAAAACAAGGGGAAAAGAATAAATAAATAAAGGCACTGACTTCCAACTCCCTTGGTGCAGTAAAATAAGGCATTTAACATCTACCCTCAACTTTTTACTTTTTCATAATAATAGAAACTAGCCATTCTATAAGAACAAATATATCTAATTGGTAAAACCCCAAATCAAAGTTTCTTTGTTTTTTTCCACATCAAGCACAAAGTCCAGAAGTGGTTTCCAAGTAGAAATAAAGGCATTTGTGTATTTTTTTTTCCCCGTTAATCAAAATGGTCAATTTAGCTATTTCTGCCAACTCCATCAGCATCTACAGCCATTCGTGCATGGTGGGAATTGATATGTCCTTCCATTTTGGGGCATACAGTAGTCTTGCTGCCATCAACATATATAAGATCAAAGTTCTAAACGAAACCAGAAACTTTTCTTTTAGGGTTTAATGTAAAAAAAAAAAAGGCTTGGAGAAAAAAAATTAGATCATGCTTCTGAAGCCAATCTGCTTTCTCCTTAGTTTATGCCAAGAAGCACTTATAAAATGAGTAAACCTACCTGTAATGCTATAAGTATCAAATGCATTTTATTTAGCCCTGCATTATCCATACCGATCTTGTAGCATTTGCTGCGTCTTTGAGTCTTTTTTACTGATATACTCCAACTCTTTCTCACGTTTTCTTCAGGGAAAATTCCCAGCCATTGCTGATTTAATATATATGCAGATTGGGCAGAGTTATAACTCTTGGTAGTGAAAAGTCAGGTATCTGCTGGCATCTTCTTTGGCTAGTACATTTTATTAACAGGCAGAAGCTGTTGAGTGATATGCAGGGATTACTTCTTCGGATGCACGTAGTGGCTACGGCTCCCGCCTTTGAAAACAACCCGTGCTACCAGATTCCTTCACATTTTTGCTATTCCAGTGTAACACACATCTCCTACAAACTCTCAGTTGTGGAAGTGGCTTAATGTTGGAGAACCTGTCGAGCAACTTTTCCTTTGCAAAACTTCTCCGCTGACATCAGAGCTGGGGGCCTGGTGAGCAAGGAGAGGGATTTGTGGCAGGCAAGAAATCCACCATAGCTGTTGTTGTTTTTTAACCCCCCAGGGGCTCCTTTTAACCTGTATCTAAACAACTGTGAACAATCACACACTTGATATGCATTTAGTTTCCATTTTTTTTAAAAAAGGATAAATGAAACTAGAGTGTCCTTGACAACTTCTGTATTAATTTCAACTCCGCAAGGAACGTAGGGCACAGCATTAATCTGGAAGATTGGGAGAAAGTCTGGAAACAAAATTATAAAATAACAAAATTGGTTGTTTATAAAGAAAACCAATATAAAATGTGTTATCGGTGGTATCTGGCACCTTCAAGGTTAGCAAATATGTATCCAAACTTAAATCCGACTTGCTGGAAATGTAAGGAAATGAGGGGCACCGTCTTCCACACTTCATGGCTTTGCCCAAAAAGTAAAAAGTACTGGAGAAAAATTAGAATTTGGATAAAAGAAATTACAAATATACAATTAGAATTTAAGGCTGAAATATTTTTGTTGGGAATGTTAAAAGGGGACTATGCAAAAGAAATGAAATATTTAATTCTCCATATAATCACGGCAGCAAGAATTGGGTTGGCACAATGCTGGAGGGTGACCAAATGCCAACAAATAATTTGATCATTTAGAAAGTTCTTGACTGCGCTGACATGGATCTACTTTCACAAAAACTTAGGGATAAGGTAGACTCAAAATATAGTACAGCTTGGGAAAAATGGTACAATTGGATCAAGGAGAAAAAACAAGGAATTAAAAGATAAGGATTTGAAAAATGAAGTGGTTAGATTAAGAGCATATGCTAAAAATAGAAAAATGAATATTAGTAAAATTGTTTTCAATAAAAGATCACACCATCTTAGATGATTAGAATTATATATGTTTTATGTTTATCTGTTGTGCATTTGTATATTGGTTTCATTTGCAATGAAACGTTGTATTTCACACATTGTATATATTTTTTAATCTTTAATAAAGTTTATTTTTAATAATAATAATAATAATAATAATTATTATTATTATTATTATTATTATTATTATTATTATTATTATTATTATTATTATTATTATTATTATTTCAACTCTTTGGCTTGCTGCATCCCCTGCTTGCATTTTGTTCACAACCACAGTGTGACACGGCACTGCTCAGTCCAACGTTTCAAAAAGGGTATTTGGTAAATCCTAGTGGGATAAGTAAAAGACCCCTTCCTCACGTGGTTGGCTGTGTCCTTGCAGGTGGCCTGATTGTCGTGTGCCTGTTTGCACACACCTGCTTTATTCACATTGCCACAGTCCCAGAAATTGTGCGACCTGCGCAAGGACACACGGAGACCTCAGAAAGGGTTGGCCCCTGCCTTCCAGAGAGGACACAGCTGTATTCCAAGGACCACAGCTGCTTTGTTCACATTGCTTGCTCTGCAAAGAGGCCCCTTAGAGGGCAGAGTTTAGGTAATCCTCAACCAACGATCACAATTGACCCCAACATTTCTGTTGCTAAGCGAGACCTATGTTAAGTGAATTTTGCCCTGTTTTACGACTTTCTCGCCACAGTAGTTACATGAATCTCCGTTCTTGTTAAATTATTTTTGACACTGCACTATAAAAAAGATGTTTCGACTCTAGAAAGAGTGCAGAGAAGAGCAACCAGGATGATTAAGGGACTGGAGACTAAAACATATGAAGAACAGTTGCAGGAACTGGGCCTGGCTAGTCTAGACAAGAGAAGGACTAGGGGAGACAGGATAGCAGTCTTCCAATATTTGAAGGGCTGCCACAGAGAGGATGAGGGTCAAACTATTTTCCAAAGCACCTGAAGGCCAGACAAAGAATAATAATGGATGGAAACTGATCAAGGAGAGATTCAACCTGGAAATAAGGAGAAACTTTCTGACAGTGAGAACAATCAACCCATGGAACAGAAGTTGCCTTCGGAAGTTGTGGGAGCATCATCACTGGAAGCTTTCAAGAAGAGACTGCCACCTGTCAGGAATGGTGTAGGGTCTCCTGCTTGGGTGGCGGGTTGGACTAGATGACCTACCAGGTCCTTTCCAACTCTGTTAATCTGTAATAACCCAGTTGTTAAATGAATCTGGTTTCCCCATTGACTTTGCTTGTCAGAAGGTCTCAAAAGGGGATCACATGACCCCTGGGACATGGCAACCATCATAAATATGAAGTGTCTGAATTTTGATCACCTGAAATGAGGAAGCTGTAATGGTTTGTAAGCCTGAAAATGGTCATAAGTCGCTTTTTTCAGTGTCATTGTAACTCCGAACAGTCACTAAATAAAATTGAAAATCAAGGACTGCCTGCACTATTTTGTCCCTTGACCTAATTTTATTTGCAAGATTTATATCCTGCCCTTTATTTGGTGCAACTCAAGGTAGAATTATGCAGTATGACTAATGATCCACCCATTCTTATTTCCCTACAACAACAGCAACCTTGCGATGTGAGTTGGACAGAGAGAGAGAGAGTGACTGGCTGAAAGTCATCCAGCCAACTTTCAAAGCCTAAGGGAAGACTGGTAGAACTTTTCTGTGAGAACGTTTCTCATTCAGCACTTTCAGCTCTTCCCCAAAATGGCCTCCAGTGTTATTTATACAAGTGTCTTAATTAAAGAGCGATTCTGCTTGGAAGGAAAGATTCCGACTGCAATACTCTGAACTGCAAAGAGAGGATATTGTAGATCATGGTATCCAATGAATCTGGCTTTCCCCACAGACTTTGCTTGTCAGAAGTTGCCTGGAGAGGTTGCAAATGATGATCACATGACCTGGATTGCTGCAACAGGGACACTACAACCTTTCTTGGCGTAGTTATTAAGTTAATCACTGCAGTGGTTCTGTTAATAACACGGTTGTTAAGTGAATCTGGATTCCCCGTTGGTTTTGCTTGATAGAGTAGAGTAGAGTAGAGTAGAGTAGAGTAGAGTAGAGTAGGAGTAGGGTAGGGTAGAGTAGAGTAGAGTAGAGTAAGTGTGATGACCCAGAGTGTGCCACAAAGGCAACACAGTCAGATAATCAGTAGGAGTCCCTTTATTAACTCCAACTTTGCCCCCAATGTCCTGGTTACCTTCTGGGCTGGAGAAAAACTCTCCCAGGAACAGCCTTTGACTGAAGAGAATCAAGTCCAAAACATGGTCAATAAAAACTGTAACTATAAGTCCAATCAAGGCAAAAGGAGGTAATTAGTCCGGCAGGGCAGGAGAAGGAATTCCAAACACGAAGGAATGGCAGTAATTCAACCCAGTTGAGAGGATGCCAGGAACTCAGATTACAGCCTGAACTTTGATCACCTGACCAAGGGAACGCTGGGACAATAGTAAGTGTGAGGAACAGTCATAAACTATTTTTTAGTACTGTTGTAAATTCAAACGCTCAGTAAGCAAGTGGTTGTAAGTTGAGGGATATACCTGCATGATGCTTTACCTGATGAACTAAAATAGGGTGTTAATCGTTCTGTAGAAATGCAGAGGTATCATTCAACTTCGGGTAGGAAGGAAATAGGTTTGCCATCTGTTGCACCTCCTCTAGCAGTGAAATTTTCAGCCGGTCCAACTGGAAAGACTCCTGAAATTCCATAGAAGCCTCCATCTTATCGTCCTAACTCTCCAGAGAAAAAGGCCATCCTCCAGTTGTTTGCATTGTTGAGTTGTGGTTTTTCCACTATAAATACCCATGTGTAGTTAGAAAGAGGGGAAAAACAAAAAGAATTAAAAAAACAAACAAACAAAAACAGCTCACTCTCCTACCAGTGGGATAGAAATCATAGCCCCGGGGCAAAGACCTATAATTAAAGCCTTTCTCCTATGAAAGGAATAACCAGTTGAACTCCAAAATGACAGCATACTGAAAAGGCTATTATCAGCTTCTCACGTAATGGAATTTTTGTAGCAACAGAAAAGAAGAAATGCTTCGAATTACCTGAATTCTACAGACCGAGACTTTTTCCTAGGATTACATTGCCTCTGGTGCTCCTTTAAACCAGGGGTCTCCAACCATGGCAACTTTAAGCCTGGAGGACTTCAACTCCCAGAATTCCCCAGCCAGCAAAGCTCACGAAACAAAATCACAAAACAGACTCCTTGTCCCAACAAAACTCCTTTTTATTAGACTAATGTGAATTCCCATCATTCACATCCAGCAAAGTCCTGGCAAACAGTCTTTCAAGGGTGAATTACAACCACAGACCTTATCTGGCTTAGAGAGCTGACAGGTCGATAGCTTCCAAGAGCAACACTGTTCAAGGAAATACTTGGCAAAGAGTCTTTGAGAGTCACGAACCAATCTTCACACTAATTAAACGAACCAATTGTCTCCTGCAAACACCACTCCCCTTTTGTTCTTCTTTATTCCCTATGGGAAGGGCCATTCACCATCCACCTGTGCCTTTACTACCAAGTCCACCCTTGTTCCTTAACTGTTCCCTTCTCCTGGCAGCTCTGCGCATGTGCAAATTGGGAACAGGCTCCAGCTGTTCTTCTGCCCCACTGATCTCCGACTCCAAAGGCAGCTGATAGCTTTCAGATGGCCCTGACCCATCTCTGCCTCCAACACAGAGCCTTCGTCAGACTCCAGGACTGGCCCATGTTCCTCCCCAACCTCCGCACTGTCCATTTCTGCTGCCAGCTCTGCTGGCGGGCCATAACAGAAGCCAGATTCACTTAACAACCGTGTTACCAACTTAACAACTGCAGTGATTCACTTAGCACCTGTGGCAAGGAAGGTGGTAAAATGGAGCAAAATTCACTTAATAACTGCCTCACTTAACGACATAAATGTTGGGCTCAGTTGTGATCATAAGATGAGGACTACTTAGGGCCTGGTTACTTGAGGGATCACCAATCTCCCATAGCATCTGCCCAGCTGTTTTGATCCTGCATTGTTCCTTTTATTAAATATTGTCATTTCTCAGAATCTTGGAAGTCTGTCTTCTCGGAATGACAGCCCGGCCTCTGGAATGGGGTCCCCCCCCCGGAGATCTGGGTGACTCCCCCTCCCCTGCTGTTTTTCTGAAGAGCCTTGACGGCCTGGCTGTTTGCCCAGGAGGGGGAGAGTGAGACCCTCTCACTTCATTGCACTTGCCAGCTTTTACCTTTTATTGGTTTTATTGTCATTCCGTAGATGGTTGCAAGCACCCCAGAGTTGCTGTTGCTGTTGTTGATATTTACTCGGTGGCGTTACGACTTTGACATTGCCAAATCCCACAAGTGCCGTCCCCTCCATCGATTTGCAAGTCTAACAGTAAGGTTTTTCCTCCCGTTAATGGAGATTCAATAGCACGATGACTTTGAGAGGATAGGTGTCACAGAAGCCGCTTTGTCCACCTCATTCCTGAAACAGGTCCCTTGGCAAAGCAAAAAACAGAAAAATGACACATGTTATTTGCACAGAGTCAGGGAAGGTGTTTGCAAAGAGAAAAAGAAAGTATTTAACAGAATTTAACAGATAATCAGAGTTGGAAGGTACCTTGTAGATCATCTAGTCCAACCCCCTGCCCAAGCGGGAGACCCTACACCATTTCTGACAAATGGCAGTCCAATCTCTTCTTGAAAGTCTCAAGTGATGGCGCTCCCACAACTTCCAAAGGCAACTTCTGTTCTCACTGTCAGAAAATTCCTCCTTATTTCCAGGTTGAATCTCTCCTTGTTCAGTTTCCATCCATTATTCCTTGTCTGGCCTTCAGGTACTGTGGAAAATAGCTTGGCCCCTTCCTCCTCTCTGTGGCAGCCCCTCAAATATTGGAAGACTGCTATCCTGTCTCCCCTGGTCCTTCTCTTCCCTAGACTAGCTGGGCCCAGTTCCTGTAAGCGTTCTTCAGTCCCCTTATCACCCTGGTTGTATAGAAAGATATTGCATCCAAAAATGATTGCAATAGTACAGATTTCCAAAACTGCAAAGCAGTGCAGAAACGGGAAGTGGATGAATATATACTTGAAAAATGAATGTATGTTTGGGGGGAAAAACCCTCCATTTCCATCTCTTTTAAGGCAGAAAAAGATTTCATGTCAAGCTATCTTTCCATCCAGAGAGAATGGGAGTTCGCTGCCTCCTCTTTGAAATTGCTAATGTGTCATATATATATTGTAGTGATATTTATTATTTGTATCCCTTTTCCATTAATGTTCCTGGCAGCGTGCCTGGAAGAAGGAATGAGCGATACCAGCCAAATTGTTTCTGAGTTCATTGATTTCAGCGGAGCTAAACAGAGTTCAGTCAAAGCCCTTTGGCTTCTGTAGATCACAGATGAGGTTATCGAGAATTTCCCTTGGCAGGCTGCAGCTCCCAATGCAGGTTAAAAATCAAATATTTTACACAGCATGCATAACAGACACACTTCGAAACCTTGCACCTGGTATTTGCACAGCACGTTAACCTTGGTTACCTTCTTGACTAGTTTACAGCAGTATGCTCTGCGAAATGAGAAAATGGGTTAATTCCATTACCAAGCCCAGAGACTGAACCCAAAAGTGTTTTGGAATATATTGACTCCAAACCTGAATGCTATTTAATGCTGAGTAACTTGTTCAAGATAGGAAAACTACAAAAGGGATGAAACTGTAAATGGATCTTCTGATTGGACAATAAAATAACAGAAGAAGCCATGGAAACCTTATGTAAGGAAATAGGTGTGCAGTGATGAGGTTAATCCCCATAGTTATCATGTCTTGCTATATAGTACTGTTTCTCAACCTTAGCAATTTTAAAATGTGGAGACTTCACCTCCCAGAATTCCCCAGCCAGCCTTGTTTGTCCTTGAATTCTTGGAGTTGAAATCCACATTTCTTAAAGTTGCCAAGTTTGAGAAATGCTGCTGCACAATACAGTGTGATAGCATTCAGATAAGCGTTGCCCTGCTTGCAATTTAATTGCTGTTCTGTGTTTTTCTATTTGTAGACCAAACTACACCATCAGGAATAATGCTTAACTTTTCTTCAAGCTATCCAATCTATGACCATCTTCATCTATACTACAGGTTCCTTACATCTGAGTGTGGGAGAGAGCTGGGCTTGATCCCAAATTTTGCCCATCACTGCAAAGAAGTGGAGAGTCAATAGAGACAGACTCCAAAAGAGTGCAAAGAAGAGCCACCAAGACGATTAGGAGGCTGGAGGCTAAAACATCTGAAGAACGGTTGCAGTAACTGCGCATGGCTACTCTAGTGAGGAGAAGGACCAGGGGAGACAAGAGAACAGTGCTCCAATATTTGGGGGGCTGCCACAGAGAGGAAGGGGTCATTCTATTCTCCAAAGCACCTGAAGGCAGGACAAGAACCAATGGATGCAAAATAATCAAGAGAAGAAAAGTGGCACAACTTGCTTCCTGGAGTTCTGGATGTTCCATCAATGGAGTTTTTAAGAAGAGTTTTTAAGCAAGTTTTTAAGAAGAGACTGGATAGACACAGGGGTGGGATTCTACCACTTCGCACCTATTCGCTAGAACCAGTTGTTAACATTCTAAGCAGTTTGGAGAACCAGTTGTTAGAAGAAATTACTGGACTAATCCTGTAAGGAAGGCAGGAAGGAAACATTCTGGTGTTGCTTACAGAAACTGCCTCTCTGTTAACCCTTATTACATTCTTGGCAGGACTAGATTTCCTGTCTCAGGAACTTCTCTGGAGTTTTTTTCCCCTCCTTTGCTGGTACTTTGCTTGTGTGGAGTTACAATGTTACAATTCAAAGTTACAATGGCACTGAAAAAAAGGACTTATGACCATTTTTCACACTAATGACTGTTGCAGCATTCCCACAGTCATGAGAGGCCAAGTGAGAAGATGCATGCCTCAATATGAGTGATATTGAGTTGGCCACGCCCAGCCAATAACATGACCACCAAGCCACACCCACCTACTAAGCCATGCCCACAGAACCGGTTGTTAAAAAATTTGAATCCCACCCTGGATAGACATTTGTCCTAAATGGTATATGGCAGTGATGGCTAACCTTTTCAGCACCAAGTGCCCAAAGCGCGCACACGTGTGCGTATCACCAAAATGCAATGCATGCATGTCCCCCGTGCATGTATCCCAACCCCTGTGCATGCACCCCGCTCCCCCAAATATATGCCCTACCCCTGTGCATGCACAGCAGAGGCCCAAACATCAGCTTGTCAGTGGGAGGCATGTGCGCATGGGTGACAGAGCTGAGCTGGGGCAATGTCTCGTATGTCCAGAGAGAGGGCTCTGCGTGCCACCTCTGGTGCACGCGCAACAGGTTTATCATCAGTGTATACAGTCTCCTTTCTGAGCGGGAGGTTGAACATACCTCCAAGGTCTCTTCTAACTCTGTTATTCTGGATGATTAAATATGTATGTCTTTGCACCTGTTGGCCAAGGTGAAGAGACAAGACAGCATGATCAAATAAATGTTCACATTTGTGAGTGGTAAACAGACGCTTTTGTATGTTGGGATTTTTGCAACGTCTGTGGAGATTCTCAATCATTCAGGTCACAGGTGTCTTTTTCGAAAGTCAACTGGACTCTCTTTTCCTTAAGGAAGAAGACGAAAACGTTTCACTTCTCATCCAAGAAGCTTCATCAGTTGACGAAACTGACCAACTGATGGAGCTTCCTGGGTGCAAAACAAAACGTTTTCTCCTTTCTCAAAAAAACAAACAGGCCAGTTGCTTTTTAAAAAAAAAAAAAAAAGCACCTTTGAGACTTTTGCAACGCAGGAAAGTGTTTCAAAACAGGGTCCCTGATCAGGAAATATGGATGGTAAAGGATCAATTTAATGCTGGAGGGAATCAACTCCTAGGAGGATCCTAATGATATGGCAAAGTTTTGCAGAGGTATGGAGAAGACTGGGATGGAGAGGGGAAAGGGAAGCAAGGGAAATGCTAGGCTGGTGCAACACTTTAACCGTGAAGGCAAAAAGATGTTTTGGAACACAGGAAGGTACCAGCCACAATTTAAACCGGCTGTGCCTTTCCCAGAGGTGGGGTGGGTGTCTCCTGCTAGAAAACCCCAAGGAAAGAAGCATTTGGTTGAAAGAGTTTCAGAAATGGGCAACATTTGCACGCCAGATGCTCCGAGGCACCTGTTTGCTTTGATATTTAAAGCATGGCGCACGCAGCTTAGAAATCACTATCCTTTTTTCTAAAGATTCGATGTAATTATATATTTATGTAAATATGTTGCTTGTCTCTTTTAGGATGAGACAAGAGAGATTGCAGCAATGAAATAAAACCATTATTGATTGGGGTTCAAGGTGAACTGATTTTAAAGATCAGCGGCACTTAAATCAGGAAAACTCAAATAGAATAAGTCCATGTCATGCCCCTGCTGGAGACTGACTCTGAGGGAGAGGAGGAACAGCCGACAGGGAGTGGAAGTGTGGCTCTGGAGGTTGTGGAGGAGGCTGGGGAAGGGCAGAGGCCGGCTGACCAGTCAGAGGAGGACCAGGCCCATCCCCTATCTATCCCAGGGCATGCAGGGAGGAGAGGATCGGGGAGAGATGTGGTCTCCTCGGGAGGAGAGGGCTTTGATCAGTGGTGGGATTCAGCCAGTTTGCACCAGTTTGGAAGAACCGATTGTTAACTTTCTGAGCAGTTTGGTGAACTGGTTGTTGGAAGAAATCATTAGGGCAGAGAACCGGTTGTTAAATTATTTGAATCCCACCACTGGCCTTGATCCTCTTCATGGGCTGCAGCTGTGACAACTGAATAAGGGGACAGACCTGAGTACTGGAGAGTGCTGGAAACAAAGCATGGAAATATTTCTAGTTTATGGTTCCTCTCTGAGTTTGGCGTCTTTTCCAGTGTGTGTTCTGTTATCTGTGGATGTCCTCCAGCCCTTATCTTGCCTGGTTTGTGTTGTTTTTTACTCTTTATAATTTAAATGGCATTTTCTTCCTTCTGGTAACTTCTCGTGTGGGAGTTTTTTGTCTCCAGTCAAGGATATTTGGAGCTTGAAAGCAAAGTGAAGGAATAAAAGGGACTTCACCTGTTTTTTTGTGATTGTGTTTATTTTGTATCCCACCGTGGGTCATCACAGTCCATTTGAAGATGTCATGAAAAAAAGTTAATGGAGAAAAAGTATACTGATACTCCTTGACTTACCACAGTTCATTTAGTGACCATTTGAAGTTACAACAAAGGTGAATTATGATTGTTTTTCACCATTATGACTGTTGTAACATCCCCATGGTCTTGCCCCTAAACAGATCAAATTTCACTTTAGAATTATTATTCTTTAATTCAGTTTATTCAGAAGCACATATGAGCAAAAGTCTGAAGTAAGACTACTCTACCAATATATTTTCTTTTGAAAAATATGTTAGAATTTTGCAATACAACAAGAGTACTGTAGAAGTGCCAAACCTGAAAACCAAAAATAGGAAAAAGAGAAAAAGATGGGAAATAAGAAAAAGAGAAAAATGAAAAAGAAAGAAAGAAAGAAAGAAAGAAAGAAAGAAAGAAAGAAAGAAAGAAAGAAAGAAAGAAAGAAAGAAAGAAAGAAAGATAACTAGGCTATCTATTTCCCTCTTTCTGTCCATAGAGTAATTGTCATTTTTTTCCTTTCCTCTCTCTTTTTAGTCCTTCTTAATTTCCGCTGCCTATACATTTTTGGATTATGGAAGGAAGATTTCAGGAGCAAGCAAAAGGTGAACTGTTCCTTCAGCAAATCTCCACTTCCTTTAAAAAAAAATAATAAAGTGGAACGATGTATAAGAAGTTAAGAGAGCCTACAACATCCATGCTTCAAAGCTGGTTCTTGCCACAATTAATTACCCCAGTGAATCAATGAGAGGCCAGAAGTCAGATTCATCTCAAGCAGAAAGTACACTGCAGTGAATAATTATCCCCGAGGATGTCACAGAGCATGTATCTAAGTGATCGCTGCTAACCTCAGAGCAAATTAAATGGATTCCTAGGGTGCTCAGCACAGCTGCGGGCTGGAGGGAGAGATGCGCTCAGCCCCCTGAATTCCTGCTTGCAGGAATAAGGCCTCTAAGAGGGCCGGGAGGAGGCTGGGAAGACCATTCACTTGGTCCCTTTGCCTTTGGTCTTCCGCATTCTGAAAACTGCGAGGACTTTAATTGGAAGACGTTAAAATGGGTGCACAGTTAGCATATACGGCTTCATAGTGCTTCACAGGCCCTCTCTGAGCAGTTTACAGAGTCAGCCTCTTGCCCCCAACAGTCTGGGTCCTCATTTTACCCACCTCGGAAGGACGGAAGGCTGAGTCAACCTTGAGCCAGTCAGGATCGAACTCCTGACTGTGGGCAGAGTCAGCCTGCAATATTGCATTCTAATCACTGTGCACCATGGAAGGGAGGGAGGGAGGAAAGGAAGGAGGGAGGACTTATAGACTTATATACTGCTTTACAGTGCTTCACAGCCCCCTCTAAGCAGTTTACAGAGTCAGCCTATGGCCACCAACAATCTGGATCATTATACAGTAGTCCTTGTCTTATAACCATTCGTTTAGTGACTGTTCAAAGTTACAATGGCACTGAAAAAAGTACTAATGACCGTTTATTGTACTTACGACTGTTTCAGCATCCCTACAGTCACATGATCAGAATTTGGATGCTTGGCAACTGGCATGTATTTATGATGGTTGCAGCATCCCGGGGTCATGTGATCACTTTTTGTGACTTTCTGGTGAGCAAAGTCAATGGGGAAGCCAGATTCACTTAACTACCATGTTACTAACTTAACAACTAGAATAGAATAGAGTAGGAAGAGGAAGAGGAAGAGGAAGAGGAAGAGAAGAGAAGAGAAGAGAAGAGAAGAGAAGAGAAGAGAAGAGAAGAGAAGAGAAGAGAAGAGAAGAGAAGAGAAGAGAAGAGAATGGGAATGGGAATGGGAATAGGAATAGGAATAGGACAGGACAGGACAGGACAGAACAGAACAGAACAGAACAGAGCAGGAGTTGGAAGCAGAGGTAGTATTCAGCAGGTTCTGACCAGTTCTAGCGAACTGGTAGCAGAAACTTTTGAGTAGTTCGGAGAACCGGCAAATCCCACCTTTGACTGGAGATTTTACAATATCCTTCCCCTGCCATGCCCACCAAGCCACGCCCACCAAGCCACGCCTACAGAACCGTTAGTAAAAAAATTTGAATCCCACCACTGGTTGGAAGGGACCTTGGAGGTCTTCTATTCCAACCCCTGCTTAGGCAAGAAACTCCATACCCTTTTAGACAAATGGTTCTCCGAGCTCTTCTTAAAAACTTCCAGTATTGGAGCATTCACAGCTTCTGGAGGCAAGCTGTCTCGCTGTTTAATTGTTCTAACTGCAGTGATTCGTTTAAGAACTGGCAAGAAAAGTTATAAAATGGGCAGAACTCACTTAAGAACTGTCTTGCTTAGCAGCGGAAATTTTGAGCTCGATTGTGGTTGTAAGTCAGGACAACCTATACATTTTTCTCCTTCCAATGATTTGGGAGAAATGATGCCCAGAAACATCAGGAGCAAAAGTTTGACAAATGCTTCTTCTTTAAGGAGCAGTTCGAGCCTGCAAAATTTATTTTAAGTAGGCATCACCAAGAAGAGCCAAGACTTTCCACTTGCATTGATCATTTCTTGCTTGCTTTTTCTCTTCTTTCTTTTTCCTCAGCCTGGATCTTACATGCTGCCAAAACGTGAATAAAGTCATTGCTGGAAATCTTTTAATAGAAGTGATCAATTGTATTGACCCAGGAGGAAAAAAATAACGTATGATGAATTGCCAGGCTGGAGGGATATACACCACCAGAGCAGTGGATGAATCCTGGTGGCTATTTAAGAATCATTGTTCACGTTTTCTCTCTCTCTCTCTCTCTCTCTCTCTCTCTCTCTCTCTCTCTCTCTCTCTCTCTCTCGTCCTCCTCAAATCGGAAGGAGCTGCTGGTTTTCCAGAAGGATGAAGACACCTAAGGATCTCAGATGTGGAAGTCTTGAAAATGAAGATGTGAATCTAGCCCGCAGCACTGTAGGTTGGCATGCTAAATCAACCCCCTGTCCTGAACCAAGATGCTTTCTTGATGAGTGCAATGAGGGATAATGAACATTTGACGCTGCCATGGGTGAAGAAAACAACAATGTAATAAGTGGCTCCCTTCTTGAGCACTTCAGTCTAGAGAAAAGCATTAAGTGTTGCTCTGGTTGCAAACACCACTGTGCAACTATCTGGCCTGATTGTTGTCTGCAGACAATAAACCATCATGTGACCTTCCTTAATGAGCTCCTTGGTATGTGACAATTGCAGGCTAGTCATTCTCCTTCAAGCAGGCAGCTCATCCCCCGCACAGCCCAGCTGATACCTGCCCCCTTTTGAAAAACTGCTTGCTTTTTCGCTCAGAGACCAACTTCGGAGCTGTTTATCTTGGCTTTCAAGCCTGCAAAATTCACCTGGGATTTTATTTATTTATTACAAGTGTATGCCACCTGGGCAGTTTGCAGAGATTACCAAAGAGAACTGGAAAAATAATTAAAATATCAGAATGATAAAAGTTAAATTTTTAAAACTGTACAAAAAACAGAACCCATGGAGCTTCTTGGATGAGAAGTGAAACCTCTTCAAGGAAAAACAGAGAAAGTCCAGTTGCCTTTTGAAAAAGTACCTTTGAGACAACTGTGACCTGAATGACTGAGAATCTCCATAGACATTTATACAAAAAACAGAACTAAGAGACGGATGAGACAGGGATGAGGTCTTCTTACCCCATCGGCTGCCTCCAATGGAGAGTGCTTCCCTTAGGGCCCCAAGCAGACCCCCAAACCCCCAAATTTTGATACCCTTCCAGAATGCCAAAAGGGCGGTAGCAGTTCTCACTTCTAGTGGTAGAAAGTTCCACAAGAATGGGCCCACAGTGGAAAAGGCTCCTCTCCTTGAGCTCACCCACCAGAATTCCTTAACAGATGGAATAAGCAACAGTAGCTCAAACTCAGTCTTCTATCCAGGAAACCAAGCTCCTTTTTTTAAATGTTCTCTTGTCTGGTAACCAAATTTGACACTTTGGGTTAGCAGTTATGGTTCCACCTCTGGCAAGGCCCCACTGGCAGTGGGAGGACCAAGGGCATCCAAGGGGGTACCAAGATGGCAGCCATAGCCAGGCAAGTCAAGCTGCCATCTTGGTTTTTTTGTTTGTTTGTTTACATTCTCCCTTTGCTATGGATGCTCATGGAGGAGGCCTTGCACAAGAGCTCTATGGGGCATTGTATATGCATGCACCTAGACATGTCCCTCCATCCCTTTCAATTCTCCCTGGCACCATGTCTGGTGTGAGGAATCAGGGTCACATATTAAGCGCCAGTTAAGCTTATTTATCGCTCATGTTTTGCCCACCATCAACCAACGATCAACACTAAATTGGGGCTAGATAAGGGTTAATAGAATTCAATTGGGCTTGTCTTTAGTCTGTTTGTTGGGAACATAAGGATTCCAAGCTGATTCTTCTCTTGCCTCTATCCTCTTTCTGTCCTTCTCCTACACTGCTTTCTTTTATTCTTTTAATGTTTAAGAGGGTTTGGCACCTTTAAAGCAAGAGTCATTGTGAATCTAAATTTTTCCAAAATCTTCTAATATAAGCAAATCCTCTATTGATATAATAATCATATAATAATAACATCGAGCACTGATGCCAGCTTCAGTGGTCAAAACAAGTTTTGAAGTCTCTGGGGCATTACAGAAAATTAACCTGGCTTGATGTCACCAAAGGCTAATGCTTAGCTTCTCATACACGGTAACAGAGATGTGCTTTGCGGAGATTAAAATGTCCACTCAGTTACACACACTGTACAACCACATTTACATCTGAAGCGGAGGCGGTATTCAGCAGGTTCTGATCAGTTCTGGAGAACCGGTAGAGGAAATTTTGAGTATTTCGGAGAACCGGCAAATACCACCTCTAACTGGAGATTTTGCAGTATCCTTCCCCTGCCACACTCACCAAGCCATGCCCATAGAACCGGTAGTAAAAAAAATTGAATCCCACCACTGACCTGGGGGTTATACCAAAGGCCCCTGTCCTGAAATCTTCAAACCTTTGTCTATCCAAATAATTCAAAGAACTATCATTTTTGTATGACATTCTTAGATATCTGATCAAGTCCCAGAAATGCATTCAAATTGTGTAAGAGCTACCACTTCTGGAATGCAAAACTCTAGAAAAATCACTAAACAGCAGCATTTTTTTAAAAAGCTAAAACCAAAATATTTCTTTGCTTCCATCTATAAAGGGATATAACCTTAATGTTTAAGAATTAAATTGTATTAAATACAGGACCTTTCAACTTGATAAAGAAAACAGCTCATTGGAAATAAACAATAAAACAGTGGAGTCCGAAATCATATCTTAATGAGATTCCTTTTCCTTAGCTTTGCATAATCCATAATGTTTGGGTGTACTTCTGAGCATATCTACTTTTTAAGTCCATACTTATTTTGAATCAATATTTCCTCCTGATAGCAGCAACGGTTTAAAATCCCGACACTGTGTTTTGTCTAAGCAGGTTGAAAGCAAGTTCGCCCGGCAATCTGCCTTTGTGTGTGCAAAATTTGTGGCCCAGAGGCATCTGTGAGGGATCAAAAAAGTGAAGATGACAGCTGAGACTCTGTGATCAAAGACCAGCTACTTTGACATATGTTGCATGCAATGCACATTTAAACGGGTGTGTGGCTTTGATTACGCTGTCACAGTTGTCATCTTTACTTTTTTACACACATACACACACAACCTGTGGATGTCCCTAGAACAACACAACAGAGACACTTATTTGCAATGGCCATTTCTGCTATAAGCAGTTTGTCCATTCTCAATCAATTTCACAACTGCTTTCTATGTCAAACTGTTCTACCCAACCTCAGTTTTGTAATGCTGATAGAAAACCCCTAGCTACATACAATACATAACAAATAGCAAATCTTTCCACATTCACTCAGAACTAACAGTACTACTTCTTTACATTCTCAATCCAAAAAATAAGGAGAAAATTTAAATTATTCCATCCATCACAAAGACAGTTTGGACCTTCAGTGTGTGTTTTATGAGCAACACAATCCTTACAGGAATGAAATATATTGCTTTTGTACAACCATCCAACATGTCCTTTACTGTTATCAGAGTTTTCCCATAAATCATCACCCATACCCTTAATCAGATGGAAAACTATTGCTGACAATGTAGATTGATCTTAATTGGATGTAGATAGAGCATTTTTCAAAATTTTGCAAAACCCCAGTTTGGAGCAGCAAAATTCAACAAACAATTGCTTGTCTGCAACTACCATCCTTCAGTTCAGCTTCTTTCTTTCTTTCTTTCTTTCTTTCTTTCTTTCTTTCTTTCTTTCTTTCTTTCTTTCTTTTAAGTTTTAAAACAAACTTTTATTTGCAAAAGATTAAAAAGATATAAACCTATGAGTATACAGAAATAAAAAATAGTAAACATACTAATAAGACAGTAAACATATTTCTTTCTATTACATTTGATAATAGGTTTGATAGTTCTTAATAAACAATAATATATAATAATTGGCAAGTATTCCTTGTCTCTTATAGATAACATATTAATTAATAAGTAACACATGTTACTCTACTATTACTATTGGATTATAACTGTATTATTTAATCAACAGAACCTTCATAATGTTTATGTATTAGAGGAGAAGCTTGAAACCATTATTTTATATATTCAGTATTTACAACTATATATGTTTCCTGAGTTCATTTATTCTATACATTCTTTTTCTTGTGTTCTACCCAGTTGTACCATTTATCCCATTATTTGGCTTCTTTCTTTATCTGAATAATGGAAGCCAATGCCAACAAGATTTCCACCCTGTGTATTGAGTCTTTGGGCCAACTTTCCATTGTATGGCAGGGAGACCGAACTTACTCTGTTGGCAGAGATGAAATATCAGTCTGTTTACTTTCTTTCTGAATTGCTTCCATCCCAGCTGGTGATGATAAGAATACAAACAACTTCCGGCTGCATTAGAGCATTACAGCTGTGTTACAGCTGTTTGTTGTGAGAGTTTCACAAGTCTTCTTTTTCTTCTTTCTCTGGTGTCATGATTCAAGATCACAAACCAAAGGGTAGGGATTGATTGATTGATTGATTGATTGATTGGTAAAACAGTGAACAATCTCCCGTAGAATCATTAACAGAAACATAGAAGACTCTTCTAGAAGGTGATTTGGAGCTTTAACCTCAGGTGAGAAAGGTTGCAAGTTGGCTTGTTGGGAATGATCAACAGGGAGTTCTCCCAGAGAAGGGGGCTTACTCGCTTTGTGGAATAAACCAATGACTGAGTTCCTACACCACCAAGTCAGAAATTGTGGTTTCATAAACCACAATGCTTTGGTTTACATAACCCACAAAGCCCCAAAATGGCTCAGCATGATGTATGCACCCAACCTTTGAGCCTCATAACCAAACTCTAGTTAACCTGAACCAGAGATTATTGCAATTTATGACCATTTGAATAGCAAGTGCACCTACTCCATGCCTTTTAATTTGGGGAATGTGGTAAGCTCAAATGCCTTCTAGCTAGTTTGAGGGTCTACTCTAATATGTTAGTCAATGTATAACTGGGAGTCCCTTGTGTCTTTAAAACAGGGATATAGGATATTGATAAAGAATATTTGTAGCTCAGGGTTGAAATGAGGAGTCCTTGGTGCTCTCTGAGCACCAGAAGTAATGGTACTGATGATGTTATCTAGTTTGGATAATGAAACATCTGCAAGTAATCAACCAAGCTTAGAGAGCACCAAGGTCTTGATAATCTAGCAGTGAAAGACTTGGAGAAGAGATTTGGGTGTTGTGACAAACTTAAGCTGCTTCTGTAGTCAAGTTAGATCGACTCCCTTAACTTTCTTTTTTACTGAAATATCTTTTAACAGAATAACAGAATTGGAAGGGACCTTGGAGGTCTTCTAGTCCAACCCCTGCTCAGGAAACAGGAAACCATATACCTTTACAAATAGTCTTCTACATCCAACTGGCTGGAACAATAATAACCAAATAAAGTTCTGATGATATTTTGGAGTAATGAAACATCTGCAAGAAAACAACGGAGAGAGCCCCAGACATTATATTGCTTTCTCTCATCCACCAATTCTGCTTCCATCCTTCCTCCGATGAAATGTGGTTTGTCTGGTCTCCTGCTGGTTCACAGAAGAGTAGGCATTCATACCTAGGAAAATATATGGAGGAAATTGACTTTTCCTGTGATTATGTAGTTTCCAATGGGGATTAATTGTCTATGTGCGCTTCAGCAGCAGAAGATTGGAAATGTGCTTTTCAAAGATTTTTATGGGGAACAGGCAGCTCTCAATGCACTGCAGAAATCAGTCGTTTTAAGGTCTGCCTGTTGCCTCCAAGTTCTCATTTTCTTCTGAGCGTTATTAAAATTTGTCAAGTTGCTCTCAGTTGCAAAGGGGGTGAAAAACTGCTGCTGTCCAGGAAAAGCACATGTTGAAAGGGAAAAACTTACACACAACAGCTCTACCCCTTCTTGATATGCTCTTACTTTTGGTTCAGGTTGCACAAGGAGTGTGCAATTCACTTCCATGAGCACTTTTCCTATAGAACGGAGTCAGCGGTGGGATTCAAATTTGTTTACTACCGGTTCTGTGGGCGTGGCTTGGTGGGTGTGGCAGAGGAAGGTTACTGTAAAATCTCCAGTCAGAGGTGGGATTTGTCGGTTCTCCAAACTACTCAAAATTTCCTCTACCGGTTCTCCAGAACTGATCAGAACCTGCTGAATACCACCTCTGAATGGAGTGGTCATTACAGGTCTATTTCTTATCATCTAGGTTGCCTGCTATCAAAGGGGATTCCTTTGAAATAGATATAGAAACTCCAACCGATACAAGAAGTTGAGATCTACCTATTAACAGATGTGACTCAAATTGAACATTTTGCTGTCTTCTAAATCCAAGGTCCTCTCCGGACTGAATTGATGACCTGATCTGGGCATTGGCCTAAATTAGGGGTCTCCAAACTTGGTAATTTTAAGACTTATGGACTTCAAATCTCAGAATTCCTCGGCATGGCTAGCTAAAGAATTCTGGGAGTTGGAGTCCACAAGTCTTAAAGTTGCCAAGTTTGGAGACTCCTGCCCTAAATCATAAGTTTCTTTAACTGTGCCAGCTCACTAGGACAAAGTAAATCATTTCAGAGGTCAAACGTCAAGTCTTGGTTCCAAATCACAACAACCACATGATATAGCATCCTGTTCCATTATATAACCTGGTGTTGTGTTTATAGTTGGCTTTCTAAGATGGCTTATCCTGAAATCCAGACAATTGTATTAAACAGGAGCCCCTGCCAGAGTTCCTAGGATTCTTTGGAGAAAGGAAATGACCACAAGACTAATTCAAGTCACAAGTCTAGATAACTCCTTGTCGTCTATACATTTCATTTCTGCCCAAACAGTATTCAATCCACCTAATAAAAATGGCGACCTAGTGGAAACCAATATGGGACTTATGGTCTAAATAAGGGGTGGGCTGCTATGAATTTGCCTGTAGCTAATGTTATGGCCGGGTCAAGGAACTGCCAAATCCCACCCTGGCTGGCCCCTCCCACCCCTCCTCTCCCCTCCCCGGAGTTTCCCTGCAGCCCGTTTTGGATGCAAGGCAAGTGCAGGGCCCATGCGGGGGCTGGGGGAGGATGAAAAACAAACCTCCCAAAGCAGAGGTGGTATTCAGTAGGTTCTGACCAGTTCTGGAGAACCGGTAGCGGAAATTTCGAGTAGTTCGGAGAACCGGTAGCGGAAATTTCGAGTAGTTCGGAGAACCGGCAAATGTCACCTCTGACTGGAGATTTAACAGTATCCTTCCCCTGCCACGCCCACCAAGTCACGGCCACAGAACCAATAGTAAAAATGTTTGAATCCCACCACTGTCCCAAAGGCTCCAGAAGGCCAGAAACGGACCCATTTCCGGCCTCCGAAGAGCCTCCAGAGCCCGGAGGATGCTGGCTAAAAGAATTGAGGAATTGAGCATGATTCTACTGGATCCGTTCCACTTCCACCTTCCCTTTCAGCCAACGACTCTCTGCAAATATGCAAAAATGGATGGGAAGTTTGCCACTTTCTCCTCCCAATTTCATTTTGGGGAGGATTTTCCTCCCCTACCATCAATCATGGTTCTTTTCCTGGTATTTCTGGGCCAAAGAAAAGACAAGCCAGTCAAAATTATTCTCCCTACCTGAGGACTATATAAGCCTCTTGGCTTTTGTTCCTGCCAAAACTACAGATGAGCTAAACCACAGGTCTAGTTTAAGCAAGAATCCTGACTCGTAGGAGTGAAAGACTCTTATTTTACTCTTGCAGTCTTCTTTTACAATGTTATTTGCTTTTATCTGCTTGTTCCTCCATCCTGAACAAGTGGGTTGACCTGTATTTCTTTGCCTTGTTAAGCAACTGTCCTTTTATAGCATGGAAATATTACCTGGATTTATCTAGCTACACAGAAGCCAAAGTGATTGGGAAGGTAGAAATGTCATTTATTTAATTCCCAGGAGCTAAGTACCTTTTAGAGTAGGTTTATAGATTATATTAAGCTTTGGTTCATTGAGCCAAGATTTATTGAACAAGTTGCAAGTGACTGGGTTTATGGCATGCAATATACTAAACACTTCTTCCCAACCTGGGCAACACCATATGTGTGGATTTCGGCTTCCAGAATCTCTTGATCAGAATGGCTAGTTCACAAAATATATTAAGCTAAAACTGTATTATACCTTAGCCTTCTGTAACAACCAGTCTACAGCCTTGGAAACGTACTCATCCTAGGCTTAGAGGGAAGGGAATGGTTGGTCTTGACCAGGGATGTCAAACTTGTGTTGTCATGGTGATGTCACATGATGTATTGGGACTTTCTCCTCCCCTCACTAAATCAGGTGTGAGCATGGCCAGCGCGTGACACATCCAGCCTGCGGACCATGAGTTTGACAACCATGGTGTTGACCTTTCAGTCCTATGGGGAACAAATGAGCCATGGTGGCGCAGTGGTTAGAGTGCAGTACTGCAGGCTACTTCTTCTGACTGCCGGCTACCTGCAATTTGGCAGTTTGAATCTCACCAGGCTCAAGGTTGACTCAGCCTTCCATCCTTCCGAGGTGGGTAAAATGAGGACCCAGATTGTTGGGGGGACAATAGGCTGACTCTGTAAACCACTTAGTGGGAAGCTGTAAAGCACTATACAGCAGTATATATCTTCTTTTTTGGGGGTAGTTTATTTTTAAAAACATACATCAATGTTATTTCATGACCAGCGTGGTATCTGGGTGTCATCATTTTGATACAAAAGCAATAATAATACATAAAACATTACTAAATTAGTCCAGCTTACGTAGTCTAATGTTGTTATACATAACTGCAACAGCGCCTGGTCCTTCATTTTTCAATTATTAATATTTGCTACGTTCTTCTGATAGTAATTAACTTTTACTTTTGATCATACCTAGTAACATTCTTTTTCAAACTCTAATTTCAACCAATATTCATTTTAAATGTTGTATTGGTATATAAGTCTAAATGCTATGGCTATTGATAAAAATGATATGATTACCTCTTTTTTTCTTCTACCTTATTTTCCTCTGGTTATTGGATCACAATTAGAGATCCTTGCTAAAGTAGGGAAGAAAAGTGGTTTAGACTCTAAGATCTGCTTTTCCTGGCACCGCTTTCCCTACAACCAGGGAAGGAGTGGGAGCAAACTCTTAATGTCCTTCTGACTTTAGAGCAGGGGTGTCCAACCTTGGCAACTTTAAGACTTGTGGACTTCAAAGCTGGCTGAGGAATTCTGGGAGTTGAAGTCCACAAGTCTTAAAGTTGTCAAGATTGGACACCCCGGCTTTAGAGCATTATGTGGAATGATAGGATAACCATTTCTCCTCTGAAACAGACAGCTCATACTTGAACCACCTCCAAGCAAATAATTAACAAATATATATATATATTAAACCCTGCATTTCCCCCGGTATGGATGTAAGATTCACTGCAAGTAGAACGCTAGACAAGCAGAGAAAACCAAACTGCACATGGACCCTTACTGTTTAAAGACAGGAAGTATCAGAATCAGCTTTTTATAGCCAGCTCATCTGATTTACAACTATTGATTTTACATTCTAAATGGAAGAAAGGAACTACAGTACAGCATGCCAGAAAAAGAACTGCAGTCTTGGCTCAGCAACCCCTTTTAACCATCTACTTCCTCTACCCAGTTATTGGTCAAGTGTGATAGATATCAGAGAAGGAATTCCTAAGGAGGAACTATTTTTGGATGAGAGAAGGCCAGGACCACATTTCTGCTGCTTTTCTTTCTGTTGTGTTTTAATACCTGTGTGGCCAACAGAAATTCAAGTGATTCCATCAGAGAGATAGGCGAATTTAGGAGTTTCAATACACCTTGAAATCAAAACCAAGTCTGAGCGATGACCATACTTTTACAAAGCGTAAGCCATCATATGGGTTTGCCTTTCTTTGGCTGTGAACCGATCTCCATACTCTTGGGATTAAGGGAGAGAACAGACAGGCCCTTGGTGCTCTCTGAACTTGGTTGTTTTCTTGCAGATGTTCCATTATCCAATTAGGTAACATCAGTGCCAGAAGGGTTGGTGAGAACTCACCAGTGTGTTATCTGACAGACGAATGCCAACCCATCTTAAATCTAAGATGTTACAAGACAACCATCCGCTCTGTTGCACTGTATGGCACTGAATGCTGGGCAGCAACAACAGGGACCGAAAGCTCTCTCCGTGCCATGGAAATGCAAATGCTCTATTGGATATCAGACATCTCCCTTCTTGACCACATCATAAATGACACCATTCGACAACATTTTGGTGTGGCACCAATTATAGAGATGAGAGAAGGCTGACTCCGCTGGTATGGACATGAGAGAGCAGCACCTTCCACCATGGCCAAGACTGCCTACCAACTAGAACTCAATGGCCGGCGACCTCAGGAGTGTCCAGAACAGAGATGGCAAGCCACCATCAACAAAGATATGCAAGCCATGATCCTGCGCCCTGAAGATGCAGCTGAACAAGCAAAGTGGCGTTCAATGACCCGAAAATTAGACCTCGAACTTGCGGAAATATGCTAGGAAGAAAAGATGATCAGTGCTAGACGGCTGTGAGGTTTGCTCTCTCTTTATATAGAATTCTTTTCTTTCTTCTTTGTTTTTATTGGCCAAGTGTGATTGGACAAACAAGGAATTTGTTTTGGTGCAAATGCTCTCAGTGTACATAAAAGAAAAGATACATTCATTAAGAGTCAAGAATGATAGTCACAGGGTACAATAAGCAATCAAATCATACTAGGAAACAGTCAATAAAGATCATAAGATACAAGCAAACAAGGATAAAGTCATAAGTGGTAGGACATGGGTGAAAGGAATGATCGGAGGATTAATAGTAATAATAATGCAGACTTTGTAAATAGTTGGACAGTGTTGAGGGAATTATTTGTTTAGCAGAGTTATGACAAAACATCCTTGTGTCTAGTTGTTCTTGTGCGACGTGCTCTACAGCGTCGTTTTGAGGTAAGGAGTTGAAATAGTTTATGTCCAGGGTGTGAAGGTCTGCAGATATTTTCACAGCCCTCTTTTTGACTCGTGGAGGATATAGGTCCTCGATGGAAGGCAGGTTGGTAGTCATTGTTTTTCTGCAGTCCTAATTACTCTCTGAAGTCTTTATCTGTCCTGTTGGGTTGCAGAACCAAATCAGGCAGTTATAGGGGTGCAGGTGACAGACTCCATCATTCCTCTGTAGAACTGAATCAGCAGCTCCTTGGGCAGTTTGAGCTTCCTGAGTTGACACATATACAAGGGCTTGAGCTGTCAGTTTTGATGGGAAAGCTCTTGGTGGCTCCTTGTTGTTTATTATCAATTGTTTGTCTGAGTTGGTGGTTCCTTGACTCGGGAGAACAGCAAGGACTCCACAGTTCAACCCCGAGCTACAAATATTATCTTCTATTGGAGAGAATGTACAGTCTGAATTTAGGAAAGATGACTGGAAATGGCTTCGTCTATCCATCCTTAACTGCAGTGATTCTCAAGAGATCAGAGCTCTGCCCAATTTGTTCCCATACAGTCATTTTCCCTGATGAAAAACTTCATCCTAAACTTTGGGCTGGTGCTTAGCTTAGCAGGCAAAAGGCCTGGGGTGCCCCCAGATTCAGTGCAACTCAGCTTCCCAACAAAAACAACAATTAACGGAGGATTTTCCTGCTTCTTCCTTCCTGTTTTTCCTTTCATTCCCTAGAGGGCATTTTGAAGAAAAGAAAATGTCAAGAGCACCTGCCACTTTGCAAGGTTCTTAAACTCTTTCGGTAGAAAAATTAAAAAGAAAATGAGTTGCATGCTTATAACACAATTTAGTAAGCTCGGTTGTGGGTGGCTGTATTTAGGAATCCAGATTGTGAATTTGTACAGATGATGCAGATTCTTCCATTCTGTAGTTTAGTGGCACCAAGTAAGTACTGCAGTTTATTCAAACCATAGTTAAAACAAGCTATTGTGTAGCACAGAGGTCTCCAAACTTGGCAACTTTTAAGACTTGTGGACTTCAACTTCCAGAATTCTCCAGCCAGCTATGAATTCTGGGAGTTGAAGTCCACAAGTCTTAAAAGTTACCAAGTTTGGAGACCTCTGGTGTAGCACAAAATGTGTGAGCCACCTTTGGAACACTTTGGGAGATGAAGAAGTGTTGGCAGACCCAAAGAAGCACAGAAATTAGAAAAATTGTTGAGGCACATCTTCTGCCTCTTCCTTGAGTGGGGTGGTGGGTGGACTAGAGAAGACCTCCAGCGTTGGGATATTTAAAGTTAGTAGGTGGAACAGTAAAGGGTACAATGGGCCGAAAGGTTCCCCTTTTCCCGCCTTTTTCTTTCATGTGTTCTGTACACTATCTGTTGTTCCTATCTTGTCTGTTGTAAATATAGAAGTTAAATATATTTATATAAAAATTACAAGTTCCTATCAGCATCTCTAACTTCATTTGGACACTTGTGCAATTCCCTGACATTCCAAGCCTTTTTTTCTGTGTTCTATGTTCTTCCAGAGCATGTTGTCTAGGCCAGGGATCTCCAACCTTGGCAACTTTAAGCCTGGAGGACTTCAACTCCCAGAATTCCCCAGCCAGCAAAGCTTGGAGGTCCCTGGTCTAGGCTCAAAACTGCTCCTAACTCCCTTGGTGTTCACATTAACACAATCTAATAACCACATTATGACTTAAAGGGTAAATTTAGCTAGTTGTAGCTCATTCAGTTAACCCTGTTAGACTGGTTCATCCCCATTATTATGCCAGTTTATTTAACCATGCTTTGCTGAATAAGCCATAATTACTTGGATAGGACAGGACAAGATAGGATAGGATAGGGTAGAACAGAACAGAACAGAACTAGAGTGGAATGGAATAGAAGTAGAGTAAAGTAGGAGTAGAGTAGAAGTAGAGTAGAATAGAAGAATAAGAGTAGAATAGAATAACAAAAAAATAGAAGAATAAGAATACAAAAATTAGAAGAGAGGAGAGGAGAGGAGAGGAGAGAAGAGAATTCTTTATTGGCCAAGTGTGTTTGGACACACAAGGAATTTGTCTTTGGTGCATTTGCTCCCAAGATACATACATTGAGTTTGCACAAAGTTAACCAAAACCAAAGAAAGCAAAGGTTTTATGGGTTGAGTAAACCAACCTGTCTCACTGTGGATTGGGGTGCCTGTTTACAAACCAACATGGCTTAGTTGCGGATAAATCTAAAATGAGTTACTGAGAAGATTTAGGCCACCAGTCAACGACACTGGAAAACATGACTTATGAATGTTTTTCAGGGTTTTGACCTTTGCGGCATCTCCATGGTCATGTGATCAAAATTCAGGGCTCTGCGCGCCAGAGGTTCGCCCATCACGGCTGTAGACTTTAACCTGTGTAATCCCAGGCAGTCACTTTCCAGGCCACAAACACCCCAGTCTGAAAGGGAATCCGGGGACACACCTAAAAGCAAACGCTGGTACCAGCAAATTCGTTATCACGTTCCCATTTTGCCGGCGGAGGCCTGATCAGGCTTTAAAAAGCAGCCCCATGGCCTGACTCCTTTCTCAGTCGATTGCCACCGCACAGAGACTCCCCCAATTCCAGCCTGAAATCTCCCGGCTTGGAAAACGGGGCAGATGCAGGAAGAAGAAAGTACAGGCTGAGCCCAGAATTTATGTTGCAAAGTGAGAACAGATAATCAGAGTTGGAAGGGACCTTATAGGTCATCCAGTCCAACCTTCTGCACAAAAAGCGGGTGACCCTACACCATTTCTGACAAATGGCACTCCAATCTCTTTGGGTGAAGTGAGTCTTGCCCCATTTTATGACTTGGCTCGCTCACCGCAGCTGGGAAATTCACTGAATCTGGCTCTCACCCCCCTCCCCTTGGTTCTTCCCAAAAGAGAATCACCCAGCAAATCCCCCCTCATAAATATGAACACCGCCCCCTCAAGCATCGGAATGTAAAGCAGATGCTGCCACTGTCCTTAAGGGTGAAAAATGGTCAGGAGTCACTTTTTCCCCACTCCCACCCCCACTGCCCTTGCAACTTCGGTTACTAAACGAACCGTTGTATTTCGAGGACTACCCGTACTCCAGAATCCGGCAGGGATTCAAGAGGCTCGCCCTTTCCCCACCGCCTTCTTCCCATTGAGGTCTGAAGAGAGCGGGCCGGGGGAGCGGGGGCGCTGCTAAAAGGAACCGCGGTTGCTACAATGAACTCCATCCAGGCTGCTTCGCAAGGCGAGAGGCAGAGCCCGCGAGCGGGCTGGCCGGCCGGCCGGCGTCGTCGTGCAGCGCCACGCCGGGTGGAAGGCAGGCCGGCTCGGCTGGGTTCCCCGCGTAAAGCTCCAGCGCCGGAGCTCCCGAAGACCCCCCACCCCCACCCGCGCCCCCAGCAGGAGGGGCTGGCAGTCGGGCGGACGGGGCGGGGCGGGGTGGGAGTGACTCACTCGCTCCCGCCCCCCGCCCTCCCCTCCTCCTCCTCCCCCGGCTGCTCTCCGCCGCCGGACTGGGCGAGCGCCCGAGTGACTCGCCTCCAGCACCGGCCGTTCTGCGGAGCGCGAGGAAGAAGCAGCCGCCGCCGCCGCCGCCGCCGCCGATCTCGCTCGCTTTCTCTCTCTCTCTGCCCGGGAAGCGCGCGCGCCGGAGAGCCATTCCGGAGCGCCCCGTGGCCGCCGTCTCCGCGCCCACCTGCCTTGCCTGCCTGCTCCGGCCGCCCTCCTCCGGCCACTGGGGAGGCGGAGTTGCAGCTTTACACCGCCGCCGCCGCCGCTGGGTTGCCTTCGCCTGCGCTCTCGGCGGATCGCCGCCGCCGATGGAGCCCGGACTCTGAAGCCGAGGAGGAGGAGCGCGCGTGGCTCGCCTATTGTTTCCCAGCGGCGGCGGAGTCGGACCTACGGGGATTGGGGGGACACCTGGGACCGCCGGCCTCGGAGGAAGAGGAGGAGGAGGAGGAGGAGGAAGAAGGGGGGACGACTTTCTCCCCCGCTCCCCCCCGGAAAGGCTCGCCTGCGCCCGGGAAGGGCCCCCTCCCCCGTCCGAAGGGTAAGTTGCCCGCGGCTGGAGGGAGAAAGTTTCGCCCAAACTTTTTTCCCCCCCCCCATTTCCCGAGCGGGGGTCCCTGGGGCCTCTCGGCCTTCGGAACCGACCGGGGAGCCATCCTAGGGGTCCCCCGATCCCCGTGGGGAGGGAGGGGTAGCTTTTCCCCAGGAGGAGAACCGGGAGGGGGTGGGAAATGCTGGAAAGGTTGGCCGGGCTCGGGGAGGAACGGACCGGGCGCAGCGAGTGCAATTGGCAAAGTTCCCGCTGGTTATTTGCAGCGGAGCCGGGTTCTCCATCGCCCCCGGCGTTGGGCGCCTGGCAGTGCAACGGCTTGGGGACGGGCGGGCGGGCGGGGGACAAGGCTCGGAACCGGGTCCGCTTCCCCGCCGGAGGTGCGAGATGGGCGGGGGAGGCGGCGGCAAAGGAGGAAGAGACGACCGGAGGCCCGCGGAGGGGCGCTTACTAAGGCTGCGGATGGGCCCTGGGGTGGTGGTGGGGGGGGGTGAGGAGAGAAGGAAAGAGCGGCGGGGTTTGGCAAAGGTGGGTCGGTGGGTGTCTGACTGGGGGTGGGCGGGGGACGTGGGTGTTGGCCGCCGTCCCGTTCCGGTTTGGTGCAGTGGCTCGTGTCCCCGTGCACGCCAGGAACAAGCGGGCACACATACAGACGTGCGTGGCGGGGGAGGGTTTGCAAGCGGGAGGGGGGAGGGTCTGGGGCTTTCCTAACCCGGGCGCGCCAAACTGGAGAAAGGCTTGGTTCCTCTTCTTCGGGACTCCAAGGGAGCTGTGGAAATCTTTGAAATGAAGGAGGGTGTGTGTGGGTATATACATATACATATACATATACATATACATATACATATACATATACATATACATATACATATACATATATATGTATATATACACCCCTGCCTGATGATGGCAGATGAGATTCTGCCAAAACGTTGCTACAACTTTAAAAGCACAACTACAATGACCTGGGAAAATACCCAAACGAAGCTGAATGCCATACATATCTATCTATCTATCTATCTATCTATCTATCTATCTATCTATCTATCTATCTATCTATCTATCTATCTATCTATCTAACATTTACACCACATTTCCAATCTTTACAGCTGCTTCAGTATTAGTATCCCACAATTACATATTTGTATTTCCATTTTTCTTCCTTTCCTCTTATATGCTGCTTTTATATCAATATTCTTACATATATATTTTAACCTTTTCACAAATGCACATACATATATTTCCTGTCCCTCTTAAATAACTTGTATATATAGTCCTTATACATCTATTCTCTAACCGCTCCGAACCATGTAGCCCAAATCACGTAATATTCCCTTTCTCCTTTATCTTTTAATTCCATCGTTAGTCTAACCTCTGAGATACTGTTAAGGGCCCCTTAACTAATCTCTGGGGAGAGGGGCCGGCTTCAAATTTATCCAGGATTTCAGACCCAACTTCGGCTTTTAAAGGCCGAACCCCGTTTGGAGCTATTGGGTCTTTGGTGGTTTTTACTTTGAGCTTTCTCCCTCCCAAAGTAGAAATTGCTCCTTCCTTAACTGGTCTCCCTTCGATGGCTTATTTTTCTCCCTCCTCTTCTGAAATTTGCACTGTGGGCCAGAAAAGGGTCTTGTTTTGTTTTGCAGTGGAATTTTGTGGGGTGTCAAGCACATGGATGGAGCTTCGGTTTGGTACCTTCTCTGGATTGTAGCACCCTAGAACACGGATCTCAAACCTTGGCAAAACTTTCAACCTGGAAGACTTCAACTCCCAGAATTCTAGGAGTTGAAGTCTGTCAGTCTTACAGTTGCCAAGGTGGGAGACCCCTGCCCTAGAATTCCCCACCTGGCATGGATTCTGTAGCCCAGCAGAGCTTAAGTGAGGAAAGATTGTACTGTCTATGGGGATTCTCAATCACCCAGGTCAAAAAATGTGCCTTTTTTTTTTTAACCAAAAGGCAGTGGATTTTCTTGTTTTTTTTTTCCTCTGAAAACATTTTGCTTCTCATGCAAGGAACTTCCTTGGTTCTCAGTGCAGCTCAGTTCTGAAGAAGCTTCTTGAAAGAAAGTCTTCAAGGAAAGTCCAGTTGTCTTTTGAAGGGGGAAAAAAATAAACAGCTTTGGGAAAAAAAGCTGGTACTGTACAAGTCGTGATGGGTTTTGGTTCATTGATGAGGCCAGGTAGTTTACCTTTGACAACTTTAAGACTTGTGGACTTCAACTCCCAGAATCTGAGAGTTGAAGTCTACAAGTCTTAAAGTTTATTTTATTTATTTTATTTTGTCAAGCAATTATTAGATAACAGGTATAAGTATAAACAGGGTTATGAATACATGAAATGGATACGAATAAGAAAAAAAAGAAACAATAGGACAGGGACGGTAGGCACATTGGTGCGCTTATGCACGCCCCCTACAGACCTCTTAGGAAAGGGGTGAGGTCAACCAATGCCAAGGTTGGAGACCCCTGGTTTAGAGAGCTGTTACAGGTAGTCCTCGGCTTACATCTGTTCATTTAGTGACCTTTCAAAGTTACAACAGCACTGGGAATAAAAGCACTTATGACCATATTTTCACCACTACAACCTTTGTAGCATTTCCCTTCACCGTGTGATTGAAATTCAGACGCTTGGCAACTGGTTCACACTTATGACCATTGCTGCATCCCGGTGTCATTTGATTCCCCCTTTTAGGACCTTTTGACAATCCAGATTCACTTAACAAGCAGGTTACTCCCTCATCAGCTGCAGTGACTCCCTTAAACCCGGTGGCAAGGAAGCTCACGAAATGGGGCAAAACAAATGTTCTCACCGAACAGCAGAAATGTTGGCATCCGTTGCGGTCGTACGTCAAGGACTGTCTGTGCTAGGCGAGCTGTCTTTTTCATGGGGCAGGAATGAACTGAGGCTACAAGCCAGCAGCTGGGGAGCTCAGGTACCCCCATCTTCAAGGGATCCCCTTTTGCAACCTTTCGACAAGCACAGTGAGGAAACCAGATTAATGAACAACCGTGTTACTAACTTAACACCTGCAGTGATTCCGTTAACAAAGGAGACAAGAAAACTTTATAATGCCTTGGGATAAGGCCACCCTTGGAATACGACATCCAGTTTTGGTTGCCACGATGTTAAAAAGATGTTTAGTTCTTAGTTTACTTTATTGTCATTGCACCTCGTACAACGACTTCCAGCACCATCTTCGGTGCACATCACGACCATGAAAATAAACGCAAACACACATCCTTCACCCTCCACACATTGAATTGAAAATCCCTGACCCCACACCAACACTGCACTATACAGTAGAGCTACTGCCCTGGGATAGAAGCTGTTTTTCAGCCTCTTTGTCCTTGTTTTTATTGTCCTGTACCGTCTGCCAGATGGTAATAGTTCAAAAATAAGGGATGCCCAGGATGAGATGCATCTTTGAGGATGTTTTGAACTTTCTTAAGGCAGCGGGAGCTATAAAGCTCTTCCAAAGAGGGGAGAGGGCAGCCCATGATCTTCTGGGCAATGACATTAACCCTCTGGAGTGCTGTCCTATCTGCCCCTGTGCAGTTGGCAAACCATACAGAGGTGCAGTAAGTTAAGATATTCTCTATGGTGCAGCAGTAGAAGGTCACCAGCAGTTTTTCATTCAGTTGAGACTCTAGAAAGAGTGCAGAGAAGAGCAACCAAGAGGATTAGGGGACTGGAGGCTAAATTATACAAAGAATGGTTGCTGGAACTGGGTATGTCTAGTCTGAAGAAAAGAAGGACAAGGGGAGACATGAAAGCAGTCTTCCTATATCTCAGGGGCTGCCCCAAAGAAGAGGGAGTCAAGCCATTCTCCAAAGCCCCTGAGGGCAGGACAAGAAGGAATGGATGGAAACTAATCAAGGAGAGAAGCAACTTAGAACTAAGGAGGAATTTCCTGACTGTGAGAACAATTCATCAGTGGAACAACTTGCCTCCAGAAGCTGTGAATGCTCCAACAATGGACATTTTTAAAAAGATGTTGGATAACCCTGTGTTTGAAGTAGTGTAGGTATAGGGTTTTCTGTCTAAGCAGGGGGTTGGACTAGAAGACCTCCAAGGTCCCTTCCAATTCTGCTATTCTATTCTATTCTATTCTATTCTATTCTATTCTATTCTATTCTATTCTAAAACCAAACTGCCCGCTGGGTTGCCAGGTAGAAGCCAAAAGCAAGGGGAACAGAAGGCTGATGAGGGGCTGGGCGAAAGCTTTCCTCGTTGCTGAGGGCTCCTTCCAGGAAAACAATTGCATTGCCAGGCTCCGCCGTGCCAAACTGCTCCTGTCTGTGTGCTTTTGTTAGCATTGACCCAACAAATGGAGTTTTGGGGCACATTGGCCACCTGTTAAAGTTTAAAATCTATTTGATGAGGTGGGAAGAATGGGGAGGAGAGTTGTTTACGAGGCATTGGTGCAATTTAGGTGTGAATTGGCTGGAAGAGGGGGGCCTCCCTATGTTGATTTTCTTCTGGAGGGGTTGAATATCAAGTCTGTCCTTTCGGTTTGGGCTGGTTTTCATAAAGGACTAAGCAAGCTGACTGCTGCATTGGCTGGTAGGTACTGGTTTTTGAGCAGAGTCCTGTGACATCATTAAGAGTGGACTATGATGTCATTTCCTGTGGACTGCAGCAGTGGTGTCCGCCTGTGGTGACTTTTAAGACCTGTGGATTTCAACTCCCAGAATTCTCCAGCCAGCTAGGGGAGTTGAACATCCATAGGTCTTTAATTCCCCAGCCAGAATTCTGGAAGTTGAACTTCACAAGTCTTAAAAGTCGCCCTGGACTAGAGCCTAGCACTCCGCTGGTACAGGAAGTCTTCGACTAGCCACAGTTCATTTACTGACCTGTTCAAAGTTACAACAGCACTTTAGACCAGAGGTCTCCAAACTTGGCAACTTTAAGACTTGTAGACTTCAACTCCCAGCTTTGCTGGCTGAGGGATTCTGGGAGTTGAAGTCCATGAGTCTCAAAGTTGCCAAGTTTGGGGAGCTCTGTTTTAGACAGATGGTTTTATTTATTTTCATTTATTTATTGATTGATTGATTGATTGATTTGATTTGATTTGATTTGATTTGATTTGTCAATTGCTTACAACAGGGGTCTTCAAACTTGACAGCTTTAAGGCTTGTGGACTTCAACTCCCAGAATTCCTCCTCCAGTCATGTTAGCTCAGGAATTCTGAGAGTTGAAGTCCACAAGCCTTAAAGCTGTCAAGTTTGAAAATCCTTGGCTTACAAGATAATAGGTATAAGTATAAACATGAGTATGAACACAGGAAATAGGTATGAATAAATGGGGACAATGGGACAGGGACGGTAGGCACGATGGTGCGCTTATGCACGCCCCTTAACAGATAGTTACACCTGTGACATGTTTCCTCCTTGCTCCAAGGTATACAAGATAAGGGAAAGGTTACCGAGTGCTCCCATGGGTGTGTGTCTCCACTCCAAGATTAGGTACACCTACGTGTTGTGCAAATACAGGTGCAAAAGGGTGTTTTGTTGGTTCACCAAGGGTTATTGCAATATAGCCATAAAATCAGATGTTTTGCTATGGAACAGGATCTCTGCAAGACTCCTGCAGGTGTTTTTCTGTTGTCTTATATTCCAGACCATGGCTGCCTCTTCATGATTAATTGCCAGCTCAGGAGGAAATAATATCTTAATATTCCCATTTATAAGCATACACAAATTTATAAAGCACACACCTTAAGGGATAGATACTTAGAATCAACTTTGAAGCAAATTGTTTCTCCTTTTGATACTTTGGGGGCCAGTTAATCTTTCTTATTCCTCCAGCTTCTATTCACTTTGGTGTGTGCCATAGCTAATATCCAACAGTATCAGAGCCCATAAAAGTTTTTTTTAAAAAAATAATTGAATATCTTTTAAATACTTTATTCCAAATTAAAAGCTCCTCTCCCCTCATCATTAACTGAAAGGACACCTTCAAAAAGGTACCGTAACTACCAATATTTTCCAATAAATAAATAGAAATCGTGGCAGTGTACCTCAAGATAAGGGGATTTTTCCATCTAGGATATTTTGAAAAACTTAATTATGTGCAACTTCAACAGTGTTCTGGCTTTGGATTATGGCTGTATGGTGGTTGGGTTAATATGTTAGCTGCAGGACAGAATGCACACTTTTCAGGCTGGGTAGAACTGTATATATGATGTTAAATCATAATAGCGCTTGGTTTTACAACCAGTATGTTACATGAATCCAGCCAACTTGATTTCTAAACCGTGATTTATCAGTATATCTAAATCCCACCTATTATGTTTTATTCAATAAGCATAGGAAGCTATGGTTTGTTACAAACTGTAAAGAGGGTCCGCAAAAGAAAAGAAGGATGGGGTGGTTTTGGAAGTACTTATTCTAAGTTCAAGAGATCCGACTTTTCAAGGTGGAAAGTCTACCAAATGAATTAAAGTAAAGCTAATGATTCTTCTCAGCCATAAAAATCTTGGGGCCAGAGAGTGCTAACTCCAGATCAGCTCCTCAGGGGCTGATTCAAAAAAAATGCTGATTCTCTGGAGCTTACATTGATCACATCACAAATGGAAAATTAGGTTCCCCTTCACCTTATCCTGCAGTCTTAAATCTGGGGAATTAAGACAGATTAAGTGTTGTTGGTTTGCTAAACGGTGAGGCACAGATCTCATTCTCCATTCTTGTGTGGAACAATAAAAGGCTCATAAGAAACGTTCATGATCGGTGGCATCTTCTATTGGATTACTTTCTTTTGGATGCTGTTTTACATTGGTCGAGAAGGGATTTAAGTTTATGAATTAAATAGACCTTTTCTTGTTTTAAAAATTCAAGTACAACATTTGAAGTAAGAAGGAACAATGACGTTCCAAATAAACACCCAGAGAAGGCTGGGCTCCCATCTTTTAAGGTGCTTAAGTGATAATTTGGCATTCTGTTTAGCAAGGAAAGTTAGTAGGATATTTTGCATTTTCCACATGACATTTTGGGGCTGTTTTGTGTACTCCGGCAATCTGCTATAAGGTGCTTTTTTGTGTAGCCAGATAAATTCTTGAAAGAATTGAAAGGTTTCCTTGTTTTATTAGCACGCAGCCGTCCAATAAAAAGTATGGAAATATCTTTTTTAATTTTCTGGAAGTCAGAGCCTGCCTGCCTGCCTGCCTGCCTGCCTTCCCTCCCTCCCTCCCCCTTCCTTCCTTCCTTCCTTCCTTCCTTCCTTCCTTCCTTCCTTCCTTCCTTCCTTCCATCCATCCATCCATTATTTTTTGCTTTCCTAACTGGAATACATTGGTGGTGCTATTTTTTTCACTCACAGCCAAGAACTGTTTTCCACCCATGGTCCTGTGGACTCGTTTGAGGATTCTGATTGCATAGATACTACGTTGCGTGTTATTGATTAAAGTTTTTTTCTCCCTCTTAAAAAACAAACATGGGGACTTCTGTGTATTTCATGTGAAAGTAGACCTTCTAGCACCATTCCTTCTGTCCTACGACATTTGCTAGATCAAGACACACATCTCTTTCTTCTCGGAAAACGTCAGGATTCCCAGCTGAGCAAGTAGAATAATTCTATCTTGGTTGTTCTTTTATCATTAAAGCTGCTCCGTGTGTGTGTGTGTGTGTGTGTGTGTGTGTGTGTGTGTGTGTGTGAGAGAGAGAGAGAGAGAGAGAGGGAGGGAGGGAGAGAGGGAGGGAGGGAGGGAGGGAGATGGGGGGATGGATCTGCTTTTATATTTCAATTTATTTTAATTAAAATATTTGCACTCTGTCTTTTACTTTTGGGTGGTGTTTCATAATGGAGCAGGAGAGGATCGATTCCACAGATAAACTGTAGAAGAGGGCAGAACTACTTCCAATGCCTGCGAGGAAAATTGTTAGCCTTCTGTTATTATATCCCAAGGTCTTGTACTATTTCTTCCGTTTGTATGGAGCCCTTCATTCTTTTCTTGAGGATGTTTCCCTATGTGCCATTTGTACTGCTCCAAGCTCGTATTGGCACCAGTGTGATCACTTGACCTTGTTTTCTGTTCAGGAGCCGAGTTGATTTCTTTCCAGTTCAGCCGATGAAATTTCTGGGTGTCTCGTTTCGCAGCTGAAAATGTGTTCCTTTTGGTGGGAATAATTCCCAAGATTTCACCTGGTGTCTTCCTCATGCTCCCACAGCTCCAACACCAGAGATTTTTAAAGAAGAGATAGGACAACCTTTTGTCTGAAATGGTATAGGGTCTCCTGCTTGAGCAGGGGGGGCTGGACTAGAAGACCTCCAAGGTCCCTTCCGGCTCTGTTCTGATTGAAGTCTAAAAGTCCATGCTGGATACAACTAATTCACCAGGCACCGTTCTTTTCAATTGGAAGCGGGGTGATGTTGCCATGATGGATGACTCTTCTTTTACAAAGCACCAAACCAGCAATTGTGATGTGGAGGGGTCTAGTTTGACACATTCCCATTTGTTTGTTGGAGAGAACATTAGTTGGCTCCTTAGGGGGTTCTTCTTCTTCGTGTTTTGATAGCAGTTGGAGTAAAAACAGCCTTAGATCGTCTTCCAAGTGTTTCTAAGGGTCAGGGAGTGAAAAATGGCAGAAACGAAGCTTATTCCAGAGCTATTAGCATGTGTGAAGAAGATCCAAGAAATGAATGGACCTTAAGATATAGGAACGGTATCTAAACATCATCAAATCGGTATGTGGTATGTGTGTGGTTGTGTCAGCAGATAGAACGTTTTGTTTCCTGGTTGGTGCAGAGTATGTCCCTTCACAGAAGATATAATCTGAGTTTTAAGTCCATTTTCTTCCCCTTGCATGGAGTTGACACTCTGGTCTTCACTGCTTCATGACTTTCATCGAGATAGTAACTCCTGTGCTAATTGAGCCATCCCAGTGAGAATGCCAGTGCTTTTATCATACTAATCTTGTGCCTCGGCTGGGAATGTAGGATCGGTAGGAATTTGCCATGCATGGAATCCCGTTAATGCTCTATTTGTTCCAGAATTGTGTTTTCTAATTGGGGCTGGGATGTTTTTCAGCCCAAATTGCTTACTGCCTGCCTGCTCCCTGATATTTTTAATTAAATGAACTTCCAATGACTTTTCCCCACCTTTTTCGGAACTGTAGGTTACGGTGTTGTATGCATTTGTTTGAAGAAGGATCTAAGGAGCTCAATGAAATTTTTCTCTTTGAGTTCCTGTGATCAGACTGCAGGATTCTGTTTCATTTCTTAGTTCCTTGTCCATTTATCAAAATATCACTTGACCCTAATGATTAAAATAGAGCCTGAAAATAGGTGCCTTGGAATTCGAAAGACAAAGTGTATTTCAATCTCGGAATGTTGGCAGCAAATCCAATGTTAATAAGTGGCTAAGTTTTCTTAAAGTTTCTGCCTCCAAAGTGGCATTCCTTAGAAGCATTAACAAGCACCTGAGATCTGTACTAATTGAGTTCCTGCTTCTTCAAAACTCTTATTTTTTATTTTTAAAACGGGCAAATCATTTTTGTTTGGTTTGACTACACCAATCATTTCCTTGAAGGTTTTCTAGACCAGGGGTCGCCAACCTTTCGGACCTCAAGGACCACCAAACTCATAATTTTAAATCCCGCGGACCAGAGACCCTGGGAAAATCCAAAAGAAAGTCTGCAGGAAAATTCCCCATTCCGTTTTCCTACCGATCGATCATTCTTTATTTGGGATTGCAGGATACCATCTCCAGCTTCATTCTTGTGGAGGGGGGAAAGACTTTTGGCTTCATGCAAGGAAAACAGCAGAAACAGCAGAAGTCTTTCTTTCTCTCCCCCCAAACTCCGCCAGAAATGAGTCTTTGCCAGCACAGCTTCTTGGAGCAAAGATGTCTTGCAGGGTCCCAAAGACACATTTCTAGTGGAGTTTGGGGAAGAAAAAGAAAGACTTTTGCTGCTTTCCTTGTGTGCAGCCAAAAGCAGAAGCAGAAAGAAGCAGCCGGGTGGCCAGGCAAGGCACGTGGGGCTAGAGGGGCAAGTTCCCCCCTCTGTCCTTTCCCCACTCCCCTTACTACCTCATGTTGTTTGCAATGCAAGCAACGCAAGCCTTGTGTTCCCGCGGGCCATGTGGGTGGCGCAGCCTTGTGTTCCTGCGCAGCCTTGATTAATTGCTTTGGGAGGTGATTTGGGGATGACATTTCTCTGCGGGACCACCAAAATTTTCTCCTGGACCACCAGTGGTCCCTGGCCTGCTGGCTGGCGACCACTGTTCTAGAGATCTTTGATTCACCTTAATGTATCTGAAGAGGTAGGAGTTAGACATTGAAGACAACGTGAGGATGATGAGTTTTGACACCCAGCCTGGCAGAGTTAAGAAAAAAAAAAGAGAAGTTATGATGCTTCTTCTGCTGCGGCCATCTAGATATGGTCATCCCTTCTCATCCCAGATTTGCATGATCGAGGACTTCTCTAGAGCTTCAGATTTAGATAACATTTAAATATGTTATTCAAAAAGCACCAACCGGGGGAAACCCCAGTTCCGTATTTACAGATTAAGGCTGAACTTTAAACCAAGAATCACGTCTTTAAAAGGACCTCAAGATGCTGCCAAATTTGCTGAATCTCATCATTTGACATTGGTGATCAGGTTGCCTATTAAAAGCTAAATTTTATTTATTATATTTATTTATTTTGTCAAGCGTGCATTTGATAATATATATAAGTATAAACATGACTATTAATACATGAAATAGATACGAATAAAAGGGAAAATTAAGACAGGGACAGTAGGCATGTTGGTGCACTTATGCACTTAAATGTAAGTTTTTGAGGTTGGAGAAGCCACTATCACTATCCTGGGAAGGAGGAGAAACTAACTTCTTTCCTCTCCCCCAACCCTTAAGGGGAAACCACCATTTTCCCTCCTTTTTTATTTTTTCCCCTTACCAAAATCTTCACATCTCATGTAGAAAATTCTTTTCCCCCCAAAACCTTGCTAAAAAGGAAGAGGGGTTGAGTGAATCGAATTGTACTGAGCAGGGGGTTCTATTCCCGTTTCCTGTTTTCAGATGTCACTCTTGGCCAAGGAGAATGACACCCTAAAATAAATACAATAAATTCGACTTTGTTTGCAGTCATAGCAGAAGCAGCCCAGGATCAGGGGGAGGAGAGGAGGGGAGGGAAGAGGGCTAAAAGATGAATATGCAAAGTTGAGCAGATGGATTCCTGCAGACTTGGTTGTTTCTCCCAGCCTTGCTCGGTGTAAATAATCGCGGCACGGAGAGGAACCCACCAAGACTGAGCTGTGTTGGGGCCTGTCACTGTATTTCTTTGGCAGAAAGCCATGCCTCCCCAGCGCACCCAAGCTCTTTCCTTCCGTAATCTCAGGGGTGGTTGGCAGACTCTTCCATTGTCGTCTTCAGAGAGGATTAAAAAGCATCAAGACAGTCTCTGACTGGAATAGAAAAGAAGCTCCGGCTTGGGAACGAGACATTGGCTCGAGCGGGAAAGAAAGAAAGAAAGAAATGGGAGAGGTCCCTTACAGCAAGTTGTCTTTTGTCTGAACATAATAAGAAGTGCAGGCACGTAGGACCTGGGATGAAGAGGATGCTCCCGTTTCTGGAAGATTCAGGATCTTTCGCTTTTAGTTCCTTTGGAGCTAAACAGGTGGGACCCAAAGCTAAATTGCAATCTCCCCTTTTCAGTCAGGTAGACATTTCGAGTAATAGATAGAATAGAATAGAATTCTTTATTGGCCAAGTGTGATTGGACACACAAGGAATTTGTCTTGGTGCAAATGCTCTCAGTGGACATAAGAGAAAAGATACATTCGTCAAGAGTCAAGAATCATCAGGTACAACACTCAATAAGAGTCATAGGGCACAATGAGCAATCAAATCATATTAGAAAACAGTCCATATAAATCATAAGGTTACAAGAGACAAAGTTACAGTCATGCAGTCACAAGTGGGAGGGGATGGCTGATAAGGGGTGATGAGAAGATTAATAGTAATAGTAGTGCAGGCTTTGTAAATAGTTGGACAGTGCTGAGGGAATTATTTGTTTAGCAGAGTGATGGCATTTGGGAAAAAACTGTCCTTGTGTCTAGTTCTTCTGGTGTGCAATGCTCTGTAGCAGGGGTCTCCAACCTTGGTCACTTTAAGACTTGTGGACTTCAACTCTTAAAGTGGCCAAGGTTGGAGACCCCTGCTGTGTAGCATCATTTTGAGGGAAGGAGTTGAAACAGTTTATGTCTGGGATGTGAGGGGTCTGTAAATATTTGCAGCATCCGATTCAGAGGGGAAAGATAGCCTTTGTTGTGAAACGCCACCAACATACTGGTTCTTCTGATCAGGTTCTCAGGAAGATGCTTGCAGAAAGAGTTGGTTTCCCAAAACAATGCCACAATCCTGTTCACACCTGCTATAAACATAGCCGGAGTAAATGGAAGTTAGCTGGCTATATGCAATGCTTTAGGGCAGTGATGGCTAACCTTTTTGGCACCTGCACATGCCGAAAATACAATGCGTGCACGTCCCCTGTCCATGAACCCCACCTTGCACATTCACATGTGTCCCCACACATGCAACCCGCACATGCACATGCACCCCCTGTGCATGCACACCCCTGTGCATGTGCCAGCTGGTGAGTGGGAGTCACGCGCACACATACAGGGCGGAGCTAAGTTGGGGCAAAGGCTCGCATGCCCACAGAGAAGGTTCTGCATGCTGCCTCTGGCATGCGTGCCATAGCTTCACCATCCGGGCATTAGGGTATAATGAGGGCTTGCCAGTCCTGGGCTTGGAGTCATTTGTTTAATGACCGTTCTATGTTACGGTGGCACTAAAAAAAGTGACCGGTGGCCATTTTTCACACTTAACGACTGTTGCAGCATCCCTGTGATCGCCTGATCAAAATGTGGATGCTTTTGCAACTGGCATGTATTTAGGCAGCTGCAGTGTCTCAGGGACATGTAGGTCTCCTTTTGGTTGTAAGTCAAGGACTATCAGTCATAGGTTTCTCTTTAGTGTGATTCTAGGCTTTGCTTCTCAGAATGGTGCAGAACAGTTTGGTTTGATGAATTATGAACATCAAACAGTTTGGCTTGATGAATATATATCTAACCTATATTTCTATATATCTATGTCTGTCTGTCTGTCTGTTTATCTATATCTATCTATCTATCTATCTATCTATCTATCTATCTATCTATCTATCTATCTATCTATCCATCCATCCATTATCTATCTATCTATCTATTTCTATCCATCTATCTATCTCTCTCCATCCATCCATCCGTCCATCTCTGTCTGTCTGTCTATCTATCTATCTATTTATCTATTCCTATCCATCCATCTGTCTCTCTCCATCCGTCCATCTCTCTCTGTCTGTCTATCTATCTATCTATCTATCTATCTATCTATCTATCTATCTATTAAAAAGACACAATCAATTGAGTTTACTCATCGTGTAAAATCATCAGCTATGGCTACCTATACAAATGACTATGGCCAAAGGGTAACATCACTTGCTAAGCCAAGTCTGTACAAATTGTATTTCCATCTTAGGACAATCTTAGCAGTTGTTGTATAGTTGAGGAGTGGCTTAAAGGCAGATCTATCTGGCTGGGTGAGGGCATTTGGAGTGGCGTACGAGATCACAAGTCCAACTTCTCTGGAAGTTGCCAGGTATGCAAAAACAAAAGAACTTAGCGCAGATAATTTCTGTTTCAGAAGGTGTTAGTTTATCTTTTTTTTTTTTTTACTTTTTGAGAGTTTGTGCTAGATAGTTTCCTCAGGGCTTTAAAATTGTGTTGGGTCCATGTACACATCCTGCAAGAAGAGGAAGCTTTTGGCTGCGTTTCCATATCTGAATATTGATTTTCCTTCTGAAGCTGTTTGAACAATTGATCGGTGCAGTTTTTTCCCCCTCTGTTCTCAAAGCAATTAGAAGGGCCATTTTTTAGGAAAATGGTTTCTACTCTGATAGGCAGAAGTGAGTCCCCCCCCCCCTCCTAATTTTCCCTCATTCAGAATTCGTACTCTTTTGTTGCCTCCAAAAATAAAACCTCCAAATTGACTTTGATGTTTGGTGATTTTATGGCCGCGTCTAATGCATTTTCTTGGCTACTGATTGCCACGGTTGCCTTTCCGGGATCTTTTTCAACCCTCTCATCTATGCTATACTTCCACTTTTCTGTGGCAGTCTCTCATCTTCTGAGCTGTAAAAAGACCAACTGAGTACTGCTATGTGCTGAAATACACACACACACACACACACAGAGAGCTTGCTAATTGGGGAAAAGGTCATAAATGAAGTTGCATTTTAATTTAAGATGTTGGGTCTGGTAGAATTTGGACTGAGAAATTGGCCATAAGCATTTGCAAACTGCATGCATTCATAGCAGTTAAATTGCTTCTCATGTTGTATTTTCTGGTACATATTTTAACTTTTCAATGACAGGCTACAAAATAGTTTCCAGCTGGTAGGTCTTGAGTCTCTGCTCTCTTCCTTTGTATTTTTCAGGCTGATAATTAAACATAAAACTGGCAGGTGTTTGGGATGCCTAATGCCATAATTCCCAACGAGCTTGCCGGTTGGCTAGCTGGCTGGGAACTACAGTATAAAAGTTAGGGAAGGTTGGCTTAGTGCATAAGATAGAGTGGGCTTCCATACTTGGTTTAAATCTCACCGTGGTTTCAGATTCCGTGATTCTTGGTGTAATCAACTAAACTAGAAGGTGGCTTATTTGCTTGGTGGAGAATCTTTTGGCTCTTGTGGTTTGTAAACCATGATTTATGGTTTTGGCATGTTCTGTGAATCCCAGCAATTGTGGTGGAGTTGAATCATGATAAATCAAACCATGGCTTGGTATGAGGATGAACATAGTAATTAGGAGGCCTTTAGCCCTTACGCTCTTTCCTAGACTAAACCTTCCCTGTCCACGGCTTTCTGTCTGGAGATGAGAATATGGACCTGCTTATTAGAGGTGAGATAATGATTACAATGAAATACATGCTTTGAACCCTGGAAATGCAGTTAAGGGTTTGTTGACTTGGTGATTGTCTGCACTACAGTAGGAATAAGGGATTACTCAGAGCTATGAAAATGGACTTGTGGCATTCAAGCTGACTTCTTCTCTTGAAAGGTACATAAATGACGTTTCCCATGTTGGATCTACCCTAAGTTTAATGGGGTGAGTGTGGGTGCATGGCTAGGCAATGCTGTGGATTTGGGGTCCAATTTGATGTTCTGAGGAGATAGAAAAACAGGGTGCCTTGTCTACAGCTCCCTCCCTGAAACTGTGCAGGAAGAAACATCAGAACTAAAGCTACAACTATAGAAAGTTTAGTTTACTTGAAATTAAGCGAGATAATCTTATTGATCTGTTGGCTATCAAAATGGGAAACTTAATAGGCTGTTACTAGCTGTGAAGGCCATGAAGGGATCACTTGCTAATTTATTTATTTATTTATTTATAAAATTTATTGGCCACATATCTTACCACAGGGTAACTCTGGGTGGCTTACAATCTCCCCCACTTCTCTCTCTCACACACATATACGCATACACACACACAAATATACACACACACACAAATAGGAATAAGTTAATGCCAACAGCTACAATCCAACTACAGATGGGGAAGGCGGGAGTGGAATAGGAGGGAGGGGGGATTCTGTTGTTACTCAATCAACCACGTCCATCGGGATGCTCCCCCATTGGGACCCCTAATAAAGGACCTCCAGGTTCCAAGGAAATATATCGGAAGAGAAATAGGAGCTGTTACGATTTTCCTCTGGGCTTGATGCTTCCCAGGAGTATTTTTGTGGCAAATGGATGACTTAATCTCCGCAGCTGAAACAGTCACTACAATATGGCTCTCTTTTTTTTGTGGGGGGGGAGCTCAAAAAAATTAAATGCAGCCTTCCCTTCAAGAAAATTGTCCAGACCTAGCCTAGGAAAAAAAATTTGGATGCATTCTTAACAGAATTCCTCTTAAGTGTTGTTTTCAAGTACATATATATATTTAAGTTGCTGTCTTAAGTAAAATACGTGTTGCAGGATCCAATCTGGGTCGGCCACTGGGGCCAGAGGTTTTGTCTCCCGAGCTATTGGACTCGTGCTGGAGACTATCTTCAGGGAAGTTCTAGGTTACCCGAAGATGGGAAGTTCTAGAAGTTCCCTGAAGATGGGAACTTCCCCGAAGATGGGAAGTTTTAGAAGTTCCCGGAAGAAGAGAAGTTCTAGAAGATCCCCGAAGATGGGAAGTTCTAGAAGTTTCCCCCGAAGATGGGAAATTCTAGAAGTTTCCCCCGAAGATTGGAAGGTCTAGAAGTTCCCTGAAGATGCAAACTTCCCTGAAGATGGGAAGTTCTAGAAGGACACCCCCCCCGAAGATGGAAAGTTCTAGAAGTTTCCCCCGAAGATGGGAAGTTCTAGAAGTTCCTGAAGATGGGGAGTTCTAGAAGTTCCCTGAAGATGGGGAGTTCTAGAAGTTCCCGAAGATGGGAAATTCTAGAAGTTTCCGAAGATTGGAAGGTCTAGAAGTTCCCTGAAGATGCAAACTTCCCTGAAGATGGGAAGTTCTAGAAGGACACCCCGAAGATGGAAAGTTCTAGAAGTTTCCCGAAGATGGGAAGTTCTAGAAGTCCCTGAAGATGGGGACTTCTAGAAGTTCCCTGAAGATGGGGAGTTCTAGAAGTTCCCCCTGAAGATGGGAAGGTCTAGAAGTTCCCTGAAGATGCAAACTTCCCTGAAGATGGGAAGTTCTAGAAGTTCTCTGAAGATGGGAAGTTCTAGAAGGACACCCCCCCTGAAGATGGAAAGTTCTAGAAGTTTCCCCCGAAGATGGGAAGTTCTAGAAGTTCCCTGAAGATGGGAAGTTCTAGAAGTTCCCTGAAGATGGGGAGTTCTAGAAGTTCCCTGAAGATGGGGGGTTCTAGAAGTTCCCCCGAAGATGGGAAGTTCTAGAAGTTCCCTGAAATTGGCTCCAGTACAAGTCCAAAAGCTCGGAAGACAAAACCTCTGGCCCCGGTGACTGATCCAGATTGGATCCTGCAACTTCATCCTGGGACATATATCTTTGCCTTCATTCATCAAATATTTGTGTTCTGTTGTTGCTGTTTGGTTGCTAGGCTGTGCCTGACTCCAAGGCCCCATGGACTGCAGCATGTGAGGCCCTCCCCTGTTTGCCCAAATTCATGTTCGTCGGGTCAACGGCATTATCCAACTATCTCATCCTCTGCCACCCCCTCCTTCTGCCTTCCGTCTTTCCCAACACCAGAGGTCTTCTCCAAGGAGTCCTCTCTTCTCACTAGGGGGGCAAAGTATTTGAGCTTCAGCTTCAGGATCAGTCCTTCCAAAGAATACTTAGGGCTGGTCTTCTTTAGAACTGACCGATTGGATCTCCTTTATGTGAATTCTATGCACACGGGCAAAGTTTGTTTTCTTTTGGAAGTATTCCACAGTTTTGCTAGGTTACGGGTGGGTGGCCAGGAGCAGATTTTGGCCATGATGATCAGAATCTAATTGTTATTGCTTATATGCCTCTTGACTTTGTTTCCCTTTTATTTCCCCCCCTAGAATATTCTCAGATGTACTTTTTGTATCTCTTATTATAGCACCCATTTTAAACTTTCTGGGAGCCAATTTGTAATTCGTACTTGAGCAAAAGTTTAGGCAGCAAAGCACGGAAAATGGTTTAATGACTTAAGAGAATGCAGGTGGCAATTTAATTGTAGCATTCTGTTACGACAGAGTCATTCTTTTTCTAAAAAAAAAATTAAGATGATCCTCATACAAAATACAAGTGACAATTAAAACAGGAAAATGGGAAAGGGAAAGAGAGAGAAAAAGAGTATTGGAGAAAGGGGAAAAAAAGAAAGAAAAAAGCACGCCAACCTTTTCTAGCATAAGATAAACCTTGACATTTTACTTTTGGATACTTAGTAAAGTCAAGATTTCATTTTTTCCCCCTGTCTTCAGCGCAAAGTCTAGAAGCACTTTCCAAGTAGAAACAAAACTAGAGTTGATCTTTTTTCCCCCCCTTTCACCAAAATACTTAATTTTGCCATCTCTGCTGGTTCCATCAGTTTTTCCCTCCCTTCGTCCATTGCGTGGAATCGATATGCGGGAGAATCATTCTTCGGTCCTTCCCATTCCGGAAATATTATGAACTAATTCTGCAACCTGGTGAAAGCAGTTTGAGTTCAGCAGAAGGACTTGGCTAAATGGATATCCACTTTAAATCTTGGACTTTGCTCTGAGAAGAAGCTGCGAAGGACTTGTTCCAAAGGTTGCAGTGCTGATGCTGGGTGACATACATCTGCTTCCTCGCCAAAAGAAAATTATTGGGAAATGTCTGTTGATCCAAACTGTCATTGACCAGGCAGGAACTCTTGGTTACATTTGATAGGCACCAATTAGGCGATTCCCAGATTCCACTCAGGGATCTGGTTCTTAAACCTGAAAGAGATCATTAGCCTAGGACTGAGATATTTTTGAGTTTCAGGAACCAGCCATGTATCTGTGGAGATTCTCAGTCATCCAGGTCATGGTTTTCCCAAAGGAGCTTTTTCAAGAGACAACTGGACTTTCTTTGTTTTTCCTTGAAGGCGTTTTGCTTCTCATCCAAGAAGCTTCTTCAGTACTGCCCGGAATCCAGAACTAAAGAAGCTTCTTGGGTGACAAGCGAAATGTCTTTGAGGAAAAGTCTATGGAGATTCTCAGTCATCCAGGTCATGGTTGTCCCAAAGGTGGTTTTTTTCAAGAGGCAACTGGACTTTCTGGTTTTTCTTTGAAGACGTTTCTCCTGTCATCCTTTGAAAACGTTGCATTTCCTGGATGAGAAGTCTTCAAAGAAAAACCAGAAAGTCCAGTTGCCTCTTAAAAGCACCTTTGAGTTTTCAAGGAAAAACGTAGGAAGTCCTGTTGCCTTTTGAGAAAGCAACTTTGGGAGAACCAACCATGCTCTTTATGAAGACGCCATTTCAGTACACCGTTCTTGTTCTTTATCTCCCCGTAGTGTCTACGTTTTGCTGTTGTCTATCTTCCCTCTTAGTGGAGCACATGCCCTGCATTTTCTTCTCTTAAGAGCATCCTATTTCACCAAAGACAAACTTTCCTTGGCTAGCCCTGTTAGTTTGGCTCCTGGGACAGAAAACAATGTCAGCAGCTCTTCTGCCAGGCAGTAACTAGACAGCAATGTTACATTCAACAATTAACCAGTTTGCTGTTTCGTAGCACCCAAAATCAATCACCTGCAACCTAGATAATTTTCGGTCAGCCTGACATAACAAGGAGAAGATGGAAAAAGGAAAAATTGTCTGGGTATTTAAAAAAAAAAAGGCTTCAAATAACAGAAGGAGGTCAGGGCATATATTTGCTAGGTCTGAATAAGATACCTGAACCTGCGGAAGTGCACAGGTAAACATATATAAAATAGAGAGAGAGAGACAGAGGAATTTCATATTTGCTTATAGAATTTTCTGCATGATGATAGCCTCTGTTTATAGTGACTGTACCAGTGGTGGGATTCAAAAATTATTACTACTGGTTCTGTGGGCATGGCTTGGTGGGTGTGGCTTGGTGGGTGTGGCTTGGTAGGCACGGCAGGGGAAGGATACTGCAAAATCCCCATTCCCTCCCTTACCCCACTAACCCACTTTCCAGCTCTCCCTATGCTGGGGCGATTCTGTTATGAATGTCAATTAAGAAGCTATGACTGCTATTCACTCCATTTTTGGTGTGAAAGCATCAAGATTAGGTGAAACTAATAGTATAAAGTGAGCCATGGCAGGGATTTCTTTAAAAGCCATTTTAACAAAGTGCTAATGGTCTTTACTTAACTGTTGTTAACTACTGGGAATGAGACAATGTGTTGAGTTGTAATATCTGTTGGTTAATATGATCTGTCAGTCAATACATGACAAACACATACCTATGAGTAATGGTTTAAATCATGTTTCTTAATCTTGGCAAGTTGCAGATGTACACAACACCCAAAATTCTCAACAATTGCCCAGTTGACCAGTCATTCTGGGAATTGACACCCATCCATCTGGAAGCTGCCAAGTTAATAAACACTTTCCTAGGATGCTACCATGCGAATATGTTTCCTGCCCCAGAAAAAGACATCCCCATTGCAGTTACTCCTATAATGTTATAATCAGTCATTAGGTTTCATGCCCAATGAGTCCTGGTGTTGTGGGTTGTGTAAAGTTGTGTATTTCCTGTGCATTGGTTCAAAATAGCACTGTATTGTTTATTTTAAAGGTCTAATATTTAGAATGTCATAACTGACTCAGAGATCCTCAATTATTAAGCCACAGGGAATGAAATAAGACCATTAGAATTTGCTCTTAGTCACTTCTTTTGGCTGTATTGCTGCCAGTAAGAGTGGTTTGGTAAAGAGCATGAGCTATGACCTGGATTCACCTCTGCCATTAACCTACTAGTCTAGAAGGTTGACAGAGATGATTAGGGGGCTGGAGACTAACACATATCAAGAATGGTTGCAGGGGTTGGGTATGCCTAGTGTCATGAAAAGAAGGACTAAGGAAGCCATGATAGCAGTGTTTCAGTATTCGAGGAGCTGCCACAAAGAAGAGAGGATGTCAACCTACTTTCCAAAGCACCAGAAGGCAAGACAAGAAACCATGGATGGAAACTAAAGAAGGAGAGAAGCAGCCTTTTAAACTAGGAGAAATGTCCTAACAGTGAGAACATCAGAGGAGAAATGTCCTAACAGTGAGAACATCAGAGGAATGGTTTGCCTTCAGAAGTTGTGGATGCACAACTTTAAAGAAGACACATGAGAGCCATTTGTCTGAAATGGCATTGGTGTAGGACAGAGGTCTCCAAACTTGGCCACTTTAAGACTTGTGGACTTCAACTCTTAGAATTCCTCAGCTGGCTGAGGAATTCTGGGAGTTAAAGTCCAGAAGTCTTAAAGTGGCCAAGATTGGGGACCCCTGTTGTAGAGAGTGGATTGGACTAAAAGACTTCCAAGGTCCTTTCCAACTCTTGTTATTCTATGTTTTTTTAGTTTCAACCCTTTTAACGTAGTGTCAAAATACCAGTTCTCTGCAAAGTTGCCAATAAAATATAATTTTTAATGTGTGAGAATCAGTTTTCCTGCTACCGCCCTTGGTCTAAATACAGATTGTATGTCTCTGATCAAGAGGGAAGAAGGAGGCCTCCATTTTGTTTACAGCTACAGTTTTGCAACGCAAAAGGTCAGCTGGCTGGTGTTATTTACTAAAAGAACATTCATTGAAAATCGACACCCAAGAGAGGTTCCATTTCTTATCAATGCATTAGTGTCTCAAGCATACATAGGAAATTAAACTTGGTTAGCAATTTCCCCCCATCCCCACATGAACAGCCTAGGTCTATGACAAGCAGAAAAAATCTTGAATTGCAGGAAATTCCACCAAACTACAGTTTCTGGGATTCATTGAGGAAAGTGATGGTACCTCCATTGGATCATTCCCATTGCAGTGACTTCCAGTTCTATAACCAGTAATCCAGTGATACCTTGTTGATGTTCCACTGGCCCATATGTCAATATATGTCTTGTAAGGAAGGGAGAAAACAAAATTCATTTGTACTGCATGTTCTTCAAAAAATGTTTGAAGATTAGTTCCAGGATAGGATGTTTTCTCAAAGCCAGGCATCAAAATAACAGAGTTGGAAGGGATCTTGGACGTCTTCTAGTCCAGAGGTCTCCAACCTTTTGGACCTCAAGGACCACCAAACTCATAATTTTAAATCCCACAGACCGGAGACCCTGGGAAAATCCCCCCAAAAGTCTGCAGGAAAATTCCCCACCCCATTTTCCTATCGATCGATCATTCTTTATTTGGGATTGCAGGATACCACCTGCAGTTCTGTTCTCGGGGAAGGAGGGAGAGACTTTTGGCTTAATGCAAGGAAAACAGCAGAAGCAGCAGAAGTCTTTCTTTCTCTCTCACAAATTCCATCAGAAATGAATCATTGAGAGGCTTGTTGTGCCAGCGTAGCCTCTTGGATCAGGATGCCTTGCAGGGTCCCAAAGACCCATTTCTGGCAGAGGTTGGGGGAGAGAAAGAAGGACTTTTGCTGCTTTCCTTGTGTGCAGCCAAAAGTAGAAGAAGAAAGAAGAGGAAAGAAGCAGCCAGTGGGGCGAGTGGGGCAAGTTCCCTCCCTCCTCCCTTTCCCCCCTCTCCTCACTACCTCGTGTTGTTCGCAATGCAAGTGATGCAAGCCATTTGGCCATAAGTAAATATCACATAAGGGACTTGGCCATTTGGGCGGCGCAGCCTTGTGTTCCTGTGCAGCCTGGATTAATTGCTTTGGGGGTGACATTTCTCTGCAAACCACCAAAATATTCTTGAAGACCACCAGTGGTCCCCGGCCCACTGGCTGGCGACCACTGTTCTAGTCCAACCCCCTGCTGAATCAGGAGACCCTACACCATTTCAGACAAATGGCTGTCTAATCTCTTAAAAGCCTCCAGTGGTGGAGCATTCACAACTTCTGAAGGCAAGCAGTTACACTGGTTAACTGTTCTCACCATTAGGAAATTCCTCCTTAGTTCGTGGTTGCTTCTCTCCTTGTTTAGTTTCCATCCATTTCTTGTGTTGCCTTCTGGTGCTTTGGGAAATATTTTTGTTTAAATCTTTCTGTCTTTTGGGCACTAACGTTTCCTCGCAATTCTTTGTATTCTCTGTGGATCTTTCTGGAACGGCTACCATTTATCGGACTTTGTGTTATCTGCTGGGTGGTGACCGTGGTGCACTCATCTGCCAGTAGGCCCCTATAATTGTTGTCTTGCCGTGTGGTGGGAGTAGTACCCATGGCAAGTAAAATTTTACTTACTATTTTGAAGATGTGCTAAAATCCTAAGTGTAAACACCCCAAAGGATGTTATGAAAGTGGGTTGGGAACCAAATTGGAGGTGAATAAGTTCCCGCAGTTGGGACGGAAGGAAGGAACTGAAGGGCGACTCTGTTTGCTTTCCATCCTTGTGCAATGAGCAACGAGGTTGTTCAAATTTATATAGCGTCTGTGTAAATACCAAGAAGAGCTGAGTCTTTATATTCTTCGAGTTCAATTGCCTCTTCACTAGTTAAAAAGTGGAAATACAATATTTTCTTTTCCTTGCAGGACATATGTGAGGAAGAAGTAAATATTACATAAGGGACTCCTGTTCCTGTTTGAAACACTCTTTGGCCATGTGTGTAACATTGAAGTTGTTGTTGTTGTTGTTGTTCAGTCACTAAGTTGTGTCCGACTCTTTGCAACCCCATGGACTACAGGTAGTCCTCAACGCACAACCACAATTGAGACCAAAGTTTATGTTGCTAAGTGAGAAATTTTTGTTCTGTGAGTTTAGCCCCTTGGTTATGACTTTTCTTGCCATCGTTGGTAAGCGAATCACTGTAGTTGTTAAATTAGTAACCGGTTGTTAAGTGACTCTAGCTTCCCCATTGACCTTTGCTTGTGAGAAGGTCACAAAAGGGGATCATGTGACCCCGGGACACTGCAAACCGTCATAAATGTGAGTCAGTTGTCAAGCATCCAAATGTAAATCATGTGAAAGCTGCAACGTTCATAAGTGTGAAAAACGGTCATAAGTCACTTTTTTCAGTGCCATGTTCATTGTGTCGATGACACTATCTAACTATCTCATAATTAAACATATAATCAGATGATCAGAGTTGGAAGGGACCTTGTAGGTCATCTAGTCCAACCCCCCACCCAAGCAGGAGACCCTACACCATTTCTGACAGATGGAGTCTAATCTCTTCTTGAAAGTCTCAAGTGATGTCGCTCCCACAACTTCCAAGGGCAACTTCTGTTCCGTTGGTTGATTGTTTTCATTGCTAGAAAGTTTCTCCTTAGTTTCAGGTTGAATCTCTCCTTGTTCAGTTTCCATCTGTTGTTCCTTGCCTGGCCTACAGGTGCTTTGAAAAATAGCTTGACCCCCCCTCCTGTCTGTGGCAGCCCCTCAAATATTGGAAGATCCTGTCTCCCCTGGTCCTTCTCTTCCCTAGACTAGCCAGGCCCAGTTCCTGCAACCGTTCTTCATATGTTTTAGCTTCCAGTCCCTTAATCATCCTGGTTGCTCTTCTCTGCACTTTTTCTAGAGTCTCAACATCTTTTTTATGATGTGGTGACCCAAAACTGATGCAGTGCTCTAGGTGTAGTCTTACTAAGGCTTTATATTTATATTTATCTCATCCATTGCTGTCCCCTTCTCGTTTTGTCTTCCATCTTTCCCAACATCAAGGTCTTCTCCAAGGAATCCTCTCTTCTCATTGGGTGGTCAAGATACTTGAACTTCGGCTTATGTATCTATCCTTCCAATCAGGATTGACTTTGTTTAGGATTGACTGGTTTGATCTCCTAGCAGTCTAAGGCAGGGGTCTCCAACCTCAGCTTGCTGGCTGGGGAATTCTGGGAGTTGAAGTCCACAAGTCTTAAAGTTGCCATGGTTGGAGACTCCAGGTCTAAGGGACACTCAACAGTCCCCTCCAACACCACAATTGGAAAGCATCCGTTGTTCCATGCTAGGCCTTCCTTATTAAATGTATCACTAGGTTTGGCCAGCAAATGGAATAGATCAGTGTTTTTCAATCTTGGGGACTTTGAGATGAGTGGACTTCAACTCCTGGAAGACTCCAGATGTTGAAGTCCATCCATCTTACCATCACTGAATTCTGAAAACAGTAGGTTAGATTAACCTTCCCGAAACTGGGAGTCTTCCCAAGGGATTGGCACTGCTAATGCCAGAATTGCCAATTCTCCTGGCCACCATCCATGAGGACTGGAGTTTCAACACATCTAGGGAACCCAACTTGTGAAGGATAGATCCATCACGCCTGGAATTTGTGAGCCAGCAGAAGCATAAAAATGCTCCCTGCTTTCTATCAAGAGCAGCAAACTACAAAGGAATTTTAATCAAGCATCAACATTGTAATATATCCCCATCAGCAACTGGCCAACCTTAGTTGTCTGGAAAAAAAAAATGCTAAGGAAGATCAGACCTGCTCTTTCGTCGGATTGGAGAAGACCAGGAAATCCCAGGGCGGTAGAGTAGATTGAAATGTTGCAAAAACATCTCTGAACAAAAGAATTCCTTCCATATGTTGCCATATGAACTTTGTGGATGTGTCCCTGACGTCAGCAGTTTTACTGCAGGGAGTTTTAGTCTCTGATTAGGTTTAGCTAGAGAAGCCCCATGGAGAGTCCATCTTAAATAAACATTCCTTTTTAAGGTGAGGTCTACTGTCACAGTCATCCACCATTTCCAAGTCCAGATGTGTCCTGAAAGAAGCCTGCTTAGGGGACACCATATCTTTAAAAGCTGCCCAGGTCCCTTCTCATAAATACCTCGTTTATGAGAAGGAGGAGTTTTACCTTGCTCTTGATATAAAAATTCCAAATACACCTCCAGGGTTTTATTTTTGTATTGCTTTATTGGGAATACAGGCAGTCCTAATGTTTCTGTTGCTAAGTGAAACATTGGTGAAGAGATTCCACCCCATTTTAGCAGCTTCCTTGCCACAGATATTAAGCCAGTTGGTGGTTGTGAATGTGTTTTGCTACTTCTGTGCAATGTTCAAAACCCAGGATTCTTTGCGATTTGGGGGACAGCTTAGCCTCTTTTCGTTACATTTCAAAGTTGGGATCTGTTGCTTTTTTTCACCTCACAATTTTCAAGGAGACGGTGGTTTTCCTTCTCTCTCTTCCAAAACTTGCAGTTGAATTTGGCTGCAGACTGCATGTTTTCCTTCTGACGCCACTTCCGTGCTCTCGGGCCCCTTTTTTTTTTCCATGCCTGAAGTACAGTACATCAACTCATGTGATTCAACCTTACGAATCATGCTGCAACCATGAAGTTGGCACTCAAATGAAACCAGGATGGGCTTCCCCATGACATTTCCAGAGCCAACTTTGAGGTGTCTCAGAGAAGAAAAATTCAGGGGCTACGGACAGTTTTAAATCATTATAGTTTTCCTTCGACTTTTTCAATCACGTGAAGTGACGGCACTGCTTTATGCTTTCCTGGTGAGAGCTCTTTCTCACTGTCCTTCTTCTTCTCCTTCCCCTCCTTCTCCTTCTCTGTCTTCCTTCTTCTTCTCCTCCTTCTCTTCTTTCTCCTTCTCCCTGTCCTCCTTTTCTTCTCCTTCTTGCAGTATGAAAATGTGTCCACAAAGGACCTCAGAATTGTCTGGTTGTTTCTCTATGGATTGTTGGTCACAAGTTGATGCTTTGTTCATTTTCAACTCTTTACATATCAGTTTTTAGACAAGAGTAATCCCTGCTTTCTAATTGGTATAGAACAGAGGTGGTATTCAGCAGGTTCTGACCAGTTCTGGAGAACCGGTAGCAGAAATTTTGAGTAGTTTGGAGAACCAGCAAATACCACCTCTAACTGGGCCTGCCTCCATCTATTCCCTGCCTCCTGAGTCCCAGTTAATTGGCTGCATCTTCTTTTGTTGCCCTGCATAGGAAAACACAGCTGGAAAGCAGGTCAGTGGGTCGGGAGGGAATGGTATTTTGCAGGAACCTTTTTACAGTATTCTTTCCCTGCCATGTCCACCAAGCCACATCCACCAAGCCACGCCACACCATGCCCACCAAGCCATGCCCACAGAACTGGTAGTTTAAAAAAATTTTTTTGAATCCCATCACTGTTCTGGTCACCACAATATAAAAAGTTTTTGAGACCTAGAGCAGAGAGGAGCCACAAAGATGATTAGGGGTCTGGAACTAAACCACATTATGAACGATTGCAGGTATGTGTAGTCTAATGAAGAGAAGGATTAGGGGTGACATGATAGCTCTCTTCCAATACTCAAGGGGATGTCATAGAAAAGGAGTCAATTTATTCTCCAGCGCACCTGAGGGCAGGACAAGAAGCAATGGATGGAAACGTGTGACTGTATGACTGTAACTTTGTCGCTTGTATCCTTACGATTTATATTGACTGTTTCCTAGTATGATTCGATTGCTTATTGTACCCTGTGACTATTATTAAGTGTTGTACCTGATGATTCTTGACTCTTGATGAATGTATTCTTGTTTATACACTGAGAGCATATGCACCAAGACAAATTCCTTGTGTATCCAATCACACTTGGCCAATAAAGAATTCTCTTCTCTTCTCTTCTCTTCTCTTCTCTTCTCTTCTCTTCTCTTCTCTTCTCTTCTCTTCTCTTCTCTTCTCTTCTCTTCTCTTCCCTTCCCTTCCCTTCCCTTCCCTTCCCTTCCCTTCCATTCCATTCCATTCTATTCTATTCTATTCTAATAAAAAAGAAATGCAACTTAGAAATAAAGAGAAATTTCCTGACAGAACAATTAATTGGTGGAACAGTTTTGCGTTCAGAAGTTGTGGGGGCTCCATCACTGGAGGTTTTCAAGAAGTTTCCTGCCATGGACAAGGGGGTTGGACTAGAAGACCTCCAGGGTCCCTGACAACACTATTATTCTATGTTCTCTCTTTCCTTTTGTTCCACTCACCAGCTTTCTTTAAAAGGGTCATGGGAGCAAAAGCGCCCCCTTCTCCTAATTTGGCTTCCTCTCGAGTGGTATGTGAATAAACAAAACCATTTGGAGCCGGAGAGATCACTTTTGAAAATACTGACAGCTTTTCAGTCGTTCTTGGCTCACTGGATCAAATTCCACTTGCTTATCAAAAGCCCTGGTGCCATGGGACAAAACTGGGCACTTAAACAAAACTGGCACCAGTCTGGAAGGCCAGAAAACAACAGCAAGAGCCTGAACAACACATTTTTGAAATAGTTGACCTAACTATGAGGACTAGGTTCTAAATGTGTTACTCAAGATCTGACTGTTGTTTTTCCATTTTCCATAGAACATAGAATTATAGGGTTGGATATAGGGTCCTTCCTTCCTTCCTTCCATCCATCCATCCATCCAGTTATTTCCTGAAGGATTGTGATTATTTTTTAAGGTACGGGCGCGATTCTAACTGTTGGCTGATCTCACCTCTTGCCTTTTTTTTTTTTTTCCGGACAGATGTTTTATTGTATTATTGAAGCATTTTTTCCTAGCAAAGTTTCGTGAGTTTTGGCAAGCCACTCAAATGTGCAAAGAGACATGCAGAACATTGTGAAGTGGATTAAATTAATGTTCTCTCAGAGCTACCAACATGGTACAAGCAGAAGTATCTCTTTCCACTGAGTGAAGCCCTTACCTTAAAAAAAAAAAAAAAGATTATTTAGTGCTATTTTTGAAATAAGTAGTTTTTGGAATTGCATTTAGTTGGCTGGTTTTGATTTTCTTCTTGCTGTTTATTTTGTGTTCTACTGATTGGGTGTCTTAATTCCTCAGTGAATTGTTAACAGGTTCTCTGTAGGTTAAAAGTTGTGAAAATAAAGGGCAAATTTGATCTTGCAAGTCACTGTTTTGGCAATTTGCTCCTTAATTTTGGCAGCTTCTGCTCAGTCTAATACTTTGCCCATCCGATGACTTGCATACTCGGAAGAATGATTAAACCAAGCCATGGTTGAACATTCCACATGCAAGCAATAATCCTGTGTGTTCCCACCATGAACACAGAGGTGATTTAAAATGTTCCTATTTTAAATGTGTATGGAGATTCTCCATCATCAGTTGACCCAAAGGTGTGGTTTTTTTTTTTCAAAAGGCAACTGGACTTTCCTTTTCCCTTTGAAGATGTTTCACTTCTCATCCGAGAGAAGAACTGCAGAAGTTTCTTGGATGAGAAACAAAATGTCTTCAAAAAGAAAGAAAGTTCAGTTGCCTTTTTTTTTAGGCGGGGGGGAAAAAGCACCTTTGGGACAACCGGTGATGTAGAATCTCCATAGACCAGGGGGGTCAAAAATTTGATTTCATTGAGGGCCGCGTCAGGTGTTTGACCTCGGGAGCCAGGGTGGGCGTGGCCAGGGTGGGCGTGGCTAGCTTGACATCACTCGTGTTGGGGATGCTTGTGGTGACCCAACACTCTGCCAGTGAAAATGGGCTCCCGAGCTCCGTTTTCAGCCACAACAGCCTCCTGCAGCCCTCTGCCAGCAAAGACAGAGCTTTGCGGGTTGGTACTTCTCTGTTTCTAGGGTGGCCCCGCAGGCCAGATCTAAGCACCCAGGGCCAGATCCAGCCCCCGGCCCTTGAGTTTGACACTCCTGCTATAGACATTTTAAAAGAAGAACATTTTTGCACCTATTTTGGTTCCTATTTTAAAATAATTGGCATGTTTCACCATATGCAAACCGGATGAAGAGATACTGGTTTAAGCTGTGGTCTGTTCAAAGATATAAAATACCTTATAACATGTAGTTGTACTATATGCATTTATTTGGTATGTATGCATTTGTGTGTATTTGTGTGTTGGAAATATTTATCAATTCGGATTGGGAATGCTGTTTAGTTTTTAAACCTCCAATGTGAATATGTTGGTAGTGTCATGCCCTTGTTGGAGTCTGATTCTGAGGGGGAGATTGAGCAGCTGACAGGGAGTGGGAGTGTGGCTCCGGTGGCTGTGGAAGAAACGGGGGAAGGGCACAGTCTGGCTGGGCCTTCAGAAGAAGACCCAGGGCCACCCCGTCTTCATCCTAGGGCACACAGGGAGGAACGGAGAAGGGAGCAATGTGGCTTATGAGAGAGAAAAGGGCCCTGATCCCTTTCATTAGTTGCAGCTGGGAGAACAGGATATAAGAAGGGCATTTGCACACAGCACCTTGCTGGAAGCAAAGCGTGCATCGTCTTTGTCGAGCCTTATCTGGGTTTTGGCTTCTCCCAACTGTATGTGCTTCGTTATCTTTTGGAAGTCTGCAATTCATTATCTTGGCCTGTCATGTTAATTTACTTCAGTGTGGTTTCTTTTTGTTTTTTTATTTCTAATTTACCTGTAGTCTGGGTTTGGACTGCATTTGTTCCCTTTGTAGACTGTTTTTGAAAGATATTGATCTCCAGCTGAGGATAACTGAACATTAGGGGCCAAGTTGGAGGTATTAAAGGGAATTTATCTAATTTTGTGACTTATTTTTTATTATTGATTTTGTTATTTTTGTGCCACACCCCGGGTCATCACAGGTAGTCCTCCACTTACGACGACTTTTGGGACCAAATTTTTCTTTGCTAGGCAAGGCAGTTGTTAAGTGAGTCATGCCCAATTTTACAACATTGAACCTTTTGTTATTGTTAAATGAATCATAAAGTTATTAAGGAAATGTGGTTTTCCTCATTGACTTTGCTTGTTGGAGAAGGTCAAAAATTTGATTGCATGACCATAAGAAGTTACAGCTGTCGTAAATACTTACCTGTGGCCAATTTGATTGTGTGATTGCAGGGATGCCGAGGCGGTCCTAAGTCAAAAATTTTTTAGTGTCATTGTAACTTAACAATGGTTGTTGAATGATTGTAAGTCAAGGACTATCTGAATGGTGCCTACAAAACATCTGTTTATTCATAACAACACACAGGACACAAAGGATCTTAAATTTGGGGGCCTAATTGAAATGTTGGAAATATTACATTTTGATTATTTGAAATTTCGGGTGCATTTAACTCATTTCTCTCTCCCCCTCCTCCTCCTCTTAGCATAGCTGAAGATCTACACTTCAAGGAAGAAGGAAACAACTCTGTGTTGGCCAGCAAACATCCAAGCTCTCATGGATTCTGAGAACTCTGTTGCTGACCAGTAGCTGGAGAAGTGGGATGTTTACGTGGAAGTGTCTTATTTTGGGGGCTGTGCTGGTCATAGCCACGCTGTCCACTGCAAGACCAGCGCAAACCCTGCCAGAGCAAGGTAGGAGCTTCATCTGCCTTATTCATGTTCATTGGTTTGTTTCCATTCTTACATGTATTCTACAGCCATGATGTTGGTTAATGAGAAGAATCTTACCAGAGTGGGTTTCTGACAAACATATTTCCAGAAGAACTGAAAGGAACTGTCGTAATTTCTTACTGGGAACAATATTTTATTGGGTGTGTATTATAATACTGGGTTTCCCCGAAAATAAGACCCTGTCTTATATTTTTCCCCATCAAAAATGGCACCAGGTCTTATTTTGGGGGATGTCATCTACTGATTAACCTTACTTGCACACATCGCTCCCGGCCTCCTTTTCACTGTAAGAGGCCTTCAGGAACTTCTTCTGTGGCCAGCAAGGCTTTCCTGAAGGCCTCTGCAGCCGATAACAGAGCTCCGGATCGATCTGGACCGTTGTTATCAGCCACAGAAGACCGCAAGGCAGGTGTTGGGGTATGCCAGGCCTCCCACCCTAGCTTAATTTTTACCCATCCATGCTGGAGTGGGCGGGATCTTAATTAGGTCTTATTTGGCGGGGTAGGGCTTATATTGGGAGTGCACATAAAAATCAAGCTAGGACTTACTTTCAGGGTAGGTCGTATTTTGGGGGAAACAGGGTATATCAGTCCATGATATTTTCTTCACCAGAGGAGTGTGGGGGAATCCGGTCTCTTCCTCCACTCTCATTCATGAAACCTGGCAGAAATCTGGTTTCATCTTTGTGTGTTCTCTACTGGCTGTGTGACCTGTGCAGGATTGGCCATGTCAGACATACAAGGCAACCTGGTTCTCCAGGATTTGCAAATCTCCCAAACTGAAGCAAGAGCATTAGGGGGAGAGGTATCAAAAAGAAAACAACTAAGATGGCAGTCAGTAGTGTGTAATCGGAGACATTATCTTGACTTTTTTTTTTTTTTGACACATCTAAATCAAGCCTAACATTTGAAAGAAGGCACTATTACACAGCTCTCTTGATAGCCTGCTACTCATAACTCATCTGTCTGCACAGCCAGGTGCCTTTCCCAGGTACACTGTGGATCTGGGTTAATGTAACATGGTCCACACAAACTCTAGTTCACCAAACATAATGATTTGGTTTCCGAAACATATTATGCCATAAACATGATCTTATAATTTACAATGAACTGAGTCTCACTATAAGCCAGGGCTCCTCTCAATCCTTGGTTCGTGGCACGCCAGAAACCAGTCCACGCAAAAAAATGAAGCCCCATCCATGGGATGCAGGCAGCATGTGAAACCACATCCCTTCTGTTCCACAGGAAAAAAAAAATCTATCTCAATGGAACCCTTCCCTGGTGCCCAAAAGGTTGGAGGCCATACTATCGTTTGTGTAGAAGGACTGGCAGAGTCTGGGCATGGAATGAAAAGAGGCATCAGCCTAGAATCCTTATATAGACACAACAGAGGTGGTATCCAGCCGGTTCTGACCAGTTCTGGAGAACCGGTAGCAGAAATTTTGAGTAGTTCAGAGAACTGGCACATGCAACCTCTGACTGGTCCTAACCCCCTCTATTCTCTGCCTCCCGAGTCCCAGCTGATCGGCTGGGTCTTCTTTGGTTGCCCTGCACAGGAGAAGGGAGCTGGAAAGCATCTGGCAAAATCCTGTAAGATTTCATGTCAGAAGCCTGCAACAGATGGATGTTGTTATTGCACAAGAGAATTGTTCCAAGGTGCCAGAAGAAGGTTAAAGCTGCAAATTATAAACTAGAATAAATATTCTTTCATGTTGAGGCCGATGGCAAGCCAAAGCGTTACTGTTAGAAGCAAGCCAAAAGTTACTGTTCATTTGATCAGATAAGGACAGGGAAATTGTGTTTGGTTTTTTTTGTCCTTCAAAGGTATCACCCTGATGTGGAACCATCTTGAATATCTGTATTTCTTTCCATTATTTGAAGCACATGAAGGCCTGTCTCAGTATTTATCCAGTGTCCATTTGGCTGCAGCATTCTTCCACCAGCCTGCAAAAGGACATTTTCTCATGTAAAAATTCAAAACAAACCTTAGGATCTTGAAAGCTCATTTGAGCCCCAGGCAGCATTCCACATTAGCTTATCAAAACAAAACGGCAGCCTTTGAATGATTAATTGCCAAGCTCCTTATCATCGAAAACAATCTGTTAATACTTTCTAAAGAGTAATCTACACTGGATTTGTAAGCAGTGTTCATAAAGCTTGGAAAGAAATAGGAAAGTTAACAGCACAAAAGCAGTTACTGAAAGATAACTAGGAGAATGAAGTTTAAGACGAAAAGTTTGTCCCATTTCTTTTATCAACCTCTCCCTTAGGAAAAGCGTCATTTTGCTAAATGGGCAACAAGTTAGTTTCCAGGGTCACAGTACAATTTGTGGGCTGATATTTTACGAGAATGAAGGTAAATATAAGATTTTGGATAAAAGTTGCTCTCTTTTTTTAAATAAAAAATTCAATATTTACATACAAGCCATGCCCAACCAGTCACATGACCACTAAGTCACACCCACAAATTAGGCCACACCCAAGAACCGGTTGTTAAGAAATTTGAATCCCACCCCGCCTCTGTGTGTGTGCACGTGTGTGTGTGTGTGTGTGTGTGTGTGTGTGTGTATGAGAGAGAGGGAGAGAGAGAGATTAGATCAGATCTCTCTCTCTCTCCCCCACCAACGTCAGCAAGCTACCGTCAGTCAAAATTCATATTAGTGGTCCCCAGGATTTAAAATGATGAGTTTGATGGTCCCTGGGGTCCAAAAGGTTGCCGAACCCTGTCCCAGGATAATGTTGCAGGATCCAGCCATCGACACCCTAACCAACACCTGACTTCCATACAGTCAGAAATCCATATAAATAAAACGCACAGAACAGCCCAGTGCATATATCCTGGAGAGACAGGAGTTCCCTGAAAATGGGCTGCAGCACAAACCCAAAGGGGCTTGGAAGAATAAACATTTGGTCCTGGCGACCGACTCAAACTAGATCCTGCTCGTATTTTCGTTACAAGAGGCAACAAAAATGTTTGGCTTTTTCCTGGATAGATTGCACCATCCCAGAGGGACATCTGAATGGCGCCTTTCTTAGAGTTCTTAGTTAGAGAAGGAAAGAGAAAGCATTGTGTTGTTCCACAAAAAAAACTAATCTTAGTTAGATCGTGGGTACAAAAGTTCCCTTTAGATTCTGTGATGGACCTATTTAGGTAGGTTTCAGGATGTGAACACTAACAATACAGAGAGGCGGGGGGGGCGGGGGGGGAAACTGCATGCTTCATCCCTAGAGGCTGAGCTTCAACACCTCCTGTGATTAACCTTCAGCTTTATGGAAATGGCAAATTAGCTGCTTTGCAATTTTGCCTCCAGCAGAGCTAACAGCATGTGGCTGGTGCTTTATTCATTAGACACTAACTTAGCTTGATATAAGGGCCCAACCACGAATTTATTAGGGCCTATGGTAGTTTGGCAATCACAGAATTTAGCATCTGTTCACCCAATCCTACCCGATGTCCACGCGACACCTTTGAATGTTGACACTTAGTGGATAGGATTTGCAAGCCGGGACATCTGGATAATGGTAGAAGACTGTTTGTAGCATTTGCGCTTTCTGGAATCCCTTCTCCATCTTGATAATTTCTTCTTGAACTAAAGACCGTTAGTCCTAGTGATGAAGAGAAAAACATTCACCTTAAATGGTGTTTAGGCTGCTCAGATTCCCAAAGCATTAAAACAAAACGAAACCAGTGGTGTGGAGTTGCTAACCATACACGGATATCCTGGCCCATTGTTTCCTGGCACTGAGATACCAATGGATCTATCTGTACCTTTGATGGATGGTGTATGTATTTAGAATAGAAGCTCTAAATAGATTCTAGATTAGGAAAGTATATGAACATCTTATTTTATTTATTTATTTTGTCAAATGCTTACAATATGATATAAATAAAAATAAAAAATAAATATAAGAAATAGGAACTAATAATTGGGGACAATAGGACAGCCCTTACAGACCTCTTAGGAATGGGGTGAGGTCCATAGAGGTTAGTTTGAGGGTAAAGGAGTGGGGGTTTGAGCAGGTGACAACAGAATCAGGTAGTGAGTTCCAGACATTGACCACTCTGTAGCTGAAATCGTACTTCCTGCAATCAAGTTTAGAGTGGTTTACATTAAGTTTATATCTGTTGTGTGCTCTTGTGTTGTTGTGGTTAAAGCTGAAATCTTCATTAACTGGTAAGACATTGTAACATATACAACATCTTGTCAGTCTCCTGGATGTATCGTAGCCTTGACTAACATGATTTTTTTTTCACGTGTGTGGATTATCTGGATTTTAACTGAAAGAAAGTTGAATCTTCAAATCAGAACCTTTTAAAGGAAATTAGAGCTAACAGAACAGTGCTTCCAAAAAACAGTTCAAGTAGCACGGATGTAGAAGCAGTAGTCTATCCTCATATCCTTTTGATGACTATAAAGGTGATGAGTAAAACAATCTGGGAGAAATTTGGTACTTTTTGTTGGCAACTTGTTTCTTAGAAATGAGTCAGTGAAGCTTACAGATGGGCTCGCTAAATCTGGAGCTGAAGGCAAACCTTTACAAGACACACTCCCCAAATTTAGATGTAAATTAGAATTCATTGGTTAAATGATAATTTATACTTTCAGAGTATGGTTAATAGCTCGGAGCGCACAGAACACAAGTTTGGAGTTTGTTTTATTTATTTAATTTTGTGTGTGTGTGTCTTTGAATCAGAATTGACTCCTGGTAATACTTGGCAAGTTTCTCAGTTTTCTTGACAAGATTTCAGAAGTCGTTTGCCGTTGTCACTTCTTAGAGCTGAGGTAAAGTGACAGGCCCAAAATTACCCAGCTGGCTTTGTGCCTAATGTAGGGCCAGAACTCTCTGTTTTTAGCCTAGTGCCTTAACCACTACACCAATCTGCCTCTCTTAGTTGGTGAAAACAGGCCTATGGAGGTGTGTGCAAATTTCCATGATGTTCCTCTGAGGAAACATAACAGAGAACGTAGAATTATTAGGTTAGAAGGGATCTCAGAGGTCTTCTAGTCAAGCCTCCTGTTCAAAGCAGAAGCCTTTCACCAGTCAAATAATTGTCCAATCTATTTTTGAAAACCTCCAATGATGGAGCAACCACAACTCCGGCAAGCAAGTTGATTAAATGTCAGAAAATTGTGATCTCTTTAACAAGTTTTCACCCGTTAACATAGCTTGATAAGGAAATTAGCCCAAAGGTTAGAAACTGAACAGAACTGGAATTTTTTTTACCCTATCTCAATCACGGGTATGACTGAAGGGCAGGCTCAGTTCAGCTCTTTCTGTTCTGTGCCAGTATTAGCTGGATTCTTGAACCTGAGTATGTTCTCTTTTAATAGGGTTATTTTTTAACTGCATTGATTTATTGCTATATTCTTAGCACCCCATAAGTGACTTTATTTTTACAGGTGACTTGAGTGTGCCAAGATAGTACTTAGTTTTCTGAGACAGATTAGAAAAAAATGTTTTTAAAGAGTTTACATATCAGGCTATTTTTCTTCCCATATCAGTACAAAGTATATATAGTTCAGAAGTTGGTGGTTGGTGGTTCTTGGCATTCGCAACGCTCTGAAGTCAGTCCAACTAAGCTCAGACAACACCAAGAATTGAATAGACCAGCGCTCCCCAAACTTGGCAACTTTAAGACTTGTGGACTTCAACACCTAGAATTTTCCATCCAGCCATGAAGAGAATTCTGGGAGTTGAAATTTCTGAAAGATCCCAAGGTTAAGGAGCGTTCAGTCTATTCTAGGGGTCCCCAAACTTGGCAACTTTAAGACTTGTGGACTTCAACTCCCAGAATTCCTTCGAGCAATGCGCGCTGGGCACAGGCTCCTCGGGGGCCTCTTCATCACTGCTGCCAGCCTCCACAATCTCCAAAGGCAGCATTCTACTCCCTGATGGTCCTGGCCCCATCCCTGCATCACACGCAGGGACTCCCCTCATCTGAGTCCTTGCTCTTTGAGACCTCAGCCATCCGCACCTACTGCCGGCGAACCACAACACAAAGTGAGTGGTACAACCCCTATGATCAATACAAAAAATTATTGTTGGAGAGCTGCGTGTTGCCATAATACATTCCATTTGATTTCAGTTAGCATGTTGCACTTGTTTGGCCAAATGTGGCCCTGTCAACAAGCCAGTTTTGTTGCTATGTGAAATCTGGGAATGTCTTATTGATAGCTAAAGAAAGAGACTGAGGATGACTCCCAGCCCTGGAATCTTTCAAGAAGTCCATTAACAGCATGGTTGGGCCAACAGGCTGGGGGACCTCAGGGAAACAGCGGTGGCCCCATTGCCCGCTCACGTTGAATCCTCTCTCCTAGTCTTTTCAATCCCAACACTTTACGTTTGTAATTGTAGAGTGGTTTTGTTTACTTTATGGAATCCTTTTATTGTGTACCACCCTGAGTTGGATTTTCTGAGCTGTAAGAAATACGGACGAAGTAAAAGAATAAATTAAATGTAAATAACCATTGGCAGAGATTCATTTTCCAGTCTGTCCTAGGCAGATTTTTGTGTCAAGTATGCATGGGATGGTGTTTGGTTTGGGTATTTTGCAAACTGCGCCGTGGCCCATGAAATCTAAGGATGGGAGGAATTTGGCTCAGCTGAGGGGCGTGTATAAGCTGGGCTAAGGGACCGAGAGCATCGGTGACCTACCGATTTGTTTGATGCTGTGATTAATTACTAGGCTGAGATGGGAGATGCAAAGAGAAGAAAGCAGTTACTGAACAACCGGGAGGTCAAAGGTCATGTGTAGCAGCTGGGACATGTTTTTACAACTCCTTTTCCTGCGGGGAAGCAAGAGTATTGCGTTTTCATCCCCGGCTCCAGACTTGCAAACAAAGGAGAGCCCCCTACACTCTGGCTAGTCTCTTCTCCTCCCCCCATTAAAAATAACTCTTGAGCGACAACAGGGCCAATTTAAGCTTGAAAAATGCTTGAAAAATCCAATCTGCAGGAAGATTGATTGTTAACTTTTGCCCAAACTATGGAAAAGGGGGGAAAATGAGGAGGAAGAGGAAATGCAGGTTTTTTTTTTAAAAAAAAAGCATCATCCAAGGTGAAAATGAATGAGCCAATTAGGTTTCCTGCATCTCTGCTGAGAAATTTGTTTAGGGCATTATTAAAAATGTGTGCAGGCCAATTTGATTGGCTCTCTGTGGATCATAATGAGGAGGATGGTGCTATCCGTTCAATCGTATCCAGTTGTCCCTGATTCTATGGACATATTTCTCTCCATATTTTTTCTGATTTTCTTTGGGTTGTTTTCTCCTCTGGCTGATGTGGGATTTGATGGTGTTTTGGGGGCAACCTCGTTTCCTTTTACCGCATACTATTCCGAACGTTACTGACTTTTCCAGTAAGTTTGATCGCATAACATGGCTGAAATAAGTAAGATGGAATTCTGTGGTTTTGCCGCCTGGCGAATAAGACTGGCTTTTTATGCTCCAATATTTGCTGGATTGCAACCTTTGCTGGATCTGCAGGAGCTTCCTCCAAAACCACACCTCAAACAAGTCATTTTTCTTCCTGTCTAATTTTTTCAGGGCCCAATCTCAAGTCTGATTTATCTTGCCAGCAAAGAAGGCTTGGGGGGCGGGGGCATGATAGCATCTTCCTATACTTGAGGGGCTGTCACAGAAAAGAGGGGGTTAATTTAGTCCCCAAAGCATCTGAGGGCAGGATAAGAAGCAGTGGATGGAAACTAATTGAGGAGAGAAACAACCTAGATTTAAGGAGGAATTTCCTGTCAGTGAGAACAATTAACCAGAGGAACAACTTACCTCCAGAAGTTGTGGGTACTTCATCCCTGGAGGTTTTCAAGACAAGACTGAACAGCCATTTTGCTGGGCAGCCCTGGGCCATGGGCCATGGACAGGGAGCTGGACTAGAAGACCTCCAAGGTCCCTTCCAGCCCTAGGATTTTATGGTTACTTTGGTACCTTGGTAGTCAACTGCTTTGGAACTCATCAAATTTCGCACTCAGCATATTTCGATGCAAACGTTTTGTCCCGCTACTCATTGTTTGTTTGGTACTCAATGCACAAGCTACGTGTCAATATCAGCTGCCTTTTGACTCAATACATTATACCTTATGGGGAAAATGTGTTTTGGTACTCATCGTTTTTGGTACTCATCACTTGTCCCAGAACCAATTAACCAATGAATACTGAGGTATCACTGTATGTAATTACCGATAGTTCATTCTGCCTGGTTTGTTGTTGGGAGTGCCCTCAAATGATACTGAACCCAGAATTGTAACTGGACTGGGTTTTTTGGATGCACACCTATGTATCTTAACTCCAGAGAGCAGGTGATACTCTCCCTTACAGTCTCTCTGAGGGCAGTAACTCTTTTTCCAGAACCTTCAATTACTGAAAAATTAAGGAAGTCACTTGAGCTTTGATCTGGGAGGGGTGGGGTTTGGTTTTGTTTTTTTGTAAGATTTACAGGTTTTACATTCAACTTCTGTTCTCTCTATCCGCTGAATCTTGAACAACCAACCGTTTTTTTCACTGAGTGGATCCTTGTGCATCATCACGATCCGGTATGCACTTATAGACAATTGGATCGATTGATTAAACTAGGGACTACCGATGAAATTAGCCATGGATGAGAAGACAACCTTTTGGTACATTTCAAATTGGGGATTTCATTGCAAAAAATTTTTCCAAGGTAGAAATATTACTGAGCAAAGATAATTGAGAAAAATTCCCTATTCCCACCCACCCACCGCCCTCCCCGAAAAGGAATGCTGGCTAAAAGATGATTATTTGAGCTGAAAGGCGACATCCTTTCTGACTGGAAATCTGAGACTGTGTGGAGCCAGGGAGACTTCTCAGTGCCAGAGAGCTGATTTTGCTGGGTCTTGCCCCTGGATAACTCAATGTTCCCAAATCTCTCTAATTCTCGCCCACAAATCATTAGAGATGTTGCTGTTTCCAAAACCTGAGGATTACTTATTAAAATAGCATCCTGCTGTTTTGCTGAAACTGAAAGTGGACAGGCCATAAGCCTTAAAGAACCTACTGTTTTTCCTTCTAAATTGGAATTTGGGATGAAGTCTGCATTAAAGCATCAATGCTATAGTGTCTCCAGCCTCGAGGAACCTCACATAGATTATCATCATATATTATATTAGAATCTCACCATATTGGTGGTAGAGAAGGAAATTGTCAGGTAACCCAGACAGGAAACACACCAGATGGACTAATTCCATTTCATTGTAAGGCTATGTTGACAGAATCTTGCCAGTCTTGAAAGTACAAACTGCCTACCAGAGAGGTCCCCAAACTTGGCAACTTGTGGACTTCAACGCCCAGAATTCTCTAGAAAGAGTGAAGAGAAGAGCAACCAAGATGATTAGGGGACTGGAGCTAAGAACGGTTGCAGGAACTGGGTATGTCTAGTTTGATGAAAAGAAGGGCTAGGGGAGACCTGATAGCAGTGTTCGGATATCTCAGGGGCTGCCACAAAGAAGAGCGGAGGGTCAAGCTATTCTCCAAAGCCCCTGAAAGCAGGACAAGAAGCAACAGATGGAAACTAATCAAGGAGAGAAGCAACTTAGAACTAAGGAGAAATTTCCTGACAGTTAGAACAATTAATCAGTGAAACAACTTGCCTCCAGAAGTCATGAATGCTCCAACAGTGGAAGTTTTAAAGAAGAGATTGGATTACCATTTGTCTGAAGTGGTGTAGGGTTTCCTGCCTAGGCAGGGGGTTGGACTAGAAGACCTCCAGGGTCCCTTCCAACTCTGTTATTGTATTCTAAGGTCAAGTGAGAACCAAATGACTGGAATCCATTTCCAAACCTTAAGAACCCGAGTCCCAACAGCATTCTTCCAAAAGCCAACTGGACTTTCTTGGTTTTTTCTTCTTCCTTGAAGGCATTTCGCTTCTCATCCAAGAAGCTTCTTCCATTCTCCTTTTGGATGAGAAGCGGAACCTCTCCAAGGGGAAAAACAAACAAACAAGAAAACCCAGTTGCCTTTTGGACAGCCATAACCTGGGTGATTGAGGATCTCCACAGACATTAAGAACCTGAACTAATGACTTGGTATGGATTGAAAATGAGATTTGATGAAGTCATGGATACATTCCTGGCTGCTGGCTCCAGGTTCAGGAACCACGTGTTGCTGAAAGATCAGTTGGAGTGGAGCAGTGCTAGGGGAGAACTGTGGCCCTCCTGAAAATTAGGGTCATGACTAATCTGGTCCAACAGCAGAGCTTTTCTGGTGACAGAAGGAGATTGAATTGCATCGTGGGAAATTTGGAAATGGACTTCTGGTCTGGGTAAGAAAAAACCCCAAATCTTTCAGGCCTAAGCAAAGGTATTCATGGAACATAGAATAATAGAGTAGGAAGGGACCTTGGAGGTCTTCTAGTCCAACCCCCTGCCCAAGCAGGAGACCCAATACCATTTCAGGCAAATGGTTGTCCGGTCTCTTTTTGAAAGCCTCCAATGATGGAGCACCCACAGCTTCTGAATGCAAGCTGTTCCATTGGTTGATTGTTCTAACCATTAGGGATTTTCTCCTTAGTTCAAGAAAGCAGGGTGACGATGGTGGTAATGATGACGGTGGTGATTGGTGTTTTATCTAAGACCTATGATAGTATCTTTGAGTGTGTGATGACCCAAAGGGGCGTGACACAAAAATAACAAAGTCATCAAAGTAGAATAAATTCCCTTTAATGCCTCCAACTTGGCCCCAATGTCTAATTATCCTCGGCTGGATATCAAATTCTTTAAAAAAAAAAAAACAGTCTACCAAGGGCAGAAATGCAGTCCGAACCCAATGTAAAGATAATTAGAAATAAAAAACCAACACAAACCACACTGAAGTAATTAACACAGCAGGCCAGGATGATAAATTGCAGGCTTTCAAAGGACAATGCAGCACCCACAGTTGGGAGGATGCCAAAACCCAGATAAGCCTCGACCAAGATAATGCACACTTTGCTTCCAGCAAGGAGTTGTGTGCAAACGCCCCACTTATATCCTGTTCTCCCAGCTGCAGCTAATGAAAGGGATCAGGGCCCCTTTCTCTCCCGTAAGCCACGTTGCTCCCTTCTCCGTTCCTCCCTGCATGCCCTAGGATGAAGAGTGGGTGGGCCTGGGTCTTCCTCTGAAGGCCCAGCCGGACTGTGCCCTTTCCCCAGTTTCTTCCACAGTCACCGGAGCCACACTCCCACTCCCTGTCGGCTGCTCAATCACCCCCTCAGAATCAGACCCCAACAGGGGCATGACAGATTGCTTTTTGTCCTCTTTTCCATCAGTCAATTTTCCAAAGGAGTTAGGCTTTTTAGATTATAAACATTTACTGGTTTTTTGGCTTCTGTTTGATAAAGGTGGAGGCAATGCTTTAATTAAAGTGCTGTAATTAAACTATATGGAAACCTACTGCTTAGGTATGGCATGATATTGTATACAGTCAATCAGGAGGCAAGTACATGCCTGTAACTGTAAACTATAATTTAGGATTACATGCATGAGTGGCAACAAACAAAAATACCAGGTTTGGCCTCAAGATCATACAAACCTTCTCTCCTGTAGCAAGAAACAGAAATGTACACATTTTAGATTTGTTTTTAACAGAATTGAAACTCGTGTATATAATGGAAAACACGAGTTAGGACTTTGAAGCAAATTTTAAAAGCAAGGTTTAGTCAGCTGAAATCATACAAGCCACTTCAAATTCCGGATCCTTTTTTTTTTTACCGATTTAGTAAACTAATGTATACATATCATATGTACCTCAATGTCATAAATCGTTATATAAATCACACTGCAAAGAAAAAAATATATCCTAAGAAATTTCAATATCTACAAATTATTGAAATGATCCATTAGGCTTTTTGATTAAATATGATTCAAATGAGAACTTTAAGGATGCCAAAGATCTGGAAATATCTTTATTACAGCTACATATTGATGTCTGTCAGGTAATACCCAAGATAGTCAATTATTCTCAACTATTCCATTCTTGCCAAACCAAATTCTCTTTTTCCAAGGTTGCTATGAACCCAGCTTTTGTTCAGCATTTTTTCAACTCGGAGCCCTGCAGAACAGTCTGTACTACGCTAACATAACCATAAATAAAGAATTCCATACAATAAATCAACCAAAAGAACAGGATGAAATGACCACCATACAGACAAGGACACCATAAATTAAAAAAATCTTCCCAAAGTGGAGGGATTAAAAGTCTCCCATATCAAGTTTTGTTTTGATTTTTTTTGTAGTTACACAGCAATAGAGAAGAAAAGGGGGCAAAAATCTAATAATTTTTCCTCAGTTTGTTCTGCTGGAAGGGTTGAAATATGAAATGTGTTATATGAGGTTTTTTTTTTTTCCTCCTGGTCTGTTTGTAAAAGATGTTGGTTCACAATATAAGTAGTTCTCGACTTACAACCATTGATTTAGTGACTGTTCAAAGTTGCAGCGGCAACTGAAAACATGACCATTTGTGACATGACCATTTGTGAAGATTCTCAGTCCTCCAGGTCATGGTTATCCCAAAAGTGCTTTTTCAGGAAGCCATTGGACTTTCTTGTTTTTCTTTGAAGAAGTTTTGCTTCTCATCCAAGAAGCTTCTTCAGCTCTGACTGGATGGTGGGGAATGGAAGGATTTATGTTCCTTGCAGACAGCTGAATATAAAGGGGAAGCTAAGACAAACGAGGCGACCCAGGAGTAAGGCTGGGAGGTGATTGCCCCTCCCATATGGTATAAAGGACAGGCAAAGGTAGAGAAACCTTTGCAGGAAGCAACGTCGTTCACTCAGTTCAGATTAAACCTTGAAGCTCTGTGTGGACATTGTACTTCGGGTTGGGTTTTTTTATAGTTACTTTGGCACTTTAGTTCTTGACAGCAATTCAAAGTAGAGAAAGGTGGGTGCTTATCTCGAGGGACTGTTTGGGACTCATTACAGGCTGGGAATGAACATAATTCCCAGCTTTGAAGTAAAACAAGAGTTGTTTTAACTAAGTGTGTGCTTAATTAGTCTCAGGAACAATGGCCAGAACAGGTTTTGTTTCTCTGCCTTCCCCCAATCTGATGCTCTCCAGATGCATTTGGGAGTTCAGGAAGCACCATCCTGACTCCTCCAGAGAAGATAGTGGAGAGGTTTCTCTATATAATCAGTTGCGAAAGGAAGGATCCCCAAAATGAGGCAATGCGGGGGAAGAACTTGGGGCCTCCAGGTGCATGAAAGAGAGAAGATGGACCTCTGCTTCCCTCTTTTCTTGCAGCTGACTCACCTCAGAGAGCTCTGGTGATGCAGTGGTTGCAATGCCGTACTGCAGGCAGACTCTGCCCACTGTCAGGAGTTCGATCCTGACCTGCTCAAGGTTGACTCATCCTTCCACCCTTCTGAGGTGGGTAAAATAAGGACCCAGATTGTTGCAGGGGCAATATCTGTAAACCACCCAGAGAATGCTATAAAGCACTACAGAGTGGTATTTAAGTCTTAAGTGCTATTATTGCTGTCTGAACCACCCTCGTCCAACTGTGCTTATAGCTTTCGCTCTGTTGTGGCCAGCCAGCAGAGCTGGCTACAGACTCGGACAGTCAGGAGGTTGAGGAGAAACATAGGCCAGTCCTGGAGTCTGGGGAAGGCTCTGACGAGTGCTCTGTATTGGAGGCAAAACTGGGGCCAGGGCCATCTGAGTTATCAGCTGCCTTCAGAGTTGGACATCAGTGAGGCAGAAGAACAGCTGGAGCCTGTTCCCAGTGTGGGTATGCACAGAGCTGCCAGGAGAAGGGAACAGTTAAAGAACAAGGGTCAACTCGGGAGTAAATGCACAGGTGGACGGTGAATGGCCCCTCCTATAGGGAATAAAGAGGAGCAAAAGGGGGAATGGGGTTTGCAGGAGACAATTAGTTCAATTTATTAGGGTGAAAATCTATTCCTGACTTCTTGCCAAGCAATTGCTGCTACAGCATGGCGTTTGGAAGATATCGGCCTGGCAACTCTTCCAAACCTGATAAAGGCCTGTAGTTGTGAAATCTGACGAAAGACTTGTTTGCCAGGATTTTGCTCGAGAGGAATTCACTTTAACCTAAATAAAAAGGGTTTTGTCAGGATGAGGAATCGGCTTCATGATCTTGGGAAGAACCTGGATCAGAACAGATTCTGGTCCAGCGATCGCCATCTTCCGATGGGAGTGAACACAACAGGTTGCCCCTCCGTGCATATTTGAGGCCATCAAACATTTTTGTTAACTTTTGGTTTGAATAATCTGGGGAAAAAACTAGGACTGGGTTGGGGTCCCAGTTTGGGAAGACGAAAGGAGCGTAGAGAAGGAATAAGAGGCAACCTTGGCTGCCGCCCACCGCTACTCCTCCCTCCCACCTGCTCAGCGTTCGCATTCAGCCGCTGAGACTGTTTGCCAAAATAAGAAACAGACATTGCACACAGCTTCCGTGCAACAGGATTGAGAGAAAGCAACGGCTAATACCTTTGGCGCGCCACTCCAGCAGAATTGATCCTCGCCAGCCTTCCAGAGAGGCCAATTAGAAAGGGGTTCCCCCTCCTCTTCCTCTCCCCACACCCCAGATAAAAAGAGACTGATCCCCAGAGGCCCAGCTAAGCACTTCCTGTTGGGATTAAGGGATCTGGGGTGGCTGTGTGTACATGTGCACGAATGCACGTGCATTTCTCTCTCTCTCTCTTTTCAGGAAATACCTTTAGTAAGCCCTGGTGGTGTTTCTATAGCAACCGCAGAGGGGACCTGCTGATCTCAGCCATTCAGTATTTTTTTTTCATTGTTCTGGGCTCCCCTTTGTGGCTCTGCATCCCCAGGGCTGGCCAATAAGTACCATTTGCCCTTTGGGGGGGAAAGGCTCTGAATGCAAATGCAACTTTAAAAAAACAAGCAAGCAAACATTGAGAGGGTCAGAGGGACTTTTCCTGCACAGGACCGTTTGCATGCAACACCTCCCCTCCTTCCATTTAGGGACTCCCCCTGAACATCCAACCAGTAAAGGTTAATCCAGCAGCTGCTGTTCCCCTCCTCCCACTTCCAGATTTCCTGCTCCAAGGCCCAGCTGGCCTTTGGCAAGCAGGAAGAACTACTACTACTACTACTACTACTACTACTACTACTTCCTCCTCTTCTTCTCCTCCTCCCCCTCCTCCCCTCTTCCTCCTCCTCCCCTCTCCCTCCTCCTCTCTTCTTCTCTTCTTCCTCCTCTTCCTCCCCACGCCAGAAACCTTTCTTCCTCCTCCTCCTCCTCCTCCTCTCCTCCTCCTCCCTCCTCCTCCCTCCTCCTCCTCCTCCTCCTCCTCCTCCTCTTCTCTTCTTCTTCTTCTTCTTCTTCTTCTTCTTCTTCTTCTTCTTCTTCTTCTTCTTCTTCTTCTTCTTCTTCTTCTCCTCCTCCTCCTCCTCCTCCTCCTCCTCCTCCTCCTCTTCTTTCTCTTCTTCCTCCTCCTCCTTTTCTTTCTTCTTCTCTTCCTCCTCTTCTTCTGTTTCTGCTTCTCCTCCTCCCCCTTCCCAACTCTTTTAAGAACCTGTAGGCTTGCCCTTTGTCCTTGCTTTGGGGTTTTAATTTCATTTCAAAGATGGATTTAAAAAATTAATTGCCCAAACTGTGGCAAAGAACTTTTGGTTGTTACATCACCCTTATGAATTTCAGCCTCATTTCATAAAGCATTATGTAATGTTCCTGGCAGGAGCAGCTCCTTCTCCTGCGCACTGAAACCTCTGAGATGCCCCCGCCTTCCTTGGCTCACTCTAGACTAAGATTCTCAGATTACAGCCTCGAGTGTGAGATATTAGAGACACTCTTTTCCAAATCTCTGGAGGGACACCATGCAGAGGTTTTTGCGGTTGGCCATCGGTCTTTGTTTTTTTCAAGCGCTCTGTCACCAAAGCATGCATATTCAGGCTACTTGTTGCCCAGGACAGATGTTCTTGACGTTTTGTTTATAAACTTGGGATCCCATGAACTTTGTGGCCCTGGATGTTGAAGATTGTCCTTTCTCCATCTTGTGAAGTTTTCATCTGAAGGCCACCAAAGCCAAGAGACAATCAAGCCATCCGAAGCCGACTCAAGATCCATTCAGTCCAAGATCTTGTTTCTGACAGTCTCCCTCTAGATCAGAGGTCTTCAAACTTGGCGACGTTTAAGACTTGTGGACTTTAAGACTTGTGGACCTCCTCCAGTCATGTTAGCTCGGGAATTCTGGGTGTTGAAGTCCACAAGTCTTAAAGTTGCCAAGTTTGGAGACCCCTGTTTTCTAGACATATACCACTTTTCCGATTCCCAGCCAGAATCCCTTAAGGAGCCTCTTTCAGCCCTGGTCATCATTTTATTCATTCCTCAGAATAACAGAGATGGAAGGGACGCTGTAGAGCGTCTAGTCTAACCCCCACTGCCCAAGTAGGAGACCCTATACCATTCTGAACAAATGGCTGTCCAGTCTCTTCCTAAAAACCTCCAGTGATTGAGTACCCATAATTTCTGAAGACAAGCCAAACCACTGATGAATTCTCCTCACTGTCAGGAAATGTCTCTTTAGTTCTAGGTTGGATCTCTCTTTAGTGTTTTTCTAACCATTTTTGTCCTGCCCTGGGATGCTGTGGAGAATAAGTGAACCCCCTCTTCAATGTAACAACCCCTCAAGTACTGAAAAACTGTTGTTATGTCATCTCTAGTCCTTCTCTGAATAGAATAGAATAGAATAGAATAGAATAGAATAGAATAGAATAGAATAGAATAGAATAGAATAGAATATGAAGGAATGGAATGGAATGGAGATTGAAAAAAATAGAATGGAATTAAGAATGATAGAATAGAATAGAATAGAATAGAATAGAATAGAATAGAATAGAATAGAATAGAATATGAAGGAATGGGAAGGAATGGAATGGAGATTGAAAGAATAGAATGGAATTAAAAATGATAGAATAGCATTAAGAATGATAGAATAGAATAGAATAGAATAGAATAGAATAGAATAGAATAGAATAGAATAGAATAGAATTCTTTATTGGCCAAGTGTGATTGGACACACAAGGAATTCATCTTGGTGCAAATGCTCTCAGTGTACATAAAAAGAAAAGATACATTCGTCAAGAATCATAAGGTGCAGCACTTACAGTAATAATAGTCATAGGGTACAATAAGCAGTCAAATCATACTAGGAAACAGTCAATAAAGTAGTTAGGATACAAGCGACAAAGTTACAGTCATACAGTCCTAAGTGGGAGAAGTTGGGTGAAAGGAAGGATGGGAGGATTAATAGTAATAGTGATAGTAATGCAAACTTAGTAAGTAGTCAGATTTCATTAGATTACACATAGCAACTGTTCATTGTACAGTGACACAAACCCACAATCATCTTTGTTGCTCTTTATCTGCACTCTTTCTTGAGCTTCAACATCTTTTTTGTATCGCTAATCCTCTTTAATCAATCGCCTCAGGACAAATGTAAAGAATTGACTTCACTACCAAACCAGGGTGGGATACTTTTTTTGTTGTTGTTTCTTCCTCAAATTCTGTCTTCTCCTCACAAGTCTGCGGAGAAGGAATGAGAAGAAAGTTAAAAAGTAAAGTTGAGTTCAGCTTCTGATGATTACATGGAGCTGTTTTCCTGACAGTACAGGTCATCCTCAACGTACAACTACAACTGAGCCCAAAATTTCTGTTGCTAAATGAGACAAGAATGGGGGGCAAGACCATTAAAAGAGAGATCCAACATGGAATGAAGTCGATAAGTGGATTTTGCCCCATTCTATGACCTCTCGTGCCACCGTTGTTAAGTGAATCACTGCAGGTGTTGTTTTAGTAACACGGTTGTTAAGTGACTTTGGCTTCCCCCTCGGCTTTGCTTGTCAGAAGGTCGCAAAAGGGGATCATTTGACCCCGTCATACATATGAGCCAGTTGCCAAGGGCTTGAGTTTTGATCTCGTGGCCAATGATTCTTTGGAGATCTGGAATTCTTTAGCCGTTTCCTGTCTAAATATTCAAACCTGATGCCCCTTTGCTTTTCCCAAGAGTAGCCAGATGTGAGAAGAACCACCATTCCCACTCACACTTGTAATACTATTGCTAAATTTGCAGATGATACAACAATGTTATCATTTTCAGGGGGGATGAGTCTGCCTACTGAGATGAGGTGGACTGGTGGTTGCTTTCGTGGCATGGAGACCATAACTTGGTCCTCAGCACCAATAAGACCAAGGAGCTTATAGTGGACTATAGAAGGAACAGATAAGACATCCAGCCCTTGCTTATCAGTGGGGAGCAAGTGGCCAGTTTTAAGTTTCTGGGTGTTACCCTAAAAGAGGACCTGACCTGGGGTGCCCACATTGCAGCCCTGGTCAAAAGGGCCTAGCAGAGATTATACTATCTGAGGCTTCTCAGGAAAAAAACAACGGAATGAAAAACTGCTGGTGACCTTCTACCGCTGCACCATGGAGAGTATCTTAACTTACTGCACCTGGGTGTGGTTTGCCAATTGCAAAATGGCAGATAGAACAGCGCTCCAGAGGGTTAACGTCATTGCCCAGAGGATCATTGGCTGCCCTCTTCCCTCTTTGGAAGAACTTTATTGAACCCGCTGCCTTAAGAAAGTTCAAAACATCCTCAAAGATCCATCTCATCCTGGGAACCCCCTTTTTTTTGAACTATTACCATCTGGCAGACGGTACAGGACAATAAAAGCAAGGACAAATAGGCTGAAAAACAGCTTCTATCCCAGGGCAGTAGCTCTTTTGAATTCTGCTGTGTAATGCAGTATTGGTGCAGTGTGTGTGTGTGGGGGGGGGGTCGGTTCAATGTGTGGAGTGTGAAGGGTGTGTGTTTGTGTTTATTTTCATGGTCGTGATGTGCACTGAAGATGGTGTTTGATTTCGTTGTCCGAGGTGCAATGACAATAAACTAAGCTAAACTAAACTAAACATTTGGGAGATGTAGGAAAGAAGCGTTTGGGCATCTCCGATACGTGACAACAGTATCCTTCTAGGCAGCTGTGTTGATGGGGTGCACAAGAAGAGATCAAGTAAAAGGACAATGGCATTTCTTATTATTTCCAGCAGGGAAATAGGTTTGGTCCTCTTAATTAGCCCTGAATGGTAGCAGTGATGTCATGAGATGGCTAAAAAAAAGAAAGAAAGGAAGGAAGGAAGGAAGGAAGGAAGAAAGAAAGAAAGAAAGAAAGAAAGAAAGAAAGAAAGAATAGAAACCTCCGAGAACCTTCCTTCTCTCACTTCCTCAGACCCCCCCAAAAAAAAATCTGGGAATGAGAGAAGGGTCCTGCATTTCAGCCACTGTTATGGAGATTTCCTGGATGCAGGCCCTGATGACGGGAGGCTCCATTAAGGAATTACTCTTTTCTTTCCAGAGCTGGAACTGCCCCGGGCGAGTATCACATCCTTTACACAATGGGAGCAAACACAAAAGAGCCACAAGGATAATCTGGCTTATTAAACATTTGTTCAAAATGGGGAAAGGGAAGTGGGGAGGGGGAGAGGTCAGGCTCCTTCAAGAGCTACCTTAGGTGCACCTCCTTCTGGAATCTCAGCCCATCCGTTGGCTGAACTGCACTCCAACCACAGTCACCTCTGGCCTTTTCAAAAACAGGGGTGTTGGCCTGCAGAGATCTTTTGAGCCTGATAAAAAGTCCAGGGTTTTCCTTATTAGGCATGTCCAAAAGACTGTGAGGTCCTTAGTGCTCTCTGAAGCTTGGCTGTTTTCTTGCAGATGTTTCATTACAAAACTAAGTAATATCATCAGTGCTAGTAGGGTTTGCTTAACCTATCCGTGTTGGTACGAGTAGACTTGGTGTTCCTTGTTTGGGCTGTTTTACGGTTAACCTTGTTTGTCTGGATTGGTAGTTCCTTGATTGGAGGATTATTTAGTGCATGATTGTTGGTCTAGCATTAATAGCAATAGAACTTAGACATATATACCACTTCACAGTGCTTTACACTCCTCTCTAAGCAGTTTACAGAGTCAGCCTATTGTCCCCCAACAATCTGGGTCCTCATTTTACCCACCTTGGAAGGACAGAAGGCTGAGTCAACCTGGAGCCTGATGAGATTTGAACTGCCAAATTGCAGGCAGCCAATAGTCAGCAGAAGTGGCCTGCAGCACAGCACTCTAACCACTGCATCACCAAGGCCCTAATCTTGGCGTTATTCTCAGCGTATTTGGGTGTTGATTGCTGGCGAGGATATTTTATTACCTAGTTGGGTCGTGCAACATCTGCAAGAAAACTGCCAAGCTCAGAGAGTTCCAAGGACCCCACAGTTCAACACTGATCTAAAAATACTTTTTATCTATCATGTCCAAAGGAGGAAGTGACAACATCATTCATAGGTCATCCCATCCCCCAAAGGGGTCTGTGACAATTCGCCACGGCCAACGTGCCATGGCCAACTCGCTGCAGGACAAGAGTTACACTAATACCAAAGAAATGGTGGAATAGAATGATTAAAGAAAGGATGCAAAAGGAGTGACCGAATGAAATGTGAATGGCAAAAATTAAAATAATATTTATTTATTTTAAATAATGAAATAGAATTGTTAAATTGTCCCACGGCAAGTTGTCTTGGGGTGAATTGGCTGTGGTGAGTTGTCCTGCGCCATTGCCCATGGTGAGTTGGCTGCAACCAGTTGGCCATGGGAAGTTGCTGCAGTGAGTTTGCAGCAACAAGTTGACTGTGGCAAGTTGTCCCATTTCCCACCACACCACCAAAGGCAGAAAGCTTCTAGTGGAGCAGTAGGAATCATGGGAAGGGGAGTTGGAACAGAGGTGCAGTGTAATCCAAGATTGGTGAAGGCGCCATGCAAATCCTCTTTGTCCAACATGGCATCATCTGTGTTTCTTTGGTTCAAGTTTTGACCTTCCCTTGCATATTAGTATTTTATTTTTTTATTTTTTTGCTATCTTTGCTATTCCCAGTCATTTCTTTATAGGGAGGCAAAAGAAAGAAAGAAAGCTTGTTAAGCATTCTGATTTTTACAAATGTCAAAAAATGCAGTCATCTGACTTTAAAAAAAAGCATAGTTCAGTCAAAACCAAATTTTAATAGGTGTGGCTTTTCCTAGGTTTCATCCTGGTGTTGGGGAAGGTTTTTTGGGGGGGAATCTTCTCTGGGACCCGAGGTTTGGTCTTCTAAGCTTCGAGACTTGTGCTGAAACCTTTCTCTCTCACCAGAATTTGCACTTGCCTTCATTCATAAGGTTTTCTCAGCTGGCTGTTGAAAAGGGTGCTAAGGAAAGGTTGGTTTCCCCTCTTTTGAAATGCAAATTTGAAACCCAGAAATGAGGGCTTTCTCTAAAGCCGGACCATTTGGCATTCAGAAGTCCATGTTAGCCTGACAGCTTATAATTACATTATTAAAACATGTATAAAACTCTCTTTAGTGAAGGGAATCCAGCCGCAAGGGAAGCTGGCTATACGGTGCCTACAACAGCCCTTAGAATCTCAAACGATCTTCCCCGCCTTTAGAACCTCAAACAATTCTCAAAATGGATTACAATCGGGTTGATCACTGACAGGTACTCAGGTGGAACTCTTAGAAGATTGAGGGGAATCACCAGGTGCCTGAAAAGGGAGATAACCCCAGCAGGTGATAGGAAGATTCTCCAGCTAAAAGCTTGGAAAAGGAGCTCTAAATTGCTTTCCTTCAAATCCAGGCGAGTTGGAAGAAATGAGTTATGGTAGCTGACATCCAGCAGCTTCCTGTGAAGGTATAAAACACAACCAGTGCACCTGAAAGAGTCCGTGCCTTGCTTTTTAATCAGTGGATGTGCTTCAACTCCCAGTGATGTAATGCAGCAGCCTCCAACCTTTCTGGCACCAGGGACCGGTTTCAGAAGAAAAATGGTCTTTCGTGGAATGAAAGGAGAGGGGGGTGGTTTCACGTGCAACCTAGTATTGTGGTTTTCTGGCAGCCAGTGCAGACGGCAGCAGAATCGGACAGTGAGGAAGAAAGGGAACCAGTCAGGGAGTCTGGAGAGGACTCGGACGAGGGTCCTGCATCCGATGCAGGGATGGGGCCAGGACCATCTGGGAGTGGGGTGCTGCCTCTGGAGCCTCTGGAGTCTGGCAGCAGCGAGTCAGAGGAACAAGGGGAGCCTGTTCCCAGTGCGCATGTGCGCAGGGCTGCTAGAAGGAGAGAGCGGCTGAAGCAGCAGGGGCGACACAGGAGTAAGGCTGGCAGGTGATTGCCCCTCCCATAAGGGATAAAAGTCAGGCCAAGATGATGAAACCTTTGCAGGAAGCAAAGTAGTTTGATTTGTTGTACTTCGGTTGGTTTCTTTTCTAGTTCATTTGATACTTCTGTTTTTGGCAGCACTTCAGGGAATTGAAAGGTGTGTGCTTATCTCGGGGGACTGTTTGAGATTTAATTCCAGCTGGGAACGAAAACAATTCCCAGCATTGCAATAAAATAGGTTTTGTTTTTAAAACAAGTTTGTGAATGATTACGGTTTGCGAAGCCTGGGTCAGACCACCTAAATCCTGCGCATGCCTAGATGAAGTGTCATTTGGGCAGCCTGGTTCCTAACAGGCCATGGACTGGTCCCAATCTGCAGGCTGGAGGTTGGGGGCCCCTGATATGATAAAAGGAGGGGGAAAACCCAATCCCCTCATTTGCATCAACGTAGCCAAGGTTTTGTGACTACTTGCAGCTAGGACAGTGATGTTATGTTTTGTGGGGGGGCACTAATCATTGGAAGACCCGTTGAGGCCATGCACCATCCTTTAGCTAGCATGGGGCTGTCTCCGCTTTCCTGGAAAAGCTAATGAAGTTGGATATGGTCATTAGCCTGTGAATGGCATCGCTTGGCGTTCCCACCAGGCCTATTTACCAACCTGTGCTCCGGGTGACCAATGGCCAGCAGCCTGTCTTTGCCCTCTGACTCCCTTCTCTCATCAGCTGGGGCTGGGAGGGGGAGCTTGTCTATCACGGGGAGAAAAGCATCTCTGCCCTCGGAGATCCCATTGGTCATGGCAATTTAATGCAGAACAGTGCCGGGAATGGGAGCTTTTATTGACTTTGAAATAAGATGACCCCGGCCATGCGCTTTGACATCTTAAAAAAATGCTCCCTCCCCCTCTCTTCTAAGGACCCAAAGCAAATAGAAGGCTTGCGAGGGTGGGGAGAAGGTGAGAGAGCCCACCTAATTAAAGTGGCACCGGGGAGCCCCCAAAGCATCAGCTTAGAAGAAGGATGTCCAATCTCCCTTTTGGAGTTGTGTGCCAGGCCCTGCATTCGGTTTGATCTAAGTATCATACATAAAATCATACATTGCAATGTCCTACCTATCAATGAATACTTCAGCTTCCACCAAAACAATACAAGAGCACAAAACAGATACAAACTAAAGATAAACTGCACCAAACCTGATTGCAGGAAATACGACTTCAGCAACAGAATGGTCAATGTCTGGAATATTCTACCTGACTCTGTGGCTTCTTCCCCACCCCCAAATCTTCAACATTAGACTGTCTACTATTGACCTCACCCCTTTCCTAAGAGATCTGTAGGGGGCGTGCATAAGCGCACCAAAACGTGCCTACCATCCCTGTCATATTGTTTCTTTTTTTTTTCCTTATTCGTATCCATTTCATGTATTTATAACCATGTTTATACTTATACCTGTATTCTAATAATTGTTTGATGAAAATAAATAAATAAAAAATAAATAAATTCCAGAAGATAAAAGTAGGATGAGAAATGGACCATAAATTAAAATTGATTGCATTGCATTCACAATTGCATGCAGTTAACATTAAACTCCTGTATGAGCGTACAGTATTTGTCTCGCTTATTTTGGCCATGTCGTGCGGGAGAATTCATTGGAGAAAGCAATGACATTTGGAAGAGTTAGTGGTGAAAGGAAGCCAGGCCAGCAAAGAACAGAAAGACTGGACACCATCAAAGTTGACACCAGCCAGAGCATCGAAAAGCTCAAAAAAGCAGTGCAAGATTGAGAGATGTGGAGAGATTGAATCGCCAAGACTTGGACATGACTGAATGGATAACATCATCATTGAACATAGAATAATAGAATTGGACCTTGGAATTGTTCCAGTCTAGCCCAATCTCCTGCTCAAACAGAAGCCCCTATACCCATGATGGCGAATCTATGCCACACGTGCTGGAAGTGGCATGCAGAGCCATTTCCCCTGGCACATGAGAAGTCACCCGGAAAAGCCCCACTGCGCATGTGTGTGCCACCACCCGACAGCTGATTGTCGGATATCTGGCACCAGGGGTAGGATTCTTCCAGTTTGCACCTATTTGCTGGAACCGGTTGTTAACATTCTAAGCAGTTTGGAGAACCGGTTGTTAGAAGAAATTACTGGCCTAATCCTGTAAGGAAGGCAGGAAGGAAACATTCTGGTGTTGCTTACAGAAACTGCCTCATTCTTGGCAGGACTAGACTTTCTGTCTCAGGAACTTCTCTGGAGTTTTTTCCGCCTCCTTTTCTGGTACTTTGCTTGTGTGGAGTGGCACTGAAAAAAGTGACTTATGACCATTTTTCACACTTACAACTGTTGCAGCATCCCCACAGTCATGAGAGGCCAGGCGAGGAGATGCATGCCTCGATGTGAGTGATATTGAATTGGCCACACCCAGCCAATAATATGACCACCAAGCCATGTCCACCCAGTCACATGACCACCAAGCCATGCCCACCACCTAAGCCACGCCCACAGAACTGCTTGTTAAAAATTTGAATCCCACCCCTGTCTGGCACGCATGTTCAGGGGGTGGAGGTGTGTGTGCAGGAGATGCATGTGCAGGGATGTGCTGTGCATGAGGGGATTGCACACGCATGCGCAAAGATTGCATGGCGCACGAGGGGAATCATGCGCACATGTGCAGACTTGTGACGTGTGAGGAGGGAATTGCATGTGCAGATGTGCAGCGCACGAGGGGGGTCGCACGCACACATGCAGGGGGTGTGATGGGGCCAGCACGCATTGCCTTCTGGGTGCTGGCAATTATCTGCACGGGAGCCCAAAATGCTTAGCCACCACTGCCCTATACCATTTCAAACAGGTGCTAGCTGTCCAATCTCTTCTTTAAAATGTCCAGTGTTGGAGCAACCACAACTTCTGGTGGCAAGCTGTTCCACTGGCTAATAGTCCTCACTGTTATGAAATTCCTCCTTAATTCCAGGTTGCTTCTCTCCTTGGTTAGTTTCCACCCGTTGCTTCTTGTCCTGCCTTCTGGTGCTTTGGAGAATAGCTTGACTCCCTCTTCTTTGGGGCAGCCCCTCAAATATTGGAACCCTGCTGTCATGTCACCCCTAGTCCTTCTTTTCACTAGACTAGACATACCCAATTCTTGTAGCCCTTCTTCATAGGTTTTAGCCTCCAGCCCCTTAAATATCTTTTGTTGCTCTTCTCTGTACTCTTTCCAGAGTCTCGACATCTTTTTTGTCTTGTGACGACCAGAACTGGAGGCAGAGTTCCAAGTGAGGTCTCACAAAGACTTTGTAAAGTGGTACTTATCGTGATTGTATTCACGTTGAACGTTGAATATGTTGCCCGTTAAAAATTGCCAGAGTTGGTGCTGACTTTTGGAGGAGGCGGGTTGGATCTCCAGTTACAGCTTTGGGGAGCCACATCCAGCCTTGAAACTTCAGGCTTACAGCTCAGAGGTCACTGTAAATGGTAGAAGGGGACAAAGCACTCATGAGAGATAAACAAAGTCTCTTGATAGCCTAGCTCATAGACAGCAAGGTGATCAGAATTAACTCTAGATAATGGATGGGAGTTCCTCTTTCAGTTTCATACACAAACGTATATTCACACAGAGAGACATACACATACAATCTTAATTGCATTTTTTAAAAAGCAAGATTATAAACTAACAAAAAAACAAATGGTTAGAGAGAAATAGATGGGGAGAAAAAAGAGGTAGGAGGTACTACATGTGAACAAATATTTGGGAGATTGGCATGCAATAAAATACAATATATAGATAAAGAGTGCCTGTTTACCATCCTAGCTTGCTTGCTTCCTCCCTCCCTCAGTCCTTTCTTCCTTCCTTCCTTCCTTTCTTTCTTTCTTTCTTTCTGTTAATTCTTCCCCTTTTTACCAGTCGGGCTGTTTGTTGATTCAGACCTCCATTCAGACCAAGAGAAACGTAATACAGACTTTGAGGACAGGAGCTTTGGATCAATCATGGAGGCTACCTAGAGAAAGTCTTGCAGCCCCTTCTTCCCAGGGCTGAGGGTCAGTGAGTGGCCCACTCTCAACCAGCTGGCTTTGCACCCAAGACAGAACTCGAACTAGTCTCCCAGCCCGATGGCCTTTCAACGCTGTATTGGCACCTCAGGTTTCTTTGTGGAATGATGCAGGGCCGAGAAGCGGTCACCATTTGCGTCACGTTCTGAGTAACAGCAGGAAATAATGGCATTTGTTAAGCCACAGAACGAAGCATCTATTCAACTAAATTCATATAATATGAACTGTGCATCACAGATGATTACGTATAGCCGATTTTGGTGGGGGTTTTTTTTTGTTGTTGTTGTTTGAGTCACTGCCTCTTGCTTTCACATCTTCCAGAATGCTTTTCTTTCCCCTGTTCCCCAGAGCTGAGTTTTGACATTTTTAATTGCCCCGGAGGATTATTTTAATCTGTCCTTTTCTTCGGTCATCACCTCTCATGCTCCTTTCTTTCTGGCTGCTTTCTTCTCTGCTGCCTGCTTTGCCGCTCCGTCTTTCCTTCCCCTCGTTTCCTTCTTTCTTGTTAGCTTAGCTCGCCTGTTTGAATCGCTGACTGCACAATAGAAGAGCTGAGTTGAGCTAAAGTGATCTGTCTTTTCCTTGCCCTCGGTCATATTCCAAACGGAGCACGTAATTTTTCTTTTTTTCGCTCCGGGTCATCCTCCCACCCTCAACAGGTTGCCATGGTTTGCAAAAGGCCATTTGGGATTCATAGTCTGAAATACTAACTAGCTTCATCATTTCACCCTCCTATAAATGCACGTTTATTTATTCATTTATTCCACCGCATTCATCTGCTATGCTATATGAGGGCGGGGGGGCGGGGGGGGGGGAGAAAGCTCTTCCTTGCAATACCTAAGCGGAAACATTTATTTAAATGCGAAAGTAGACTAAAAGCATGTCATCCAAATTAAACACAGCCAGTAAGAATAATCAACCACCACCCCAGAGTGATGGCTTCAAAATCTAAAGGACCGGTTTGGACAAAACTCAGCAGCCCTTTTTCGTACGGCAGTTGATAAAAAATAGGATCGCCAACATGATCGCCAATGTCCAATGACAGATATTTATAATTGCTACCAACCTGCCTTCCATCAAGGACCTGTATCCTGCATGAATCAAAAAGAGGGCTGTGAAAATATTTGCAGACCCCTCACATCCCGGACATAAACTGTTTCAACTCCTACCCTCAAAATGACGCTATAGAGCACTGCACACCAGAAGGACGTTTTTTCCCCCAAATGCCATCACTCTGCTAAACAAATAATTCCCTCAACACTATCAAATTATTTACTAAGACTTTATTACTATTATTTTCCTCATCCTTCCTATTACCTATCTCTTCCCACTTACGACTATAACCATGTTGCTTGTATCTTTACCATTTATATTGTTTTATTTGTTTCCTAGTATGATTCAATTGCTTATTAGTAACCTATGACTATCACAAAGTGTTGTATCATATGATTCTTGATGAATGTATTTTTTTCTTTATGTACACTGAGAGCTCATGCACCAAAGACAAATTCCTTGAATGTTCAATCACACTTGGCCAATAAAGTATTCTATTCCATTCCATTCCATTCCATTCCATTCCATTCCATTCCATTCCATTCCATTCCATTCCATTCCATTCTATTCTATTCTATTCTATTCTATTCTATTCTATTCTATTCTATATGGCATAAGAAGGAGAAGAATCTCAGAGTGAAACTACACAGATGGTAAACCCGGGTCAAAGAAAGGCTTTTTCATCATTTTTGAACATCAAGCTACTTGAAACGTGGCTGATAATCTGCTTTTCCCCATTTCAAGACAGTCCAGTAAAGAGGAGGAAATCAACAAAGAAATAAATTTTAGAAGAAAAATTTTGATTTGGGGCTGGACCAACTTACTCCATGTTTACAACGTGTGGTTTAGATCAAAACTGGCTGGCCTTTTTGACACCAGAGACCGATTTCGTAGAAGGCAATTTTTCCATGGACCAGAGGCGTGGTGGTAGAAGGAGCATGCAAGTTAGATCCTGTGCATGCACAGTTTCGCTCACCCACTGCTCACCTCCACTTGTGTGGCCCTGTTCCTAAGAGGCCATGGGCCAGGACCAATCCACAGCCCATGGATGGAGGACCCCTGATTTTAAAAATGCCAACTTCTGTAACGATGCGGCCCTCTGCGTCTCTCTTTTTCTTTTCCAGCCTTCCAGCACATTAATGTTTCTTTCTGAGAGACTTTAAGAAGTGCATTCTGCCTGATGGGGTCTCTTGGGCAACTAGTGAGACAGGGCCACAGGTATCTGGAGACATCAGTTGTTGGAACCATTGACTGTCGTCTGGAATTGGTTTTCTAAGCATTCTACCTCTCCTGCTTAATCCTCCAAGCTTCCCTCGTTGCACAGTGCCGCCCAGGCAGGAATGAAACTCTTTGCAGTTACTCTTATTTAAAATCATAACAATCTCGAATGGCAAGAAAAGATGAACACCTTAACTAATTTCTCCACAGTAATCTACCGAATCTCCAAGCAAGCGTATCTACTAGGTGGCAACTTCTAACAGTCAAAAGGTGTTTAAAACTAAACTGAGTTGAGGAACATAATCCAAAAGTTTATAGTCAGGGAGCACTTACCAATTTCAGGATAATAATGGTTCAGAGACCACCCAGTTTTTCCTTTTTCTTTTATCCATACGTGCAAAGATATCCATTAAGTTCAATTATGAGAACATTAAAATTGCCATCCTATGTGCACACATTTGGAAGTAATTATTATTGGATTAACTAGGAGTTTACAACCTAATCTTGATCTACATAAATCAGGGCCCGACACTTCAAGGAATGTGCTGATTGGATAAAATAAAGCATATGGATCCATTAATGTAATATAAAGTTCCTTGCCCTTCCATATTTCCTTCACAGGACACCTCTGATTGTGCCAGTTCTTTCTTCTGTCATGCTTTTACTTCAGGGGTCTTCAACCACGGCAACTTTAAGACTTGTGGACTTCGAACTCCCAGAATTCCTGAGCCAGCTACCCCATTTGGAGTAGCCCTTCAATAAATGTTTGTGCTGTTTGGTTCAAAGTCATAAATGCTGACAGTGGATGTCTGAATGCATTGTAAAATTCAGATTGTTGGAAAGTATTAGTCCGAAAGCCAGCTTGTAGGATTGAAGATGAACTTTGGAAGGAAGCTGATCAAGTATAAAGGCTAAGGTACTTTTATTATACAATGGTACTTTGGTACTCCACTGCTTTGAAACTCATTGAATTTGATACTCAATACATTTTGATGCAGAAATTTTGTCCCGATAATCATCGTTTGTTTAGTACTCACAGCACAAGCTGGAACTTGGTGTTGGCTACCTTGTGATTCATTATTCCTTATGGGAAAAAATTGTTTAGTACTCATTTTTTGGGGTACTTATTTCACCTCCCAGAACCAATTAATGATGAGTATCAAAGTATCATTGTACCTGGGAGTGATATTGAGATAAGACCAGTGAGTTAGGAATGAAACCAATGATTAAGAATTCAAGGCTAGTGTTTATCAACCTAGTGTTTTGTTTTGGTTCACTTTGCTCTTTATTAAATTACTTTAATCAAGATTGTCAATCTAATTTTAGATTTTTAGTTGCTTTTACGTTTTTTCTACTTTTGTATGCCAGTCCAGAGTCCATTTGAATTGGGCAGCTAATAAATTTAAAATAATGATGATGATAACAATAAGATGATAATATATTTTAGCTTTACATCTGGGAATTCTGAACGTAGAATTATTATTATGTTTCAGGTCTACTGGAGATTATTAGAGTAAGATAAGTCAGAACATTTTTGTCTCTAAGCCATATCTGTAAAATACGTAGACTTGAGATCTATCCAACAAATGTATTATATGAATGGCCACTATAAAACATTTTTGATAGTTGTCCATGTTGATTAAGGAAGTGACATTTGCACAGATAAACATTAATCATTTTTTTTTGCATGAATCAAATAGTGTCTGGAGACAGTATTTTAAAACTTTGATTTATTATTGGCTACATTGATAGATTCAGCTCTGCAACATTTCCACTTTCTATTTTCGTTCAAGCAGTTTTATAATCTGAATAACACTTTCTTTTAAATCATGAGTGTCTAACCTTTCTGGCTGGGGAATTCTGGGAGTTGAAGTCTACAAGTCTTAAAGTTGCCACGGTTGGACACCCCGGATTTAAATGTATATATCAAAAAGCTAATGTTTATTGAAACATTGTCTGAAGTTGTAATTCAGAAATATTGCAATAAGGTAAGTGTTAATTAGTTTCATTGCAGATCTTGTAGAACTATTTGGGATATGGCAAAGGTTTCTAAACATTCGTTATTTAAAAGCCCCCAAAATCTCTGATCAAGGGACAGAGCTCTTGTGATAGATAATCTACTGTGTTTGAGTGAATTCTTTTTTTACCCTTAATCTCTCACAGGACCTCATCAAGTTCTCATGAACTCCTTGGGTTGTATAGAAGACAGGTTGAAAAACCCAGATCACAAAAACGCCTGCCTTTGAATAACATTTGTTAATTTTAAAAGGTGCTATCAGACTCCTCCTGATTTTCACTTTAATTGATAATTAGTGAACTGGCATTAGATCAACACTATTAAGTTCTCATAACAGTTTTAAAATCTGTTTTTTTTCTAGAATGTTAGGGTTCTTAAAAAAATGTTTGTGTGTGTGTGTGTATGCTTCTTTTGTTGTTTCTGTTGTGTGTGTGATTTACCAATTGCTGATTATTCTACTTTAATTCAAATCTGAGCGTACCATAACACCAACCGCTGAGGAAAATTTAGCAACATTCAGAATCATAGTTTGCACTTGATTAAGATTGATGAAACTTTCGGAGGGAAGGTGAAAGGAACATGAGAAAGCAAAGATTTGGTCAGGATTTAAAATAAGAGCTGAACAGGGAATTTAGCTGCAATTTGTTCTTATTTACAAACTCATCTTTTTAAACTTTCGGGACCATCAGTAGAAACTTACCCTGTGGGCAGCTAATAACTTTATAAATAAAAATAATAATAAACTTCCTGCGTAGAATAAGTGGAACATTAAAGTTGTGAGCGAAGTAGAAACTAGTTATGTAAAGGTGGGTTGAACTACAGTCCCCATAATCCACACTCAGCAATATCACCAAGATGACTCTTTGTCCGTTGCTTGTTTTTCTTTTGATTTAGAGAAACAAATTGCCTAATTAAAGGCAAAATGGAGCTCACCGAATTGGAGAACGGGGGAAGCCAAAAAAGGAAGGAAAAGGATCTTTGTGCTCCCCAAACAAATGTTTGGTTTTGTGGCAGCTGCTTTTCTTTTCTCTGAGTGTATTTTTGAGGCTGAGTTTCTCCAGACAGCATTTTAATAACTGGAGGCTTTCTTGAAGCTGACCGTCTCTGGCAAATCAAGCCCTTTCTTTGTTGAAGAGTTTGCAACTCCGGCTGCAGCTCTGCTATGGGTGGGTTTGAATGGCCATCATTGTCCAGACTTCACGTCAGCTGAGATAATAAAAACTCCCCCCCAAAGATTTCGAGGGTGGGAAGGTCTCGCAAGTTTAATCACACTAATTCTGGTTTTCAGCAGCCGGGATAAAGGAGGAGTAAGAGTTGACAATTCAGCAGATATTTCAGTCTGATTCTATGTCTGGGGAAGGAAAGGGAACAGATCTCTTGCAAATTCAACTCCCTCTACTTTTTGATGGAAAGAAAGATTTAAGAAATTAGCAGGTTCCTCCTGTTCTGACCCAGCCTTAGCAGAACCAAAAAGCAGATTCTTTGTCCCGAAAACCCCCTCTTTATTTAGTTACTGTGAATTTATGGCATTTAAACACAGAAAAGTCCTGGCAATACTCCTTCCAAGGGTTAATTGCAAGAACAGACCTTATCAGTCCTTGGATAATTGCCAGACCGAAAGCTTCCAGTTGCAAAGCTGTAAATTAATTCCTGGCAAGGAGTATCAGAGTATCACAATAAGCAAATCAAAGAAATACGAACTATTGTCTCCTGCAACCACCACTCCCCCTTTTGCCTCTATTTATTTCCCAGGGAGGGGCCATTCAGTGTCCATGTGTGCCTCTCCTCCTGAGTCGGCCCCTTTTCCTCAGTTGTTCTCCTCTTCTGACAGCTCTGCGCATGTGCGCATCTGGAACAGGCTCCAGCTATTCTTCTTGCCCACTTACCTCCAACTCCGAAGGCAGCTGGGAAATGTCAGATAACCCTGGCCCTCTCTGCTTCCGACACAGAGCATCCACCAGAGCTTTGCCCAGACTCCACGACTGGCCAAAGATCCTCCCCAACCTCCTCATCATACGAGTCTGCCACCAACTCTGCTGGCAGCTGGCGGGCCACAACACCTCCCATATTTTTTTTTCCATTGTGTTTTTGGGAAGAAGGCGTGAATAGTATTGTGTCAAGAAGAACCGGACCATGTTTCCTGACAGTGAGAACAATTAATGGAACGATTAATGCCTCCAGAATTTGTGGGTGCTGCAACATTGGAGGTTTTTAAAAAGAGAATGGACAGCCGCTTCTCTCAAACTGTATAGGCTCTCTTGCTTGAGCAGGGGGTTGGACTAGAAGACCACTGAGGTTCCTTCTCATTCTGTTATTCTGTAAACCTTGGCAGACTTGGAATCAAGGTGTGGTAAATGAAATCAGCTTGGTGCCAAGACCGCCTTTTCTTTTTTCCCCATAATCCCCCAGATGAAGTGCTGTTCTGAGGTAATTTATAGGAAATAAGAGTCTCTGCCATTGTCTTCGTAAGCTGGAGGTGCTCATCTGTGATGGTTATGTGAGAATGACCTTGGGAAACAGGATGTGATGACCTGGGGTGTGACAAAAAAAAATAACAAAGTCACAAAAATAGAATAAATTCCATTTAATGCCTCCAACTTAGCCCCAGTACCTAATTATCCTTGGCTGGATATCAAATTCTTAAAGAAAACAGTCTACGGAGGGAGTAAATGCAGTCCGAACCCAAAGTAAAGTTAATTAGAAATTAAAAACCCCAACACAAACCACACTGAAGTAATTAATATGGCAGGCCAGGATGATAAATTGCAGACTTCTACCAGATAATGTAGCAACCACAGTTGGGAGGAAGCCAAAACCCAGATAAGCTTCGACAAGAATAATACACGCTTTGCTTCCAGCAACTTTGCTATGCACAGTTGTCCTTTTAAACAGTCCTCCCAGCTGCAGCCCATGAAGGGGATCGGGGCCCTTTCCTCCCCTGTAGACCGCGCCATTCACGTTTCTCCCTTATCCACTCTTCCCTACGTGGCCTAGGATGAAGAGGGGATGGGCCTGGGTCTTCCTCTGAATGCCCATCCGGCCTGTGCCCTTCCCCAGTTTCCTCCACAACTACCAGAACCACACTCCCACTCCCTGTCAGCTGTTCCACCTCTCCCTTGGAATCAAATGCCAACAGGGGCATGACACAGGACAACAAGATGCAGCAAAGGGAACAGTCAGAACGGCAGGAATATGAGTGGAGAGACACACTCAGAAAAGACCTTCCCTAGTTTTGAAGTTGTAAAGAGGAATGGTAGGTAGTGGAGAGAAGTACTTTCACACTTGCAAGATTCTGTGAATGTGACCTTTAAATTCATTTGGTAATGTTTCCTGTCTCCTCTACCTCATAAGGTTGACCTCATTGAGAGAATAATGGGCCTATCAGCACAGCATTGCCAAAAATGTTCTCTGGAGAAAATCCTTGCCTCAGAATAATCATGTTGTGACTTCCAAAACTCATAGCTTGCATTAAATTGTGGCCAGCTTTGCCTTGGTAGGAGCTAGGTAAGAGATGTTCAGCTTGTAGACAGACATGTAACTTCTGAAAGCCCAAAGGACCCTCACAAAATTCTTCCTGAAGGGCAATTCTGAACAAAAATAACAATCATAATCTTAAGTCTATGTGGTCCCTGTTCTGAAATGCATATAAAGGCTGAGTGTGGCTTGAAAAATAAAAATTGAACGTCTTCTGGCTATTCCTGTTCTTAGCATGTTCGATATTTTGCTGATGGAAAGGGCAGTACAGGTAGTCCTTGACTTACAAGAGTTCATTTAGTGACTGTTTGAAATTACGACACAGAAAAAAGTGACTGATGTCAACTAAAAAATACTTCTTTGGTCTTTTTAGTTGACAGCAGTAAGGGAGCGGGGAAAAGCAGTGCATTCCTTAAATGTTTCAGATAATCGCTTTGTCAGCCGAAGCTTCTGCTGCGCAAGATTATTACTGGAGAGTATGATTGATGACTCTTGGTTATGGATGTGTCTCATTGGAGAATATACATCCAGGGGATGGGGGGAAGACTAGGGTTAAGGATGAAATAAATGATGTGGCTGCAACCAGGAAATGCTGACATGTCAATTCCTAATAAATCAATCTTTTTTACTCTGAGAGATGTGGCTAGAGACTTGTGATTTGAATGGGGGTGCGTGTCGGCGTTGTGACAACTGAGAGCTTCAAATATACACAAGTGTTTACAGAAAGTGACAGTCAGTAAGAAAGTAAGAAAGAATACGGAAGGAAGTGAAAAGCGTGCAGAAAATGTTTTGGGATGAGTTCGGTGCCACTGGCCATAGCTATTCCTTGTTGGACCTAGCTATTGTCTATGGACCACATTGCAATGGGTTATTACCATAAGTTGAGTTATGATGGCTGCTTCATGTTCCAAATTGCGCATGAAATAAATCTCTGGATCTTCAAGTAAGAATTATTGTTTGTGGTCTGCCTGTGTTCCTCTTTGTTGGGATATTTTTGATGACATTTTAAATGGAAGCACTTTAAAAAAAAAATCAAGAAATCAGCTCATTCTGTCCCTCCCCTGGCATACCGACATGGCATGGTCAAGGATTCCCTCAATGGATGGTTAGCTTTGTGGAAGCAATTCCAAGCATAAAGGAGAATATTTGTAGCTCAGGGTTGACATGAGGAGTCCTTGGTCCTCTCTGAATGTGGTTGTTTCATTACCCAAACTAGGTAATATCACCATCATGCTAGCACTGATGATGTTACGTAGTTTGGGTAATGAAACATCTACAAGAAAAGAACCAAGCTCAGAGAGCACCAAGGACCCCTCAGAGCATGCTCGCTATGTCAACAAGCAATGCTCTAGTGATGACATAATAAGGAAGCACTACAGAACAACAGATCGTGCAGTGAAAAAGGAAAGAGAGGTTTCATTCTCTTATCATAGCTTTTAACCCTTGCCTCCTCTTTGTCCTTCCCTGCTCCGAAGGCCGGATGGCAGCTTGCTTACCTGTGCCTGACGTTCAGACAAAGCCAACTCCTGCTGGTTTGCCCATCTTGACTTGCCATTTGTTTTGGCTCACCTCCTTGCTCATTTCAGCCCTCTTTGTTCTTGGTTCCTAATAACACATTTTTAAAAATATATATGTATATATATATCTAAAAATAGCTCTGTATTCATTGATCGTGCTGGATCGGTAACTGAAATGAAAAGCTCTGTTGCAGATTCTTGCTTGCCTTGCTCTTCCAGAGACCTGCATGGCAGCTGAAGCTCAAGCCTTTAAAAACGGTTTGGAGGGCATCCGCTCTCCGCCGTTTGCATGCTGCCAGAGGAATGCATCTGCAATAAAGCATTCTCACCACCTTGCTTCCCCCTCCCTCTCTCTGTCTCTTTTTTTTTTCTCCCCTAACATTTCCAGTTCTCCCCCAAACAAGCCTTGAAGTGGAGTCTTACTCGGCTCACCCTGGAGACCTCCTCCAGTTGCGCTGCCGGCTACGGGACGATGTTCAGAGCATCAACTGGGTACGAGATGGGGTGCAACTATCCGAGAACAACCGGACGCGCATCACAGGAGAGGAGGTAGAGGTCAGGGACGCTGTGCCTGAGGACTCGGGTCTTTACGCCTGCATGACCAACAGCCCCTCAGGAAGTGAGACCACCTATTTCTCCGTGAACGTCTCAGGTTTGTAGCAGGCTACCCTCCAGGATGAATGAGAGCTGCCGGAAAAGACAATTTTCAGTTGTTGTTGTCAGCCTTACTGCTTTTTTTTTTCAACCTTAACTGCCAGTTGCAGAAGATGTGAGACCAGGATTCAGTCTATACCAGGGGTGTCAAACTCAAGGCCCGGGAGCCGGAGCCGGTCCATGGGGTGCTTAGATGTGGCCTGCAGGGCTGCCCTACAAACAGCAAAGAACTGGCCTGTGGTGCCTCTGCTAGTGACGATGGAACTCAGAAGGGCCACGCACAGCCCTCCCAGGTTCCGTTTTCAGCCGCAACGGCCTCCTGCCACCCTCTGCCAGTGAAGACAGAGCTTGGAAGGGCCACGCAAAGCCCTCCCAGGCTCTGTTTTCAGCCGTAACTGCCTCCTGCCACCCTCTGCCAGTGAAGACTGAGCTCAGTGGGGCACATGTGCACACGCATCACCCCAGGGTCCATTTTCACTGACAGAGGGCGGCAGGAGGTGGTCGTAGATGAAAATGGAGCTCAGGAACCCATTTTTGTTAACTGAGCATTTGGGCCACCACAGATGCCCACGATATGAGTGACATCAAACGAGCCATGCCCACCCCAGCCCCTGAGGTCAAACACAACCCTGATGTGACCCTCAGTGAAATCGAATTTGACACCCCTGGTCTGTACAGTGTGATGCACAAGGGGACACCACTAGAAAAATCTCTCCAACTGTTCATTAAAATAAAAAAAAGCATTGTCCATATATTTAAAAAGATTCATGTCTTCAGCCGCTCCTCATATGCTCAGGCCTAGAGCAAAAATGGAATCAGGGTTCGAAGTGAGCTCTGTTGGTATGGGTAAGGTGATACTCTTTCAGTTTCTTTTATTGTTGGAGAAAATAAATGCTATTCTGCTTTATTTGGAGCAAGCTACCATGTAACTTTTGTTTCTGAACTGTTATTTTTCATTTTAATTGGCCAGGTGGTTAAATTTATCTTTGGAATTGTATGCCAATTTGATGAAGTTAAGAGGCAATTCCATGGACAATTTTAGTGGCCCTCCTTCGTTTCATGGGCCCGTTGAATTTCATTTGGCTACCCGTAGATAGAACAAAAAAAAAAGTTTGAGGATGCATTTGATTTTTCCAGTTTGAAAGTTCTATAGAAACTGACATTAGTTTTTGTTAGATATTATATGGATAGATGGGGAAAGAATGACAGAAAATACGATAGCCATTTTCAGCTTAGCAGAGCTTCCTTGGTTCAATGGCATTCTCTTGTAATATGGAAAAGATGGATGGATGGATGAATGGATTGACTGAAGAAAAACTTGATTTTCATTTAAAAGACAACAAGATTCTGAAAAATCCGAATGGCTGAAATTTCCAGGAGATGAAAATGGAAGCATTAGCACCCTGCAAGCTTTTCTGATGTCTCTCATCAATAGTCCCTAATCTGCTAAATTAGCCTAAGTGCCAAAATTCATGACCCACCATCTTAATGGTCAACTGGGAAAACCTACTTCTTGGCCACTCTGGTTGTGATTCTGAGATTCTATCAAGTCGACCATTTATGAATGGGCACAAAAGCCTTTCCAGGGAGTCTGCTACCTCTGATAATTCAGATAAGAAGAAGGATGTAGGAGGCCTCCTGAGGTTTTGGTTGTCTTTCCTCCCGTGGAGAAGCTGTTCATTGTGTGTTGTGATTCCCTCTGCACTCTGAAGTGCTTTGGTCCAGGCGCAGTCGTATCTGGTGATGAGCTGTTGATAGAAGAACTAATCCATACTATGTGACAGGCAGGATATTCCTTACAGGCTTGCCAAATGGCTGACTTCATGACAAACATCCACACATTTTGTCCTGCTTTCAGAAACAGGCAACATGATTGCTTGTCACCAGCTCTGCCTCTCTCGGGAGGAAATCTAAGGATAATAGTAATAGTGACATCCGAAACATATGATACCTCCAAGGTCCAACATTTGTCTGAGCACAAGAATTCTTCCTCGCTTTACTGAATCTGAAGAAAACTTACATAACAATAACATCCCAGAAGTTCAGCACGGAATGAGCAAGATTGCCTGCTCTTTTCTAGGACTTTTATCACTGAAGGAAACACATTTGCCCGTGGCAAATGTTTGTGTGAAATCAAAGCTTGACTTTGTCCACCCTTCCATTACCACCTCTTGCTACGCCATGCAATAATAGCAATAGCCCTTAGACTTATATACCGCTTTGTAGTACTTTACAGCCCTCTCTAAGCGGTTTACAGAGTCGGCATATTCCCCCAACAATCCGGGTCCTCATTTTACTGACCTGAGTCAACCTTGAGCCTGTGAGAATCAAACACCTGGAAGTTGGCAGAATTAGCCTGAAATACTGCATTCTAACTACTACACCATCGCAGCTCACAATATCTGATTCTTCATAATACCACATTATGAGGAATCAGGTATTTCCAATACTCAGGATCAAATTTCCTACAATTTGGGCTCACAAGATGGATAAGTGCAGGTAATCCTCGCTTAACAACCACAATTGAGTCTGCAGTCTCCCTCATAAGTTGTGTGGGTCATTAAATGGGTCACCACGTGGCCTGGCTCAACTTTACAATCATTTTTACAACAGCGGTAAAGCATGGTTGTTAAGTGAACCACATGGTCATTGAGTGACTCCGTTCTCCCAAAATGAACATTTTGGGCCAAAAACCAGCAAAAAAAAGAGAGAGAGAGAGCACAGATTGTAGTCATTTTACCTCAGGATATGCTGCAACCGGTTGTAAATGCAAGCCAATTGCCCAAACTGGTGCGTGTGTGTTTGACTATGAGGACAGGCCATAAGTAACTTTTTGGAGGTAGTTGTAACTTTGAACAGTTAAGTAACTGCTTAAATGAGACTACCTATGTATAATATGACAGTAAAAAAAGAAGATAATTCTGTCTTTTTTTAATTCAGTGTTTCTCAATCTTAGAAACTTGAAGAAATCTGGACTTCAATTCCCAGAATTCCTCAGCCAGCATGCCTGACCGAGGAATTCTGGGAATTGAAGTCCACCTATCTTAAAATCCCCAAGGTTAAGAAATGTCTTATCTCATTGGGAAAAGCTCATTTTCTCTACTCATACTTACCATTTCTATCTTCCTTAGATGCTCTTCCCTCTGCAGAAGATGACGATGATGACGATGACTCTTCTTCGGAAGAAAAGGAGGCAGACAACTCCAAGCCGAACCGTACGTATCAGCATCTCTTTTCCCACCTTGTTCAAAAGTAGCCATGACATCTTGCAAAACCCAGTTGGGGATCTTTTTCCAAGCGAACCGAATCTTGTGTAGAACTTTTTTTTTTTTTTTTTCCAATTTCTTGCTTAAGTCTCTTAGCTGTCAGTATAGGAAGATGAGGGAAAAAAAACCCAAATCCTTTCCCTTTTCTCTCTCCTTCGCAGCTTAGAAATCTTCTTAGGGAACAAAGTTATTGTTTTTTTTTAATAGTTTCAATTCCAGGGTACCTTATTTGTTGCTTTTGCTGTTTGACCTGGTCAACCAAAACTTTCTCTTCTTATCTCCCTCCTGCACATTCTTTTCCGGTCGAGTTCTTCTTTGTGGTGGCCATTTCTGACCACCGCTAAAACCGCCTTCGGGAAAGGGAGTAATGGCCAGCTGGGGAGGAGAGATGCGGCTCTCCTCAACCCTGCAGGCAGTCTCCCTGCTCTTCACCACCTCTACGGGGTGGCTTAGCCCTGAAACCAGCCAGCTCGGGGCGCTCCAGCGGCGAGCACGGATCGAAATCGCGCAGAGACACGATTTCGGTCTGTCGCCGAAGAAGCTCAAACCGGAAGTCATCGAATCTTTGTAGAACTTTTGATTTTTTTTTTGCTGGGGCTTAAACTAGAGGCGTCTAACCCATGGACAGGGTGGATTTGATTAAATCAAGTTGACTTAAATCATGATTTAAATCGCTAATAAAAAAAAGGCTTGGTTTAAATCGAATCGATTTAAATTGTAATTTTTAAAGAGCAGCTGTCATCTCTGTTCTGCAGCGGCGGCTCCTCTAACTCACTGACAGTCCCATTCACTAATGGGATGGCTGGTGATGCGGCAGTGACACAACAATGTGAGGGACGTGGCGGGCAGCAGGTGAGTGGATGCCTGCTAACAGGCGCCGCCATGATGGATCTGAAATGACAGGTGCTCTTTAAATGTGAAGACTCATTCTTGCTGGTAGTTAGAATCTTTAATATTATTATTTGCAAACAAAATGAAGGTTTCCTATTTAGCTTGCAGGGCTTGGATTCATTGAAGTGAGTTTACCCAAAATGTAAACACTGCAGAATATACAGCCTTAGGCTACATAACTAAGCTCCATTTCATGCTGAATAAATTAAATTATTAATGTACCTTAAATAGAAAACTACCTTTAGAAAGATTTTTACTAAAATAATAAAAATTTTAAAAAATCTGATTTAAATTTTTAAAAAATCCATTTTTAATATATATCTTTTTAAATAAAATCATCGGTTTTTATCCACCTTGCCCCTGGACCATCACTTCGGCTGCTTGCAGTCCCAAATTCTTTTGCTTTGGCCTTCCTCTGACTGCACCACTGATTTTTTTGATTCCTCTCACTTTGAGGCATGGCATGCACAAAAACTATAACATAAGCCTAAAACAGGGGTGGGCAACTATGGCCCTTTTATGAATTATGGACTTCAACTCCCAGAATTCCTGAGCAAGCCATGCTAGCTCAGGAATTTTGGGAGTTGAAGTTCACAAGTCATAAAGGGGCCATAGTTGCCCACCTCTGGCCTAAAATAACCTTTAGTGATTTAACTAAAGAAAGACCACATTGCCTGCCACCCAGGGGTTAAAAAAAACACACAATCACAGTCCTGACCAGAATACACTAGATTCCCATTTATTTTACAAGTAGTCCTTGACTTACAACAGTTTCTTTAGCGACCGCTCAAAGTTACAACGGCACTGAAAAAAGTGACTTATGGCTTTTTTTCACACCACCGTTGCAGCAGGAAAAAGGTCATAAGTCGCTTTTTTCCCATTACGTCGTAACTCTGAACGATTGCTAAATGAACTGTTGTAAGTTGAGAACTACCTGTATATCTGAAAGATTAGTTGAATATTCCAGACCCAATTTCAGGGGTGGGATTCAAACATTTCCGCAACAGGTTCTCTGCCCAGTTTCTGGGTGGGTGTGGCCATGATGGCCGTGGCCTAGTTCGCCTCCTGCACCACAATGGGGGGGGGGGGGTTTTCACCCTCCCAGTGCTATGGAGGCTTTTCTCGAGCCTCTGGGAAGGCAAAAACAGCCTCCCCTGGGCTCCGGAGGCCAGAAACGGGCCTGTTTCTGGCCTTCTGGAGCCTCTGGGAGGCCCATTTTTTGCCCTCCCCAAGTCTCTGCATGGGCTCTGTACTTACCTGGGATCCAAAACGGGCCACATGGAGGCTCTGGCGAGGGGAGGGGAGGGGAGGGGTGGGCGGGGCCAACTAGTCATCTGAACTACCGGTTCAGTGAACCAGATATAAAACTAACAACCAGTTCTCCTGAACCGGTCCAAACCGGCTGAATTCCACCCCTGCCCATTTTTTTTTTTTTTTAAAGTTGTGTGGTGAACCATAGTCTGAGATTGATTCTCCAATGTCACCCGATTACCACGGTCAGAAGGATTCCATGCTAGGTAAAGCACCCCAAGTTTTCAACAACCTGAATTGCTCCCTCGGCCCAGGATCCCGAGTGGTTCAGGAGATGCAGATAATGACTTGGCTGCCAAAACTTCCAGTTGGGACTCGAACACCAACAATTCTTGACACTTCCCCCCCCCCCCCTTCAATTGTCTTTCTGTTGGAACATCTCCCGCTATCTTTACTCATCTTGCATGGAATGTGGCCTTACGTGCCACCTATTTGTTGGTTCTCCTGCAGAAGTCATCCCACCTTACTGGACCTACCCAGAGAAAATGGAGAAGAAACTCCATGCAGTTCCTGCTGCCAAAACCGTGAAGTTCAGATGTCCCTCTAGTGGGACCCCTACCCCTTCCCTGCGTTGGCTGAAGAACGGTAGGGAATTCAGACCTGATCATCGCATTGGTGGATACAAGGTAAATCAATAAAGAGCTTGTTGTGTTTGGCTTCCTTTTACAATATTTGTTTCTGCAACAGAGAGGGGTTTCTTCTTTAGGCAGCTGTTTGAATTAAGGAGGAGGGGGCTCCCCTAAAGAGTACAGGTAGCCTTACAACTTACAACCACAGTGAGTTTTGCGACCTTTCTGGGGCCCGTTAAGTGAATCACTGCAGTTGTTAAATTAGTGACACCGCTGTTAAATGAATCTGGCTTCCGCCCCCATTGACTTTGCTTGTCGGTGGACTGCAAGCATCATAAATAATATTTTTTTTGTAATAAGTTTTTATTTTATTTTATAACTGTTCTCACCCAGGCTTCGTAAACCATAATCGCGCACAAACTTATTTTAAAAACAAGTCTTATTTTATTGCAATGCTGGGAATTGTTTTCATTCCCAGCCGGTAATGAATCTCAAACAGTCCCTTGAGATAAGCACCCACCTTTCTTCCCTTCGAAATGCTGCCAATAACAGAAGTGTCAAGTAAACTAGAACAAAAACCAACTGAAGCGGAAAGAGCTTCAAGAATGAATCTGAACCAAATGAACGACTTTGCTTCCTGCAAAGGTTTTGTCATCTTTGCCTGTCCTTTATACCTTACGGAAGGGGCAATCACCTCTCAGTCTTACTCCTGAGTAGGTCCTTTTATCTCAGCTGCTCTTGCCTTCTAACAGCTCTGCACACATGCACATTGGGAACAGGCTCCCCTGGGTCCTCTGCCTCGCTGCTTCCAGACTCCAAAGGCTCCGAAGGCAGCACCCCACTCTCAGATAGTCCTGGGCCTATCCCTGCATCGGATGCAGGACCCTTGTCCGAGTCCTCTCCAGACTCCCAGACTGGTCCCCATTCTTCCCCACTGTCCAATTCCGCTGCCAGCTGCACTGGCTGCTGGCAAACCACAGCAATAACATACAAACATTCAAATTTCAATTGAACAGTGTCTTGTCCTGGGTACAAATCATTTTAGGAAATCATAACCACAGTATTTACAACAATGTTCATTGCATTAATATCCATTATATGCAAGCATCATAAATATGAACCAGTTGCCAAGTGTTCGAATTTTGACCTCAGGGATGCTACAATAGTCATGTGAAAAATGGTCTTGAGTCACTTTTTTCAATGCCGTTGTAACTTTGAACACTCAATGAACTGTTGTAAGTCAAAGACCACCTGTACTAAGTTCAGGATCTGCAATTCTCTCACTGCAGCACAGGTTACAAGGAAAAGGGGGTTTTGTCATCAGCCTTAACATTTTAAGCTGAGGTAAGGCAATAAAAGCTTCGCCGGAAGGGCTCCTGGGTTATACCAACCCCCATCTCACCTTTAAAATAATTCCCCAACAAAATAAGGGAAAGTTGGACAATCTGTGGCCCCAGGAGATTTTGGGCTCCCTAAGTACTTTTGCCTGGAGCCTCATCTTATCTCTGTTGCTGAAAAACAGTGGACTGGTCTCCTGCCGTTTGGAGCCAGAGAAGTTGCACTAACAGTGCATATTTTATGTCCTCTTGAGTGTTTTAAAACGACCTTCTTCCCCATCTAGAAAACTGGGTAGGTGGGGAGGGAGAAGGAATGAAATCCTGGCCTTTCTCTGTCGACTTTGGCCTCCCTCCAGTCAAAAAAATAATAATCTTAAAGAGTTTCTCCTGACCCACAAGGTTGCTTTTTAAATAATCGCACAATTCATTTCACAACTGCAGGGATTCACTTGTGCGATTAAACAAAACAAAATTGAGTTGTAAAATCAGGTGCAATTTACTTCATGGCTGCTTCGCTTAGCAGCAGAAAAATCTGGGTCCCAGTTGTAGTCATAGGTGGAGGACTATATTCATCACTGCCAAGGCTCCTCGCCTCTTAAGATCTCTTTCAAGCCAAGCGAAGGCATTTGGCTGGACTTCACAAGAGACATTTAGCTGAGCGCACAGCAGACGTTGAGTTATTCTGAATCATGTCTGATTCCTCTGCCGCCTGCACAGGCTACCGGCAAACCACAACACCGTCAGTCACTGGGGGTGGATTGTGTTGTGTATTTTTTCTTCGTTCTGTGCTGGATTAGCTGAGCTCTTGGTCACTTCCACCAAACAGGCGAAACCTCTTTTTCAGAAAAGGTTGGGTCATTCTGGTTGTCCCTTTTGTGGCTCTTGATGGTCTTTGCAGGCTACTAGCCTTGACAGATGTTGCCTGCAGCTTGGCAAAGAGGAAAGGGGTTTGCTGAAAACCGTGGCCTGCATCAGGTAGAAAGTAAAAAAGGCTCAAATTTCGGGGCTCTAAAGGTTTATTACCATGGTTGACCCTATAGAAATCGTTGTTTAAAAAATCATAGATATGGGAAATGGGGAGAGAGAGAGGTGCTGCCACATAGGTCATCCATTCCATGCTGGATTCATAGTGGATACTTCTCCCATCACAGGACTCCTTCCTTTTCCTTTCTTCCTTCTTTCTTTCCTTCCTTTTTTCCCTCCCTCCCTTCTTTTCCTTCCTTCCTTCCTTCCTTCCTTCCTTCCTATCCTGCCTTTATCATTTTTAGCAATAACTCAAGGTGGCAAACATATCCATCCCATCTTCCTTCTCCTATTTTCCACACAACAACAATCCTGTGAGGTGGAATAAGAGAGAGAGAGAGAGAGAGAGAGAGAGAGCACTAAGGTCACCCAATTTTCTCTCTTGGAGGAGCTGTTGGTGGAATTTTGCAAAAAAGAAATAACCCCAACATTTTGGCTGTTTTTTTTTTGTTGTTGTTGTTTTTGGACAGAGCTAGAGCTTCATCCAGGTAGAGGCCATCTTCCATTGCATGAGTGTTCTCTTCCCTAAAGATCTGAAGGGGATAAGCAAGTTCTGTATCTCTTGTTCAGCAATCACAAAAGCTGCTGTGTAGCAGGAAGGAAGTTTGCATAGATGGATTAACTCAAAAAATTGGCAAAATTTTTCATCAAATCCTAGGAGATGCTAGAAATTATGTCGCAGTTCAGAATATATTGATCTCATTCTTTCTTGGGTGGGACTGTGTCTAGCTGAAAACGGAAACAAACCCACAAGAGTTGTGAATTTGTGTGATTTCGGTGAAAACTTACGGTGTGAATGGGGTCATTTTTTCCATTTTTAAAAAACAGGTCAATGTTTCGTACCTTCGTGCTTCCTTTTACAAAAAGGCATACTTATAGAACAGATTCGGCATTAACTCCAAGTTCAGGAGCCAAAGAAATGGTGGAATAGAATCATCAAAGAAAGGATGCTAAAGGAGGGACACAGTGAAATGTACATGACAAAAATTAAAATAAATCCCCCAGGATGGAAATCCTTCCATTTAGCAATAGCACTTAGACTTCATAGTGCTTTCCAGCCCTCTCTAAGCGGTTTACAGAGTCAGCCTCTTGCCCCCAAACAATCTGGGTCCTCATTTTATCCACCTCAGAAGGAGGAAAGTCTTGAGCCATTCAGGATCTAACTCCTGGCTGTGGGCAGAGTTAGCCTGCAATACTGCATCCTAACCACTGTGCACCATAGGAAGGAAGGAAGGAAGGAAGGAAGGAAGGAAGGAAGGAAGGAAGGAAGGAAGGAAGGAAGGACAATAGCAATAGCATTTATATATCGCTTCACAGTGCTTCACAGCCCTCTCTAAGCAGTTTACAGAGTCAGCTTCTTGTCCCCAACAATCTGGGTCCTCATTTTACCCACCTCGGAAAGAGGGAAGTCTTGAGCCGTTCAGGATCGAACTCCTGGCAGTGGGCAAAGTTAGCCTGCAATACTGCATTCTAACCACTGCGCCACCAAGGCACTTTTGTAATAAAACAGGGCGGAAGTATCTGTTGTAGTATTTTCTCTGTATTTCTGTGTATTTTTCTAAGCATCATCTGATCTGCAGACTCTCAACCAAGGCCCCAGTTCTGACCTTTGGGTTTTTGGTTTAACTTTCCTAAGGCATTTTTTAAAACAAATCTCCTTGATTTTTAATAAAATTGCATGTTTTTATGAGGTTATATTTTAGCGCCTCCTTTTTACATAGGTTGTAGCTTATAGACCCGTGAGTGTTCCTTAGCTTGAAGTATTGCTTTTGTGAATTTTTCTATGTTGCTTGGTGAGGTTGTGCAACTTGCAAGGCGGAATAGGATGGATGGATAAACTGTCACTTTAGTGAAAAAAACAGGTGGTCCACACATTCAGATTCCAGATTTGGAGATGCTGCAAATAAATGTACGTCTATGTACTGTGTGGTTTCTTGGTGAAACTTGGGGCTAACTAACCTTCCTTCGTGGGAGGAAAACAGCTGTAGGTATTTTCAGGTCTGGTTCTTGTGCTGGCAAAACACCTTCATCCCACTCTTCAAGAATAATCTGTTTCCAGATGTAGATGGCTCTGTGGTCAACCCTGCAGCTGACAGCAATTACGAGCCTGCAAGCTCGAAGAGGAAAACTTAGCCACAAATTGATGATGTTACGTGCAGCCTAGAGGGTCTGGAGGAGACCTTTGGTCTTCCTCTAAGATGAAAAGGCAAAAGTGCAGTCACGTCCACCATCTCCCTTTGTTCTTGAGTCCCAACCCTCAAGTCAACAGGTAGCCTCTCTGAGTCATTTCATCCTCTTTCAACAGGTTCGCCATCAAACTTGGAGCATTATCATGGATTCTGTGGTCCCATCAGATAAAGGCAACTACACTTGCATTGTGGAGAATAAGTATGGAACCATCAATCACACCTACCACCTTGATGTTGTTGGTAAGAAATGGGAATCTTCAGAAGGGGGAGGAATTGCAGTGTATGCTACTTTGTGACGTCTGGCTCATCTTTTAAGCGGACCTGGCTGACCAGTGACAAATAGCAATAACAGACTTATGTACTGCTTCACAGTGCTTTTACAGCCCTCTCTAAGTGGTTTACAGAGTCGGCATATTGCCTCCAATAATTTGGATCCTCATTTTACCCACCTCAGAAGGATGGAAGGCTGAGTCAACCTTAAGCCTGGTGAGAATTGAACTGCCAAATTGCAGGCAGCTGGCAGTCAGCAGAAGTAGCCTGCAGTACTACATTCTAACCTTGGTTTGTGGTTCGCTCACCACATCATCCAAAGCAAGATAGGAGAAAACCAGGATTTTATCTCTGGCTGACAGGACACAGCTAATATTGCTGGTAAATTTGGTTTGCTGTGGAAACCATGGACAGCTCCATCCATGATTGGGCTGCTCATAGCTGACAGTTTTAGTTTCCCTGAAACATAACTGTGAAATAATGTGACAGTCAGTTGTGCAACCAATATCTTTTTGGCACCAGTAATGTTCTGGTGTAGGAGTCTGTGTTTGTTAGTATTTGTATATGAAGAGGAGAATGCTGATGTAAGAGACATTGAAAGTTTCAGAGCTCTACAGATAATGAGATCTTTGCCTTGATGATGCAGCCAGAATATTTCCTGCTTTGAATTGAAAAGCAGGATGGAGGCCTGGAAAGTGATAATTGATTAATAAAAGCAAGACATTACAGGAAGAGCTATTGGATTCTTAACTCCTTGTAATAGAGTGGTTTAGGTAAGAGAAAACCAGGCAGAGCTGGTGGCTGGAGTTAAGCGCATCATTAGCTTAGAGTCTTGATGTTCCCACAAACAGTCTAAGTCTAACCCTCTTTGAATTCCATTGACCCTTATCTGGAACCAATGTAGCACTGAATTTAGTTGACTAAATTGTGTACAGCCTTGAGCAAGGGTCTTCAAACTTGGTAAGTTTAAGACTTGTGGGCTTCAACTCCCAGAATTCCTGAGCTAACATGACTGGAGGAGGAATTCTGGGAGTTGAAGTCCACAAGTCTTAAACTTACCAAGTTTGAAGACCCATGGCCTTGAGCAATAAATCTTCTGGACTGCAACTTCATGTATGGTCCTGCTCCTTTGCATCTGACGTTAATCTCTCAGACCATTTGTGGGGGTATAATGACTCCAAGCTTATGATACACTTAACTTCGCCCACCTGCTCTGTCTGCTCTTCTACAGTGTATTGGTTTTTTTTTTTTCCCCTTTGGTTTTTGGAAAGTCCTTGGATCAGGAGTGTCCAACCTTAGCAACTTTACAACTTGTGGCCTTCAATTCCCAGAAATGGATATCTGGGGAATTCTGGGAGTTGAAGTCCACGAGTCTTAAAAGTTTCCGAGGTTGGACACCCCTGCCCTAGAATGGGTAGACGGAAGTTCTCCATAAGCCTCCCAGCCTTTCTGGAGGAGACAGAAGAAATGCATGCTGCATTTTAGCTTGGGGTTGCCTCTGTGTCCAGAGAGGTCTGTTCCCAAGAGTTCACTTTTTAAATTTTCACCCATACCACCTCTCAGAAGGCTGCCTCCACCACTCAAACCCGAGGCTTTGTCTCATCTTGCATGTCACATTTATGGTAATTTCGGAGGCTATACAAGAACTTTTTCTCATCAGCCTCCCCAATTAATTTCCTGATTAGTCTCGATTCCCAACCTAGGCTTGCTGATCTCAGTCGTTTGTGGAGTTGCTCTAAATGCCACTAAATGAACCATTAAGAATGCAATTTAATTTGATTACACTGAGCAAACTAAAGGAAATAGGTTGCAAGGGGGAACAAAGGGGTTGGTTAATGCTCACTCACTATGGTGTCTGGTTCTTTGTTAATCAACTAGGGCCTTGTTAGATTTGTTTGACCTTTGACTTCCAGTGAAGAGGTAGCCATATTTGCTCCCCTCCCAGCCCCCCTGAAGCCCAAGTCCAGTTCCAGAAAAATGAACCTCTCAGATCCAGTTGTGTTCACTGACATCCATGGTGGGGGGGGGGGAAAGGGGAGTGAGAAATTAATATAGAATAGATAGATTCAAAGAAGAAAATGATAAAAAAATCTTCACTTCGCTACTTGGACAAAACATCTGATGATTTGCCTTGTCGTGACCTCGTATTTTATTACTGTAAATCCACAGATAGAAACTAATTATTCGTTGGAACTTCTGATCTACGTGTTTGTTTTTCCCAATAGACTTTTTTCTTTTTAATTGCTTCCTATTATGTGGCATTTTCCACAGACAATGAACTCTGAGATGTTAGAGTTAATTCAATATCGGGAAACTGATTAATCCAAGCATTATTTCATGGGGGTGTGTCTTATGAAGCAACGACTAACGTGAAGGCTTCACACTGGCTTTTATGCAAGAGCTAAGAGCTTGGTCCTTCTAATGAAACTGACAGCAACCCAGATGGGGGTAGAGATTGAAAACACGGATGAGGACAGTCATGTGAAGTTTTGCAAAAGTTTGCCTTTTAATCCAAGATAATCACCGCTTTTGGCAGGGGAAAAAAACCTGGTCCTGTGATATTTCCTTCTTGAAGCAGAATTCGACTGTAGAATACAGTGGTGGGGGCATTCACTAAGAACTCTTAACAAGCAGCAACAAGGACATATTCCCTTCATATTTTTAATAAGTGACAAGCTACAATATTTTTAAAAAAGCAGGGGAATCTTGGCTCTGGCTTCTTGTAATTAAGGGGGAAACATTTTTTTCCCCCCTAATCCCTGCTTTGTCACATCAGAAGTGAAGATGTGAAGAAGGCAGACAACCGGGAAGCTTTAGTTTCTGAGCCAGCTGTCGTAATTCTCTTTTGTTTCTAAGAAGTTGCCCACTCTACTTCTATCTGCATCTGAGTAACTGCAGGGGGTTCACTCAACTGCTTTATAGCTTTCTGGCCAGGCGATTCAAACACACACTTCTCCTAAGTGTAGAAGTGACCCACACGTGACCTTCTCTACCATCGAATTTGCAGCTTTTGAATATGGCCAACACGGCATAATCAAAATTTGCCCCTGCGGTCCAACACGCACAAAGGAGAGTATAAAGCTTATTTAAGGCTGAGGTTTTGTAGAGTCTCAGCAGGTAGCCCTACCTAGCTGACCTTTCCTGAGCTAAGATGGTAGGATTCATCCTAGTTAGCATTTGAATGGGAGACAATGAAAGAATACTAGAGCTGTAAAATAGACTGAAAAGATTTTTTTTATTATTAAAAAAAAGAATGGGAAAGGGCAAGGGCACCCACAGCTCTGCGTTGCCAAGAAAATATTGATGCTTCTATAGAATCACCAAGAACCCAAGCCCATGAAAGGGCATCTTTACCTTTAATGTCATAAAAGCTACAATCGTGGTTTTTCTCATCTGCTCGGAGGCATAAACTTAAAATGGTTGCCTGGACAAATAAGGATTCATGAGAAGGTTACGTTAAAGAACTGCCTGCAAAGGTCCTTTATCAGGGGAAAGAATCCCAGCTCATAAGTTCTCAGAAAGAGAAAGGAAAGGAAAGGAAAGGAAAAGAAAAGGAAAGAAAGAAAGAAAGAAAGAAAGAAAGAAAGAAAGAAAGAAAGAAAGAAAGAAAGAAAGAAAGAAAGAAAGAAAGAAGGAAGGAAGGAAGGAAAGCAAGAAAGAAAGAAAAAGAGGGAAGGAAGGAAGAAAAAGAAAGAAGGAAAAAAGAAAAGAAAAAAAGAGGGAGGGAAGGAAAGAAAGAGAAAGGTGGGAAGGAAGGAAGAAAAAGAAAGAGGGGAGGAAGGAAAGAAGGAAGAAAAAGAAAAAAGAGGGAAGGAAGGAAGAAAAAGAAAGAAAAGAGGTAGGGAAGGAAGAAAAGGAAAGAAAAAAGGGAGGGAAGGAAGGAAAAGGAAGGAGAGAAAGAAAGAAAGAAAAAGAAAGGAGGGAAGGTAGGAAGAAAAGAAGAAAGGAAGGGGGAGGAAGGAAGGCTCCAATTCTAATGAACTTTGGTGCACATTGGTATGACATGGGGAGGAATAAATCTCAATAAATCTTGCTTTAAAAAAGAATTATCTGAAACTCGTGTTAGAAGAGAATCACTGTTGATGTGAGGAAGATGTCAAAGAGGTGGGGATTTCCCCAACCCCCTTGGGAAGAAGGGGGACACTGGGTTTGGGTGTTGATAACATCCATAAATGAGTTCAGATTGCCTCAGGAACCTTTGAGGGACCTCTCCCTCAACAGTTGAGATGACATCCAGAGCCACCTCTGGTAACTCAAAGATCTCCAAATCTTGACTTTTCTTCAGCTGTTAGTTGGGCAGCAGGAATCCCCTCCTTCAAACTGGTGTTTTAGCATTCTGATACAGACCAGAGAAAGGAGTATTCAAAATGCCAAGAGATGTGGAATTTGACTGTATTGTTTGTACCGGTTTTTTTTTAAGCAGTCGTGAGCAGGCAATGGATTATCTTAGTAGTGCTTCCTTTCTCTGGAGTTCAGGAAAAGATAAAATAAGTAACTAACTTGCTACTGTTATTCATTGCAATTTTCAGGATTTTATAACGCACTGTTTTTGAAAACTAACATAAAGCAAAATCCACACAAAAATTAGTACGTGTCCCTCCAAAACACTGAGAAATTGCTTGCAAAGGAGAATGTCTATATTTAAAAAGTGTACACCAAATGTGTATCCTAAATAGGCCACAATCACGAAACATCAAATTCAAAATTAACGAGAAATGGAGATTATTGTATGCTGAGTGGAATTATTTCCTTCAGAGATTTAACTGATAGAGATGTTATCTTTTGTTTGGTTGAGGTAAAAGCAATTGCTCACTTAAGTTCTTTTTAAGTCGTAATACTTATTGCAATCTACTTTTTTGTTTGCTAAGCTAGTTTTGTTTGTAATATTTGTTTTTCTTTCTTTCTGGAGTGAAACTCTCTTGACTGACTGGCAGCACCAAAATAAATTGGCAGAGTGATATGGACTCTCTCGCCATTTCTTCTTCTCTTGCGTTTGTCAGCCTGCTTGAAACTCTTTTCTCTTACGTGTTTTCTAGAAAGATCTCCTCACCGGCCTATCCTACAAGCTGGGCTCCCAGCTAACAAGACAGTCTCATTAGGTAGCAATGTGGAATTTGTCTGCAAGGTCTATAGTGACCCTCAGCCCCACATCCAATGGCTGAAGCACATTGAGGTCAATGGAAGCAAGATTGGACCAAATAACTTGCCTTTTGTTCAAGTCTTGAAGGTAAGGTCTTTCCACTTGGGTGATGTGACAGTTGAGTTATTTCTTAAATCTTAGGAGGGGAAGCTCATGGTACATCTCAGAAACACGGCCATGTAGCTTGGATTGGAAAAGTCATATGGGTCCAGTCAATCAGACAGACAATGCCAACTCATCTAACTTTGGAACTTGGCAGTTCTAGCAAAATCTACAAAAGGGGAGCAGGTTCTGAAGAAGATCTGCTTGGATGAAACTCTTATGCCATGGTTCATGTCTACGGTCATGAATAGAATCAAAGGCAATCATCAAGGACACAATGTTTGAGGACTCTGAAATGGCCAGGGACTTCTTTTATTGGAGGCTCTCCTCATCAAATGTTAAAGATTGCTTTAAATATCCTTGTATGCCAAAAAGAATTTCCTGTAGTTTTCCAGTATCTTCTGGTAAGACTGCCTCTTTGGAACTGAAGTGGACCACACCACTGTAAAATGAACACACTTGCTCCTTTAGCATGTGTTTGGGAGGCAACCTTTAAGCTGAGATCATGGGTGGACTTTTGGAAGCATATGGTGGATACATTCACAAAATGGCTGCCACTGAAAGCTTTGACAAAGTGGCATATAAATGTAATAATAAATGACTATGCCACTGAGTGTCACAGACAAACATTACTTGTTTTTATCAAAAGACAAACTGGTTCCCTGAAATGTTCTCTGTCAGCTTTGGAAGCCATATTCCGTGCTGCCACATAGCCTGAGAAAGTTCAACTGAGTAGCTCTAAGTAGACAAAATAAAATTCTTTTGTGATGATGGCCAAGTGGGGATGGATTTATAGTTTGGGAAATTGTGGGAAGCCTGAAAACTTTTAGGTTCGGGATTCCACAGATGTGCCAGGTGCTATTCTAATAAAGATACTTTTCAGATATGTTTGTCTCGGAATTACTGATTGGAGTGGAAGTTTGCTGGAATGCTAACAGTTCTCAGCATCCCTGGAGGACCTCAAAGACATTTGGTAAAAGAGGATGATCTTGGATCATTGCTGGGCAATGCCAAATGTTGGATTTCTATTGAAGTCTTTTGAAAAGTCAACACTGAGAAAATTTTGAAAGAGACAGTGTCAGCGTTCCAACTAAGCAACTCCAAACCAATAAACTCCGAGACAAACAGTTCCTCAAAGTTCCATTTTATTAGAATTGTCAAATTGGCATATCTGGGAAAACCCAAATCTGAGAGATCCGTGTTTTCCGCTTCCCAAAAGAGAAATCAAAGATCCATCCTCTGCACCCATCAGTCCATCACAGGGTCCAATCAAGTCTTCTTTCCCAACTGGAGACACCCCTCCCCTGCATCCATCAGTCCATTGCATGGTCCAATCAAATCTTTGTCCCAACTGGAGACACCCCTCTCCTGCATCCATCAGTCCATCGCATGGCCCAATCAAATCTTCTTTCCCAATTGGAGACATCCCTCCAGTCACTCCCCTCCAGGTGCAGGACAACATGTCCTTGACTCTTTGAGAAAGAATGTTGTTGTGTCTAATCTTCTACCTCACTGTGAAACACCCCTCCCAAATTCCCAGGCACTGAATGTGGCAGCTTCGACACTTCCAAGTAAAAAATAGCTTCCAAGGCTGACAGACAGAGAATCCCTTTGAAAGTGTCACTCTTAGACACACCAAGGCTATGTTTAGGAATAAAACTGCTGTCCATGAGCTTCTTATTATCACTGATGCCTGCTACAAGGTATACAAGCAAGACCTGGGTATAATATAGTTGGTGTTCCTAAAGAGGGCTTTCCCAACCGCGGCAATTTTAAGATGCATGGACCTCACCTTCAACTCCCAGAAATTCTGGGAGTTGAAGTCCATGCTTCTTTAAATTGCCAAGGCTGGCACACCCCTGTCCTACAGCTTTCTCGGAAGTGAGAGATGCCAGCAAACGGGTGGGGGGGGATGGGGAAAGGGGAGGCGGACAGGGAATGTCCCACTCCTTGTTTTGGATTGAGGCGAGGGGAAGCGGTCATGGGATTGTCGGTGTTGTCTCAGAGCTGCGAAGCCCATCCCTGTGTGACTCCTGTGTTGTTGGTCTTGTTCTAGCACTCGGGAATAAATAGCTCTGATGCGGAAGTGCTGACCCTCTATAATGTGACAGAGGCTGAAAGCGGGGAGTATGTTTGTAAGGTTTCCAATTATATTGGTGAGGCTAACCAGTCTGCGTGGCTGACCGTCACCAGACCCATGGCTGAAGGTAAACGGGAAGAATGCCACTTTGGGCGATTCTTAGTGGTGGGAAAACCAAACTTTTGTGGCTCTCCTGTTTCTCCTCTGTTTCTGGTGCCAGAAGCCATGGAAAAATCCTCGGAACGGCTGATCAGTTATGTTTCACGCTCTTCTCCTCTTCCTCTTCCTCTTCCTCTTCCTCTTCCTAACAGTGTGTTGTTGCATTCATCCTGAGCAGGGGGTTGGACTAGAAGACCTCCAAGGTCCCTTCCAACTATTCTACTCTACTCCACTCCACTCCATTCCATTCTAGTCCCTAATCCTCTTCCTTTATGAATTAAACTAGAAATGAGAAACTATTCCTTAAATTCTTCTGCTTGAACACCAAATTGTGGGATTCTTTTTCCCCCTCCATCAGGGTCCTGTTATAAGCTGGTCGGAAGAATATTGATAATGATCTCATTTCTTCCCAAATTATTAAAATATTTCCATATCGCTGTCTCAGCCTAGATCCCCTATAGAGACCGCAAAATCAAAACCTCCCTTGAAAGAAGTGCCCCTTTGTGTGGGTGTTACACTGTTTGCCCCATTGCTTTTAACCTGGCTGTCGATGATGCAGGCCTTCCTTTTGAGTAGGTCTATTTTTGAATTCTGCTACTGCCTTCACTTTTCCCGCCAAAACAAAATGGTGGCTCCTCTTGGGTGTCTTCCTGCTGGAAGCAACCTGCTCCCTCTTGTCAAGAGTCTGTCGGCTTCTGTCCTCCAGATTTTCCCTCTTCTCTGCCCCTTCCACTTCCATCCATCCCTTGCCCTGTCCCATGCTGTGAAACTAAGCTGGTCTCCGCCTTCCCAAGGTCCATTTTTCCATGTGGCCCATCGCCCAGCATGTCGATGGGCAGGGAAATTCAATATGGTGAAGGGTTGTTTTATTGTTTGTTTTTAACACTGCCCGCTTTAAGCCAGCCTGGACTGGTGGTTGCCCTATGGATGTCTTGTCATTAGGCTACAGTGGTGTCTCTGTGTCCTTCAGGAGATCTTGAGAGGCATGTTTATCTCCTTCCTCTTCCTTCAGCTTGTCTTACATTTGCTCGTCCTCTTTTCCTTTTTTTTTGTTTTGTTTTGTTTTGCTTCCATTTTTCTCCCCCCCTTTCTAGACAGCTGGTGTTAACACAACTGACAAAGAAATGGAAGTCCTTCACTTAAGGAATGTCTCCTTTGAGGATGCTGGGCAGTATACTTGTTTGGCGGGTAATTCTATTGGGATCTCCCATCACTCTGCATGGTTGACGGTTCTAGAAGGTATATACCGGTTCTGTTCCTTTCTCTGTCTCCTTGCTGTCTCTTTGACTAGCTTTGGGAAGTAGCTTGCCATGGTTTGCAAGAGCTGGGCTATTTGGAGGTGGGGGGGGAGGAGGGGGAGGAATAGTAGAAGGCCCCCACCAATTGGCTTCCTCTTATGGATGGGATGTTGAATCAAAATGTGTCTGCCAGCCCCTGTCCAATATAGGACATCTCTATCATCCTGCAAGGTAAGCCATCACCTCCCATTTGGTCCTCGTTCCTCATCGGCTAAATTGGGATAATTCACAGCACCATCATGGCTCTCGCAAGCCAAGGTCTCGTGCATTTCTGATTTGAGCTAGAACTCAACTAGAGGCTAGATCCAAGTTTTTCATAGGCCGGTTCCATTCTTTCAAGGCAGGCTGTCACCCTTTCTGTGCTTTGTCTTTGTCAGAGGAATGACAAGAGTTGGCACACATGGCCCAAAGATTCAATTCTAGGAGATATACGAGATGGACTTGGGGACGACAGGAAAGCCAGCCAAAGACAATACAGGATAGAAAGAGGGGCAACGCTTGAGATCCTTTGCATTCTCAGCTTTTTCCAAATTGAAGACACACCTGTAAATGCTCAAATGCCTCTTTGAAAATTCACCTTTACCCAAACTGTATTGCTTTCCAAAAAGAACCATTAAAAGACAGCAATGAGCCCCAGGCCCTACCAAGGAGCCATTGTAAAATTCTCTTTATCAGGGTTGCGGTGCTGAGTGCCTGTCTAATGTTCACTGGGTACAAGTAAGAACCTCTAACACGCTGACTTTCTCATTCTTGGGAGTATTAAGCTCTGCCCTCCTTCATCACAATAAAATGCCAGTTGTAAACTTAAGGAGCCACTGGCTGCCCTTTTATCCAGGTGTGGTCCACATGTACAAATACATCTACTTAGATGTCAGCACAACAGCACAATAATTGTTCACCATTGCATATAGACATCCACATGAACAACCTCACTCCAAAGTATTCAACAACATATGTAGGAATCCTGAAGGGGACAACTTGCTGCAGCCATCTTACCATAGCCATGGATGGTTTCATGCAGGATAACTCAGTGCAATAAACGTTACCCACCGCTGTTGTTTTGACATTATTTCCATTGACAAAAATGGAAATAATGTTGAAGAAACAGTAGTGGATAACTACTATTGCATTGAGTTTTCCCATGTAGAATTGTCCATGGCGAGTTGTCCAGGCGAGTTGTCCCATGGCGAGTCGGCCAAGCTGAGTTGGCCATGGTGAAATAGCCATGGCAAATTGTCCCCATTCTTCTTGGAGGAGCTGGAGATCCATTTTTTTCCCCTTTTCCCATTTATCTTGATGCAAGAGACACAGGAGAAGACGAGACCTAGTGGTTCCTAGTTGTCTCCCGAAAGAGCTGATTACCAAAATGAAGAGCCCCGAGACCCAAAATTATTCCTACACGTCCTTGAATGAGACTGGAATCTTGCCTTGGTAGATTGGAATCTTGCATTCTCTGTGGGCTTAGGAGGTTCTGCATGAGTTTCTCTTGGTGGACAGGTCTGCTGGCTCGGTGATGGCTTCTTTTTCCAGCCATCAGTAGGTGGCCAGCAAGAACCTGATAACTGACTGGGGAGAAAGGCATGAACTATGGCTATAGATTGTATTCATGCTCCCTTCCAAGTCTTTTCTGTTTTCCTCTCTTCGTCTCATGTCCGCTCATTCACTGCCCTGCCATCTTTGATGGGAAAGGTGATAACAGGGCTGTCAATTTTCTTCGATCACATCTCCTCTACCCTCCTCCCATCCCCACTGCCATTCTCTGTTTATTATTTTGGGGAAAGAAAGTTGGAGTGGGGAAGGGGAAACTTTGACTTCTTGCTTCATCCCTTTTCAATCATTGTATCTCTACTCATACATTCAGATTGTTGATATAATACCAGCATTTTTTTTTTCCTTGCTGGTATTATACGATGTATATTCAAGCTTTAAGCTGTTGCTGCAGTAGCATTAGTTAGAAAAGGCTAAGTAAGGTGGCACTGCCATCTCAGAAACTGTTCTGCTGCTGAGAATATTTCTGAGCAAAACTTTTTTCCAGTTTGATACAACAGAAAAAAGCGGCACCATTTGATCTCTTTGATATATCCGATGTGCCAACCTGGTCTGTATTATTCTGGAAAGTTTTCTTTGGCCGCATGATGAGGTCCATAAGTCAGCAACATTTTTCAAAGTAGAACAAAATGAATGAGCTGGAAATCTTCCTCCTGCATTTATTATTAAGGGGCATTTGGGAGGGAAGAATATAAAAGAGAGGACTCTTATCTCCCTCCAGCATCCTGTTCCACAGGCCAAGCTCAAAGGAAGCCTCTTTTGAAACAGGCACTGCCGTAACATCAAACACGAATGGGCTTTCTTTCGATTCAGTAGCCACGTGTGAAGTTACGGACGAAAGGAAGGCATCCCAGCATAGCATAGCAAGATTTCATTCTGGAAACTGGATTGGTGGTGCTGGTTGGGTTGAGAGTTGAAAAGTCTTTGCTATCACCTCTCCCTCTTTTATATCAAAGTCATGTAGAGGTCTACAGAAACACCCCCAGCTTCATGTTCAATGGTACAGATACTGTACCAAGCCAGCTTTTTAAAATCATAATTTCTTGACCAATCACTCATGCCCTGATTGAAGTATTATACTAAACCATAGCAAGATTGACAAGCATATCATGCCAGGACCAACACTGTGGGCTGGGCATGACCTGTCCTTTTGATCCTACTCATTTTTCTAGCTGCCCCGATGGAAGATCTTCTGTGCTAATGCTTTCTTTATACCGATTCAGCTATAGAAGACAAACCAGCTATGATGAGCTCCTCTTTGTACCTGGAGATCATCATTTACTGCACAGGGGGTTTCCTCATCTCCTGCATGATCGTGAGCGTCCTCTTTTACAAGATGAAGAACACTACCAAGAAGACCGATTTCAACAGCCAGATGGCTGTCCATAAACTGGCCAAGAGCATCCCTTTGCGCAGACAGGTAACAGAAAGTAGATAGGGGGTTTGATTGCAACCTATGATTCCCCCTTCCCTTTGAGACTGTAGCAAAGCAGGCCGCGGGTCCATCAGAGGCATCTGTTCTTCTTTCCAACTCAACAGAACGTTAAGGAGATAATGGGTAGCATTCTAATACTTCGTCCGCTAGCAGGATAACTCTCCAAAATCTAAATAGAACAGGAGCAAAAAAAGGGCGGGCGGAGAAAGAAGCTACCCAAAGGAACTTGAAGTTTGAAAATGAGCTCCATCTGGCAAGGAGCTGTGGATAAAAATGCCCCCCCCATCCATTACCATGGGAGAGGCAGTTGGGCAATAGCTCAGAATATTACTGACGGCTTCATTGTTAAGTTCCAGTCCTTGTTCGATAAATGACCAATAGCAGATGTTCCAGGTTGGGGGAAAAGATAATTATACAGCATCGGTGTCAAATTCATCGTGTCACATTGTCGTGACATTTTCCCCTTCACAGACTTGGGGTGGGCATGGCTTCTTTTTTTTGCATTCCCCCCGCCCCCGGTGTTGTTGTGGGGTTTTTTTTTTTGCCTCCTGGGCCTCAGGGAAGCCTGCTGGAGAGCATTTTTGTTCCCAGAAGGCTTCCCTGGGTCCAGGAAGGCAAAAAAAAACAGAGCATGAGGAATGCCCAACACCCCCCTGTGCTCCATTTTTGGGTCTCAAGGGAGTCTCCTGGGGTGGGCGCTTTTTGCTCACAGGAAGCTTCCCTGGGGCCCAGGAAGGCAAAAATGGAACACAGGGGGCGCTCCATTTTGCCCTCCTGGGCCCCAGGGAAGCCTCCTCGGCAAAGCAATAAGACAGCGAGAGGAATCCTGGCACAGCTGATCATTGAAACAGCTGATTGTTGGGAGGAGGAAAAAAAGAAAGACCTTAAGGGCGGGGAGAATGCAGTCAGCGATGTCGGACATGTGCTCAATGTCACGCGTATATGATAAGGACTGACTGGGCAGGGAGGGAAGGGGAGGGGCCAGCCAGGGTGCACGATTTGCCGGTTTTCTGAACTGCACATAATCATAACATCCGGATCTATAGAACCAGTTCGAACCGTTAAAATCCCACCCCTGATAAATATATACCTGTTGCCAAGTGCCTGAATTTTGATCACATGATCCTGGGAATGCTGCAGCAGTCAAAAATGTGAGAACTGGTCATAAGTCACTTTTTTCAGTGCTGTTGTAACTTGGTCACTAAACAAATGGTTGTAAGTTGAGGTCTATGTGATCCTAAAGAGTTGCTCCCAGCCTTCTTCAGCATATGTTTTTATTCTTTGGAAAGGAGAAACTGGTACCAGAGAGAGCTCTTTAGTTTACCAGAAATCTGGGCAGAGATTAAAATATGTAGCATCTGTGGGTATTGCTGGCTCCCAGGATTCTTCCTTTTCCCCTCAATTTAGACAGCTTTGTTTTAAAACCACCTAAAATATTGCAGGGATGCGGAAGTCTCATTAATGAAACTTTGGAGCTCACCTGAGAAGGAAGGAGAAAGCCCCAGAGGTAGAAAATTGTCAGTAATAATGACTATCCATATGATGTTAAAGTTGTTCTGACAAAGGTTTCCTGAGACACCAACAAACACACGTTAAATCCCAAACCCTTTTATTTTAGTTCAACGGCTGTGAATTAACGTCATTCACAGGCCATAATGAGTCTCAACCAGTTATAAGTAGTCCCATGGAAGTCTGTCAAAGTCCTTCAGGAGAAGTCTGATAAGAACGCACCTTTATCTTTCTTGAAGTACTGCCAACAACTAAAGTACCAATTAGTCTTTCAAAACCAAACTGAGCACAAAGTCAACACAGAGCTTCAGAGTTTAAACTGATCAGAACGAACAAAGTTGCTTCCTGCAAAGACTCATGTCCCTTTCCTCCTCCTTTATGTCTTATGGGAGGGCCAATCACCTCCAAGCCTTATTCCCGAGTCGCCCTTTTTGTCTTAACTGCTGTTGCCTTCTGGCAGCTCTACGCACACGTGCACTGGGAACAGGCTCTCCTTGTTCCTCTGCCTCACTGCTGTCAGATTCTGGAAGCTCCGGAGTCACCACATAACTCCCAAATGGCCCTGGCCCCACCTCTGTATCGGATGCAAGACCAACATCCGAGTCCGCCCCAGACTCCCGGATTGGCCCATGTTCTTCCCCACTGTCCGATTCTGCTGCCAGCTCCGCAGGCTGCCTGTGGACCACAACAAAAGTAGAGCTTGCACAGTTTGTGAGCCATCAAGATGGGTGTCATGTTACAACAGCTACTGCACACAAGGGTCTCCATTTTAAACAGCCAGGTTTATTATTCCAGGTTATTTCATTTTACTTTTCGGCACCACTGTTTCTCACAGAGGGGTTCAGAACAGCACACCAGGAATCAACACAAACACAACCATCGGTAAAAATGACAAAGCGATCAGCCCTGAAACAAACTCTTTGAAGGCAATAACAAGCATCCATTCAACCAGAATGCGTTGGGGGCTGGTGGGGGAAAGGCAGTATCGTCTTGCAAATGCTTCTGTGCAAATATCTCATCTTGGGCTGCAACAATCGGGCGGTTTTGGTTGCTTTCCAGCTTTCCAGCATGCCTTGGGAATTCTGCGTCAGGATCCCTTCTTGAGTTAGCAACAAAAGCTATTCAGATCCTCCTCATGGCCTGGCTAATTAAGGATCTTTATTGTACACTACACCAAGCCACTTAAATTAATTGGTGGCTCCCTGCCAAAATGAGGATGCAAAACCTACTTACCTCCTCTGGAATGCAAGCCTGGGGCTGCTGTGAGCTACCCTTTCCACAGCTTTGCAGACCCCTTGCTTTGTATTTTTCTCATTTAGTTGGCCGTTTTATATTAATGTATTCCAAGGTTCTGGCCCTGAACCCGCCCCCCCGGCTTCCGATGGATCTCTTATAAACTGGAGGCCTCCTCGGTGATTGTGAAGTTGATAGAAGAGTTGGTTCCCAGACTGATAAAATTCTAAAGATTCTTACATAAACAGCCAGCTGCGAGCTTCATGAGAATCAGTTAGAAAAAACAACTCAGGGGGAAAAAAAAGCCTCTGCCCTCTTGTACCTTGGGGATATGTTGGTTGGAAATGGGAAAGGGTTCAGTTGCTGGAATTTTTATAACCTCTTCTTGAAAATTCTTTCTTCCAGAGACTCTGAGATCATTGTGCTTGGAAGAATCAGAGCCTGACATTATGAATAGAATAGAAATAGAAGTAGAATTGAATTCTTTATTGGCCAACTGTGATTGGACACACAAGGAATTTGTCTTGGTGCAAATGCTGTCAGGGTACATAAAAAGAGAAGATACATTCGTCAAGAATCATAAAGTACAACACTTAATGATAGTCATAGGGTACAATAAGCAATCAAATCATACTAGGAAACAGTCAATATAAAGCGACAAAGTTACAGTCATACAGTCACAAGTGGGAGAGGATGGGTGATAAGGAGCGATGAAAAGATTAACAATAATAGTAGTGCAGACTTTGCAAACAGTTGGACAGTGTTGACAGAATTATTTGTTTAACAGAGTGATGGCGTTCAGGGAAAAACTGTCCTTGTGTCTAGTTATTCTGATGTGCAGTGCTCTATAGCATTGTTTTGAGGGTAGGAGTTGAAACAGTTTATGTCCAGGATGTGAGAGGTCTGTAAATATTTTCACAGCTCTCTTTTTAGATTTAGATTTAGTTTAGATATGCACGCAGAGGGGAGCCATGTTAAGGATGTCCTTGTCTCTTGCTAGCTCTCTTCTTCCAGCCGTAATGCAATCAAGGAGGCTTACGGGAAACACAAAAGAATCCATTCTAATTTGCCATGAATCCTTGGAAAGAATAGGAAGGAGGAGGTGGCTGTTTTTTATCTTGTATCATTGCAATTTTCACCTCTGCAGGCCACCCCTGCAGTTCCACTGCTGACACCAGAAGATTTAGATTTAGTTTAGATATGCACGCAGAGGGGAGCCATGTTAAGGATGTCTACTTTGCAAGGGCCAGTCTAGAAGTTCTCCGCATCCTCTGATTGAGAGCTAGCTTGCTCCTCTTATACTGAAGCAGGAATTGATTAGTTTCCACCCGTTGCTTCTTGTCCTGCCCTTACTCGGGTGGTTTGCAGAATGGCTTGACTCCCTCTTCTTTGAGGCAGCCCCTCAGATATTGGAACACTGCTATCATGTCTCCCCTAGTCCTTCTTTTCATCGGACGAGACGTACTCAGTTCCTGCCACCGTTCTTCATATGTTTTCTCCTGCAGTCCCCTAATCCTCTTAGTTGCTCTTCTCTGCCCTCTTTCTAGAGTCAACATTTTTTTTATGTCATGGCGACCAAAACTGAATGCAGTATTATTCCAGGTGTGGCCTTCCCAAGGCTAATTATTAAGTGGTATTAACACTTCACGTGATATGATTTGTTGGAGGACAGGTGATTCTTCCCCTACCGAACTCCCAGCTACCTATTTTCAAGGAGGCTTTGACAAAGGTAACCCCCACTGTCTCCCTTCTTCTGGTGCAGGTCTCGGCTGATTCCAGTTCCTCCATGAACTCGGGTGTGATGCTTGTGCGTCCCTCAAGGCTCTCCTCCAGTGGGACCCCAATGCTGACCGGGGTCTCGGAATACGAGCTTCCAGAGGACCCTCGCTGGGAATTGCCCAGGGACAGGTACCAAATGCTCCTCTTAATTCTGGAAGGGCTCAGCCAAAGAGGCATGTCTAATGTTTTAAAGCAGCTATATAGAAAGTATAAATCTATATATATATATAAGCAAAATACCACTCATGCATCATCACCAAGTCTCCAGAACCATAAATTGGGCACGTATGTTCCTCTTGGCTTCTAGGGGCTCACTAAGAAAGGATTTTTCAAAATGACCATCAGAGCATTAGCATTTCCTATATTATTATTATTATTAACACGCTCTGATGCTAAGGAGTTCTACCCCCGCCCTCCCGAAAAGAAATCTGTTCCAAATGCAAAACACAAGCCGAGGAGAGGAGTCTCAATTTCATAGCAGCAAGCAGCTTTAGTACAGAACAGTTGAGCTAAGCCACGCCCAGGCTCCTTGCTGTCTCCTTCTTGCTCACACAGCAAATACTGTTTCAGTTTCCAAAAGGCCCTCAATCTCTCACACGCTGACAGGACCTAACCAGATGAATACCGGTGGATGCTGGTAGGCAGAGGCAGAATTTTTCCCCCCTTATTTTCCTCCCCAAAAACTAAGCCCGATCACATGGTTTCGTAGCAAAGCATGGGTATAGAGCTAGTGCAATTATAAACTGAAAAAGGAGAGGCAGAAAAATTCCAGAAACATTATGCTATTTTCCATAAGAAGGGTCTTTAAAAACAAAACAAAACAGTGCATTCAGGATAACATTTCTGAACCATCAATCAGAGGAATTTTTTTTAGCATGAAGTGAGGGAGACCCTTTAAGTATTTCTGGTAGTCCTTGACTTTATGACCATAACCGAGCCCAAAAATTTCTGTTGCTAAGGTGGAACATTTATTCAGTTAATTTTGCCCCATTTTACGACCTTTCGTGCCACCGTTGTTAAGTGAATCACTGCAGTTGTTAAGTTAGGAACACAGTCTTTAAGTGAATCTGGCTTTCTCGTTGACTTTGCTTGTTAGAAGGTTGCAAAAGGAGATCGCCAAAGGACACTGCAGCCGTCATAAATATGAACCAAATGTCTTAATTTTGGTCACACGATCTTGGGGATACTACAACAGTCATAAGTGTGTGAAAAATGGTCATAAGTGACTTCTCAGCCACTGTAACTACGAACGGTGACTTAACAAATTTGTAAGTTGAGGACTACCTGTACTGAGGACATGTCCTGGGGAATAATTTCTTTGCTCGCTCTTTCAAGTGCGTCAAAGAATGCCAAGACTGTAGAATTTGGAAGGGATGTATCCAAAGGTTGGCAAAAATCCAAATCTCTTTCTAAAATTACCCCTTTCTTGTGCACTTGGCATTTCTTATTTTGTTCCCTGAGAGGAATTACATTGAACAAAGACTAGAATAAAATGTCAAATATCAGATTCCCTTCAAAACAAAACAAAAGCAGACCTTTGCAATCTGTCTGTACCCAATTGCAGATGTTACATTTTTGAAATCCTGCTCATCAAAAATCCCCATACGTAAGTTAATCGTATAATGGGGACTGTTTGAGAGGGTCAGTATTTAAAATATTTTCTTGTAGGTCCTGAAGTTTTTGTTAGGATTGCCTGTGCTTAAGAAATCTGTTTCTTCTCTTTAATATTTTGTTACAGGTACAAAAATTCATTTAGTGGCCATTCAAAGTCACCACAGCACTAAAAAAAGTGACTAATTTTGTGTCTCAGCTAGCTGTCAGGATTTTGGCACTTAACCCCAATTAAATCATGAGTCTCAAGCCAAATTTCCAAAGCTTCAACAGGATTTATTGGGAGTTAACATGTCCGGCGCTGCCTGGGTGTAGCCAACTCTGAGACACATCATTCATTGTCAACCTTGACCCTGGTTTTCCCCCCACCTGCTGGGTGTATCATAATTCAGATTCTCCAATGGGACACATCCATAGCCAAGAGTCATCAATCATGCTCTCCAGTTAGAATTTTGCGCAGCAGAAACTTCATCACCTAGTTACTGTCTCTGAAAAACTATTTATGGAATGCATTTTTGATTTCTAAACTGCCACACTGCTCTTTTCCCAGGGACCAAAGACCCTGGGAAAATCCCCCAAAAAGTCTACAGGAAAATCCCCCATCCCATTTTCCTACCGATCGATCATTCTTTATTTGGGATCGCAGGCTACAGTCTCCAGCTCCATTCTCAAGGGGAAAGAGAGAGAGAGACTTTTGGCTTCATGAAAGGAAAACAGCAGAAGCAGAAGTCTTTTCTTTCTCTCCCCCAAATTCCACCAGAAATGAGCCTTTGTGAGACTTGTCCCGCAGCCTCTTGGAGCAGGAGGCCTTGCAGGGTCCCAAAGACTCATTTCTGGAGGAGTTTGGGGGAGAGAAAGGAAGACTTTTGCTGCTTTCCTTGTGTGCAGCCAAAAGGAGAAGAAGAAAGAAGCAGAAAGAAGCAGCCCGGTGGCCAGGCAAGGTGCATTGGGCAAGTGGGGGCAAGTTCCTCCCTCCATCCTTTCCCCCCATCCCCTCACTACCTCGTGTTGTTCGCAATGCAAGCGACGCAAGCCTTGTGTTCCCGCACAGCCTGGATTGGTTAGTTAGTTTACTTTATCGCCATTGCACCTCGTACAATGAAATTAAGCACCATCTTCAGTGCACATCATGACCATGAAAATAAACACAAACACACATCCTTCACACCCCACATTAATTGCTTGGGGGGGGGTTGCTTTGCAGGTGACATTTCTCTGCAAACCACCCCAAAATTTTCCCGCGAACCACCAGTGGGCCCACTGGTTGGCGACCACTGTTCTACAAAAAGTCTCTGAGAGGAGTAGTGAGATATTTGTTGGATAATACAGATAGTATCACTGAACAGAAAGCCAAAAAAAAGCAATGTAGACCCACACTGCAACCTTATCGGCTGAGCTTTGGTGAATTTCCTGCGGAGATTAGCAGCATCCTGTTAAATAACCGTGTTTCTTTGCTTTTATTCTAGGCTGATTCTAGGAAAACCCCTGGGAGAAGGTTGCTTTGGACAAGTGGTACTGGCTGAAGCAATAGGCTTGGATAAAGACAAGCCAAATCGAGTTACTAAAGTGGCTGTCAAAATGTTAAAATGTAAGTAAGGTTACAGTTTTATTTCTAAGTCATCCCCCCTCCCAAAAAAACCCCTCCTTGTTTGCTTCTTGCAAGAAGCTCTTGATGAAAGTCGTCTTGTTCTGTTCGACGCCTTTTGAGTCTTTTAATATTTGAACTTATTTTAACCTGTACATGGGAATATCTATTCTTTCACATCAACCAATGACTACAGTTTCGGGTGAATTTCAAACCTCCTTCAATGTGTGTGTGTATCCAGGTGTGTGTGTGTGTGTGGCTGTGTCAGGAATACATATACATATAGACACTATGGATGATTTGAAGTTCACTGAAAGTGCAGTTTTCATATATGAACAGCTGTGGTGGTGCAGTGGTTAGAATGCAGTACTGCAGGCTAGTTCTGCTGACTGATGGCTGTCAGCAGATCGATCCTGACCGGCTCAAGATTAACTCAGCCTTCCATCCTTCCCAGGTTGGTAAAAATGAGGACCCAGATTGTTGGGGGCAAGAGGCTGACTCTGTCAACTGCTTAGAGAGGGCTGTAAAACACTATAAAGCGGTATATAAGTTTAAATGCTAATGCTATTAATAGGAGAGTTATTTCAACCAGACACTTCCAGTATCTTGACCTCCCTTCAATGCATCTTGGACTCAATGAAGACTTGGTATGTTTTTCCTCCCTAGCTGATGCCACTGAAAAAGACCTGTCTGACTTGATCTCGGAGATGGAGATGATGAAGATGATTGGAAAACACAAGAACATCATCAACCTCCTTGGAGCATGTACTCAAGACGGTAAGTCTTTCTAAGGTGGGAGGCAGTAGTAGCTCCATGACAGAAGTCCTACTTTGGAGGAAAAAGCTCTGGGGTTCATTCTTTGGCATCTTCAATCGGCCATCACCCCAGATGGCCTGCTAGGTACCAGAAATGATACACATGAATTGAATTGGGATGGTGACCGTATCGCTGTCTCTGCTTAAAGCTTCTTGTCTTCCTCTACGACAGGCCCGCTCTATGTGATAGTAGAGTATGCATCCAAGGGGAACCTAAGGGAATACCTGCAAGCCCGCCGCCCTCCTGGCATGGAATATTGCTATAACCCCACCCACGTCCCAGAAGAACAGCTCTCTTTCAAAGACCTGGTATCCTGTGCATACCAGGTGGCCAGGGGCATGGAATACCTTGCATCTAAAAAGGTGAGCAACTGCAAAAGGCAAGAATGATAGACTTTGAACAGCGGTGGTCAGGGGACTAGCACCTTGTGAGGTTTAAGAGCCTCAGAGAAATAAGTTAGGGTGCCAAAACAGAAAAGATGAAGATGCCTTAGAAAAAAGGTGGGATTTTAATAAAGGAGAATATTCGTAGCTCAGGGTTGAAATGAGGGGCCCTTGGTGTTCTCTGAGCTTGGTTGTTTTCTTGCAGACGTTTCATTACCCAAACTAAGTAACTCTTGTGGCCTGTCAACAGCCAGCGGAGCTGGTGGCAGACTCAGACAATGAGGAGGTTGAGGAGAAACATGGGCCAGTCCTGGAGTGTGGGGAGGGCTCTGCATTGGGGGCAGAGATGGGCCCAGGGCTGTCTGACAGTTATCAGCTGCCTTTGGAGTCAGAGATCAGTGGGGAAGAAGAACAGCTGGAGCCTGTTCCCAGTGTGTGCATGCACAGAGCTGCCAGAAGAAGGGAACAGCTAAGGAACAAGGGTCGACTGGGGAGTAGAGCCACAGGTGGATGGTGAATGGCCCCTCCCATAGGTAATAAAGAGGAGCAAAAGGGAATGGTGGTTGAAGGAGACAATGACAGACGGCAGTTCTCTCTTCTTGAAAGCTTCCAGTGATGAAGCTCCTATAACTTCTGGAGGCAACTTCTGTTCCATTAGTTGATTGTCCTCACTATCTTAAGATCACAATTAAGTGAATTACTGCGGTTACTAAGTCAGGAACACGGTTGTTAAATAAATCTCTTGAGGTCGCAAAAGGGGACCAAATGAGCTCAGAACCCTGTGCCGGTCATAAATATGAATCAGTTGCCAAGCATCCGAATTTTGATCATGTGACCATGGGGAATGCTACAATGGTTCCAAGTGTGAGAAACAGTCATAAGTCATTTTTTTCAGTGCCATTGTAACTTGAAGTGGTCACTAAATGAAGTTGAGGATTACCTGTAATTGTATAGATTTGCTTGGCTTGTGTCATTTTTTTGTCTTAACATACCCTTTTAACGAGATATGTTTTTTGTTGAGTTATCTATAAAAATAAATGAAGACAGGATACCAATAAACAAAGAAGAATCCAGTGGATTTACTTATCTTCAGTCTCAACCCTTTTAGCTCTGCCTTCCAGGAATTGCTCCATTGTAATAAATCTGATATGGTCTGTGTTTTTCTCTTTAGTGTATTCACCGAGATTTGGCCGCCAGGAATGTGCTGGTAACAGAAGACATTGTGATGAAGATTGCTGATTTTGGCCTTGCGCGAGACATTCATCACATAGATTATTACAAAAAGACAACCAATGTGAGTCGCACCTCTTAAAGGAGGCCCAAATTATTCCATTGTCAAGCATTCCAGAGAGCTCAGTAGGAAGGAGGGATATAAGAAGGGATATGGAAATTTGCAGAACGTTTCAGTGATGTAGACCTTAAAGAAAAGGGGAAGGAAGGAAGGAAGGAAGGAAGGAAGGAAGGAAGGAAGGAAGGAAGGAAGGAAGGAAGGAAGGAAGGAAGGAAGAAAGGAAGGAAAAAGAAGGAATCCATACCTATTAAAACTGGATTGTTGGGGTCTGTACAAGTTGATATGATATGATTTCCCAGTGTAATTTTCCTCCAGTCACAAGACCTGGGGAAAAATAGATTTTGGGATACAATTAAATCCCATTCAGAAGTTATCCCAACTTCCCAAGATATTTAGTTGGCAAGAAGTAACCCTTCCTGTCCTTGAGACTAGCTTACATGGTTCCAGAAAAACAAGAACTCTTTTCTTATTATCCATGCTCCTGTCCTTTGTAGAAGAAGAGATAAAGGTGGTAAGATGTTAAATAGAAGCCAGCAGGATGATTGCATCGGCTTCCTTCAAACATGAGAGAGAAGATTTTATTTCCAGTTATTTCCAAATATCCTATATCCATTGATTGCTTTTGTTTACTGCTTTGGTATGATGAACCCCACACTAAATTAACCGAACCTCTTTCTACAATCACAAATGAGGCTTCGTCTTCAGATTTTATAGTTCCTATAGTCTGGTGAGTAAAGGTAGCCACAAGACATACTTTTGCTAAACAGCAAGCTAGTTCCCTGATGTGCTCCATACCAGGGGTCTCCAACCTTGGCAACTTTAAGACCTTTAAGAATTCTGGGAGTTGAAGTCCACAGGTCTTAAAGTTGCCAAGGTTGGAGACCCCTGCTCCATACTATCCCAGTGAGGCCTTTGTGGATCCCAAAATAATTTCTGCAGATAGATGTGTTCCAGTATCAAGCTTCCTATTTAAACTTTTTTTAAAAAATCAAGACTGCTTTGAACTAAAGGAGATATATTTGGATATTATTGGTAGCTAAGAAAAGTGTTTTTTATGTTGTGGCCCGCAGGTGGCCAGCAGAGTTGAGGGGAGACTCAGACAGTGAGGAAGTTGGGGAGGAACATGGGCTAGTCCTGGAATCTGGGGAAGGCACTGATGAGGGCTCTGAATCAGAGGCAGAGATGGGGCCAGGGCCGTCAGACAATTATCAGCTGCCTTCAGAGTCGGACAGCAGTGGGGAAGAAGAACAGCTGGAGCCTGTTCCCAGTGTGCACATGCACAGAGCTGCCAGAAGAAGGGAACAGATAAGGAACAAGGGTTGACTCGGGAGTAAAGCCACAGGTGAATGGTGAATGGCCCGTCTCATAGGGAACAAAGAGGAGTGAAAGGGGAGTGGTGTTTGGAGGAGACAATTTGTTCATTTAATTAGTGTGAAGATTTCTTCGTGACTCCTTGCCAAGTATTTTCTGGTACAGCAGTTGCACTTGGAAGCTCTCGGCCTGGCAACTCTCAAAGCCTGATAAGGTCTATGATTGTAATTCCACCCTTGAAAGACTGTTTGCCGGGACTTTGCTGGATGTGAATGATAGGAATTCACATTAGCCTAATAAAAAGGGGTTTTCTGCGGACGAGGAGTCTGCTTCGTGATTTTGGTGAAGCCTAGGTCAGAACAGCTTACCTTGGTCCTAACTGCACTCTATTTTTTCTGATACAGATCAGTGGGACAAGTTGTATTAGAGGTTCAGTGTTGAGCTAGCTGCTGAATTAAGCCTGGGTGATAACTGGTGGCTCAGCAGTCCTTCCTACCCCACGAACTTTTGCATTAGTGATCTTTCCCCGTTGCGCTTCTCTCTTCCTCACCAGAAGATCAATATGGCTTCTCTCTTCCCCATGGTTCTGGATTAATATGGCTTCTTTCTGCTTTCTAGGGTCGTCTTCCAGTCAAATGGATGGCCCCAGAAGCCTTGTTCGATAGAATATACACCCACCAGAGTGACGTGTGAGTATTTCTCTAACTCCTTAAAGTACAGTGCTAGATCTGAGCCTCTCTGTTGATTCCCTGCACCTCATACTCTCTCATGAGGTGGATGGTTATTGGGAAATACTCAGCCTGGCAGTGGGAAGATCTCAAATGCAGAATTAGCTTCAAATCCTTGCGTAGCCACAAGAGGTCCAGAATTAACCTCCCTCCCCTTCTTTAAGGATCTGGAATTGACCTCCTCCCTAACCTCCATAGAGCCTTATATCTATCTATTCTCAGCTGAAGGTTGGCTTTCTGGGGAGATTCCTGTATAATAGGCAGAATATAATAAAGTACTTGGCTTGAACCCTACGTGTGTGCATCTGATTGTCTTCTGCTTGAGAGTAGTAAATGTCTCTGTGTTTTATAACTTCTCCACCCTTGCTCCTTGAATATCTTTTTCCAAGCTGCAGACCCACAAGTAGCTGATAGAATGACCTGCATGCCAAATAAATGCAAGATATTGTGACGATGGAGATCATCCAGTCCTGGGTTGTCCCAAAGGTGCTTTTTTTCAAGAGGCAACTGGACTTTCTGGTTTTTCCTTTGAAGATGTTTCGCTTCTCATCCAAGGAGCTTCTTCAGCTCTGACTGGATGGTGGGGAACGGAGCTGAAGAAGTCAGAGCTGAAGGAGCTTCTTGGAGGAGAAGCGAAACATCTTCAAAAGAAAAACCAGAAAGTCCAGTTGCCTCTTGAAAAAAGCACCTTTGGGACAAGAAAGTTTTCTGTTCCACTGCCCATCTACTCCACTTTCAGGGGCTCTGGCTCTAGACAGGAAGTTTGGGTGGGATGCAAAGGATGGATAAAAGCTACAACTCCAGCCTTCACTTTCCTACCTCAATTGATTCAGCAATCGTGTTCTCGCTGTCTTTACTTACGTCTCATTATGCTTACGGCTTCTAGTCCTGCCTGTTTAATTAGAGTCACATTCTCCCTTCCCCTTCTAACATTCCTCCCCACCTCCCAAAATTAATTTGGTTGCAGATCACAGCTCCCTTAAATGTTCTACCGTTTTCAATTAAGGCTGGTCTGCTGGGAATTATTCCCAAAGGTGGACAATAGCAGATGTGATCCATCTCGGTTTAATGAAATGCTAATTTCTGCAGGCAAGAATAGTATTTCAGTCTGTATGACTTGGCAGCAAGGGTTGGCTGGTCTAAAAATCTGCTCTTGGCTTATGTCTGGTTGCCATTTTGAGGGCCCTCTCACACCACTGCAAGGTTACACACACGCACACTCCAAAAGAAGCTACCAAAGCCGCATGCATCCATAGAGCGTCTACCACTAAGTAACAGCCTGCTTGTAACTGCTGCAGTGTAAGACATGATGTATCCTGTATGCTAACCAGGTGGTCCTTTGGTGTCCTCTTGTGGGAGATCTTCACCCTGGGGGGCTCTCCGTACCCAGGAGTGCCGGTGGAGGAGCTGTTCAAACTGCTGAAAGAAGGGCATCGGATGGACAAACCCAGCAATTGCACCAATGAACTGTGAGTGCCCAGTTGGGTGGGTGATTTATCTGTTTAGGATGATGATGAAGATGATATCCATTCAGTCATATCCAGCTCTTGGCAGACTCTATGGGCCAGGTCTCTCCACCTCTTCCAATTGTCATCTCATAAAACATTCCTATACCTGTTTTAGTAGTTGCCATAAAAAGAGGGGGAAAGCGAAAGTACATTACAATTCTTATCTTTAAAATGGGCCGCCAACCTTTTGGACCTCAGGGACCACCAAACTCATAATTTTAAATCCCGCGGACCAGAGACCCTGGGAAAATCCCCCCCAAAAAAGTCTGCAGGAAAATTCCCCACCCCATTTTCCTACTGATTGATCATTCTTTATTTGGGATTGGAGAATACCGTCTCCAGCTCCGTTCTCAAGGAGAGAGAGAGAGTGGGGGGGGAGAGAGAGAGGAGAGAGGAGAGGAGAGGAGTGGAGAGGAGAAGAGAAGAGGAGAAGAGAAGAGAAGAGAAGAGAAGAGAAGAGAAGAGAAGAGAAGAGAAGAGAGAGACTTGGCTTCATGTGAGGAAAGCAGCAGAAGTCTTTCTTTCTCTTCCCCAAACTCCACCAGAAATGAGTCTTTGTGAGACTTGTCGTGCCGGCGCAGCCTCTTGGAGCAGGAGGCCTTGCAGGGTCCCAAAGACTCATTTCTGGCAGAGTTTGGGGGAGAAAAAGAAAGACTTTTTCTGCTTTCCTTGTGTGCAGCCAAAAGCAAAAGAAGAAAGAAGCAGAAAGAAGCAGCCCAGTGGCCAGACAAGGCATGTGGGGAGAGTGGGGCAAATTCCGCCCCCCCCCTTTCTCCCCTCACTACCTCGTGTTGTTCACAATGTGAGTGATGCAAGACTTGTGTTCCCATGAGCCATGTGGGTGGCACAGCCTTGTGTTCCCATGCAGCCTGGATTAATTGCTTTGGGGCAACATTTCTCTGCGGGACCACCAAAATTTTCTCATCGACCACCAGTGGTCCTCCGCCCACTGGTTGGAGACCACTGCTTTAAAAGATTGTAATTAAAATACCAGAGTTTTTGCCTGTGGATATATTTAATTGGAGAACATGAATGATGACACCCAGCCGGCGAAGGCGCTCAATTGAAGAATCTGGTTTATGAGACACGCAGGGAGGAGGTGGGGAAACAGGGTCACAAGTGAACTGTAAATTACACATGCCAGAGTTGGCTTCATACAGGGCAGTGCCAGTATGTCGCCTCTAATGAATCCTTTGAAGTTTATTGAAGTTTGGCTCAAGAATCATGATTTAATTAGAGCGATTGCTGGAATCCTGACACCAATCTTGCATTAGTCCTTTGAATTTTTGTACAGTGGTTAAAAACGCTGAGCTTACCAACTGGAAAGCTGACAGGTCGGGTTTGAGACCTGAACATTTCATGAGGGGATGAACTCCCGTTCCTTGCTCCAGCTCCTGCCCACCTAACACCTAACAGATAAATAAGTACCACTTCATTGGAAAGGTACAACCCTCTGGGCACTTCAGCATATAGTCATGCTGGCCACATTACCACAGATAACATCTTTGGACAACAGAGATGAGCACCACCCCCCTAGAGTCGGGCATGACTGGGCAAAGGAAACCTTTATTTAACATATGGCAATGTTACATTAGCCAGGAGAGTATAGCATGAGTACAAAGTAGTTGTTTGCTTTCTAATAATTGCTAGTCCATTCAGTTCATGCTCGTGCACCACAGGAGTCAGACTTGGAGGTTCAACAACATTCTGTAGCGTCATCCAGGACTTTCTCCCTCCACCGATGCTGCCTCACAGTTGGGCATTGCAGTGGGAAAGGTCCAGCACTACCATACAAAATGCCATTATTTTCTCACCAAAGTGGTACCTATTTATCTGCTCGCATTTGCTTGCTTTCAAACTGCTAGGTTGGCAGGAGCTGAGGCAAGTGACGGGAGCTCATTCTGTCATGCGATACTGGGGCTCGAACTGTCATGCAATACTGGGGCTCGAGTACAGACCTTCTCCAGCATTTTTAAGATACTGAACCACCTCGCCTCTAGTTACCATATTTTTCAGAGTATAAGACGCTCCGAAGTATAAGACGCACCTAGCTTTTGGGGAGAAAAACGAGAAAAAAAAATCTGCCTCTGGCTCTTTACAGCAAACAGCCTGTTTCAGCTACAGCACAGCCTGGTTAGCGCAAGCAGCTGATTGTCAGTTGGATCAAGCACCTGAAGATCAGCTGTTTCAAGCTATAGGGATTGCCATAGCCTATTACCGCCTACACGCACCCCATTTTCAGCCTCTGCATCTGGCTTTCAGCCTCCGCACACTCCATTTTTGGCCTGTTCCAGGCAGCAGGGATCAAAATGGGTGGAAAATGGGTCGCGCAGAGGCCAAAAACAGGGCACACAGAGGCCAAAAATGGGATACCGAGGCCAAAAATTGGGCACATGGAGGTGGCAATAGGCTGTGGCAATCTCTGCAGCCTGAAACAGCTGATCATTGGGAAGCCAATCCAACTGACAACCAGCTGCTTGTGCTAATCAGGCTGTTCTAAAACTGAACAGACTGTTTGCTGCAAGGAGGCAAATTGCTGGGAGGCAGAGGCCGAAGGCCAGTGGGTGAGGTGGGGCTTCATAAACATTTGCTGTATAAGAGGCACAGATATTTCCACCCACTTTTGGTGGTGGAAAAAGTGCATTTTATACTCCGAAAAATGCGCTAAATGGCTGATGGCTTGCATGCCCAGTTTGCAAAGACACTCAACAGCCCTGGCATTCGGCAAAAGAATGTTTGCAGCTCCACAAACTATGCTCAGCTTCTCCCAAAATGCCATGGCCCTGAAAAGACCCCCCAAAAAAGAAGACAGTTTTTTTTGAATGTTTATGAAAAATGTAAATCAATTTTTCACTGCTCCTCGGCTCAGAGGTCTCTTTTTACTGCTTCAATGGATGGAAACTAATGAAGGAGAGAACCAGCCCAGGAAATCAGTTTGGTTCTCTCCTTGATTAGGAGAGGAAGAAATAAAGAGAGATTTCTTGACAGCAGGAACAATTAATCAGTGGAATGACTTACCTCCAGAAGTTGTGAATGCTCCAACACCGGAGGATTTTAAGAAGCGATTGGACAACCTTTTGTCTGAAATGGTATAGGGTTTCCTGCCTGAGCAGGGGCTGGACTAGAAGACCTTCAGCGTCCCATCCAGCTCTGTTATTCTGTTATTCTATTCTGCTTCATCTTCCCATTGGACAGCGATCCACAGCAGGATGGCGTCATTTGCAAAGGGAGCTTTGGCCAACGTCTTCTTGGCAGACTCCGAGGTCAGCCTGTTGCGAACACAAGTTCCTTTGAGATGCTGCCAAGTTTGAGAAAAACCCCATCAAATTCAAGAGACCAGGTGTAACTTCGCAGGATACCTGCTGACTGGCCGAGATGGAGGATGCTTGATGGTCAGGGTTGCTCTTTTCCCAGCACCTGTGAAAGCCAGGTGTAATTCTACATGGAGCTTTTCTATTTTTCTCAGCAGGAAAAGTTTCGCAAATTGAATTAGACCAAGGCCATTTTTTTTTCCTAATTCAGGATTGGACCACATTTATTTTCCAGATTGTCCCAACTAATTCCGCTAATGGAGGTTATCGATTAATTTTACTTAATTTATTCCTTCTAGGCACTGCCCAGCTCTGAACTGACTCAGGTGGTGGCAATCAAACCAATTAGATTAAAAACACAATATAATAGTTATGAAAAACATTTAAAATAAGGGTCTTCTCCCCATCCCAATGTTTAACAGCTCAACAGGCAGGAAAACTTGTCATCCCCACAAATAATATCTTCCACAAATAAGCGTGGCTGGTAGACAGGAGAAAATCTCTCAGAGGAGTACTAGATTCCAACAATATGACATCAGTTTGTGTGGTTTTTTTTTTTAATCTTATCTCTGGCCAATATAACTAAAATAATTTAATGTTATTAAATAAAATGAATAATGTTTATTGTCTATAGTTTTTTTGAAAAAATATGTAAGTCACCCAGAGTTACCTCATTGTTGAGATAGGCAGCCTATACATTTAATTAACAAATAATGGATCTTTTAAAGAAAAATACAGTTTAAAACGATAATTAGTTATTCCACCAAAGGCTAATGGAAGGCAAAAAAAAGGGGGTGGAATCTTTAAAAATGAATTATAAATTATTGTAAATTATGTCTTCAATTGGAATCGTAAGTGTTGCATAGTTGGATGGACACATGCATGATTTGGTATTTTCAGGCAGTTCTTCCCCTTTAAATCATTGTTCTCAAGTTGGGGTGTTTTTAATGTGAGATGTTAGGTCATATGATGGTACCCAAGTATAAAAAAATTGCCAACTCCTGGAATTGGTGGTTTTCTCTAGTGGGTCTAGGACAGCTTGCTGTGGGATAATTCCATGCAGGAGAACTCAATGTGATAAATGTTATTCGCCACTGTTTCTTCAACATTATTTGACATTATATGAGCCATGGTGGCACAGTGGTACTGCAGGCTACTTCTGCTGGCTGCCGGCTGCCTGCAATTTGGCAGTTCAAATCTTACCAGGCTCAAGATTGACTCAGCCTTCCATCCTTCCGAGATGGGTAAAACGAGGACCCAAATTGTTGAGGGCAATATGCTGACTCTGTAAACCACTTAGAGAGAGCTGTAAAAGCACTGTAAAATGGTATATAAATCTAAGTGTCAACTAAAAAAATATTTCTTTTGGTCTTTTTAGTTGCCGGCAGAAAGGGAGTGGGGGAAAGCAGTGCATTCCTCAAATGCTTCAGATAATTGCTAGGCAGCTGAAGCTGTTGGCACGCAAGATTATTACTGAAGAGTATGATTGATGACTCTTGGCTATGGATGTGTCCTATTGGAGAATATATATCCAGGGGTGGTGGGAAGACCAGGGTCAAGGGGGAAATGAATGATGTATCTTAGTGTCGGCTACACCCAGGTAGCGCCAACATGGTCATTCCCAATAAATCTTTTTTTATTTTACTCTGAGAGATGCGGCTAAAGACTTATGATTTGAATAGGGGTAGATTTGTCGGAGCCCTGACACTAAGTGCCATTGCTATTATTTCCATTTTTTGTCAACGGAAATAATGAAGAAACAGTGGCAGATAACATTTATCGCGTTAAATTATACCACGTGGAATGATCCCAGGGTGATTTGACCATGGTGAGCTGTCTCATGGCGATTGTCCATGGCAAAATAGATGCAGCGAGATAGCTGTGGTGAGTTCCCCCATTCCTCTCTGTTTTTAACAGCGTAGATGCAGGCACATTAACTGTTCTCTGTTCTCAGGTACATGATGATGCGGGATTGCTGGCACGCTGTTCCATCCCAACGGCCGACATTTAAGCAGCTGGTCGAAGACTTAGATAGGATTGTGGCCATGACCTCAAACCAGGTAAAAGACCCCCAAAGTCCATGTTGCCCTAAATAGGCTGCTGAGAAGCCTTCGCTGCTTTCTTATTGGGGGAGGGGTAGGTAGATAGATTGGCAAATAGTTAGGGCAGTGGAAAATCACAAGCAGGAGGGGCAAATTATCTGAGATGTTAGGAAGGTTGCTGTAGTTTTAAAATTAAGGTATGTGACCATGATAAAAGACAAATTACATGTTTTGTATATGTTTGTCTCATGTAGCAGGAGATTGTCTCCTTGTTTTTTTACCATAAAGCCAGAGGGGTCTGGAGCTAAAACAGTTGCCCGAAGTTTGCAATTAGCTTTATTCTGGATTAAGTAGATTATCCAAAGCTAGATACTGTCACTGTTCCAAGTAACAAACTCCAACCCAATAAACTCTGAGACAAGCATTTTCTCAAAGTTCCATTTTATTAGAATTGTCCTATTGACACATCTGGGAAAACCCGAATCTGAGAAGTACCAGGTTTTTCCTTCCCAAAAGAGAAATCGAAAGATCCATCCCCTGCGTCCACCAGTCCCTCACATGGCCCAATCAAATGTTCATCCCAACTGGAGACATTCCTCCAGTCACTCCCCTCCAGGTGCAGGACAACATGTCCTTGACTCTCTGAGAAAGAATGTTGTTGTGTCTAATCTTCTACCCCCACTATGAAATCCCCCCTCCCAAATTCCCAGGCACTAAAATGTGGCCGCGTGGAAGCTCTTAAGTAAAATATGGCTTCCAAAGCTAACAGATACTCAGATCCAACTTCATCACTATTGGGAGTACTTTACACTCAGTCCCTGAATGGAAAAGTAGAAATTCCAGTCCATACATACCATTGGATGAACAATTTTAGGCACTATTGGCCCAACTACATTGGCCAATGAATTCCTAAATAAACAGAAAGTGACACAACCTCTGTATGGTACAGAGCTAAACAGAACATAGCCATGGTTTTCATATTTTTAGTCTGTAAATACCAACAAAACATAAGTATGTGTTCACATCTGCAGTTGTCCAGTTGAGTTTTGTACTGTGGGGGCCCTTGATGCTCTCTGAACTTAGTGGTTTTCTTGCAGATGTTTAATTACCCAAACTAGGTAAGAAATGCTAGCACTGATGATCCAGAAGTTGAGTTAGGGCAACTGGACTGCTCTTCTTTTTTTCTTTTTGTTTGCTTGTTTGTTTGAAACATTTCGCTCTTCATCCAGGGAGCTTCTTCAGTCTTGGATAAGCAGCGAAAAATTTCAAACCAAAAAAAGAAGAAGAAGAAGAAAAGAAATCTAGTTGCCATAACTCAAACTTCCATATAATTCTATGTGGATGACTGAGAATCTTCATCAACATAGAGCACTGATGATGTTACCTAGTTTGATAATGAAAAGGTTGAAAGAAAACCCAAGTTTCGAGAGCATCAAGGCTCTGCAGTTGAACCCTGAGCTACAAATTCCCTCTTCCATTGTTGACTTTTGTACCTTCTTCAAGAAAAATGACACCAGCTTCATTTTAGTTAGGAAGTCATGGAAACTTACCTAGTTATCCCTACAGTTGCCGCTGGGAGATCCACCCGAGCAAACTTAATGTTAGTGACCAGTTCCCCATTTCTCTATGTTCATCTGAGTTTGTCTCCAAGACTCTTACGCCAACTTGAGAAGAGCACTAGACATTGTTCTCACAATCCTCTCCTTCTCTTTTAGGAATACCTGGACCTTTCTCTCCCACTGGACCAGTATTCTCCCAGTTTTCCAGACACTCGCAGTTCCACCTGCTCATCTGGAGAGGACTCCGTTTTCTCCCATGATCCCCTCCCTGACGAACCTTGTCTTCCCAAGCATCCACCTCACCTTGCCAACGGTGGGCTCAAAAGGCGCTGATGCCGCCAGCATCTGGGGGACCCTTCTGTGCGTACGAGTGTGGAGCGTGGGTGTCCGCGAATGAACGGGTGTGCGTATGTGTGCACAGTCTCCCTCCAGCTGGGCTGGAGGGGGAAGGACCACCGGAGGAACAGTGAAAAAAAACGTCCATTCCAAGCAACCCAGCCTACTCATCATAATCACCTTCTTCTTCTTCTTCAGTACACTTCCATCTCTTGCAAGCCTTAAGCCTTCTGAAGAGCTGCTCATACCTTGTGATCTGGAGTGGGAAGCAGGGTCTTAAACAGCAGCAGAAAGGAGATTCTGGAGCAGAGGGGTGAAGAACATTCCCGTGAAGGGTGGAAGTCCTTTCTTTTTCCCGTTCATAAACCCAAGCTCTGCTGCAACCTGTGAGAACTCAGAAAGCAAAAATCAAAGCTGCCATGCATGAGATGCTACCTGGGGGGGGAAACATCTTCAGCCTCCCCTGTTCGAGGCTCTGTTGCTGTCTCATCCACAAGTGGAGTCCACTCCCACGATAACCTCCTAATTCTGGGAGCTATGCAGCCCAACATTCTGCAGGTTGAACAGAGAGGTGCCTGTTCCTGAGGTGTCTTACGAAAGCACCGTCCACTGGTACTTGGTTGACCAAACCTGAAAGTGATCTTACCACATCATACATCCATCATACACAGCTCTCTGGCCTAAAATTTAAAGGAGGCAGCCCCAAGGATCCCAGGGCTTGGACATTTTCAGACAAAACCAAGGAAATTAAGAGAAAACTTTTGTACATAGCTGCCACAAAATGTATAAATATTAATTATATATTTACATGGTCATTTTTTTTAATGGTGGTTACCAGAGAGAATATCACCTTGATAGTCAGTTTACTAGTGACTGGTAGGTATCAGTTGCTATAAAAGAAAACCCCCAAACAAATCATATATTTTGCTACTTCTGCTGGTTTTGCTTTTTGTTTTGTTTTATTTTTATTTTAAATTATGTTCTAAAACTTTTTATTTTCAGTTTAGGTACTTCAATAAAGATTGCTGCTTCGGTTTTATATGGGATTATATCAAACGGGCGAGTTTGTGGGTAATCAAGATTTTGGGGGGAGGGATTTGAAACCTTCCCCATCTCCTGTATGTACCTGCTCACCTGTGCTTCAGGCCCCTCTAGAACCAGAGTCCCTGTCCCTAAATCCCTTTGCTCACTCCCGTGCTGTTAAGATAGAGCGAGGGTCTTCAAACTTGGCAAGTTTAAGACTTGTGGACGTCAACTCCCAAAATTCCTGAGCTGACATGACTGGAGGAAGAATTCTGGGAGTTGACGTCCACAAGTCTTAAAGCTGTCGAGTTTGAAGACCCCTGAGATAGAGTGATGCCATCCATCATGTTAGGCCTGAAGGTTCCTAACTTAGTAAATTTTAACAAGACTAGGTGCTGGTCTTTACCAATGGCCCATCTCCCATTTTCATACTGAGGGAACCAAGTTTTGTCCAGACAACACATGGACAAATTCTCCCAGCAGATTGTGCTAGATTGGCAGCTTTGACTAAGCACAGAACATCCTCAATGTACGACCACTATGGAATCCAACATCTCCATTGCTATCTAAGACAGTTGTTAAGTGAGGTTTGTCCCCCATTATAGGACCTTTCTTTGCCCAGCTGTTAAGAGAATAATTGCAGTTAAGTTAGTAGCGCAGTTGTGAAGTTGATCCAGCTTCCCCGTTGACTTTTGTTGTCTCAGAAGGTCACAAAAGGGGATCACGTGACCACAAGACACTACAACCGTCACTAGTACATGCCAGTTGCCAAGCATCTGAATTTGGATCATGTGACCACAAGGAAGATGCCACTGGCGGTGGGGAAAATGGCCATCATTCACCTTTTTCAGTGTTGTAACTTCAAACTGTCGTTAAATGGATGGCTGTAAGTTGAGGACTTCCTGTAACTCTCCTCCTGGGTTAATGTCAAAGAACCCTAGTGAGTGGCTTATCTAAAACTGCAGGTGTGATGACCTGGGGGGTGACATCAAAATAACAAAGTCACAAAAAGTCGAATAAATTCCCTTTAATGCCTCCAACTTGGGCCGCAATGTCCGATTATCAGACTCTTCCAAAAACAATCTACGAAGGAAAGAAATGCAGTCCGAACCCAAAGTAAAGATAATTAGAAATTAAAAAAACCCAACACAAACCACAGTGAAGTAATTAGCATGGCAGGCCAGGATGATAAATTGTAGACTTCCAACAGATAACGCAGCACCCACAGTTGGGAGGACGCCAAAACCCAGATAAGCCTCGACCAAGAAAATGCACGCTCTGCTTTGAGCAAGGTGCTGTGTGCAAACACCCCACTTATATCCTGTTCTTCCAGCTGCAACTAATGAAGGGAATCAGGGCCTTTTTCTTCCCCTTAACCCACATTGCTCCCTTCTCCGTTCCTCCCTGCGTGCTCTAAGATGAAGAGGTGGCAGCCCTGGGTCTTCCTCTGAATGCCCAGCCAGACTGTGCTCTTCCCCCGTTTCTTCCACAGTCACCAGAGCTACACTCCCACCCCCTGTCAGCTGCTCAATCTGCCCCTCAGAATCAGACTCCAACAAGGGCATGACAACAGGGACCTTCCAACGGTTTGCTTTTCATTTTCTGAATTTCTGTCTCTGTTTTTCCTTATAAGAATGATCTAACCTAGCCAAGTGCTTGATAATTACCCAGTTGTTGTTGTTTTTCAAGGAGTAATATTGGCTTCTTCAGGAGGTAGGAGTTCCCCAACCTGCAACTCTCATCCTTGGTGCTTCTTTTAGTCTTCCTCTTCCATTTCTTTACAGCTAGTCCTCGACTTAATGACCACAATGGGGCCCAACATTTCCATTGTTAAGTGAGACCTTTGTTAAGTCAGTCTTGCCCTCCCTTTGCAACTTATCTTGCTACGGTTAAGTGAATCTGGCTCCCCTCATTGACTTTGTTCCTTGAAAGGTTGCAAAAGAGGATCACATAACCCATAAGACACTGCAACGGTCACAAGTATGAACCAGTTGCCAAGCATCTGAACTTCGATCACAAGATCATGGGGCTGCTACAAAGGTCGTAATTGTGAAAAATTGTCATTGGTCACTTTTTTGTCCAGTGCCGTTGCAACTTTGAATGGTCATTAAATGAATTGTTGTAAGTTGAGGACTACCTGTATTTGGGCATAGGAAAAAACATTTAAATGATTTGTCTCTATCCTCATTTCCTCTTTAAAAAAAAACAACAACTGGGGGCCATGTCAGAACTCAAGTCTTAGAGGAGAAGGGGCTTCTCCCAAGTTGTGAGAAAAATGGCCACTTCCTTTTCTTCAAACACCACTACATTATTCCAACTACTACTGTATTTTCCAAAAAAGAAGACCTAACCGGAAAATAAGCCCTAGTGTGATTTTCCAGGATGCTTGTAATATAAACCCTTCCCTAAAAATAAGCCCCAGCTAAGATAATCAGCTAGACCAGTGGTCCCCAAACTTGGCAACTTTAAGTCTTGTGGACTCAACTCCCAGAATTCTGGGACTTGAAGTCCACAAGTCTTAAACGTGCCAAGTTTGGAGACCTCTGAGCTAGACAGACACTATCTCCAAAAATAAGACCTAATCAGACAATAAGCCCTAACGCATTTTTTGGAGCAAAAATTCATATAACACCCTATATTTTCCAGGGAAATACAGTAACAAGCCTGTACACAAATTTTGCTATGTGAAGTATTACTTGCTTTGAACTTGCCTACTAGTACTTTATTCCTGGGGTGTGTCCTTTTTGACCCATTCTGTGGATGCCGGTGTCCAATTACACCTTCTCTGCAGAATCAAAGTAAGTCAACTCTTAACACTCATACAGTACACATAGTCCTCGATTTAGAACAAAGGTCTTGAAACTTGGCAACTTTAAGACTTGTGGACTTCAACTCCCAGTTTGGGGACCCCTGATTTAGAATAATTCATTTAGTGACCATTCGAAGTCACAATGTCACTGAAAAAAGGGACTTACGACCATTTTTCACACTTAAAATGGCCATTGCAATATCCTCGTGGTCATGTGACCAAGATTTGGACGCTTGGCAACTGGTTCATATTTATGACAGTTGAAGTATCACAGGACTCCCTTTTGCTGACAAGCTTAGTCAATGGGGAAGCCAGATTCATTTAACAACTGGGTTATGAACAACTGTAATGATTCACTTAACAACCATGGCAAGAAAAGTCATAAAATGGGGAAAAACTCAATATATGTCTCTCTTAGCAGCATACATTTCAACTATGGTTGTAAGTTAAGGTCTACCTGTGTTCTCAAGTTCTTTCCTTTCTTCCTACCATCGTAAAGGCATGAATCCCTGGTACCCACCAAATCTTTTGGGACTGCTGCTCCCAGAATTCCCTAGCCAACATTGTCCTGGAGGATTCTGGGAGTTGCACCCCCATATATCTGGCGTCGTGTTTCAATGTAACCTAAATCCACCATCATTCATCCTATACTCGGAAGCTTGTCCTGCCTTTGTATGGAATCAGATGAATTGCGTTTTTAAACATTTCTGTATCAGATTTGGAAGTCTTGTAATTTATTTTTCAAAGGAAATAATTTTAATTGTTGAGAGTCCTGGAACTCTCTTGTTGCCTCCCTTTGTGTGCCTTTTTTTTCCAGAATCGATGGCAAATTGGAAAATAAATCATACATTTATGTCCACTTCAATATCTTTTCTTTGGTGGCTGGAATGTCTGCATTTCAACCTAGAGCAGTGATGGAGAAACTTTCTGGCTCTGAGTGCCCAAACCGGAACACACATCCATGTATGTGCACTTGCACAGGGTGGAGTGCTGGAAGCCTGAAGATCAGCTGGCCGGTGTGCGCATGCCTGGTTTTTGGCTGTTTTTGGCCATTTTCAGGCTGTTTTCAGGCCATTTTTTGCCTGGAAACAGCCCCAAAACCAGCCTGGTTTTTTTGGCCATTTTGGGGTTCATTTTTGGATGTTTTTCAGGCCTGTTTTGGGGCTGTTTTCATGATGTTTTGGGGCCTGAAAATGGCCCGAAAATGGCCTGAAAAGCAGCCTATTTTGGGGGCCATTTTCTAGCATTCTGGCGGTTGCAAAGACCAGCTGGACGGCATGCAAGTGTGTGCCAGAAACCAGAAGAACAGCTGGCAACGGTGTGTGTGCCCACAGAGGTTCGCCATCACGGGCCTAGAGATCTGACAGGGTTAAGTTTGCAGGGGCTTGAAAAGCTGACAGGAACATGAATTTTCTATGTGCATTCTTCTTTTTTAGAAAATATTCCAGAACATTAATGATCTGTTTTACACAGTGGCGGATTAAGGCTCACTGGTGCCCTAAGCACTGACAAATCTTGGTGTATATACTGTACAAACGAAACCAAACTTAGGCTACATAAACGTTTTTGTGGTGCCTCCTTTGGGCCTAGTGCCCTACGCATGGGCTTAGTCTGCTTAATGGGTAATATACCACTGGTCTGACATATGAAACGAGTCCCCAGAGAAAGTCAGTCAATCCATTGCAGCGAACATAACAGGCAGAAGTCTTTAAGCCAGAGAGTTTCACACAGGCAGGTTGTGCTGTTAAAGAATTAAGTATCAAAGTCACAAGGCAGCACATAGAAGCTGCACAACTACTAGCTTTCTATGGCTAAATTCAGCTTCCGATTGCAATTCCCAGAGCCCCAAAGTTGGGTCGACAAAATCAGAAATGAGGAGGTGATAAGCCGCCTGCGAAAGCCAAGGAAAAGCATCAAAACGATTAAAAAGTGAAAGTTAAGAATATTTCGGACATGGGATGCAATGCGATGCGATGCCTGGAAAAATAGGGCATCATTTTCTGTTTTTTTTTTAAAGAATAGAATAGAATTCTTTATTGCAACTGGTAGGCCGGGGACCACTGGTGGTCCGCGAGACAATTTTGGTGGTCCACAGAGAAATGTCCCCCCAAAGCAATGAATCCAGGCTGTGGGGGAACAAAAGGCTGTGCCACCCACATGGCCCTCCCACCTGCTGGTCCCCATCCTTTGGCCAAGCACAAACCTTACCTTGAGTAGAGCCATGCGAGCTGGAACTGGAAGGTGAGACCAATGGCGTGGGAGGGAAATCTACCCCAGGGTGGCTTCCTGACGTTGGTGGGAAAGTCAGTCCCATATTCCAGAGCTGCATGGGTCACAGGACTGGCCCTTTGGTCATCCTGGAGCAGCTCCTCCAGTCCATGGCAGGCCGATGCACCTGGGTGGAGGAGCAGCTGCTCCAGGATGACCAAAGGGCCAGTCCTGTGACTATTACAGCTCTGGAATAGGGGGCCGACTTTCCCACCAACGTCAGCAAGCCACCATCAGTCAAAATTCATATTAGTGGTCCGCAGGATTTAAAATTATGAGTTTGGTGGTCCCTGAGGTCCAAAAGGTTGGAGACCCCTGCTTTATTGGCCAAGTGTGATTGGACGTTTGTTTTGGTACAAATGCTCTCAGTGTTCATAAAAGAAAAAGGAAAAAAATGCATTCATCAAGAATCATAGGTATTATACTTAATAGTAGTCAAAGGGTACAAATAAGCAATCAAATCATACTAGGAAACAATGATAAGTGATAGAATCAAAGCAAATTATACTAGTAAACAGTCATTTTTAAAAAATCATAAGGATACAAGCAACAAAGTTACATTTATGCAGTAATAAGTAGGAGGAGATGGGTGAAAGGAAGGATGGGAAGATTAATAGTAATAGTAATGCAGACTTAGTAAATTGTTTGACAGTATTAAGGGAATTATTTGTTTAGCAGAGTGATGGCGTTCGCGAAATCCTTCACTTAATCCTCCAGGGAAAGACTGAAGGCAAATGAGAAGAAGGACATCACAGCTTCAAAATCTAAAGGACCCGTTTGGACAAAACTCAGCAGCCCTTTTTCATGCAGCTGTTGATAAAAATAGGATCGCCATTGTCCAATGACAGATATGGCACAAAAAGGAGGAGGAGGAGAGGTGGTCACCTAAAATAGTGTTTTTCTCTCTCCCAACAACTTGAAGCAACACTGGCTTAGAGAATGGTAGCAACAAAAAAACAGGAAAACCCTTGGAACATTAGCCTGATACAGTCATCTTGGAGAGCATAGATGTTTCCCCCTGCTGGGAAGACTGTCTGGGTACATAACATAATTATTGTTGCTCATCTTGTTCATCTAAATTAAAATATTGTTTCCGGAAGCAGATCCTATTGGGGGGAGCGTGAGAACCATTTTGGACCATGGTCTAAATCAGGCTGCCCATGTAGAACAGAATACAGACTAACAGAGTTGGAAGGGACTTTAGAGGTCTTGTAATCCAACCTCCTTTGCGTGTGTTGCAAAGGTCTTCTTCAGCCAAGAAGGAGACCTTTCCAGTTCACAGAAGAAAAGGGGAGAAAAAAATCAGATCTTTCGAATGCAGAGCGTAGCCATTTCTGGACTTCCTTGGCTTAGTTGCTTTGGGGGTGACTTTTCTCTGTGGACCACCAATATTTTCTCGCAGACCACCAGTGGTCCCTGGCCCACTGGTTGGCAACCACTGTTCTAGACCACCCATCTCCCTCAAGATTAAACAGCCCAGTTGTCAGAGTCCGAGTGAATTCTCAGTGCATGATTCCAGGCAGCTAACAAAACAAAATAAACCTGTAGAAATGATAATTCACACCAATATGGATAGCAAATGATTAAAACCAACTCACATCTCAAACACACACACACAGAGAGAGAAATCACAGTTATCACAACCAAGAAACTGACTTGTCCCGATGACAAGATCAGGTGTTTCAGGCCTCGTGAAAGGTCAGGGTGAGTCTAATCATAAGGATGTTCCAGAGGGCAGACAACATGACAAGAGAAGGTTTTGTTCCTAGATTCTGACAGATGGGACTGACAGATGGGACCTGGAGCATGCCTCTCCTGCCAGATCTAACAGACACCACTGGGGAAATAACCTGCCCCCAAGCCATGAAGGCTAGTTTAAAGGTATCTATCCACCATGCCTAGAGTTATATCCAGAAGTCTACCAATAGCCAATACCACTCATGGAACATGTGCCAAATGACAAGCACCCATAACTGCCCACATCGCTGTATTTTGCATCAGCAGAAGCTTCCAAATTCTCTTCAAGAGGTCTCGTGTTGAGTACCTTTTGTGTGTGTGTGTGTGTGTGTGTGTGTGTGTGTGTGTTTATGTGTATGTGTGTGTGTGTAGATAGACAGACAGACAGACAGACTTCCGGCTTTGCTTGCTCCGCTTCTCCAACATGCCACTGTGGCCGTCAGCGATTGTCACGCGTGATGTCACACATACGCAATAAGGACTGAGAGTACGGCCCACTTTGGGAACCACTGCTATAGAGCCCTGCACACCAGAACAACTAGACACAAGGACAGTTTTTTCCCAAACGCCATCACTCTGCAAAACAAATAATTCCCTCAACCCTGTCCAACTATTTATAAAGTCTGCAATATTATTATTATTAATCTTTTCATTACTCCTTATCACTCATCCCGTCCCACTTGTGACTGTATGACTGTAACTTTGTCGCTTGTATCCTTACTATTTATATTGACTGTTTCCTAGTATGATTTGATTGCTTATTGTACCCTATGACTATTATTAAGTGTTGTACATTATGATTCTTGACTCTTGACAAATGTATCTTTTCTGTTATGGACACTGAGAGCATTCGCACCAAGACAAATTCCTTGTGTGTCCAATCACACTTGGGCAATAAAGAATTCTATTCTATTCTGTTCTGTTCTATTCTATTCTATTCTATTCTATTCTATTCTATTCTATTCTATTCTATTCCATTCCATTCCATTCCATTCCATTCCATTCTGAGAGCTAGCCAACCTAACTCATGCTTCCTATTCATGTTCTGCAGAAGAATTTGAGGCTGCTCGGTCACTTCTAACTCTCTGGTTGTTTCAGCAAATACAATAAAAAAGGAAAAAAAGAAACAAGCCATAGTTATGGGCCATGAGAGCCAGATGTTTTGGCATTGCTCTGTGCGTTGTCTTTATCTTATGAAATAGCTTCATTTCAGGGACAGCTGGTCTCTAGTAACATCCTGAAATGTGACCAATTGAGCATGTAACTTTAATTGCCTTCCTGCTGGACTCGGAGGCATAATCTGTCCCTGGGTAGGGAACTGTACACTCACATCCCTTGGGGATAAAGATAGTTAAAAACGGACAGATCTCAGCTGGTTCCTTCCCATTTCATTTCTTCCTGGCCATTTTTGTCACGTAGATGTTTTATGGTTTCTGTCACTGCACAGCTAGAGCTAGTTCTTGAGTCACAAGAGCCTTCTTGACCAAGACAAGATGCTTCTTCCACTGTCATCCACTTGTAAGTTGACTCATCTCTCTGGAAGCTTTGAAATCCACCAAGCTCCAGAGGTACCTTTAGAATAACAGACCGCAGCTGCTTCTGCCTCTCACAAAACCCCAAAGCATTCTTTTTTTCTCCTAAAATTGCTTTCCAGAATGCGTATAATTTCTACCAGTTCCATAGGCACAGATAGCCTTGGCACGAACAAGATGGCGCAGTGGTTAGAATGCAATATTGTAGACTAACTGTGCCGACTGCCAGCAGTTTGTTCCTGAACTGCTCAAGGTTGATTCGACCTTCCATCCTTCCAAGGTTGGTAAAACGAGGACCTAGATTGTTGGGGACAATAAGCTGAGTCTGTAAATGGCTTAGAGAGGGATGTAAAGCACTGTGAAGTGGTATATAACTCTGAGTGCTGTGTGTTCTGACCCAGACTCAAAAGACAACCTACCAAGTTAGCCCTGCGTGTCTCCATGGGAGTCTGACAACCAAGGAGAATACAAGCTCAAATTCAAATCCCAACAGAGGGTATAAAACCCAGGCACTCTCAGCATCTCAGCCCTTCCTTCTCTTTTCCTTCTTTGGAGCATGTGTTCATCCTTCTTTGGAGCTCCAAGCCATGTGGTCCTGCTGTCCACCATTAAACCATCTTTCCAAGCAGTCACCATGTTTCCAGTGTCTTTCTTCCCCACTTGGAACTGAACCCAGAAGGCTGTTTCTTCCAACGACAGAGAACTGTCACCCAGGCCTTTTCCATCGTCCCGAATTGCATGAAATCAGAGGAAGGAACTGGCTGCAACCGCCCTGTTTCCACAGACAGGAGTTCCTTGCTAAAGTCCACTCTCTGTTGATAGCAGCATCAATCCACTCCCTTCTTCGAAGCCTGATGTCATTCCAAGCCTGATGAAAGATGCTAATTTTCAGCAGGCCTCTTGATGCCATCCTCTGCCAAAATAGACAGTCTAAAGGCAAGAATATCTTTAATCAGTAAAAGGTCCCTGGTGGCTTTTCTTCCTCCGCTCGCCTCCACCTTGAACATAGCGGGGAAAGCCTTGGGGAGGAAAATCAAGACGACAAGCCTGGGAAAGAATTTCGCCTAGTAAAATTGGACCGCGAGGCTCCTGAACGAAAGGGGGAAAAGGAAGCAGGCGGGGCCAGTGGAAAAAGGCTACCGATTTCATAGGTGGCATCCGCAGATGATAATCACGGACAATGGAGGCATTGTAAAGGAGAAGTGGGGCTTGCAATGGAAGGGTGGGCTTCGCTACAGGGGTGGGTAGGAGGAAGGAAGGAAAGGAAAGCCATCCATCTACCTGTGAAGTCACCTTTGGGGGAAAGATAACCTTTGATTTGCCTGCAGCTCAGCCTCCTCCATCAGCCGCTTGCTGGTCTTGGGCCCAGAGCCAACATACAACTTGCTTTGTCTCCTAGGACAGTAAGTAGAGAAAGAGGTCACCCTTAGCTTTCAACCACCCTTGCAACCAGAATGTCCACGTCTATGGAGATTCTCCGTCCTCCAGGTCACAGGTGTCTCAAAGGTGCTTTATTTTCTACCCCCACAAGAGGCAACTGGAGTTTCTGGGTTTTTGTGTTTTTTTTTGAAGATGTTTTGCTCTCATCCAAGAAGCTTCCTCAGCTCTGATTGGAGGGTGGAGAATGGAAGGATTTATACTCCTTGCAGACAGCTGGTCATTTGCATCCTTTTGGAGGGTCGTTGAGAACACTTGGGGGTTTATATGTGTCCTCAGGGTCACCTGAGTAGTGCAAATGGTTCCTGTAGTCTGCAATTTTTTTTTTCCTCTGGAAATCCGTTCCTACTCCCACACTATTCCAAGGGTGTTCATCCCAAATTGTATAGCTAAGAGTCTGTAGAGATTCTCAGGCCTCCAGGTCATGGTTGTCCCAAAGGTGCTTTTTGTCAGGAGTTAGCTGGACTTCCTTGATTTTTGTTCTTCTTTTGAAGACGTTTCACTTCTCATCTAAGAAGCTTCTTCAGCTCTGATTGGAGGGTGGGGAATGGAAGGATTTATATTCCTTGCAGACAGCTGGTCATTTGCATCCTTTTTAGAGGGTCGCTGAGGACGCTTGGAGGTTTATCTGTCTCCTCAGAGTCACCTGAGTCGTGCAAATGGTTTCTGTAGACTGCAATTTTTCCTCTGGAAATCTGTTCCTATTCTCATACCATTCCAAGGGTGCTCATCCCAATTTTATGGCTAAAAGTCTGTAGAGATTCTCAGTCCTCCAGGTCACAGTTGTCCCAAAGGTGCTTTTTTCCAGAGGCAACTGGAAGCAACTGGACTTTCTGTTTTTTTTCTGTGAATACTTTGAATACTGTGAGTTTTTCAACGACCCTCTAAAAGGATGCAAATAACCAGATGTCTGCAAGGAATATAAATTCTTCCATTCCCCACCCTCCAGGGGTGGGATTCACATTTTTTAACAACCGGTTCTGTGGGCGTAGCTTGGTGGTCATGTGACTGGATGGACATGGCTTGGTGGTCATGTTATTGGCTGGGCATGGCCAACTCAATGTCACTCACATCAAGGCATGCATCTCCTCGCCTGGGCTCTCATGACTGTGGGGATGCTGCAACAGTCGTAAGTGTGAAAAATAGTCATAAGTCACTTTTTTCAGTGCCATTGTAACTTTGAATGGTCCCTCCACACAAGCAAAGTACCAGCAAAGGAGGGGAAAAAACTCCAGAGACATTCCTGAGACAGGAAGTCTAGTCCTGCCAAGAATGTAATAAGGGTTAACAGAGAGGCAGTTTCTGTAAGCAACACCAGAATGTTTCCTTCCTGCCTTCCTTACAGGATTAGCCCAGTAATTTCTTCTAACAACCGGTTCTCCAAACTGCTTCGAATGTTAACAACCGGTTCTAGCGAATAGGTGCGAACTGGTAGAATCCCACCCTGCCACCATCCAGTCAGAACTGAAGAAGCTTCTTGGATGAGAAGCGAAATGTCTTCAAAAGAAAAAGCGAGAAGTCCAGTTGCCTCCAGAATAAGCACCTTTGGGACAACCATGACCTGGAGGACTGAGAATCTCTACAGACTTTTAGCCATAAAATTGGGATGAGCACCCTTGGAATGGCATGGGAGCAAGAAGGGATTTCCAGAGAGAAAAACTGCAGAGTACAGGAACCATTTGCACCACTTAGGTGATCCTGAGGACACATATAAACCTCCAAATGGCCTCAACAACCCTCTAAAAGGATGCAAATGACCAGCTGTCTGCAAGGAGTATAAATCCTTCCATTTCCCCACCATCCTGTCAGAGCCGAGGAAGCTTCTTGGATGAGGAGCGAAACATCTTCAAAGAAAAACCAGAAAGTCCAGTGGCCTCTTGGGAAAAAAAAATAAAGCACCTTTTGGGACAGAATTTCCATGGTTAAGCAAGACAGCTTTCAAGTGAGTTGTGCCTGATTTTATGACCCTTTTTGCCACGGCTGTTAAACGAATCATTGTATTTAAGTGAATCATGTGGTTTTTAAGTAAATTCCAACGTGGCTTGTCAGAAGCTGACACAAACGCTGATCACATAACTCCATGTGGCCCCATGAGCCCTGCACCACCATCCTAAATCCATTGCTTTTCCCAAGCACTTGAGTTTCGATTATGTGACTGTGGGGGATGCTACGACAGTCATAAGTGCAAGGACTGGTGATAAGTTATATTGTTAATGCCATTGTAACTTTGAATGGTCACTAAATGAATGGTTGGAAGTCAAGGACTACCTGTATTGTCATTTAGAGGAAAAATATAGAAAAGTGACCTAAGGGAAACTTTATTATGGCTTCAATAAATGCATTGCAAGTGAATGCCTTTTGATCTGACGCCTTTTAAAAAATGGAACAATTCACTTACATTAAAAGTGTGACTAGAACCGTTGAGAGTTATCCAACTGGATAACAGCAAGAGCTGAAAATCAAGACATAAGTTATTTCTTATACATTTTGTCATTCAGTTAATTAGTTACCATGTTCATCAATATTTTTCCCAATTTTTTGTTTTCAAACTTAGTCCAAGATATTTCTGCATTGTCAGTTCAAAACCATAATTTATTTTTAACTGCATGCATGAGTATCTCTTTCTGTTGTATAAGCAAAAGTCGGTGTCAACTCATAAAATATTTCTTATGGTCTTTTTAGAATTGCTAAACAGAAAGGGGTGGGGGGAGCAGTGAGGCAGCTTGCAAAACCGAAACAGCTTTCCATAAATGTTTTCAAAGATAGTTTCTAGGTGTCCAAAGTTTCTGCTGCGCAAAATTCTAACTCGAGAGCATGATAGTTGACTCTTGGCTATGGATGTGTCCCATTGGAGAATATGAATTACGATACACCCAGAGGGTGGGGGGAAAACCAGGGACAAGGGTGACAATGAATGATGTGTCTCAGAGTCGGCTACATCCAGGCAATGCTGGCATATTTACTCCCAATAAATCTGCTTTTAGTTTTGGAAGTTCGGCTCGAGACTCATGATTTAAATGGGGGTCACTGTCAAAGCCCTGACAGCCGGTTTCTATTCTAGGGGTATGACTCTCCACAAGGACATTTTCCTTAGAGCTGTAGAAAGTTAGCATCCTAGAAGAATGAAATACTTTAGGAAATATTAAAAAGGCAGACTATTTCCCCTAAAAGAGAAATAGAAATCTTAAGGGAGACAGAAACTTAGAGCTTCAGCTCTCTCCCCCCAGCAGATATTTGGCACCCATTGGGGATGCTGCAATGGTCATAAGTGTAAACAATGATCATAAGTTACTTTTTTCAGCGCCATTGTAATTTTGAACAGTCACTAGGTGAACTGTTGTAAGCCGGCGACTAACTATATTCATTATTAGATTTTGGAACATATTCTGTGCCTCTTCTTTTTCATCATCCTCTTTTAATAACTCCACAATCCCTTGCAGGTGGCGTCTGGGCAAACACTGAGCTAGCAGTGTTTATTGGCCGGATGCCCTTCCTGTCTCCAATGCGGAGTTTTGTTCAGCAGATATATTCTCATTGTGCCGAGAGAGAGAAATACCTGCCTCTGCCTAGGAACTGCACCATTCATATTCTGTGCCTCCTGAAGAAAGAAAATTATTTTCTATACAGAGCTTAGTTGGATATTAGAATGGTCATGCTTGCCTCTTATATAGCATAGCTTAGCATAGCATAAGAATAAGAATAAGAATAAGAATAGAATAGAATTGAATTGAATTCTTTATTGGCCAAGTGTGATTGGACACACAAGGTATTTGTCTTGGTGCAAATGCTCTCAGGGTACATAAAAGAAAAGATACATTTGTCAAGAATCATCAGGCACAACACTTCATGATAGTCATAGGGTACAATAAGCAATCAAATCATACTAGGGAACAGTCAATATAAATTGTAAGGATAAAAGCGACAAAGTTAGTCATACAGTCACAAGTGGGAGGGGATGGATGAATAAGGAGTGATGAGAAGATTAATAGTAATAATAATGCAGACTTTGTAAATAGTTGGACAATGTTGAGGGAATTATTTGTTTAGCAGAGTGAAGGCGTTCAGGAAAAACCTGTCCTTGTGTCTAGTTGTTCTGGTGTGCAATGCTCTATAGCGTCGTTTTGAGGGAAGGAGTTGAAACAGTTTATGTCCAGGATGTGAGGGGTCTGTAAGTATTTTCACAGCCATCTTTTTTACTCGTGCAGGATACAGGTCCTCGATGGAAGGCAGGTTGGTAGTCATTGTTTTTCTACAGCCCCAATTATTCTCTGAAGTCTGTGTCTGTCCTGTTGGGTTGCAGAACCAAACCAGACAGTTATAGAGGTGCAGATGACAGACTCAATGATTCCTCGGTAGAACTGGATCAGCAGCTCCTTGGGCAGTTTGAGCTTTCTGAGTTAAAAGCCATTAATGAAGATCTCACATTGACTCCACTACTTTCATAATTTGTTAATTTAGATATATTTTTGCAACCGGGAATTTATTGAATGTTAGTTATTTTCTTTGCTTCTCAGCTTCAGGGTCTGGCAATGTAGTTTGCTTAAATTGGTGTCATTATTTGCAGGATCAAGTCCCTGAATCTCACAATTGCATGCTTGTTCCATCTGGTCTCTTTCTTTTTTTTACTAGAACTACTGATGGCAATTGATCTACCCCCACATTCTGAGTGCATCCAAACTTTACACACTGTTTTCATTACAGCATACTATCACTAGGTAAGTTAATATGACTGTATTTTCTATGGTTTTCTCTAGATTATGTGTGTCTGCTTTATATATTCTGCACTGTATGGTGTTTTCTTTACAGGATTCTTAAACTTAGCTTAATTAGCAGTAGCTTTACTGCTTCTCAATGGCAATAATTCCTGCTAATTTGTGACCTCTTCATATTCTTAGCATAATTTTTAATTGTGTGTGGGAGCACTTGGTATAAAATGGTAGGCGTTCTTCCAATGTATGTAGCAAACATCAAGGTCTTTCATTTTGCTAGATGGTACCCCTATATTTGGCGTTAATTTACTCTTGTCTCATGCTACTCATTGTAGATTTACATTATTATTTTTTTAAAGCTTTGGAGAGCTACCTTATATGGTGCTTCTTTCTGTAGCACACGTAGTTCTTACATCTTTATGTGTGTCTTCACACTTGTAATACCTTCAAGATATTGTAAACATGCTTTTCATTTGTTTTTTAAAGCTTGTGGCAAAGAGGTATCGCCTGGAAATATGTTGGCACTCAATTATGATAATCTTCCTTACATTTGCCATCTGGTCAGAATTTCCTCCTTATTGTCATCCCATCTGGGCTACAAAAATCCAGATGACCACTGGATGGTATTTCTTTTTCCTCTTTTCTTTTCCTGCAAAGATGGCATGGCACCCAGCTCTCCTCCTCAATCTTAGATAATCTGAAGTTTGCTCAGGAAGCAATTGAAATCTATCTGGTTCCAGAGGTGGTATTTAGTAGGTTCTGACCAGTTCTGGAGAACCGGTAGCAGAAATTCTGAATAGTTCAGAGAACCGGCAAATACCACCTCTGACTGGCCACACCAACCCCATCTATTCTCTGCCTCCCGAGTCTCAGCTGATTGGCTGGGTCTTCTTTGGTTGCCTGGCACAGGAAAATGGACCTGGAAAGCAGGTTAGTGGGGTGGGGAGGGAATGGAGATTTTGCAGTATCCTTCCCTTGCCACGCCCACCAAGCCACATCATGCCCACCAAGCCACGCCCACAGAACTGGTAATAAAAAAAAATTGAATCCCGCCACTGTCTGGTTCCCTTTGGAGGCGGGAATAGATACGAAAGCCAACCTCATGGCTAGCTTGTAGTTGCATTCCCACAATTTACTAATAAAACTTTAGACTAGAGAATCTTGTTCTGTAACACATTCAAAGCCAGAAAATTAAAATCACCCATGTCCCAAAGGGGCTTTTTCAAGAGGCAACTGGACTTTTTGATTTTTCTCTTGAAGATGTTTTCGCTTCTCGTCCAAGGAGCTTCTTCAACTCTGACAGGATGGTGGGGAAAGGAAGGATTTATACTCCTTGCAGATAGCTGGTCATTTGCATCCTTTTCAGAGGGTCGTTGAGGCCACTTGGAGGTTTATCTGTGTCCTCAGGGTCACGTGAGTAGTGCAAATGGTTCCTGTAGTCTGCAATATTTTCTCTCTGGAAATCCGTTCCTACTCCCACGCCATTCCAAGGCTGTTCATCCCAACTTGTACGGCTAAAAAGTCTGTAGAGATTCTCAGTCCTCCAGGTCATGGTTGTCCCAAAGGTGCCTATTCTGGAGGCAACTGGACTGTCTTGTTTTTTCTTGAAGATGTTTCGCTTCTCATCCAAGAAGCTTCTTCAGCTCTGACTAGATGGAGAGGAATGGAAGGATTTATATTGCAGAATGCAAATGACCATCTGTCTGCAAGGAGTATAAATCCTTCTATTCCCTACCATTCAGTCAGAGCTGAAGAAGCTTCTTGGATGAGAAGCAAAACTCCTTCAAAGAAAAAACAAGAAAGTCCAGTTGCCTCTTGAAAAAGCACCATTGGGACAACCACAACTTGGATGACTGAGAATTTCCATAGACATTAAGTCAGCCATGGAGAATGGGTGTCGCATTTGTCACAGGGTTAGGCATCAAGAGTAGGACTATCATATCTGTTATGTACTTGTTTTGCATACTTGTAATACTGCATTCCTATTGGAGAGATACTGCCACCGAGCGATTGGTGGATAACAACAGTTCCGATTGGCCGCCTAAGCGGCGGGAGTTTTAAATAAGTGCCATTGGCTGCGAGCCGCGAGCAGCCGCTATAAAAAGGGCTGCCGCGGCTCGTCTTTAGTTGAAGTTACTGGTAGTTCAATAAAGAGCTGAATTCAACTCCGGTCTCGAGTCTGCTTTGTTCTGGCGATCGAACAATATCCATGTTGCTAAAACCTTAAATGGTAGATAGTGAGGGAGAATTAGAATTTCCCATCACTCTCTGCTGTCATCTGGATTTTGCAACTTAAAAAAAACAATCTTCTGTTCAGTTATGTCCACTTCTTGGAAGACTACCTGGACAATTTCCTGCAGTTTTCTTGGCAAGATTGCAGAAGTGGTTTGGCGTGGCCTCCTTCCCAGGGCTGAGAGAGAATGACAGGCCCAAGGTCAACCAGGGGGCTTCATACCCCAGGTGGATTAGAACAACATAATTAGAAATTTCTTTTTGGCAGCAGAATAAAGTATGGGCAGATAGGATAGGAATTCATCTATAAAGCATAATAATAACTTATGGGGGTTTGTGATTTAATCACAATGCGTTATGTGTAAATCACTTCTTTTTGTTACTGTTTAAGCTGTGTTTGAATAACACAAGTATTCAGGTGACTGAATTAATGTTCTGAGTTTGCACACGGCCTTGAACCATTAACAAGCCAAATCTGCTGAGCTGGCACAATGCACTAACACCCTCCTCATTATAAATAAACAAGCTTCAAATGAAATGAATTGGCTAGATCTTTAAGTGCTAAGGTGAGAACTGCTAATGAATCCTTTTCAAACAGGTTCCGTCTGTTGATTCCATTATATACTGCTCAAAAAAATAAAGGGAACATTTAAACAACACAATGTAACTCCAAGTCAATCACACTTCTGTGAAATCAAACTGTCCATTTAGGTAGCAACACTGATTGACAATCAATTTCACAAATAGAATAGACAACAGGTGGAAAGCATAGGTAGGTAGCAAGACATCCCCAATAAAGGAGTGGTTCTGCAGGTGGTGACCACAAACCACTTCTCAGTTCCTATGCTTTCTGGCTGATGGTTTAGTCACTTTTGAATGCTGGCAGTGCTGTCACTCTAGTGGTAGCATGAGACGGAGTCTACAACCCACACAAGTGGCTCAGGTAGTGCAGCTCATCCAGGATGGCACATCAATGCGAGCTGTGGCAAGAAGGTTTGCTGTGTCTGTCAGCATAGTGTCCAGAGCATGGAGGCGCTACCAGGAGATAGGCCAGTACATTAGGAGACATGGAGGAGGCCATAGGAGGGCAACAACCCAGCATCAGGACCACTACCTCCACCTTTGTGCAAGGAGGGACAGGAGGAGCACTGCAAGAGCCCTGCAAAATGACCTCCAGTGGGCCACAAATGTGCATGTGGCTGCTCAAATGGTCAGAAACAGACTCCATGAGGGTGGTATGAGGGCCCAATGTCCACAGGTGGGGGTTGTGCTTACAGCCCAACACCGTGCAGGACGTTTGGCATTTGCTAGAGAACACCAAGATTGGCAAATTCGCCACTGGCGCCCTGTGCTCTTCACAGATGAAAGCAGGTTCACCCTGGGCACATGTGACAGACGTGACGGGGCCTGGAGACGCCGTGGAGAACGTTCTGCTGCCTGCAACATCCTCCAGCATGACCGGTTTGGCAGTGGGTCACTAATGGTGTGGGGTGGCATTTCTTTAGGGGGCTGCACAGCCCTCCATGTGCTTGCCAGAGGTAGCCTGACTGCCATTAGGTACCAAGATGAGATCCTCAGACCCCTTATGAGACCATATGATGGTGCGGTTGGCCCTGGGTTCCTCCTAATGCACGACAATGCTAGACCTCATGTGGCTGGAGTGTGTCAGCAGTTCCTGCAAGACGAAGGCATTGATGCTATGGACTGGCCCACCTGTTCCCCAGACCTGAATCCAATTTAGCACATCTGGGACATCTTGTCTCATTCCATCCACCAAAGCCACGTTGCACCACAGACTGCCCAGGAGTTGGGGGATGCTTTAGTCCAGGTGTGGGAGGAGATCCCTCAGGAGACCATCCACCACCTCATCAGGAGCAAGCCCAGGCGTTGTAGGGAGGTCATATAGGCACTTGGAGGCCACACACACTACTGAGCCTCATTTTGACTTGTTTTAAGGACATTACATCAAAGTTGGATCCGCCTGTAGTGTTTTTTTCCACTTTAATTTTGAGTGTAATTCCAAATCCAGACCTCCATGGGTTGCTTGATTTCCATTGCTAATTTTTGTGTGATTTTGTTGTCAGCACATTCAACTATGTAATGAACAAAGTATTTAATATGAATATTTCATTCAGATCTAGGATGTCTTATTTTTGTATTCTCTTTATTTTTTTGAGCAGTGTATATACATTTAAGTGTAGTAAACTCCTAGTAGGAAGAAATGATCAACGTCCATGTCCTATGTTGTCTCTAAATTTTAAATTATTATTCGTTTCTACTGTCCCAGCCTTCGGCCTTTTTCTCAGTGGGGAGACCTGCTAATTGACAGGGTCTTGCTAGGACAAGTACATCTGAAGGATGAGGTGAAGTCCAGGGTCACAGATCAAGTCTGTCTTTCATACTGACATGAAAGGGGACCTGGCACTCCCAATATTATGTCTCTCAAAACTTCATGTTCTTCCAAATTCCTGTCAGAGGCAGCGAAAGCGTCTCTTGATGTTGTTATGGAGGCCATCGTTTCTACCGTGTCAAGTGGTGACAGTTGTCATAGGGGGAAGCAAATAGCTATTCATTGGCATGCATGCTCTTCATCAATTTTGAAAGGAAACGCTATAGCCTCTAGAACATTCCAGACGTTTTATTTATTTTTTTAGTTGAAGCCATTTTTGCAGGCAGATAAAAGAAAATATCCCCCCATCCTCTTGAAATGAGACACATACACACAGATGTTGAGCATGAACTGCAGTTTGGGAGGGTGCAGCTGTGAGGTATCCCAGCCAAGGACTTAGCACATAGAGGTCCAAGGTTGTAAGGCTTTAGGCAAAGCCTCCACCCAATCTCAGCTGTTCCCATACATGAACTACCTCTTATTTGTGCCAGATGAGAAAATGCTACGAGTGTTGGTCAATACCTTGAAGACTATCAAAGGGAATGTGAAATCTAATTATAAGCGTCTTTAAATCCCTTTTATGCCTGGAATTTCCGTCCCAACCATCTTCATGAGGTGATTCTTTTGCCACTTGAGAGGAAAAAAAATGGGCCCATTGAATCCCCATCATTTCCTTAAGGTTTCGGCACCAATTTCTCTTGGGTTTCCATCTAGATAGGACAAAATGGAGGTTCAGAAGGTCTTTGTCTCCCATATGTTGCTCACCTATATTTTTCCAACGTGCTTTCCTTCTTTAAAAAAAAAAGGCATACGTCTCTTCTCTATATATAACTTCATTCTGGAATGAAGATCAAAAGTATTTCCTCAAAAGGAAGAATTGGCTGTTGGAAATGCCACAATCTCCATCCCAGTGGTGGGATTCAAAAATTTTTACTACTGGTTCTGTGGGTGTGGCTTGGGCGTGGCTTGGCTTGCTGGGCATGGCAGGGGAAGGATACTGCAAAAACCCCATTCCCTCCCCCTCCTGGGGGAAGATTACTGCAAAATCCCATTCCCACCCCACCCCACTAACCTGCTTTCCAGCTCCGTTCTCCTGTGCAGGGCAACCGAAGAAGACCCAGTCAATCAGCTGGGACTTGAGAGGCAGAGAATAGATGGGGGCGGGGCCAGTCAGAGGTGGGATTTGCCGGTTCTCTGAACTACTCAAAATTTTTGCTACCGGTTCTCCAGAACCGGTCAGAACCTGTTGAACACCACCTCTGCTCCATCCATTATTGAAATGAAGCCTTAAGTATATTCATCTGGGATGGCTTTATCTGTTTGGGTTCGTTTTCTACCTTTCTCTCCTCAGACAGGAATTTGAAGTCTTGAGGATGCTTTTGAAACACACCCTGGATTTTGTGAGCATAATGTCGTGAATCGCTTTGCTGAAGGTTGACTAGAAAAATCTGGGGTCCATGACAGTTTCTACCCCCTTTTGTTTGAAAACAATAGGGATTGGTGACACAGTTATTATAAATTACAGCTGGTGTGATAATAAATCACGGATTTATGGAGTCACCAGAACAGAAGTCAGGCCTTGCTCACGACTGTGAACATCAATAAAATCAATATTAGCCTGTAGGTTGATTCAGATCACATCTGAGGGGAATTCCTCAGGATGACTTGGTGGCTCTGGGTTTTGCAGGGCTGCTGCAAAAGACGGATGGCTCTGTGCAACACTGGCAAGAGGATTCATCCTGCCTGATTTGTAGAAATGCCTTTTTAATCTTCACTCCTGGTTTTTTGCAGCAGCCGGGAAATCAAGAGGTACTTAATACCACTCTATAAAGCCTTAGTAAGGCCACACCTAGAGTACTGCATCCAGTTTTGGTCACGACAATTGAGACTCTAGAAAGAGTGCAGAGAAGAGCAACCAAGATTATTACGGGTCTGGAGGCTAAAACATACAATGAACAGTTGCAGGAACTGAGCAAGGCTGGTCTAGTGAAGAGAAGGACCAGGGGAGACATGATAGCAGTGTGCCAATATTTGAGGGGCTGCCACAGAGAGGAGGAAGGGGTCAAGCTGTTTTCCAAGGCACCCGAAGGCCAGACAAGGAATAATGGATGGAAATTGAACAAGGAGAGATTCAACCTGGAAATAAGGAGACATTTTCTGACCCTGAGAACAGTCAACCCAAGGAACAGAAGTTGCCTTCAGAAGTTGTGGGAGCTTCATCCCTGGAGGCTTTCAAGAAGAGACTGGACTGCCATCTGTCAGACAGAAATGGTGTAGGGTCTCCTGCTTGGGCGGTGGGTTGGACTAGATGACTTATAAGGTCCCTTCCAACTCTGTTATTCTATTGTATTCTAAATCTGGGGAAGTAGGAGGAAGGAATACGCATAGCTGCTGCCTTTGCTATGCCCATAGAGTAAAATAGCAGGTGCTAAACCTGATTGGTAGAAATGGGTATGTCCAGTTTAATGAAAAGAAGGAAAGGGATGACATGATAGCATGATGTTCCACATCTCTATCCCACCTAAGAAGGTAATGTATCAACTGTGGGATCAGAAAGATTTCCTTCAGAGACCCCAATGGTATTTACACAGAGACCATAGTTTCAAAGGAGTCAATCATTAGGTTGCATAATCTGACCTAATTAATTATTGTAGAGGAAAAACTCAGCTTGCATTCCTAGTAGAGTATAATTTTAGATCAAAAGAATCTTAATTTGCTTTGTTTGGAGTTGTGTCCTTGCTTGGATAAAACTCCAAAGAAAGGAAGTTAGATTCTTTTGATCCCAAAATTTTATTCTACTTAAAGTCGGGATTCTGGCTCCTTTCCCTGTTAATTAGAAAGTGTTATTCAAAATTGTGCTGAACAGCTTAAAATTTATCTTTGAGAACATTAAAAAAAAACACCAAAGTTTCTTGGCCAGTTAGCTACTTCTAGAATATTATGCATGACCTGAAATTAAATGAGTCCCTCCTACCATTAATGGTTTTTTATAACCATTAAGACCAGTTTGCTAAAGGACATGTGAAAATACCTTGCACTGTGACATTCAGTAAAGGCTGAACAGAATCCTTAAAGTTGTTGAGGTTTTGCTTGTTTGTTTCAGATATGAATGTATTTAACTAGTTCCACGGTTCCAAAATCAAGTCCAATGCATTATTAGCTCTGACTCAAGTGTATTTCAATTAACATGGTACAAGCAAAGAAACTTTAATGGAACCATTTACAAAGCCATGCAAATGCTGAAATAGGCTTATTAATCTAGAATCTGCAAGTATTGTGTAGGTGAACTGTCCAGAGATGTTATTACTTACTTCAGTTATGAATCTAAGACCTTACTTAAATTTGTTAAAAACTAATGGTATGTTGTTAAGTGGTTGGTTTAGGAACAGAAGGGAGCCAACTCACCATGGCACAACTCTCTGAGGGATAATTCAACAATTTAACTTTTTTAAATAATAAAAATATTTTAATTTTTGTCATTCGCATTTTATTTTGTTCCTCCTTTGGCATTTTTTCTTTAACAATTCTATTCTATTTGACTATTTCTTCAATATTAGTGTAACTCTTGTCCCGTGATGAGTTGGCCAAGAGTCGGCCATGGCAAATTGGCTCCCTTCTGTTCCTAAGCCAACCACGTAACAACATACCACATTGGGTATCATGATCTCAGATATGGAATTTTCTTCATGAGTTTGGGCTAGTTCCTTTGTTGCTCAGCTAATATATCTCACAGATCTTCATTTTTATGAGAAAACATAGGAAGAGTTTTGCTACGGTACACCAGAACCAGTCTGAACTCTGGTGGTGAACATCCCTCATATTCCTTCCTTCTCCTATTTTCTCTACAACGACAATCTTGTGAGGAGGGTTAGGCAGAGAGAGAAGGCTGGGCCAAGGTCACATGGCTTGCTTTCATGCCCAAAGTGACACTAGAGCTTATGGTCTCCCAGTTTTTAGGCTGGTGTCTTAACCGCTAGACCCATGATAGTGAGCCTATGGCACCCGTGCGACAGGTGCCACACAGAGCCATTTGTGTGGGCACGCGAGCCCCAGCCAAACTTACCTGCACTGCACATGCGCACACCTCCTGCCTGATTTTCAGCTCTTTTGAGGCCGTTTTCACCCTCCCAGAGGCTCAAGGGAAGCCTCTGCAGCCTCGGGAGGCCAAAAAAATGGGCTTCACCTGTTTTCTGTGACTGTGTTTGTTTTGTATCCCACCCTGAGTCATCACATTTCCATGACTAAATAATGTGGTTAAGTGAGTTTTTTCCCCATTTGACAACCTTTCTTGCTGCAGTTGTTAAGTGAATCACTGCAGTTGTAAAGTTAGTCACACGGTCGTTAAGTGAATCTGGCATCCCCATCGACTTTGATTGTCAGAAGGTCACAGAAGGAGATCACATGAAGCCTGGGACTCCACATCCGTCATATATAGGAGTCAGTTGCCAAGGGTCTGAATTTTTATCATGTGTTCATGGGGACACTGTAATGATTGTAAGTGCGAAAAACAGTCATACGTCACTTTTTTCAGTGCCATTGTAATTTAGAACAAAAAAAAATGGTTCTAAGTCAAGGACTACATAAAGTTTCACAACTTGTTCTCATATCGAATGACCTAAGTGCCAGAGCTCACTACAACAACATTGCCAAAAAGGCTTTAAGAGTTGTAAATCTAATCTTACAAAGCTTCTCCTTCGGTAATATTGACTTGCAGACTACAGCATACAAAACCTTTGCCAGACCAATATTTGAATACAGCTCCGCTGTCTGGAATCCGCATTGTATATCGGACATTAATACAATTGAGTGACTCCAGAAGTATTTCATGAGAAGAGTATTACACTCCTCTGCTCGCAACAAAATACTCTACACCAGTGGTCACCAACCAGTGGGCTGGGGACCACTGGTGGTCCATGAGAAAATTGTGGTGGTCCACAGAGAAATGTCACCCGCCAAAGCAATTAATCCAGGTTGTGCGGGAACACACAAGGCTTGCATCCCTTGCAATGCAACAACACGAGGTAGTGAGGGGAGGTCGGAAAGGGTGGAGGGAGGGAACTTGTCCCACTTGCCCCACGCACTTCGCCTAGTCACCGGGCTGCTTCTTTCCACTTCTTTCTTCTTCTGCTTTTGGCAAGGAAAGCAGCAAAAGTCTTTCTTTCTCTCCCCCAAACTCCATCAGAAATGAGTCTTTGGGACCCTGCAAGGCCTCCTGCTCCAAGAGGCTGCACCGGCGTGACAAGTCTCACAAAAGATTCATTTCTGGCAGAGTTTGGGGGAGAGAAGGAAAGACTCCTGCTGCTTCTGCTGCTTTCCTTGCATGAAGCCAAAAGTCTCTCTCTCTTTCTCTCCCCCTGAGAATGGAGCTGGAGACGGTATCCTGCAATCCCAAATAAAGAATGATCTATCAGTAGGAAAATGGGGTGGGGAATTTTCCTGCAGACTTTTTGGGGGATTTTCCCAGGGTCTCTGGTCTGTGGGATTTAAAATTATGAGTTTGGTGGTCCTTGAGGTCCAAAAGGTTGGCGACCCCTGGTTCTACACCATCAGGCTTGAGATTCTAGGCTTAGACAACCTTGAACTATGCTGGCTAAGATTGGACTTAAGCATAGTACACAAAATTATCTGCTACAATGTCTTACCAGTTAATGAATATTTCAGCTTTAACCACAACAACACAAGAGCACACAACAGATATAAACTAAATGTAAACCACTCCAAACTTGATTGCAGGAAGCATGATTTCAGCAACAGAGTGGTCAATGTCTGAAACTCACTACCTGATTCTGTTGTCACCTGTTCAAACCCCCACTCCTTTACCCTCAAACTAACCTCTATTGACCTCACCCCTTTCCTAAGAAGTCTGTAAGGGGTGTGCACACCATCGTGTCTACCGTCCCTGTCCTATTGTGCCAAATTATTAGTTCCTATTTCTTATATTTAAACTTGTGTTTATTCTTATTTCTATTATATTGTAAGCATTTGACAAATCAAATAAAAAAATAAATAAAAATAGAACTTGGCAGGGCACTGGCTGGGTTCCCAACGCATAACTGAATAACCAGCTACATCTCCCAGTTTACTCCCTTCTATGGTAGTACAATATGTTAGTGAAATGAGGAAGCCAACCCACAAACTTGCTGAACTCCTTCCATATGGTTTCCAACCTGCTTGGCAGTTCTTTTGGCACAATGCTGGAAAACTGAGTTAGCAGACAGAGGCAAACCTCTGCATTTCCAACATCAACAAATAACGATTAAAATGTTTTCTGCATGTGGGCTGAGAATGTGAAGAGGTGACCGCAAAAGAAAACCAACGGAGCATGCTAAGGAAGTACGGAGGGAGAAAACGTCACAATTTCTGCCCACACGTTGGAAAATGTGATCTTTTTCCAAGATTATGGGAAGAAACAAATTCCGAACAATGATTGTATGGCGGTTCTGCTCCTAGCAAAAATTCCAATGAGCATCTCAATTCAGAGGGGCACCATTCGTCAACAGGACAGAAAATACTAACATGAAGTCTAGAGCAGGGATGGGATTCAAAAAAATTTACTACTGGTTCTGTGGGCGTGGCTTGGTGGGCAAGGCGGGGAAGAACACTGCAAAATCCCCATCTCCATTCCACTCCTGGGGGAAGGTTCCTGCAAAATCCCATTCCTTCCCCACCCCACTAACCTGCTTTCCAGCTCTGTTTTCCTGTGCAGGGCAACTAAAGGAGACCTAGCCAATCAGCTGGGACATGGGAGGCAGAGAATAGATGGGGGCGGGGCCAGTCAGAGGTGGCATTTGCCAGTTCTCCGAAGTACTCAAAATTTCCGCTACTGGTTCTCCAGAACTGGTCAGAACCGGCTGGATACCACCTCTGGTCCAGAGTGGACATGTCCAACCTGCAGTCAATGGGCCACATGTGCCCCTAGACAGCTAGTAGTACACAAGTTTGTAAACTTTTAGGATCACATTTACATATATTATACCAGTGTTTCTCAAACTTGCCAATTTGAAGATGGGTGCACTTCAACTCCCAGGTTATTGCAACCGTCATAAATAACCTTCATAAAGATCACGTGAGCTGTTAATATCACTTTATAATGCCTTGGTAAGGCCACATTTGGAATACTGCATCCAGTTTGGGTTATATAAAAAGATGTTGAGACTCTAGAAAGAGTGCAGAGAAGAGCAACAAAGAGGATTAGGGGACTGGAAGCCGAAATATATGATGAATGGTTGCAGGAACTGGGCCTGGCTAGTCTAGTGAACAGAAAAGGGAGACAAGATAGCGGTGTTCCAATCTCTCAGGGTCCGGCTTTAGGAAGGCTTCTGCAGGCTTTTCAAGCTGAAAACTAGCCCTGTTTCATCACTTCCGGTATTTCCGGAACAAGAGGAAGTGATGAAACGGGCCTAGTTTTCACCCTGAAAAGCCTTCAGAAGCCTCCCTGAAGCCTCTGGGAGGCCGAAAAAGGCCTCAAACCCACCAAAAATGAGCTGTGAGGCGTGTACATGCACAGTGAGGAAAGTTTGCCTGACACAAAGAAGAGGGAGTCAATCTATTCTCCAAAGCCCCTGAGGGCAGGACAAGAAACAACAGATGGAAACTAATCAAGGAGAGAAGCAACTTAGAACTAAGGAGGAATTTCCTGACAGTAATAACAATTCATCAGTGGTACAGCTTGCCTTCAGAAGTTGTAAATGCTCCGACATTGGAAGTTTTTATGAAGAGATTGGAAAACCATTTGTTTGAAATGGTAGAGGGTCTCCTGCTTGAGCAGGGGGTTGGACTAGAAGACCTTCAAGATCCCTTCCAACTCTGTTATTCAATGTATTCTATATAAATATGAGCCAGTTGCCAAGCATCCAAATTTTGATCAATTGACAATGGGGATACTGCAATGGTCATAAGCCTTTTTTTCTCTGTGCTGTTTAACTTTGGTGACTAAACAAATGATTGTAAGTCAAGGATTAACTATATAATGTATATAAATGGACACAACAATCTTAAAAGTTTACAATCTTGTGTATTACTAGCTATCCAGGGCTGCATGTGGCCCATGTCCAGTTGCCTCTTAAAACAGCACCTGTGATGACCCAGGGCATGGCACAAAGGCAACACAGTCAGATAATCAATAGGAGTCCTTTTATTAGCTCCAACTTTGCCCCCAATGTCCTGGTTACCTTCTGGCTGAAGAAAAACTCTCCCAGGAACAGCCTTTGGCTGCAGAGAATCAAGTCCAAAATGTGGTCAACAAAATCTGTAACTATAAGTCCAAACAAGGCAAAAGGAGGTAATTAGTTCGGCAGGGCAGGAGCAAGAATTCCAGGTGTGAAGACACGGCAATAACTCAACATGGTTGGGAAGATGCCAGGAACACAGATAAACAAAGTCAACATAAGATAAATTCATATTTGTTCCCAGCAGCCGCTCTGAACTTGCATTTCTCTTAAACATCCTCAGCTATGGCTAATGAAGGGAATCAGGGCCCTTTCCTCCCCTGTAAGCCATGCAACCCACGTTGCTCTCTTCTCTGTTCCTCCCTGCATGCTCTAGGATGAAGAGGGGGTGGGCCTGGTTCTTCCTCTGAACTCCCTCTCCCTTGTGCTACCTCTCCCCTGCTCTGCCCAGCCGGACTTTGCCCTTCCCCAGTTTCCTCCACAGCCAACGGAGCCACACTCCCACTTCCTGTCAGTTGTTCGTCTTCCTCCTCGGATTCAGACTTCGACAGGGACATGACAACTGTCAAACGAGCCAATCTCACATACTGTAAAAGGTATTTCTAAGTAAGCAAGGATCCTGGTTATTGGATATATAGCTGGCATGGTTTCTACAGTCTAAGAACCTCCATAGACATTTATTCAAACATGTGTCAAATGCAAGAACTTAAATGGACTGAATCCATACAGCATGCTTAGCCATAATCCATTGCTTGTGGATCACAGTGTTTCAGTTCACACGGACTGTTAAACCAAGCTGCTTTACAGTTCAGAACAGTGTTTCTCAACTTTCTTGGCAACCTGAAAAAAATGTGGATTTCAACTTTCAGAATTCCCCAGTCAGCAATGCTCGCTGGGAAATTCTGAGAGTTTGAAGTCCACCCATCTTTAAATTGGGAAGAAAGTTAAGAAACGTGGGTTTAGCATATTGTAAAAACTTGAATTCTTTGTTTTGCAGCTCCGGCTCGAGAATTGGTCTTATTGGGGTTTGGAAGCAGAGGTGTTGAAAGAAGGGTTTATGAATGGGGGGAAAACAACCAAGATTGGTTCCGAATGAACAGGTCAACCTGGCCTAGGTCACCGTGACAACCCAGTTGGATGAGACTGGGACACCACATCTCTCCCAGCTCCAAATGCCTAGTTGCCTCTCCTATTTCACTCGGTCAGGAAATCAGGAAGACAAGGCTAAATCCCTGCCTGTAAATTCCTAGACCCAAAGGGCACATTTTGCACAAGAGGCAGATTTAAATGTGCATCTCTGCAACCTTTCCTCTGCCAGATTATTATTTTTTTTTTTTCTCCGAAAAGTCTTGCTGGGGATTTGTTGTTCAGGCTCTGTTAATTTCTATTTGGCCGGGCCATGTCTGGAACGATGCAAGGCTCGTGGTCCAAGCTTTGAAGCTTTCGGCTTCATCTGCTGATTCAGAAGAGGAGGATCGTTTGAAGTTTTGCTGGGACAGAAAACATTTCATTACAGTGCCCACTAATGAACAGCTTAGTTTTGCAGATTTGAATTCTTGAGTGTGATTCCGTTCCAGGGGGGGGGGGAAAAAAGGTGGGTGGATAAAGTTTTGGATGTCGCTTTTAAATGGTTGCTCAATTAAATGTGTTCTTTTCCTTTTTAACTGAGAACAGTTACCCTTGTCTATACTTAAAGAGTTGCTGATTATAATTAGGGATTTGGTATTTCTTAAAGCTGGCAGGTTCTCTTAGATAATCCTCAAATCTCATCTATTGACATGGTCTCCAAAGCCGTGTCTTTCAGATATATTCATAGAATGCAGAATAACAGGGTTGGAAGAGAGCTTAGAGGTCTTCTAGTCCAACCTTGAAAGCCTCCAGTGATGGAGCTCCAACAACTTCTGAAGGAAAGCCCTTCCACGGATTAATGGTTCTGTCGGGAAATTTCTCCTTAGTTCTAGTTTGGATCTCTCTTTAATGATCTTCCACACTTCCTCTTCTTGTCCTGCCCTCAAATACTTTGGAGGACATGTGTGACAGCTCCTCCAGTACTGGAAGACATCTATCATATCACCCTTACCCCCTCTTTTTTTTAGACATATCAAATTCCCTCAATTGTTCATTATACGTTTCAGCCTTCATTGTTTAAGGTCTTGAGGTTTAAGAGCCAACCAGCAGTGAAGCTGATGCAATAAAAGGCTGATGCAGTGAAGATGAATCAGCATTAGTACTGCGTCTTTAAGACCGAGGGTGGGTTCTACCCCTTTAAGAGGTGTTTATATAAGGCAGCAGTTAGAGGGAGTGTTCGCTCTCCTTGTGTCCGAAAGCCATTGCAGAGTTCTCCATGTAGAGTTAAGAAGATTGATTGCTTGGACGGTATTTTGCCTACCACATATATTTCTGTATATGTCTTCTATATAAACCATTGTTAAATGTCTTAAGTCTCTGTGTGCTGTGTTTTGCTCCTGGATTGTCTCATAATAGTAGTCACACTACAAACGCTCTGACATTCATACCCCTCATCCTCTTTGTTGCTCTTCTCTGCACTCTTTCTAGGGTCTCAACATCTTTTTTGTGTCATGGTAACCAGAACCGAACATGGTATTCCAAGCATGGTCTCACCAATGCAGCATAAAACAGTACTATCACTTCTCATGAACTTGAAACTAGCTCATTATAGCTAAAGTGCCCTGAATTGGGTGGAGAGTTGGACTAGATGACCTACAAATCCCTTCTAAATCTGTTATTCTGTTAAAAAGAAGACATGTACTTAATGTGTATTTTTGTAGCCTCTTAAGAAAATCCCTGCTAACTCAGCATAGGCTACCACTACATCTGGGGAACAACATATTGTATTCTTGCATAAATCAACAATTCTCCAATATAAATTTTCTGTTTTTTCCACATTCAAAGGCCAGGAACTGCTTGAAATTCTTTAAGAAACTTTGTAGGAAGAGAGCTGTGTTAGTCTACGTTAGTAAAAAAAAAAACAGAACCATTCTAGTAGTTTTTATGTCGCTAACAAATTTTATTGAAAAGGCAAAGTCGTCATTTTTCAACATCAATCACTTTAAGATGTGTGAACTTCAACTCCCAGAATGCTTTTCTATTTTTTTTCCTGCACTTCCCTTTTTTTCTTTTTATTCTTTGTTTTAGCATATATTAGTCTTTTAATATATAAGAGTACAGGTTGTCCTCAACTTATGTCCACAATGGAGTCCAACATTTCTGTTGCTAAGTGAAACATTGGTTAATTGAATTTTGCTCCATTTTGCAACCTTTCTGGCCACCATTGCTAAGTGAATCACTGCAGTTGATAAATTAGTGACATGGCCATTAAGTGAATCTGGCTTCCCCATTGACTTGGCTTGTCAGAAAGTCACAAAAGTTGATCACATGACCTCGGGACACTGCAGCCGTCATAAATATGAGTCAGCTTATCAAGCGTCCGAATTTTGATCCTGTGACCATGAGGATGCTGCAATGGTCATAAGTGTGAAAAAAGGCCATAAGTCACTTTTTTTCATTGCCATTGCAACTTTGAACAGTCACTAAACAAACGGTTGCAAGTCAAAAAATGCTACCTGTATTTTTAATGATTATGTGTCATCAAAATGGCTACAGGCATTCCTCAATTTATGACCAGCCACTTGGCAAGCATTCAAACTTACGACCGACCTGAAAAGTGACGGGATTCAAAGTTCTGACTATTGCCCTCTCTCCCCAGTCATGTGACTGCATCTTGGGCCCTCAAGGGTGGCATTTATGGTCACTTGCAACGTCCTGAGGTCAGGTGACTGTGTTTATGACGATTTTGTCAAAAATGATCTGATTTGGGGCAAAACCACACCCATAGTCAATTACTGGATCACCTAATTGACTGCGACATTCTTTTTACATCCGCACCAGGGGTGGAATTCACATTTTTAAACAAGCGGTTCTGTGTTCATGGCTAGGTGGGTGTGGCCATGTGACTGAGTGGGCGTGGCTTCTTTTTTTGCAGGGGCCCCACCAGTTGTTTTGCCTTCTGGGCCTCAGGGAAGCCTCCCCGGGGGTGTTTTTGCACTCTCCCCTGCACTCCCCCCCACCACATGCCCCTTTTTGCCTCCTAGGCCTCAGGTAAGCCTCCTGGGCGAAGCAGTAAGACAGCAAGGTGGAATCCCGGAACAGCTGATCATCGGAACAGCTGATCGTTGGGAGGGGGAAAAATACCTTAAGGAGTGACTGGGCAGGGGAGAATGCAGTCAGCAACGTCGGGCATGCTCAATAAGGACTGACTGGGCAGGGAGGGGAGGAGTAAGCAGAGGGGGGCGGGGCCAGCCAAACGATTTGCCAGTTCTCCAAACTGCGCAGAATCGTAACAACCAGTTCTATAGAACCAGTCCGAACCAGTAGAATCCTACCCGATCCACTCTGGTCGCTTCACAACTGCCACAGTCACTTAATGACTGATGGAGAAGACGTCATAAGTTGGGCTGCTCACGTGGTGCAATGTTTTTAGCCTGTTTAGCTATCCTTGTTTGAGGATGAAGCCTAGCTTGTGTTCCTGAGACAGAGGTTATACGTCGGAAGGACAACCTTTTCCATCAAGGTTGACTGGCAAGTTATTTGGGGTTTGCCATTCATTTATACGAAATATTCTGTTTGCTTTTTTAAGAGGTGTCATATTATTCTTAGTCAATCTCTTCATTTGCAACAGGCCGAATCAAGTAAGATGATGCAACGGTGCTATTTAATAGTGTGAACAACTAAATAATGATGGATTCAGCTGAGCTTTAAATCCTTTGCAGATGTATAAAGCACAGAACTTGAAAGATACTGATGAAATAGGAGTCAATTAAAAAAAATATTTTCGATATTAGCTGCATTCGCAGGACAGTTTGCCTATGGTTAGGAACTATAGTTAACTTTCTGGGGTTGGGAAAGGCATCATAAATTGTTCGCGCAGACCGGATTGGCCTGACTGCAAACTTTAAAAATGTGTTTGGTTTATTTCTGGTTCAGCGTTGTGCAAAACCAGCCCTTTTGATGTCCACTTGCAACAAGAACATTTTGCAATTGGATTTCAAAAGGAGCGTATTTCACATTTGCATCACAGCTGTTTGGGGCAGAAAAGTAGCCCAGCTGAACTCTTAAGAGCCAAGTAAATCAAGCCAGATGTTTCTCCTAAGAGTCCAAATGAAGTTGTTTCAACCAGAGAAAGGAGAACATTCCCCCCAAAAAAAGGTCACACTGGCAACCTCGATAATGTACAAGGGCATAAAATTTGTCTAAGTACACAGATGTGACGTGCCTTAAGTTGAGCCTATGAGGTAGAAAGTATTTTCAAAAAGTTGTCTTGTTTTGGACTGAACGTCGCTCCCCTGCCGTCCACCAGTGACACGTTGCAGATCTTTATATCAAGTACTAAAAAAAACAAAAAAGAGCACATTTTTTTCCATCTTTCTTGGAATTGGCTGCTGGGCTTCTGCTGCCCCCTGGTGGAATTTGTAGGAACAGCAGCTGAAACAGCTTTCTGCAATTAGATTCTATTATAAATCAATAAACAGGGAAGAGCCATGGATGCATAGAGTTCATTTAATTAAGTTGCTTTTCAAATCCGTGTGTGTGTGTGTTCTGTTTTCCTGACATTCTGGTACTGTTGCTTGTCTTTATGCACACACATACACACAAAATGTGTTTCATTGGAATCGTTGGAATGTGACGTCCAAGTCCAAGCTGAGCTGAGTGGGATGACATGTAGTGTAGTCCAACACATCTGGCATAGACTAGATTGTAAGAAGGCAAGTTCTAATCTTCTGAAGCCTTCCTTCCATAGATGCGTCTACTTGTATTGTTTAAGAGCTCCGGAAGATGTTCTGCAGAGAAAAGTTACAGTGTACCACAGTAGCGGTAGCACAGAAGTGTACCACAGAAGGTTGGCAGTTTGAGACCCAAGTACCGCAGGACGGGATGAGCTCCCGGGCTCTTGCTCCAGTTCCTGCCAACCTAGCAGTTCAAAAGCATCATCATAGTCTTCTTTTAATGACCCCATAATCCCTTGCGTCTGAGCAACTAAATGGAGCTGAGTGTTTACTGACCGGATGCCTTTCCTGTCGCCAGTGCAGAGGTTTTTTTCCCCAGCAGATATAGTCTCATGGTGCCCAGAGAGAGAAATATCTGCCTCTACTTAGGATCGAACTCACAGCCTCCTGATTGTGAGGTGAGAGCTCCACGTCTAGGCCGCCGCATCACTTATTAGCAGTTTGAAAGCATGCAAGTAGATAAATAGGTACCACTTCGATGGGAAGGTAATAGCATTCCATATTCCTCTGTATATTGTTATGCGGGCTACATGTCCACGGAAGCCTCTTCTGACAACACAGGCTTCATCAGCTAGGAAATAGATGAGCACCATCCCTGACATGACTGAACAGGGGAATTCTTAGTTATGGTGAACATCCAGGAAGCCATCTTGTTCATGGCTGCATCCCTGGGAGGGCAGGTAGAAGCTACTTTGAACCCCACAGGTGCTTTTTCAGGAGACCACTGAATTTTCTGTTTGTTTGTTTTTTCCGTTTAATCCAAGAAGCGTTTTCAGCTCTGACAGGATGGTGGGGCAGGGAAGGATTTATACACCTTGCAGACAGTTGGTCATTTGCATCCTTTCAAAGGGTCACTGAGGCCACTTGGAGGTTTATCTGTGTCCTCGGGGCCACCTGAGTGGTGCTCAAACGGCCAGCTGTCTGCAAGGAATATAAATCCCTTCCATTCCTCCCTATCCTGTCAGAGCTGAAGAAGCTACTTGGATGAGAAGTGAAACATCTTCAAAAGGAAAAAAAAAAAACAAGAAAGTTCAGTTGCCTCCTGAAAAAAGCACCTTTGGGACAACTATGACCTGGAGGACGGAGAACCTCTAAGACAGAGGTCTCCAACCTTGGCAACTTTAAGACTTGGGGACTTCAATTCCCAGAATCCCTCAGCCAGCAAAGCTGGCTGAGGGATTCTGGGAGTTGAAGTCCCCAAGTCTTAAAGTTGCCAAGGTTGGAGACCCCTGCTGTAAGAGACTTCTAACCCCACTGCAGGATCTCTGGAGGGTTCAGTGAAAGCTTGCTTCTCCACTGGGGTGAGGTTTGTTGTTGTTGTTGTTAAAATGTACTCTTAACAGTTGGGTTCTCCAAACTTCAGATCAGTACCAAAGCACTGATAAGGTGTTTTTTTTTCCCTAGACATTTAGCCCAGATTTCCAGCAAGTCTTCCTCCAGGCAATGGTTAAGAACCATTGCAAGGATTCCAGGATAGAAACATCCGTACAGTAAAACGAACAGCAAGCTCTTATTTTGAATAAGTGTAAAAAGAACAAGAAAATAATACTGCCAAGGATTGTGCGTTGTGATTGGAAAGCTTGGTGAAGTCGGTTCTGACAGACGTTTCCAAAAGAATTAAGTGATCAAAGCTGCACAGGCTGGGCTTAAGTGACACACACACAGAGAGACACACGGACACACACACCCCACACACAGTGCTGGAAAACACTTGCTCCACAATAATAGTTATGTCAGCTATGGACCGCTGGAGAGTCAGGGAGAGCTGGGCTCGTTTGTCAAAAGCAAACTACGGCATCTGACAGCTCCATTATTAGGTGGGACTTGCTTGGTGGACCCTAAAGAGAACCCCCAAGGATCCGGCTGCCAGGAACGTAGTGAAGCTTCATTTTGGGATGAACTAGGATGCTGGATCTAATTTAGAAAGTCTGTGACATTAGATAAGCAACCATTATTATATCATAACATTGCCCAGATAAGCAACCATTATTATATCATACAGTGCCCAGAATCCCTCTCTGGAGGAGATAGGCAATTAAGAAATCTTTCTTTCTTTCTTTCTTTCTTTCTTTCTTTCTTTCTTTCTTTCTTTCTTTCTTTCTTTCTTTCTTTCTTTCTTTCTTTCTTTCTTTCTTTCCTTTCTTTCTCTCTCTCTCTCTTTTTCTTTCTTTCTCATCTCTATCGCTATCTCTATCATCTCTCTCTCTCTAAATGGCTGTGTGTGTGTGAATGTTCCAGCATAACTCTGGAACGTCCCAAGCAATTTCAATCAACCTTGGTACACAGATTACTTACTCTCTGGAAACAAATATTGTGGGGGGGGTTAAGACATCCCTAACACCCCTCGGGGTGAGTGTTCTGTTAAGCTACAGGCTGTTGTGCCTTCAAATGGCTTCTACCATACTGCCTTCAAATGGCTTCTACTGCACAGCGCTGTGGAGCTGCCATGGTAACGGCTTCACAGCACTCCACAAGGGGCTCTCTCTGGTAAGGGGGAAAATCCAACGTTAGAAATTACGTTTGTTCCGGGTCGCCCAAATTGAGGCTTTTCCTATCTAATATAGGATTAGGATAAATAAATACCTGGGGAAACGCCGGGTTATCAGCTAGTATGAAATAAAAACAAACCAGCAACTTTCAAGGAAATAATATATCGTTCTATTCCCGTTGCTCCCATTCCTGCTTTTTAATATTGAATCTGTGTTTTTCTGTTAACATTTATTTCTTTACACTGTAGATTTCCCATGTTTGCAGATCTTTTTTCTCCCATCAGCTGACGCCCAGGCTCCGATTTTGTACTAAACGACGTCTGTTTGGTTTGGCTCAGCCTGTTATAGGAACTCCACCACTGGGATTTTCGCACACTTTAAATAAGCCACGAGTTAACGTAAGATGGAAGCTTAGCTGCGTGCAAGCCTTGCGCTTTGTTCCTCAAAGCTATCTCCGGTGGCTCTTTTTATCCCAGCATTCGTTTCAGTAGTGTTTATGTATGTGTGTGCACGCGCACACACTGGGTGAACATGTAGCTCACATATCAAGAGTCCCCAGGGTTGAAACAGATCTGCAACCAAGTTTTTTCAGAATGTTTTTAGAAATTCTGGTACTGTCAGTGCAAACAACAAAGCGTTTAGAGACTGGCAAAAGGGCAAAAGTGAGCTTTGATTTTTCCCAAAGATGTTTATACAGGTAGTCCTTGACTTACGATCCCAAAATTGCACCTAACGTCTATTGCTAAGCGAGACAGCTGTTAAATGAATTTTGTCCCATTTTACTGCCTTCCTTGCCACTGTCGGTAAGTGAATCACTGTGGTTGTTAAGCCAGTAAGAGGCTTGTTAAGGGAATCTGGCTTCCCCGTTGACTTTGCTTGATCACGTGACCATGGGGATGTTGCAATGGTTGTTAAGTGTGAAAAACGGTCATAAGTCACCTTTTTCTGTGCTGTTGTAAATGCACTGTTGTAAATTGAGGACTAGCTGTACGTCTATTGGAAATGTTTATTTCAGGGACAAACGTATGAAGTTAAGATTAAAATGATTCTCTACTGGGATATATCTGACAGCTTGTCTTGTGTTATGAATGCAATCCTCAAGTTACTTATTTCTCAGTTAGAAGCTAAGAAACTGGGTAAAATTATCATTTTTTTTTGTCATCTTATCTTAAACTGGTCTTTAAGGATAGGCAAATCTGGCAGAAAAACTACAGACATTTTCGTAGTATGGCCCGACAGAGTCTTATTTTAGAACCCCAATTCAGACAGACACTGGTTACAGGTTAATTCAACACCCACAATTTAATCAACAAAGACAATTACAAATAATCGGATTATTGATAATAATCAATAATCAATCAAATCATCAAATTATCAATTAACTCTACCTGAGCGAGTTATAGATAACTTAATCCATACTTCCAATTGATCCTTACTCTATTTAAATAGGTTTGTGGTTCAATTCTGTGTGTTTTTTGTAACGTTTGCTTCCTTTGAAATAACAGAAAAACACGCTGGAGTGTGCGGTCTTTTCACCAATGGGTAAAAAGGAGGGATAATGCTTTTATACGTGTGACAGGAGGAAACCAGCTGGAGCAAGGATGGTTTTCATTTTGTTTGCGTACTCAGAGGAAAATGCTGCCCCTCTTCCATTCTTCTCGTTTGACTTTGAGAAGTGGAGCTGCAATTTTCTGCAAGACCATTTGGAAGGGCCTTCTTCCTACTTATATAAGTAAGTCTTTTTAAGCACCGGACTACAAATCAATTCAAGTTTTGTCTGCTGAGCGGAGGGAAAGCCCAACTTTCTACAATTTCTCATAGAAGAAAAAAAAAAAAGGCTTCAGGGTAGCAGGGAGGTCCCTTCTTAAAAAGTTTAAATTAATTGCAAAAAAAAAAAAGATTTTAAGGAATTATATATACCTACTACATGGGAACCGTTCTGCATGAAGTTACAACTGGTCTAGTGCGCGGATTATGTACATATTTACAAAACAGAATAAGTTACATGGATGCCTCACGAATGTGAATCTTCACCCTGGGATGCAAAGTGATTTTTTTTTCCCCCACCTGGCTGAGATGTACGGCCATCACGACTGGAGAACTGGAGTTCACAGGGCGATTCGCAAAGGAGCTGGTCGATTTAAGCTGCCAACGTGTTGCAAAGTTGCAAGAGTAGTGCTTCCAAGGTATTTTTTTTTCTTCTTTCTCCCTGAGGGTCCAAGCTCTTTTATGGGAAAGCAGTTAGACGCCATTGGCGCTGGCTTTGCTGTTCCGGGGAGCTTCTATTTTACTCTTTTGAAAGGAAGGAACAACGGGCAAAATATGAGTAACGAAGGTAAAAGGAGACAACTATTGTGTTTATATTTTATCCTTTTCCCCCCCGAAAATTAGACCCAATCTTATTTTCTTTTGGTCCCCAAAATAAGCACCAGGACTTATTTTGGGGGGGATGTCTTACCCGCTTGCCTAAGGACCACACCGCAGCCACAAACAGGTACGGGGCGTGTGGGGCAGTTCCACCCCTCACTCCGGCTTGCTTTTTACGCATGCACCTTGCCCCACATCGCACAACCAGACGGTGTAATGGAGTGGGTGGGGTCTTAACTAGGGCTTATTTTGGGAATAGGTCTTATATTCGTCGCATACATAAAAACCAAACCGGGGTTTATTTTGGGGGTAGGTCATATTTTCGGGGAAACACGGGGTGTGTTTGTCACTTCAAGGAGGTAAACACATCTTAATACTCCTGCCTCTTCCTATTTTTCCCCACAACAACAACCTTGTGAGGTGGGTTGAGCTGAGAGAGTAAGCGACTGGCCCAAAGTCACCCAGCTGGCTTTCCTATCAGAAGGAGGCCTAGAACTCAGTTTCCTTAACCACCACACCCATATTTTCCAAACAGGGCCTTTTAGGCTCTGTGGGCTTGAACTCGCAACCAGATGCCTGGGGCATCCTGGGAGTTTTAAATCCAGACATCTTAAAAGTTGTCATGTTTGAAAAAACAGTATACTGGTAGTCCTCGATTTATGACCACAATTGAACCCAAAATTTCTGTTCTTAAGTGAGACATTTGTGAAGTGAGTTTTGCCCCATTTTACAGTGGCCACCATTTTAAGTGAATCACTGCAATTGATAAGTTGATAAGCTCGGTTCTTAAATTAATCCGGCTGCCCCACTGATTTGGCTGGTCAGGAGGTTGCAAAAGGGGATGACGTGACGTTGGGAAACAGCAATGGTCATAAGTATGAATCGGTTGCCAAGCTTCTGAACTCTGATCACATGATCATGGGGATTCTACAAAGGTGGTAAGTGTGAAAAATGGTCATAAGTCACTGTTTTCAGTGCCGTTGTAACTTTGAATGGTCACTAAATGAACTGCTGTTAGGCAAGGACTACCTGTAGTACATCAGCTGGCTCTCAGTGTTTTCAGAGGTGGAAAGGTCACAAATGGTGATCACATGATCCCAGGACACTACAACCATCATAAATAGAGCCATGGTGGCACAGTGGTCAGAATGCGGTACTGCAGGCTCCTTCTGCTGACTGCCAGCTGACTGCAATTCGGCAGTTCAATTCTCACTGGGCTCAAGGTTGACCCAGCCTTCCCTCCTTCCGAGGAGGGTAAAATTAGGACCCAGATTGTTGGGAGCCATAGGCTGACTCTGTAAACCGCTTAGAGAGGGCTGTAAAAGAACTGTGAAGCGGGATATAAGTCTAAGTGCTATTGCAATGCCAGTTGCTAAGCACCTGAATTTCGGTCAGGTGACCATGGGAATGCCGCAATGGATGTGTAAAAAACATCACAAGTCATTTTCACAGTCACTAAATGAACGTACTGTGGCATTTGCTTGCTCTCCAGACCAAAAAGCAATTAGAGTTTCAAAGAGCAGGCAGCAGTGTGGAATCGAAAGTACATTCCATTCATATTTTCTTCAAAGACTGATTAGATGGCTGAAGCTTCTGCCGAGAAAAAATCTTTGGAGAGCATGATTGATGACTCTTGGCTATGGACGTGTTTCGTTGGATGATACACCCAGAGGGGTGGTGGTGGGGAAAGCAGGATCAAGGGTGACAGTGAATTACATATCTCAGAGTTGGCTAGGCCCAGGTTAGTGCCGGACGTAGAATGATAGCTTCAAATAAATCCTCTTTATTTTGGGGTGGTGTTGGCTCGAGGCTCATGATTTAATTGGAGTACCTGCCGGAACCCTGACAGAATGGATAGAAAGAGATGTAGGTTCTTCCCACCCATGGACCTTCTGCCAGGGGTTGGGTTTTTGTTTTTTTTTGGTACACTATGGGTCCAAAAGTAAAACTCACCTCTCCCACAGGAGGCTTCACTGACATTTCAGGAACTGATAATTTGTCTTTTGGCGGCAATATAAATTCTTCACTCTTCGAAGCGGAGGGAAAGAAGAAATGAAGTCAAGCAAATTCCATAGATTTGGTATTCCAGAATCAGAACCAACTGACTGAACTGTTCCATATTCCGACATGTTTAACATTAAGGATGCCATCAATTTTCTTCTGCTATCAAAAGAAGCTTGGTTATCATGTGGTACCCAAAAGCTCTGATGGTGTTATCTAGTTAGGGTAATAAAACGTCTTCAAAGACACAAGGGAGCTCCAAGGACCCCTCGGAGCTTGGTTATTCATTTCTACTACAATCTGGATTTGGTAGAAAAATTATGGGGTATGAGCTAATTCTTGATGGGACCGCATTCTTCCATAGCAGACACATAAAGCCAAACTGTATTTATATGCCCTTCAAAAGAGACAAAAGCTAAGAAGGAAACCGAAACACCAGAACCACATCCTCTTATATCTACCAGCACCCAGATAAGCGGGGGATGACACCAGACAAACAAACAAGTAGAAAACAATATCTTAAGGAAGCTACCAAACAGACAAACTATCAAGCAGAAAACAATACCATAATTGGAGTGGAATGTAGTCTGGATTCCCAGGAGGGAGGGGCTGCATTCAGAGAACAAAGAGGCAGCGAAGCATGGAAAGTACAATGGGAGAAAGAGGATTAAGAAGGATCCTCCCTAACTGTTCCCAGAGTGTATCTGTAGCGATGTAAATAGTTCTTTTTAGTTTGGCAAGATTTCTGTCTATAGGAGAGAAACAACAAAGAAATTGCTCAGAAGCAGCGTGATGGCTCTTTCTTGGCTCTTAAGCCCTGACAGTCAAGGAACTAACTAGGAAAAAAAAAATCACACTCCCACCAACACTGGCAGGGTAAGCTATTATAAATAGGGGGGGGAAAGACCACATTCTCTAGTACTGATGATGCTACCTAGATGGGTAATGAAATGTCTCCAAGCAAACAACCTAAGCTCAGAGGATACCAAGGGCTCCAAAATAGGCACAGCTGAAATCATACACCCCAATTCTCACCTTCCTTTCCTGCACGTTGGGGGCAGAATCCAACAAGGTCTCCTCCTCTTCCTCCTCCTCCTCCTCCATTTCTGCATCTTCACTCTTCAGAGGCTAAAGAACAAATGAAATGCCTGGATTAAGACAACCCCGGATGACGCAATAGCACAATATAACACACACGTAGTTAGAAAGCATTGTGACCTTCTTTAGTCTACTTAGCTATCAACAAAGCTCAAACTGTACGTGCTGCAATTAAACACTTAGCAAGAACAAGAGTTCTCCTAGGCTCCCAGAAGCTGTACTGTACGTACAGTTAATGTGTCCATTCAAGAAAAAGGTTTAAGAAATGGAATCAGTAATTTACTGAGTAAATTACTGATTAAAATTACCGTTAAAATTACAATAAAGCAAAACCTGAGCCTTTGATTCCATAGACTCCATTTTCCCCCAAGGGCAAAGCCTTTCATGGGGAAGGGGGATAAATTTCTGGATTTACCTTCTACCATGCTGATGGTAAAATCAAAGCCTCATGGGATTTGTTGTACTGTGTGTAAGTTGGCTGAAATATACTGCTGGTTTAAGGTAAAGGAAGGGAATCTGTTATTCTAACAGGTTTTTCTTCTTTCTTCTCAAACCCTCTCAGTGCAATGAATGTACCCTCCAGGGACATCTGACTACAATAATCTGGAAGAGGCCAAGCAATAGCACTTAGCAAGAGCACTTAGACTTACATACGGCTTCACAGGGCTTTCCAGCTCTCTCTAAGCGGTTTACAGTCAGCCTCTTGCCCACAACAATCAGGGTCCTCATTTTACCCACCTCGGAAGGATGAGTCAACCTTGAGCCAGTCAGGATTGAACTCCTGGCTGTGGGCAGAGTCAACCTGCAATGCTGCATTCTAAACTGGGAAGGAAGGAAGGAAGGAAGGGAGGGAGGAAGGAAGGAAGGAAGGAAGGAAGGAAGGGAGGAAGGGAGGGAGGGAGGGAGGGAGGAAGGGAGGAAAGAAGGAAGGAAAGGAAGGAAGATAGCAATAGTACTTATATACCACTTCACAGTGCTCTACAGCCCTCTCAGCAGTTTACAGAATCAGCCTCCTGCCCCCAACAATCTGGGTCCTCATTTTACTACCTCGGAAGGAGGGAAGGCTGAGTCAACCTTGCATTGGTCAGAATCGAACTGCTGACAGTGGGTGGAAGGAAGGAAGGAAGGAAGGAAGGAAGGAAGATAGCAATAGTACTTATATACCACTTCACAGTGCTTTTCAGCCCCCTCTCTAAGCCGTTTACAGAATCAGCCTCTTGCCCCCAACAGTCTGGCTCCTCATTTTACCAACCTCAGAAGGATGGAAGGCTGAGTCAACCTTGAATTGGTCAGAATCGAACTCATAGCAGTGGGCAGAGTCAGCCTGCAATGCTGCATTCTAACCACTGCGCCACCATGGTTCCGCCAAGGCCCAGCAAGGAGAAGCTGCTACCCCTCGCTTCCTAGTCTTGCTCGGGAAACAGACCAAGTCTGTCTGACAGTCACTGCTCCAAAACCCGCTCACCTTAGTTGTATTCACCACCATTGGTTTGGGACTCACGTCGGTCAAGTACAAGGCACGAGAAAGCAGCAGCAAAGAAGGGGGAACTTTTTCTTTGAGGTTCAAATCCAGCCACTGTACAGCAGAGACGAGGAGAAAGAGCGTTCACAGCAATTTTCTGGGAAATTAACCTTTTGCAAATCCGAAACATCCAGATGCAAACAACCTTTTTCTGTAGCAAAATACTTTCCTTTATATTCTGCACTGGTATGGCTCTCTGACTGAGACCGGAAAATTCCTGACACACTGAAACTGGAAAGCACGTTATATTTTGTTCTCATGGTCCTTCCCCAAAGGTGCTTTGGAAAGGAACAATCAAGGTAAATGGAGTCTTCCCCACACTGAAATTGGCGGGATATTGGTTGCAAGGAGGCGCGATGGCTCAGTGGTTAAAGATGCCGAGCTTGTCAGCTGGAAAGCTGACAGCTCGGGTTCGAGACCCGAGTGCTGTGCAGCAGGATGAGCTCCCATCACTTGCCTCAGCTCCTGCCCCCCAGCAGTTCTAAAGCATGCAAGTAGGTAAATAAGTACCACTTCAATGGGAAAGTAAGAGAGTTCTGTGCACCTGGGTGTATAGTCGTGCTGGCTACAGGGCCACAGAAATGTTTTCAGATAACGCTGGCTCCCTTGGCTAGGAAGCAGAAATGAGTACCAACCCCTAGCGACATCCACGACTGGACAGGGGAAACTTTTACCGTTACCTGCTAGGTTGCAAGAACTCCAACCATAAGGAGGAGTTAAAAGCTCAGAAGAAAGCCACCCACTCTTGCTGGAAGATTGAAGTGGCTGCAGGTGTGGCGAGACCATTTCTGACTCTAAAGCTGCTGGCTGCCAAACCTGAGCTATACTCTCGAGATTTTAACTGCTCGGGATGGAAAGGGAGCTTCCTGCAGCCCAGCACTGCATCCTAAGAAGCTGCTTTCAGTACCTGCTGAGAGCCACTAATGACACCTACTTAAGCAGCCGCTCATTCCTCTCTGCTCCATTTGGGTCCTTAGCTCAGCTGGAACAACTGTCTGTAAAGTTAAACTGGAATACTTTCGAATCTCGTTCTGAGCCAATAGGCCAACTATAGATCTGGCCTCAAAATCAGACCTGCCATCTCTTTTTTTTTTTTAAAAAAAACCAAATTTTATTAATTTTGTATTAATTACATTTCTTAGTGCTTAATAAACATCATGTTATCTGCATGTTGAATTTGCTTAGCAATACAGATTCCATTCTTACTTCCCACCCCATTTTTCCCAACCACGGAAGACGTAAGTTCCATGTTTGATAATATTCTAGACCTGCCAACTCTCAATAGCAACCTTTTCCAATGTGATGCTCTTCAGAATCAGTGAACCTCTCCCATTTTTGCAGATGTTGGTTTGGAGTAAGAAGTTACTGCCTATCGGTGAAGCAACAGAGGTCGGTAGACGCGGTGTTAAAATATCACATGGGCCTTTTGGGGGGAAAAAATTAAAAAGGTTGCCTTGGCCCATTTTAGCATCCCAAACAGATGCTCGGAGGGAAAGACCAGTCCGGATGATGAAGCCGCCAGATACCTTTGGATATTCTTCTCATCCTCAATTCCCATCCTTCCCTCCCTCATCCCTAACTTACCTGGTTCAGTTGCTCTTTGAGCTGGTCCTCCGTAAGGCCTAGTGACCTCATCCCTCTTGCTCTGCATGCACTCTGCAGCTCAGACACGCTCAAGCCATTAACGCCTTCCTTGGCTATCATCTACAGGCAAGAAAGAGAAAAAATCAGCTTCAGATGGTTGTGAGCCACGGTGGCCCAGTGGTTAAGAGTGCAGTACTGCAGGCTCCTTCTGCTGACTGCCGGCTGCCTGCAATTTGGCAGTTCGAATCTCACCAGGCTCAAGGTTGACTCAGCCTTCTGTTCTTCCAAGCCAGGTAAAATAGGCTGACTCTCTAAACCGCTTAGAGAGGGCTGGAAAGTATTGTGAAGCAGTATATGCTACTGCTAGTTTCTTTCTTTCTTTCTTTCTTTCTTTCTTTCTTTCTTTCTTTCTTTCTTTCTTTCTTTCTTTCTTTCTTTCTTTCTTTCTTTCTCTTTCTTTCTTTCTTTCTTTCTTTCTTTCTTTCTTTCTTTCTTTCTTTCTTTCTTTCTTTCTTTCTTTCTTTTCCTTCCTTCCTTCCTTCCTCCCTCCCTCCCTCCCTTCCTTCCTTGGTGGCATAGTTGTTAGAATGCAGTATTGCAGACTGACTCTGCCAGCAGTTCGATCCTGACCGGTTCAAGGTTGACTCAGCTTTCCATCCTTCCAAGGTGGGTAAAATGAGGACCCAGATTGTTGGGGGCAATAGGCTGACTCTGTAAACCGCTTAGAGAGGGCTGTGAAGCACTGTGAAGCAGGATATAAATCTAAGTGCTTTCGCTATTGCTATCGCGTAGATCATTTAACAAAATCAAGGCTCCTATTCAGGCTACTGCCATTTTAGAAGGGATCTAAGTAACCTGTTCTTGCCAATAACATGCAACATTTAGCCAACTTCATTCTCTTGGCCAGCTTGCCCTGCATTTAAAGATAGCTTTCTTTTTCACAGTGAAAATTTTAAATTGCAAAACATAGCTTTGCTTCCTTAAATCTGCACATCTGCAGCCATGCTCAGAAGACACACATATGCTGATATTTTAGACCTGTACATGGTGTAAGCAATCAACTGGTTAAAAGGCAGGTGATAGATTAACAATATCCTGCTTGGTTAGGAGCCTAGTTTCAATCATCTCAAGAAAAGCACATCAAAGAAATTAATGAAAATTTATAAACTGCATTTATGATCAATAGATGACAAGGGAGGAAGCAATCAAAATTCACTGGCTGCCTCAACCTAACGATACTAAATTAATCTCAGAGAATCCTTAGGCCGGCTCATTAATTAGCTTAAAAGCCTTTGTTTTCCCTCTTGTGATTATCTGCCTTGATATTAAACTACTTTCTCCTACCTTATTTCTTTATTTCATTTGTTAAGCAAATTTCCTATTTAGTACTTTTCATGATTCCTCCTGTTGCAATTAGTACCATTGCTCTAGAATCAGAGAAGACTTTTATGCTCTCGGCACCCAACTACAATTGAAAATGAGGTTTTTGTGAACTTTTGTTTAACCGTTTTTTGAACAGAGGTGGAATAAGATCGAAGAAATCTCAGCAACTGTATTGTTTTAAGTTTAGAACCTAAGATCAATTTTTTTTTTAAAAAAGAGGCCTTTTCAGTTTAGATTTGATTTGACATTACAAATGGATTCTTTGTGAAAGATGAGGATGCTAATCAATTTGTTGAAAGTGAAGAAAGTGTAGATGATAACAGAATCAGAGTTGAAAGGGACCTTGTTGGTCATCTAGTCCAACCCCCTGCCCAAGTAAGAGACTCTACACCATTTCTGACAAATAAGGAGAAACTTTCTGACAGTAAGAACAATCAACCAATGGAACAGACGTTGCCCTTGGAAGTTGTGGGAGCGCCATCAGTTGAGACTTTCAAGAAGAGATTGGACTGCCATCTGTCAGAAATGGTGTAGGGTCTCCCGCTTGGGCGGGGGGTTGGACTAGATGACCTACAAGGTCCCTTCCAACTCTGATTATCTGATCTGTTTGAAATGGCACTTCTTGAAAGTCTCAAGTGATGAAATTTTCACAACTTCCAAGGGCAACTTCTGATCCATTGGTTGATTGATCTCACTGTCAGAAAATTTCTCCTTATTTCCAGGTTGAATCTCTCCTTGTTCAGTTTCCATCTATTATTCCTTGTCTGGCCTTCGGGTTCTTTAGAAAATAGCTTGACCCCCTTCCTCTCTATGGCATCCCCTCAAATATTGGAACACCGCTATAATGTCTCCCTTGATCCTTCTATTCACTAGACTAGCCATACCCAATTCATTTGTTTTAGTCTCCAGTCCCCAATCATCCTGGTTGCTCTTCTCTGCACTCTTTCTAGAGTCTCAATATCTTTTTATAGCGTGGTGACCAAAACTGGATGCAGCACTCTAGGTGTCGTCTTACTAAGGCTTTACGGAGTGGTATTAGTGCTTCCCTTGATCTTGATTATCCCTCTATTAACGCAATTTAGGATTGCATTAGCTTTTTTGGCTGCTGCTGCACACAGCTGGCTCCTATTTAGCTGGTTGTCCACTAAGACTCCAAGATCCCTCTCACTTACTGCTATTAAGCCTGCTTTCACCCAGTCTATATGTGTACTTTTGGTTTTTCTTGCCTAAGTGTAGGACTTTACTCTTCTCTACATTGAATTTCATTTTGTTAAATATGGCCCAGTGTTCTAGTCTGTCAAGATCCATCTGGATCGTGAGCCTATCTTCCAAAAGTAATTTGTTTTCATTTGCAGTCAGACTTGAGAGGCCATCTTAGAAGAAGTTGGATTCATGGAGGATGATCGTCATGGTCTCTTTCCAAAACATCTAGTAACCAATGCCTTAAAGACCTTAAGCCAGCAATCCCCAACCTTTCCGCCTTGGGGGCCAGGCTGGGGAGGGTGTGTGGAGGGATGGTTCTGTGTCAGCAGTAGGTGTGGCCCTCTGCTCACACAAATGGGAGCTTCACCTGTGAGCGCAAGCATGAATGCCCGCCAGTTGTGCAAGCGGAGCTGCGCACCTGTGCTCCCCCGTTGCTTGGGGTTGGGGATTCCTGCCTTGCTATATCATTCCTATCTCAAAGAACTGTTTGCAGATCTCAACCTACAGCTCCAGGATCTATCTGGAGTTAAAAGAGTATTAAATGTCACTATTTGAACAACCTTGCAAACTTTTTGCAAACTTGGCACTGAGCTAGAGACCCTGGTTCCATTCTGCATTGATCAGGGGGCTCTGGGCTAATGATGGTTTTTCGGCCTAACTTACCACGGTTCTCGTGGGTTATTAGCATGAGGAAAGATCCCTAAACTCGCTGTGAACATTTGCAAGTGCATTCAAATTAACTAGATTGAAGGAGCGATTTTTTTTCCCCCCTAAGCTCTTGGCAAAAGACGGGTGCATCTCCTTACCTCGTCATCAACTTTGATGGATCTGAGCTTCATCAAAAGCTGGAAGCGGAGGAGGTTGTTGGTGCCAATGGGCTGCAACTCCAGCAGTTTGCAAAGGATGACCAGCTGGGACCGCTCCAAGTGTTCCAGGGTCAGCTCATCCTCGAACAGCTTGGAAAACTGCACAATTTCCTGAGTGCTGGGTTGTTGGCCGCTATGTCGAACCTACACGCATAAATGAGGACTCCAGAATCGGTCTCCCCAAACCCACTGCTAGTTTTCTTTATAATAATAAAGTAAAGGTTCCCCTTGCACATACGTGCTAGTCGTTTCCGGCTCTAGGCGGCAGTGCTCATCTCGGTTATAAAGCCAGCGCTGTCCAAAGATGTCTCCGTAGTCATGGGGCCGGCATGACTAAACACCTTCGAAGGCGCACGGAACGCTGTTCCCTTCCCACCAAAGGGGTCCCAATTTTTCGACTTGCATTTTTTATATGCTTTCGAACTGCTAGGTTGGCAGAAGCTGGGAGAAGTAACCGGACTCCTCTCCGTGACACAGCGGTAGAGATTTGAACCGCCGAACTGCCAACCTTTCTGATCGACAAGCTGAGCATCTTGGCCACTGAGCCACAGTGTCCATCTTTATCATGATAAGGCGGCCCAAATTAAAGACTTTTTCCCTCACAGAGAGAAAAGTTTGGTACCATCATTTTACCTCAAGACAGCAAGCAAACTCTGTCTTGTCTGCCACTGATTTTAATGATACATATTTGGTAATCTTTAATATTTCATCTTTAATATTTTTCCTCTTTTAATTCTTTATATTGTTTTTCAATATTTTTGCATTTCCCTGGTATTATTACAGTCATAGAAAATCTAAGGCTGTTGGAAGCAAGAAATATATTTTTCATTATTTGCATCTATTGTTATTTTTCATCCTTGTTCAGAAAACTGGACATCTTAAAGACGCAGAGTTTCTAATAAATGCATTCAGTTAAAATTACTGTAAGCCCCTCATGGTGGTATGAAATTACAGAAACTTACAAATTTGCAATACTTTTAACATCAAACTGAGAATTAAAACCACATAATTCCTCCCTTCAGATATAAGCTTATAGATTATCCCACAAGTATTGTTCAAAAGGCAGCTGGACTTTCTTGGGGTTTTTTTTGTTTGTTTGTAAACGTTCTTCACAACTAAAAGAAGCTTCTTGGATGAGAAGCAAAACATTTTCAAAGAAAAAAAGCAAGAAAGTACACCTGCCTTTTGAACAAAGGGCTACGGAGTTTCCCAATCATCCAGGTCATGGTTGTCCCAAGGGTGCTTTTTCAAGAGGCAAACTGGACTTTCTGGTTTTTCTTGGAAGACGTTTCGTTCTTCTTTGGAGAAGCTCCGCTGAAGAAGCTTCTTGGATGAGAAACAAAATGTTTTCCAAGAAAAACCAGCAAGTGCAGTTGCCTCTTGAAAAAAGCACCTTTGGGATGCCGTTTGAATAGCATCTTTGGGACAACCATGATCTGGATGGTTGAGAATCTCCAGACATGAAACCAACGTGTTGATTGAGGCTCCATCAAACACCTTAAGGGGGTTACTTTTGATGTTTCAATTTTGGTTTATAAATGTTAAGACCCACGGACTTCATGCTAGCTGGGGAGTCCTGGGAGTCCAAGTCCCAAAAATCTTAAAAGTTTCCAAGGTTGCACGGTCCTGATTTCAACAGTTCCATCTTATGGGAGGCCTTTGAAGCTTAGCAACCACTTTTAAATGAAGCATAAAGCTCCCGCTTTTCTATTCCCCGAGGGAAACCTACCTTCTGAACGTAGGAAGAGAAGAGCTGGGTAGCTGCTCCTGTGCTGGCTTTGTTTCTCCTTGCCAACTCTGCAATTGTCTCCTGCAAGAATTTGGCTAGCTCCAACTTCGCACTCAGTTTCTTCCTTTGCTTTTCTTCCTTGGTGCAAAGAATAATGAGAAAGGTAAGGAATTCTCTCTTGCCGTTCCTGGCAAAAGTAAAGCTCTGTTTTCTTTTCATTGTACCACTTGCTGGGAAATGGGGGTGGGAGGATATTCTAAAGGGAGAGAGAAAAAAGTATCAAAAAAGAGCCAAAGAGCCAACAATGTTTCTTATAGAGAGACTGCTACCTATTCTCTGCACTTCAAACCCACCCGTGGACAGACTCAAAACACTACAGCTTCAAGGCAACGTGTATTTTCGTTTTCATTCAGCTCCCCCCAAAGGCTTTAAAGAAGTTTAAAACTCTTCCGGGTCCTCTTTGCAAAAGTATAAGTTAATCCTCAATTTGCAACCAAAATTAAGCCCAAAATTTCCGTGGCTAAGCAAGGCAGTTGCTAAGTGAGTTCTGCCCCAATTTGCGACCTTTCTTGCCAGTTGGCAAGTGAATCTCTGCAGTTGTGTGAAGTTAGTAACACGGTTGTTAAGTGAATCTGGCTTCTCTATTGACTTTGCTTGTCTTGCAAAAGGGAACAATGTGACCCCCTGGAGACACTGCAACAGTCATAAGTACATGCCAGTTGCCAAGAGTTGTCCCAATTTTGATTAGAGGGAGGCTGCAAACAGTTGTAAGCGTGAAAAACGGCCCTAAGTCACTTTTTTTTCAGTGTTGTTGTAACTTTGAACAGTCACTAAAGGAATGGTTGTAAGTTGAGGATTACCTGCATTTTCCAGTGTCATCATACACTCTCTAGCATTTCTGGAGGGTACAGCATATGCCCGTGATGGTGAACCTATGGCACATAGAGTCATTTGTGTGGGCACATGAGCCCCAGCCACTTACCTGCACTGCGCATGCCTCCCAGCTGATTTTCGGCCTGTTTGAGGCCTTTTTCAGCCCGTTGCAGGCTGAAAAACAGATCTGTTTGGTCACTTCCTGTATTTCCGGAAATACCGGAAGTGATGAAACGGGCCCATTTTTCAGCCTCCAAAGGCTGCAGAGGCTACCCTTGAGCCTCTGGGAGGCCAAAAAAGGCCTTAAAATGGCTGAAAACCAGCTGGGAGGCGCGCAGTGCAGGTAAGGGAGTGGCTGGGGGGGGGGTGCATTGCCTTCTGGGTGCTGGCACACACGCTCACGCACACAATTTTCAGCACGGGAATCCAAAAAGGTTAGCCACCGCTGGCATATGCCATTGTTGTACATTCTAATTCCAAAACCATCTCCGGTATTTTAGAATAAGAATAGAGAATAGAAAAAAGGATAGAAAAGAGAATTCATTATTGGCCAAGTGTGATTCGACACACAAGGAATTTATGTCCAGTGCATCAGCTTTCAGCGTACATACGAACACCACTCATGTGTTGTGCATGCAAACAACTGTATGTTGTACATACAAACAACACTTACACAAGCGGTAAGTCATACATCATAAATCGTAAGATACAATCTTAGAATAGAATGAGCTGGAAAGGACCTTGGAGGTCTTCTCGTCCAACCCCCTTGCTCAAGCAGGAGAACCTATACCAGTTCAGATAAGCGACTGTCTAGATTCTTCTCAAAAACCTCCAGTGACGGAGCGCCCACAATTTCTGGAGGCAAAGCTGCTCCACTGGTTAATTGTCCTCATTCTAAGGAAGTTTCTCCTTAATTCCAGGTTGCTTCTCTCCTTGATTAGTTTCCGTCCCTTGTTTCTTGTCCTGCCCTCTGGTGCTTTGGAGAATAATTTGACCCCACCTTCTTCTTTGTGGCAGCTCCTCATAAATCATAAAACAAAGGGTAAATCATAAGATACCAAGAGGAGAAGATAGATGAGACGATGAGAAAAGAGAAGAATATGTCTTGCGAATCTTTACAAATGGCAGAGCAAGATAATTCTGCTATACGCTACTCTCTTTGACTATGCAAAAGATTGCCTCTTTTGTTCATCCTTTCATTTCAACCTCCCTCCACGCTGCCCGAGGTAGCATGCATTATGCGCCTTGCATCTTCTCTGCCTGAGCAGGAGGGGGAAAAAACCTCATCAAAATGATTCAAGAGCTTTGTGTCTCGGTGAGGGTTTGAACACAGGTCATCCTAGGTTCTTGTCCTCCTCCACTTCTTGCGAAGATTAATTCTTCTAGAAGGGCTAGATTTTATATCAGGCTGGAGGCAAAGGATTCCTAAGATACAGGCGTCGTGACATAGCTCGACCCAAAGATTGAGCTTTTTTTTTTTTTCAAAATTGAAAATACTGACCTTTTTCGATTCGGTTTCAAAGGTTGAAGGCAACATCTCGGGAAAGAGTTTAAGAAATACAGGCAACAGGAATTCCATGAAAGGTACTATGATGAACACCAAGAATGGAACTAGCCGGAAGAGATCTGCTGACGTCCTCATCAGCTGCAGAAAACAGAAACACAAAGCCAAAACATGACACGGTCCATACATTGCCTTAAGGCAGGGGTAATCGTAGACATGTTTCAATAAGCCACAACACTGAAATCATGTAACATTACTAAACCAAAACCAAGGAAACCAAACAATGGCTTCCTGAATCCTCCTCCTTTCCGCCAGGAGAAGCCTTGCTCCAAGCCAGCACTTTGCCAAATTAATTTCAGGGTGCCAACATTTCATCTGCAGCAACGCTGGCCGCATCCCTGCTTGTTTTTGAGAAGTAAGTCAAAAACCGTTTTACTCCACAACTTTTCTGTTTTGTACGAGGTGGCGGGTTCAGGCCTTACTGTTATGTGCAATCAAACGTTTGGGTGAAGAGAAGCATACGTGTGTCCCAGGATAATGTTGCAGGATGTCCCTCTAGCAGAGGGTTTGCTTTGGGTTATTCTATGCGTAGTATTTACGTGGTGCCTAGCTGTGCGTCCCTTGGACTGCAAGGCGATCCAACCGGTCAGTCCTAGAGGAGATCAACCCTGGCTGCTCTTTAGAAGTCCAGATCCTGAAGAGGAAACGCAAAAGATTTTGGCCACCTAATGAGAAGGAAGGACTCACCGGAGAAGAGCCTAGTGCTGGGAATGGTTGAGGGCAAAAGAAGAGGAAGGGGACGGCAGAGAAGGGAGTGGCTGGATGGAGTAGGTGCAGAGGTGGTCTTCAGCAGGTTCTGACCAGTTCTGGAGAGCCGGTATTGGAAATTTTGAGTAGTTTGGACAGCTGGCAAATACCACCTCTGACTGATGATTTTACAGTATCCTTCCCCTGCCACGCCCACCAAACCACGCCCACAGAACCGGTAGTAAAAAAATTTGAATCCCACCACTGAGTAGGGGTGAGCTTAAATGAACTCCAGGGGATGGTAGAGGACAGGAAGGCCTCGAGGAACGTTGTCCATGGGGTTGCGATGGGTTGGCCACGACTTCGTGGCTAACAACAAGAATAACAAGGAGTTTTGTGTGGCTTTTTATTGGTTGATAGGGGTGTTGATGGCCAGCTATTAAGTTTCTGGCTGTTGTCAAGTGCTCAGCTCCTAAGTAGCAATAGCACTTAGACTTATTGGCCACAACAATCTGCTGGTCCTCATTTTACCCACCTCGGAAGGACGGAAGGCTGAGTCAACCTTGAGCCTGGTGGGATCTGAACTGCCAAATTGTAGGCAGCTGGTAGTCAGCAGAAGTAGCCTGCAGTACTGCACTCTAACCACTGCGCCACAGAAGCTCCTTATCTTTTAAGCTGGTCGTAAATCAGCCCTCCTGTTGACCGGCATCACACAGCTACACGCAACCAGGCACCCTATCAATACTACGCATAGAAATAACGCAAAGCACCTGTTCTGGCAGAGAGAAGAGCCCTGATGATGGGCTCCAGCGCGAGTCCAAAAGCTCGGACGATTAAACCTCGGGTTTCGATGACCGACCCAGATTGGATCTGGAACCATCTGGGAGCTCATCACAGAGACACGCACTCTCTCATACTCTTCAAGCCACACATGAGCTATCAGTAAGTAGGGATTCCAAATTCACAGCTAGAAGGAAGTACAGACCTTGAGTTACGACCATAATTGAGCTTGGCAAGTACGGCCGTAAGTTGCAAAGGTTATAAAGCGGGATGCCATGCGACTCGACCTGATTTTATGGACTTTTTTTTCACAGCCGTCATTAAGCGGACACCACAGTCGTTAAATGACTGTCCTCTATGGGGTAGGTCTTGCCCCAAACCAGAAATAAATGTCGATTTCCAACAAATACCATCATTAAGTTGCAGTCACGGGACTATGGGCCAATGCAAATAATTGTAAATGTGAGCCGGTTACCAAATGCCCCAAACGTGGCCCTGTGACTAGCGGAAAGGGTGGCGTCAGAACTTTGAAACCAGCTTGTCAGTAGCTTTTTTGGGGGTGGGGGATCGATCATAATTCGACCGTAATTTAAGGACTGCCTGTACGGCGCCAATGAATGAGCATTCATGTTCTGAAGCAAGCTGAAACCTGGCTCCAGAATCCCAGGAGAAATGACCTGGGAAACTGACTGCAGGGCCTGATGCTCTAATCCGGGGTGGGGGTGTCAATTTTCGAGGACCGGATCATCATTGTAGTTCTCTGCTGTGGGCCAGCAGGTGGCGGAGGAAACACGGAGGGGAAATGAGACGAGACACCTCCTGCTGGCCAAAACGGGGCACAAGGCAGCCCCCCTGCACCTCATTTTCAGCCTCCACGGTCTCCTGCAGCGCTCTCCTGGCTGAACATCGGCGGCGCGGGGGCTTCCGCGCGGCCCGTTTTTGGCTGGCAGAGTATTGCTGGAGGCCAGGGAGGAGGAAAATGGGCTGCGCAGGGGCCTTGCGAGGCTTCCGCGCAGCCCGTTTTGGCCGGCAGAGGCCCTGCGGGACAGATTTAAACACCCCCGTGGGCCTTGAGTTTGACCCCCCCCCTGCTATAACCCAGCAAAACAGGTGGGGGAAATGAAGAACATAGAAATTATCAGATCCAAACGCCTGGCTCTCCCTTATTCAGCCCATCGACTGACCGAGTGATCAAGTCACCTTATTTCAGATTTTGTTTGCTTTGTCCAGCGAATAAAGAACCCGCTGACGCTGGACACTGTCCGTTCAAGAGGAAGCCATTAGTCATGCACAGAGTGGCTAGTCTGCTGGCTGCTCCCCAAAGCCAGTCAATTGCTCACCCTTCGTCTCTCCCGCCTGGTGAGGATTTGCCCATGTAACAGTCTCCAGACCATCCGAGCTGCCACTTTTGTGTCGATCCAAAGCAAGTGGAATCCATTGTAATAGTGTCTCAGTTCGTCTACAATCCTCTGCCAGAGGGATCTTCTAACTGTCCCGGCGACTTTGTCTGGGAGACCGCCTGGAGTGGGGTCCGTTTTTACAGTACTTGGCTCAGGGGGAGGCTTGTCCTGATGCCAATAAGCTGACGTGCGAAACATCCGCATCGGTCTAATGAGGAAGTGAGGCCAACTGTTTCCCTGCGGTGAACTGGAGGGGAACGGGTGGCTTTCAGAGTCCTTCGGGAATGTTCCGTTATGGTGGGAATCCAACAGTTGAGCAAGCGCAGCGGACGAGGAGAACTGGGAACAGCAGGAGTGTACAAGAAGGCATGATGACCCTCTGGAAGAGAAAAGAGTCTAATCAGGGGGGGGAAACTAGATGTCATGGAGGGATGCATCAAGGTTGTGTTTGACCACCAGGGGCCAGGGTGGGTGTGGCCTGCTTGATGTCACCAGTGTCAGGTGTCAACTAAAAAAATACTTCTTCGGTCTTTTTAGTTCCCAGCAGAAAGGGAGTGGGGAAAAGCAATGCATTCCTCGAATGCTTCAGATAATTGCTAGGCACCCTGAAGCTGTTGGCGCGCAATATTATTACTGAAGAGCATGATTGATGACTCTTAGCTATGGATGTATCCCATTGGAGAATATACATCCAGTGGGTGGGGGTGAAAGGCCAGGGTCAAGGAAGAAATGAATGTTGTATCTTAGTGTCGGCTGCACCTGGATAACCCCGACATGGACACTCCTAATAAATCTTTTTTTTTTTTTACTCTGAGATCAGGGGTGTCTGTGGTGGCCCAAGTGCTCTGCCAGCGAAAATGGGCTCCAGAGCTCTGTTTTCGGCTAGGAAGGCCTCCTGCAGCCCTCTGCCAGGAAAAACGGAGCTCAGCCCTCCCAAGCTCCGTTTTCACTGGCAGAGGGTTGCAGGAGGTCGTTCCATTTGAAAACAGAGATTGGGAGCCCATTTTCGCTGGCGGAGGCACCGCGGGCCGGTCCTTCGTTGTTTCCAGGGTAGCTCCACGGACCAGATCTAAGCACCCAGCGGGCCAGATCTGGCCTGCGGGCCTTGAGTTTGATACCCCAGGTCTAACTCATTGCTGCAACCAAGGTTTGGGTTATGGCTGGTCAGAGATACATTTAGCAAGGCGTTGATCAGGAGCCCTGATATTTGAAATCCAGAGGAGTCTACAAATGCCTTCTCAGACAAAGACATTTTATAGGTAGTCCTTGACTTATGACTGCAACAGAGCCTGAAGTTTCTGTCGCTAAGCAAAACATTTGCTAAGTAATCTTTGCACCATTTTGCAATCTTTCTTGCCATGGGTGCTAAGTGACTCGCTACAATTGTTAAGTTAGTCACATGTCGTTAAGTGAATGTGGTTGCCTCATTGACTTTTCATGTCAGAAGAGGGTAAAAGGAGATCACGTGACACTCCCAGGACACTGCAACCGTGTCAGTTGCCAAGTATCTGAGTAAGTCATAAGTCACTTTTGTCAGTGCCGTTGTAACAGTCACTAAACAAACAGTTGTAAGTCAAGGACTAACTGTAGGTCATTACGACCTGCAGCTTTTTTATTTGAAAGCAATTGAAGTGTTTTCCAACCTTGGCTATTAAGATGGGTGGACTTCATTTCCCAGAATTCCACAGCCAGCATGCAGCAAGGGAGTTAAAACTTAAAAGTTGCTAAGCTGGAGAATTACCTTGCTAAACTGGTGTAGGATTAAAAGTGGGTGGTGGGGGAATGGGGGGGTGGGGAAAGGAAGGGAAAACAAAGTGGTTAAGCAGATGCAGGTTACACGGAAGATATGCTAGGTTTAAGGATTGCATTTCTTCACCCCTTAACTGTATTTACCATTCTTGCAAACTGGACACAGGTTATAATTTCTCAGTTCTGGATGACTGAGGAAATTACAGGTTTTTTTGTTATTCAAACCAGACAATGTAATGTAGGAGCTCTTATATTTATTTAGTCCAGATCTCTCTTTTTTAATATTTCACAAAAAGAAAAACTACACAGGTGAGTGCTATCGGTGCACCCAATGGTGAACAAAAACAATCCTGATATTTATTTTTATTTTATTTTATTTTATTATTTTATTTATTTATTTTCTATTTTATTTTATTTTATTTTATTTTATTTTATTATTTTATTTATTTATTTTCTATTTTATTTTATTTTATTTTTTTATTATTTTTATTGTTGCCTATTCACCCATGGCGACTCGAGGCAGCTTACACAATGTAAAACCATATTTAAAACAAAAAATAAAAACAATTAAAAACTAACAAAAAGAATCAAATAAATTAGTAAAGTATAATAGAACAAAATTTGGGAAAACAAAAAAACAAAACCAAAAATCGACTCCCACCCCCTGTCCCGATGACAGCAGATCACACTAGCTATTTGATGGGCTCCATCCCGCTTTGGGTTCCCCCAGGCCCGCTGGCAGAACCAGGCCTTCGGTGCCTTTCGGAAGTGTATTGGAGAGGGGGCCATTCTAATCTCTGAGGGAATGATGCTCCAGAGACGGAGGCACCACGGAGAAGGCCCTTCACCTGGGTCCCGCCAGGTGTATCTTCCTCAGGGGTGGGACCCGCAGCGTTCCCTGCCTTCTCGTTCTAATGGGTCAGGTAGATGTCACTGGCAAGAGATGTTTCCTCAGATAACCCGGACTTAAGCCCTGAAGGGCTTTAAAGGTGACAAGCAGCACCTTGACTTGCACCCAGAAGCAAAGATATTGCTTTCCCCGCCCCCGATTAAACTCAATACAATTGTTTTACACTGTCTACACAGAATGGTTAATACAACACCATGTCATTTTGACTGAAGCTAGTAATCAAATAAAATCCAATGAACTTCCTCCATGATAGAGAATTTATATTAACATCATCAGTACTGCTTTTGGGATGACATTCAAAGATCTAAAATAATGATATATTTCACAGATACCAAGATTTCATTTCTTACCTGGTCCTAGCTACTGCAAGGAATATGTTACAGCTGTAGATGGCCATGCTTTGCCTTGAATCTGTTTACTTATCTACGATCAGATGAAATCTAATATACCAATAAAAAATTTAGACATATGCCAGTTAAATAAAGAAATGATTTTGAAATATTTAACTACAGATACGGTCATCTAGGAAGTATTAGTAAACACAACTTCTATCCATTATAAATCTTTAGTCATACACATGAGATTATGGATCATTTCAGATTTTTACACACACACACACACACACACACACACACACACACACACATATATATATATAAACACACACGCACACATATGTTTAAGTTTTCGCGGGTATTTATATGTATGGTATTCAGCTTTGTTCGGGTATTTTCCCATGTCATTATAGTTGTGCTTTTAAAATTGTAGATAGATAGATAGATAGATAGATAGATAGATAGATAGATAGATAGATAGAGATCTTTGGTTATTTGGGTTTTCTTGAATAACCAAAGAAGCTGTACCGCAGCTGCATCACTACCCACTTCAAACCCCTCCGAGCCATACATGAAGCGAACTGATGCCCACCATGAAGATGTGGCACGACCACGAACGTGAAGCCAAACAGCAGGATCACAGCTCACCAGCTCAAATCCCCCAGCAACTAAGACTAACCTGAGCACAACCAAGCCCCGACCTGAACAGAACACAACCCCAGCCAATCAGAACACAGCCAAGCCCCAAACCAATCAGAACACAGCCAAGCCCCCACCCAAGTCACACCCCCACCAGCAGTCAAAAGGAAGAAGCAGCTGCAAGTTTGGATATCCTTTTTGTTAGCTCAGACCCTATGAGGGGAAATGTTTAATAACAGAATTACTCATGAAGAATTGGATTCCAAGAGATTGACTCCCCATATATGGATCATTGAGTCTTATATTACAAAATATGGAATGCAAATAAAGTAATTGCCTATTTACTTAGACTTAGAACTTAGAATAACTTCATTGTCACTTTAAATGTACACCACCTCCAATATAAACTAAACATGATAAATGAAGGAAGGAAAGAAGGTAGGAAGGAAGGAAGGAAGGAAGGAAGGAAGGAAGGAAGGAAGGAAGGAAGGGATATACCCACGTATGACACAGTGAAACAATACAGTCTAGTTAGTTCGGATGTATACATGTACATGGCAAGAAAAATGAATCTTGCGAGTTTACCAGACGGACGGCACACGGAACAAAGCTGTTAGAGAAATATTTATTATTTATTTATTTGCAAAATAATCTAAGCATATTTATTGGCAAAGTAATATGAGAGTCGGTTTGGTGTAGCAGTTAGGCTAGAAACAGAGAGACCATAAGCATTATTCCCCACCTTAAGACAGAAAGCCAGCAGTGATGACCTTGGGCCAGTCCCTCTCTCCCAAACCTGGAAGAACCAGCAATGGCAAACTACTTCTGACATCTTGCTAAAAAAAACAAAACTGCAGAGACCTGTCCCGGCAAGTTGCCAGGAGTAAACAGTGCCTCAAATGTTATATATGTTTCTGTATATGTATGTATGTATGTATGTATGTATGTATGTATGTATATATATACATACATACACCCCAAAATACAATTCACCATGGAAACAGAAGCCAACAATCAACTTCCTTTCCTAGATGTCTTGGTATACAAAAGATCCAATGGCTCCCTAGGACACACCATCTACCAGAAGAAAACACAAACTAACCGCTATCTACATGCACTCTCACACCACCACCCAGCACAGATCAATTCCGTAGCCAAGACACTCATCTCCAGAACAAAATGCTTAGCCGATGAACAACACCAAAAAACCGAACTACACACTCTCACCAACGTACTTACAGCCAATGGATTCCAAAGAAAGAAGATTACCCACCTAATCCAAAAAGAAACCCCAACCAAAATCCAAGACAGAGAACAAGAAAACGGCAAAGCCCTCCTCCCATATATAAAAGGCACTACAGACAAAATTAGCAAGATCCTCCAAAAACACAACATCAAAGCAGCATTCTGCACAAACAGAAAAATATCCACCATCCTAAGAAACCCCAAAGACAAAATCGAATTAGAAAACCAAGGAGTATACGAAATCCCCTGCACTGCCTGCCCTACCACATACATTGGACAAACTAACAGAAGAATAAGTGCACGCATTGAAGAACATAAGAACTCAATCAAAAAAGAAGAAACGACCTCTTCCCTGGTCCAACACCTCAAAGCCACAGGACATGAAATTGATTTTAAAAATACCAGAACCATCGCCAAAACCGAACACTTCAACAGCAGAATAATCAGAGAAGCCATAGAGATAGAAAAACGCCCACACAGCATGAACAAACGAGATGACACCTCCCGCCTTCCAGCCATTTGGAAACCCGCCCTCATGAACAGACGAGTACCTAACATGAAGAAGGACACCAGACCCACACCCATGAGAGCCACACAAGATGCCACCACCACACTTCCATGTAGAAAACAGACTCACACCCACTCAGAAGATGAGACACGACCATGGACCAGAAGCTGCACTGCAGCTGCATCACTACCCACTTCAAACCCCTCCGAGCCATACATGAAGCAAACCGACACCCACTATGAAGATGCAGCACGACCACGAACTCGAAGCCAAACAGCAAGATCACAACTCACCAGCTCAAATCCCCCAGCAACTAAGACTAACCTGAGCACAACCAAGCCCCCATCTGAACAGAACACGCCTCCAACCAATCAGAACACGGCTAACCCCCCAACCAATCAGAACACAGCCAAACCCCCTACCAATGAGAACACACCTCCACCCAATCAGAACACAGCCAAGCCCCCACCCAATCAAGTCCCACCCCCACTGGCAGTTAAAAGGAGGAAGCAGCTGCAATCTCACATTACTCTGAGAAGCACAGAGCCGGAGACAGAAGCCTGAAGATGATGAATGTGACTTCATCGAAACGTTGCCTAGATACTTCGAATCTTACGCGGGAGAAAACCCGAACAACCAAAGATCCACATATATATATATGTGTGTGTGTGTGTGTGTGTGTGTGTATGCATATATGTGTGTGTATATATGTGTGTGTGTATATATATGTATATATAAACGTATGTGTGGTATTCAGCTTTGTTCGGGTATTTTCCCAGTCAATATATTGTGCTTTTAAAGTTGTAGCAACGTTTTGACAGAATCTCATCTGCCATCATCAGGCTTCTGTATTGTGTTCGTCTGTGAGTGTATGTGTATGTGTATATGTATATATGTATGTATATATGTATGTATGTATGTATGTATGTATGTATGTATATATATGTGTGTTTGTGTGTATCTACAACACCTAGACACAAGAAGTTTTTTCCCAAATGCCATTCACTCTGCTAAACAATTCCCTCCTTGTATCCGTATGATTTATATGGACTGTTTCCTAGTATGATTTGATTGCTTAATTGTACCCTAGGACGATCATTAAGCGTTGTACCTGATGATTCTTGATGAACGTTTCTTTTCTTTCACGTCCACCGAGAGCATATGCACCAAGACAAATTCCTTGTGTGTCCAATCACACTTGGCCAATAAAAGAATTCATATTCATATCTATACAGACACGCATATACGTATATAATAACAAAGCAAAATAAAACCACCACTCACAACCACTCTCTCGGCACCCAGTTTTAACACATACACATACACACACACACACACACACAGACCCTCTGTTCCCCCACTGCCAGTTGCCAAGCTCCATTTCCAAAGGAAAAAAACCCCACACACCTGTATTGTTTGGTGTTGGGGTTATTCTTGTTTTTGGCTCCCCTTTTAACACCTCCTTTGCCTTTGATAGCTTCTGCGGTGGGTTCCTCCTCACCCACCCACCCCAATTCCCAGCCTAGCCTGGAGTCCCCAGAACTCCCATCAAAATACTGACCAGGACCATCCTTAAGTTTTGTTGTTTCCAGATGGGACCAGCCAAAGTGAGCTCGGAGGCACGAGCTGCAGTGCTTCCATGGGTTGAGGCCCCTTGCAAAGTCACAGCCAACCCCACTCCTATCTCACCCTCTCTCTCTCTCTCTCTTCCCCAAGGGTCTTCTACAGACCCTGAAGGTCCCCCCCTTCACCCCTGGCCGGTCTCTCCTAGGCCTCCCTCCCTCCCCTCACCCGCCAACCCTTGCCCCATTTTGCACCCATACGCCTATCTCTGCAACCTGCGCCCAGGTGTATCTCTCTGCCCACCAGGTACATCCATATCCATATCCATACATACACATACATATACATATACATACACATACATACATACATACACACACACACACATCAGCATCGACGTCATCCTTATTTATAGGCACGTTGTAAACCTTGCACATCTGCTTTGGTTTTTGTTTTTGTTTTTGTTTTGGTCCTCACCTGCCGCCCTCAGTTCAGCTTCCCCCGCCCCGCCCCTCCCCCACCCCCTCTAACCGGGCCGCTACCGCTCCACCTTCTTCCGGGACTAGCCGAGGATTCCCGTCGGCCCCCGCGGCACTCCGGAAGTGCAACCGACCAAGCCGCTCTAGCCGGCGAGTTTTTTGTTTTGTTTTGTTTTTTTCCCTTCCCCGCCTCGCTCGCTCTACGCGCGGATTGGGCCGCCCTGCGTTCGGTGGTAGCCAATAAAAACGCAGGGCTGGGGAGGAGAGGGCGGGGATTCGAGTTGGAGCGACAGGAGAAGGGCGGTTCTTTGAATGCTTTTATTAAATTAAAGCTAAATTGTTGCAGAGGGTGGCTCTTTCGCAGGACTTCCTTTTTTCTTTTCTTTTTTTGCGTGGAGGGGGGGGAGTTGCTCCAGAGCAGGAGAAAAAAAAAAATAACATATGATATCGAACGAGTATAGATGCATCTTTAAGATATTTAAGGCATTTGTTGTGTGCAGGCTTCCAAGCCTGCATTAGCAGTAGACTAAATGCATTAGTCTAATTTAAGAGACTTAGGTGCAGGTGGGACGTCTAGTCTCGTAGATACACACAGCTTTTAAAAGAGAATTGCTTTGCCAAGTAAAACTATTTCCGTTTGGAGGCTGTTCTAACGACAGAGAGGTGAGTAACGCCTTTACAATGTGTCCCCAATGTGTTAATACTGCAGGTCCAGAGAGGGGAATTCAACTTTAGGCTGAACTCCCAAGTCAAACCCCTCACATTAAAATGCAGAAGTTTCTTGTCCCTTAGCCATGCTGAGGTTTATTGTGACCTCATCAGTTCAACCTGTTGTGGGTAGTCACTTAAGCTGAACTCAGGGCCACGAAGGACAACTTTTTGCTTTTGATAAATACAGTATGTTTACACTTGTTTTCCAATATGCTGAAAGTTAATTTTTAAAAAAATCCTTGTATGATGTACTTAAGAGAGAATGGCCAACCAACAAGGGAATACAGAGGTTCAACTGTGTTTTGGAGTCATACTTTAGGGGAACGGAGCCAAGGTTGATGGAAGATGAAATTAAAGAATATGAAGTGTCCCTATTTTATTCTTTAATTTTCTACTTATTGTACTAGCAGCAGTGCTTGTTGTGGTCCGCCGGCAGCCAGCAAAGTTGGCAGCAGAGTCGGACAGTGGGGAGGAACAAGGGCCAGTCCAGGAGTCTAGGAAGGCCTTGGACAAGGGTCCTGCATCCGATGCAGAGATGGGGCCAGGGCCTTCTGGGAGTTATGTGCTGACTCCGGAGCCTCCAGAATCTGGCAGCAGTGAGGCAGAGGAACAAGGGGAGCCTATTCCCAGTGTGCGCATGCGCAGAGCTGACAGAAGGCAACAGTTAAGACAAAAAAGGGAGTAAGGCTTGGAGGTGATTGGCCCTCCCATAAGACATAAAGGAGGAGCAAAAGGACAAGAGCCTTTGCAGGAAGCAACTTTGTTTGTACTGGTCGGTTTGAAACCTGAAGCTCTGTGTTGAATTTGTGCTCTGGCTGGCCTTGTATAACTAATTGGAAATTTAGTTGTTGGCAGCATTTCAAGGAAGATAAAGGTGCGTGCTTATCAGACTTATCCCGAAGGACTTTGGCAGACTTCCATGGGACTATTACAAAGTAATAGTAATTATGGGCTGTGAATGACTAAAAATTCTCAGCGGTTCAAATAAAGAAAAAAGGGGTTTGGGACTAACATGTGTTTGTTACTGTCTCAATAAGCCTTGGTCAGAACAGCGCCAACTCTCTCAGCCTTGCCCCTCAATATGTTGCCAGTGGACTGGCTCCTGGATTTTATCCAAATTGGCCTTAGCAGAATAAGAGAGTTGGAAGGGACCTTGGAGGTCTTCTAGTCGAACCCCTTGCTCAAGCAGGAGACCCTATAGCATTTCAGACAAATGGCTATCCAGTCTTTTCTTAAAAACCGCCAGTGTTGCTGCACCCACAACTTCTGGAGGCAGAACTCAGCTAACCAAACACTGTCTGCAGCCGTTGGTGTTGCTAGCCTAGCTAATAGGAGCAGAGCAGGAGGCCTTGGAGCTGAGATATTTGCCGGACTGACCCACCTGACAAGAATTATCCTGGATCATATGGATGTGAAAAGTTGGTGGTGGTGCTTGCTACTGAGAAATCTTTCTGTCCCCTGTGCTCTGCAGAGGCAAAGTCTGCCCAAAATTACCTTCCAGAGGATGACGAAAAACCTCTTTTGGAAAGCTCCTTTAATTAGCAGATTGATGCTCCCATTAGACTGTATGTGGCTCCAGATGCTTTTTTCTGGCTGTGGTTGATTTTATGGATTACTATGTGTGCTATGGATTGTTGTCAGTTGCATTGCACATTGCTGAGAGTCTTGATGGTGGCAGTGATAAGCATGTAAGAAAGAAATAATGATATAAAGAAGATTCACCAGCACTGTCAATCATTTCCTGAAGAAAGTAGGTGGAGACTTTTTGTTCCTAATGGGCTATTTTTGACCCAGGAGTGTAGTTTTGGCCAGAATTTAGAGGTCAGTGGCGTAGTGATTAGAGTGCAGTACTGCCGGCTACTTCTGCTGATTGTCGGCTGCCTAAAATTTGGCAGTTCGAATCCCACCAGGCTCAAGGTTGACTCAGCCTTCCATCTTTCCAAGATGGGTAAAATGAGCACCCCAAATTATTGAGGGCAAAGTGTTGACTCTGTAAGCCGCTTAGAGACGGCTGTAACGCACTATGAAGCGGTATATAAGTCTAGGTGCTATTGCTATTGTTCTTCCTTCTTTCCGCCCACTGCCAGCAGTTCAATCCTGACTGGCTTAAGGTTAACTCATCCTTCCATCCTTCCAAGATGGGTAAAATGAGGATCCAGTTTGTTGGGGGAATAGGATGACTCTGTAATCTGCTTAGAAAGGGGGCTGTAAAGCATTATGAAGCAGTATATAAGTCTAAGTATATTGCTATTGCTCTTCCTTCCTTCCTTCCTTCCTTCCTTCCTTCCGCCCACTGCCAGCAGTTTGATCCTGACTGGCTCAAGGTTGACTCAGCCTTCCATCCTTCTGAGGTGGGGAAAATGAGGATCCAGATTGTTGGGAGCGATAGGCTGACTCTGTAAACTGGTTACAGAAGGCTGTGAAGCACCGTGAAGCGGTATATAAGTCTAAGTGCTGTTGCTATTGCTACTAAACATGTTGTGGGAATCAGGGTTTTTTTTTTCCCTTTCTGTCTTTCTCTCTTTTATTAATTTGTTTTTGCTACAAGAGGTCAACACAATTTTGCAATTTGCCTTGAAACAATGTTTGACATTTATAGGGAAGGCAGGCAAGATCTTGTCTCTGGAGGGAAGCGATGTCCTTTCGCTTGGTTATGCTCCCATTTGTTTGCTGTGGTACAGTGTTGGTTGCCTTGGAGATCTTAGAAAGAAATTAGGGTGTGCAGCTAGCATTCTAGCTAGGTCAGTAAAATTCCGGGTTGGTTGCAACCTATAGATTCAATCAGCCCACTCCACTATGCCGTCTCCCAAGTTATGCCATCCATGCAAAAATAGGTATGTGGGCAAAGATTTGGATTTTGCAGTCAGAATATAATTGGATGGATAACTGAGAAAGGCTGAGACAGAAGGATAGTTTTGCCTATGATTAACCAGAATGAGAGATTCCTGAGTTAATTCGATTTTGAAGAGATTGCTGGTCCACAGTCTAACCCAGAGGTCTCCAAACTTGGCAATTTTAAGACTTGTAGATTTCAACTCCCAGAATTCTCCAGCCAGCTATGGAAGTTAGTCCACAAGTCTTAAAGTTGCCAAGTTTGGAGACCCCTGGTCTAACCACATGGGCTGCATTCACATCAGGCTAAAATATGGTTGACTTGTCTGTGCTGGGGAATTCTGGAAGTTGAAGTCCACCTGTCTTAAAGTTGCCAAGATTGGGAACCCTTGATCTATGGGATGGATCATAAGTATTGCAGTCTCAATTAACAGGCAGAGTACTGCTTAATCCATTTTCAAAAGTTTAAGGGGTAAATGTTGCTTGAATGTTGAATACAGGTGAAACTCAAAAAATTAGAATATCATACAAAAGTTTATTTCAGTAAACTTTTCAATTAGAATATCATACAAAAGTTTATTTCAGTAATGCAACTTAAAAGGTGAACCTAATATATGAGATAGACTCATTACATGCAAAGCAAGATAGTTCAAGCCGTGATTTGTCATAATTGTGATGATTATGGCTGACAACTCATGAAAACCCCAAATCCACAATCAGAAAATTAGAATATTACTTGCAATCAATAAAATAAGGATTGTACATAGAACAATATGGGACCTCTGAAAAGTATAAGCATGCATATGTACTCAGTACTTGTTTTGGGCCCCTTTTGCAGCAATTACTGCCTCAATGCGGAATGGCATAGAAGCTATCAGCCTGTGGCACTGCTGAGGTGTTATAGAAGACCAGGATGCTTCAATAGTGGCCTTCAGCTGTTCTGCATTGTTCAGTCTCATGTCTCTCATCTTCCTCTTGGCAATGCTCCATAGGTTCTCTATGGGGTTCAAGTCAGGCGAGTTTGCTGACCAATCAAACATAGTAATCCCAAGGTCATTGAACCAGGTTTTGGTGCTTTTGGCAGTGTGGACAGGTGCCAAGTCCTCCTGGAAAATGAAGTCAACATCCCCATAAAGCTCGTCTGTAGAAGGAAGCATGAAGTGCTCCAAAATCTCCAGGTAGACGGCTGCGTTGACCCTGGATTTAATGAAGCACAGTGGACCAACACCAGCAGATGACATGGCTCCCCAAATCAGCACAGACTGTGGAAACATCACACTGGACTTCAAGCATCTTGCTTTGTGTGCCTCTCCATTCTTCCTCCAGACTCTGGGTCCTTGGTTTCCAAATAAGATGAAAAAGTTGCTCTCATCAGAAAAGAGGACTTTGGACCACTGAGCAACAGACCAGTTCTGTTTTTCTTTAGCCCAGGTAAGATGCTTCTGAAGTTGTTTGTTGTTCAGGAGCGGCTTGACAAGAGGAATACGACATTTGAAGCCCATGTCCAGGATCCGTCTGTGTGTGGTGGCTCTTGATGCACTGACTCCAGCCTCAGTCCACTCCTTGTGAAAGTCCCCAACACTTTTGAATGGCCTTTTCCTGACAATCCTCTCCAGGCTGTGGTCATCCCTGCTGCTTGTGCACCTTTTTCTTCCACACTTTTCCTTTCCACATAACTTTCTATTAATGTGCTTTGATACAGCACTTTGGGAACATCCAACTTCTTTTGCAATTAACTTTTGAGGCTTTCCCTCCTTGTGGAGGGTGTCAATGATGGTTTTCTGCACAACTGTCAGGTCAGCAGTCTTTCTTATGATTGTGATTCCTACTGAACCAGACTGAGAGACCATTTAAAGGCTCAGGAACCCTTTGCAGGTGTTATGGCTTAATTAGCTGATTAGAGTGGGACACTTTGAGCCTAGAATATTGAACCTTTTCACAATATTCTAATTTTCTGAGATTGTGGATTTGGGGTTTTCATGAGCTGTAAGCCATAATCATCACAATTATGACAAATCACGGCTTGAGCTATCTTGCTTTGCATGTAATGAGTCTATCTCATATATTAGGTTCACTTTTTAAGTTGCATTACTGAAATAAATGAACTTTTGCACGATATTCTGTTTTTTCAAGTTTCACCTGAAGATAGGCTGGCCCAGTCTTTCTGGGGCTATTAACAAAGGTGGAGGCTGCTCTCCAAGAGCAAGCTTCTCCTTTGGGAAAATATAATATTCTGCCTTTTTTAATATTTCCAAAAATATTTCATTCTTCTGCGAGAGGGGTGGGTGTTATCTTTGTACAGACAAATGGCCTTAGGTTGAGGATCTCCTGTAGTTTAATGCATACATCTTACAACACTCCTTTCAATGACTAACAGCCATCTCTTTTTAATTTCTCAACACATTCATGCCTTTCCATGATGTTTTCTTTTGCAGAAATAAAATAAGAAGTTTTTTAAAAATATATTCCAGTGGTGCCTTTTGTCTTTTTGAAAAAAATCATCAAAGTGTAGGATGCTATTCACAAAATCTGAGCTGTGAAATAGTGCATGCATAAGTAATTGGAAGATTATGTCTGGCACATATGCAATATTTATTTAACTTCTGTGCTGCCCATCACTGCGGTGCCTCTATGCAGGTAGTCCTTGATTTATAACAGTTCATTAGTGACCGAAGTTGCAATGGCACTGCAAAAAGAGACTTGTGACCAAGGAGCCTCGGTGGCGCAGTGGTTAGAGTACAGTACTGCAAGCTATTCCTACTGCAATTTGGCAGATGGAATTCCACTAGATTGACTCAGCCTTCCATCCTTCTGAGGTGGGTAAAATGAGGACCCAGATTGTTGGGGGCAAAGGGCTGACACTAAACCACTTAGAGAGGGGCTGTAAAGCACTATAAAGCGGTATATAAGTGCAATGGCTATTTTTCACTCTTATGACCATTGTAGCATTCCCATGTCCAGGTGATCAAAATTCAGATGCTTGACAGCTGCTTCATATTTATGGGGGTTGCACGATCCCGTGGGGCCAAACTCACTTAACAGATTTCTCATAATTCTGGGCTCAGTTGTGGTCATAAGTCAAGGACCACCTTTAGCCGCGTTACATAAAACCTGGATAGAATCTTGAACACATGTTCGCACATTCGTCTCAATACGTATGGCAAAGAATCGGGATGAGAATAAAATAAGACCACCTTGAAAAGGGTCACAGACCTCTTAAGATCTCCTAGCTGGAAATGTCTTTTCATATTTCTAGATTGTGGTAGAATGTTCCCAGGAGAATACTGCATAGAAGTGTACCCCAACACGATCTATGGTTCTTTTTAAATGGGGTTGATAAATAAAGAACGGGGGGTTCAGAAACAAGCAACGTTGGTTTACAACAGGGGTCCCCAAACTTGGCAACTTTTAAGACTTGTGGACTTCAACTCTCAGAATTCTCCAGCCAGCTGTGGGAATTCTGGGAGTCTTAAAGTTGCCAAGTTTGGGGGACCCCCGTTGTAAAACAACGTTGGACTAGATATCCTTACGGTACAGAAGTTCTCTAGGATCTGAAATTGTGCTGTTAAGAAAGAAATTTCCAATGAGGTCCTTGGAACAAAAGGATTTTGAAGAAATCTGGATCATTTGACTGCCCTTTCTCGACTCTTCATTTTTGCCTAGAACTTTGCTCCAGCTTTGCTGGGAATGCAGACTGGTCAGAATAGAGCTGGAAGGGCTCTTGGGAGATCTTCTAGTCCAACCCTCTGCTCAACTTCCCCTGCATCATTTCAGACAAATGGCTATCTAGTCTCTTCTTAAAAACCTCCAGTGATGAAGGATCCATAAGTTGTTCTCACTATTGGGAAGCGTCTCCTTAAATCCAGATTGCTTCTCTCCTTCTTTAGTTTCCATCCACTGTTTCCATTCCATCCATTCATTTCCATCTGTTTGACTGGTGGTGTTTTGTATTCTGATTGCCATATAATATCAAGCAACCAGTGCCTAAGATCTTTAAAATCAACTTTTTTTCCTCCCCTCTCTGAAAATCTTTCCTTAGCATGTGTGACGTAGTACACATCAAAGCTTGGGGAAGTTATACTCTTCGGCTAATATGCAAAATCAAACAAGCTGTTTGCAGTTGTGAAGTGTTTGTAATGGAGACACCGAGAACCTGGAAATCCGACGCTTGCTTAGCACTTCTGCTGACTGAAAACAGAGTTTCACCTCTGCTTGTTTAATGTGGAAATTTCCTTCCTCCCCAAACACTCTAATCCACTCTGATACCCTGAGAACATCGCTCTCGGGACAATGTGTGCAACTGACTAATAACATATCCTCCATAATTAATTATAATCCTCATTGTAATTTTTATTCCGGTTTTTTTTTCATTAGCATATATGCTACCGTACAGTGACTTTAAGTACTGTATAGCAATATGCCAAAAAATTGGTGCAATGTTTTCTGTTTTAAACAATTTTGATTTTTAAAGTATTAAAATTGAAACATTTGCTTTGAAAACTATTCATTTGAAAGGCAGCAGTGATGTAATTATACATTTTGATCAGTCGTGCCAATGAAAGACATATGAATTGATAAGTAAATGCCTTCTGGTGATGACTATTCAATTTTTCCCCCCTTGGCTTACAATTAACTTGCTTTTTACCTTTTTGCTGCTGGGCTGATGATTACACATAAATAGGAAATGGGATAAACGTAAGAATTGTGCATTTCTTGCTTTCTTTCTTTAGAATAATAATTGAAATTCTAGGAAGGGAGAACAGGGTGACTATTATATCTTGTCTATTCTAAAAATGATTAGCAGGGGTTACGCAAATACAGTTGGTTTGACTCTTATTGATTCCTACTAAATCAGTGGTGGGATTCAAAAAATTTTTACTACTGGTTCTGTGGGCGTGGCTTGGTGAGTGTGGTGTGGCTTGGGGGCGCGTGGCAGGGGAAGGTTACTGCAAAATCCCCATTCCCTCCCCACCCCACTAACCTGCTTTCCAGCTCTGTTCTCCTGTGCAGAGCAACAAAAGAAGACTCAGCCAATCAGCTGGGACTCGGGAGGCGGAGAATAGATGGGGGCGGGGCCAGTCAGAGGTGGGATTTGCCGGTTCTCTGAACTATTCAAAATTTCTGCTACCAGTTCTCCAGAATTGGTCAGAACCTGCTGAATACCACCTCTGTACTAAATGCTATACAGGTAGTCCTTGACTTACAACAGTTCGTTTAGTGACCATTCAAAGTTACAACGGCACTGAAAAAAGGGACTTATGACCAGTTTTCACTTATGACCATTGTAGGTTGCAATGGGTCAAGCAAAGTCAATGGAGAAGCCAGATTCACTTAACAACCAGGTTAATAATTTATCAACTGCAGTGATTCACTTAACATGGTAAGAAAGATTGCAAAAATGGGGCAAAACTTACTTTTAGAAAATGTCTCACTTAACAACAGAAAATTTGGGCTCAATTGTGGTCCTAAGTCAAAGACTATCTGCATTTACAAATTGCTTGGAGTGCATAATTGCAAATTCTTCATTCAATGGAGAAACACATTGGTCACTATTATTGTTGTTGTTGCTTTGTTTTGTTGTTATGTTATTATTATTGCAAAGGAGTCTTTATAAGCTCATCTTTTTAATTTTTATGAATTCATAAGTCTCTCAAAAATTCCTCTCTGTTCCCTCTTGCCATCGATAAGTGGGAACCAAAGTGTCTGATGGGATGGGCAGAATCTGTAAATCACAGCTGATTTACAGGAATGGAATGGAATTATAGACCTTTGTTTGGAAATTATTATAAGTGGTTTAAAACAATAATAAAACGGGATAGATTTTTTTTCTAACCTAGTTGGAAGTGTTTAAGATCACAGTGCAGGCACTGAAAACTATTTACAAACTAATATAACATGTACCTAGAATAAACTTTCTAAAAGCTGCATGTTAATATTTTATTGTGCATATTTTACATAACTATTTTATATTGTACATAATGTATATATAAATTTTACATACTATTTGGATATGATTGTATTTTAAATAACACCTTCTTAGTCATCTGGGAATAAAAGAGAATTGTGCTGTAAAAAATTAATCTGATGAATATATTCACACCAGTGGTGGGATTCAAATTTTTTTACTACCGGTTCTGTGGGCATGGCTTGGTGGGCATGGCAGGGGAGGAATACTGCAAAACCTCCATTCCCTCCCCACCCCACTAACCTGCTTTTCAGATCCATTCTCCTGTGCAGGGCAACCAAAGAAGACCCAGACAATTAGCTGGAACTCGGGAGGCAGAGAATGGATGGGGGCGGGGCCAGTCAGAGGCGGTATTTGCTGGTTCTCCAAACTACTCAATTTTTCTGCCACCAGTTCTCCAGAACTGGCCAGAACCTGCTGAAAAACCCCCTGTGATTCACACCTACATACGTCTACATACCGGCACATTTATAATATCATCTATATTCTACTAAAACTCTTTTGTCTGCAACCTCTAAATTGCAAAACAATGAATCATAGACCGAAACTTTTTCAGCCAAGGTATCTCAAAGGGGCTAACTTCCAGAAGGCATCCAAAGTCTGGAATCCAGGACTCCCGTGTACAGGTTGTCCTCAAATTATGCCCATAATTGAACCCAAAATTTCTGCTGCCAAGTGAGTCATTTGTTAAGTGGGTTTTGCTCCATTTTATGACCTTTTTTGTCAGTGTTGTTAAGCGAATCTCTGCAGTTGTTAAGTTAGCAACCCGGTTATTAACTGAATCTGGCTTCCCCCATTGACTTTGTTTGTCAGAAGGTCGTAAAAGGGGATCATTGGAGTCCGGGATACGCCGAGCGTCATAAATGAGACAGTTGCCAAGCCTTGGAATTTTGATCACTGCCAGGGCCATGTGAAAAATGGTCATAAGTCAATTTTTTCCAGTGCTGTTGCAACTTTGCATGGTCACTAAAGGAACTGTTGTAAGTCAAGGACCACTTGCAATTGAGTTTTATGAAACATTTTGGGACCTAACTTTTTTTCATAAAGCATTTTAGGATATAATGCAAAATATGTCATAAAATGTTTCCAGTGGTCAGTTCTTGAGGTTTGACCATGCTAGACAGTTCAACATGGGCTACTTTCAAGAAAGATTATCTCCCTGAATTTTTAAGAATTTTTCAAATACCGTTTCCCCCAAAATACGACCTACCGGTACGCTGAAAGTAAGTCCTAGCTTGATTTTCCACACGTGAGCCCAAAATAAGCCCTACCCCCAAAATAAGCCCTAATTAAGATCCTACCCATGCCAGTGTGGACAGGTAAAAATTAAGCTAGGGTGGGGATGGGAGAAGGTGGAGCTGCCCTACTACTTATCTTTGGACAGTTGTAGCCAGGCCTCGCACACCCTGACACCTGCCTTGCCGGCCCATTTCTTTTGCGGCTGGCAAGTCTTTTCTGGAAGCCTCTGTAGCTGATAACAAAGCTCCGGATCGATCCAGAGCTCCCTTATCGGCTTCAGAGGCCTTCAGGAAAGCCTTGCCGGCCACAGAAGTTCCTGAAGGCCTCTGACAATAGCGAACAGGAGGCTGGGCACAACGTGCGTAAGTGAGTTTTAGTCAGTGGATGACATCCCCCCAAAATAAGACCTGGTGCCTTTTTTGGTGGCAGAAAATATATAAGACAGGGTCTTATTTTCGGGAAACCACGGGTACATTAAACGCTCTGCTTTCATTGTGAAGGCATGGAAAATCTGGTTAAGGAAGTCTCTCTCAAACAAGGACCCCCCAGGTCCCAGATTGTGTAATATGTTCTATAAACCATTTTGAAAATATAACCAGGAAAAAAAGTGCACTTGGAAAATGACGTTGCAATTGATGCAGGTTTAATGAGAAGTTAAATTCAATCTACATTCAATTAGACTGATTCCTCAAACATAAAATGAAAGAGTTTTCACAATTCCCCCCCTTTCAAATTAGTTCAGCCACTTGCTCAGCAAAAACATTTTGACAATTCCAAAAAGTGGAGAGATCGCGCAAAAAATCCCTCCCCCGCCCCCGGGTCATAACTTGTCCATAGTTTAAATAGTTAATTTAAACAGAAGTACCGTTTCAAGATGCATCTTGGCAGTTTGGTTTCAGCACAAATTTGAGAGAGAGAGAAAAATATCCTAATTGTGGGGAAATGAAATATTCACATTCAGCAACTATTGAAAACATGTAAAATTATTTCACTATCAGAGCATGTCTTCCTGCTACTTTTGCATCATTAGTTGATTATGATTGCTTTCACGTCTCCTCCAAACCCATATCACATTTCTTTATTTACTGAACTATTGCTTTATTTTTTTCTCCTTTGGCTCTGATGCAAGCGATTTGACGCTCCCAAACATTTACTTACGCTAGACCGAATTGCAAATAATTTCCTGTATATTTCTCCATGCAAAACTATCTTGACCAAATGCTAAGCCACAGCATGTAAAAGCAGAAACTGAGACAAATACTAGACTTTTTATACTTGCTTTTAGGCAATGTAAAGGCAATTAATGCAACTATTGTGTAATTAAATATATCTTTTTATATCTTACTCTTATGTGTACTCTGTGTGTTGGATATTAAAGTGAATGTAAACAGATAGATTATCTGTGTCCTGTCCTTCTCTATTTTACAGTAGGCGAGTGGGTTGTTTTTTTTTACTTACAAAAGAAACTATTAAAAACTCTGATTCATACCTTCAGCCATTTGAATCTCTGTTTCAAAATAATAGGCATTGAGCATTACTCATGAATGTTTTGTTCAGCTTGTTTAAGAATTTTGCATTTCTCAGGCTTTACGTAAGGCCTTTAAGTAAGTTAAAATAAAGACAATATATAAGAAACTTAATGTTATGAGAAGGCAACAGATTTTGTTATTTCTTCCATTCCAGTCTTTATTGCTGCTAAAAAAAAAAAACCTTTTTTTTTTTCTTTTTGCATTTTATCTTTCCTTGGTCTAAATTCAGATGTGTCCTTGTAAAACCTCATAGCTGATAACAAAGAGCTTCTTAAACTGATTCCAGAATGTGGAAAAAAATAAAGCATTATTCTTTCCTATGCCATATATATATATATATATATATAGCATTTGGCTTTGCTCGGGGTATTTTCCCACGTCATAGTAGTTGTGCTTTTAAAGTTGTAGCGACGTTTCAAATGGCAAAGCCGAATGCCATACATGTAAGTACCCGCGAAAACTTAAGAAAACATATATATATATATATTTTTTTTTTTTCTTAAGTTTTTATGGTACTTACTGTATAACATTCAGCTTTGTTGAGTATTTTCCACGTCATAGTAGTTGTGCTTTTAAAGTTGTAGCAATATTTCAGAAGAATCTCATCTGCCATCATCAGGCTTCTGATGATGGCAGATGAGATTCTGCTGAAACGTCGCTAAACTTTAAAAGTACAACTACATGACGTGGGAAAACACCCGAACAAAGCTGAATGCCATACATACATACATACATACATACATACATACATGCTCTCTCTCTATATATATATATGACAGTAATAAATAACCACATGAGAACAGAGCTAAATATTTTTGCCCAAAGTATCAGCTGCCTACATTCATAGATGCAGGCACAGAGATAGACATTTGACGTTGGCACCTGCTTGAATTTCCTGTCTTTTAATCCATTGCCAGCACTTGGTACGGAATGCCACAAACAGGCCAGATGTCTTCAAACTACCCATCAAAATTTACAAGTCAGAACCATGCAGTACAAATGAGGTTTTAGGATGATCTGTTACCTTCCATATCTGTATGAAATCTGCATCTTAATTCGGTAAAGGGAATGCATGCCAAGGTAGACGCTGGAATGAGCTCTCAAGCTACTACAAATAATTGTTCCAACTGTAATCCTTCTGGCCAGACTTCCCCTGGAATACTGTTGTCAAACCCTAATGCCACTCTCTTCAACAAGATAAATGGGTTCCAGAAAGGGCAGTAGAATCAGTCAAAATATGGAAAATGAGTGCTCTTTAAACACTTCGAAGGAATTGAATCAATCTAGCTGGAAGGAGAGAGTGGTAAGACCGTGCAGCACGCTTTAAACTGGGTCTTGCTAAAGTGTGAATTTCAAAAACCCAGAAAGCAAAATAATCTATTATTTACAACTAGTTGTTGTCATATTAAAAAGCTACAAATCTCTAAGACATTTCTAAATCCCTAGTTTGTTCTTTTAGGGAACATATTTAAATTACTCAGCAATTAAGCTGGAATTATATTGTTATAACCTGCTCCTGTTTCAGAATTCAGTTGTTATGAAATTTTCTTCTATCCAACTTCTATACTGCCCTAAAATCATACAAAAAGAGGCTGCTCTTTGTTCATTTGCACCTTCCCTGCACGAAATACTTTTGAGATGTAATGGATGCTGTTTGGAAACCTGTATTGTCGAGCTCTTAGTTGTTTGATACCTCATATTTTACTCAGAGTCCATAGGTACAGATCTGTTGTCAGAAAAGTGGAGGATCAATAATATCCAATTGAATTCAGGAATAAATAAATAACAAAAGCAAAAGTAGGGTTGTACGTCTCCTTAAAGGTCTCCTTTCATTGGGCCTTCTTTGGAGGTATATATGCTTTTGATTGATGTCTTAGTTCCACAAACCTATTATTTTCCAGTCCCAAATCTTCCAAGGGCAAGCAAAGCATCTGGAAAAAGCAGTATGCTCGATGATTTATAACTAGTTGTTCTATGCGGCCCACGACATATAGACTGCATGCAGGCCCTGGTCCTACCTATTGTGGCCCCTCAAGTTAATAAAAAAAAAAATTAAAGGACGTTCGTTAATATACATTAACTAGTATATATTTGATACATGGCCCAAGCCAATCCCTTTTTACTCAGTGCAGTTCAGGCAAGCCAAAAGGTTGGACAACTGCGATCTAATCTATTCTAGAAGGATAAACAGTTCAACAGAAACCATATTGCTTTTTTCTTTTCGCCACAAATGCTTTTTGTTATTAGTTGTGAAGTCCTTCCAGGTCCTTGTCCATGGGGTTTTCATGGCAAAGAGTAGGTTGCCATTTCCTTCTCCAGTGGATGGCGTTTTTGTCAGACTTCTCTGCTATGAGCTGTCCATCTTGGGTGGCCCTGCAGGGCATAGCTCATAGCTTCACTGAGCTACGCAAGCCCCTTTGCCACAACAAGGCAGTGATCCATGAAGGGGGTACACATGCTAAATTCTGTCTAATCAACCCCCTCTAAGCTTAAGGCATTCATTCCCATTACTCACTTCATTTTTATTACAGCCGTAGACCCCAGTCTGTGCAGGACCGATAAGCAGTCCTGCAGTTAACTTTAAATAAGATTCAAGATAATTTATGCATTTTTTAAAAGCTACATTTTTTAAAAAAAAAATGCATTGAATGGGTTGCATCAGGCTGGAGGTGCTTGGGTGCAACTCTTAGGACACTCATCCCTGCATCTGGGAGAGAAAAATAAAAATCTCTACTCCCGGCCCTGCCTCCAATTGCTTTTCGCCCGTGGTTTTCCTGCCAACACTCCCCCGCCCCTCCAAATGACTGCCACTAAGACGCAAGCGAGCAATGGAGACCCCATTTTGTTTAAGAAGGCCCCAAGATCCGGGCGGAGGTGGGGGGGGGGGTGGAAGAGAGCGGGAAACTACAATTCCCAAGAAGCCCCTGGGCGCGTCATTTCACACCGGCCAATGGGAGCGCGCCTTTTTCCCCCGGCGCTGCCCGTGTGGTGGAGCTTTTGTGTGCGTGAGGAAAGGAGAGGAGGCGGAGGGAGCGGGAACGAGCAGGGCCGAGACCGGGACGCCGAGGACGAGCGGAGCGCCAGCGCCCCCTTCCTTTCCCCCCGACTCGGTGCCGCCCCCCTTCCCGCGCCCCTCGGCGGCTCTCTCTCGAGGCCCTGCGGCTCCTCGGCCGCCCGGGGACGGCACCCGGGGACGGGTGGGGGGAGGGAGGGAGAGGGAGGAAGAAGAAGGGGAGAAAAAAGAGGCGGGGACCGGAGCCGGAGAAGCGGGAAGCGTGCCGAAATTGAGCCCGGGGATCCAGCGCGGCCTATCTCGCGGGGCTTGGCCCACCCCCACCCACTTGCCGAGCCTGGCTCGGGCCAGCCTGGCTCGGGGCGTCCCCGGCGCGATTCCTGCGTTTTGTCTCTCGGCGGCGATCGGTCCGATACGGCGGGGGAGTTAGAATGGAACTGACTGAAGGTGAGGCGGGAGAGAGGGAGGGGGGAGGAGGGGCGGGGCTTGGGGAGGAGGGGGCGGGGCCAGAACCCTGCGCGGGCAAGGCGCTTGCTCTAAACAATACAGCTGGCTTTCTCAAGTTGCTGGTCCTCAACGGTCCTCTTTGGCTTCTTCCAGGTTGCAAAGGGCTTCACTTTGTGCTTTCTTTTTAATTTTTAATTTTTTTTTTTTTTTTTAGGCTGGGCGGATTCTTAGGATATCATAAGTTGCAAGTTTCTACTGGGGTACTTGGAATTGCAAATTTGGAAAGGGGGGAACGGGACGCCAGGCTTGGAAATTTGGGCTTTTTCTCCCCTTTCTTGCATTTTTCCTTTTCTTTAACAGCAACCCAAAAAATAACAATAACTTGGTTGCTGAAAAGGAGGCAGCTTGTGCAACTTGCTACTCTGTATATGAGTGTCACGTGCTACAGATGCCATTTATATTTGTAAGTGGTGTGTTTATATAGCATTTATACAATGTTTCAGCGTGTATCTATTACAGTCTTTTAAAGTGTATCCATTGATGTCAACAACTCCTGGTGAGTAAGTAACATTTAGTGCTACTTACTAAGGGCTGGTGTGAAGTCAGAGTCCTGGGAAAGAAACACCTGCTCCCAATTTCTATTTATCTAGTAATCTCAGCTTTTCCAAATCTTGTCTTCTTGGCAAGTGTATAAAAATTAAATGGAAAGAAATAGATCTATGGTATTTTGGGGTTTTTTTTTTAGAGGCAGGGTAACACACAAGCACGACAGATAATCCCTATTAATATATTTACATTCATGCCCAAAGTGCTGGATGAAAGGAGAGGGCAAATTTCCTGAAATCAATTATGATTTTAAATTTGGAGTTAGGTTTCTTGGGTTCAGTCTTCTCTCCAACCTGCCACCTTTAGGATGCATTAAATTACAGCTCCTATTATGATCAAAAGAATAGTTGTGTGCCAGAATGTGAAGAGAGGTAATCCAATGCCACATCCTGAAGGATTAATTTGCAGAAAGGTGAACTGGTAGTTATGGTGGAAGGATGGCTTTTTGAGAAAGATTTTGAGAACAGCAGTTATTGCTAGTGAGCGAAAGCACACGCCTGTAATAAGCAATTTAATAATACTCAGGTATTTAAAATGCTAAGTTAATTACTCCACTACAGCTCAATCTATATATGTGTGTGTGTGTGTGTGCGCGCTTTTAAAGTTGTAGCAACGTTTCATTATAGTTGTGCTTTTAAAGTTGCAGCAATGTTTCAGCAGAATCTCATCTGCCATCATCAGGCTTATGTATTGGGTTTGTCTGTGTTCACAGACGAACACTATACAGAAGCCTGATGATGGCAGATGAGATTCTGCCGAAGCGTTGCTACAACTTTAAAAGCACAACTATAATGAGGTGGGAAAATACCCGAACAAAGCTGAATACCATACATGTAAGTACCTGCGAAAACTTAAGAAAACATGTATATGTATGTGTATATGTATATGTATGTGTATATATGTATATAAATGTATGTATATGTGTATATATATATGTATATGTATGTGTGTGTGTGTGTATATATATATATATATATATATATATATATATATATATATATAATATATATAAATGTGTATGTATATATATATGTGTATAAACTTAAGAAAACATATATATATATACATATATATATATATATATGTATATAAATATACACACACACACACACACACACACACACGCAGTTAGAGAACTGGTGATATCAAAATGCATCAGAAATGAGGCACAATAAAGAGGAAGAGGTTAGTGTGCGGAAATGGGCACCAAACTTTTTCAGACTATGAAGAATTCTGAGGATATGCAGGGTAAGATTAAGCGAAATGGCTAAGAATTCTGAAGGAAAGAGATGGCTCCATTGATCATTTTGATGGAAGGCATTGTAGCAGTCATCTACTCCAAACACAGTGCAGGATCTCCTCCTAGATCCTTTCTGACAGAGGACCACACAGCCTCTGAAGACTTCTTATCAATGGTCAAGTGAGCCATCCTGCTTAAGAAGGTTCGGATCAATTAGCAGTGGAGGGTTAATAGTGGAGAGTCCAGTAAGTGTTATGAACTCGGTGAAAGCAGGGCTGCTGAAATAATTTTAAATGGTTTCTCTATTTTAAACTTTAACTCCGATAGTTTAAGATAGTTTAAGGAATGAAAGAGTTCGTTTATGGGCAAGTGTGTGTGTGTGTGTGTGTGTGTAGTGGAATGAGAGACGTTACGAAGGAATCTGTGCTGCTGTGTGATCTGCACATTGGTAACCGTCATAGAAGAAGCGTGTGTGAGCACACACAGAAAGAGAGAGAGAGAGAGAGAGAATCTGTGCTGAAGAGGTGTGAAGCCTGAACTGTGTGGATTTTGAATGGATTATACAGCCTGGTGGTAATTGCTGTTGCGTGACATTTTGCGTGGGAAGGCATGAAGAAGAGTCATGAGACAGCGACAGTCTTGGAGTTGGGAAGTCATAGGCTGACCTGGTAATGAAACAGCCTTTTGTGTGTGTGTGTGTGTGTGTGTGTGTGCTTGCATGCTTGCAGTGTCTACATATATCAATATGCACAAACATCTCGGGGTTTGAACTTAGAATTTGAAATATTCTCTTCCCGGAGTTGGGGTGGGTGAACCATCTCTGGCTCTGTTGGAAAGGGGAGAAGGATAATTGTGGATAGACCAGATAATAGTTTTGTGTGATGGAGGAGGAAGAGGAGGGCCACTTAGATTTAAAGGGGCAGAGGCAGCCATATTTCCTGCCAGATACTGCAGTGTAAATCTCTTTCCTACTCCACCCCCAGCCTTCCTTCCAAAAGAAACCAGCCCTGTTTTGGGTTAACAAATTAGTTTTTTTTTCCCCTCTGGGATCCTTATTCCTGGTTTACCATTACACTGTTTTAGATTTATCATAAACAAACTGGGATAGCGACATTTTTTTTCCTCCTTGCCTTCTTCTCAGCAGCCAGGACTGCTAGGGAATGCGGTGCAGAAATTAACCCTTTTCGGTACAAATCTGCAGCAGGGTTATTCTGATTTTTTCTCTTCCCCCCTCTCCATTATCATGGAGAATTCAGAAATAGGTAGAAGGTTTTGCCATGTACAATAGCCTCTCTCGTACATGGCAAAAGGAGCCGAAATGCCTTCTACAATTTCCCTAAGTAAACAAGGAAATTGCATCCCCACAGCTGCTGACAAAAGGCACACTTGTTTGTGCACAGCTAGCTAAAACTTATTTATATTTTAAATTTAATACCAGCGAGTATTTTCTCTAAAGCATTTCTTAATTATTATTATTTTTTCTTGTCTGTTTTGTGATATATAGTGAGGCAATTCTCTATTTTTATCATCACTGAATTGAGCAAATGGTGTTGTTTGAATTTCATGTACATCAGACAACAGAGATGTGAGACAAATTGCTGTTCAGGTATCTGATTAGTGGGAACTAGGTATATTTTTATAATGTTTGAAAGTATTTTCAGTTTCATAGTGCAGTGGAGAAAAGCTCCATATACAGAATATATCTTTACTATATGAGATATATGCTAATTTTGTTTCTCCTGAATTAATATGATGTTTGGACAACTGGAGCATTATGTGTGAATATCTCATAAATAAGGCACAATCTTTAGTATGTTTGGATGTACTTTATATTGTTTGATCCTGTATCATTTCAGTTTTCAAACCCAAATAGAAATATTAATATGATTGTTCCTTTTTTGATGTATTCAGTGATTCTGTTTTTGTCTTTTAAAAAATTATCAGCTGATAAAAATATAATTTATTGTGATTGATTCAAGGATGTAGTTATCACAGTAGTATTTCATTAATATTTTAGAATATCCTCATGTTGGACTCAGCAGTGTGTCTAGCAGTGGAGCCATTCTTTCTGGTTTCTATTTTTCTTTAAGTGGGTCATAGTAAAAGATGATCAATGGATGACAGAAGGTGTGCCTAAACAGCTTACAGTGATAATATTTGGTTTTTGTGACAGAATAAATGCTAATGAACATGTATAAATATAAGCTGAGAAGAAGGGAAATTTATATAGCAAAATGCTTTCCAGGAATAATGCATTTTCTCCCCAAAATGAATTATTTGTTGTGACTTAAGTGCTACATGTATGTAAAGCTGAAAATGACTCATCACATTGTATGATGGTAAAAAGCTGAAGAACAGTTTTACAGTTCAAGGCAAACACTATCTAGATTTCTATATAATTGAAAAACATGAACAGATTGTTCTGTTGGAACAAGGAATACCAGCCAAGTGAGATTATATATTATTTTGTATTTAGATTTAAAAGGCTAGGATCGGTTTGAGAAATAAGCGCTTTCTGATATTTTAAAAGCCAATATCAAAGATTTTATTTACCTATTTTATCCTGGAAAAAGGAAATTTTGCCCAGGCTTTGTTGAATGAAAAATACATGCATGTATATGAGAAAAGTAGTTGGAATCCAGGTTGTGTGTGTGTGCAAGTGGGGTTATGAAGGCATACCTCCTTTGGAAGGGGATGCCATTAAGTCCAACAGAATTTAAACACTGTTGCTTATTATTGAAGGCTCAGCCATAAAATATCCTCCTGTAGTTGTTGCTGATTATTACTATCTATATGTTATTGGTTCTTGTTCAACTGTATATGAGTACTCCAATTAGTATATCAAGTAAAATTGTGAAAATCATAAAAGGCTATATAGGTAGCAATGGCATAATCAAACTTAATAAATCACCTGAGTTTCCTTCCTTCCTTCCTTCCTTCCTTCCTTCCTTCTGTCCGTTTATATTTCACATTTACGAGGTTGCCTATCTTCTCAAGTAATCTAGACGAAGTACAGAATTAAAGCCAGAGTTACAAATATCAAATAGAACAGAAAAGTAGAATGGCCATTCTGATTGTGTGTGTGTGTGTGGGGGGGAATCCACTAAAAACCTGTAAAACCCTTCATAGATGAAACCCCCCTCCTACCCTAGAATAAAGTCTAAGGAAAGAGCTAACTGTTCAAGGTACAGGATGATATTCATCCAAATCTCAGCAGAGATGTTGTTCCAGAAGTCAATTGTCATGATGAAGAAGATACATTTCCTAGGTCCCATCAGATGCTATTGCTTAGTGTGTGAGATTTGTAGTCCTGTTTTATAGGATGGGCAAAAGCAAACCTCTGATACAACAACTGTATCAAGAGAGAGGAAGAGGGAGAGAGATTGATTCTCAAATTACTATGCCATGTGGACTTTTGTAGGTGATAGGCAGCTCTTGAAAGGCCCCACAAAGCCTCCTGGTTGTGTCGCTCCTGTAGCAGTGATACCTGCCCTGGTTCAGTTGAAGTTTCCAATGGGTCTTCAAAGGTGGCCCATGTAGAAATCATGGCAGTAGTCTACATTCAAGGTGATTCAAGAGCTGCGGTAGTGCAGTGGTTAGAGTGCAGTACTGCAGGCTACTTCTGCTGCCTGCCGGCTGCCTGCAATTTGTCAGTTCGAATCTCACCAGGCTCAAGGTTGACTCAGCCTTCCATTCTTCCGAGGTGGGGAAAATGAGGACCCAGATCGTGAAGTGCAAGAGGCTGACTGTAAACCACTTAGAGTGTGCTGTATATTCTGAAGCGGCACATAAGTCTAAGCACTATTGCTATTACCACTTACAACCTTCCAACAAGTAAAGTCAATGGCGGAAGCTTGATTGGCTTAAGGACATATTATTTGTTTAACTACTACAGCAAAAAAGGTTCTAAAATCAGGTGACTGATTTGATGACTGCACTGCTTAGTGGTGGAAGTCTTAGGCACAATGGTTGAGGACATTCTGAGTTCCCACTGTATTTTATTATTTAAGAACATGGAAATAAACGTGGGAGTAATCATGGCTGTTACAGAAATAATTGAAAATGAACTCTTATCAGATTTAATATTTACCCTGCCTTCAACTTACCACTCAATGGTCAAGGCTGGAAATTGGCCAGAGAAAATTTATGCTCCTTTAATATTGCATCTGGGGATGGGGTTGTCTTATTCGTATAAATATGGGCAAAGTAAGGCTACAATCACCAAACTCATAAATTGAATTGGAAGGGTGAAAGTTGTACAGACTAAGTTAATAGCCCACTAGTTTAAAAAAACATGTTTGTCAGATTCTTTTGGTGGTATTTGACACATGTCTATCGTGTGCACTCTCACATTCAGTTAAGGAGAAGAATTGTATAGCTAGAATAGTTCTGCACTGAAATATCACCATCCCTTTAAAAATGAAGAAACTTTTCTAGCATCCAACCCAACAACATCGCTTTATTTGCTTGTGTTAAAAGAGCATTTTTAGATGAACACCACAAAGATTGCTCGCCATTATCTTCAGTCTCAGGAACAGTAATCCTCCAACGAATTCCTGGATAGTGCAGCCTTAGAAATATTCTGTTCTCTGGGGAGAAATTCCTGAGCTACCTGGGCCTTTGACTTGGTCCAAGCAAGTTCTTCCTATGTGCACATGGCTGGCTCATAGAGAACATCTGGGTTGCCTGATCTTTTTTGGCCCTGAAGACAAATTTGGAAACCTGAGAAAATGTCACACTGATCACCACAAAATGTCTGCTGTATTTGGCCTGTTAAAAACAAAACAAAAACCCACAGACCTTCCTCAGGAAGCTGTGAAGAGGGCAGAGGCTGACTTCAATCTTCGGATACAGAATTATATTACAGGCACCATAGCAAACCACCCATTTCACAAAAGGTAAATGGGTAAAGATAAGAAACTCCTCCCTTTTCCGCTTTTCTGAGGCTGAAGAACCGTTTCTTTCTATTTCCAAGTCTGTACTGCTTCTCCAAGCGCACTTTACATTAGAAGATAAGTATTGTTTTATTACAGTTGTACTTCATTTGAAGCATGTTGTTCGAACCGAAGGCCGCACTAGAACCTAAGCACTTTCCAAACCACACTGTTTATAGAAGAGTTAAGACAGCAAGCAAAGTAAACATACTTACAGCTACATAATGGGCCATAGTCACAGGATTAAAAATTCATCATCTTATTTTGTTACTGATACCCCTCCAGTCAAAGTAAATATGAGTTTTTTTTTGGGGGGGGGGTCTAGAAATGAACATAGAACAGAACAGAATAACAGAGTTGGAAGGGACCTTGGAGGTCTTCTAGTCCAACCCCCTGCTTAGGCAGGAAACCCTACACCACTTTAGACAAATGGCTATCCAATCTCTTCCAGTGTTAGAGCATTCACAACTTCTGGTGGCAAGTTGTTCCATTGATTAATTGTTCTTACTGTCAGGTAATTTCTCCTTAGTTCTAAGTTGCTTCTCTCCTGGATTAGTTTCCATCCATTGCTTCTTGTCCTGCCCTCAGGTGCTTTGGAGAATAGCTTCACTCCCTCTTCTTTGAGGCAGCCCCTGAGATGTAGGAACACTGCTATCATGTCTCCCCTAGTCCTTCTTTTCATTAAACTAGACATATCCAATTCCTGCAACAGTTCTTCATATGTTTTAGCCTCCAGTCCCCTAATCATCTTTGTTGCTCTTTTCTGCATTCCTTCTACAGTCTCAACCTCTTTTTTTAACATCATGACGACCAAAATTGGATGCAGTAGTCCAAGTATGGCCTTACCAAGACATTATAAAGTGATATTAAAACTTCACATGATCTTGATTCTATCCTTCTGTTAATGCAGCCTAGGACTGTGTTGGCATGTTTGGCAGCTGCACCACACTGCTGGCTCATATTTCAGTGATTGTCCACTAGGACTCCAAGATCCCTCTCAACAGTTATTACTGAGTCAGGTATCACCTATACTATACCTGTGCGTTTGGTTTTTCTTTTTTCTTTTACCCTTGAATTTCATTTTGTTAGGTAGTGCCCAATGTTCAAGTCTGTCAAGATCCTCCTGTATCTTAAGCCTATCTTCTGGCATGTTGGCTATTTCTGCCAGCTTGGTGTCACCTGCAAATTTGATGAGTTCTGCATCTTTCCCCTCATATCCAAATCATTGATGAAGATGTTGAAGAGAACTGGGCCTAAAACAGAGCCTTGGGGTAGCCCTCTGCATACTTCCCTCCATGTAGATGCAGTTCCAGTGAGGACTACCCGTTGAGTGCATCATAATTTGCTTTATGCTGGTCATCTCGTAGAATATTAATTTTCAGGCATGACCCGTTCTGATAATGAATTCCGGCACCTGAGTAAATTGTGGAAAAATACAGAACTGCAATTATTGCTTTTTATAGCATTTTGAGCATGTAGTAAATGTCTTCAGGCCTCAAAACCAAACACGTTCCCATAACGCAAGTTGCTTTCTGCAATTCATTAATGGGTTACAGATAATGTAATTGAAAGGAATAAAAGGAAGGAGCAGCCTGACATTAGTACTTAGAGAATAAATAGCACTAATGAATGCTTCTAGTAGTCCACCAAGATCAACCCGTCAGTGAGACTCAAGAAGGTTATGCATCACTTGGTATATTTTTGCTGGACGTTACTGAAGAAGCAGCGAGGGTGAAATCCTCCCGGTCATAATTGCCTCCTAAAATGTAATGATCACATTTCCCTGGAATAATTTTCTTCTGCCTACATTTTCTTATTGCATCTTCCTCTGTTCTGTTATTTCCCCAATTCCTGGTAAAACTGAAAGTTGAATGAATTGGTGCAGAAAGAAAAGATGTATACAAATGACCAGGCCTGTCATCAGAACAGGAGAATAAAGTGGTATCATTTGCTAAAAAAATTAAGTAGCGTATAGTGGGCAGTTTTGGAGATTCCGGTTTCAGTTCCTACATACTTTATGGCACAGCTTGGTCTTCTTAAAATGGTTGCTCGGGATGATGGTTAGCTTCTGGAGAATAGTTGGGCATAGTAGTTGAGTCATCAAGCTAGAAACCAGGAGACCATGAGTGGGCCAGTCACTTTCTTTCAGCCCTAGGAAGGAGGCAACAGCAAACAGTGGTTTTGATTTAAATCAAGTTGATTTAAATCACAATTTAAATCTTGATTTAAATCACTAGTAAAATGGCTTGATTTAAATCGACTCACTTTAAATCATAATTGTTAAAAGAGCAACTGTCATCTCTGTTATGGGATGCTTTTTGCTGGAAACCCAGAAATGAATGTCAATTTCTGGCAAAAATGTCATAAATTGTGATCACAGGACCAGGCGACATTGCAGACAGCCGTAAATCCAGTTCAGTTGCTGAGCACCAAAAATGCAGTCACATGACCGGTGGGAGAGGGGTAGAAATTGGAAATTAAAATATGGTCCATTGTAATTTCTATTGCTAATGAACTGGTTGTTAAGTTGAGTTGATTAGCTGTACTAAAATGTCATGTAGCATTTGGACTTAAGGGAGAAAAATGTAAGCTAATAGATGGTTTTACCTATCAAGAACTACCTGCACTTTAAAGAACTTAATGTGAAAAATAATATATCAGTAATATTTTTCATTTGTACTTATTCAAGAAATAACTGGAAGGGTAGCTATCGGTGTTTCACTTATTTCCGAGCAGAAGCACAATCATGAAACTTGAAATGGCGCTGCTGTTTGCCATGGTCTAATATCATTTCTGATATTATAATGTTTCTAATATTGCCATTTCTGTGACAGAGAACCAAATAATTTCCATTTTATAATGTTCTTCTGTTGACTGGTCCAGATTCTGTAACTGACGTCGTTCTTGGATTGTTTAATTTAAAGGATGTTTGCTTGGAGATGGTGATATTGAAAAGCTGTGTTGGAATCCAGTAATGTCAGAGTTTCATCGGTCCCCGTTATACAGTGAGCTATTAAGATTGCCTAAAGTTGTTTTGGGCCAGAAAGTTAATAAATACAGATGAAAACCTAGAGAGGTGGGGCTAAGTAAATTTACTCAAGATTTCCCTGATGACTGCATTTTTGCTGACGCCAGTCTTTTGTTTCCTCACATGTTGACATAACTCACTTAATGCATCCCTATTATCAAAAGAGTAAAGCAGAAGTTTGCTGTCAGTTTACTGAACGTTTAGAAAATGTGTTACCAAAAAGAAAAATCTGGGCACCTGTCGTGTTCCACTTCTTCAAGCAATGAAGTGCACATGTGGGCAAGAAGGTTAAAAGCTGCAAAAGTAGAAGGCTAGCATTCTTGTCTCTTAATTTCAGGGAGGCGGTGCTCGATTTCAGTCCATTTTTTAAAATAGTTATTCTAAAAGTGGTATGCAAAAGTCGAAACCTCCTTTATGTGGAATATGCCTTCAACCGTTTCATCCCTAAGGCCACAGTTTTCCTTTTTTTTTTTTTTTGAAAATTTTATTGATTTTTAAAAACAAACATAAACAAACAAAATGTAAAACATAAAACATCTTTTTTGAAAGCAGCTTGATCCCGGGTTACATCTCTTCGTACAGACACAAATTCAAGTTCATGCTCATTTTTATATACCATTCCATATCTTATTACCATTCTACATTTTCTATATAGCTTCTCCCCTCTTTTAACTTTCTTAATTTTATTTTATTTATTTCATCTCAATTCAGATCATTATACTTCTATTCTTTGTCTGTCCTGTTTCAGCTGTCTATTATCTTTTCTCATTAACACAAAATTTCTCCTATAATCACTGATTGGAGTATGACGCCTTTATATCTTTCCCCTAAAATTATAACACTTATTATAATACCTAACTTCCATTCGGATTCTGCTTGGTACATTCTAAAACCACACACTATATTTTAAAAAAAAGAAAAAATTATGAATATGTAATATAATTAAAACAATCCATACCAATTCAATTCTATTGTTAATATTCATTTAAATCTTAAACATTTTACACATTACTTTTCAAATAGGTATCATACTTCTATAGGAACCCTTATAAACTTTCCATAGTTACTTCCCCCCACTTCACTTATATTTTATAAAATATTGAGTAATTAAAATGTTCCCATTCCTTCCTAATTCAATTCTCTCATTTATTTCATTTCATTTATTTTGTTCACAAAATTTTCACCTAATTACATTGACTATTTTATCCCATTTTTTAATCATATGTTGTTTCCAATTTTCTAACATTATTTCTAATACAAATATAACAATACAAACAATACAATAACAATACAATATAAATATAACAATACAATCTGTACCTTTGCAGAATCACTTTTTCAGTTAAATTTTCACCCATTATCTCTGAATAAGTCCTGTTTCTTTACATCTTGCTCCAAACCTTTGTAACTTCTCTTCCCATCCTTCCTCCCTTGTTTCTTCTCTCTCCCCTTTTTACCCCCTTGTCTCTTCACCTCCATTTCCCTCTTCTGTATTCCCCTTTTCTGTTGCTTTCTAACCTATCCACTTTTCACATTATTTCCCCCTTTTTTGGCTTTTTTTAGGTCTTAAATTCTCCATTCTCTTTCCACCCTTTCCCCTTTCTTCCCCAGCTAAAGTTACTTGTTCATTAAGGATGGCTTCTTCTTTGTCCCAATCTTCTTGTTGCGCAGTCTTTTCTTGTAGTTTCTTGTAAGTACAGATCGCCATTTCTAAGAATTGAAAAACGGAGCCAAAAGAGCGCTTCCCTTCTTGTTCCTCTTCTTTATATTTTTTAAATTCCATTTTCAGTTCATCCACAAGTGATGCCATTGCAGATTTTTTTTAAACAACCACCCAATTGTTTTTAGTCATTCAAATATAATTTCCAGAAGTCCCAAAGTCACCAAGCAATCCAAATACACACAAGCTGTTTCTTTTAACACTTTCTTCTTTTTTCACTTTCTCTTCCTGGGGTTACTATTTAGTTGCAAAGTTCCAGTTAAAATGTATCTTTTAGAAGTCTTATTAAGATTTAACTTTAAATTCTTTTGAATTCCAGGCAGACTCCTCCTTCCAAATCCTGCCCTTATTCTTTTCCTCTCCCTTCCCACTTATAGCAAAAAAAGAATTTTTTAATGTTCAGAAATCTTTATTGTCCCCTTGGCATTTAATTATATTTACGCTGTCAACGTAAGGAAGGAGAGTGAAAAAAAAAAAAACTTTTTCCTTTTCACTTTCATTCGCTGCTTCTGAGTCTTCTTTGGGAGCGATGTATCTTTTATAAAATTTAAATTCCAGGATACCTTAGTTGTTGCTTCTTATCCCGGTCAGCCAAAACTTTCACTTCTTAACTTCCTCCTGCACTTTCTTTTCCGGATGAGTGCTTCTTTGAGGCGGCCATTTCTGACCGCCGCTCTTACCGCCTTCGGGAAAGGGAGTTTAGCCAGCTGAGGAGGAAAGATGCGGCTTTCCTCAACCCTTCTGGGATCTCCCCCCTCTTCGCCACCTCTATGGGGTGGCTTAGCCCCGAAACCAGCTGGCTCGGGGCACTCTAGCAGTGAGTCCAGGCAGAAACCGTGCACGATCGCAGATTCCTGCCTGCCGCCGAAGCCCTGCAAACTGGAAGTTCCCCTAAGGTCACAGTTTTCCATTACAAGGGAAAGTTTAGAGTAGAATGGAATGGAATATGGAATGGAGAATAGAATAGACAATACAGAACGAATAGAGAAAATAGAATAGAATATGGAATGGAATAGAATAGAGAATAAAGAATAGAATAGAAAATACAGAACAAATAGAGTAGAGTAGAAAAGAAAAAGAAAAGAAAAGAAAATGGAATGGAATGGTTCTTTATTGGTCATGTGTGTAGGATATAAAAGGAATTTGTCTCCAATGCAGATGCTCACAATGTACATACAAACAACACAATCATAATCATAAGGAAATGGTGGTAGGAAAGATGAGAAGGATAAGATGACAAGTTTTTCATTAATATCCCTACAACTTTCCCTGTATATTCATAAAAATAAACATTCATGGATACGTACTATTTTTCTCTTTTGCCCCCTGCCTTCCCAAGGGACCTAATGCAAGTCGCTGGCTTCTTGCTTCCATTAGCAGTGGGAGATTAAAGCAATCTGTGCCTACTAATTAAGTGATCTGGTTGGTTGGTTGGTTGGCTGGTAGAATCTGATTATTTGCTTCCTGCCCTTAATGGCAACAGGAACCCAGCAGTCTCCTCCTGGCCAGTGAGAAAGGTTCCCCTATCTCTTTCTCTCTCAATAGATACAATTGTTGAATCAGAGGTTTGTAAAAAGGTTTGTGCAGGCTCGAAAAAATCATAGACAACAGCACACAGTCAGGAATAATGATGCTGTAATGTTTCCATTATTATTTTACTATTAAGAACTTCGTGCCTTTGACACAGTAAAAGCAGTAGGAAATAGACCAGTGGTCGCGAACCAGTGGGTTGGGGACCACTGGTGATCCGCGAGAAAATTTTGGTGGTCCACAGAGAAATGTCACTCCCAAAGCACCACCCAAAGCAATTAATCCAGGCTGCGCGGGAACACAAGGCTGCGCTGCCCACATGGCCTGTAGGAACACAAGGCTTGCATTGCTTGCATTGCGAACAACATGAGGTAGTGAAGGGAGGGGGGAAAGGCGGGGGGGGGGAACTTGCCCTACTCACCCCACACACCTGGTCTGGCCACTGGGCTGCTTCTTTCTGCTTCTTTCTTCTTCTGCTTTTGGCTGCATACAAGGAAAGCAGCAAAAGTCCTTCTTTCTCTCCCCCAACCTCTGCCAGAAATGAGTCTTTGGGACCCTGCAAGGCCTCCTGCTCTAAGAGGCTGCGCCAGCCGGACAAGTCTCACAAAGACTCATTTCTGGTGGAGTTTGGGGGAGAGAAAGAAAGACTTCTGCTGCTTCTGCTGCTTTCCTCGCATGAAACCAAAAGTCTCTCTTTCTCCCCGTGAGAACGGAGCTGGAGACAGTATCCTGCGATCCCAAATAAAGAATGATCGATCCGGAGGAAATGAGGTGGGGAATTTTCCTGCAGACTTTTTGGGGGATTTTCCCAGGGTCTCTGGGCCACAGAATTTAAAATTATGAATTTGGTGGTCCCTGAGGTCCAAAAGGTTGGCAACCCCTGAAATAGACTGCTGCTAGACCAGGGGTCTTCATACTTGACAGCTTTAAGACTTGTGGACCAACTCCCAGAATTCCTCCTCTAGTCATATTAGCTCAGGGATTCTGGGAATTGAAGTCCACAAGTGCAAGTTTGAAGACCCTTGTGCTAGACTTACTTTTGGTTAGAATGCCCAGCAATTCCTGAGCAATTTGTTTGCTTATTTGAAGCGTGGTTTCCTTTGTGTTACAAATGACAATTCTGAGCTGGAGAAGGTGATACTGTCTGAAACACAGTGGGACCCCCAAAAGAAGGAAGTCAAAGTTTTGCTTTTTTTTTTTTTTCCGTTGAGAGTGGGAATGGGTGTGAGTGACTTCCGGTAGATAGATGGCCCCATTTTCATCCTTTGAAATGTCCCAAATATTTGAAATTTGTTGCATTTTTAAAGCTGGAAATAAGAATGGTTTGCCTCCCTTGAAGCCTCTTGCTCTCACCCCCAGCCTTATAGTCATAGAAAAACTGTAGCATAAAGATAGGTTATTATGATTTTGAATTTTGACATCTGAGATCAGGTGTGCCCTGGAAATTATTCACCCCTGATTTAAGCCAATGGGGGCAGGGGGGGGGAGAAACTGCACTTGCCCTAATTGATACCTGTATGAAGGAAAGGGGAAGGCTTTTTTTTTCCAACCAGCCATCAAGCCACACCTACAGAAGATGAAAAACAAAATTGAAGCTATGGAAATTCGGTTTATATATTGCTCCTTTAAAAAAAAAAAATGTGCATCCTGTGTCATTACTTTGAAATGTTAACAGCTAACAGACTGAGCTCAGAAACATACAAAACCATTCTTCGTGTTGCTTATTCAAGAACAGGTCAGGCTGCAGTTGGTATTCTTGCACCCAAACTAGTAAGTTGACTCTGTTTTATCTTCACATGTTAGATGAAGTCAAACCACAATGTAAATTAGCATGTCACACAGCTACAGTCGGTGACTAATTGCTTAAACTAAGCTGTTTATTCATGTTTTGCATAATTAATTCTTGAACTGGTGGGCCCTGTTACATTCCAGTAAGGCTGAGCCCTTTCCTTTTGGCTCAACTAATAATAATAAGTGTTAGAAAGAAATGGCCTCATTAGAAAGAAGGTTTAACAGCGTCGCCTCTGAATAACCTCATTTGTATTCTTCAAGTGTTGTAAGGCATGATGGGATTGTGGCTGCATTTCTAAAGTATATTTTGCAATTAAAATATCTCAGAAAGTCTATTCTGTCTCTCCGAATACTGGCTCGGTTCAAGCCTATCCAGACTTTAATGTTTTCTTTCAATCATAATCCGAACATTTCTTCTTCCTCTTTTCTTCATTTAATGAACAGGAATATCAGGCCCATAACGGCCAACTCGGTTGTTTCTGCTTTTGTGTTCTGTTTTTGTAGAGGGAAAGTAAGTGGTTGATGGCTGCGGCTTCTCACCCACCCTTCCTTAGTATAGAACAGATTGGAAGATGAAGAGAAACATTTTTCACTTCTTTTATTCTTAACAAACGCTAACCCTGACATCGGTTATTCTGATCGCAAAATGCTCTTTTGGGCAGCTGGGTGTTCCCTTTTGGAGCACTTCAAATCTTCCTGCTTTGAACCTGCCGTGTTTTCTACATCCTGGTCCTCCATTATTATCTTTGCTGTGACCAAACTTCAGGTTTTTCAAGATTCATTAACTGGTTGGGAAGCTGGCCACAAGGTCCAATCTCTTTCGAATGGATTAGTTACAATCCCACAGGCTAACCCCGGGGTGTCAAACTCGATTCCATTGAGGGACGCGTCAAGGTTGTGTTTGATCTCGGGGAAGCCGAGGTGGGAGTGGCCAGGGTGGCCAACTCAACATCACCTGTGTTGGGGGCACCTGAGGTGGGCCGAGCACTCTGCCAGCAAAAACAGGCTCCCTAGCTCCGTTTTCAGCTGCCACAGCCTCCTGAATCCCTCTGCCAGTGAAAACAGCTCTGTGTTTCACAGCTCTGTTTTCACTGGCAGAGGGTTGCAGGAGGCTGTGGCACTTGAAAACAGAGCTTGGGAGCCTGTTTTGCTGACAGAAGCATGGCTGGCCAGTCCTTTGCTATTTCCAGGGCAGCCTTCCCCCCCCCCCCCCCCCGGCCAGATCTAAGCACCCTGCGGGCTGGATCTGGCCCCCGGGCCTTGAGTTTGACACCCCTAGGCTAACCTATGACGAGAGTTATTGGTTGGGGAAAAATTGAGTTGCTGCTCTGAGCTCTTGAAAAAGAAAAAGGCAAGATAAAATGTCAGTCAGAAGCCCAAATGGGTCGTAAGGCCACTGAACTGCATGTTGAGCAGTCCCATCAGCGGCAATTATGAGTTCAAAACAACACATTTTTAAGTACATTATTATCTTGATTCCATTCTATATTTAATATGCAGTGGGGACAGATAATTTGTTCTTGAAGATTCATGTATTTAAAACATTCTATAGGATTAAAGAGCTGTCACAATATATTTTTTTTTTCAGAAAGACAAACCCCTGCATTGGGCTGATAATTGAAAATGAAGAGAGCCAAATACACCACCATGTGGTTAATAAGGAAAATATTTTGGTTTGGAAACTATAATAAAACGGCTTTTTTTTATTTCTTTACATATTCCCAGAAGAATGTTTAAATACCAGGTTTGAGTACCAGCTGTTGAGGGGATTTTTACAAGGGGGAAAAAATGAAGTTTAAATTTGCATGCAGCATCCAGTCAACCTTAGGCTTTCCTCATTATTGAGAATATAACTTTTGAATTAGGATGTTTTATGGCTACTGAAATGTAAAACTTACTCTAAGGCAGTGGTGGCTAACCTTTTTGGGCTCCTGTGCCAAAAATTGTGCGCGCGCTTGCACACTCGTGCTTGTGCGCCAGCACCCAGAAGGCAATCCGCGCCCCCCCACGCCCCCTACACATGTGCACGCAATCACCCATCCACCCACCCCCTGCCGCTCCCTTACCTGCACTGCGCCTAACAGCTGATTTTCAACCAGTTTGAGGCCTTTTTCGGCCTCCCAAAGGCTTGAGGAAAGCTTCTGTGGGCTTCTGCAAGCTTTGCAGGCTGAAAACTATAGCCCCATTTCATCACTTCCTGTTTTTCCAAAAATGCCGGTAGTGACAAAACAGGGCTAGTTTTCGGCCTGCGAAGCTTGCAAAAACCTGCAGAAGTCTTCCTCAAGCCTTTGGGAGGCCGAAAAAGGCCTCAAACCAGGTGAAAATCACCTGTGAGGCACGCACATGCGCAGTGAGGTAAGTTTGCCTGCAGCTTGCGTGCCACAGGTTCGCGGCTCTAAGGTGAGGCCATTAAACTCTCCTTGGTAAGTTTCAGTTTTCCAAAATCAAGAATTGGCCACGTAGACAATTCCAGCCTATTGGAATCATCCTGTCCCCATTTAGAAAAGAAAGATCCATTGTAGGTAGGGGGAAAAAAAGTTTATTACATACAGGTAATCCTCAACTTATGACCACAGTTGAGTCCAAAGTTTCTGTTGCTAAGCGAGACATTCGTTAACTGAGTTTTGCCCCAGAGATTAAGTTTGGAATGTACTGTGTAAATAGAGTGATGGTAAATCTGTTGCAACAAACAGCAGCCTCCGGCATCTTTAAAGACCAACAGACTAGTCCTTCAGGTGTATATATACATGCAAAAACGAAAGGAGAAAAAGCCCAGAGCCCCTCCCTGAGGGGCATATGTATGTATGTATGTATGTATGTATGTATGTATGTGGAAGGAAGAAAAGGAAGGAAGAGAGAAAGAAAGAGAAAGGGAAGGAGGATGGAAAAAAGAAAAGACAGAAAAGAAAGAAAGAAAAAGGAAGAAGGAAAGGAAAGAGCGAGACAGAGAGAGAGAAATTGCTGGTGGGGAGGGCATATAGAAATGCTCTGGTTTCATTTATAGGTCAAATTTATATAACGGCCCATCTCACAAACAAGTGGCATTGGACAGTGTACTGTTCAACTTTCAGAAGTGTCCAAGTGTAGTTTGTGCTCCAGGTTTTCATTCTTCGCAGAGACCGCTGACTCACCTGATGCAGGAGAAGGACTGGCCGAATCCCGGGGGTGGAGTTAAAAAAGACATCAGCCTTAGAGTCCTTACATAGCCGCAAGCAAATCCAGCCACCCTTGAGTTCCGCTAACTCTCATCTAACTCCAAGCAGGTGTTAATCATTAGTTGAGAAGATGCCAGTGCATAGGCATGGTTAGCAATAAATCAGATTAATTCGAACTTCACACGGACCTGATCTTTTGTGCCTTACAATAATGAAGGAAAGTCTTTTGTGTACCAAATAAAAACGTTTGCTCTACACCCTACAGTCTATGCCAGGGGTAGTCAACCTTTTTATACCTGCCGCCCACTTTTGTACCTCTATTAGTAGTAAAATTTCCTCTAACCGCCCACCGGTTCCACAGTAATGGTGATTTATAAAGTAGGGGACAAAATCCTTACCGCCCACCATGAAAGCTGGAACTAGTGGGCTGTATGGACCAGGCTGACTACCACTGGTTTATGCTGTAGTAAACTTACTAGCCTTTGAAACCTTGTTAGTGTCAACTCATAAAATATCCCTATGCCTGTTTTAGTAGTTGCCATAAAAAGGAGGGGGGAGGGGAGGAAGGAAATCTGGAAGAGCAGTTGAAAGTGAAAGTACATTTCAACTCTAATCTTTAAAAGGTTGTAACTGAAATACCAGAGTTTTTGCCCCAAATATATTTAATTGGAGAACATGAATGATGACACCCAGCCCGTGAAGGTGCTCTATTGGAGAATCTGGTTTATGAGACACACGGGGGTGTGGGGGGGATGACGGACAGGGTCACAGGTGATTGTAAATTACATGTGCCAGAGTTGGCTGCATACAGGGCAGTGCCAGTATGTCGCCTCTAATGAATCCTTTGAAGTTTTTTGAAGTTTGGTTCGAGACTCATGATTTAATTAGGGTGATTGCTGGAATCCTGACAGTTATCAATGGAGACCGAGTGGAGCAAATGGCCAGTTTTAAGTTTCTGGGTGTTACCCTAAAAGAGGACCTGACCTGGGGTGCCCACATTGCAGCCCTGGTCAAAAGGGCCCAGCAGAGATTAGACTACCTGAGGCTTCTCAGGAAACAACAACTGAATGAAAAACTGCTGGTGACCTTCTACCGCTCCACCATAGAGAATATCTTAACTTACTGCACCTGTGCGTGGTTTGCCAACTACACCGTGGCAGATAGGACAGCGCTCCAGAGGGTTAACATCATTGCCCAGAGGATCACTGGTTGCCTCTCCCCTCTTTGGAAGAGCTTTATAGCTCCCGCTGCCTTAAGAAAGTTCAAAACTTTCTCAAAGATCCATCTCATCCTGGGCATCCCTTATTTTTGAACTATTACCATCTGGCAGACGTTACAGGATAATAAAAACAAGGGCAAACAGGCTGAAAAACAGCTTCTATCCCAGGGCAGTAGCTCTTTTGAATTCTGCTGTGTAATGCAGTGTTGGGTGTGGTGTCCGGGGTTTCCAGTTCAATATGTGGAGGAGGGTGAAGGATGTGTGTTTGTATTTATTTTCATGGTCATGGTCATGATGTACACTGAAGATGGTGTTTAATTTCATTGTACGAGGTGCAATGACAATAAAGTAAACTAAAAGTTAGGGGGGAAATTCCTGTTAAATTGTAGCGATTACCTTTCTTGATTTTTTGAAGTTTTTGCTAGAGAAGCCATAGAATCACATCTTTTTTTCTTTCTTTCTTTCTTTCTCTCATTTTAAGGCCCTATGAGAAAAAGGGAAAGCTAAGGATGCTGGAGCAGAACAATGGATTTCTCCTTCTCTTTCATGCAAGGGATCATGGGAAACACAATTCAGCAACCACCTCAACTCATTGATTCGGCGAACAACCGCCAAGAGGATGCTTTCGATGCCCACAGTGACATCACGGAAGATGGCCGACAGACTCCCTATGAAGCTGCCCTTGCCTTGCAGCAAGGTTTTCAGTACCCCACGCCAACCGCCGAAGACCTTCCGCCCCTCATTAATGGATTCCCCCAAATCGGCATGTACGAGCCCCAGGCCAAATTCCAGTCCTTCAGCCAGTATCCGAATGGCTCAGCCAACGGCTTTGGCACCGTTAGAAACTTTAGCCCACCGGAGTATTACCACATGGAGAACTCTAACCTAAGGCCACATGACCTCCTGGAAAAACCCTCCCCGCCTCAGCCTCCCCCTCCCTCCGTCTCCCAAACGGTGATTCCAAAGAAGACGGGCTCACCCGAGATTAAACTGAAAATAACCAAAACTATCCAGAACGGCAGGGAATTGTTTGAGTCCTCGCTGTGTGGGGATCTTCTAAACGAAGTGCAAGCGAGCGAGTTTGCCAAGTCCAAACATGAAGGGAGGAAGGAGAAACGGAAAAAAAGTAGCAAGCATGATGCTGCCCATTCGGAAGAGCGCAAGTCACGTAAAATTCCCAAACTCGAGCCGGAGGAGCAAAATGTAAGTTGGAGTAATAATAAAATAAAATAAGTTTTTTTCCTTCCTTCCTTCCTTCCTTCCTTCCTTCCTTCCTTCCTTCCTTCCTTCCTTCCTCCTGTTGTTGCTGTAAGGCAAGGGTCTTCAAACTTGGCAAGAATTCCTGAGCTAACATGACTGGAGGAGGAATTCTGGGAGTTGAAGTCCACAAGTCTTAAAATTGCTAAGGTGGGAGATCCTTGGTCTAGGACAGTGTTGGCTTAACCTTTTTTGGCTCCTGTGCCAAAAATTGCGTGCGCACTTTCACGCTCGCACTTGCATGCCAGCACCCAGAAGGCAATGCGTGCCCTCCCACGCCCCTTACACATGTGCACGCAATCCCACCCCCGCTGCCCGCTTACCTGCGCCTCACAGCTGAGTTTTGGACGGTTTGAGGCCTTTTTTGGCCTCCCAGAGATTTGAGGAAGGCTTCTGCAGGCTTTGCAGGCCAAAAACTAGCCCTGTTTCATCACTTCCGGTATTTTCGGAAAAACAGGAAGTGATGAAACGGGCGTAGTTTTCGGCCTGCAGAAGTCTTCCTTAAGCCTTTGGGAGGCTGAAAAAGGCCTCAAACCAGCTGAAAATCAGCTGTGAGGCACGCACCTGTGCAGTGAGGTGAGTTTGCCTGCAGCTCGTGTGCCGGCACAAATGGCTCTGCATGCCACCTGTGGCTTACATTGCCATGGGTTTGCTATCATGGGTCTAGCACATCTTCAAACTTGGTCAGTTTTAAGACTTGTGGACTTCAACTCCCAGAATCCCTGAGCTAATATGACTGGAGGAGAAATTCTGGGAGTTGAAGTCCACAAGTCTTAAAGCTGTCAAGTTTGGAGACCCCTGCTGTAAGGCCTCACCTCTCCAGCCTTCCCAAGAAAGCAGGACTCTTGAAACTGGAGTTGTTCCAAAAGGAGCTTTTATTGAAAGGCTTGTCATAGCAAGAGGTCTAGGCAGGAACTGAATTTTCTCACTTAAAAACAGCCATCTAAAAGCATTCCAACCCAACCCCTCCCCTCAGTACAGCAATGCCAGAAACAGAAACTCAAAGCATAGCAATGCAGGAAACAAAACCGAAAATTAATATAGAGATTTCTCCAATCCTCCCCCCCTCCCACCACAATGCCAGCGTCCCAATAGAAATAATATGCGGCCTGACAAAAGCATTTCTTTTCTCCTATGAGCTGTTCAGAGCATCCAGTAGTGCAGGTGCTTCAGCCTCTGCCTCGTGTGAGACAGGCAGTGCTTTCGAAGTTTCATTGGCCGAAGCAGGATTCTTAGTCGTTTTTCAGCAGGTTTGATTGCAGTTCGTTTATTTTTCCTTTCCTTTGCCTTTAGCCCTCATTCAGAGGGTTGCTGTCTTGGGGAAGCGCCATTTGCGCCCCCAGAGAAGGCGGCAGGAGGTCTTTGGTGCTGCTCTGCACACACACAGCCAAAAAGCCTTACCTCTGCCCATTTGGTAGTGTTCTGTGCTGGACTGATTGTTTTTATAAATGCATTTTATTAAAAAAATAAAATTTATCTTGGTAGATTTTTTTTTCTGCTGAAGAAAAGAAATCCAAACCATCCTTTGCCACAAACTATGCAAATTGTCAGAATAATTTATAAAGAACTTTAGATTCTCCTAGAGTCAAATTGTATAATACTATTGATGAGTGAATATTATCTCAGTAATGTTATTACAGCTGAGTGACACGACAGCTATTAAAGTTGTAAGGTATTTCATTTTGGGGTATAATTAGGGAGAGAAAGTGAAAATCATATGTGGTACATTTTCTGTTAACAACAATTCCTGGTCTTTTTGCATTTTCTGTCTTTTTCGCCCTCTTTTTTATTTTTGTATTAAATTATGAGCCCCTCTCTATGTGGATAAGGTAACTTTGTGCAGAAATCTCTTTTAACGCCGAGAACAATTCATATAAAACAGGCTACACTTTATTTAGCTTCATGTGATAATTTCTGATTTTCGTGCAATAATTTGCTAATCAAATCATCTGCCCGAAGGTGTTAAAATACTATTTTAGATAAAAGAGTAATTTTGAAGTTTCATTTTAGCAGGACTAAAACTCCCAGTTTCCTGGTTTCTAAACCAGCAACTTAACCACCAGACCATATTGGTTTGTCTGATTATGTCGTCGCGTGTACACGCAGATCATTTTGGCATCATTTCATTTGTTACGATTCCATTGACTAAACTACTTGTTTTGTGGAATTGGTCTCATGGTTCTGCCTTTAGACCTTTGCTTTTGGTATACAAAGTTGTGAGATGACCCTTTCAATCAATAGTTCAACATTAACAGACATACTCATGAAACAATGATGCACAAGCATTTGCTTTGTTTCTGCAAAAAAAATAGTGTTCTTCATTGATCCAGGTTTCAGTAGACAAGCTGAAAGATTGCCTCGTGCCATGATAGAATACACTGTAAAAGGTCTTAGAAGGTGCTGTTAATCTGTGAAGAAATGTGGCATAATGTTGGTGGCCACCCTACATTTTTTTAATGGAGTTAAGCAGGTTATTAAAAAATAGCCTTTACAAGTAATGTTGTTTTTTGTAAATTTTATTTGAGTTTTCACAAAGAGGAAAAAAATACAAATAAAACATCTTTTTTGAAAGTAGCGTAATCCCGGGTTACATTTCTTTGTACAGACACAAATTCAGGTTCATGCTCATTTTTATATTCTATTCCATATCTTATTACTATTTTACATTTTCTGCATAGCTTCCTCCCCTCTTTTAATTTTCTCAATTTTATTTTAATTATCTCATCTCAATTCAAATCATTGTATTTATATTTGTTTTCTGTCCTGTTTCAATTATCTATTATCTTTTCTCATTAAACAAAATTTCTCCTGTAGTTACTGATTGGAGTATGACGCCTTTATATCTTTTAAGTTTATCCATTTAACTCTTATTTAGGCTTCAATATACACCCTAAAGTTATAACGTTCAATATAATACATAACTTCCACTCGGATTCTGCTTGGTACATTCTTAAAATACACACTATATTCTTAAAAAAAGAAAAAATTATAACTGTATGTAATTAAAACAATACATTCCATTCCAATTCAATTCTATCATTAATATTCATTAAAGTCTTAATTTCTTTAACATTACTTTTCAATTAAATATCATACTTCTATGGGAACAATTATAATTTCCATAAATAATTCCCCCCCTTCACTTATATTTGAAAAAACATTAACTAACTAAAATGTTCCTGTTCCTTCCTAATTCAATTTTCTCATTTATTTTATTTCACTTATTTTATTAACAAACATTTCACTAAATTACACTAACTATTTTATCCCTCATTTTAATCATACATTGTTTCCAATTTTCTAAAGTTATTTCTATTATAATATAACCATACAATCTTATGTACCTTTACAGAATCCCTTTTTCAATTAGATTTTCACCCATTATCTCTAAATAGGTCCTGTTTCTCTATATCTTGCTCCGGTCCTTTGTAACTTCTCTTCCTTTCCTTCTTCCCTCTCTTCTTCTCTCTCCCCTTTTTACCCCCTTGTTTCTCTACCTCTATTTCTCTCTTCTGTATTCCCCTTTTCTATTGCTTTCCAGTATTATACTTATTTTTCGAATTATTTTTCTTTTCTTTGGTTGTTTTTTTAAATCTTAAATTCTCCATTCTCTTTCCCCCCTTTCCTTTTTCTTCCCCACATAAAATTACTTGTTCATTAAAGATGGCTTCTTCTTTGTCCCAGTCTTCTTGTTTTGCAGATGTTTCTTGTTGTTTCTCATAGTTCCAAATCTCCATTTCTAAGAATTGAAAAACAAAGCCAAAAGAACCCTTCCCTTCTTGTGCATCTTCTTTCTACTTTTTAAGTTGCATTTTTAATTCATCCAGAATGGTGCCATTATATAAATTTTTAAACAATCACCCGATTAATTTTAGTCATTCAAATGTAATAATCAAGAATCCAAAGATCACCAAATAATCCAAATACATGCAAGCTGTTTCTTTTTGCTCTTTTTTTTCACTTTCTCTTCTTGGGGTTACTGTTTAGTTACAAATTTTCAGTTAAAATGTATCTTTTAGAAGTCTTGTTGAAGTTTTACTGTAGATTCTTTTTAATTCCAGGCAGTCTCCTCTCTCTTCCAGATCCTGCCCTTATTCTTTTTCTCTCCCTTCCTGCTTATGAAAAAAAAAATTAGTGTCCAGAAATCTTTATTATCCCTTTGGCATTTTGTTTTATTTTCAGCTTAATTGCCTATTGATGTCAAAGCGGATTTTTCCGATTTCTTAGTTAAGTCTCTTAGTTGTCAGTATAGGGAAGGAGAGAGAAGAAAAAAAAGCCAAACCTTTCCCTTTTCACTTTCCTTCACTGCTTCCGACTCTTCTTTGGGAGCAATGTTATTTTTTGTAAATTTAAATTCCAGGGTACCTTAGTTGTTGCTTTTACAATTTAACCCAGTCAGCCAAAACTTTCACTACTTATCTTCCTCCTGCACATTCTTTTCCGTTCTAGTTCTTCTTTGTGGTGGCCATTTCTGACCACCGCTGCAACCGCCTTCGGGAAAGGGAGTAATGGCCAGCAGAGGAGGAGAGATGCAGCTCCCCTCAACTCTGCTGGCAGTCTCCCCCCTCTTCACCACCTCTACGGGGTGGCTTAGCCCCGAAACCAGCCGGCTCGGGGCGCTCCAGCGGCAAGCCCAGACCGAAACCGCGCACAATCGCAGATTTCTGTCTGTCGCCGAAGAGACTTCAAACCGGAACTCCTACAAGTAATGTTGTATGACTGAACAGCCCCATGCCATCTCCCAAATTAAATTTTCACCCCGTTCCAAAAGTAATTTCATTTGAACGTTAATGTTGAAAGAAAACTGATAGATGTTAAGTGGACATCCTTACCTTCATATTCACTTTGAGAATCTTCTGTATTAAGATGTGAATCCTTTTTCAGTATTTATTTGCTTTGTCGCATGTCAGATGTTAAGTATATGCATCTTTGTCTTCTGTTTGATAATCTTGAAACCTATTAATGCACCAAATTCTTGATTTTGAGATGTAAGGTGGCCAGAACCATCTAGGAGTCGATCAGTTTCAAAATCAAATATATGCTTGAACTAAAATTCAGGCGATACCTGATGCTTAAACTGTATCAAAATAGTTATATTAAAATAGAGATTTGTCCGTAAAAATCACTCTTGGAACAAAACAGGGCAATGGCAATATGTCACTATTCTCCACTATCTTGCTATATTTCAACTAAGCCTCTTGCAAACCAGTGTTGTAACTGACTTATAAGGCAACCTTTTAATGAACTGACATAACCAGGAAAGAGGTTTGGCCTTTAGATTTTCACAAACAAAATGGAGATGTAACTTACCAGGGTTTTGTTTCTAGCAAAGAAATTGAGTTGTAAAATTTCTTCCCTTCATAGATGCTCACTTTTAAAGCCTCTGTGAAAACCAGATAGTGTAGACTAGAGAAACAAAACTCACGTAGCAAAGTTGAGGCAACTTGTGAAGAAGATATCTCTTCATCCATCATTACAACTAAACAAAAGATCAGTAAAATGCCTTTTTTGATACTCTATAGGTTCCTTACTTAAAACATTTAAAATATTTTTTAAAAAAGGAATTATTGGCACGAAATTCCTAGATCGTATATCAGCTCAAGCGACAATACAGGTAGTCCTGGAGTTGTGACCACAATTAGGGCTACCATCCCTGTTGCTAAGTGAGGTGATTGTTAAGTGAGTTGTGTCCGATTTTATGACCTTTCTGTAATAGTTGTTAAGTAAGTCTCTGCAGTTAAGTGAATCAGTCAGTCGTTACACGAATCCAACTGCCACTGTTCACTTCTCTTGTAAGAAGGTTGCAAATAGCCACCCTAAGACCCAGACCACAGCAACCATTGTACTGCCAGTTGGTGAGTGCCTGAATTTTGATCACATGACCATGGGGATGCGGTGACATTTCTAAGTGTGAAGACCTGTTGTAAGTTTAGTTTAGTTCACTTTATTGTCACTGCACCTTGTATAACAAAATTAAATGCCATCTTCAGTGTACGTTATAACTATAAACATAAAACACAAGCTCAGATCCTTCTCAATCTATACAATTGAATTGAAAACCCCCGATATTGCATGAATATCACACTATACAAAAGAATTCAATGGAGTTACTGCCTTGGGATAGAAGCTGTTTTTCAGCCTATTTGCCCTTGTTTTTATTATCCTGTACCGTCTGCCAGATGGTAATAGTTAAAAAAAAAAGGGATGCCCAGGATGAGATGGATCTTTGAGGATGTTTTGAACTTTCTTAAGGCAGCGGAAGCTATAAAGCTCTTCCAAAGAGGGGAGAGGGCAACCAGTGATCCTCTGGGCAATGATGTTAACCCTCTGGAGCGCTGTCCTATTTGCCACGGTGTAGTTGACAAACCACACACAGGTGCAGTGAGTTAAGATACTCTCTATGGTGCAGCGGTAGAAGGTCACCAGCAGTTTTTCATTCAGTTGCTGTTTCCTGAGAAATCTCAGGTAGTCTAATCTCTGCTGGGCCCTTTTGACCAGGGCTGCAATGTAGGCACCCCAGGTCAGGTCCTCTTTTAGGGTAACACCCAGAAACTTAAAACTGGCCACTTGCTCCACTCGGTCTCCATTGATAAGCAAGGGCTGGATGTCTAATCTCTTTTTTATAAGTCACTTTTTCAGTACTTTGGACTGTCATTAGATGATATCTGTAAGTCTAGGAGCACCTTTAACAAGATAGCTGCTTTTGCCTCGGCAGTAGCTCTGTAAAGATCGTAATTGTGACCTATTTTATAGGGCGAATGTTAAAGAAAACGTTGAGAAATGCACATTTTTGGAACAATTAATGCTTTGATGGTGATAATGTGCTCACACCTTTTTTTTCCCCCACACTCAAAATGAGTTTATGATACGGGTGACTCAACTTCACCCTTAAATGAAAGGAAGGAAACTAATGTCCCCTTGAACAAAACTGGCCTGCTGTGGAACAGCCCTTCAGAAAGAAAGTGACAGAATATTTCCACAAAATATCTGTCCATAAATGAGATAAATTTAAAAGCTGGCAAAGTGCCTTGCAGTCCCCGGAATGATTTGTACGCTTAAATTACTTATTCATAGTTTCGAAATTTATATCCTCCTTTGCCGTTATGGTTAAATAATTCTTATCTACTTCTGCTTTCATTCTGTTCTACAAATGCAACAAACACCTTAAAATGGTCCTGTTCTAATTCAATCACAGTTGGCTGGCTGCCTGGATTCTGCTCATATGTTTAGAATCAGCGATGAAGGTTGTAATTCACTGAGTTACGTATTCAGTTTCTTTATTGGGAAGAAAGGGGTTGGAGAGACGAATCAGCTTGCCTATCATATTAGGAAGGAGAGAGATTGAAAGGGGACTCCTGCAATAATAGTAACAGTTCTCCGAAAACTTCAAAGTGTAACTTGTGATTAATTCTGGAAAATGGCAGTGACTAACCTGTATAGCCAGGTTAAATGCGGCTGAAATTGAAACATTATTTCAGAAATATGATCATCTTCTTTTTAATGACCCCATAATCCCTTGCGAGGTGGAGTCTGGGCAACTGGATGGGGCTGAGTGTTTACTGGCCGGGTGCCCTTCCTGTTGCCAGTACAGAGTTTTCTTCAGCACATCTAGTCTCATTGTGCCCAGGGAGAGAGAGAGAGAGAGAGTTCTGCCTCTACCTAGGATCGAACTCACAGCCTCCTGATTGTGAGCCGAGAGCTCCACCTCTAGGCCACCGAACCACTATTTCAGGAATACGATGATTCCCTCATAATACCCTTTTCATTAGAAGTGCAGAGTTGTCCATTTATTAATGAATGTATGTCCGTTGCAGTGGGATATAGTGGTGGTACTGAAATCACTGACTGGTATACTTTCAATTCTCCTAAAACCGTGTTGGCGAACCTATGGCACGCATGCCGGAAGTAGCACGCAGAGCCATTTCCCCCGGCACGCGAAAGGTCGCCTAGAAGAGCCCCACTGTGCACGCGCATGCCACCGCCTGACAGCTGATTGTCGGGTATCTGGCATGCATGCGCAAGGGGCGGGGGAATGCACGGGAGATGTGTGCACATGCATAGAGATGTGCGGCGCGCAAGGGGGGATCGCGCACACATGCGCAGAGATGCGTGGCACTCGGGGGATCGTGCACATGCATAGGGGGCATGGGAGGGGCCCAGCACACATTGCCTTGGCATGCGAGGCAATTATCAGCACGGGAGCCAGAAAAGGTTGGCCACCACTGTCCTAACACGTAAATGGTTTGGGTTGATCCAAAGTTATTCTAACCAACCTATATCGCACATAACCCAATGAAGCTCTATTCTGAATGAAAGGTTTAAAAACAAACAAATCTCAAGTTGCTCTTGACTTGACATCAGGGGTCCCCAAACCCCACACAACGGGGCCACACAAGAAGCTGGCCGGTGGCGGTGCACACGCAGCTTGACTTGCGTGAATGGCGGGCTGGCACACAGCGCGCAGCTCAACTAGTGTGAGCAGCAGGCCAGTTACCCTCTGCCCCGCTGACCGGGGCACCAAGCCGTAAACATTGGGGACCAGTGCTTTAGGTGATTTCATAGTCCTGTCCACCCAGTTTTCGCGGCAGCTAGATAGAAGCATTGCCGTCTCCCATCATGTTTTATTTTTGGCATCCCAGAGTTTTGATGGTCTTCCAACTAAATAATTCATCAGGCCTGACCTTGTTTGAGTTTCTTGAAGATCAGCCTTTCTCATCCTGTTGGTTCTAATGGATCTTGGCGCTAAGAAGGCTGGATTTTGTTCCTTGTACTTCCTAAACTTGCAGAAAATGTGTCAAGGCTGGCCAAACTTAGCTGGATTTGTAGAGACAGTGCTAGATAAAATATTGATTTAGTATTTAGTGCTAACTAACTATACTGACTTTTTCATGCTAACTAGCTATACTACCATTTAGCATATTACTGAATAAAATTAAGAGTCTTGTTTAGAAAACTATGTTGGGAAACAATAGCCTTTAAGTCATCGCCCCGCCCCTCCGAAATAGCTTCTGTGCATATTAGATTTAATATCTAGAATAATAATCCATTATGTACCTGGATATAAGTCATGCATGTGCGTGTGCATGTATGCATATTTATATTATTTATATTTACATTTATATATAAAGAGTTTTGTTACAATATAATCTTTAAATGTAAATATAAACTGTTTATAGTCAGAAAAAATTAATAGGTAGGTACCACCTGAACTCAATTAGAATAGAGCTGGAAGGGACCTTCAAGGTCTTCCAGTCCAGCCCCTTGATCAAGCAGGAGACCCCATACTATTTCAGACAAGTGACTGTTCAATCTCTTCTTGAAAACCTCCAGTGATGAAGCACTCACAACTTCTGGTGGCAAGCAGTTCCACTGGTTAATTGTCCTCACTGTTAGCAAGTTTCTCCTTAATTCCAGGTTGCTTCTCTCCTTGATTAGTTTCCATCCATTGTTTCTTGTCCTGCCCTCAGGGGCTTTGAAAAATAAGTTGACACCCCCCACCCTTCTTTGTGGCAACCTCTCAAATACTGGAATCCTGCTGTCATGTCCTCCCTAGTCCTTTGCACGTACTTACTGATGCTCTAGCCTTTCTTGTTCCACACCACTTTCATCTCTGTCTTCTTGTAAATCTCCAAAACATTCGCCGAAACGGAGTATTAATGGAGCTTCAAAATAGACTGGAAGACATACTACTGTGCCTGGGAATGTTTTCCCTGGTAATCATTCAGTCCTACATTTATTTCATTCTGTGGTTTGGTTTGGTTTTTTAACTTTTTTATTTTAACTTATAGAGACCAAACGAAAGGCTTAGCACCCAGTCTGAAAAACCAAGGGAAGAAATGGCAACGTTGGATGAAACCCCGGTTAGTATTCTGTGTTTTTAATTGTAGATGGTATTGTACTGTATGACTGTAACTTGGTTGCTTGTATCCTTACGATTTATCTTGACTGTTTCCTAGTATGATTTGATTGCTTATTGTACCCTATGACTATCATTAAGTGTTGCACCTGATGATTCTTAACTCTTGACGAATGTTGTTTTTCTATTATGTACACTGAGAGCATTTGCAGCAAGACAAATTCCTTGTGTGTCTAATCACACTTGTGCAATAAAGAATTCATTATTTGTTCATTCATTATTAAATCAGGTACGCCTCAAAACAAAGACTTTTATTATCAGAATTATTGGCCCAAAATATTTAGGAAGAGACTCTTGCAAGAAGCATCCTAACTGCCTTGGCAAAAGATTACAGGAGACCAAAACATCATCTATTCTTATATAATATGCCACGTGCAAGAACGTGGACTAATTCATCTAGGCATTCATCCATACATTCAATAACCTATGCCACATAATGTTCTGCCTCTGAATATCTTATGTGTAAGAACACCTTTCACTTTCATACGATGTAATTTCTGTGTGTGTGTGTGTGATTCTCATGTAGGCACAGCAGGTTGCTTCTTCACTTTCCGTGCAAGAGACGAGCGATTGCAAGTTTGAGGTGGGAGATCTTGTCTGGTCCAAAGTGGGGACGTATCCTTGGTGGCCCTGTATGGTTTCAAGAGATCCTCAACTGGAAGTTCATACTAAAATTAACACGAGAGGTCAGTGAAGAAAAATGTTTGAGCTGTTATTTCAGAAACTATCCAAAGAGCTAAGTTGACTGACTCTTCTATTATTATTCATACTTCAAAATGAGCAGATTAGATCAAGATTCCGATTAAATTAAAGTCAAGAGGTAGCAGTAGCACCTAGACTTATATACCACTTTACAGTGCTTTACAGCCCTCTCTAAGCGGTTTACAGAGCCAGCCTCTTGCCCCCCCAACAATTTGGGTCCTCATTTGACCCATCTGGGAAGGATGGAAGGCCGAGTCAACCTTGAGCCTGGTGATATTCAATCTGCCAAATTGCAGGCAGCCGGCAGTCAGCAGAAGTAGCTGCAGTACTGCACTCTAACCACTTCGCCACCGTGGCTTATGATATAGACAGTCTACAACAATAGCACTTGGGGTTCCTTGCATTCTTTTTTTTTTTCATATATATATATACACCAGCATACATCTGCATACTGACACCTGATGAAGTTTTAAAGGTCACAATTGAAGTGATTAATGTTTTTGCATTTCTATTTTTATTGTTATTATTTTTGTTAAAAGGGGAATGTTTACAGTTTGCCTGTGTACTTCACGCAGGTATGAGAGTATACTTCCCTGAATGAAAAATTTGTGTGGTGGAATTTCTTAGCCAAATGTTTTCTTTACATTCCCCCCGCAATCTTTCTTTCCAGGTGCACGAGAATATCATGTTCAATTCTTTAGCAACCAGCCTGAAAGGGCTTGGGTACATGAAAAGCGGGTACGAGAATATAAAGGACGTAAACAGTATGATCAGCTGGTGGCAGAGGCTGCTAAGCAGGCCAACCATTCTGAGAAACAAAAGGTATGTACAATCTGAAAGGATAGCTTATTTTAGCAGAAAGCAACAGAACAGCTGTGCCCACAAGCCCAGATATTTTTAAATTTTATTTATTATTACATTTGTTTGCCACCCATCTCAATGCAATTGGATTCTGGGCAGCTTACAACATCAAATAAAACTATACGCTTAACATGATTAAACAAACCTACCTATATCTCTTTGAGTTATAACCTGCATTTTTATTGTGATTTTATTATGATTTTATACCTACAGACATGTTTAAAATCATAACAAAATCACAATAAAAAGTACAGGTTATAACTCAAAGAGATATAGGTGGGTTTGTGTGTTTATATAGAAACTTACCAGTCAAGGTAACAAATTACTGTTTGGATTTGCAAACAGACAGATAATGCAAACAGCTCTTAAGGTAAAAAAAACAGACAGGACCTTGTGTGATAATAGTCTTAGCCCTGCAACACTTCTGCGTAAACACATAGGATTTTCTGCATCAGCAGCATAGACTAAACATAGGAGCCTCACAAAATTATCTGTATTATTATTTTGAGAGTTTTAGCTGAAAAACCCCAAAGCAATCTAGTATTTGAAAATGTTTGAACCCTTGGAAAATATGATGGGAGGAAGAGCTAAGATGTTTTTCTGTTCTCTTACCATGGCATCCCATGAAGCCTCCTTCTAGATAAGTTGGGATCTAATCTGCAAGAAAAAGTTTCAGATAAACAGTAATTATTGTCTTTATATTTGTGACCTCGCTCTTCTGGAAGGTACAAAAAATCTACAGTGTTTGCTGTTTTGCTTAGTATTAATTTTTCAGGAATGCGTTCAGACTACAGCAGTAGACATTTGATAAATAAAGAAGTAGTTAATTGAATTTTTAAGGCAAGTGTGCTAAAGCCAGTGTTATCTAGTGGTTAAAGAACTAGATGAGAAGTGAGCAAACCCAAATTCTAATCCTGCAGTTGGCACAGAAACTGGCTGGGTGACCTTAGGACAACTCCGGCTCATCTTACAGTGATGAGCCAGCCGAAAAACTAAAACTTCTTGTCACATCTTAGCTTAATAGCGTCTGTATTTTGGGTTGCTTTATCTCAGTTTATAGTGACTTACATATGCATCCGAGCAGTATCATACTGTTGCTATGTGAATTGAAGAAGCACAGCACATGGCAGATCAATCCTGCAACTAAGCTAGGATGCTATCAATAAGAGCAGAAACATATTAGTATGTATTATTAATATGTTGTTCTGGCTAACAGCATAGCAACACTTCTACATAAATATAGTAAAACCCTCTAGAATAGTTTGTAAAATTCTGGCTGCCACAGAAAAGTCAGAAAATCAGTGTTGTAGAAATAGAAATATGATGCATGATTGTTGCAGTTTGCCCCTTCTTACAGCAGAGATGGCTAAGGGATGATGTGATATAGATGTATAACATCATGGCTGGTGCTGAAAAATATGTCATCCATGGGCTTTGAACACAGGACGATTCAGGGACAGAGACAAGCCTTTACTTAATTCATAGTTCAAATGTGGACTTTAGCCATCAGACGTGGTAAAGGGTACCAGTGAAGATTAGGCAGATCTGTGCTGTCAGTGTCCACTTTTCCCATTGTTGGAAAATGTATACGTGTGAAATAGAATGCTGGGTTAGATCCTTTGGCTTTTATTATGAGCTTATTGAAAAGTACTTGCTTGAATCTGGAGCAGAAGTAAACAGCTCGTAGCTTCTGTCGAACACGTAGAATCCTGCTGCTGTAATTTGAAAGCCATTTATTGAGAAAAATGATGGCGTATCCTCTATGGGAAAATTATAGTCAGATTTTGATAGGCTTAACATTTTTAAAAAATACAACACGTCTTGTACCCTATGACTGTCATTAAGTGTTGTATCTTATGATTCTTGATGAATGTATCTTTTCTTTTATGTCCACCGAGTGTATTCGCACCAAGACAAGTTGCTTGTGTGTCCAACCACACTTGGCCAATAAAGAATTCTATTCTATTCTATTCTATTCTATTCTATTCTATTCTATTCTATAGTGTGAAGAATAATGTTGAAGGCCAAAAATAAATTTTGTTTGAAAATTTAGGCTACTTACATTCATCAACACTGCTGATTATACTTCTCTTAAACAATAGGTCTCTATAATAGTTGTTCAAGTCTACTGTAGTTACTATCGAAGATGAATTATGCAATTGCCCAGATCATTTGAATTGTTCAGTACTATAAGGAAGCACCTCAGGTAGCCTTAGCGCTTTGTGCCAGCTACGGTTAGCTTGTAAAACATTTTGAATTCTGCTGATCCTTTTTTGTTAACTGTTTGCCTCTTTTTTTCCCTCCATGAAGTCAGTCCGACTGCGTTGATAGTCAGGAGAACTTCAGAATCTGTAGCATGGTCAGAAATTATGAAGAGAGGGATACTTTAAATAAGAATCTGCTTTAACCTGACATTACTAACTCAATCATTTTGCTGCAACCATCTGACAGGGCCGTCTCTCTCTGGAAATACTTTGACATGGCAACTGAAGCTAAGCCTGTTTTCATTTGGGCACAGTTTGTAAGTAGGGGCTGAATGAATGGCACGTCTTTTCTTTCTCTCTCTCTCCTAAGATTCGCAAACCGAGGCCGCAGAGAGAACGGGCACAGTGGGATATTGGCATTGCCCACGCTGAGAAAGCGCTAAAAATGAGTCTGGAAGAGCGGATAGAGCAGTACACCTTCATCTACGTAGACAAAGAGCCAGAAGAGGTGTCCTCGAAAGCCAAACGGATTGTCATGCCTAAGATTGAGGCTAAAAAGATCCGCAAAATCAAATCACCGCCAAATTCTCCGCCAGAACAGACCAATGATGTTTTGGCCGCACCATCTCCGCCCAAAACGGAGGTCCGGAGGTATAGCCAGAGGAGACAGTGCAGTGCAGATGAAGAATCTCCTCCTGTGAAAATTCAGTGGAAAACTGCTGCGGCCAGAAAATCTCTCCCAGCGTCAATAACCATGCACAAAGGAACGCTGGACCTTCAAAAATGTAACATGTCTCCAGTTGTTAAAATTGAACAAGTTTTTGCTCTTCAGAATGCAGCTGGGAATGGAAAGTTCATTGATCAGTTTGTTTACTCCGCCAAGGTAAAGAAACACAAAAACTCTCTTATTCTATCTATATAAAAGCGAAAGACCCCTCACGCATCTTCACAAAATCTCTAGAACCGTAAAGCCTACAAACTTGAAATTGGGCATGTATGTCCCTCTTGGCTTCTAGGTGCTCACTAAGAAAGGATTTTTCAAAATGACCATCAGAGCATTCGTATTTCCTATATTATTATTATTAACACGCTCTGATGGTAAGGGGTTCTACTCCCCCTCCCCACCTGAAAAGAAATCTGTTCCAAATGCAAAACACAAGCAGAGGAGAGGAGTTTCAGTTTCAGTTTTAGTTTCACAACAGCAAGCAGCTTTAGTACAGAACAGTTGAGCTAAGCCACGTCGAGGCTCCTTGCTGTCTCCTTGCTCACACAGCAAATACTCATTCAGTTTCCAAAGAGCCCTCAACTCTCTCACACACTGACAGGATGCTAGCCAGATGAATACCAATGGATGCTGGTAGGCAGAGGCAGAATTCCCCCCCCCCCATTATTTTCCTCCCCAAAAACTAAGCCTGACCACATAGTCTCATAGCAAAGCATGGGTATCAAGCTAGTAAAGAATATTTGTGCAAACCAGTATTAAAGATTTTACATTGCAGTCCTCCTAAGAACTACTTGGAAGTAAGTCCGACTGAGTTCAGAATAATTTACTGTGAGGTTAACGGCTTCCTTATGCGCTTTAAGATTGCAAGCAGTATAAAATATTGGTGTGAATTGGTTTGACCTTAAAATGTCAAGAATAGCAATCATTCGTCCTATATTTAGGGTGCTTACTTCCAGGAGAAATAATGTCATGTGAAATTGGCCAGTGTTCTGTGTCAGTTATTAGATCGCATCCAGAGATGTCCCTGCACCCTCTTCAATTATTTTTCAGATACCATAATTCTCTGCTTTTGAGTAAATATGTGTGGACAGCTATCCACTGGGGAAAAAAAATGTGATAATTAGAGCGGAATTGTCAACCTACCATCTTTGACAAATCCGCTAACGTATTCCTATTTCAAAAGAGTAATTTGGAAAAGCAGGAGAATTTTAAGATTCCCTCCTTTAATATTAAATCACAACCATTATGCTTAAATTCACCTGTTCTGCTGTTTCATGAGACCATAAGTTTTCTCGGGTGGTCCCTGTTGCATACATGCACGTTCATGGAACTAATCTAGCTACTATCACTGCTGGCTTTTTTGCAAACAAAAATAAAAAAACCCGATTTCCCGTAATGGCTTATACTTTTGAGGTGGTTGGAGTGCTCCCCCTTCTTTCCCAGTCTCAGGTTTATGGGTTCGTTCACTCTGTGCCCAGGCCGGAATCCTTTGGTTCATTTGCACTTAACATCTACGGAGATTCTCAGTTATCCAGATCATGATTGTCCCAAACACGCTTCTTCGAGAGGTGACTGCACTTCGTTTTTCCTTGAAGTCATTTTGCTTCTCATCCAAGAAGCTTCTTCAGCTCTGACTGAACGGTGGAGAAGGGAAGGATTTATATTCCTGGCAGTCATCTGGTCATTAGCATTCTCCACCATTTAGTCAGAAGCAAACAAGCTTCTTGGATGAGAAGCGAAACATCTTCAAAGAAAAATAGAAGTCCGGGTGCCTTTTGAAAAAGCACCTTTGGGATTTGCATTGAACAGTCTTTTATTTATTTTTCATCCTCCGTGTCATCATCTTTGTTTTATGTCCTTGTTTCTATTACTTCTGTTTTTTTTAATCTCAGTATTCCAAGTTCTAGAACAGTCACGAAATTTCAGACAAGGACGCTGGGCAAGGAGATGGCTCATAATGTAGTAGCATTGTAACAGCAGCACTGTTTGGAAGGGAGGGGAGAACTGCTTGCAATCCAAAAATGCAAGGAGAAGGTCTTGACCAGGTCAACCACAAGGCCCACGACCCAGATCCGGCCCACGGGGTGCTTAAATCCGGCTCGCAGGGCCAGCCTGGAAGTAGCAAAGGACCAGCCCGCGGTGCCTCTGCTAGCAAAAACAGGGCACGGGGGAGGCACACACAGCCTCCCCATGCCCAGTTTTCAGCCTGGGCGGCATCCTGCAGCACTCTGATGGCCAAAATGGGGTACGGGGGCCACACGCGGCCTCCCTCCACTCCGCTTTGGCCAGCAGGAGGCATCCATCCCATCTCCCCGCTCCGCCAGCCTGTGGAGAAGAACTACAATGCTGATCCAGCCCGCGAAGAAATCCAGTTTGATACCCCTGGTCTTGACCATTTCTTTTTCAAGGTTGTTCTCCACCTTAAGAATCTCCTCTCTATGAGCTAGTCAGGAGTGTTCTCACATTTTGTGGATGTCCTTGTTTTATGCAGACCCTTCTGAATGTGTGTGTGTGTGTGTGTGTGTATGCGTTACTGTGCTAAATATTTGAAAAATGTATTTCTTATGGAGACCCTAATTGAGAAATACTCAAAGCTCCTTCTTTTCATTTGTAATAGGGCATAGGAAACAAACCAGAGATAATCATCAAAGGGCATGACAAAGTCACTTCCGTCTCCATCCCGCGAACCGAGAGAGCCTCGTCACAAAGTGCACCCTCTCCAGAAACGTCTTCTGGGTTGGCAAGTAGGTAAAGTTTGTGGCTCCTGGTTTAAGGCCAAATGAATCAGATCTTTTCCAAGGGTAAAATATTAGGTGAAAAACCAAAGCAAAGGGCTCCAAACTGACCTTCGGTGATTGCTAAGCTGGTTGATATGAGCTAGAAGACCATCAGAGAACCCAGAGGCAAAGGATAGACTGAAACAGGCCTTGGCCAACCAATTCTCTACAGTGGTCCATGCAGTTATTGGTAGTTGAGCTGGACTACCCTGTTTCCCCCAAAATATGACCTACCCTGAAAGTAAGTTCTAGCTTGATTTTTTACATGTGCTCCCAATATAAGCCCTACCCCCCAAAATAAGCCCTAATTAAGATCCCACCCCACCAGAGTGGACAGGTAAAAATTAAGCTAGGGTGGGAATAGGGGGGTGGAGCTGTCCTACTACTTACTTTTGAACAGTTGTAGCCGGACCTCACACACCCCGACACCTACCTTTCGGCCTTTCGCGCCGCAAGGCGGAGGCTTTGAAGCTGATGATACAAAGCCTGGCGACCAGGCTTCCCAAAGCCGCGCCGCGAAGAAAATACCCCCCCCCCCCCCCTTCTGAGGCCTGACAGCGAAAAGGAGGCGAAACACCCCCCAAAGGAGAATAGCAGTGGAGACACCCAAGACTCGCCTTTGGTGAGGGGGGAAATATAAACGCCCCTGAAACCGTAGAATGGGCCTTGCCTTTGAGAGGACCACAAGGAGCACGACCGCAGTTGAGCCTTTGCTCAACGTGAGACCATAGTCCTTTGTAGTAGCAGGTTTCCAGGAATGCTGCTATAAGCATTGACTGCATTACAGGAAAACGATGAAATATCACACGGCACCTAAACTAAGGGCCTCCAAACTTGTGAGAAGTTTAAGATTTGTGGACTTCAACTCCCAGAATTCCTGAGTTAACCTGACTGGAGGAGGAATTCTGGGAGTTGAAGTCCACAAGTCTTAAAGCTGCCCAGTTTGAAGACCCCTGCCTTAAACTATCGTCTTTATTACACTGTGAGCTTTTGTTCAAAGTGCGATTTGATGAATGGTTTCCACCCTGACCACAAAAAAAACCCCACCTTGAACAATAATAGATTTCCTCCTCCCTTTTGAGGTAGGTAAATTTTCAGATATCCAGAGGCTCCTTTATTTTATTTTTTTTGGTGCTTCTTCATTTAGAACTACAGCTGTTGAAACATAAAGGAAAGCAGCAATTAGGAAAAATCCCTACTAAAAACAGCCTGATGGCGATTGTCTCTTGTATTTTGATTATTGGTTGATAATCGGCCCCCGCTATTCTTAATACTAAGAATGTAAGTCAGTCCTTAAATACACAGGAAAATTGCAGTTCATTGTATCCGACAGTCTCCTGCAGGGAAAACTACAGGTGGTCCTTGACTCGCAACCATTTGTTCAGCGACCGTTTGAAGTTACAACGGCGCTGGAAGAAAAACATTTTTTTTTTCACACTTGCGACTGTTCCAGCGCCACGTGATCAAAATTCGGCCACTTGGAAACTGGCTCACATTTATGACTGTTGCTGTGTCCTGAGGATCACGCGATTCCCCCCGTTTTGCGACCTTCTGTCAAGCCAAGTCAATGGAGGAAGCCAGATTTGCTTAACAACCGGGGTATGAATTTAAGAACTGTGGCGATTCACTTAACAACTGTGGCAAGAAAGGTCGTAAAAGTGGGACAAAGCTCACTTAAGAAATGTCTCACTTAGCAACTGAAATTTTGGCCTCAATTGTGGCTGTAAGTCAAGGACTACCTGTATCAGCAGTGTTTCTGAAAGCTGCTGCGTATCTGTGATGACCCAGGGTCTGGCACAAAGGCAACACAGTCCAATATGCAACAAGAGTCCCTTTATTATCTCCAACTTTGCCCCCAATGTCCAGGTTACCTTTAGCTGGAGAAAAACTCTCCCAGGAACAGCCTTTAACTGTAGAAAATTCAACCCAAAACAGGGTACATACAAACTGTAACTAAAAATCCAAACAAACCAAGCTGAAGTAATTGACAGGACAGGAAAAGGAATTTCGGACTTGAAAGCACAGCAAAACACACACAGTTGGGAAGATGCCAGGAACACAGATAAGCCACAACGATATCAGTTAAATTCACATTTGCTCCCAACAACTTGCTGTGCGCAGCTTCCTCTTTTATAAACTGTGTTCCCAGCTGCACCTAATGAAGGGAATCAGGGCCCTTTCCTCCCCCGTAAGCCATGCAACTCACGTTGCTCCCTTCTCCGTTCCTCCCTGCTGTGTGCCCTAAAATGAAGAGGGGATGGGCCTGGGTCTTCCTCCGAATTCCCTCTCCCTTGTTCTCCCGCTTCCCTGCTCTGCCCAGCCAGCCTTTGCCCTTCCCCAGTTTCTTCCACAGCCAATAGAGCCACACTCCCACTTTCTGTTAACTGTTCAGCCTCCCCCTCCGAGTCAAATTCTGACAATATCCATCCATCCAGAGGAGATGGACATTGCCTGTTCCTCCAATAACAGATGGACTAATGGAAGAAGCAATGGTGGGCCTACCATGGGAAGAGTTTCCTCAAAGTCCCTTGTAGTCACCTGTTGCATCTTTCCTCTCTCTTTCCTTTTAAATGAATGAATCTAGTCTTTATCTCAAATTTTAGATGAGAAAGTCTCATCTGAAGATTATTCATCGGCAAGCTAGAATTTTCTTAGATGAACAGGGGGTGCTTCAGGGGATTCAGCTGCATTCTGAAGATACTTCTAGTCATTCATGCAAGGAGACGGGGGGGGATGACAATTAACTGGGTGTCTCTTTTGTGACACTGTTTTTTGGAGGGTGGGAGGAAGAAACCTTTGATGTGTACCAGGAGCGGGTTAGGAGTGTTGACCACGTTCTGTTGTTGTGGTGTTTGGAATGAAATAATTAATCAATTTGCAAGGTATAATTCTCATGAATTGTCACCATCTTGTGGTCCACACATTTAACGTGGTGTAGGAGGCATATTCTTTTAGAAGAAAGAATTGTGGCTGCATTAAGTAGCACCCTCCGGCTTCCTTCCTAGATCCAGTCTTTTTTTTGTCCCCCTGCCTTCATAATAGATGGGATGGACCACTATCTGAGGAATAGGTTTAAGGAGAATTTGCAGGTTAGGAAATTCTCCAGTCGATAAGAATCCCCTAAAGCAGCAGCGCCCAATCTTTGGAGCACCAGGGACCAGTGCCATGGAGCGAGGTTTTTCCGCGGACTGGAGGGGGCGTGATTTCTCATGCTGCCTGTATCCTGCACATGGGACTTCGCTTGTTCACACAGTCCAGTTTCTAGCATCCCGTAGCCCGGTGCCAGTCCATAGACCGGAGGTTGGGGAACCCCTGCCCTAAAGGATCCTCATGTTCTCTATGAAAATCTGCACCCCGTGTTGTGTGAAGTAGGTATTTGGCCTGAGGTACATTAGAGGCGTACATTTTAGGGAGTTTGAACTCTTGATTTTCCTGATGCTGGAAATGAATATAGCATATAGCAGGGGTCACCAACCTTTTGGACCTCAGGGACCACCAAACTCATAATTTTAAATCCCGCAGACCAGAGACCCTGGGAAAATCCCCCCAAAAGACTGCAGGAAAATCCCCCACTCTGTTTTCCTACCGATCAATCATTTATTATTTGGGATTGCAGGATACCGTCTCCAGCTCTGTTCTCGGAGAGAGAGAGAGAGAGACTTTTGGCTTCATGCAAGGAAAGCAGCAGAAGTCTTTCTTTCTCTCCCCCAAACTCTGCCAGAAATGAATCTTTTGTGAGACTTGTTGCTCTGGTGCAGCCTCTTGGAGCAGGATGGTCCCAAAGACTACATGGTCCCAAAGACTTATTTCTGTTGGAGTTTGGGGAAGAGAAAGAAAGACTTTTGCTGCTTTCCTTGCATGTAGACGAAAGCAGAAGAAGAAGCGAAAAGAAGCCGCCTGGTGGCTAGACGAGGCGCGTGAGGCAAATTCCCCCCCTCCGCCCTTTCCACCCTCCCCTCACAACCTCGTGTTGTTCGCAATGCAAGTGACGCAAGCCTTGTGTTCCCACGGGCCCTGTGGGCGGCACAGCCTTGTGTTCCCGCACAGCCTGGATTCATTGCTTTGGAGGGTGACATTTCTCTGCAGACCGCCAAAATTTTCTCACAGACCACCAGTGGTTCCTAGCCCACTGGTTGGCGACCACTGGCATATAGCACGCCCTTTGATTTCCCGCCAAGTTTTTAAGATAAGTTAGATGCTAAGAACTGTGTAAGAACATTTAGAACAGTGGGTTGACGGTTGAGATAACCCGAAGCTGGACAGGCAGTTAGTTTTCAGATGAAATTAAGAACCTATGAACATCCTTTGACGGTATAGAGTTGGTTTGGAAAGTTAGCCCCCTCACCCCCCCTCCTAATAATTTGCATTCTAGAACTCCCCTTTATCTTCGTATTAAAGCTGGTCTTTTCCCGAACTCAGGACTCTGCCTGAAGCACTGAGATGTATTGCCTGCAGCCAGAACGACAGCTGGCAGATTAAAGTCTATGCCCTCAAGAAGAATATAGAGAAATCAGGACTTTGCTATTGAACGCCATCCCTCATTGAGGAAAGAGACAGAGACTCCTGTAATGGAAACCATTCTCTTCCCCTCAGGTTCTGTAGAAAAGAAGCAACAGCGGAGATCAATACGAACTCGCTCAGAGTCTGAGAAATCCACTGAGGTTGTGCCAAAGAAGAAGATCAAAAAGGAGCAGGTTGGCTTCCTCCATGTAGAGAGTTAAAAAAAATATATATATCGTATTCAATACCTGTTGTCACTTTTTTTTTTTATATCGATACCTTTTTATTTAAACGCCACCTACCCTCTCTATTTCCCCCGACCCCCCAACGTTTTTATTTTATTTTCGGCAGACGGGGGGCGGGAATTCCCCTTCTTGAGATCCCACCTTTTAATCAACTCTGCTGGTCAACTAATTTTCCACTGACAGCATCCTTCATACTTTGGAGACCCGAGAAAATAGAGCTGCTCACGGATGTGATATTTGTTTCTTGTTACGAGCTGTGTGGTTTTTATTTTGTTTTTTTTAATGTTTCGGTCAGGTCCCTGGATTGTGCTCTACTTTGTTCGCATCTTAGGATAGCCGTTGGGAGTATATTGAGGATGACACTTGTGGTTTTGTTTCTGTTGTCTTTTTTTTTCCCCCACCTTTCCAAGAAAGTAGGATGGATTAGACCAGGGGTCCCCCAAACTTGGCAACTTTTAAGACTTGTGGACTTCAGCTCCCAGAATTCTCCAGCCAGCAGAGCTTTAAAGTCCACAAGTCTTAAAAGTTGCCAAGTTTGGAGACCCCTGGTTTAAGGCGATGTTTCTCAGCCTTGCCAGCTTTAAGAGTGTCGACTTCAAATTCTAAGCTGGCTGGGGAATTCTGGGAGTTGAAGTCCACAAGTCTTAACGTTGCCAAGTTTGGAGGCCTCTGGTTTAAGGCAATGTTTCTCAGCCTTGCCAGCTTTAAGAGTGTCGACTTCAAATTCTAAGCTGGCTGGGGAATTCTGGGAGTCGAAGTCCGCCTATCTTAAAACATGCTGGCTGGGGAATTCTGGGAGTTGAAGTCCACAAGTCTTAACGTTGCCAAGTTTGGGGACCTCTGGATTAGACCCTTTTGAAAGGGAGGGTGGGTTTCTAAGCATGGTCTTTGCTTGAAGGCCAAACGCCTTCATGCTGACAGCAAGCAGGAAGGAACATAATTCTGGGTTTCTATGGAGATTCTCAGTCATTCCGTTCATGGTTGTCCCAAAGGTCCTTTTTTTTTCTTAAGAGGCAACTGGACTTTCTAGTTTTTCTTTTTTCTTGAAAGACATTTCGTTTCTCATCCAAGAAGCTTGGACACAAAGGACCCCTGGTTTGAAAGAGGGGTGAAAGAGGCCTTTAATGTCAAAATTGAACGGCCCTCTCTCAACAGAGTGGGAGGGACAGGACATCACCTCCCTCCAGTCTACAACACAGTCCTTTCAACAGTTCCAGGAAGGCTCCACCCCCATTTGCACCACTCAGGTGACACTGAGGACTCAGATAAGCCTCCAGTGACCTTAATGACCTGCTAAAAGGATGCAAATGACCAGCTGCCTGCAAAGAATATGAGTCCTTCCGTTCCTCACCAAGCTGAAGAAGCTTCTTGGATGAGAAGCGAAACATCTTCAGAAAGTCCAGTTGCCTCTTGAAAGAAAAAAGAAAAAGAGCACACCTTTGGGATAATTCTGGGTTGCCTTTTTCTTGTAAGAAGAACCAACATGTACACAGGGTATTTCTTTTGGGAGATGGGCCTCAGAGGTGTAAATTGCTTTGGGAAACAGCCAATTGCAAGTGAAGAGGGTCTCCAAGTTGCTTCATGGTGCCACTCGGGCTATCTGTGGATTCTCTGCATGTTTCAAGAAAGGTTATTACATTTTGGATTTTCTCAACCATTTGGGTATGCTCCATGTTTTAAATTCAAAGGAAATTTATTTTGGACTATCAAGTACAACACACTTTCCCTAACAGCCCAAATGATTTGAAAAATTTCAAAGACGGCAACTTCTAATAGATGTTACATATGATATTTTTATTTTTATTCCTATTAGTTTTGCTCGCTACGAAGCTAAACATCTTCTGTTTAAAATGCCAGTTCATTATTCCAGCTTTCAACTTTGGTTTTGCTGTCCCAGCAATACTTTTCCTGGGTTGGATTTCCAAAATAGTGACTTTAAAGGAAGAAAATTTCAATGCAGGGTATTTTTTTTTAATATTAAAAAAAAACTCATTCCCCAAGTAATCTTTGCTTGCCTTATACTATGTAACTAATTAAATCGACATAGTATATTGTACTGGTGTTTTCAGGTACAGCATATAGGAAAGCTTAATGATCAGAGAAGCACTGTATTGCATAAGCTTGAATATGTAATATGATCAGAAAGGCATACTGATATTTTAGGATTCAGCAACCGTATTTGTTCATATCAGTGACTTTCCAAATTAATTCTGCATCCTTTCAATTTTAAGATGACAACTGGAATATTAATTTCAAGTGAGAAAGACAAATGTTAATTCTGTTGCAAGTGAGTGATAGCGAAATACAAGTGATTGTCTAGATTTTATATTTGTATATTATCAATTGTATCCTATACAAATCCTTCTATTGTATGTTTTTATCCATTGTACAACGAAATAAAATATTTTTCAAACATTATAGAACAATCCTTCATAAATACTTTGAGATGTGTTTCTTAATCTGCCTATGTAAATTCACCTTACGGAGAACTTTTTTTATTTTATTTTCATTTTCAAATTATGATTTATAGCCTTAAAACCAAAACAAAAACAAAAAAAAGTGCGAGACCTTTTAGCCAAGAAGCTACTTGCCACCACTACCAAATTCACAACTTGGGTGTTCCCCTGCCGAAAACCAACCTCTCTATGTAGGATCCAAGGCACAGAAATGCCCAAAAGCCTGGAAGGGATTCCACAAGGCCACCACCTGCCTATCTCCATGCGCTGTCTCGATGTTGCTTCCAGCTCTATAGAGGCCTGCAGTGCGTTTGCATGGCTTCCTTTCCCCCTTCTGCCTTTGCAGAACTCTATAGAAAGGGGAATCCCATGACCTCAGAAGCTCTGGCTTCAAAACGGGGCCGTAAGTTAAAACGTCATTCGGAACCTGAGCGTCCTGCTTTTCTCTCCTTTCATAGCTAATGTTATTTTTATTTTATTTTATTTCCCCCTTTCCTCTAGCTCAAGGCTTGATAGCTCTCCCTATCCCTAACTCCTTAATTGGTTCTTGGACAATTTTTTTTTAAAAAAAGCCTTCCTGTTACTTCACGCGCACATTGAATGATTTTGAAACAAAGAGAGACCCGTTTTATGTTGTTTAGGGAAGGCAGTCTTAATTAAATCCTCAAAAAGAGAAATATATATTTGGGTTATGGGTGGAGGGTGGGGAAAAAACCCTTAAATGTGATTCCTTATATACTAACTGCTTGCATTGAATTTACATTTCCTCCTTTGTACTAGGGAACAAGAAATGTCTTTACTAACCACCCATTTTCCTGTCTAAACAGGTAGAAACAGCCCCACAAGCAGCAGTGAAGACTGGCTTACAAAAAGGTTGGTGTGGCTTTTATTTCTTGTGGTTTGTCTTGTTTTTCGGTCATTAAAGCTTTTTGACAGACTTGTAAATTAACGTTCTTCGTATGCTGCCAAATAAATGCAGTTTATTGTCACGCTAACCCCTCTGTAACCAGGTTGTGTCAAAAGGCAGTGAAGCAGAATCTCTTGACAAAGCAGGCAAAACGAAAGCACAAACACCCTCTCTTAAATCTCCAGTAAGAATAATTACTGGGGTGAGTTCTTGTTCCTTGGGTGTGGAACAAGTGGTTTTGTGGTATATATTTCATTTCTTCAGAAAGACTTTAGGCATATGGTTCTCCAATTTATGATATCATGTGGAAATATCTCAGGCTGGAAGAGTCAGGACCACACATGGAGCTCCAGTTATTTAATTTATTGCTCATGCCTACACACAAGAATCTAGCCAACCAAAGACCAACACTAAATTGGGCTAGGTAAGAGTCAACTCTAGGAGAAGAGCAGGAGAACAGGAAGGCAGGGTTAAATGTGTCATCAGCTTGGAGTCATTGCGGTGTCACAAGAGACCCAAATCCAGCTTCCCCATAAATTCCATTGACCCTTGTCTAGCACCAAAATTTACTGTTAGTTGACTAGATTCTTATGTAGAAGTAGCAATAATAAACTGTTCCCTGCTTTGAATTCAATGAATGCTTCTGGCTATTTGCACCTGACATCAACGGAATTCAAGAGGTGTTGGACTTAAGACTGTTTATGGCAGAATGGATTTGATTTAAATCAACCTGATTTAAATCATAACTTTTAAAGAGCAACTGTCGTCTCTGCTGTGAAATTGTGTGAATGCATCAATGAAGTGCGTGTTATCTCCGCTTGGATGCATTGAATGAGTTTACCCAAAATGTAAATGTAAAATATTGCAGAATACACACCCTCATGCTACATGACCAAGCTCCATTTCATGCTGAATAAACTTAATTATTAATGTATCTTAAATGGAAAACTATCTTTAGATAGATTGTTATTCCCAAAGCATTTTATTAAAATAAATTTGACAAAAAAAACCCATCCGATTTAAATTTTTTAAAAATCCATTTTCTTAATTTTTAAAAATCACTGATTTTTATCCACCCTGGTTTACGGGAACGTAACAACTCTAGGCTGATTACTCTCTTTATTCCACCCCCAGGTTAGAATGGCTGGGATTTAGGCGTGCTTCAAGTAGTTCTTTAAGAGCCCCACATTTGTCATGCTTCCTGTCCAAGCAGAGGCTAGGATGGGAAGGAGAGGTGTTTCACTTCTGCTTCCTTCCTCCAAATTTCTACCCTCACTGACACCAAGCATTTCTGCTTGCTTCCTCCAAGGCCCTGTAATGTAATGAATACCATTCAGATCTAGGCATAGAAGGATGTTTGATTTCGTGTTAGTTTGATAATGTATATTCGGTGCTAATTGCTTCTGAGATTGTATTTTACGTACGGGGATAAGGTGCTTTAAGTGTTAACAAAATAAAATATCCAAAAACCAACCACAGATCAGTGTCTGCCTGACTCTTCATCCTTTTTTAAAAAAAATGCTATAAAAACAACTTTATCGTTAAGCAATATGGTTTCAATTTTGACTTTTCACTCTGTTTTTGAAACAGTTCATCCCAATGCATTCTTAATTGTGTGATTGCTTTTAGTTTTTATATTGCAAGCTGCCTTGGGAGAATTTTAATTTGTGAGATAAGGTATAAATGAGCAGAAGTTATACTGTGTATTCCCTATCCAAAAGTTGCAATTGGAAAAGCCCTGCTTTTAAAATCATAGATTAGCTTACTGTTCCCCCCCGCCCCCCAAAAGTGGAAGAGTTGTGAATTTGAAAAGCTTTTAAATCAAGTGTGCAATTTGGCTAGTTTTCTTGGCATTGTTCTCAATTTGCCTTTCAGTAGCTTTCATATTTGAGAGGTCTTTTAGGATTAATTCCAGTGTGTTGTGTTAAGGTGCCAGTGAGATTTCCGATTCTTGTAAACCTCTAAAGAAAAGAAGTCGTGCCTCCACAGATGTAGAATTGGCTAACTCTGCTTACAGAGATACCTCCGATTCTGATTCAAGAGGACTTAATGATTTACAGGTATTTATTCGGCCTTGAATAAAACTGAAACTGACAAATAATGTGGTAAATCCATTTCGCAGATTGTTTTATGATTAAAACCTTGGGAGCGAGATGTTTGTGGCTGCTAATCTTCTTTGAATATGTTTTGTTTGCAAACAATGTACAAAAACACCCCCTTTTAACAACAAACAGACTTTTGACAACAGGCGAGTATAAACAACTGCGACTTAAATGCAGATAGGTTACGTTTCTGCTCCTTCCTTAAGGTCTATTGAATTCTGTATTCTGAGTGTTATTGTTTTCTCCGCATTGGAAAAGGAAAATATCGAAAAAAAGTGGAATTACATAAAACGCTGCTGCAGTCAAGGCTGTGAGCAAAACATGAACACTATAGCTTTTAAACAAACTAAATGGGAAGTGTTGGCCCAGAACACTTCAGTAGAACAGTTAAGCCATCACGGTTAGCATTGGCTTGAGGGAGTTTGGGGCTGAAACGTTGCTTTTCTCTGCATTGTTTAACATTCTGTTCTGCACATCAATTTTTGATAATTGTGTGACAGGAAATAGTCAAGAAAGATTCAAATCACAGAAATCTTAAAAGAGTATTTTATTTTCAGGGTGGCAAAGACAGAAGATGGTTTGGGGAAGGCCTGCGAGCAGCAATGTTTCTATCTTTTAACTTTCCCACATCTTAATGATTATTATTTCTTAATATTCAAACTTCATTATTAACTGCAGGAAAAATAAAACAGTATTCCCCCAAATTCCTCTGGGTCTCACCTGAAGCCAAGGTGCCTGAGAAATTAAACACGGTGGGATTTTTGGAGAGTATCCTGCCACCAAAAAGGAAGAAAAGGGAGTGATTCATAGCCACTCCTGATCAGGGGTAGCAGCAAAGCAATTTGGGCTAGAAAAATGATTTAAGAAAGAATTGAGAATAACCCAGGGAAATACTATAAGGAAATTAATAATACTGGAAGATGCCCAATGGGGTAAGACGAAGACTGGAGAGAATACAAGCAGTCCTCATTAAATGATCCCTTGTTCATAGTAACAACAGCACTAAATGAAAGGGGGCTTACGACGCGTCCTCATAGTTGCAACCATAGTGGCATTTCAACCAGCATCACAATTCAGACGTTTGGCAACCGGCTTGCAGTAATGGTCGCAGCATCGTCCAGTCACATGATTGCCATTTGTGACCTTCGCTGCAGCACTGGGGAAGCCAGCAGGAGGTCACAAATGGCGATCACGTGACATCACGCTTAACGACCATTCAGGATTTGCTGAGCGACCATGATTGGGAGCGATAGAACCACTATCGTGAGTCAGCATAATCATGTGCCATCGCACATGAAAAAAAAAAAAATTCCTGATCACATTACAAAAGCTATGCCCATGAATCCCACACATGGGGGGCCTTTGTCAGCAAAAATGGAGTTCATGTGGGCTACGGGCTGCCCTCCCGACCTCTGTTTTCACTGGCAGAGGGCTGCAGGAGGCTGTCGCGTCCGAATACAGAGCTCGGGAGCCCAGTTTCAAAGACGGAGCACTCGGTCCACCACAGGCGCCCCTGACACAGGTGACCTCAAGCTGGCCACATCCATACCTTGACCACACCCACCGCATCTCTCTGAGGTCAAATATAATCCTGACGCAGCCCTCAATGAAACTGAGTTTGACACTCCTGCAGCAGAGGATTGAAACCCCATAGAACAGGGGTGTCAAACCCATGGCCCAGATACTTCACATGGCTGGTTTAGTGAAGGGGCAAAAAGTCCCGATACGTCACGTAACACCGCCGTGACGACACCAGTTTTGACACCCCTGCCATAGAATTAACATCGAGCTACCCACATCTAATGAATCCCAATAAGGCAAAACTGGCCAGGTGGTCGTTGTAATTGAGCACAATTATATTATTTTCCAATTTCTCCTGAAAGGAGCTTCGGTTGGATAATAGAGCTCAAGGTTTGGATTTGGGGAGCTGCATTTTAGGAGCCAGATTTTTCTACTGTTGTGTCTTCAGGGTTCTGGGCCTCTTGGCTTCCCTTTTAGTGTCCTCCGTTTGTTTTCCAGTGAAAGAGGCATCTTATGATTAAATGCCCCATTTCTCTGTGTAGACGTTTGTAACGACGATACTAATCAACTTTCCAAGTGCAGCCACCATCACACAGTCATGAAAAGCTCCCTATAAAGAAGGCCAAACAGAAGTCAACACGTTGAACTTAAATCACTTGTTTGATAGCTTTTCAAGAGGGTGGACAATGTGTTGTGGTTCACCGGCAGCCGGTGCGGATGGCAGAGATATCGGACAGTGAGGACAAAAGGGACCCGGTCAGGGAGTCTGGCGAGGACTCGTTGCGAGGGTTCTGTGTCAGATGCAGAGATGGGACCATCTGGGAATGGGGTGCTGCCTTCAGAGTCTGGCAGCAGCGAACAGAGGACCCAGGGGAGCCTGTTCCCAGTCCGCGTGTGCACAGGGCTGCTAGAAGGAGAGAGCAGCTGAGGCAGAAAGGGCGACTCAGGGGTAAGGCTGGAAGGTGATTGCCTCTCCCATAAGGGATAAAAGTCAGCCCTCGGGGATGTGCTTTTTTGCAGGAAGCAAAGAAGGTCATTAGATTCTGATTCCTCATTGAAGCCCTGCAAACTCTGGTTTGTCTTTGCTGGAACTTCTGTCAGTTGATATTCTAATTAAAGCGGACTTCTATTTCTTGGCAGTCTTCTACAATCCTGAAAGGCGTGAGCTTATCTCAGAGAATTGGGTCTAATGAGTTTTGGCTGGGAATGCAAGAAATTCCCAGCATCACATTTCAAAAGTTTGTTTTTACACTCAGTTTGTGTTTCCTTAATTTGGACGAGGCCTGGGTCAAGAACAAAACGTAGCATTTCGGTTCGGTTTCCTTTTTGGAAAACGACCCCTTGCGATTACGCCGTGGTTAATATTTTCCCCTGTGTTCCCCCCTCCAAATTCGTCGGAGTGAATTTTGCAATGAGATGCGTTTGTTTTAAACAGAATGAAGTTTTCTCATCCAAGCAATGTGGTTCATCCTTCTGCAAATTTTCTTCCCTGGGGTAGATGAGATTACACCAAGGGCGGCATTTTAATTGACCTAAGTCAGACCTCAGAGAAATTATGGAAATAGTTAGCTGGGTTTTTTCTCTCCCCCCCCCACTCCCCTTTTAATGAACTGGATTTACACTGATTCTAATTTTAGAGCTTGTCTAAAGAGAATGAAAACACCTGTGCCTACTTTATTTTAGGGTAGTTTTGGAAAGCAGTCTGATAGCCCATTGGCTGCAGCAGATGCTGATGCTTCTGATGTCCAGTCGGTGGATTCGAGTTTGTCGAGAAGAGGTTCGGGGACAAACAAGAGAGACACCGTTTGTCAGGTAAAGTGTACATCTGCAAATAAATTGTGCCTGTAACAGCAATAGCACTAGCACGTAGACTTATACACCGCTTTATAGTGCTTTCTAGCCCTCTCTAAGTGGTTTACAGAGTCAGTCTATAGCCCCAAACTATTTGGGTCCTCATTTTACCCACCTTGGAAGGATGGAAGGCTGAGTCAACCTTGAGCCTGGTGGGATTCAAACTGCCAAATTGCAGTAGAAGTAGCTTGCAGTACTGTACTCTAACCACAGTGCCACCGAGTCTCTTAATCCTGGTTGGTTATTTCATTCTCCCTCCCTCTCTCCCCCCCTCCCCCCCGCTCTCTCTCTGTGTATGTATGTACATATATATGTTTTCTTAAGTTTTCGCGGGTACTTCAATGTATGGTATTCAGCTTTGTTCGGGTATTTTCCCATGTCATTATAGTTGTGCTTTTAAAGTTGTAGCAACATTTCGGCAGAATCTCATCTGCCAACATCAGGCTTCTGTATAGTGTTCGTCTGTAAAAGCCTGACTCACAGATGAACACAATACAGAAGCCTGATGATGGCAGATGAGATTCTGCCGAAACATTGCTACAACTTTAAAAGCACAACTATAATGACGTGGGAAAATACCCGAACAAAGCTGAATACCATCTATCTATCTATCTATCTATCTATCTATCTATCTATCTATCTATCTATCTATCTATCTATACACATACATACATATATATTTATTGTATATTTACAATAAATCCATCTTTCATTTAAACAGTGGGTCGACTGGGTACATATATCTTGTGCTAACAATTATAATTAAACCTTTTCTTGCCAATATGACAATAATCACTTTTTTTATAAGCCATTCTCTCTTACATCTATTATCTTTATAACAAACTTAACTTATTTCTCTTTACGTTCATCTACTCAATTTTAGCTTGTTTTATTTTCCAAGCCATTGATAAAATAGATCCCATACCATATAACATTCAGTGTCGTCTTTTTCTTTGATTGCCAGCGTTAATCTATTCATCTCTGCACATTCTAATGTTTTCTCAATCTCTTTTTCCCTCTGCTGGAATTTTTTTCACTTTTCCAATTCTGAGCGATTACAATTCTAGCTGCAGTTAATACATAAATAATTAAATATAGTTTTTCTTTGCTATAACATTCATTTCTGTTGAATAACCTTTACCAAAAGGTCAAATAATAGCAAATATCAAAAGGTCAAATAATAAGAACAAACAAACCAAAAACCAAATAAAAACAAAATAGACTTCAATTTACGACCCACAAATAAGCCCAAAATTTAAGTGAGAAATTTTTTTAAAAGTGAGTTTGGCCCCGTTTTATGATTTTTTGTGCCACATTTGTTAAGGGAACCGCTGCAGTTGTTAAATTAGTAACCTGGTCATTAAGTGAATCTAGCTTCCCCATTGACTTTGCTTGTCAGAAGGTCGCAAAAGGGGATCACGCAACCTCGGGACATTGCAAATCAACATAAATGTGAGTCAGTTGTCCAGCATCCAAATGTAAATCATGTGACTGTGTGGATGCTACCATGGTCATAAGTGAAAAATGGTCATAAGTCACTTTTTTTCTGTGCCATTGTAACTTTTGAATGGTCGCTAACTGTGATGACCCAAAGGGGTGTGACACAAAAGCAACAAAGTCACAGGTAAAGTCACTTTAACTCTTCCAACTTGGCCCCCAATGTCCAGTTATGATCGGCTGGAGAAAAAATTCCCAAGAACAGTTTTTAAATGGAAGAAATTTAGTCCGAACCCGAAGTACATATAAATTATAAATAAAAACCAATACAAACCATGTTGCAGCAATTAACGAGACAGGGCAGGATAAGGAATTGCAGACTTCAAAAGATAACGAAACACACACAGTTGGGAGGACACCAGAACCCAGATAAGACTTGACAAACAAAGATAATGCATGCTTTGCTTCCAGCAAGGTGCTGTGCGCAAACACCCTTTATATCCTGTTTTCCCAGTTGCAGCTAATGAAGGGAATCAGGGCCTTTTTCTCCCCCGTAAGCCATGTTGCTCCCTTATCTGTTCCTCCCTGCATGCCCTAGGATGAAGAGGGGGTGGGCCTCGGTCTTCCTCTGAATGCCCAGCCGGAGAGTGCCCTTCCCCAGTTTCCTCCACATCCACCAGAGCCACACTCCCACTCCCTGTCAGCTGCTCAATCTCCCCCTCAGAATCAGACTCCAACAGGGGCATGACACTAACCGAAGTGTTGTAAATCAAAGATACCTACACTTGTAGGTTGATTTCATTTGCATTCGCCTCCTTAAAAAACTTAAAAGTGCATTTGCAGGTTATCCTTATAATTCTTTTTCATTAAGGGCCCTTTGTTATTTTACAGCCTAATCACATTCAGGTCTTCTCAGAGATACGTTTGATTGTACATCTTGTTTATTTTCTTCTTGCTTTCAGTCGGGATGTGGCTCTGTCTGATTTGTGCAGCTCTTTTCTCTGGGCCCCTATCCATATTTTACATTTATTTCTTTTTTGCTTGCTTGCTTCGGTGGAAATGAAAATTAGTTTTTTTTTTCCCCCCCTCACTTGTTAGTTTTAAGATGCCTTCTGCAAGAAAACAGATTCCATCCCCTTAATTAAACTGACCCACAAATAAGGGAAACGTCTTTGATGGCACGATGGTGAAGGGTAATTGCTCCCTTAAGGTCAAGAGAGGAAAGCTGACCATGACAGCAAATACCAGCATCCATTCTGACTCTCTGCCTGTTAAGTCCCCTAACTTCCAGCTCTTTTGGAAAGCTCCCTGTGAAATGTTCCTGAGGTTTAGGGTGCTACGGGAGGTTTAGGGGGCTGCTTCCCCTCAGGGAATACCTACCGAATTTCCTTGGGAGTCTCCCCTCACGGATTAGCCCAGAAAACCATCCGTCACCCTTCACCACAACAGAGGACGTCCCTTTTGAAGTCCTTAAGGATTTGGAAGAGCGGGAAGATGGATGGATGGAGAGCAGTCTCTCAGATTTCATACATTTTTTCACTCAGCAGTTATCAGCCACATCCAGACCGTTCAGATCATCACTTAATATTGCTCAGTTTTTTTCCAGAGGTCTGCCACTCCCATAGTTCTCTCTCTCTGTCTCTTTCTCTGCCTCTCTTTCTGCCTCTCCCTCCCTCCCTCCCTCTCCTGCTCCCCTTCTCCCTCCCTCTCTCTCCCCCTCTCTCCCCCTCCTTGTCTCTGACCCTTCCTCTCCTCTCTCCCTCCCTACCCTCCTTCTCTCCCCTTCCCTCCCCTCTCTCTCCCCCTTCCTCTCTCCCCCTCCCTCTCTCTGCCTTTCCCTCTCTCCCCCTCCCTCTCTGACCCTCCCTCTCTCCCCCTCTCTCCCTCCCCTTCTCTCTCTCCCCTCCCTCCCTCTGACTCTTCCTCTCTCTCTCCCTCTCCCTTTCTCTCTCTCCTCCTCCTTCTCCCTCCCCTCCTCTGTGTGTGTGTGTGTGTGTGTGTGTGTGTGTGTGTGTATTATCTGCTGCCATCTAGTGACAGGTTTTCATTCCCCGCCAGATTAGAGCTTCCTGGTCCGCCCACTCAAAGAGGATCAATTATTTTGCTAGAATAAGTGAGCAATTACTTTTGCAAGTTAATCAGCACTGCAAGACTTTTCGTTTTTTTATAAGAACTTGCAAACAGAGAAAGAAAAGATTTTCAGAGTCTTCTCATTCAGCCGAGTTGAAACATAAATATGGTGAATAAAACAAAAATATGGGGCAGATGACCAGTTCCTCCTTCCAGTTCATTTTTCACATAACAGGCAGGGGAGCCATCAAACGTCTACATCCGAAACCCTTTTGCAAGGTGAACATAACTGTAATAACTATTTATTTCCTTCCTAATTATTCACACCTATGCGAGGCAGGACTATACAGGTAGTCCTCAACTTAAAAAAAAAAAACAGTTCAAAGTTACAACAGTAGTGAAAAAAAGCTTTCACACTTACGACTTTTGCAGCATCCTCACACTCAGGTGATCAAAATCCGGACGTCACCTCATGGGAAAGAGTGATTAGAAAATACATATCAACATCCAAAATGTTAGCAAAGGGTCCTCTGCCCGGTTGCTGGGTGGGCGTGGCCATGATGGGCACGGCCTACTCAGCCTCCTGCATCACCTTTTTGCTCACCCCGGGCTCCGGAGGCTTTCCTTGAGCCTCCGGGAGGGTGAAAACGGCCTCCCTGGATTCCGGAGGCTCTCTGGAAACGGGCCCATTTCCGGCCTTCCTGAACTTCCGGGAGGCCCGTTTTTCACTCTGCCCGAGCCTCCGTGGTGGCCCTGCACTTACCTGCATCCAAAATGGGCCACCTGGGTGGGGGCCAGCCAGGAGTGGGATTTGGGGGGGGTCTCCAAACTGCACAGAATCTTTGCAAGGGGCTCTCTTGAACCTCAGCGAACCCGCAGCAGCCCAGCCCTGCATCTGTCTGTATGTGTCACACACGCACTCCCACTAAATTCCTGTGAAGGGATGTGGTCTGACACGGCCTTATTTAATACTGTACTGACTGTAACTATCCTATTTATGGGAAAAATAATCATAGAATCATAGAATAACAGAGTTGGAGAGGACCTTGGAGGTCATCTAGTCCAACCCCCTGCTCGAGCAGGAGAGCCTATTCCAAATATTAGCCTCTACACCTAGGGTCGCCTCCTGATGCAGGACTTTGATCCTGAAATTTGCCTGCCTGCCTTGGCCACACAGAGAGAGAAAAGAAAAAACCTAGATGGTATTTCTTGGATCTGAACTGCAAGTTCGAACCAACGATAGAAACAAACTTTGAGCCCCCCAAAAATTATCCTCCCATTGGGCCCTTGTTAAAAGAGTTATAAAGAAGGGAGGGAAAGGAAGGTAATTATTCCATAAGGATTCCGGGAGGCCCGTTTTTCACCCTCCCCGAGTCTCCATGCATGCCCTACACTTTACCTGCATCCAAAACGGATCACCTGGGGACACCTGGGAGAGGAGGGGGGAGGTGCAGGCAGGGACAACCAGGCGTGGGATTTGGGGGGGGGTTCTCCGAATTGCACAGAATCTTAGTGAGGGGCCTCTCCAGAACCCCTGCGAACCCCCAGCAGCCCAGTCCTGCCAAACGAGGAAGCTAGCCCCGATTTTGTTCCATGCCTGATATCTTTTCCATCATGGTATCTTGTCCTTTTTTTATACGGTGGAGCGTGCTGGTCTCTGGAAAATATTTCTCTAGTAAAGGAACCTTGAAAATGGTACGGAAATCCAGCACAAGAAAACAATTTAGCTTTTCGACTTGATTGAATTAGAAACTTAATGAGGTTTTTTTCTTTCTTTTTCTTTTTGGTATTCTTTTTTTCCCCTCCTTTTTCTTTCTTAAGATTTGTGAAAGCACCGGTGAATCTCTAGTCTCCTGCGAAGGTGAATGCTACAGGGTCTTCCATACAGAATGCCTCGGATTGAGCTCACAGCCTGATGGGAAATTTATCTGCCTGGAGTGCAAAAATGGTAAATGGCTGGAATTATTATTATGATTGTTGTTGTTGCCTTGAGAAAGGGGCTGGAGCGCCAAAAGTTCTGAACGCTACTAAAGAAGGATCCGTTCGGGCTTTTGAAAGTCTGCTCAGTGAATTCTTGCTTGTTTTGTCTTTCAAAATGGTTTGGGATTTAAGATTTCAAGCCTAACCCACATTCTGTAGCATGAAGTTGCAGTCATTTGTGTTTTAGCACTGAGCTTAAGCATTAACTAGATAACCTATTTTTCCTGTTGATCTCCATTTAGAATATTGGTCCTCTTTGTTTTCCTTCACATTGGATAGCTAAAAAAATTGACATAACAGCCTGGGGTTTTTTAGCCTCTGGAAAACTGACAGGAATATATTGTTAGATCCTCTCACTGTCAGCCATGTTTGAAAATGTCTTCCATGAGATACCGTCCCAGCTCTGCGTTCTGCATCCAACCCCTATCACTCATTAGGAAAGCTGGATTTTCATATTCTTTTTAGATCGATAGAAAAGGAAGATTAAATTGCAGAATATGTGAAGTGGGATTTGCTTTTAACCTTTAAGCAGTATGTCCCAAAGGTGCTTTTTCAAGAGGCAACTGGACTTTCTGGTTTTTCTTTGAAGATGTTTCGCTTCTCATCCAAGAAGCTTCTTGGGCTCTGACTGGATGGCGGAGAAGGGAGCTAAAGAAGTCAGAGCTGAAGAAGCTTCTTGGGTAAGAAACGGAACGTCTTCAAAGAAAAACCAGAAAGTCCAGTTACCTCTTGAAAAAGCACCTTTGGGACAACCATGACCTGGATGACTAAGAATCTCCATGGACTCTAAGCAGTATGTTGTTGATACCCAGTTGTATATTCCAGGAGGCCCTTTAGACAGTCACTAACCATCTCACGGTTTGGCTCCTTGCAATGCTCTCTACCTGGGGCTGCCCTTGAAGACTTCCCAGAAACCTTCACTGGTCCAGAATGAGCAATAATGGGCACGTTTAGTATATCTATGTAACACGTGTGCTGGTTGCCAATTTATTTCCAGGTGTGAGTCCAGCTGCTGGTTGTTATTATAAAACCCCACTTATCACAAAGCCTGGTTTCTTTATAGACCACCTGATTCGATTCTGCAGAGCTGGTCCACTGTGAATTCCTATCCACTGGAATTCCCAGTAGGCCACTTCCTCTGGATCAAATGGGGCAGGCAAGTCCCATTGGGATAAGGTGGCACCTCAAATACCTTGGACCCATGCCATAGAGGGATTTAAAGACAATAACCTGTTCCTTGAATTGGACCCAGAAGCAAAATGGTAAACAATACAATTCGCCAAACAGTGGTGTCGTGTGTTGACCTCTGCTTGCCAGATAGGAAAGGTTTATTGCTTAGTTCCTGCCCCATCAGTAGCACTTATATACCGCTTATGTACTAGAGTTTTACAGCAGTTTACAGAGTCAGCCTATTGGCCCCCAACAATCTGGCTCCTTTTTTTACTGACCTTGGAAGGATGGAAGGCTCAGTCAACCTTGAGCCAGTCAGGATCTAACCTCCTGGCAATGAGCTAAATTAGCCTGCAATACTGCAGATGGATGGATGGATGGATATGAATAGATAGATGATACATACAGATAGAAACAGTGAGAGAGAGAGAGAGAGAGAGAGAGAGAGAAGACATCTGTAGCACTTAGACATATTATATACCGCTTCACAGCGCTTTACAGTCCCCTCTAAGAGGTTTACAGAATCAGCCTATTGTCCCCCAACAATCTGGCTCCTCATTTTACTGACCTGGGAAGGATGGAAGGCTGAGTCAACCTTCAGCCGATGAGAATTGAACTGTCGAACTTCCGGCAGCCAGTAGAAGTAGCCTGCAGTACTGCATCCTAATCACAAAAACACTTGGCAAGCAGCCGCTCAACCTTTTTACGTTTCTTCCTCTTCAAAGGGCAGCATATATGCTTTTCCTGCAAACTTCCCGGCAAAGACGTGAAGCGCTGCTCGGTCAACGCATGTGGCAAATTCTACCACGAGGCCTGTGTCCGCAAGTTTACGACAGCCGTTTTTGAATCCCGAGGATTCCGTTGCCCTCAGCATTGTTGCACCGCCTGCTCTATGGACAAGGATATTCATAAAGCAAGCAAAGGTAAGGGGAAGAGCAGGGGGGATCATTGTCGCTGCGAGGCATCGTCATGAAAAGCTCCAAATAATTCCTGTGCATTTTGCATAGCTTCAGGGTGGAATTCTTGCTAAAACTTTGGGAAAGGAAAAGTCCAGAAACAGCGGCAATCTAGGTGGGAAAATGTAATTCAGTGATGGCAAACCTTTTTGTTGTAGTGTGGCAAAAGCGCGTACGTGCCAGCACCCACAATGCAATGCGCCCCCCGCACATGCTCATACAACATTTCAACCCCGCCCCCTTACCTGCACTGTGCATATGCGCACCTCCCAGCTGATTTTTCAGCCCATTTGAGGCCGTTTTCGCCCTCCCAGAGACTCGAGAGAAGCCTCTGCAGCCTCGGGAGGCCGAAAAACAGGCCCGTTTTGGCACTTCCAGTAATTTCCGGAAGGCCCGTTTTTTTCAGCCTACCAAGGCTGCGGAGGCTTCCCTCAACCTCAGGGAGGGTGAAAATGGCCTCAAACAGGCCGAAAATCAGCTGGGAGGTGTACGCATGCGCAGTGTAGGTCAGTTTGGCTGGGGCTCGTGTGCCCACACAAATGGCTCTATGCCATAGCTTCGCCATCACAGATGTAGTTTGTTTTTGGCAGTGCTTTTGCTCTCCAAGCTTGTTTCAATTTAGCTTCTGACATTTCGTTACCAGACTAGGTTAACATCATCAGCAGGATTTTCTTCTCCTATTCCTCTGTAGCTTATAAATGTCTTGTTTTTATTTGCTCAACCAACTGACCACACTAGCACACAAGACGTTTATAAGCTACAGAGGAATAGGACACGAAAGTCCTGCTGATGATGTTAAGCTAGTCTGGTAACAAAATGTTCAGAAACTAAATTGAAACCAGCTTGGAGAGGAAACCACTGCCCAAGTCTAAAACCCGAGGCTACAAGTATTTCCTATTATTTCAGTGTAGTTTGTTCTGAGATTCTTTAAAAGGGGGACATTCCGGGTCAGTCTGAACAGGTGGAGATAACACACAGGTCTAATGTGATTGCTATTTTCCCATGGTTTCTATGGAGAAAAAAAATCTTCACCTTCCTGCAATTGTTTTGCGTTCGGAGAATTATTTGCCAGGAACCAACAAACCTTGACAAAAGGTTCGGGCTGTTGGTTTATATGAAATTTACAGGAGAGAAAAGAATGGAAGCCTTTATATCAACCTAATGGACATCCATTCTGAATCAGTTAGGGAATGTGTGTATCTTACTTCTTCACTAAATGACAAGATTTGCAGTAGCATTCATATGTGTAAAAATACACCTACGTTATTTGCACACTGCAAGACATGGAACCTAACTCTAACCCTAAAACATTTTTGGCTGCTTGTTTGCTATGAAAAAGATCAAGACAACCCAAAAACAAAACGAAATTTCTTACATCCTTTGAAAGAGACACTCTGTGATTGATTTCATCCTGTTTCATCAGATGTGGGTAGCCAGATGTTAATGGGAAATTGAATTCACAGACCTTTGCACATTAGATAACTTTCCTTTTCTATAGATAGATAGATAGATAGATAGATAGATAGATAGATAGATAGATAGATAGATAATTGAGAGAGAGAGGGAGAGGGAGGGAGAGAGAGATGGATAGATGATAGAGATAGATAGACATATAGATCATAGACAGACAGACAGACACAGACAGACAGACAGATAGAGATAGATGATAGACACATAGATAATAGATAGATGATTGAGATAGATAGATAGATAGATAGATAGATAGATAGATAGATAGATAGATAGATAGATATAGAAAGATGATAGAGATAGAATTGATTGATAGATTGATTAGATAGAGAGGTGGATGGATGGATGGATGTGAAGGGAAGGGAAGGACTAGATATAACATTTACAGCTGTCTGATCTGTGTTTAAAGAAAGATGGTCTTCCATCTTCCCTTACAATTGTGTAATAGAAAGGGAGTGAAAGCATGCATAACCATCAGACCATGCATCTTGCAAGACTATACTACTTTCAGATACCATATCTGAAAAAGAAAATTAAAGTTGCTGGCTTGAAATATGCAGAAATGCAGGTATTTCACTGATGAAAAGCTAGTGGCTTCCTAAAACACATAAACAGAGGGTTTGCTGTAAAAACATTTATTGAAGCTTCCTAGAAACTGTTATTGAATGAAGCTCACCATGACCAGAGCACTGTGGAGATAAACAACCAGGGAATTATGTGCTTAGAATTCTCAGAAATGAAATCAGGCTCTCTCTCATTTTTGGTCCAGTTGCATTCTCTTAAAAGTTGTGAAGGAGCAAACAAATATCGGTGTCATATATGTTAAGCTAGCCAGCCTAGTAAAGGGTGATGGTGGGTTTTCTTGCCATGGAGGAAGTAGGAAAATTTGCTTTTGCTATGACTACTAAAGGAATTCTGTGGAAAAATATTAGAGTCAATGACTCTTGGGTATCTTACAGCCCAGGCTGCCTCTTCCTTCTTTAGCCAAGTACAAACTGGCTTATCTCTGTTTTTTTTTGAGAAGTTTGTCTTGTGCTTCATTATCTTGTTCTTGGGGAGATATTGGGGTATTTTCTGCCCTGGGTTTTAAATCTGCATAAAATTCACCATGTTTCATTTTCAAAGCACTTTTGCATAATTCATTGGGGTTTTCCCAACCATCTGGAAGACTGAAGGGATGGGATGCAAGACAACTTAATTTGCTCCACTAATAACCTCTGGGGGAAGGAGGAGCTAATATACCCTGAGTACCAATTAGACATTGCCAATACAATCTGAGCATGACTGGTGCTAAGGGGTTTTTCTTTCTTTCTCATTGATTATTTTCTCTCTCTTTCTTTAAAAACAATCGAAAACTGGCTTCTATGCTGGGATAGCATCTTCTGAACCTTTTCTGCCATTCAGTGGAATAATCCCAATATATGTACATGGCCTTGCTATCTTAAGTATGCTCGCTCTGGAAGCCAGGAGGAATTGCACCATTAAAGAATGCAAAACTATCCTTTGAAAATTATAACATTTCAATTCGATACAAGAAACTTTTATGGAATATGTTAAGCTAAAGCCAGAGCAATGCAGTGGCCTCCCACTTGGAAGGTTGGAGAGTTCAATCCTAGGCAGCACCATATGTTTCTCTTATCAGGGTGCAAAGAGAAAAAAATATCTGTTGCAAACTCGGCATAGGAATTACAGGGTCATAGAAAGAAAAACAATTAAGCTAAAGCCAAATTTGATCGAAGTTTGGAAAGTGTGTTCTAAACAGACTGTTATCTGGTGCATTTTATATTAAACAGGTCGTATGGTGAGATGTTTGAGATGCCCCATTGCCTATCACTCAGGAGATGGCTGTATTGCTGCAGGAAGCTTGTTTGTGTCATCCCACATCCTCATCTGTAGTAACCATTCCAAAAGAAGCAATCACTCCTCATCAGCTGTAAATGTAGGCTTTTGTTTCGTTTGTGCAAGAGGTGAGCTCCGTTTTTTGCCTTCCTTTTGTCGATCTCTTTGATGTTGAGTCTTTGATTTTGATTTTGATTTTTTTTTTGAAAAAAAATAATAATGAACTGTTATACCCCCAGAATCGCACACCCTCCCACATACTTCCGATGTGTATTCCCATAGAGAGACACAGACCTCGTGTGCATTCCCATAGATAGACACAGATATCACTCCAAGGAATTACTGTTGATCAAGAATTCCTCCTTGGCGGTCGGGAAGAACAGCGTCTAATGACCATTGCTGGATTTTCTCTTAACCTTCTTGTTCTCTGTGCCTTTTCTTAAAGCAAAACAACAAGGATCTTCTTTTGCTAGTTTGGGGGATGGATGAGGGGGAAATAGGCTGACAACAGTGACTCAAATCCTGAGAAAGTTAATTGACTTCCATTTATTTAAAAAAAAAGTATATGAATCAACCCATGTAAATTGATGAGTCATCTTGAAGGTGGATGGATGTGTGGCTTCTAGATTAGGAAGGAATTCTTTTTTATCCCATACTTTCAATTAAAATGTTTTATACGAAGCAATTTTCTGCATGACTTTAAAAAGTATCACCCTTATTTAGCTAGAATTATGTCTAATTCCCTGTTACCTGCCTCACCTTCTAACCCTGCTAATTTGAAGATATAAGAGTATTTTTTTTAAGTTAGTAGCTTTAGTGAACCAAAGCTCACCTCCATTACAGAAATTCACTTATAAGGTATAAAAGATTTAAATTGAATTCATTCTCGTGTAACAATAATGTGACAGCAAACTTCACATGTATGTTTTGAGCAAACATAGCTAAAGAATGATCATAACTGAGTGATAAAACCCCTAGTTATTTTCAGTTAGAGGGAATTGATTTGGTATTAAAATATAACAGAAATTACGCTCCATACATTTAATTCAAGACAGACCTATTTATCCTATTGAAATATAATTGTAGGCAACTATAGGCTTTCAGGAGATTGGCACTTGTTATATCCAATCATCTTCAGTAAAAGCAATAGGTACATTAAAACTACTTTTATGTGCGCAGCACAAGAAAGATAGTTTAGAGAGAAAATGTATGTGGAGGATAAAAAGATATTGGAATGGGGGTGGTTGTTACCAGATATATGAGAAGAAATATAGCAGCTGCAGTTCCAGGCGAAACCAGGAGACAGAGTTCTTATTGCATTAAATAAATGTTTTGCAGAAGAATAATGTCTAAAAGGTTAGAGAAAGAAAATTTTAGAGTGCTGAATCTGAATTATATGAAAGCAATTTTTGGAAAGGATAATTCGTTGATTTTTTTTTTTTACATCTCAAGGCGAAACTATATGTAGTCATTAAGAGATGACAGTGATTTGATGACACACAGTCAATCAATAAATCCGTTTTTATTTCTTTCAGGACTTTGACATACGTTTTTAAACCAATATTATTGTCATTCGAATCCTTTACATATGTAGGTGGAAATCTGGAGATTTTGTGCTTTTAGTGCTTCTTCTTACCCAGAGTTTAAATTGCTTTTAGGTGCTTTTCCTTCCCACTTTAATAATGATTCAGTTTTATATTTGAAAGTAGATTTTTTTTTAAAAAAAATTAAGAGATCATAGTAGAAAAAGGGGCCAGACCCACTAAGATTAAATTTAGTGAAGAAAATGGATAAATATAAATTAAAGCTTTTAAGCAGTTATTACACTAGTTTTAAGTTTTCAATAACATTGTAGTTGCAGTTATTTTACTGTTTGGAACTTTAGTTTCCATTAAAGTCAGTGAAATTTGGATTCCCCAACATTGTGTATAGAAGTACAACTTAATTGCTTAGCTTATTGCTGTAGCCTTAGCTTGGTAATTATTCCTGAAGTCCAGAAAAGGCCACTGTCTTGTGAAAATGCTTTAGATCAGGGGTGTCCAACCTTGACAACTTTAAGACTTGTGGACTTCAACTCCCAGAATTCCTCAGCCAGCAAGGTTGGACACCCCTGCTTTAGATTATATTTTTAAGTTTCTTGCTTAGGCCAGATGGTTCTGATGCTTTTGATCACAGAGAATTAATATCCTGAAATTATACAAGATTATGCACACCTAGAATAGATTTCTGCAAGCAATACCTTCATTAGCTAAAGCTCAGACCAGTTGTTCTGATCCAACCTGGTTTCAAGAGAGCAAACACAAGACAAAGGCAGCAGCCCCCACCTTTTAAGGTTTCATCTACGAATTCTGTTTCTTCACAGATAAAAGGCTGCTTCCAACTAATTAGCTCTGACAAGAAAGAGCCTTGCCAAGTTGTTTTTCGAGACTGCCCCAAACCCACAGATTATAATGTCCACAAGGCTGAGTTTCAGAGCGTCTTTGCCTTCTGCAAAGAACGCTTCTTCAAACCTGGCTTTTATCTTCTTGAGGGAGGGGCCATTACCTTGCAGGCTTACTCCCGAGTCGCCCATGCTGCTGTAACTGCTCTCTCCAATGAGCAATCCTTCGTGCACGTGCATTGGCACAGGCTCCTCGGGAACCTCCTCATCACTGCTGCCATCCCCCACAATCTCTGAAGGCTGCAGTCCACTCCCTGATGGTCCTGGCCCCTCATCTGAGTCCTCGCTCTCCTCAGCCATCCGCACCTGCTGCCAGCTAACCACAACATTAGTCTTTGACTTACCACCATTTGTTTAGCAGCCGTTGTGGCGCAGTGGTTAAAATGCAGTATTACAGGCTAATTCTGCTGACTGCCAATAATTTGGCAGTTTGAATCTCACCAGGCTCCAGGTTGACTCAGCCTTCTGTCCTTCCGAGGTGGGTAAAATGAGGACCCAGATTGTTGGAGGCAATAGGCTGACTCTGTAAACCTCTTAGAGAGGGCTATAAAAGCACTGTGAAGCAGTGTATAAGTCTTAAGTGCTATTGCTAGTGCTGTTATCAAATTATAACGGTGCTGGAAAAGTGACTAACAACCAGTCCTCAACCTTACAACGAGCATTCCTATGAATTCACATGATCAGAAGTTAGGCATTTGGCAACTGGCACATGATGGTTGCAATACCTCTGGGTCACATGATAGCCATTTAGCTATGATCTTCCAAGAAACAAAGTCAATACAGTAAATTACGTTTTCTGAATAACCATGGAATTCGTCCTGCCAAACAAGGTCATGAAATCAGATTCAGCTCACTTAGCAGCCAACATTGTTTAGTGATAGAAGTTCCAGTCCAGATTGTGGTCATAAGTCAAGGACGACTTGTACACGCACATTTCTGGTTTTTTGTTTGTTTTTTGGGTAATGCTATTCTGTAGCAATAATCTTTGCATCCCGATGCATAATGCTGCCAAGCAGCTTATATGATAATGATGAATTCATCACCCTGCGCGGAGAGATTCCGGCATGTCCATTGGCCTTTGGTGTGGAGACAGCAAGCTAGCCCCCTCCCCCTGACCCCCAAAATAATCTGTCTTGAGGGTTAAAGGTTTGTTTCTCCATGTTTGTGGGTTGGTTTCCAAACATTTCGTTACCAGGGTAGATAACATCTTCAGGGGAGTTTAGGGTGTGTCAGGGTCAGTGGTTATAAGGACGTTCTGACCCAGCTCACCAAACATGACAAACCCTCTGACATGAATCCAGAAGGTTCCTTTGTTAGGAATGCCAGCAGCCCGGCAAAAAGTTTCTCTTGCAGACTAACAAGTCCGACCACCTGGAAGATGAATACTTGTCTGCCACACCTATTCCTCTCCGCCCCCTGCCTTTTATCTCCAGAGCTGGGGTGGGGCTTCGCTAGCAGCGGTGGTTCTTCCTTCCCAAGGACCAGCCCATAGACTTCCACTGCTCTCCTCTCCTCCTTTCTGTGCATCTGCGCATCAGGCACTGGACCCAGCTGGTCCTCCTCTTCTTCATCAGCCACCTCCAGATCTGGGGGCTGTTGACTCTTCATCTGAGGGCTGATGGATGACCGATGCTCTGCATCTCTCTCTCTCTCTCCCTCTCTCCCTCCCTCTCTCCCTCCCTCTCCCTCTCCCTCTCCCAGCTCCATTCCCTCTTCCCCCTCAGAGCTCCCAGGTTGCCCTGATGCTAACCCTGGCTCCCACGTCACTTCCTCCTCCTCTGATTTGGCTGCTGGAGGGGCCAGTCACTGAATAAGCCACAACAAAGGAATTCAGGTGTTCTGTTTATAAGGATACCCACACCTGAAGCCCTTATAAACAGAACACTGACCCTAACATCTCCTAAATTCCACTGAAGATTTTACCTAGCCTGGTGTGATGACCCAGGATGGGATACAAAATAAACACAGTCACAAAAAAACAGGTGAAGCCCCTTTTATTCCTTCACTTTGCTTCCGAGCTCCAAATATTCTTGACTGAAGACAGAAAACTCCCACGCAAACAGTTACAAGAAGGAGGAAAAAAGCAACACAAACCAGGCAAGGGCTGGAGGATATCCACAGATAACACACACTGGGAAGGATGCCAAGTTCAGAGAGGAACTGTAGAGATATTTACATGCTTTGTTTCCAGTGTTTGCCAGTATGCAGGTCCATCCTCTTGTCACAGCCACAGCCCATGAAGAGGATCAAAGCCCTCTCCTCCCAAGGAGACCACGTCTCTCCCTTATCCTCTCCTCCCCACATGCCCTAGGATGGATGGGGGATGGGCCTGGGTCCTCCTCTGACTGCTCAGCCGGCCTCTGCCCTTCCCCAGCCTCCTCCACAACCTCCGGAGCCACACTTCCACTCCCTGTCGGCTGTTCCTCCTCTCCCTCAGATTCAGTCTCCACCAGGGGCATGACACTTGGTAACAAAACATTTGGAAAGCAACCCACAAGCTCAGAGAATGAACCTTTACCCTCATCCTACACCTGAGGATGATATATCAATAGTGATATTTGTCACTATTGCATAAGCTGTCTTCCCATGCATGTAACCTTTGCTGTACAGAAGCCTTTCTCCTTCTTGGGATAGCTTCATAAAACAACCCACACTGAAAGATTATCCCCTTTTTTATTTAAAATTAATACCCCCAAGTTTTTCAAATTAGTTTTGCTGCTATACCGGTATCAGAAAAATAAAGCTTGTTGATTTCCACCTGTTGCTTGAAAACATTTTGCAATTGTCATGGTGCTCACCAGCTACTTTTGAAAAGTTTTGTTGGGAATGGAAAAGTATTAATCTACTCAGCAGCAGGAGGTCTGGTTGCTACAGCAACATGGAATATCAGTACGGTCAGAAAGACAGGTTCATTCAAAATAGATATCATGACATACTCAGGGTCTTGTCCACCCTGCAAACACAAAGAACCTGTCATTTGCTTCTTAAGTAGCACAGTGAAATTTTCTTTTTCTTTTCAGAGAAGCATTTTGTCAGACATTTTGTTTAAGATGTTCTGTAAAATGCGCATGAGGGCAAGTATATAATGGTGCATATCATTTTTTGTTTTGTTTTGAACTTTAAAAGTATTTTCCAAGTTGGTTACAAATATTAAAATAAGTCATCTTTAAAAAAATAAAATACATGGAGGAGAAGAAAAAGACAAATTTAAATGGGATTTTAAAAAAAAACTGCTCAAAGAATCTGTAGAGACTGATATAAGTGTTAACACTGATATAAGTGTTACAGTGGAAATGGTACTTCCTTGTAATTGGGTCTCACCAATGCAGTCCTGCATTTCTTGAGGACTAGTATTACTCTTGTAGAAAAAATAAACAGCTTTTTAAAATTTATAGATACAGGCCATGCCATGCCAGAAGTTCAGATAATTTCATTCAGCATGGGTTGTATCTAAATTAATAATTTAAAAGGTTGTTTTCTTTTGAAATAGAATATAAAATTGTTCTTCAAAAATCTGGTTTGGGTTTTTTTGTGTGTGTGTGTTTTGACAACCTCTAACACTAAACCTCCAAAGACTATCCAAATTTTTTGCTCTGGACCACCTACTTGGACACTGATAAAATTCCCTCATGGGGCAAGGTGTTCCCAATTGCTTGTGGACTTGGAGTCTGCATTCACACATAGATAGCTTAAAAAAAAAAACAAGTCTAAAGGTGATACATTTCAGATTTATTTAAATATAAGATCCTTTAAAAGTCTACAACAACATATGACTTTTGAACTCAGCGGCCAAGAATTCCCACTGCAAAACTCAATACTATCTTTGGAAAGCTTTCTGAACAAAGCATTGCAACATTATAATGGTGGACAAATGAACAAGCCTTCAAGTGAGTGATGGAAGTAAGATTGGGGTGTTTAACTCTGTGTACTAATGATCTCTTCCCCTTTCTTCCATCTGTACTCTTTCTCATTCACATACATGCATGCACATAAGCACCCTTTCTGATCCACAGTCGTATACACTCACTTTCTCCCTCTCCCTTTCTCAGTGCACAGACACAAACAGAGTTGACCGAGTTAAGCTTATTATACAAATGAGCTAGCAATCACAAGGTGGATTCTTTTGAGTCGATTGGACGGCATGGTTTGTATCTGCCTTTCCTATCCTGCCACCCTCTGGTTACGTTGGGACATATATATTCCACCACCACCACCACCCCAAATTTTTGTTTAGGTTGACTAATTGGGAAGGAAAAAAAATCCCAGCTCGTTTGGAAGATATTGAGCTGAAGAAGACCGATCCTTACTTTGTTTATGGAAAAAAACAGCAAGGAAGAAATTTGTTAAATGTACTTGAATTTGATTTTAATTCTTCTCTGGCCAATTTGTTTGTTTCCTTTAAAGAGCTCCAGTTCTCCCAGAAGTTTTACATTGCTGAAAAATAGTATAGATTAGATTTAGCATCGTTATTTCTACTCTGCAATTATATACAGAATGCAGGGGGTTTTTTTTAATGAAGGAATTCAATTTTACATTTCATTTCCATTGGGGAAACCATAGAGGGCTAGTGGGAAAGGATTCTATTAGTGGTGGTGGGCAGATATTGTTCGAAAAATGTGCTGAAGGTTGTCCCAAAAGGTTTCAAGAGGCAACTGGACTTTCTGGTTTTTCTTTGGAGATGTTTCGCTTCCATCCAAAGAAGCGTATTCAGCTCTCAGAAGCGAAACGTCTTCAAAGAAGAAAACAAAACAAAACAGAAAGTCCAGTTGCCTTTGAAAAAGCATCTTTTGGGACAACTATGACCTGGTTGACTGAGAATCTCCATAGATAGGCTGTAATCAGCATTACTGCCCAATCAGTACAAGCTTTTATCCAAGTTCTTCTATTCAGAATTTTCAGCAAGTAGATTGTTGGTTTTTTTTTAAAAAAATGCAAGATAGAGCTCTCAGGCATCATGCTTCTCTGCTGGGCCTAGCGTCTTGTCCTTTTTACTTAACTATATTTTGAATTTTTCTAAAGGAGGGAAGGAAGAAAGAAAGAAAAAGAAAGAAAGAAAAAAAGAAAGAAAGAAAGAAAGAGAAAGAAAAAGAAAGAAAGAAAAAGAAAGAAAGAAGTTTTGGAGAAACAGGAAGTTAAGATAACTCAGATTGTTGACTAAGTTATTGTTAGGTGTGAAAAGAAAGGATGTGTTATAGAACCAAAGACAAGTCCCTTCTGTATTTTGAGGGCCCTTGAAATTAATAAAAATTAAATGTAAGAGAACCTGTGACATTCTAATATTAATTGACTGGAGAGAATTCTTAACCTGCCTACAATCTAAGGGAAGAGGTTTTGGATGCAACACGGGGAGAAAATTTCTGATTTCGTTTATACTGTATTTATCAGATCTCGTTATCTCCCTGGTGTTGGCCAATCCTACACTATCATCCTTTCCAATATGTTCCAATAAACTTTGCAGTACCTCAGCCAGGTGTTCCTTTCCCTCTAAAGAAGGAGTGCAAACCCCCCCATGAATCTCACCAAACTGATATTTCTCCAGAGTAAATAATATAAGGGTATATCAGTGATTCATATAACAGAAGAGATCCATAAGCTGCAGGTAAAAATATCCACTGGCAAACCTTGCCTAAGTAATGTTTTAACACAGGGGTCTCCAACCTTGGCAACTTTAAGCCTGCTTTGCTGGCTGGGGAATTTGGGAGTTGAAGTCCACCAGGCTTAAAGTTGCCAAGGTTGGAGATCCCTGTTTTAACATATCTATAGCTCAACCAACTGTCTGCATGTGATTTTTTTTTAAGTTTCTAGTCCCTAGTGCAAGTATTAACCACCAGTTGCACAGTTAGCTTTCTTTTAATACTTTTTTGGGTGGGGAGAGGACACTTGAGATATTCTCATAGGTGCTTTTTTTAACTGAAGATTTAAAAAGGAGCACAGGTAAAATTCAATTTCCGATCTAGTACAGGTAGACCTCGACTTATGATAGTTTGCTTACTGGCCGTTCCAAGTTACAACGGCACTGAAAAAAAGTAAATTATGACCACTGTTCACACTTACGACCATTGTAGCATCCCCATGGCCACGTAATCAAAATACGGCAGCTGATTCACATTTACGACAGTTGCAGGGTCCCTGGGGGGGGTGCGATCCCCTTTTGCGACCTTCTGACAAGCAAAGTCAATGGGGAAGCCAGATTCACTTAACGACCGGGTGGCTTATTTAACAATTGTGGTGATTCACCCAGGTCGTAAAACGGGGCAAGCCTTGCTTAACCAATTTCTCACTCAACATCATCAGCTACTTTCACTCTTTTGTACTTGGGCATGGACGCTACCTCCTTCAGTGTGACACCCTCTTAGAGATAGGGAAATATATATATCTATATATATATATATATATATTTGTTTCTTTCACCTTTTCTTTTCCTTCATCGCATCACCTTTCGTTTTTCTTACTTAAAAGCACCAGTGAAATATGCATAACAGGTTATTCATTTCGTTTTTATTTTGGTTTGTTTGTTTTTTTCTCTCTCCTTATGGAATCATGGGTAGCTTCATCGCAACTCATTTCTTTCTGTTTGTTTCGTATAGGGCTGATAGTGCAGGATCATTCAGACCCCCTGTTCAGTTCATATGCCAATAAATCTCACTATCTACTGAATGAATCAAATCGTGCTGAGTTGATGAAATTACCTATGATTCCTCCTTCTTCGTCAGCTTCCAAAAAGAAATGTGAGAAAGGTAACCAAAATAGCTTCTTTCTCTCTCTCTCTCTCTCTGTTGCTTTCTCCTTTTGATTTTCTTTCACTTTTCCTGCTTTTTCTTTCTTTTTGTTTGCTTCCTCTCCTTTTTTTTATTTTTTTTTTGAAACTAAACCAAAGCTTTGTATGCTCATCTGGCACTTCCTCGTTGTGCTTTGTAAACTTCATTCATTGCTTATTTTGAACGTGTATTCATGTTGGCCGAAATCTTCCAAATGGGGCTTAAAATAATTACTGAATTCCACTCAGGCATAGACTTGTGCATGATTAACCAACCCAGCAACCTTTCCTAAACCCTGAGGCAAAACTGTAGACCTATAGAGATTCTGCAGGGTCTTTCTGTTGTTTAGATCTATCATGTCTATTAACCACACTAAAGGAGCTATTGTCCATTTTGGGTCTTATTCAGATTCTTTTACAGCTTAAGAGTAGACTGCCTGGAATTTCCAGATATGACCCCAGTCTAATTGTGCAGTTTATAGCTAGCTGTTGACTGGATAGCTTTCTCATTTTACCAATGACCTTACTTTGCAGAAGGAAGATTCACCTTAGGTCCTGCAGTATGTAACATATTCTCTGCCTCTTCTAGGCATAAAAGGCCTTTAAACACATTATTGTAGGGGGTCTCCCAACTTGGCCACTTTAAGACTTGTGGACTTCAATTCTCAGAATTCCCCAGATAGCCTGGCTGTCTGGAGAATTCAGGGAGATGAAATCCACGAGTCTTAAAATGGCCAAGTTGGGAGACTTTATTGTACTTTAAGGAGCTGGATTGCTTTTGGCTGGTATTTACAGCCTCCTACATTTTCATCTAATGGAATAACATAGACATAAACTATTTCCCTTCTTCCATCATTCCCTGGAAGCGTACTTCCTACAGGGGTATTCCTAAACCACTTACTCACTTTACTTATTTCTGTTTCTGTGCCCCTCAGCTGCCAAAGGCTCTGAGCATCTTAAAACAGATCAATAAAACATAGAGTTAAAGTCAATGAGAACAAACCAGCAAAATAATCGCAATCACATAGAGCCACACCACCAGCCAGCGACAGAATAACTCCCGAAGAGCCATGTTTTTTATTTGCAATTCTTTGGAAGCCTTATAGGTAACGCTTTAAATATCGAGCGATAGCTATTATTAGGAAGAAGGCTTAACTAAATCTGGTCCCATAGCGTCATTGGCTAGTACTATAGAATTGTGTGTGTGAGGGATTGACTATTACTTATTGCAAGTCTTCATATCAATCTGTAGAAATTCACAGTTGGGAAGGGGATGCCCAATAGTTCAGGTTCCACCTAAATGACAAGCTACCTGATTCTGGCCCAAGGTCAGGGTTTCTTTTTCATAAAATGATCACACACAACAGGGTAGCATAGTCTGGGAACTGTTCGGACAAGTTCTAACTGTAAAAAACCTACGGATAGCGGCAGTGTGCTTCTCTAATCCTTTTGATGTATTTGTCTTCCCTTCCACTTCATGCACGTAGATAGTACGCATCAAATGAACATGGGCAGTAGCCTGCTCCATATCGACTGCCTACACTGGGAGCCTTGTCCAAACTAAGGGGGTTTTGGTCTGCCAAGTTTGAGAAGATTTTATTGACTCTTGAATGTTTTATAAAGCCTGCGACTTACCATGCTGGCATATTTAAAAGAGTCTTTCTCTCTCTCTCTCTCTCTCTCTCTCTCTCACCAAGAGGGCAAGAGACGATCAATTATTTTGAGCCCTCTTTCATAGCTGCAGAAAATCTTACTAATGCATTGTAAAAGCCAAGTTTCCTTGCTTAGCATTGAAAAAAAAAATCTGTGTGGTTTTATTTGTTTTGCTTGGTTTTCCATATCTTTTGGCATTCTGCTGTTTGGGTATCGTTTGAATGACTGGGGCTGTATTTCCTCTGAAATAACTTTTAATACTTTTAAAATTGATTTTGGGATTTTTGGAATGATCCTGGCGATCCGAACATTTGGATTTCATTGCATTTCATGCCAGAGGAAATATAGTAATGATTTCGTTGTTTTAAGCAACGTATAAAGCTTTGTAACAATCAGTGCAAATTACAGATTTTTAAAGTCTATAGGTGGACAACATTTTCTGAGAGATTTTCAGAAAATGATCTAAATTTCTCCGATACTTAAAAAAAAACACGTTTAAATGCCCTCTTCTAAATTATTGGGAGGATTCCCTTCAAGTGTTAAATGCTCTACATTTTTAGATTTGTTAAAGATGCTTGTTATTGACTGAAAGAAAATCAATAGACAGCCTAAGAAACCATTTCTTAAGTTTTCAGCCTTTTAACAAGTGAAATTCTCTTCTTGCTTCAAAAGTTATTTGAACTTAGCACAGAAGTAAAACGAAAACAAAAAAACTGATCTCTCAACTCTGGTTTGTTTACAATACTGGTGTGAAGATCCCAATACTTAAATGTTCAAATTGATGCAGATACACCAGTATACTATGCTGAGATCTGGAAAAAAACAAAAACAAAAAAGGATTATTGTATATGCCATGAAAAAAATATATAACATCATAGTTTAAACCAGGGGTCTCCAACCTTGGCAACTTTAAGACTTGTGGACTTCAACTCCCAGAATTCTTAATGTTGCCAAGGTTGGAGACCCCTGGTTTAAAAGATTGATAATACTTTCATCAGCTCAGTCTATATCAATAATTATATTATAATGCTTCATTTTGAAGGGACAAGAATGATTTGGAATTCTAAAATGTTTGGATTTGTTTTGCTAATACGCTATTTTTTAAAAACAGAACAATATTGATCAACCTATAGGCTGATTTTACATGCACTAACTGATTGCTAAGGGATCCGGTCATGACAATGCAGATTTAAAACAGAATTTATGTCCAGACTGTTGGGGAAAATTAACTCCCTGAACAGCTTATCATATTTAAATACTAGCGTTTTGGAAAGATGCACCCGTCTAACTATATCATCCAAACAAACAAAACGGAATGTGATCTACCCGCTTAAGTTCTTCATCTAGGAAGTTGGTCTGACTGATTTTATACCAACAAAATAAGTGTTTTAAATCCGGCATTGTAATTCTGACCTGATCCTTTCATTTTGCCATTCATATTGGATGACATGGCAAATCCCAATGCATAATGTATATTTTAAATTAAAAAAACAACAACCCTGCAGAGCCATGTTCACTACTCGTTTCCTTTAACTATAAAGTGAGCTCTGTTGTTGCCTTAAAGGTGGGAAGCTGTTGTGCTGTGAATCTTGTCCTGCATCCTTCCACCCGGAATGTCTTAACATAGAGATGCCAGGCGGCTCCTGGAACTGCAACGATTGCAAATCTGGCAAGAAATTGCGATACAAGCAGATCGTTTGGGTCAAGCTTGGAAATTACAGGTACCTTAAAGCCAATGAACAATCTTTTCTTTTTTTCCATCATCATACCGGTATTATAAAGCGCAATGACTCTGGAAACTTGATTTCAGAGACCTTGCCCTTAGACTTACGCATCTGTTTTTCAAAAATTCACTTTTGACCTTAATTTTGATCATGGAACTTTTGGCACACAAATGGCACTGCTGAACATACAGCCTTTGACGTTCACGTAAAAAGGGTTCTTGAGGGTCGGTGGCTTCTTTTAATTTATTAGTAAAATTGAACAATAATCTTTTGTTTGTATTTATGGAGGTTGCTTATTTTAGGTCCCATCATTTGAATGAGGATATTGTTAGAATTTGCTGCATAAAGTCCAGAAAACACACAGGTGACTGGTTCAGTAGGATCATTAACTTCTTTATAAACATAATAAGATGATTAAACTTTACAATACCATTTGTAGATTCTTTCAACGTAACATAAGCAAAAACAAGCTGCAGTAGCTCAGAGCAGATATCAGTTTCACTTTAGTTCAGCAGGCAAGCAAAACTAGTTTCAGTTTAGAGCTGAGAGTACTAACCCAGTAACTGAGAGTAGTAACCCAGTAACTGAGAGTAGTAACCCAGGCTACTTCTAGTTTCACTTTCCAGTTCAGCTCCCGTTGGCTGCTCTGTTGCCATGCCTGTTAATTGGCTGACTTTGTTACTAAGCTCTATTCCAGTTCAGGAATATACTCCGACAGATATCAGTAGAGCTAACCTGACACAGAGTTTGATATACAGGAAGTCCTCAACTTACAAACACAACTGAGCCCAAAATTTGTGTTGCCAAGTGAATGGTTGCAATTGTTAAATTAGTAGCCTGGTTGCTAAGTGAATCTGGCTTCCCCCGTTGATCCCATGACCCCGGGGCACTGCAATCGTCACAAAAGTGAATCCGTTGTCAAGCATCCAGATGTAAATCACGTCACCCTGGCGATGCTGAAACAATTCGTAACTCTGAAAAACAGTTGCAAGTCACTTTTTTTCAGCGACGTCGTAACTTCGAATGTTCACTAAGTGAACTTTCGTAAGTCAAGGACTACCTGTATTCAACTAGACAACTGATGGGGGAATAATTGTGTAAGACTGTATTGAAGTAAATTAATCTATGGGAATTGGCTGAGGAACTGAAATCTAAACAAACTGCTTGCTTCTCCAATTGTTCTCACCTTTTATCCTTACCTTTACCAATTCCTCGTTCTCCTAGGTGGTGGCCAGCTGAGATATGCAATCCGAGATCTGTTCCTTTCAACATCCAGGGCCTCAAGCATGATGTTGGGGACTTCCCGGTATTTTTCTTCGGCTCACATGATTACTACTGGGTGCATCAGGGGAGAGTCTTCCCCTACGTTGAAGGAGATAAAAGCTTTGCTGAAGGGCAAACTAATATTAACAAGACTTTCAAAAAAGGTAAATTTACATGATTTCTACTGGCTAAGGGTCCACATTTTGGGGTCTCCATCGTCCCCGAATAGGGAAATGGTGTCTTGAAATTAAGACACCGTTTAGTTGATTAAGCTCCATTTAATTCTATTTAAGATGGTTCTATTCTCCGTGTCAGACCGTAAATAATATCATTTCTGGAAGGATTTCCTACCTCATTTGAAAGAAAATGATTATAGAAGTATTGATTTAGAGAAAAAAACGTTTGTTTTTTTCAAAAGTCATGACACAATAAAATGTGTGGGATAAACATAATTTGTGGAAAAACCATTCATCCTTCTTCTGAAGAACCGGCAAATCGTGCCCCTGTCTGGCCCCGCCCCTCTCCACCCTCCCCTCCCCTCCCCGCCCAGTCCTTATCGTGCATGCGCAACATCGCGTGCATGCCCAACATGCTGACTGCATTCTCCCCTGCCCAGTCACTCCTTAAGGCATTTCTTTTTTTCCCTCCTTCCGACGATCAGCTGTGCCAGGATCCCCCAAGCTGTCTTATTGCTTCGCCCAGGAGGCTTCCTTGAGGCCCAGGAGGCCAAAAAACACAGCGCGGGGGAGGGGGGGAAATTGCTGAGGAAAAAGGCCACGCCCACCCAGTCACATGGTCACACCCACCTAGCCACGCTCACAGAACCAGTAGTAAAAATATTTACATCCCACCCCTTCCTAAATCTGGTATAAGATTAAGGACAAATACTCCGGCCTGGACACTTTCTACTGAGCTACGTTTACTCTGTTGCAAACTAACAGAAGAAGAGTCTCAGGATCTCTTAAGGGCCCAGGAATTTTTTTAGGAGAAATGTTGTTGGTGTTGTGAGTCGCGAAGTCGTGTCCGACCCATTGCGACCCCATGGACAACATTCCTCCAGGCCATCCTGTCTTCTACCATCCTCCGGAGTCCATTTAAGCTCACGCCAACTGCTTCAGTGACTCCATCCAGCCATCTCATTCTCTGTCTTCTTATTTGGCCTCAATCGTTCCCAGCATTAGGCTCTTCTCCAGTGAGTTCTTCCTTCTCATGAGGTGGCCAAAGTCTTTGAGCTTCATCTTCAGGATCTGGCCTTCTAAAGAGCGGATCAGGGTTGATCTCCTCTTGGAATGACCGGCTTGATTGCGTTGCAGTCCCAAGGATCTTGCAGGAATCTTCTCCGTAGTTCAAAGTCCTCGATTCTTTGGTGCTCAGCCTTCCTTATAGAGGAAATGTTAATGCCTTACAAAGGAATAACCCATCTCACAAAAGATAATTCAGGAATCAAGTTGACACAAGGCTTAAGGAATCGACTGAGCTTGTCGATCAGAAAGGTCGGCAGTTCAGCGGTTCGAATCCCTACTGCCACATAACCGAGTGAGCTCCCGTTACCTGTCCCAGCTTCTGCCAACCTAGCACTTTGAAAACATGTTTAAAAAAAGCAAGTAGAAAAATAGGGACCCCTTTGATGGGAAGGGAACAGCGTTCTGTGTGCCTTCGAAGGCGTTTAGTCCTGCCAGCCACATGACCACGGAGACGTCTTCAGGCAGCGCTGGCTCTTCGGCCTTGTAACGGAGATGAACACCACCCCCTAGAGTCAGAAATAACCAGCACATACGTGCGAGGGGAACCTTTATCTTTTAAGTAATGGAATGTGCGAATGACCTTGGGGAAAGAAAGTAGGAGGTGCTGCCTAAGAAACATTGAGATAAGAGAGGCAGGAGCCGGCAGTTACTTAATGAGCAGAGAAAAAAAATTAGGAAAGACTAATGAATCAAGTAATTAAAAGTGGAATGGGAAGCTTGTGCTTTCAGACTGACAGGATTCTGCCAGTATAGTCTCACAATTGCACTGATGATGTTACCTAGTTTTATCAACAAAAATAAAATACAAAACAGAAAAAAACATGCATCCAGCACTAACAAGTACACCATCGTGCCTCCCGTCCCTGTCCTATTGTCCCTATTTAATCGTACCTATTTTCTGTATTCTTACTCATGTTTATACTTAAACCTATTACCTTGTAAGCGATTGACAGATCAAATAAATAAATAAAATAAACAACAACAAAAGTTGGTGTACAAAAAAGGGAGGGAAATGACCTGCCTGGTGTACCTGATAGGACTGACATCAGATGAAAAGAAGGACTAGGAGTGACATGATGAGTTGCAATATTTGAGGGGTTGCCCCAAAGAAGAGAGGGGTCAACCTATTCTCCAATGCAGTGGTTGCCAAACGGTGGGCCCGGGGACCACTGGTGGTCCGCAAGAAAATTTTGCCGGTTCGCAGAGAAATGTCCCCCCTCCCAGCACCCCCCAAAGCAATTAATCCAGGCTGCATGGGAACACATGGCCCTCCCACCCGCTGGTCCCCACCCTTTGGCCAAGCACAAACTTTACCTTGAGTAGAGCCACACGAGCTGGAACTAGAAGGTAAGACCAATGGTGGAGGAGGGAAATCCGCCCCGGGGTGGCTTGCTGACGTTGGTGGGAATGTCGGTCCCATATTCCAGAGCTGCCGTAGTCACCGGACTGGCCCTTTGGTCCTCCTGGAGCAGCTCCTCCAGTCCATGGCAGGCCGGTGCACCCGGGTGGAGGAGCAGCTGATCCAGGATGACCAAAGGGCCAGTCCTGTTGACTCCGGCAGCTCTGGAATATGGGACCGACATTCCCACCAATGTCAGCAAGCCACCGTCAGTCAAAATTCATATTTGTGGTCCGCGGAATTTAAAATTATGAGTTTGGTGGTCCCTGAGGTCCAAAAGGTTGCTCCAAAGCACCTGAGGGCAGGACAAGAAGCAATGGGTGGAAACTAATCAAGGAGAAAAGCAACCTAGAACTGTGGAGAAATTTCCTGATAGTTAAAACAATCAATCAATGGAACAACTTTGCCTCCCGAGGTTGTGAATTCTCCAACACTGGGAAGTTTTGAAGAAGAGATTGGATGACCATTTGCATGAAACAGGATAGAGCCGTGATGGTGAACCTATGGCATGCGTGCCAGAAGTGGTACACAGAGTCATCTCTCCGGGCACACCAGCCACCTCCTGTTCTTCTTCTGGATTCCAGCACTCATGCGCACTGGCCAGCTGGTCTTCACACATGAGGAAGTGCTGGAAAGTGGAAGAGCAGCTCCCCTGCATGCGCTGGCCAGCTGGTCTTCCTATGCACATGCGCATTAGAAAGCGGAAGACCAGGTGGCTGGCACGCTTTCCAGCGCTCCTGCACAGCGCACCAGGGAGCTGCTCTTCCAGTTTCTGGCACGCGCAAGTCCTGTTTCAGCACTCGGTGCTGAAAAAGCTTAGCCACCACTGGTATAGGGTTTCCTGCCTGAGTAGGGGGTTGGACTAGAAGACCTTCAAGGTCCCTTCCAACTCTGTTATTCTAGTCTAAAACTTGCAAACCTGAAGGCACAAATTTTCCCACCTCCACTTTTAAGGACTTGGTCCATTAGGGCAGCTCTTCCCTAAGTTTCTCCTTCTGGCCATTAAGCGGCTGCAGGCTCCTGCCTCTCTTATCTGATTGTTTCCTAGGCAGCATATCCTCCTGTCTTCATCCCAGCTCATCCATACATTCCATTACAGATGTGTCACTAAGCTCATTGCTTTTAAGTAGAGGCCAGGCCTAGACATTACATCAAGGGTCCCCAAACTTGGCAACTTTAAGATTGGTGGACTTCAACTCCCAGTATTCCTCAGCCAGCCAAGTTTGGTTGGCCAAGTGATTGCTTTTCTGGCCGAGGAATTCTGGGAGCTGAAGTCCACCAGTCTTAAAGTTGCCAAGTTTGGAGACCTCTGCACTACGTAATTGTTTAAATGAGTTTTGGTCTTTGCGGATCTCTGACTATAGTTGCTAATGCTAGCTTTTTTTCTGCTTTGGGGGGAAAAACTTACACAGCACTTGAAGAAGCAGCAAAACGCTTCCAGGAATTAAAAGCACAAAGAGAAAGCAAAGAAGCACTTGAGATTGAGAGGAATTCCAGAAAACCGCCTCCGTATAAACACATTAAAGTGAGTCCATTGTATGATTCGGGGGTGTGCATGTATGTGCATGAAGCCTATAGGTGGATGTTAAGTGCGTCGCTTCTTAAATGTGAGGATATTTTATTTTTCTAGGCGTATAGGTAGAATTTTAGCCTGTTTGTTTTGGAAAATTTTGGATCTGCTTTGAAACTGGAGGTTAGTATCTTGAGCTTCCTTTTTCTCTGCTTAAGACTTATCACAGAATTCTCTACTCTCATAAAACCTTTGATTCTGCTCACAAAAGTTGTCATCCAAAGGTAAATGTACAATATTGATTTGATTGCTTGGCTGTGCAAAGGAACTTTCACAGGCATATAAGAAGACATCTGATATATCTGTTCTGACCCATGCTCTTTTCCAACAAATCAAACACAATCCAAAAGGAACAGAAACCTTTTAATGCTTCTGCAAAATAATTAGCTGTGATAAGCACAAGCCTTGCCAAACTGTACAAGACTTGCCAAAAGATAACAGACAAGAAATAATTTGCAATACAGGAATCTTCAAATACAAACTCAGGATACTGGAATGTCCACGAGGCTGAGTTTCAAAACAACTTTGCCTTCTGCAAAGAACGTTTCACAGCTGGCTTTTATCTTCTTGAAGGAGGGGCCATTACCTTGTAGCCTTACTCCCGAGTCGCCTGTGCTGTTGTAGCTGCTCTTTCCTACGAGCAATCCTGCATGCACACGCACTTGGCACAGGCTCCTTGGGAACCTCCTCATCCCTGCTGCCAGCTCCCACAATCTCCGAAGGCAGCAGTCCACTCCCTAATTGTCCTGGCCCCTCATCTGAGTCCTCGCTCTCCTCAGCCGTCTGCACCTGCTGCCAGCTAACCACAATAATATCAGATTGGAATATTCTAACTAAAAGCAATGTTCGGTTATTGGCAGCAAAAGAGATTCACTTGAAACATTTTGGGTGTAAAGAGCAAAATACTTTATTATAGAGATCTGGTCTGATTCTCCTTTACTGTGAACTAATGCTCTGCCTCTGCCCCTCATTCTGCATCCCACAGTCCAACAAAGTGGTAGGAAAAGTCCAGATCCAAGTTGCGGACCTGTCCGAGATCCCACGGTGTAACTGTAAGCCAGCGGATGAGAACCCTTGCGGCCTGGAGTCAGAGTGCTTAAATCGAATGCTGCAGTACGAGTGTCACCCTCAAGTTTGCCCTGCAGGAGAACGCTGCCAAAACCAGTGCTTTACCAAAAGGCTCTATCCAGAAGCAGAAATTATCAAAACTGATCGACGCGGCTGGGGTCTGCGGACCAAACGGAACATTAAAAAGGTACCCAGAAGCTTGCTTGTTTTTGAATGGGTTAGCACTAGCACTTAGACTTACTATATCCCACTTCACTGTGCTTTTACAGCCCTCTCTAAGCAGTTTACAGAGTCAGCCTCTTGCCACCAACAATCTGGCCCCTCATTTTACCGACCTCAGAAGGATGGAAGACTGAGTCAACGTTGAGTCAGTCAGGATCGAACTGCTGGCAGTGGTTGAGGGAGGGAGGGAAGGACGGAAGGAAGGAAGGAAGGAAGGAAGGAAGGAAGGAAGGAAGGAAGGAAGGAAGGAAGGAAGGAAGGAAGGAAGGAAGGGTGGGTCAGCTAGTGCCCCCAACAATTTGGGTCCTCATTTACCCACCTCAGAAGAATGGAAGGCTTGAGCTGGTTAGGATTGAACTGGTGGCAGTGGACAGCCTGCAATACTGCATTCTAACCACTGGGAGAGAGTGTGGGAAGGGAGGGAGGGAGGGAGGATAATAACAATAGCACTTAGACTTATATACCGCTTCACAATGCTTTTACAGCCCCTCTCTAAGCAGTTTACAGAGTCAGCCTCTTGCTCCCAACTATCTGGGTCCCCATTTTACCCACCTCAGAAGGGTGGAAGGCTGAGTCAACCTTGAGCCTGGTGGGATTTGAACTGCCAAATTGCAGGCAGACGGCAGTCAGCAGAAGCAGCTTGCAGTACTGCACTCTAACCACTGCACCACTGTAGCTCATATCTAATTCCTTTTTATTCTTTAAAAATCAAATGAAAGGACGAAGATAAAAACTAAGCCAGAATGAAAGAGGGGGGGAAATGCTGCCTTATGACATTTCTCATTTTCTACACATATGTAAAATAATAGAAACACACATAGCTAAGCATCACTTGTAAAGTTTAGCTAGATTCTTAGAGTCTGGAATTCTTTTATTATTCACTTAAAAGATCTTTTAATTTCTCCCCCCATCTCTATTCAAGCAAGGAAGTGAGCTGTTTCACCAACATTTTTGTTGTTAAAAACAGTCAAGCAAACCCACAAAAGATGCTTGAACTATCAACACTAAATGAAATCTTATTAAATTCCTTTTTTTTCTTTCATTTTCTTTTAATAGCAGATTGAGAAATACAGCTCTATAGTATAAATGCTCCCGTTTATAAGTCCATTTCTCTTTTTGATTTTTTTTTTAGGGTGAATTTGTCAATGAATATGTTGGTGAATTAATTGACGAGGAAGAGTGCAGATTGCGAATTAAGCGTGCCCATGAGAACAGCGTGACCAATTTTTATATGTTAACTGTTACAAAGGTAAAAGGATACCCTGTGTGTGTGTGTGTGTGTGTGTGTGTGTGTTTGTATATCATTCCATCATCAGAGGTATTATGGTGTTGACACCTGGGAAAATGACAGATATTTCTGCGTGTGAAATCCACAAGCAAAAAAACCTGAGCTAAATTATCAAGAGTTTCAAATAAATCCAGCTGGTTACTTAATCTACTTAATCTTCCTGCAGAGACTATGAAAACAGAAAAGGTGTTTAGAACATCGAATATTATTATTATTATTATATTTTATTCTATTCTACTTTGGTATTATTTTATTCTATTCTATGGTCCCTCAATTCCTATTCTATTCTATTCTATTCTATTCTATTCTATTCTATTCTATTCTATTCTATTCTATTCTATGGTTCTTCTATTCCATTCCATTCCATTCTAACATTCTCTGTTCTATTCTATTCTATTCTATTCTATTCTATTCTATTCTATTCTATTCTGTTCTATTCTATGGTTCTTCTATTCCATTCCATTCCATTCTAACATTCTCTGTTCTATTCTATTCTATTCTATTCTATTCTATTCTATTCTATTCTATTCTATTCTATGGTTCTTCTATTCCATTCCATTCCATTCTATCATTCTCTGTTCTATTCTATTCTATTCTATTCTATTCTATTCTATTCTATGGTTCTTCTATTCCATTCCATTCCATTCCATTCTATCATTCTCTGTTCTATTCTATTCTATTCTATTCTATTCTATTCTATTCTATTCTATTCTATTCTATTCTATTCTATTCTATGGTTCTTCTATTCCATTCTATCATTCTCTATTCTATTCTATTCTATTCTTATTCTACTCTATTCTATTCTTATTCTGTTCTCGACATCCTAGTTGAAACCCTTCATTCTTTTAATAGGTGTGGTGCTAATTACTGCATCCTTTTGCCTTATTCAAGGACCGCATAATAGATGCTGGACCAAAGGGAAACTACTCTCGCTTCATGAACCACAGCTGCAACCCCAACTGTGAAACCCAGAAGTGGACAGTCAATGGAGATGTCCGGGTGGGACTCTTTGCTTTATGCGATATTCCTGCAGGTAAATGCCCTTCTGAACGTTCCCGTTGCCTTTGGAAGTGAGTGCGGATATGTTGACCTCTTTGTTGCCTTTTTTGTTTGTTTGTTTGTTTGTTTGTTCATCTCAGAGACCTGTGTTTTGTCAAAGGAGATTCTCAGTCATCCAGGTGGTCCTAAAAGTGCTTTTTCAGAAGGCAACTGGACTTTGTTCCCTTGAAGACGCCTATTATCTCGGGAGCCCTGTCTATCAGGGCAACCTGATCTGCCCAAATATGGGAAGAATCCCCAGTCCAGGAGCCTTCACAGGCGGTCGCTTCCATGACAAACTGTTTGGGGGTTGAATTTAAATTTTACCGACAAAAAAAAAGCAAAGGGAGACTAGTATAGCGATTTCAAGCTGTTTAGCTCTCATCAGCTAGGCATACCCATCTGGGATTTGAACCCTGGGCCGCTTGCGTATTAGGCAGATGTATTAACCTCTAGGCCACGAGCTTCCCTCGCTTTGTCAGCTGTACCGGGGAGAGATTCAGTGTTTTATCCGGTGAGACCGGCCTGTCAGGGCAACCTGGTCTATCCAAATATGGGACTTCTTCCACTTTTGCCTTCCCTTGAAGACGTTTGGCTTCTCATCCAAGATGCTTCTTCAGCTCTGGGAACTAAAGAAGCTTCTTGGATAAGAAGCCAAACGTCTTCAAGTGAAAAACAAAGTCCAGTTGCCTCTTGAAAAAGCACCTTTGGGATAGTCCCTCGTTTTGTATAACTCCCATAGTACTACCATAATACAACCTACTAACCTACTACCTAATAACCCCCAAAATACAACCTACTCAGAAAGTAAGTCCTAGCCTGATTTTCACGTGTTTGCCGAATATAAGCCCTACCCCCGCAATATAAGCCCAAATTAAGACCTCACCCTTTCCAGAGTGCACAAAAGTTAACCTAGGGTGAGGATTGAGGGGCAGTGGAGTTGCAGCCAGGCCTTGCACACCTCAGCCTATTTCTTCTGAAGCCGGCAAGGCTTTCCGGAAGGTCTCTGTAGCTGATAACAAAGCTCTGGATTGATCCAGAGCTCTGTTATCGGCTACCAAGGTTTTCAGAAAAGCCTTGCTGGATGAAGAAGTTCCTGTAGGCCTCCGATAGCGAAAAATAGGCCAGGGGCGACTCACACAAGTGAGGAGAGTCAGCGAACGACAACCTCTTCTCCCCCCCCGAAAATAAGACCTGATGCCTTTTTTGGCGGTCTTATTTTCAGGAAAACGCAGTAGTATCAGTCTCTCTACACAATCTATCAATTGTGTCCTACCTTCCCCTCTGGCCCAAGAATGCAGGCAGCATGTGACCTGGTGGTTGTTTGTAGGCTGGGTGCTCCTGGAACCCTTCCAGTTCTTTTCCCTCAGTTTGACCTGGATTGGGAATATTTTCTGAAGTCTTCTGTTCTCAGGTTTTACGCTGCCTCTTTGTTCTTTTTTGCTGCTGCTGCTGCTGCTGCTGTTGTTCATTCACAGCCTCTTGATCAACATTTTCTCCGAACATTTTGAAAAACATCTCTGTATGTGGTTTTAAGCCTTTGCCTTTTTGTCCATGCCGACTCGGCTCCCAGGACTGGGATGGAGAAAGGAAGTGTTTCCCAGGGCAAAGAAAGCCAACGGGAAAAGCTTGTATTTGGAGAAATAATTCGCCAAGGAGAAATTTCTTGACAGTTAGAACAATTAATCAGGGAAACAACTGACCTCCAGAAGTTGTGAACACTCCAACACTGGAGGTTTTTAAGAAGAGATTGGACAACCGTTTGTCTGAAATAGGTCTGTGACAGCGAACCTAGGGCACAGGTGGCACGCAGAGCCATTTGTGCAGGCACGCAAGCCCCAGCCAAACGTTCCTGCGCTGCACATGCAAAGAAAATCCTATGCATCCAACCCCAGTTGCATATCATGTAAACCACTTTAATAATGTCATGGGAAAGAACATGGTGTAACAGTTTTATCCCTATCTTCTAAAGGTTCTTTCTTTCTTTCTTTCTTTCTTTCTTTCTTTCTTTCTTTCTTTCTTTCTTTCTTTCTTTCTTTCTTTCTTTCTTTCTTTCTTCCTCTCCTCCTCCTCCTCCTCTTCTTCGTCTTTGTCTTCTTCATCTTTGTCTTTTTTGTCTCCTCCTCTTCTCTTCCTCCTCCCACTCCGCCTTTTCTTCATTTTTATCTTTTTCTCCTCCTCCTCCTCCTCCTCCTCCTCCTCCTCCTCCTCCTCCTCCTCCTCCTCCTCCTTCTTCTTCTTCTTCTTCTTCTTCTTCTTCTCCTTCTTCCTTCTCTTCTTCTCTCCCTCCTCCTTCTCCTCCTCCTCCTCCTCCTCCTCCTCCTCCTCTTCCTCCTCCTCCTCCTCCTCCTCCTCCTCCTTCTTCTTCTTCTTCTTCTTCTTCTTCTTCTTCTTCTACCTCCTCCTCCTCTTCCTTTCCTCTTCCTTCTCCTCCTCCTCCTCCAAAAAGTGGCTTAGATCAGGGCTCTCCAAACTTGGCGAGTTTAAGACTTGTGGTCTTCAAATCCCAGATATTCCCAGCCAGCACAGCAAACCTAATCAAGTAACAAGTCATAAGACTCCACATCAAAAAAACACATCACAACCAAAACAAAAACAAAAAGACCAAATCAAAAACAAAAAGACTTAAAAGGAACAAGCAGTAGCACAAACTCCATTGCCACACTCTCCAAAATCGAGCAGTTTCGTTTTAAACCTCGTTCTGAAAACGAAGAAGGAGGGAACTGGGCTGGTCTCCACTGGGAAATTGTTGCAGAGCATTGATGTCACCATGGAGAAGCAGTGCTTCCTGTTTTGGCTTCCCCTCACTTGTCAGAAGGGTGGGAGCGGTGACGATTTTCTTCCTAAATCTTTGTCTCGTAATTGAGTTTTTGTTCTCAGGAACACTTCCCACTTTTAAAAATTATGGAGGTTTTTCCTCTTCCAAAGAACTTTTGCTGTTTGGGTTACACCGATCGGTATTTACCACATTAAAAATTAAAATAGACACATTTGTAGAATATTTATTTAATGAATCATCAAACCGAATTAACCCCATTACATAATGGCACAAATAAAATATTTTCATGGAGGGAAAAAATCCTATTTTGAACAATTTAAAAAACAAAACAAAAGAATAATAAGAGTGAGGGGTCCTCGGTGCTCCCTGAGCTAGTTATTTTCTTGCAGACCCCAATTATTTCTTTCGCTACCCAAATTATCCTGCATTATCAGTTTCCTAGTTTGAGTAATGAAACGTCTGCAAGAAAACAACCAAGCTCAGAGAGGCTCAAGGATTCCCCATTTCAACCCTGAGCTACAAATACTTTCTTCTATCAATAATAAGAGTGACATTTGTTTTATGCTTTTTTGCATTCAGATGGCTAACATCTAGAAGTGATAGAGCCCCTTTTGCTCACATCTACCTTAGGATCATTTTTTATTAGGTAGCACATCCCTCCAACCTAAAGGTGTATTTGCTCATTTCAGCCATACGCGACTGCCAGCCTTGCCTTTTATTGTGGTATCCACATCGTGCCATCACTCTGCTAAACAACTAATTCCCGCAACACTGTCAAACTACTCAGTAAAAATGTATTAATATTATTATTCTCATCTTTCCTATTACCTGTCTCCTTTTCTACTTATGACTATAACTTGGTTGCTTGTATCTTTACATTTATATTGTTTTATTTAGCTTCCTAGTATGATTTATGTCGATTCTATCACTGTGTTATATCTTATGATGAATGTATTTTTAGGATGACTGTGATCATGATTTATCACTTATAGCTTTTATGTACACTGAGAACATAAGCACGGAAGATAAATTCCTTGTGTGTCCAATCATACCTGGCCAATAAAGAATTCTATTCTATTCTATTCTATTCTATTCTATTCTATTCTATTCTATTCTATTCTATTCTATTCTTAGTATTGTCAACACAGGCAAAACATAATTTTAGAGGCAAGTAAAGTACTGCATTTTCAGGTTGCCGGAAACATCCTAGATAACCAAATGATGCTGATCTTTTGATCGTTAGGGATGTCTCAGATAGCCAGTGACAGTGGAGGGAAAACCAGAGAAAGGGATGCTTAAAAAGGAGAAATAAATTCCTTATTCGTTCTGCAAGCTACCATGTCGTTCTGATAGGAACAAGATTTTTTTCACTGACGACGAAGACAACAGTCACATTTTCAATATTTTGTCCGCTAGATTAAGGTTTCACCTAAGCTGGCATATATCATTCTTTTCCAAGGCAAAACAAAAAAAAAGTACCTCTACATGCTTTGCCAAGTATTAAACTAATTATCTTGAATTTACAGGGATGGAGTTAACATTTAACTATAATTTGGATTGTCTGGGCAACGGCAGAACTGAGTGCCACTGTGGAGCAGAAAACTGCAGTGGATTCCTAGGAGTGCGGCCAAAGGTCAGTCACACAAGTGGGGGAATAGGACAAAAAAAAAAACTACAGACAGAGGGAATATGTCTCACACATGTTCTCTGTCTACTTGTGCTCACCAGTCAGAACAAGGTCCAAACAAGGACTTCCCTCCTGATCACATTCATTACAGGAAGTCCTCAACTTATGGCAGTTTGTTTAGTGACCATTCGAAGTTAGAACGGCACTGTAAGACCCCTTTCACGCTTACGACCGTCACGTGAGCAAAATTCAGCCCCCTGGCAACTGACTCATATTTATGACAGTTGCAGTGTCCCTGGGGTCACGGGATTATCTTTTGCGACCCTCTGATGAGTGAAGGCAATGGAGAAGCCAGAGTCACTTAACAACGGCAGAGATTCGCTTAACAACTGGGGCATGAAAGGTGAACGCAGTGGTCAGAGCGCAGTACTGCAGACTCCTTCTGCTGACTGCAATTTGGCAGTTTGAATCTCACCTCTTGTTGGGGGCAAGAGGCTGACTCTGTAAACTGCTTAGAGAGGGCTGGAAAGCAGTATATAAGTCTAAGTGCTATTGCTTTTAACCATCTTCCCGCTTAGCAACAGAAATTTGGGGCTGAATTGAGGTCGTAAGTCAAGGACTATCTGTATAGTATCCCCGCTTCATTTAGGACTGATGGCAACTGTTAGGTGTTCACCTGAACTCCATATTTTCTTGGGTGGAAACTTTTGCTGTCAGGTGTCAGGGTTCAGATGTCAAGGATTAGAACAAGGCAGTGTCCAGGCGCTTGAGTCCATTTCAAGAAACAAATTTAAGAAGACATCTCAGGCAGGCCCCTGCCTAATTCAAATGGAGATAAAGTGAAAGAAAGTGTCATGCCCCTGTCAGATTCTAGCTGATAGGGAGTGCGAGTGTGGCTCCATTGGCTGTGGAAGAAACTGGGGAAGGGCAAAGTCCAGCTGGGCAGAGCAGGGGAGAGGAAGAACAAGGCAGAAGGAATTCAGAGGAAGGCCCAGGCCCAGGCCCGCTTCATCCTAGGGAACGCAGGGAGGAACGGAAAAGGGATCAAAGTGAGTTCTGTGGCTTATGGGGGAGGAAAGGGCCCTGATTCCCTTCATTAGGTGCAGCTGGGAACACAGTGTATAGAAGAGGAAGCTGCGCACAGCAAGTTGTTGGGAGCAAATCGTGAATTTATCAGGTATCGCTGTGGCTTATCTGTGTCCCTGGCATCTTCCCAACCGTGTGAGTTTTGCCGTGCTTTCAAGTTTGAAAGTCCTTCTCCTGCCCTCTCAAGTTAATTACTTCAGCTTAGTTTGTTTGGATTTTTAGTTACAGTCTGTATGTACCTTATTTTGGACTGAATTTCCTACAGTTAAAGGCTGTTCCTGGGAGAGTTTTTCTCCAGCCAAAGGTAACCTGGACATTGGGGGCAAAGTTGGAGATAATAAAAGGACTCTTCTTGCTTATTTGACTGTGTTGCCTTTGTGCCACACCCTGGGTCATCCCAGAAAGAGGAAGCACATTCAGACTTGCAAGACTGTGTTACTATAGTTCCAGGCTGGGGGAACTATGTGGCTCCTATACGATCTGTGGACTTCATCTCCCAGAATTCCTGAGCCACAAGAATCCTGGGAGTTGAAGTCTACAGGTCCTAAAGGAGCTACATCATTTCCCGCAGCCCTGTGTAGAGGACACAATGAAAGTAGTCGCGTCCTGTGTGGCGTTGGTTTCTTAACCTTGCAGGGCTGATTTAAGACAGCCAGTGCTCCTTTCTTCTTTATTAATATCCTTCTTGGTTTTCCCCTCTACCCGGTCAGACGGCCTGCGCAACAGCGAATGAAGAGAAGGCGAAGAACGCAAAACTGAAGCAGAAGAAACGGAAGATAAAAACGGAGCAGAAGCAGATGCACGAAGACAATTGCTTTCAGTGTGGAGATGGAGGTGAACTCGTCATGTGTGACAAAAAAGACTGTCCCAAAGCATACCACCTCCTCTGCCTTAACCTGACACAGCCGCCCTTTGGTAGGTGTCTCGCAATTTTGTGAGAGCTGTAAACGGGCCTATTTTGGAGGGGCTGGGGGGGAGAAATGACATAAAAGTATGTATACAAAACCACCTGGCTGTTTAAGCTAAGGGCTGTGATGGCACAGTGGTTAGAAGGCAGTATTGCAGGCTAGCTCTGCTGCTTGCCAGAAGTTTGATTCTCACCAGGCTCAAGGCTGACTCAGTCTTCCATCCATCCGAGGTTGGTAAAACAAGGACACAAATTATTGAGGACAAGAGGCTGACTGTAAACCGCTTAGAGAGGGCTGGAAAGCATTATGAAGCAGTATATAAGTCCAAGTGTATTGCGAAGGGAAGGAAGGAAGGAAGGAAGGAAGGAAGGAAGGAAGGAAGGAAGGAAGGGAAGGGAGGAAGGAAGGAAGGAAGGGAAGGGAGGAATGAAGGAAGGAAGGAAGGAAGGAAGGAAGGAAGGAAGGAAGGAAGGAAGGAAGGAAGGAAGGAAGGAAAGAAAGCAATCAAGCTGGGTTGGTGCAGTGGTTAAAGTGCTGTATTGCAGACTAACTCTGCCCACAGCCAGGAAGTTCAATCCTGAACAGCTCAAGGTTGACTCAGCCTCCCATCCTTCCGAGGTGGGTAAAATGAGGACCCAGATTGTTTGGGGCAAGAGGCTGACTCTGTAAACCGCTTAGAGAGGGCTGTAAAAACACTGTGAAGTGGTATATAAGTCCAAGTGCTATTGCTGTTGATACTCTCTTTCAGTAGTGTAGTTGTGAAGAAGTTAACTAGGGAAGACCTTGATATCTCTAGGAAGCCAACATACCAGTCACACAACGGAGCAGCAGGGACTCTTGTCCGCTTCCAAGATACTTGTGTTGAGTTTCCAGAGTCCACAGTCTGCTTGTCAGCATTCTGCAACACGAAGGAATTTGGGATGTTTGGCGTTTTCTCACTTCCCCTCAGTTTTTACTTTTTTCCCCCATCAGATCCTGAAATGACCCTTTTAAGCCGATCTTTCCAATGCTTTTTGGCTTGAAAGTACAAGGCCAGGATAGTTCTTCCCTGTCAAGGCTGGGAGAGTCAGAGGAGAGCAGCTGTGCTACTGGACTTTGTCTTGCTTTCTGTTTACCTTGAATTATGTTTGGTTGGTAGATTTGTTTTAGGAGCACACCTGAGAACATAACATGTTTGCCCTACTAATCCTTGTAAATTAATCTTTTGTCAAGCTGAGGTTGCAGTAGATCTCTCAGAATATCTAGGGAGGTTCTCAGTCCTCCAGGTCACAGTTGTCCCAAAAGTGCCTTTTTTTTTCAAGAGGCAACTGGACTTTCTTGGTTTTTCTTTGAAGACGTTTCGCTTCTCATCCCAGAAGCTTCATTTAGTGACCATTCAGAGTTTCAACGGCATTGAAAAAGGTGACTTAATGACCGTTTTACAACCTTTGTGGCACACGATCAAAATTCAGATACTTGGCAACTGACTCCTATTTATGACGGACGCAGTGTTCAGATGTCATGTGAACCCCTTTTACGACCTCCTGCCAAGCAAAGTCAGATTCACTTAACAGCCATGTTACTAACTTAACAACTACGGTGGTTCATTTAACAACGATGGCAAGAAAAGTGGTAAAATGAAGCAAAATTCACTGAACAAACGCTTCGCCTAGCCACAGAAATTTTGGGCTCAATGGTGGTCATAAGTCGAGGACCACCTGTATACATGCTGATTGCAAAGCACCCAGATTTTGTTTACCTGACCATGGGAATGCTGCCACAGTCCTAAATCCAAGAACGAACCAGTCCTTACGTCGCTTTTTCAGTGCCATTGTAATTTCGAATGGTCACCAAATAAATGGTTGCAAATTGAGGACTAGCTCAAAAATAAGGCCTAGCCCGAAAATAAGCCCTAGCTTGATTTTTACACCTGCGCCTAATATAAGCCTTAAATAAGTCCTATTTAAGACCCCGCCCACTCCATTACACCTGTTGTGCAGCGTGAGGCGAGGCATACGGGTAAAAATCAAGTGAGGTTGAGGATGAGGGCGTGATGGACCTCCTTACCTTGGGAGAGTTGCAGCCAGGCCTCGCACACCCTGGCACCTGCCTCACCTTGCTGGCCTACTTCTTCAGCAGCTGCTTGCCGCCATTTGCACGTGTCGCCCCCCAGACTCCATTTCGCCCTCAGAGGCCTTCCATAAAGGCCTCTGCGGCCAATAAAAGAGCTCCAGATTGACACATGCGATGCCCCTGGCTTCCATTTCGCCCCCAGAGGCCTTCTAGAAAGAATGATCTGGAGCTCTTGTTATCGGCTGCAGAGGCCTTTCCTGAGGCCAGGGGGATGATGCACATAAGTGGCGGCAAGCGGCGGCAAAAAAAGTGGGCCAGCAATGGGCTCCTGCTGGGCAGGGCTGTTGGTGCTGCCACCATGAGGTAAGTCAGTGCAAGTCATCCCCCGAAAATAAGACCTGTTGCCTTTTTTTGGTGGCAAAAAATTATATAAGACCGGGTCTTATTTTCAGGGAAACATGGTATATTCACAAGCACAAAGCTAAACCGTGATTTAAAGTGTGATGACCTGGGACGTGACACAAAAATAACAAAAGTCACGAAAGTAAAATAAATTCCCTTTAATGCCTCCAACTTGTCCCCAATGCCCAATTATCCTCGGCTGGAGATCAAATTCTTCAAAAAAAAAGTCTACGAAGGGCAGAAATGCAGTCCGAACCCAAAGTAAAGATAATTAGAAATTAAAAAAAACCAACATAAAACCACGCTGAAGTAATTAGCACAGCAGGGCAGGATGATAAATTGCAGAGCTTCAAAAGATAATGCAGCACCCACAGTTGGGAGGATGCCAAAACCCAAATAAACCTCGACAAAGATAACGCACGCTTTGCTTCCAGCAAAGAGCTGTGTGCAAACGCCCCACTTATATCCTGTTCTCCCAGCTGCGACTAAGGGAAGGGATCATGGCCTTTTTCTCTCCCATAAGCCATGTTGCTCCCTTCTCCGTTCCTCCCTGCATGCCCTAGGAGGAAGAGGGGGTGGCCCTGGGTCTTCCTCTGTGCCCTTTCCCCGTTTCTTCCACAGTCACTGGAGCCACACTCCCACTCCCTGTCAGCTGCTCAATCTCCCCCTCAGAATCAGACCCCAACAAGGGCATGACATAAAGTAGTTCTAGTCCGGCCCGTGAATTGGGCAGGATGTTTTTCTGAGCCGATGCCTATTTGATCTCTCTCGTTTTCTTCCCAGGGAAGTGGGAATGCCCGTGGCACCAGTGTGTCATCTGCGGCAACCCAGCAGCTTCGTTTTGCGAGTTCTGCCCTCACTCTTACTGCAAAGATCACGAAAGGGGAGCCCTGGTCTCCTCGGCCTTGGATGGACGCCTCTGCTGCTCTGAACACAACCCCAAGGCTCCCGTGGCCCCCGAGTACTGGGGCAAGATCAAGCGCCGGCTGGAGCAGCAAAATCCGGACGAAACCTCGAAGGAGTGAAGGGGGCCCTTTTTTAGGAAAACGCAACAACACCCCACACCCCCCAACATTTGTTCCCGTTCGGGGTGGCAAATCCTTGTGAATCTAGACACAGTGCCAGGCGAAGCCTCCTCCCAGTCTTTTTAGAGCTGCCTCTATGGGACTCAATTAGGATCGCTGGATCTGGGAAGGGCAGTTAGGAGCCTGCGCGTCCGATTAGATCCGTTTTGCCCGTGGATGTGTCTTTCGGGCTCTCGAAGATCAGAAAGAAGCATCTTCGGTTACCGTTTTTGTTAGAAGAAGGAGGGAGACCTTTTCCGATGTCAGGGGAAAGGGTTTGGAGAAAAGAAAAGAAAAAAAAAAAAAGAGGACCTTGAATTTAAAAGTATGCTCTCTGCGTGTAGAAAAACAAGAAGAAAAGAAACATAGCAAAAATATTTATTTATTTAATTTTTAATGGACTTTTTTGAGGATTTCTGGTTCTAATACAATCAGTGTGTCTGAAAAAAGAGTAGCAGCACCAGCCTGGTATCTATTTCTCTATGTGTCTTTTTTATGATTATTACCTTTTTTTTTTTCCCTTCTTCCTTCCTTTCTTCCCCCTGTCTGGTTTTACAATTACGGGGTTAAAAACATCCGATAAATCTTACCGGGCAGTTCCGAAGCAAGATGCTTCCGAGTAACTTCAGAATGGCAAGAGGTGTGAAGTCTTTTTTGTTTTGCTTTGTTTTTGAGATGGTGCAAGCCTTCTTTCCCTTTTGAGTGAGTCAAACGATAATCACGGTACCTTCTCTCCCACACCCCCCCCAAAAATAAAAAAATAAAAAAAAATAAAAATTAGGACTCTGTGATTTTGGAAGGGCATTCTTGACGTTGATGTTACTGGTCACTTTGAAAGCGTCTCCTCCAGCAGCTTCTTAACCTGAGCGGTGTTTGCGGTTCCGTTTTCTTTCTTAAAGGACTTGGATGCAGAAGAGTTCTGGTAGGTTGCACCTATCAAAATATGGGTAGGGAAGAAGAAGAAAAAAACCTGTCAGGTAGCTGGGGAATATTTCTCTTTTGGGGCCCCCCGAGTCCAGTTTCATTACGCATAGATCACTTTTTCTGTCACTGTTGAATCCGAAGGAGACTCGGGCGGGAAAGCCTCTGTATGCGTGCTTTTCTTGACTTGTTTCTTGATCGCTACGTTACGGGAAACGAGTTGGATGTGCAGGCTCTTCTTTTTGTAAGGCCTTGAGTGAGTCCTCCTTTGATGAATCTTGTCCCTTGCAGGACCTCTACTCTTGCATCGTTTCCCCAGTGGTAGATGCTGATGAAGATTTATCGTTTTGAATCTGAAAGGCGGAATTTGACTGCCAAGCCGGCATGTTTTATATGGCCAGTTTTTGTTTCTTCTCTTATCCGATTTTGACGTAGGTTATTCAAAGGAATCGCGTCACTGGATAGGAACAGTCTTATCTTACAAAAGCCATGTGTGTGTTTCATAAAAGACTAGTTTATTAATCTTTCTAAAAGAAGCCGGCACTGAAATCTACATCACTTTGTTCCCATTGGGTATTCCAAGTGTCTCATGAAATAACTTGTTTTTATTTAGTTGTGCTTAGTTCAATAATGACTGTACATTGATTTATATGACTGTAATGGATTTGGCAATTCCAGGAAATAGACAGTATTTTATGATGCCGGTGACTCTTTTCTTAGTTTTTTTCTAATTCTTTTTTTTAAAAGTCTATAAAGGAAAAGGAAATACAACTTCTGTTTTCCTAATCCGCCTAGGTGTAAGAATAAGGCTGCACACTACATTCCTCTAAAGCGGGGGTCTCCAACCTTGGCAATTTTAAGACTTGTGGACTTCAACTCCCAGAATTCCTCAGCCAGCAAAGCTCGAGTTGAAGTCCACAAGTCTTAAAAGTTGCCAAATTTGGAGACCTCTGCTCTGAAGCACCTGAGATGTCTTTCGGTTTTCATTCAGTTGGCAAATTCCTTTGCCGATCACTGACTTTGTTTTCTTGTATTGTATAAGCTTCGGAATCATGTGGACTAATGAAATACGAAGCCCTAAAAGAAGTTGATACGTATTTGATAACACTAATGAACATTTGAAGTAATTTTTGAGAACACTACAAATTTTATTTATGTATATTTAGGTTTAGATTTTAGGATTATTTTATTACGTATTTGATTTTTTTTTTGCAGGCAGGGGGGGAGGAATAAGAAAACCATAAGGTCATGGAGCAAGATTTTTTTTTCCAAGAGGATTTTATCCTAATCTAGGAATCCTAAATTCAGAATTCTCATCTTTATTTTCTTTCATACACTCCATTATTCCTTGACAGATTGGCAATGGCCTGCTACCGAATGCCCAGATTTCATGGCAGTGCACCTTGAGAGGGCAAATATAAAATTAGGGAATAGGTGCTGCTGAAGTTAAGATGAAATTTGGAAATACTGCAGTTCCAATCAGTGAATGAGATTGAAGCTTGGGCTGTGCATTAGCCCCTTGGATCCAATCATGTGCTCCAAATCATGTTCTCCTTTCTCTTTGACCACATCTCCCCTCGTCTCTCTCTCTCTCTCTCTCTCTCTCTCTCTCTCTCTTTCTGTCTCTGAACTGCCTTGTACTGTTGTGGTCCTTCCTCTTTTCATTGTGCTTCGAAGAAAATTGTGTCATTTAGTTGGAGAGAGCTTTTGTCCTTAATAGCGGTGGATCCAGCATCATGATTAGAACTCGTGTGTCACCTCAAGTGCAATTCTGCAAAGAAGAGTGGCCAAAATTGTTGAGAAATAGAAGGATCATTGGTCAGTATTCAGAGCAATCTTACTCAGGCCACCTGTGTGAATTAGTTCTCTGAAGAATGGGACGCTCCACTATCACGTCAATTTAAATTATTGTTTCCGATTTTCTCCACTAATGGTTGCAAAAGTGAAGAAAGCATTTTATTTGGATGATATTTTTTGTTCGCATAAACCTTTTGAATCCCGTAAAGTTTCTTCATTAAGATGTCCCAAACTTTCGCTGGCTCATTCACTACCTACATCTTAAATGTTTATTCATTGTTCCAGATTGAGTCCTTAGCTCTGGTTTGATTTGGTTGTTTTTGTTTTTGTTTTTTGTTTTTAAAAAGTAGAGCGGGAAGGTTTTCTTTGAGGATGCAGTCCTACCATAAGCAATATAACATCCTTAAGAAACAGAAATATTATGAATATAGTGATTTTTTTTTTTTTGTGAGCAACGGAAATATTAAAGGTTCTTGGATTCTCTCTCTCTCTCTCTCTCTCCCTTCTCCCAGATTCTAATTACTCAGAACATAGAAAAAAAATTATTCTGTGAAAAAAACGTAGAACTTTGCTTCCGTTCTATAAAATTGTAAACATAGAATTTGATCTCTTTGCCTCTGCAAAAATGGGCTTGAAGTATTGCCATGAGAAATGGAAGTTGGGAAGAAGAAAGAAAGTCAGAGAAGGCTGACTTGCTTCTCTGAATATAGATCCCTGCAATCAGGTACTTCTTCCCATCCTATGCTGTGTGGTTGACTTTTAGAAAATGTGCCCTACGTTTTCCTAATTAATGCATAAGGATCAGATATGAAGGGTTCTTCTTTTCAAGCAGCTCATACGAATGGGTAACCACTGCTGATTATCCTGTATGCACTTAGAATAAATTTAAGTTTCCCTGAGATACGTGTCTTGCTTTGCACACATCCGTGGGACAAACCAATTGAACACAGCAGTACTACTTGCCGAGAGTGGGCAATGGACACGCATAGTCTCGTGCTGTGAATTCAATGAAATGTCATTTCTGAATGGGCAGACGCCTAGCATTGTTGCTCGTATGCCGCAAGCCACGATAGGGGATCCCCGTAGAAAAACCTGTTACATTTTTACACGCACTTTAATCAGGAGTGGAAAGTTGGCTTGCTCCACCAGAAGACCCGCAGTTTTTGTGTTCTTGCAATTGTGGAGACGCTTTGAGCTTCGAAATTGCATCCTGTAGAATGCAGAAATCTTTGGGCTGTATTGTCATAACTCTGACTCAAGACTCTGGAATGCTTTTTGCATTGCAGCCTTGGTTTAAATCTGTGCCTCGAGGAAGGATGTTTTTATCTGCAGGCAAATGAAAAAGCAGCCATGAAAACATCTGGCTGGGTAAATAGTTTAAAGAACAAAGCTTTGACACTTAGATTTCAAGCAGGTGTCTCGTGAATTCTGGGGATACACAGGTGGGATAGGAATGTCTGCATATTTTTAGCCTTTTAGAATTGCTTCATCAAACACTCCAAGGGTTGTGATTCTTCCAAGAAATGGTAAAAAAAAATAATCAAGAAGCATACCTGCCATTTTTCTAGTTTGGGCTTTGAGGAATGAAATAAGAAACAAAGGAAGGGATATTCTAGTCTTCTTTTGCAAGCAGCTACCTGCACAGTATTTTTGGACAATATTTCCCATCCAGCCACCCCATTTCTTTCCAGACCTCAGCATGATTTCAGGATTCACCATGTAAAAATCATGAGCCGGTTGCTGCAGTTTGCTCTCAAAAGTTCTGGGCAGCCTCCCCCAAGGCCCAAGTTTGTATGTCTAAAGCAAAGTGTTTTGTTTGTGGTCATGGTGCTTTCCCCACCCACCCCCCTTTCCTCCAGGACGTACAACACAGGCACGTACTTCCTGCATTGTGTGTTAGCAGTCCTTAAGTGCATATCTGTGCTCTTCAAAATGCCGCGTGAGAAACGGTTCTTTGGAACTTGTAATGAAGATAAAGGGATTCGCTGGCATCTCTGGCCTTTGCGCTGGGTGCCCCTTCTGCATCACCCCAGCGGCATTCGAAAGATGTAATTATTACAATATCATTGCCAATGATCTGAAAACCCATTGACTGTATATAATATATGGAGATGTTATGGGTAGGGTTGGGAGGTGGGGAACTTCAACCGCTGGTACGAATATAGTCACTTTAACATTGTTCTCTTCTGCCTCATTGAATTCAGGGTTTAAAGTACTTGAAACTATTTTCCATGCTGATTTTACAGTTTGTATTTTATTTATTCATTTTCCTGTTGTATTATGAGTCTCATCCCACCGGGAGTCTGATTTCCGCTTCTATTGCACACTATGAATTGAAGGCATGTAGGAAATACTTGGAAAGTAAACTCCACTCCCCTTTTTCTTGTTTCTTCTTAACGCCGTTGCCTGAGGTAGGAGCAGCATTATGAACCTTCCAGTATTTTTGTATTTCTAAACACTAAACGAGCCCACTCCAGGCCAGAGATCTCAGACAAAAAAGAAAAAAAAGGCACTTATCCTATCGCTCCTAGAAAATAACTCTGGGAGGTGGACTTGAGCAAATTGGTATTCAGCTGCCTGGGGCGAGCTTGGGTACAAATATAATTGGGTAAGGGGCACTCCTTCCCGGAGAGGATGGCGGGGAAAGGAAGCGGGATGTTTTTCTGTAACTGCGGTGTCATGCATAAATCTTGGAATGATGTGTCTGCCCAGCATCAATTCTGCCTATACCATTAAATTGCCATTTTGCCAAAGCCGTTTGTTCACTGCTTCCCATTATAGGGATAGTACTAGTCCCTGCACACAGGAATGGGCTGTGCTTCTCTTTAGATCAGGGTCTTCAAAACTTGACAACTTTTTTAAGATTTGTGGACTTCATTTCCCAGAATTCCCTAGCCAGTCATGCTGATGGGGGAATTCTGGGAGTTGGAAGTCTGCAGGTCTTAAAAAGTTGCCAAGTTTGGAGATCTCTGGTTTAGATTACATGTTCTCCTGAACACTTGGTCCATCCACACTGTTAGCACCAGGTTCTCATTAAGAACTAACTGGAGAAAAGTTTTAGGTCTGCTTTAGATTCTTTCATGTTGATCTGTTATCTGGTCAATGTCATTTCTTCACTGCCCTGTTTTTTTTTTTTTTTTTAACTTCCCCCGAGTAATGAATTTGTGTTGCCATTGAAAACCAAGTTGGTGAAATAGCTATTATGATGGGCTAGCAACCAGAATGTGTCTTTATTTGTTTATGAGGGTATGTGCTTATTATTCTGAGTTCGCTAGAGAAGATTAAAGAAAAAAGACAAAATCCATTTGTATCCCCAACACGTGATATTGCACAACAGACACCAATACCAACAGACTGTCTCCATTCCTGTGTAACTCTTTATCTGTAACAATGACTTTGTAGAATTGTTATTTCTGTAGATCTTGTTACTATGTACCAAACTTTGTAGATTCTGTGAGATGTTATTTTAACAAAAATCACCAGAGTCTTTAATAGCAGAATCATTGATATTCACTTAAAAAAAAAAAACCAATATCTTTAGGAGTTTCTCAAACCTGGATAGAAGATTTCAACACTAAGGAGTAGTGTTAAGTTTCCCTGGGGGTGATCCATGGGGATTATTACTGTATTATGACTTGATGTTGCTGCATAGATTTTGAGACATAACAACATTTTGGAGGTTTTTCGTTGTTTAGCCTATGTTCTCTTGCATAGTGTGGACATCTATAAAGCTTGGTTAACTTGTACATAGATAGTTCATTGTTTACTAGTCAAAGTGTATCTAGAATTGCCTGTAATATTTTAGCTTCTTACTGAATGTGAGTGTGGTAGGAACATATAATTTTTGTACATTATATTTACTGAGATGTTGCCTTTTTTATTTTACAAATACTTTGGAATTCAGATGTGTGTTTGCTTCCGTGAACATTAATTTGGAAAGGTTTTTAAAATGACATTCCACTGATTAACTCTTTGCTTGAGGTTGACTTCAATAAATTGTTCTGAATGTTCCAATTAAAAAGGTGGTCACATTTTATTTTTCTTCACAATCACCTTGGACATGAAGGAAATTCTGAAAATAACTTTAGAAAACTTGCTCGAACTAAGTATATTCCTGCTTTTGTTGAGCACATTGTGAGCTACGAATGGGGATCAATTCTTGGGAATAAAATGCCATAATTTCCTCCATTGCATCAGGATATTGTATGTAGAATAGGTAATCCTCAACTTACAACACTGAAAAAAGTGACTTCTAACCATACTCACCCTTATGATTGTTGCAGCATCTTTATGTTCACATTATCAAAATTTGGACACTTGACAACTCTCATATATTGATGATGGCCGCAACATCCTATTTATGATGTGATCACCATCTGTGGCCTTTCCAACCAGCCTCTGAGAAGCAAAGTTAACAGGAGATGCCAGATTAATTTAACAGCCATACGATTCCCTTAACCATGGCATAAATCATAAACTCTGGTGCGACTCAATTGCCTCACTTAGCAACAGAAATTCTTGCCCCGGTTGTGGTTTTAAGTTGAGGTCTTCCTGTACTGTGTAAAGCCTGGAGAAATCCCACCTGGAAAACTGCTGCAACTGCAGTGTCACAATTTGTGTTGCTGCCTGTGGGGTTTGCAACAGCTTTTGTGCGTGTGCAGCTGACAAATTGAGTTGTTTTATTTGTGAGTTTGTTTGCACAGGGAGAGACCAGCACTTCAGGGATTTGAAATGAGAGGGCAAGTCTCATCTTGAGGAGATGGAGACGATTTCACTCATCCCTTCCTGATTAGAAGAAATAACTTTCTGGTTGGGTTGTGAACTTAACTCTAGAGAAAATAGAAACACAGCCGTTTGTGAAACATTCCAAGTAGAATAATGAGGGATGTTTTAGAAGAGAATAGAATCCTATATTGGCCAAGTGTGATTGGACAGACAAGGAATTTGTCTTGGTGCAAATGCTCTCAGGGTACATAAAAGAAAAGATACATTCGTCAAGAATCATCAGGTCCAACACTTAGTAATAGGGATAGGGTACAATAGGAATAGAAAAGGGAATAGAATAGAATAGAAAAGGAATAGAAAAGGAATAGGATAGAATAGAATAAAAATAGGAATAGAAATAGAAATAGGATAGAATAGGAATAGAAATAGAAATGGAATAGGAATAGAATAGAATTCTTTATTGGCCAAGTGTGATTGGACACAGAAGGAATTTGTCTTGGTGCATAAGCTTTCAGGGTATGTAAAAATACATTCTTCAAGAAACATAATGTACAACAACTTATAATAGTCATAGGGTGCAATAAGGATAGGATAGGATAGGATAGGATAGAATAGAATTCTTTATTGGTCAAGTCTGATTGGACACACAAGGAATTTGACTTGGTGCAAATGCTCTCAGTGGACATAAGAGAAAAGATACATTTGTCAAGAGTCAAGAATCATCAGGTACAACACTTAATGATAGTCATAGGGTACAATAAGCAATTGAATCATATTAGGAAACAGCCAATATAAATTGTAAGGATACAATTGACAAAGTTACAGTCATACAGTCACAAGTGGGAGGAGATGGGCGATAAGGAGTGATGAAAAGATTAATAGTAATAGTAATGCAGACTTAGTAAACAGAATAGAATAGTATTAAGAATGATAGGATAGGATAGGATAGGATAGGAATATAGAATAGGAGAATAGAATAGGATATGAATAGGAATATAGAATAGAATAGAATAGAATAGAATAGAATAGAATAGTGCCTTAACCATGTTACCTACTGTCGTTGGGTAACCTAAATTACCAATGCAGAAAAAGAAGAGGTGAGCAAAAAGGAAAGAAGTGGGAAGTCGGTACCAACCCTGCTGTCTGGGGAATTCTGGGAGTTGAAGTCCAGAAGTCTTCAAGTGGTCAAGGATGGACACTCCTGATGTCAACCAGTGGCCCCCAGAAACCTTTGGGGGACCTCTGCTGTGAACCCTAAAATAAAGGGATGCACATTACTTGGCTGGTCTTTTTTTATTTATCTTCCAACATTAGTGGCTCAGAGTCACTCATGCCCTAGTCCAGGGGTCTTCAAACTTGACAGCTTAAGACTTGTGGACTTCAACTCCCAGAATTCCTCTTCCAGTCATGTTAGCTCAGGAATTCTGGGAGTTGAAGTCCGCAAGTCTTAAAATGGCTGACATAGAAGACCCCCATGCTAGTCCAGGGGTCTTCAAACTTGACAGCTTAAGACTTGTGGACTTCAACTCCCAGAATTCCTCTTCCAGTCATCTTAGCTCGGGAATTCTGGGAGTTGAAGTCCACAAGTCTTAAACTTGCCCAGTTTGAAGACCCTTGCCCTAGTCATTTCCTGCCTTGACTATTGCAACGTGCTTTACATCCAGAAGCTCCAATTGGTGCAAAAATGCAGCAGCCCACATGGTTTTGTGCATACCTTGGTGTGCACATGTATCGCCTCTCCTGCCGGAGCTGAATTGGTTGCCAATTTCAAGGTGTCGCCTTTAAAGCCCTTCATGGCTTGGGACCGGGTTATCTGAGGGACCGTCTCTTGCTGGTCACATCTACCCCGACCCATTAGAGCAAAGGGGCAAGGAATGCTGCGGGTCGCATCCTCTAGGGCCATGATGGAGAACCTATGGCATGTGTGCCAGAGGTAGCACACAGAGCCCTCTCTGGGGACATGCCTGCCATCAACAGCTGCTCTTCTGGTTTCTAGCCCACACATGCATGCTGGCCAGCTGGTCTTTGCAGGCACTGGAGCACCGGAAAACATCCCGGAAAATGGTCAGAAAATCAGGCCGTTTTGGGGGGACGTTTTCCGGGCTGGTTTTGGCCTGAAAAAAAGCCACAAAAAAAAACCCGGCCTGAAAACACCTAAAAAACGGTCTGAAAACATCCCAGACATGTTTGGGCACTCCGTGCCGAAAAGGTTTGCCATTACTGCCCTAGGGAAATACACCTGGTAGGACCCAGAAGAAGGGCCTTCTCCGTGGTGGCTCCCTCTCTCTCTGGAACATCACCCCCCGAGTTTAGAATGGCCCCCACTCTGATTCTCTTCCGGAAGGCGCTGAAGACCTGGTTCTGCCAGCGGGCCTGGGGAACCCAGAGCGGGATGGAGCCCATCAAATGGCTCATTGTGTGATCTGCTGTCCTCGGGGCGGGGCGGGGTGGGGGTGGGGCTATATTATATGATTTTATTGATGTATTATTTTATTATGAGCCACGGTGGCGCAGGGTTTAGAGTGCAATATGGCTACTTCTACTGACGGCCAGCAGTTTGATAGTTCGATTCTCACCAGGCTTAAGACTGACTCAGCCTTCTGTCCTTCCGAGGTGGGTAAAATGAGGACCCAGATTGTTGGGGTCAAGAGGCTGACTCTGTAAAACAGCTTAGAGAGGGCTGTAAAAGCACTGTGAAGCGGTATGTAAGTAAGTGCTATTGCTATTAGTTTTTGATAGATAGATAGATAGATAGATAGATAGATAGATAGATAGATAGATAGATAGATAGATAGATAGATAGATAGATAGATAGATAGGCAGGCTGGCAGGCAGGCAGGCAGATACAGGTATGTAGGTAGTTAAGTAGGTAGGTAGACAGATATACAGAGAGAGAGAGAGAGAGAGAGAGAGAGAGATAAACAGATAGATACAGGTATGTAGGTAGACAGATGGACAGACAGAGACAGATAGACAGACAGATACGTAGGTAGGTAAGTAGGTAGGTAGACAGAAATACAGAGAGAGAGAGAGAGAGAGAGATAAACAGACAGACAGATAGATATAGACACAAATATATATGATGTTTTTATAAGCCGCCTTGAGTCACCACTTGGGAATAGGTGGCAAGGTAAATTTTCGAATTAATTAATTCAAAACAATTAGGCCAGGATTCTCTGGCTGGGATTTCAAAAGCAAGCCGGGTGACTCCCAAAACCTCATGAAAGGACCCAACTCTTCCCCCACCCCACCCCCCACTGAAGTCAAGGGCCCACCAGGACCCGCAGGCCAGCAGTTCCCTGCCGCTCGGTCCACGTGGCACCAAGCGGGTTGGGGGGAGGGAGGGGGGCGGGGAAGGCGATGCCCAGGGCCGGAATCCTCCTGAGCCCTGACCTTGGCGGGTGCCTGCAACATTTACCCCTCCAGACGACCGGGGTTTCCTTCCCCACCCCTTTGCCTTGAAGGGAGGGAGGGGTCTTTTCTTCTCCCTCGGGCTCGCCCCCCCCTCCCTCCCCAGGGGAAGAAGCTTCGCCCAAGACCCGCATGAGCCTCCTCCTCCTCGGAAGGAGAGAAAAGCAGGCGGGGTCGGGGGGGCGCTCCCTCCCCGGCCGGCTCTCTCCCAGGGAGACCCGGGCCCATTTGACCCCTTCCCAGGAAGCGCCCGGGCTCCGCTCCGCTCCGGCCCCGCTTTCCGTGGAAACGGCGGGGTTTGCAAAGGAGGGAGGGTGGGGAGATGCTGGGGAGGGGTGGGTGGGAAACGAGGCTTTTCTTTCTCCTTCCAGCCCCCTCCCCATTTCTCCCCACCCACCCACCCACCCTTGGAAAGGTTCCAAGGCTCGGCTCAACTATTCCGCTCTGTCCTAAGATGCCCTTGCTTGCTCTCCCACACACACACACACACACACACACACTACTCCTCGTCCCACTTTCGCGGAGTTTTTGCCAAGGGGTCTCGCCCCCCCTTCCCTAGGTAAGAAAGGCGGGAGAGGGTGGGAAGGAGGAGGAAGAGGAGGAGGAGGAAGAAGGGGTCCGTCCTGGAGTCCCCAGCTTTGTTTCCACGCCTCGCTTTCCGTCCGGCGATGTGGGGTGCAAAAGAACAACAACAAGAAGAAAAAGTTTGCAAGGGATGCGGGTGGGGGGGCAGGGTGTCCCTTCCACGCCCACCCACCGACCGACCCACGCGCAGCCCTCCTCTCCCTCCGCGGACGAAAGCCGGACCTCGCCGCCGGGCAAAGAGGCTGCGTTGGGGGGTGAGTGAGTGGCAGCATCTCCCTGAAGCTCCAAAGCTTTGCCTCTCTCTCTCTCTTTCTCTCTTTCTCTCTCTCTCTCTTTCTCCCCCTTTTCTCCTCCATCTCTCCCCGGGGCTGGCCCAGTTCCCAGGGTTGTACTGTGATCAAACCCTCCAGCTTGGAGGGGGCTGAGCTCCGGCTCTTGAACCCGCCTCCGCCAGACCTCATTTCCCTAAAAGAAAAAGAAAAGAGAGAGAGAGAGAGAGAGAGAGAAAGAAAGAAAGGAGGAAAAGAAAAGAAAGAAAGAAAAAGAAAGAAAGGAGGGGAAACCTCTCTACCTCTTTCCATTTCTCTCCCCTCCCTCCTCCTCTTCCCCTTTCCCACTCTTGTTTCCTCTCTTTCTCTCTCTCCCCCCACCCCCGACCCCCGACCCCCCGTTTCCAGTTCCGTGGAGCATTTCCCGGGACCTGCCAGCATGTCTGCGTTCAAGGGGGGGCTACTCTTCCTTTCCTGCCTGCTGCTGCTGGTCCTGGGACAAGCCGTGGATTTTACAGATTACAGCGACCTCCTGCAAGAGGAAGAGGAGGAAGAGACAATTGAGTATAAAGACCCCTGCAAAGCTGGTAAGCTTTGGGGAGGAAAGTGGGGTGGAAGGAGGGGGAAATACAGTGTGTGTGTGTGTGTGAGCACACACTGCCGGCACTGCCATTACTTCTCTTGCCACCTCCTTGTGCAAATGTGTGCTGGTTTTTTTTCCCCTTTTTTTATGGCTGGGGGGGGGAAGGAGTGGGTGGGCAAAAGGGGGAAACCTGGTGCTCTTTTGTGTGTGTGTGTGTGTGTGTGTGTGTGTGTGTGTGTGTGTGTGTGTGTGTAGCAGCTGGTTGGAGGCTCAGAAAGGGCAGAGGGGTCTGTTTGAACCCAGGTCATGCACACTGCCTGGTTGGCAGGGTAGCCTGCAGACAAAAGAAAAGAGGAGAATCTTTCTCTTCCCCCCCCACTTCAACTCCCTCCACAAACATCTCTGCTCTGGCCTTGTAAAGGAACTCTTTTAAAAGTTGGGATGGAGAAGTTTTGACTGTTTCCTACTATGATTCGATTGCTTATTGTACCCTGTGACTATTAAGTGTTGTACCTGATGATTCTTGACAAATGTATCTTTTCTTTTACGTACCCTGAGAGCATTTGCACCAAGACCAATTCCTTGTGTGTCCAATCACACTTGGCCAATAAAAGAATTCTGTTCTATTCTATTGACTTCACAAAACTCCAGCGCTTTTAAGAAGCATATTGGCTCTTGGGATCCACCTCTGCTGTGCAGTTGTCAAGAAGTTGTGTTTGCAACACTCCCACCTCCCCTTCCCCTCCCCGCAGGATTGTTGTTGTTTCTCCGTTGTTCGTTTCTTGGTCCCTTGCTTTCTTCTTTTCCTACCATCCCGTTTAAAAAATATAAAAATAAAAGGGTGTGTGTGTGTGTGTGTGTGTTTGAGACTCTTTGTGCCTTGGGGCTGTGGAATGAGGCCTCCTCTATTTATGTGTCTCTTCAACAGGGGAATGTTTATAGTGGAAGGGAAGTCCAGGGATGCTACAAGAGGAATGTAAAGGGAAGAAGTTGCCAGGATTTTCTTTCAAATTGTTTGGGCTCAGAAAGTGAAGTTTTGTGGGATAGAATGGCCCTGATTCTGAGTTTATTTTTCTCTTTCCCAGCCAAATTATTTACAGCGGTTGGCAGAGAGGTAGCTGTCAAAGGAAACTGTTTCTTAATTTCAGAAGGATTTATCCAGACCGCCTAATTAACCCTGTAACATTTAAGTATCCAGCCAGCATGTGCGTGCTTGGTAAAATATATATATCTAAAAGGCAATTTTCCTTATTCTTTGTCCCCATAATGTAGCGTGACTCATACTGGCACTCTAAATTTCAAAAGGAGGGCTGTTATATCTGCACTAATCAGATATTTGCACTAAGGTTCATTGGACCTGTGAAACCATGATTGCAGCTTCCCACAGTGTGTGAGGCTGATGCCTAAATTTCTTGGAACGGTATATCCGATTTCATAATTTTGGAGAGCCTTCATAGATCTTCTTCTCTGATGTCAAGAGGAGTCATTCTGTTGAAACTGACCTCTGTTGAATGGCATATTTAATCCTGCCAATCAGTGGTAGAGCCTCAATGACTTTTGACAGGACCAACTTGGCAGCCGATGTATTAAGACAGAGGTCTCCAAACTTGGCAACTTTTAAGACTTGTGGACTTCAACTCCCAGAATTCTCCAGGCAGCTATGAATTCTGGGAGTGTCCACAAGTCTCAAAATTGCCAAGTTTGGGGATCCTATACTGAGAAGAAGCTCTTGGGGTTCCCAAAGTTTCAAGACATTTCAAAATTAAAAAGCAATCCAAAAGATTGAAAGGAGTTGGGTGGAATTGAATAACACAGAGTCCTTGTCCTGCGACCATAATTGTAGCCCAAAATTTATGCTGTTAAGTGAGATATTTGTTCAGTGACTTTTACCCTATTTTACGACTTTTCTTGCCATTTTTGTTAAGTGAATCACTGCAGTTGTTAAGTTGATTTAGCACAGTTGTTAAGAGAATCTGGCTTCCCCATTGTCTTTGCTGATCAGAAGTTTAGTTTAGTTTACTTTATTGTCATTGTACCTCGTACAGCGAAATTAAATAGGTCGTGACTGCAGAAAAAAACAATGGCTACCAACCTGCCTTCCATGAAGGATCTGTATACTGCACGAGTCAAAAAGAGGGCTGTGAAAATATCTACAGACCCCTCACATCCCGGACATAAATTGTTTCAACTCCTTCCCTCAAAATGACGCTATAGAGTACTGCACACCAGAACAACTAGACACAAGGACAGTTTTTCCCCCAATGCCATCACTTTGCTAAACAACTAATTCCCTCAACCCTGTCCAACTATTTACAAAGACTGCACTACTATTACTATTAATCTTCTCATCACTCCTTATCATCCATCCCCTCCCACTTGTGACTGTATGACTATAACTTTGTCGCTTGTATCCTTATGATTTATATTGACTGTTTCCTAGTATGATTTGATTACTTATTGTACCCTGTGATTATTATTAAGTGTTGTATCTGATGATTCTTGATTCTTGACAAATGTATCTTTTCTTTTATATATACCAAGAGTATTTGCACCAAGACAAATTCCTTTGGGTCCAATCATACTTGGCCAATAAAGAATTCTATTCTATTCTATTCTATTCTATTCTATTCTGTTCTGTTCTGTTCTGTTCTATTCATTATTCCATTCCATATTCCATATTCCATATTCCATATTCCATATTCCATTCCATTCCATATTCTATTCTATTCTATTCCAGGACATTGCAAGTCAAAAATACGAGTCAGTTGCCAATTGTCTGAATTTTTCTTCATGTAACCATGGGGATGCTGCAATCATCATAGGTGTGAAAAATAGTCATAAGTTACTTTTTTCACAGATGTTGTAACTTTGAATGGCCACTAAATGATCTGTTGTAAGTTGAGGATTACTTTACAGGGGAATATGGGAGACAGGAAGTCAGTTTTTAAAAGATGCTTTCGAGTCAAACAGACTAAGCAATGCAGAAAATTACAAGCCCCAATCACCCACTTTGCCGATGATAATGAAGTTCTGCTCCTGATGGAAAAAAAAAATACTAAAATGCAGCAAGTTTATGAATGTGTTCTCAAGTGGGCTTGGAAAGCCTTTTAAAAAAAATGTATCTAAGAAGCATAGAGTGATTCGCTAGCAGCTGGTCCAGACAGCTGAAGTCTCAGAGAGCGAGGACTCAGATGAGGGCCCTGCGTGTGATGCAGGGATGGGGCCAGGACCATCAGGGAGTAGAAGGACGCCTTTGGAGATGGTGGAGGCTGGCAGCAGCGCTGAGGAGGTTCCCGAGGAGCCTGTGCCCAGTGCGTGTGCACACAGGGCTGCTCGAAGGAAAGAGCAGCTGCAGCAGCATGGGCAACTCGGGAGTAAGGCTGCAAGGTGATGGCCCCTCCCTTAGGAGATAAAAGCCAGCTGAGAACCCAGAGTTCTTTGCAGGAAGCAAAGAAGTTTGATACTCGAGACTGGTGGACATTAGGAATATCTGAGTTGGTAATTGGAGACTCTTTGATTTGTTGTTTAGGAACTTTTATCTGTTGTTCTTGGCAGCCTTGCAAAAACTCTTCCTTATTGGAGCTAATTAGTTGGAAGCAGCCTTTTAACTGTGAAGAAACAGGATTCATAAATGAAACAGTAGAAGGTTGTGCTGTTACCTTTGTCTTGTGTTTACTCTCTTGGAACCAGGTTTGGGTCAGGTGTAGTGGCTAAGGCATGAGATTAGAAACCAGGAGACTGTGAGTTCTAGTCCTGCCTTTGACCTTGGGCCAGTCACCTTCTCTCAGCCCTAGGAAGGGGGCAATGGCAAACATCTTGTAAACATTGCCCAGAAATTGCAGGGACCCTATCCAGATAGTCTCTGAAAATCGGACATGAAAATAAAGCAATAACGCAGCATAAGAAAGATATAAGTTCTTTTGTACATTTAAGGTGCCGAAAGAAAGCTGTAACTACCTGTCTATATAAGTAATACATAAAGTAACACATTTTGTTCTAATTTTGCTTTATTTCCCTTTCTGTTCTGAGGCCTGTGAGCAATATCTCATCTTACTTGGAGAAGGGCTCCTGGTAGATCCAGATGTTGGGGCAGTGAGAACACCAGTTTCCATGTAGGCTTAGGACACACAGTTATTTTATATTTTTTACTTTCCCATACAAGAATTCAAAGAAACGCACAGAGTGATCAGCATTTACATCGATAGAAGGTGTAGATCAGGGGTCTCCAACCTTGGCAACTTTAAGTCCCATGGACTTCAACTCCCAGAATTCCTCAGTCATGGGAATTGAAGTCTACAAGGACTTATCCTAGGACTTACCTGTGGACTTCAATTCCCAGAATTCCTCAGCCCGCAAAGCTGGTTGAGAAATTCTGGGAATTGAAGTCCACAAGTCTTAAGGTTGCCAAGGTTGGAGACCCCTGGTGTAAATTCTCTTCCTTTTACTAGATTGACACAGTTTATACAGATAAAGATTCTATCCTGTCCTAGGATTCTGGTATAAGCCATAATGATTTCAAAGAAATCAGTACTGTAAGGCTCACTCCTGATTCCAAAACATAAATCATCACATCAAATGCTGTAACCTTGATTTTTCTCTCTCTCTCACACACACACACACACGAAACCGAAGGGCACTGAAATTGCTGTGATTGATTTCCAAATAGGTATATTCAGAAGGGATGTGACTAAGATGCTGAGCTTGTCGATCAGAAAGGTCAGCAGTTTGGCGGTTCAAATCCCTAGCACCACGTAATGGAGTGAGTTCCTGTGACTTGTCCCAGCTTCTGCCAACTTAGCAGTTCAAAAGCATGTAAAAAAATGTGAGTAGAAAAATAGGGACCACCTTGGTGGGAAGGGAACAGCGTTCCGTGCACCTTCGGTGTTTAGTCCTGCTGACCACATGACCATGGAGACGTCTTCGGACAGCGCTGGCTCTTTGGCTTTGTAATGGAGATGAGCATCGCCCCCTAGAGCTGGAAACAATTAGCACAGATGTGCGAGGGGAACCTTTACCTTTATATTCAATGTTGGCGTTTAAGTCTTGACGTACAACCGTTCATTTAGTGACTGTTCACAACGGCACTGAAAAAAGTGACTTTTGACCGTTTTTCACACTTATGACGGTTGCAGCATCCCCATGGTTATGGGATCAAAATTCAGACGATTGGCAACTGACTATATTTGTGACAGTTGCAGTATCTCCTTTTGTTTCCTTTTGACAAGCAAAATGAACGGGGAAGCCAGATTAACTTAACATGTTACTAATTTAACAACTGCAGTGATTCGCTTAACAACGGTGACAAGACAGATCATAAAATGGGGGCAAAATTCACTTTAACAAATGTCTCACTTAGCAGCAGAAATGTTGAGCTCAATTGTGATCGTACGGTTGAGGAGTTACCTGTGATTTGAAGACACCCTTTGAGAAAAAGGTGATTTTTCTATATTTCACCTCTATGCTGAAGTAGAGCAGATAATTTACTGCCTGCAGGCCACATGAATTCCTAGTCTTGTTTGGTTTCTATTCCCATTTATGCATGCTTAAGATTGCAGTCTGAGAATTTAGAACAACTTATGTGTCATGCAGTCTTCAGTTAGAACTTCATCTTTTATAAGAACCTCTTTTTTTTTTTTATCTCCTATGAAATTTCTAGCTCTGGTAGTTAAAAACAATACCGTTTGTTTGTTTCTAGGTCTGAAACTCATTAAGAGTGTTGTACAGAATAGGATTCCAATTCCATTCTTTCTTTGGGTGTTTATCATTTTTTATTAATTGATCAGAGTATAAAATATGAAGAAAATGAAAACAATGGGAAACTAAGAGAGGAAAAGGGGGAAAGGAGACCGTGTGGGGTAGAAGGGGAAAAGCGGGGGAAGAAAGCACTGACTTCTGAATCTCTGAGTAGAAGATAATAACATAACTGCCTCAAGGTTTTACTTTTACACAATAATATAGACTAGCCATTTCTATAACAACAAACCTATCTAATGAGCGAAATCAAAGTTTCATTTTTTTTTCCATCACAAGCACAAAATCCAGAAGCAGTTTCCACTCTTTGAAAGCCAAATTCCTGATTTGAAGGATCCGAATCAGAATTTTGACTTTGTGTAAGCTGAGCTAATGTGCCAGTGACATTTCTTCAGAAAATCCTCACTGGTAGACAGCATCCAGTGTGAACAAGAAGCTTGTTTTCTTCCAGAGCTGGACTGAGGTTCCCAAAAGCCAGGTGTCCTGTGATAGGCATGTTGAGACTCTAGAAAGAGTACAGAAAAGAGCAATAAAGATGAATAGATTAGATTAACAGAGTTGGAAGGGACCTTGTAGGTCATCTAGTCCAACTCACTGTCCAAGCAGGAGACTCTACACCATTTCTGACAGATGGCAGTCTCTTCTTGAAAGCCTCCAGGGATGAAGCTCCCAGAACTTCTGAAGACAACTTCTGTTCCATGGGTTGATTGTTCTCACTGTCAGAAAATTCCTCCTTATTTCCAGGTTGAATCTCTCCTTGATCAGTTTCCATCCATTATTCCTTTGGGTGCTTTAGAAAATAGCTTGACCCCTTCCTCCTCTCTGTGGCATCCCCTCAAATATTGGAAGACTGCTATCCTGTCTCCCCTGGTCCTTCTCTTAACTAGACTAGCCAGGCCAACCAGTTCCTGCAACCGTTCATCGTATGTTTTAGTCTCTGGTCCCCTAATCATCCTGGTTGTTTTTCTCTGCGCTTTTTCTAGAGTCTCAACATGATTAGGAGGATAAAACATATAAAGAACAGTTGCAGGAATTGAGTTTGTCTAGTCTACTGAAAAGAAGGACTAGGGCTGACATGAGAGCAGTGTTCTAATATCTAAGGGGTTGCCACAAAGAAGAGGGAGTCTAAATCAATTTTCAAAAACACCAGAAGGCAGGACAAGAAGCAACGGATGGAAACTCATCAAGGAGAGAAACAACCTAGAACTAAGGAGAAATTTACTGACAGTGCAATTAATCAGTGGAACAACTTGCCTCCAGAAGTTGTGAATGCTCCAACACTGGAAGTTTTTAAAAAGATGTTGGATAACCATTTGTCTGAAATGGTGTAGGGTTTCCTGCCTAGGCAGGGGGTTGGACTAGAAGACCTCCAAGGTCCCTTCCAACTCTGTTATTCTGTTAATTTTAATCAGCCACTGTTATTGTTTTTAACACTTAACAGTAGTGTGGGTTTTTTTCAAACATCACGTGCTAATGTTTTAAGCAAGCGTCAGTGAAATATTAGCAGGTTCTATAGAAATACGTTGGAGTACTAGAGAGACATCAAGTGATAACCTTAAATGGATATTTCTTTTGAAATAGTCCAGCAATTGCCTGAGTGCAGAGCAGCAACTTGTACAGATTCTCCCAAAGATGCCAATGTAAATGTGCCCAAAGAGGCCGTATTTCACTGAAACAGGGTGGTTTATTCCCTATAGTGAAAAACAATATCTTTTCAAAAAGCATTCAGAAATCCTCATTTGTACAGTTCGTTAATATCCTGATTTATGGCTCTCTCTAGTCAGAGAGCTACTGTCCATTTACATATACATGAGCTCACATATGCAGATTTTTACGGTATTCAAAGCATTCCTTTGGGAAGTGTGATTTCCCTCCGCTGTGATATTCTGGAAAGAGTTTTCTAAATTATGTAAATACAAAAGCATTTAAGATAGGTTTATCCCTGCTTACACTGCTTGACCCATGCTTATATAGACCAATTCCCCAGGGCTGGCTAGGGAATTCTGGGATTTGAAGTCCACACACAGTCAAGGTTGAGAAATCCTGTTTAGACAGTCAGGCCATCGGAATGAATTATTTCCCTTGTACTTGAACACATATTTGCTGAAGTGTCTGGATTCCAATCTGGTGAGAAGAAATTATTAGCAGTGCTGGAATATTTATGCCATGTTATAATAGGTAATGAAGCGCCATGAAAAAATATGCACCCTTCCTTTTAAAAACAAAACAATAATAAAATAAGAACAGAATAGCAGAGTTGGAAGGGACCTTGTAGGTCATCTACTCCAGTGGTCGCCAACTGGTGGGCTGGGGACCACTGGTGGTCCACGAGAAAATGTTGATGAGAATTGTCCCCCTCCTCCAAAGCAATAAATCCAGGCTGCGCAGGAACACAAGGATGCGCCACCCACGTGGACTGCCCTCCCACTGGCCCCCATCCTTCAGCCAAGCACAAACCTTACCTTGAGTAGAGCCACGCGAGCTGGAACTGGAGGGTAAGACCAACGAGGGTGGGTGGGAAATCCCCCCCAGGATGGCTTGCTGATGTTGGTGGGAAAGTTGGTCCCATATTCCAGAGCTGCAGTAGTCACAAGACTGGCCCTCTGGTCATCCTGGAGCAGCTTCTCCAATCCATCGCAGGCCGGTGCACCCGGGTGGAGGAGCAGCTGCTCTGGGATGACCAAAGGGCCAGTCCTGTGACTCCTGCAGCTCTGGAACATGGGACCGACTTTCCCACCCACGTCAGCAAGCCACCGTCAGTCAAAATTCATATTAGTGGTCTGCGGGATTTAAAATTATGAGTTTGGTGGTCCCTGGGGTCCAAAAGGTTGGCGCCCCCTGTGCTAGTCCAACCTTCCCTGCTCAAACAGGAAACTCCAGGCAAATGCTTGTCCAAACTCTTCTTTAAAACCTCCAATAATGGATCAGTCACAACTTTTGGAGACAAGTCATTCTGCTGATTAATTGTTCTGACTGTTAGGAAATTCCTTCTTAGGTCTAAGTTAGGCTGCTCCTTGATAGGTTTCCACCCATTGTTTCTTGTCCTTCTTTCTGGTGCTTTGGAAAATAGGTCGAACCCCCTCTTCTTTGTGGCAGCTCCTCAAATATTGGAACACTGCGATCATGTCACCTGTCATAATGTTTCACCCTGGCTAGCAGTTAAGCTTTCTGAATTAGTATATGTGATGACCCGGGGTGGGATACAAACGCAACACAGTCACAAAAACAGGTGAAGCCCCTTTAACTCCTTCAACTTGGCTTCGAAGTTCCAAATATCCGTGACCGGAGACAAAAAACTTCCCCACAAACAGTTAGAAAAAAAGAAGAAATGCCATTCAAACTAAACATTCCTATAAATTATAAATAGAAAAAAAACAACACGAACCACACTGAAGCAATTAAGGAGACCAGGCAAGATAAGGGCTTGAAGACGTCCACAGATATCGGAACACACACTGGGAAGGACACCATAACTCAGATAAGAACTGACAGACTAGAAATATTTTTGCGCTTTGTTTGCAGCACTGGCCTATGTGCATGTCCGTCCTTTTAAGCAGTCCTCACAGCTGCAGCCCATGAAGGGGATCAAGGCCCTTTCCTCCCCCGTAGACCATGCCATTCATGTTTCTCCCTTATCCACTCCTCCCTGCGTGCCCTAGGATGGAGAGGGGATGGGCCTGGGTCTTCCTCTGACTGCCCAGCCAGCCTCTGCCCTTCCCCAACTTCCTCCACAACCTCCAGAGCCACACTTCCACTCCTCTCACCTGTTCCTCCTCTCCCTCAAACAACAGGGGCATGACAGTATATTCTACATTTTTGGAAGGTCTGAGCAGAGCACAATGTATTTAGTAATACAATTTATTCTTTGCACACCCTACTCCTTCAACAGCGTTCAGATTTTCATTGCGGCATCGTGTTATATTTACAGATAGTCCTCAACTTAAGATCACAATGGAGCCCAAAATTTCCATTGCTAAGCAAGACATGTGTTAAGTGAGTTTGGCCTCATTTTATGACCTTTTTTGCCACAGTTGTTAAGCGAATTGCTGCTGTTATTAAGTGAATTGTGTTATTCTGACCAAGGCTTCTGAGACCGTAATTATGCACACTCTTATTTTAAAAACAAGTCTTGTTTTATTGCAACGCTGGGAATTGTTTCCATTCCCAGCCAGTAATGAATCTCAAACAGTCCCTTGAGATAAGCACCCACCTTTCTTTCCCGTGAAGTGCTGCCAATAACAGGAATGTCAAATGAACTAGGAAAAAAAACCAACCGAAGCACAAAGAGCTTCAAGAACGAGCCTGAACTGAACGAACAACTTTGCTTCCTGCAAAGGTTTTGTCATCTTTGCCTGTCCTTTATACCTTATGGGAGGGGCAATCACCTCCCAGCCTTACTCCCAAGTTGCCCCTTTTGTTTCTAAAGAGCCTCTGGAGGCTCCAGAGTCAGCACCCCATTCCCAGATGGTCCCGGGCCCATCTCTGCATCAAATGCAGGACCCTCGTCCAAATATTCTCTAGACTTCTGGACTGATCCCTGTTCTTCCCCACTGTCCAATTCTGCTGCCGGCTGCCAGCGAACCACAACATGTGTGATCATTTAATGAATGTGGCTTCCCCTGTTGACTTGGCTTGTCAGAAGGTCGCAAAAGGTGATCGCACGACCCCAGGACACTGTAACAGTCATAAATATGAACCAGTTAAAAAGCGTCCAAATTTTGCTGGCGTCACCATGGGGCTGTTGCAATGGTTGTAATAGCAACAGCCATAACACTTAGACTTACTTACCTCTTTCCAGCCTTCTCCAAGTGGTTTAAAGAGTCAACAAATTGCCCCTGGGTCCTCGTTTTCCCCACCTTGGAAAGATGCAAGACTGAGTCAACCTTGAGCTGGTCAGGATCGAACCGCTGGCAGTGGGCAGAGTCAGTCTGCCATACCACAGTCTAACCACTGCACCACCATGGCTCTTACCTAATTGGTGTAAGCGTGCAAAACAGTCATAAGTCACTTTTTTCAATGCCGTTGTAAGTTCGAAGGGTCAATAGGCAAAGGGCTTAACTTGAGGACATCCTGTATCTATTTGTTTGAAAACTCTTGAAGGATTATCCATAACCGGCATTGGGTGTTTATTATAGCCTGACCCTATTGATGGGTGACCATTGGTGCCTTGCCATTTCTAAAAACGTCCACCACATTCTTTTAACGAGGGAAGGCAGATATACGGGAGCCAGGATAATACTGCAGAATCCACTCTGGCTCGGTCACCAGGACCAGAGATTTGGTCTTCCGAGCTTTTGAACTCGCGCTCGAGCATCCTAAGGGAACTTCTCTCTCTCTCTCCAACTCGATGTCACTCACTCCCACTGAGTCACATGACACACACACACACACACACACAGCCACGCCTACTCAGGTTTTGTGGCTCTCGGTGTTTTCTTTTCTATGGGAAACAGGTATCCATGTCTCTCTCTCTTTGTGTCTCTCCCTCTTTCCCTCTCTCCCCCTCCCCATTCTTCTCTTCTCTCCCTCCCCCCTCCTCCTCTTCTTCTACTTCTTTTTTTCTCTCTCCCTCTCTCCTCATCCTCTCCCTCTCTCTTTCCCTCCCTCCCTCCCCTCCTCCTCCTCCTCCTCCTCTTCTTTTCTCTCTCTGCCTCTTTCCCTCCTTCCCTCCCCTCCTCCTCCTCCTCTTCTTTTCTCTCTTTCCCTCTCTCTCCCTCCCTCTCCCTTCACCTTCTTTTGTCTCTCTCCCTCTCCCTTCCTCCCTCTCCCTTCCTCCCTCTCTCTTCTGGAGGAGAGAAGTTCCTTGAAGATGGGCTCCAGCATCAGTCCAAAAGCTCGGAAGACTAAATTTCTGGTCCCTGGGTGACTGACCCAGACTGGACCTTCATGCAACATCATTTCAAGTGCTGGATGTTATGCTCCACATCATGCCTCACATCCCCGTGTAGCTTTAGCCTTCTGAAGAAAAATGGATGGCCTCCAGCGCCTCGTTCTTCTTCTCAAATTGCCTTCCTGATCACTCTGTCCGCCTTGCTCACTTGCCATTTGGGGCTTCCCCAGACCCGTTCTCTGAATTCCCAGAAAGCGCCAAAGGGATGACTCCTCCCTTGGGAAGCTAAATCAGATTCATCAGATAAGCGAAGTAGGGAGCATTCCTTTGATTCTCCCCTTACAGAATTACAAACCTAGAAGGAGGAAGGGTTTTCCCAGAAGCAAATCTTCATCCCTTCTCTGCCAGAGAATTACCTATTTGATTGGCACGTGATAAACGGGGGGTGGGGGGTGGGGAAGGGAAGGAGATGGCATTTGCACGGTGCTTTCTGCATGACAAACGGGTAAGAGACAAGCCCGACCTGCAGCAATTGTTGATCTGTGAGATGACAGGTAGAGACTGTCGTCTTCTCTGGTCCGCAAAGGAAAGTGAGGCGAGGAAGGAATAGCAGATAATTGGGCTGGTTAGCGGTCACAGTGGGTGCGCTGATTACCTCTGCGTGCCTCAGAAGAAAACTAACCTTATTTGCAATTTCAACAAAGGAGGAAGGTAGACTTGGTATCTTCATACCATTTTCTAATTGCTTACCCCTTATCTGTGTCTCAGCCTACTCTTTGCTGTTTAACTACTTTCCAGCAAGCAAACTTAAAAGTCCTTCCTTCCATCTTTCCTTCCTTCTGCCCCTTCTCCTTCCTTCTTTCCTTTGTTTCCTTCCTTCTTCTCCTTTTCCTTCTTTTCCTCCCCTTCCTCCTTCCCCTTCCTCTTCCCTCCCTCCTTCCTTCTCTCCCTTCTTTCCTCCCTTCTTTCCACTCTTCCTTCTTTCCTTTCTTCCTCCAACTTTTTCTTCTTTCCTTCCTTCTTCTCCCCCTTTCCCTCCCTCTCCCCTTCCCTCCCCTTCTTCTCTCTTCCCCTTCCCTCCCTCCTTCCTTCTCTCCCTTCTTTCCTCCCTTCCTTCTTTCCTTCCTTCCTTCCTCCAACTTTTTCTTCTTTCCTTCCTTCTTCTCCCCCTTTCCCTCCCTCTCCCCTTCCCTCCCCTTCTTCTCTCTTCCCATTCCTTCCTTCCTTCCTTCCTTCCTTCCTTCCTTCCTTCCTTCCTTCCTTCCTTCCTTCCTTCCTTCCTTCCTTCCTTCCTCCTTCTCATTCCTCCCTCCCCAACTTAGAGCTATATTGCTAGAGGTACCTATATCCCTTCACTCTTTTTCTCAAAGCCAGAGCCAGGATGCTTTGTGCTGTTCTGTTGCCTGCAATTCTTTTGTGCTGTAAGGTAAGCCGTGCTACTATGATGTGTGATAACGTTTACCAACAGAACATACATTGTTAGATATTTAAATAACTTGGCAATGTTATCTGCATTCCCCCCCCCCCTTCTCTCTCTTTCTAAAGAGGGTCTGGTAGACTCGAATTGCAATTCTGGCAAGAGGTTGCAAACCAAGTTCCAGTTCTAGGAGAAACCGTAGGATTGGGTTATAAAATAAAAATCCACGTTCAAGTGATGAAAGTGAGTGTTGACAAATCAGAAGTGCCAGAGTTCTCGTCTTCAGGGTCTCACTCTGGATACAGTTAAGCTTCCTTCTGAAGAAGCCATTGTTTCCTTGTGAGTGTTGCTTGAAATCACCTCTCTTGGACTCAGTCTTGCTGTGGGATGGATGGCCTTTTTCTACCCGGGGCCGGTCCTTGAACGGATAATAATATGGCTGGAAGGGATCCAAGACTAGATTATTACCATATGTTGAACACGGGGCTATCCCAGAGGTTGACTCTAGACTTTGCAGCTGGTGCAAAATGCCACAGATAGCTTGTGGAAGAAAATGGTTATACCCCTGGTGGCTAACTTTTTTGGGCTCCTGTGCCAAAAATTGTGCTCATGTGTCAGCACCCAGAAGGCAATGCGTGCGCCCCCCACACCCCCTGCACATGCGTGCACGATCCCCCCGCTTCCCCCTTATCGGCACTGCGCATGCATGTGCCTCCCAGCTGATTTTTCACCCCATTTGAGGCCTTTTTTGGCCTCAAAATGGGTCCATCTCATCACTTCCAGTATTTTCGGAAATACAGGAAGTGATGAAACGGGACTGTTTTTCGGCCTCCAAAGGCTGCAGAGGCTTCCCTCGTGCCTCTGGGAGGCCAAAAAAGTCCTCAAACTGGCTGAAAAATCAGCCTGGAGTCGCCCACATGCGCAGTGCAGGTAAGGGGGTGGCGGGTGTGTGTGCACACATGCCTTCTGGGTGCTGGCACGTGAGCGCAATTTTTGTCACATCTCTGGCATGCGTTCCATACATTCACCATCATGGCCTTGGCTTTCAGCTCACATACCAAGAATAGAATGGTGTCATTATTATATACAGGCAGAAATACACAGAACCAACTTCCTGGTGTGTACGGTACGAACAATGCAGCAAACAGGTTCTTCAAACTCGTGTTAACATTATCTACTTCTTCAAAGGCATCATTGAGTGAAATTGTTGTCTTTAAAGTTTTAAAAATAGCTAGGTATGTCCTATCCTCTCATCCCGCTTCTGATAAGGAACGCTTTCTTCATTTATTACATTTATTTTCTGCCATTCCTTTAGAAAATTAAAGGCGATGCATAAGGGACTGTCCATTCATCTTCCAAGCATCTCTGGGAAGTGAGGGACACAGAGTAACTGATTTGCAGTGATCTCATTCAGGTCAAACTAAGCCGTAGTTTAAATGAGGGGCACCCAACCCTCAAGCACACTACTGGGTGCTAGGCTTTTCGGGACTGGGCTATGGAAGTAGCAAATGTGCACATGCATGCATTCTCCACTCATGTGAGCAGCAGGCAAGCACATGTGTTTCATTTGTGTGAACGGCGGGCAAATAGACCTACACACACACACTCATCTGCTGTTTGTGCAGAACCATTCCATCTCCCCTACGCCCAGTGGTGGGATTCAAAATTTTTACTACTGGTTCTGGCTTGGTGGGTGTGGCTTGGTGGGCATGGCATGGGAAGGATACTGCAAAATCCCCAGTCCCTCCCCACCCCACTAACCTGCTTTCCAGCTCCGTTCTCCTGTACAGGGCAACCAAAGAAGACCCAGCCAATCAGCTGGGACTCGGGAGGCAGAGAATAGAAGGGGGCGGGGCCAGTCAGGTGGGATTTGCCAGTTCTCCAAACTACTCAAAATTTCTGCTACTGGTTCTCCAGAACTGGTCAGAACCAGCTGAATACCCACCTCTGCCTACGCCCCACTGGTCCACAAAGCCATAAAGGCTGGGGGACTCTGGTTTACAGAAAGTAACTCCAGTTGAATATAATGTTAGGTAAGAATTCAGTGAGCAAGTTTCCTAACTGAGGGAGGATATTGCCGGAGCTCACCTGGGTAAGGGAGGCTGAAACAAACCCAGAACCATCTTGGGATAAACTGCAGGAAGATTGTCCACCTTATGCAGGACCTACATTCTCTTGATATCTAAACCTTAGGAAGTGTGATGAAGATAGAATTATAGGGCTGGAAGGGACCTCAGGATTTCTTCTGTCTTCCGGATGCTCTAATTATTTTATCACTATAGAAACTACAGCGAAGCATAATCTACCATGATTTGGTGCACTAGCTAAGGTGGAGGACCACAAAACAGGAGACTGTGAGTTCTAGTCCTTCCTTGGGTATTGAAGCCAGCTGGGTGAGTTTGGGTCAGTCGCACCATGTGTTCTATCCTAGGCCTTCCCCAAAAAGCGCTAAGTCAATTCTGAGTCCTGGCAAAAACCTCTTTTATTCCATTAATGTGGATTTATTTCATTCAGTCAGCCAACAGCTTGGCAAACAGTCTTGCAAAGGTATGGTAATGAGCTTTATCGTAATTACGTTTATCAATCTTGAAACGCTGCCTAGTAAATAGTTCCACACTCAGTGCTGGCAGGGAAGGGCTGGGTTATACAGACAAATCTCCATGAGGCTGGAACGAACAAATGGCCAAACAAGCGAGTTGTTTCCTGCAAAAGCCCCCTCCCCTTTTGCTTCTCTTTTAATCCTGACGGGAGGGGGCATTCATCATCCACCTGTGGCCTCACTCCCATGTTGACTCTGAGTTCTTAATTGTGCCTTCCTTTTGGTACCTCTGCGCATGCACAGACTGGGAACCGGTTCCACGTAGCTTCCCTGTCTCACAGCTGTCCATGCCCGAAGGCAGCGGATGACTGCCAGCCTGCCCTGGCCCCATCCCTGCCTCTGATGCAGAGCCCTCACCCGAGCCTTCCTCAGCCTCCAGGACTGGCCCAGGTTCCTCCCCAACCTCCTCACTACTGTCCGACTCTGCTGCCAGCTTCTCCAGCTGTCAGCGGCCACAATACCATGTACCACAGCGGTTGTTGTGGGAAAAATAGGCAGTGGGAGCATTAAGTGTAGATGCTGCCTTGAACTAACTAAAAATAATGGTGGGATAGAAATTAAATTAGATCAGGGTTGCACTGTGGAATTCTTGGTGCTCTCTGGAGTCCTTGATTGCTTGATTGCAGATTTTTTGTTATGAGACCAAGTAATATCTCAAGAGAACTGTTGGAAAAATCAAAGGAAAATTCTGGTGTATCCAGCCACGAGAGAATAAGTGAAATATAAATCCAACAAATAAATACACAAATGTTATATGAACATGATGAGTGATTAAAATCGATAATCTCTAGGTCAGTGGTGGCTAACCTTTTTGGGCTCCTGTGCCAAAAATTGTGCGCGCTTGCACGCTCGTGCTCGCGTGCTAGCACCCAGAAGGCAATGCGCCCCCTCACGCCCCCTACGCATGCCCGCGCAATCCCCACCCACCCCGTGCCCCCTTACCTGCACTGCACCTCACACCTGATTTTTCGGCAGTTTTAAGCCTTTTTCAGCCTCCCAGAGGCTTGAGGAAGGCTTCTGCAGGCTACTGCGGGCTTCTGCAGGCCGAAAACTAGGCCCATTTCATCACTTCTGGTATTTTCAGAAAAACAGGAAGCGACAAAACAGGCCTAGTTTTCATCCTGAAAAGCCTGCAGAAACCTGCAGAAGTCTTCCTCAAGCTTCCGGGAGGCTGAAAAAGGCTTCAAACCATTGAAAATCAGCAGTGAGGCATGCCCATGCGCAGTGAGGTAAGTTTGCTTGCAGCTCGCATGCCAGCACAAATGGCTCTGCATGGCCCCTGTTGCACGCATGCCATAGGTTCGTCATTACGGGTCTAGGTAAATTTACCTATTATGTATTTATATGCCCTACTATTCTACCTATCTAGCTCAATTGATAGATATTTTTGATCATGTGCCCTGTCCATCTTGCCTAATTCTGTTAAACTCTTCTTTTAAATATTTTGCTCTTTCAGTTGGTTTTAATCGTTCAACTACATTGTAAGCAATGATCTGTCCTAACTTAAAATATGAACTAAATTGATCTCACCTTAAACTCTAGTGAACAAAATGCTGGTGGATGAAAACCTTTATTTTCATTTGATTTATACCGGGTTGAAGACCAAAGAGAGACCCCCTCCCTTAATATCTGCTTCTACTCCAACCTCTCTTTTTGTTCTTGGTTTTTCTAGCATTCAGCTGCAACTTAAAATCATTGCACTCAAGATCATTGAGTGCATTTGGAGATGCACTCTTGACATATCATTAAATTGGGACCACATGGAATAGGATTGATTAGTACTTCCATTAGTTTAATAAGAGGTCAGTTGAACCCATATAACCAACCCAAGACTATAACTCTTAAGGATGGTACTGTTTCCCCTATCTTCTATATATATATATAAAAGCGAAATGCCACTCACGCATCATCACAAAATCTCCAGAACTGTAAAGCCTACAAATTTGAAATTTGCCACGTATGTTCTTCTTGGCTTCTAGTGCTCACCAAGAAAGGATTTTTCGAAATGACCATCAGAGCATTAATATTTCCTATATTATTATTATTAACACGCTCTGATGCTAAAGAGTTCTACTCCCCTCCCCACCTGAAAAGAAATCTCTTCCAAATGCAAAACACAAGTAGAGGAGAGGAGTTTCAGTTTCACAGCACCAAGCAGCTTTAGTATAGAACAGTTGAGCTAAGCCACGCCCAGGCTCCTTGCGGTCTCCTTCTTGCTCACACAGCAAATACTCTTTCAGTTTCCAAACAGTCCTCAACTCTCATACACTGACAGGACGCTAGCCAGAGGAATACCAATGGATACTGGTAGGTAGAGGCAGAATTCCCCGCCCCTTATTTTCCTCCCCAAAAACAAAGCCCGATCACATAATTTCATAGCTAAGCACAGGTATAGAGCTAGTTGTATAATAATATACATACAAATTAGATAGTAAAAATGTTTTTTCTTGCATCCCATGCTTAGCAAACTTATTTTTCTTCATAATAATAAATACCCAAAATAGGGTATATCTTTAAACCATATTGTTCCTACTAAAATAATACCAATAGCTTTTTGGAGATTAGACCAAAATGGGAAAATAAAAACCACACTTCATATTTTTATAACTCTTTACCCTTTCTTAAAATGGGGGCATTTTTTAATCCCTCGATTTTTAACAATATCCTTTGTTTACAAAAACGAGTGCCATTTTTTGAACTCTCGACCACATTTCATTTCTGAGAGTAACTCCAAAGTTTTATATGCTGCTAATGTATCTGGACTGAAATGTAAAATCAAAACCAGTTGTGAGATGCTGTGAGCCAGCAGAGAAAGGAACAGGAGGAACTCCAGATATAAACAGTCAACAGATGACAGAGGAATTTGTTTGAAACGTACCTTACAAGTGGGAGGCTCAGTCCAGGTTGTAAATGTTGTTCCAGGAAGGACAGGAGTATGCATGTCAAAATGTCCCGGGATACCTTTGTCAAATCCCTTGGTAAAATCAAGATATATTGCATCCACAGCGTATCCACAATCTGCTAAGGCTATTAACCAAAAAGCCAAAGAAAAGAAAAAGAATTAGACAAAACTTAGTATTGCAAACCTGTGCTGACTTCTAGTGATTATTATATTGTTTTCAAGATTTCTCTAGTTTGACTACATTTCCTTGACTCCTATATTTCTCCCCTGTTGAAGTTAGGGACAACGTGGTTAGCTGGCACTTCATCTCTTCCCAAGGATTTCTCAAAATCCCAAGTGCTTTGGCCAGATCACCTGAAAGTTCTTTAACTGCCCTAAGATCAGAGGTGGTATTCAGCCGGTTCTGACCAGTTCTGGAGAACCGGTAGCAGAAATCTTGAGTAGTTGTGGGTGCTCCAACCGTGGAAGGTTTTTAAGAAGAGATTAGACAACCATTTGTCTAAAATGGTATAGAGCAGTGGTGGGATTCTACCAGTTTCCCTACCGGTTCAGTGATCGCGCACTTTGCGCATGCGCGATCCTAACGCATGCACGCATGCGCAGCTTTCCAAACACCAGCTGAGGCTTGCCACGCCAATCAGCTGAGAGGATAAAGAACAGAAAAGTAGCGGGGCAGGTGAGAGGGCTGATCCTGCACTTTTCTCTTCTTTCTCACCTCAGCTGATCCTCGGAGTTTTTTTGCTACCGGTTCGGGAGAACCGGGCCAAACCGGTAACATTTCACCACTGGTGTAGAGTTTCCTGCTTGAGCAGGGAGTTAGACTAGAAGACCTCAAAGTCCCTTCCAACTCTGTTATTCTATTCTCCCACCAGGTCTCTGTTGTGCCTGTCCAGTTACTTATATAACAAACTCAACTTGTTATTGAAATATTGCTTACTTCTCATATTTTTCTAATTAATACGTAGACAGTAAAAGTCCTGAGCTGATGTTTGAGCCAATGTTCTTCTTGGTTTCTCCCTAAGCTACCCTGAATTATATGTTAGATGTTATACTGCTTGCAGAAATAGAATATTCAAGTGAGTGATTTTGCTTCCTGATTGGCTTAAGGGCCCTGCTGGATCCAGGATCGAGAACTGAGGTTTGGCTCTGTCTGTGAGCATTCTGGAACTCTTATCTTCTATCAGCTAGAAGTAAAACACAGCCGGTATTTATAGAGAAGTTCCAATGTGCAAAATGCTACTCAGTCCTGACCAATGTTTGCTACCGGAACATTGGCGCTTGCACAGATAGTTTTCAACTTTGATTAGTGACCGTTCGAAGTTACAACAGCACTGAAAAATGTGACTTATGACTCTATTCTGAATGTTGCAGCAGCCGTATGGACCCGTGATCAGAATTCGGCAACTGGCCTGTACTTATGTCGGTTACGGTGTTCCCGGGTAAAACTCCCTTAAGCAAAACCTGTCTTGCTTAACAACAGAAACGTTGGGCTCAATTTGGCTGCAAGTCGAGGACTGCCTGTATTGTTCATTGAAAAAGAATGCATTTTGTTAAACCACAGAAATGAAGTGTACACATTCCTGGAGAATTGTTGCCATAGGGTTATACAGAGATGTCCATTTATTTCAGAAGACTTCCAGAATCTGTGCAGGAAATGTTACTGGGATAAATGCAGGATCAGTCAAAGTGGCTTTTGCTTGCTGGGAGAACATTTGAGAAGGCTAAGGACCCAATTCTCTGTCCTTGAAATTGACAGTCAATCAATCATATTCAGAGAAGGTAGCTCGCAGAGGTGGTATTCAGCCGGTTCTGATCAGTTCTGGAGAACCACTAGCAGAAATTTTGAGTAGTTCAGAGAACCGGCAAATCCCACCTCTGACTGGCCCCACCAACCCCATCTATTATCTGCCTCCCGTATCCCAGCTGATTGGCTGGGTCTCCTTTGGTTGCCCTGCACAGGAGAACGGAGCCGGAAAGCAGGTTAGTGGGGTGGGGAGGGAATGGGGATTTTGCAGTAACCTTCCCCCAGGAATGGAGATTTTACGGTATCCTTCCCCTGCCATGCCCACCAAGCCACACCCACCAAATCATGCCACGTTCCACCAAGCCACACCCACAGAACCGGTAGTTTTAAAAAAAATGACTTCCACCACAGCTTTTTTTTCTTTTTTCATCTTTATAAAGAGTTTTTTCTTTTTAACATGTACATAACGGTGAGGGGAACACGCTTGAATAACTTCAGGTTTCTCCCCAAACCCTACAGTTGCTAATCGTTGGAATAACTCTTGCTCTTACATTCACAAAGGATTGATTTTGCTAAGGTTTGGAAATGAATGAGATGAGAAGAATAAATTTTAGGCGGTTATTATTAAATGTGTATGCCTCCCCATCTCACTCTTGGAGCGACTCAGAGTTCCCTGAGGATCGGTTCATGGAGCATTCCAAATGTGTTGGGTGATAATTCTCAGTAGACGGAAGGACACTTAATCTAGTTTATCAGAAGAGGAATGTCAACTCATAAAATATTTCTATAGTCTATGGAGTCGCCAACAGAAAGGGAGCGGGGAAAAGGGGTTTGATAGAGCAATGCGACAGCTTGGAAATCGAAAGTGCATTCCATAAATAGTTTTTCAAAGATAGTAACTAGGTGACTGAAGTTTCTGCCGCACAATTATCTAACTAGAGAGCATGATTGATGACTCTTGGCTATGGATGTGTCCCATTGGAGAATATGAATTAGGATACACCCAGGGGGTTGGGGGAAAACCAGGGTCAAGGGTGACAATGAATGATGTGTCTCAGAGTCAGCTACACCCAGGCAGTGCTTGCATGTTTAATCCTAATAAATCCTTTTTTAAGTTTTGGAAGTTTGGCTCGAGACTCACGATTTAAATGGGGGCAACTGCTGGAATCCTGACAAGGAAGCTGTTCCAGTGTTTGAATTCAGTGTGGCTGAATTTAAGGTTGCGGCTTGGAGCTTCCATTGACATCACCTTTTCTAGAGAATAAGGCCCTTGTTGTGGAAGCAGTGCAGGAGGTTGTTCTTCCCAGTTCATTGGGTTAGAGGTCCCCAACCCTGGTTCCATGGACTGGCATCGGGCCATGGCATGCCAGACACCGGACTGTGCAAACAAACGAAGCCCCATCTGTGGGATGCAGGCAGCACGCGAAACAGTGGCCACTCTGATAAGAACCGGTCCCTGGTACCCCAAAAGTTGTGGGGAGACCCCTGCATTAGAGAGCCAAAGGTCTAAAGAATTTTAACTAGAGGTGATTGAAATGCCTGATGAAGAGGTAACTTCCTCCCCTTATGGTGGCTGTATGGATAGCATTGATGATTCCTATCGTTGATATAATTCTTTGGATGTCGAGCATCGCATTATCTCAGCCATGTTTACCAAAGGAAGCCTGTCATGGCAGGCTAGTGGTTCTATTTAGGTCCGTGTTGAAAGGGAAGTGACCACGTGGCTGACGTGGCCAAAGCGCGAAGCGGGCTCAAGCATGACACCCAGTTCGGCTTTAGTGTTACATGAACTAGCAAGCCAACCCTCAGGTTTTGCACGCTCATTCGTTTGGTAATCCCCGTTTGCTTCTCAGAAATGTTGCCTGGGGCATTTAGCAAGAATACCATTAAAGCGAGGCAGAATGGAATGTAAAATACCTTACCAATCAATTAAAATGTCATTAAAAGAGATAAGGGAAGGGAACCAACAGGACACAACAAGTTAGCGCCCAATTTAGCGCAGAGGTTTTACGCCAAGGGCATGCCCGATTAATCAGGTTTTTGCATGCCAGCATAAGAGACAGCTTACCTGGGCTCCCTTGGCAGGGGTTCCAAAATTTGGGAATGACAAGGCACTTTTCCCCTGGTCTTGTTAACATGGCTCTAGGGCGTACCTGTTTCAATTACAGGTAGTCCTCAACTTACAACGGTTCATTTAGTTCAAAGTTACGGCGACACTAAATTGACAATGTAATTGATTATACAAAAGATATTAGAAAAAATAGTGAATACTATAAAAACCAGAAATGATTATAATGTAAAGGGTTTGTAACGAGATTATTATATTACGATTTTAAAAAGTGAGGAATGAAAATGTAGTAAAACTGCCTAGGTAAAATTTGATTAAATGGAAATAAAAAGGAAACATGAAATGGTTGTATGAATATCTCTGGAATAAATATAAGATTTATTGTAGTTTGAGGGGAAATACCATGTGGATCCTGACTATGTTAGTTTTATTTTATTCTGGTTTTTGGTTTCTTTGTTAAACATTGGCTTTGAGAATTAAAGAAGATAATACATAAAATAAAATAGGTGGTAAGCTGGAAATGAAAATAATAGGGGATAAAGAGTGAAAATATGCTTGAGGATGAAATGTTGTTGCTATTAGATTAATGAATTTGAAAAATGAAGGGAATAATTCATTTAAAGATCAATGGAATAGATAACAATTTGATACGAAACTAGATAAGAAAGCTGGAAATGTAATTATGATTATGTATGTACGTTGTAACCTGGAATCATATTGCTCACTTGAAGAGATGTATAAAATATAAAAATTTTCTAAAACAAACAAAAAAGTTACGGTGCCACCAAGAAGTCACTTATGACCATCTTTCACACTGTTGCACCATCCCCCACAATAATGTGAGCAAAATTCAGTTGCTTGGCAATTGGTTCACACTTATGACCATTGCAGTGTCCCCAGGAGTCACAGGATTTCCTTTTGTGACTTTACTGACAAGCCAGGTCCATGGGGAAACCGGATTCTCTTAGCAACCGTGTGACTAATTTAACAACTGCAATGATTCACTTAACAACTATGGCAAGAAAGGTCGTAAAATGGAGCAAAACTCACTTTAACAAATTTCTCACAGCAACAGAAATTTGGGGTTGATAGTGGTTGTAAGTTGAGGACTGCCTGTATGGTATAGCAACATTCCTTGTTGTGGCTCCGATTCCTGAGCCCGTGCTGTTACAGGAAGAGGATTCGGAAGATGAGGAGGAGGAACTGGGAATGCCTTCCTCCCCAGGACCTTCCTCTCTGGCAATGCCTTCCTCCCTGATAATGCCTCAGGTTTCATCGGACAGCCGAGAGGAACAACCTGAGATTAATCAGGAGGAAGGCATATCGGAGCAGCCCCTGACAGGGAGTCAAGAGGAAGAATGTTGGCTTGATCCTAAGCAGCGTCGTAGAGAGAAATGTGAGCAGCAACATAGGAGGCGTGGGAGGGTCAGAGAGTGAACTGAGTCATTGAGCCACACCCCACAGGCGATAAAAGTGGGTGTGTTGTCAGCTGGAACTTTGTATGGGACAAAGTTTAATCTTACTTCAAGTTTTTCGTTGTGAATGATTCTTGTGGTCTGCCTTGTAATTCTCTGTGAGTAGCTTTTTACTTGTTATCACTTCAGACTTGGCAGGCAGAGCATGTTGGAATGCCAAGGACATTATCAGTTCCAAAGAATTAACTCTGTGAAGTCCGAGCCAGCCTGCCTGCCTGTGTTTGTGTGAGTTTGTACTCTTTCATCTTTTGGGAAAGAAGAAAGGTGAGACAGAACAATTCCTAATGATGAACAAAACCAAATCAAGAATCTGCTCACCAAATAAAAGCAAACTATAGTTTGTAGGATCAAAAAAACACAGCCAGTTGTTGAAACGTACCGTGTTTCCCTGAAAATAAGACCCTTTCTTGTAATTTTTTGCCACCAAAAAAGGCACCAGGTCTTATTTTCAGGGGATGTCTTCTATTGACTAACCTCACTTGCGCGCGTTGCCCCCGGCCTCCTTTTCACTGTCAGAGGCCTTCAGGAAGTTTTTCTTCTGTGGCCGGCAAGGCTTTCCTGATAATAGAGCTCTGGATCGATCCAGAGCTTCTTTGTTCTCAGCTACAGAGGCCTTCAGGAAAGCCTTGCCAGCTGCAGAAGAAATGAGCCAGCAAGGCAGGTGTCGGGATGTGTGAGGCCTGGCTGCAACTGTTCAAAGGTAAGTAGTAGGGCATCTCCACCACCCCCGCCATCCCCACCCTAGCTTAATTTTTACCCATGCACTCGAGTCGGCAGGATCTTATTTAGGGCTTATTTTGGGGCGGGGGTAGGGCTTATATTGGGTGCGTGTTGTAAAAATCAAGCTAGGACTTACTTCCAGGGTAGGTCGTATTTTTGGGGAAACCGGGATAATAAATAATAATAATAATAATAATAATAATAACAACAACAACAACAACAACAACAACAACAACAACAACAACATAATTACACCGGTCCCATCCTTTTGTCCATGACCAGGTAACAATCGCATGGCAGAATTGCAGTTATTGGTGTATTGATTTGGAATTTGGATTTGACTCTGTCAACATTTCTGCTTAGTCAAATTCTCCAGCTGGCTGAGGATAATTAAAATACGGAACAAGCCTGGAAAAATTATAGATGGGGGAGAGAGAAAAAATCTAGCACGGGGAAAGTACTTTCCACAGTTAGTAGAAGATTCCCCTCTCTGCGGTTGTTGAGAGAGAGAGAGAAATGTGTGGAATAAAAGCAAGAACAAATCGTTTGGAGTTGGCAGAATTTAAACAGAAAGGCGCATGCTGCAGTGTATTTGCCTAGTCTAAACATTACCTGCCTTTTCCATAGATTTTTCCAAAAATAACTAATTTTAAAGTGAAAATTTGAGTGCTTGTTCAGCTGCAGATCATTTATCAGGGCTCCTCCAAGAAAAGGAGGTAGGAGCTAACCTAAGCACAAATAGAGAACAGAGGCAACCCTCGACTTACAACCAAAATTGAGCCCCAAATTCCCATTGCTAAGTGAGACAGTTGTTAAATGAGTTTTGTTAAGTCACTTTACGACTTTTCTTGCCATAAATTCTTGATACGTAGTTGATTAGGTGCTTTGCGGCAACATATTGTCTAGGGCCGGGATGGCGAACCTATGGCATGAGTGCCACAAGTGGCACGCAGAACCATTTGTGCCGGCACGCGAGCCGCAGGCAAACTTACCTCACTACGCATGCGCGCGCCTCACAGCTGATTTTTTTTTTGGCTGGTCTGAGGCATTTTTGGTCTCCTGGAGGCTTGAAAAAAGCCTCTGCAGGCTTTGTGGGCTGAATAATGGGCCCATTTTGTCATTTCCTGTAATACTGGAAATGATGAAACGGGCCTATTATTCGGCCTGCAAAGCCTGCAGAGGCTTTTTTCAAGCCTCTAGGAGACTGAAAAACACCTCAGACCCTCAAACTGGCCAAAAATCAGCTGTGAGGCACAGTGCAGGTCAGGGGACATGTGAGAATTGCGCACACATGCATGGGAGGCATGGTGGAGGTGCCCGTTGCCTTTTGGGTGCTGGCACCCAAGCGCATAAACATAAGCACACCCACAATTTTTGGCACAGGAGCCCAAAAAGGTTAGCCACCACTGGTCTATGACAGGGGTCTCCAACCTTGGCAACTTCAAGCCTGGCGGATTTCAACTCCCAGAATTCCCCAGCCAGAATTCTGGGAGTTGAAATCCGCCAGGCTTAAAGTTGCCAAGGTTGGAGACCCCTGCTCTAGAGAGTCATCTTAAAAACTTACCTCCATTGGATTGAAAGACAATGAAGCACAGAAGAGGTGACAGAAGAGTTGGAAAGTCTGGGCAAGTACTGTTGTGAAGTCCCACACAACTACTCACAATCAAAGAAGCAAGAATGACACAGGTTTCCATAGGGTAACTTTAATGCTAGTCTTGTGGAAAAAGGAGAATCTTGGGAACTGCAGGAGAAATTCCTTACTTATAGTAAGTTCTTTAAGGGGGAATGCCACTGAATAATTGAAAATTCTTCCTCCCATTTTACTAATACCAGATTGAGTGGCTATTTATTAGCTACCAATGGGTTCATCTTCCCTGTTTCGATTGTGCCTCTTCTCTTTAAATTTACTTTTTCCAGCTTCCCCACGATCTCTCACAACTATTGTACAACAACTAAGAAGACAAGGATGAAGTTGGACAGTATTCAGATGAAAATGCTAGCTTGTAGGATCTCCTCTGACACAGCCCTTTTAAAACACTGGTGGAAAACTGGATAATTCCTTATCATGGGGCCATGTCCATTGCCATCAGCTTCGGTCAGCTAATGGCAAGGGATGATGGGCAATGTAGTCCAAAATACTCAGAAAGCCAACTTGACAAGTTTCTGCTCAGATCTATGGTTCCTTTAAGGCTGGGGCTGAATTTCAGGATCTGCCTCCAAATTATAAATTATGGTCCACGGCTATAACCTCCAGTTACACCCATATTGCATTGCTGATTCTGTTTTTGGCAGAGCCAGGCTTCCTTGACAAACCTAACTTTAATGAAAAGAAGAAGCAGAGTCTTGTGCTTGTAAAATGATATTCCCACAGCCGTTGTTTTCTCTGAAGTCTTAGAATCTCTTTTCACATCAAGCTGCAATTGTTCTCATGGCCACCATTTTCAGAATAACCGTTTCCCCAGACTGGACCGATCAGTAGGAAGTCCTCGGATGTACTCATTTTACAGCCTTCCTTGCCACAGTTGTTAAATCAATCACTGCGGTTGTTAAGTTACCAACACAGTTGTGATGTCAACTCATAAAATATTTCTATGATCATTTTAGAGTTGCCAACAGAAAGTGAGGGGGAAAGGGGTTTGAAAGAGCAGTGTGGCAGCTTGGAAATTGAAAGTGCATTCCATAAATGTTTTCAAAGATAGTAACTAGGTGACTGAAGTTTCTGCCGTGCAAAATTCTAACTGGAGAGCGTGATTGATGACCCTGGGCTATGGACGTGTCCCATTGGAGAATATGAATTATGATACATCTAGGGCAGGCGGAAAAACCAGGGTCAAGGGTAACAATGAATGATGTGTCTCCGAGTAGGCTACACTCAGGCAGTGCCGGACAGTTTAACTCCCAATAAATCCTTTTTAAGTTTTGGAAGTTTGGCTCAAGACTCATGATTTAAATGGGGGTAGCTGCTGGAATCCTGAAGTGAATGACATCCCTATTGACTTGGTTCATCAGAAGGGTGCAACAGGTGATCACATAACCCCGGGACACTGCAACCTTCATAAATATGAGTCAGTGGCCAACACATGACCATAGGGGTGCTGCAATGGTTGTGTGAAAAGCGGTCCTGTCCCTTTTTTTCAGTGACGTTGTAATTTGGAATGGTTGCTAAACGAAAGTTTGAAACTTGAAGTCTGCTTTATAAAATCTATAGTCTAGCTAGACCCTGTCTTCTTTTTTGTAATCTCCTGCAGTCTGTCAATGGAGGTTCTCAGTCCTCCAGGTCATGGTTGTCCTAACGGTGCTTTTTTCAAGAGGCAATTGGACTTTCTGGTTTTTCTTTGAAGATGTTTCATCCCAAAAGCTTCTTCAGCTCTGACTGGATGGTGAGGAATGGAAGGATTTATACTCCTTGCAGCCCGCTGGTCATTTGCATCCTTTTAGAGGGTCATTGAGGCCACTTGGAGGTTTATCTGTGTCATTCCGTTTACAGCACTCAGGTGTCTCTGATGACACAGATAAACCTCCAGGGGCCTTGAGTTTGACATCCCTGAACTAGCAATTCCTCATGAATCTGAAGCTAGGCTAAGTAAGCCATCTGTTACACCACGCTACCACACTTAACCACATGTAGACAACCACACATGGTTTGATTTCCAAACCGCCTACAGTAATGGCTTTGACAATGTTAAATATTTCTTGGTCTCCTTGGTCAAGTTGCCGTCCTTATTCTAAACCATTAACTCCTCTTTCTGAAACGAAAACGGCTTCTTTCTACTCTATCCCCAAGGATTTCTAAATCTTTTATCAAATAATTATCTCCCTCCTCCTCGCTTCTTTATAACTCTTTTAACAAGGGCCCATTGGGGGAATTTTTTTTGGCTCAAAGTTTGTTTCTATCGTTGGTTTGAACTTGCAGATCAGATCCAAGAAATACCATCTAGGTTTTTCTTCTTCTCTGTGTGTGCCAAGACAGGCAAATTTCAGGATCAAAGTCCTGCATTTTTTTTGTTTTCATAAATATGATAGCTACAGTCAGTACTGTAGTACATAAGACCGTATCAGACCACATCCCTTCACAGGGATTTAGTGGGAGTGCATGTGTGATACATACAGATAGATGCAGGGATAGGTTGCTGAGGGTTCGCTGAGGTTCAAGAGAGCCCCTTGCAAAGATTCTGTGCAGTTTGGAGACCCCCCCCAAAAAATCCCACTCCTGGCTGGCCCCGCCCAACCTGCTTTGCCCCTCCCAGGAGTCCCCAGGTGGCCCGTTTGGGATGCAGGTAAGTGCAGGGTACACATGGAGGCTCTCGGAAGTTCAGGAAGGCCGGAAATGGGTTCGTTTCCAGCTTCCAGAGAACCTCGGGAGCCCAGGAGAGGCCGTTTTTGCCCTCCCAGAGGCCAGGGAGGGCAAAAACGCCTTCCCCCCACCTGCCATGGTGCAGGAGGCCAACTAAACCATGGCCACATCTACCTGGCAACTGAGCAGAGAACACTTTGCTAAAAATTTTGAAGCCCACCCCTGGATAGATGTGTAGAAAGAAATCCTGTCCTACGCTTTTGCTGACAATATCTGAGTAAAAGAGACATACTTTTTCTACAGGACAATCTCTGGTACTTTTGCAGTGAATTTACATATATTGATAGGGATTAGCCAAAAAAACCCCTCCTACTCATAAGCATTAATATGGAATTAATTTAATATTTAACTTAATTAAATTAATTAAATCTCGATTTTGATTTTCATTCTGGTTTTAATTCCTTATAATACTGAATGGTTGGATTTGCTTCCAGTGTTCCATCTCTTAAAGATAACTAGTACCTTTGAGACTGCTGAAACTCTGGCCCAAATGTTTAGTGCATGTTTATGTTGTACATATTGCCAAGAGGATGTTGTAGATAGAAAAAGCAACCATTATAAATCAGCTGGTTTAAGGCATTTATCCCTTCTTGGATCCAGAAAGTCTAATAAAACATTTTCCTTACTATCTTCAGGTTATAGTGTGTTATGTAAATCAGGATCAGGATTTAATCACTCATCAATTACGGGCCAAATATGTCTAGCAAGTCTTCAAGGTGTGCCAAAGTTGCTTTTTCAAAAGGCAATTGGACTTCCTTGAGGTTTTTTTTCTCCTTTGAAAACATTTCACTTCTCATCCAAGAAGCTTTTCAAGAAAACATTTTCAAGAACAACAAAAACAAAAAGAATGAAGGAAGTTTTGTTATTTTTTTTGGAAAAGCATCTTTGGGATAACCATGACCTGGACGATTGAGAATCTCCATAGACACTTTTCAAGGTGGATCCCTGTTTAATATACCTGGAACCCATTGGTGGGCTGCTACAGGTTCACCCAGGTTCAGGCGAATGTTATGGCTGGTTTGGCGAACTGGCAAATCCCACCGTGGCTGGCCCCTCCCACCCTGCCCCTCCCACCCCTCCCCTCTTCTCTCAGGAGTCTCTACACATCCACGTTTTGGATGTGAAGTAAGTGCAGGGCCCTCGCGGAAGCTCGAGGACGGCAAAAAATGGCCCCCCTGGAGGCTCCAGAAGGCCAGAAACGGGCCTGTTTCCGGCCTCTAGAGGGCCTCTAGAATCTGGGGGAAGCCATTTTTGGACTCCCGGAGGCTTGAGGAAAGCCTCCAGAGCCTGGGGAGGGTGAAAACGCCCCCCCCCATGGTGCAAGAGACCAACTAGGCCACGCCCACCATGGCTACACCCACCCAGCGACCGGGCAGAGAACCAGTTGCTGAAATTTTTGAAGCCCACCCCTGCTGGTACCTAAAATTTGTTAAGATTTGCTAAAGTTTCAAAGGGAAGACACTAGTTCTACAGCGAAGTCCCAAATGGCAGTATTTAAAGAAATTTCCATTCCAGAAGAATATAGATGTTAAACATCAGTAAACGTCAACACACAGTGGAACCAAATGGGCTGCTGAACTCTCAGATACAGGCAGTTACGTAGATGACCCTACACAAAAGGTGCAAGGCTTTGATTTTCCTTGCCAGCATTGGTCAACTCTGAATAGGATCCGTACCCAACATGGTGTCTGCCAGGACTCATTGTTTAAGTGGGGTCTTGTCTCTACCCGCAGTTTGACTAAAGTTACATTCATACAGTCATAAGTGGTTGGAGATGGGTGAAAGGAAGGATAAGATTAATAGTAATAGTAATGCAGACTTAGTAAATAGTTTGACTGTGTTGAGGAAATTATTTGTTTAGCAGAGCGATGGCATTGGGGAAAAAACTCTTCTTGTAACCAAACTGTAAACTATATTGTTGTACCAGTTCAAAAAGCTTTAGTAATCATCCAAGTGATCATAATTGCTGTGATAGTTATCTAAAGTGATTATTGTGATATAATAGACCGATGAGAACAATTTATATTCTTGATTAAATGCCACTAAACCCTTCATGGCTTCAGACTCTTTAATGAAAGAAGACAAGGGTTCAAGAACACAGTGCCAACTTAAAGGAAACAGGAAGCATCCTTGACAGTTTAAATAGTTGGGTAGAGAAACAAATATATAAAACATATGTTAGCTGCCCAGAGTTATTGACTGAGCTGGGGAGCTATAAAAATTGAATGAAAGAATGCATGGATGAGTGGATGGATGGATGTTTTGTTAGTTTTTTTTTCTCTGCAATGATCAAGCCATTTTCTTATTCAGGGCAGAAAGATCTGCAAATTCCAGGGAATAATAGAAGTTGAATCCATTAGTTTAGAATTTTGTTCTCAACTAGTTACTGCTGTATCAGAATTATCCAGTCAGCCCTTCTGATCCAGTTTCCTGTTTCTAAGAGCAGCCAGTATAGAATGCTTGAAAGGAAGTCAGCGAGTAATTAAGGAATGATCCAGCAGTGGCCATCTGGTCAGTTTTATGTAAAGCTGTCAGATTTACAGCCAATTGGGCACAATTTTTAAAAAATGGTTCTTATCTCGGCCATTATGTTCCTCGTATTAAAGTTCTTTATCTTCCAAACAACTAGTTCTTGTGTTTTGAAATGGTCACTTTTGCATTCTAAGAGAATTTAGAGTAGTGTTTCTTGATCTCACCGCGTTTAAGATGTGTAAACTTCAACTCCCAGAATTCCCCAGCCAGCAATTGGGAATTCTGGGAGTTGAAATCCTCACATCTTTCTTAAACATGTTGAGGTTAAGAATAATCTAAATATGAATACGAGTATTCAATGCACAATACCTAATAGACCCTAATTCTAACCCTAATGACTGGCTGGGTAGGTGTGGCTGGGGCGGGTGTCATGTGACTGAGTGGGCATTGCCCACTCAATGTCATGACAAAGTGGGGCCACAACAAAGGCGGAATGCTGTTGCTGAACAAAGGCAAGTCTAGGGGTGCTTCACTCCTGCACTAGGGCTCCGGCCATCACCACCTCTGCTTCAGCCCACCTACACTGCCCCATCTTGCTACGCCATTACCTCGTTCCAGCCGGCAAGGGCTGAACTACTCCTTGCACCACTTCTTGTACCACCCTCTACAGTGGAGATTTCCAGCCCCATCCACGGCGAGTCTCCCTCCTCCTCCGTCGCTCTTACCTTCTCAGGCTAGGTGAGGAATGACGGCGAAGAGGCCAGCCAATGGTGGGATCAGCCGGTTCGGCGAACTGCGCAAAAAGTTAACCTGCTCAATTGAACCGGTGTGAACCGGCTGAATCCCACCACTGCTGCAGTTATCTTAGAAGGTAATGCAGAAATTCTGATGATCGTTGACTTGTCTGGCTTTCAGTTTTTTTAGTTTCATCTGGTATCAGAGAGTACATAACAAAGGATAAAATTCTTGTTGGGAAAACTCATTGCTATTGTACAAATGAGTGACAATATCTGTGCACCTGCATAGATTCTGATGTCCTAACCAAACAGCGCGATTAGCACAGTAAACATAAAAATTCTCTCTAAGCTAACTTTGAAGGACATTCTGTGATAGACCTTTTTCTTTATGCACTTAACATGCTCATGAAGCCCTGTTGCTTTTAAGGACCGTGAACGATCTATAATACAATATTACTAAACAGCTAATATTTATTTAGTGCTTTAGAACACTCTCTGTACTTTGTGTATGTACAGTATGGGCAGAGTGATTTGTTTTCACATATAGGAAAGTTTCACCCACTTTCTGCAACTACAAAAATGTATTTAGGGGATTTTTGCACTGAATTTAAACTGTACACTGTCAACTCAAAAATATTTCTCTGGTTGAAAGAGACTCATGATTTGAATGGGGTGGATGCTAGAGCCCTGACATACGCATTTCTTCCTGGAAAGTATATTCGTATTTTACATTTTCATAGAAAACACATTTTTGCATGCATTTTTTCTGTCAGGTACTTTGCATTCATAACTGAGCCAAGAACTGCCTCATCAAAAGTGAGAAAAGTGTGCAATGCACACCTTACTGGGCGTGCATGAATCCAAGTAGTGCAGTTAGTTTGGGAAGCCTTGAAACAGAATGAAATTCCTCATTTTCTCTAATGCTGAATTGATATTACTGACAAAAAAATAAAGGGAGACTAGAATAGATCTCTTTCAAGCTGTTTAGCTCTCATCAGCTAGCCATCTCTTTCTGGGATTTGAACTCTGGCTACTTGCAGATTCAACACAAAAATGGTTTGTTGTGAAAGCAGTTGTTGCAAAGGCTCCTGGATTGGGGCTGAAAGGCAAAAGCAGAAAGCAGTATTCTCCGTCCCATATTTGGGTAGTCCAGGTTGTCCTAAGAGACCGGCCTTAACAGATAAAATACTTAATCTCCCCACTAGTATGGCCAACAAAGCCAACAAAGTATGGCCATGGTTTAGAAGTTACTACATCTACCTAATATGCAAGTATTCCAGGTCCAAATCCCGGAAGGGTATGGCTAACTGATGAGAGCTAAATAGCTTGGAATAGATCTATAATAGACTCCCTTTATTTCTTTGTCAGTAAATATAAATTCAACATTAGTGAAGATGTGGAATTTCCTTCCGTTTCAAGACTTCCCAACCAGGTTGCCCTGATAGATCGGTCTCACCAGATAAAACACATCTTCTCTAATATACTTCCATACTAATCATATCCAAAGAGTCAGATTTATTCTGGGTTCTCATGCCAAGCAAGGAATGATTGACAGGAGAGTTAGGACAGGAACATTCAGGAAGAGCCTCCAATTTGTACAACTCCTTCCCAGGGGAAATTAAATGGTCACAGTATTTTGGAGCTTTGAGGTTAAGACATTACTGCTTCGACCCTGCGTGCGGTAGATCTGTTTCTCTAACGTTATTCCAGCTTCTTTTAAAAGCTTTCTGTTTAATGGCGCTCTGCTCTTGCAAAGTTTCTTTGCAAAAGTTGAAATGTTGAATATCGATGTTTCCATAAATAATGTACACATGGGGGAACTGAGGCTGAGAACCTGGACCACAGGCCTTTTGGCTCATGCTATCCCTTTCCCCCCAAGTACATTTGTTCTCCTGCTGAGTGAAGCCCCTGGATATATAATCAACCATCTTGCTGCAAGAAGAAAGGGTTTCTTTCCAGAATCTTGCTTTAAGTGTCCGAGCCTTGTTGCTATTCTCAGTCTCTTCACACAGCCAAAGCTCCTGCCAAGCAAACATCGAAAACTGGAGCTTGCTTGTGCAAACTCTGGAGAGATCAGGCATCCCACAGAGAAGTAGAAAAAAATAATAATAACTTTGACCAACTACGGGGGTGGCTGCTAGGTAACCAGCCACAGCAGGCCCTGGAATTTCTGACTGTGCTTCTATCCAAGAGACCTTTAATAGAAGAGGTTTGTTTCTCCTGCTCCTTCACCCTTGCAGACCTAAAATGAATTTGGAAAATTTCACCCTTGTATTACACAGAGGATCTTCTCTCTGATAATAGGGTGGCGGAAAGGTGGGTTGAAGTGCTGTGATCTTTGGCTGACCGTGGTTTTCATGCTTTGTCCTCTTTGGGTGCAGCAACACAAAAGCTCCATTTTTCATGGTGGCATGGACCTCAGTTGCTTTCCATGCGGGATTGAGTGAAGCCGGTTTTCCTTTGGAACAGACGTATCTGCTGAGCGTTGCAACTTGTCCATTCAGAGTCGGTGGGAGTCAGAGATTCTTTTGGCTGAATTGTCTTAAAAATGTGGATGTCCATAATGTTTTCCGTAGAAACTATTGGGCAGGAAGTCAATATACCTCTCTTGGTATCTGGCCAATGATATCATGTATCAATATTCCAGTATTTGAGGGGCTGCCACAGGAGTGGGAGTCAACTGGTGTTACTACCGGCTTGGTGACTATGTTTTGTGTGTGCATGCTGCACGCGTGTGTAAAAATACATCAGCTGTGCCACCCGGACAGCTGAAAAGCACTACGCACAGGTGTGCAGCATTTGAAAAACCTCTTTTTCTTCCTGCTTTTTCAACCTCAGCTGTGCTGTGCAAAGCAGCTGAGGTTGAAAAAGCAGGAAATAAAGGACAGGTAAGAGCTCGGGAAGGCAGATGGGCCAAACAGCAGCAAACACAGAACCAGTTCGGTATTAGATATTCCTCATACCTCTTCAGAGCTAATGGTTCTATAGAATTGTGCAGAACTGGTAGCATCCCACCCCTGGGCTGCCACAAAGAAGTGGGGGTCAAATTATTATCCAAAGCACCAGAGGGCAAGACAAGTAAAAATGTTGGAAACAGCGGTGGGATTCAAATAATTGAACAACTGATTCTCCGCCCTAATGATTTCTTCCAACAACCAGTTCACCAAACTACTCAGAAAGTTAACGCGGTTGTCCCGAAGTGGTGCGAACCGGCTGAATCCCTTCACTGGTTGGAAACTAATCAAAGAACCTGGAATTAAGGAGGAACTTCCTAACAATGAGGACAATTAACCAGTGGAACAGCTTGCCACCAGAAATTGTGGGTTCTCCATCCCTGGAGGTTTTTAAGAAGAGACTGGACAGTCACTTATCTAAAATGATATAGGGTCTCCTGGTTGAGCAGGGGGCTGGATTAGAAGACCTCCAGGGACCCTTCCAGCTCCATACTATTCTATTTAGGATATATTTAAGAGACTTCTGCAAAGGAACCATGCTTACATTTTCCAGCACTTACCTATTTACTCTATAAAATATCCCATGTCTAAGCTTGTTGCTGTTCAATTTCAAGTTGACATATTATGAGACTGAGCAAAATAATTTTATATCCAATTATGGATGTCTATCATATTTTTGCTGAATGCATTAATCAGTCCTAAGAACCAGTGTGGTATAATGGTTGATTAGGGTGGACAACCACGCACCATATTAGGTCCTCAGAAGCTCCACAGCATTTCCAGATCAAGCTACTAAAGTTTGGCAGCAAACTTGTAAATATTCGGCCGCACAATTCCTCTCCTTGTGGAAATAAGAGGCATAGTGAACTTAAGTTATCCATTTTGCTCTCTTAAAGTACCCGCAAGTGACAAAAAGTGGTCCCACAGATTCTAGTAATGTCATCTCCCTGGCTATGTTCTTTATGGCTTCTCTTCTACACACACCCCCGCCCAATTTCATACCAATGGTTTGGTATTGGGGATTTAGATTGAGAAAACTTCAAGATTCCATTTTTCTATAAGTCGTTATGTGATCTTGGAGCCATCTCTCACCTCAACATCTTAGGAAATGTTGAAGTCTGTGTAGAGAGACTTATTCATTGTATGGAATTGTTTTGAAGAAAGCAAAATAATCAATGCAATACCTTTCCCAATACTTCATATCTTTCCCATTATATCCCATTCTGTGGGACAAAGTCCCTTCCCTAGCTACGTTAATGGTTGTTTTGATATTTAGCTGCTATGTATTTTTATCTTGTTTTTATATTGTATGTATTTTGTCTATTTTTGTAAGCCAGGTGCAGTCAGGTATACGAGATGGGCAGCTCTATAAATTGATTAAATAAATTCAAACGGTAAATAAACATATTTGTGCACCTGTTTTTCAACGGTGTAACATCCCTTGCCATCTCCTTTTATTGGTGACAGAGTGACCGTAATTATACACCATACTTACTATAATGAGTGTGGATATATATCATTGCCTACTAATTCTAAGAGTAGTCCCACAGGTGCTTTTTCAGGAGGCAGTGGGACTTTTTTTCCTTTTGAAGGCATTTTGCTTCTCATCCAAGAAGCTTCTTCAGCTCTTCTTCAATTCTAAGAGTAGATTTCTCTTTTTCACCATAAAAAATTAATTTTTCCCCTGGTAATAACGAGCACTTCAAATTCCTTCCTTGTTTATATGTTGATGGCCTTTATTGTGTCAACAATCTCAAGCTGTGGAGCATCTTCAAGAAGATGGAAACCTCAGAACATGGTCTTCCTTAGAAAAGAAGCCAGTTGAGAAGGAACGGGGAAAACAAACTGGTTGTAAATTGACAAAGGAGAGAGACAAGGTTGAATACTCTCGCCTTATTTATTCAGACTGTATGCTGAATATATATTGATGGAGGCTGCATTGGAAGAAGATAGCTGTGATTTCAAAACCGGAGGAAGAAACATCAATAACATGCGTTGTGTTGGTGACATTATTCCGATAACAGAAAATGTAAATGATCTGGAAGCTCTGTTAATGAAAATAAAGGAACACAGTGAAAAATGGAATTAGAATTGAATTGACAATACCGTGGAGTAATGGATGGCTTTTGCCTTTTAGGGTTGACAACAATATCAACAATAAAGGAACCAGCAATCAATAAAGATCCCACAGACTGGGTCTTGCAAGTCCGATAAAGGAGAATATTTGTAGCTCAGAATTGAAATAAGGAGTCTTTAGTGCTCTCTGAGTTTGGCTGTTTTCTTGCAGATGTTCCATTTACCTAAACTAGGTAACATCATCAGTGCTCAGTGACCAGGGAGAAAACAACACCTGCAAGAAGAAAACAATCAAGATGAGGAAGCACCAAGATCTTGGTAATTTAGCAATGAAGGACTTGGAAGAGAGATTCCTATGCTGTGACACACTTAAATTTCTTCTGTGGTCAAGATAGATCAACTCCCTTAACTTTCTTTCTTTACTGAAACAGCTTGTAATCACTTCCTTTGACATCCAACTGGATGGAATAACAATAAACAAATATAGTTGATTTCCAAAACAGCTGTGTGCAAGGTTCAACTTTAGATGTTGCCCTTTCAACTACAAATTGGTGTGTATTCGCTGGCAGAGAACAGAATCATGCAGGCAATGTTCACCTTGTGTGACACTCTTTGGAAACGAGAATTGGACTTTGGAAAAAATAGAAGGCTAGAAAGAGTCATGAAACTTTGAAACTTCGGATGTGGAGGAGACAACTAAAAAAATACCATGGAGAACTGTGAAAACAAGCAAATCACAGAATAAAATTCAGAGTTTCATTCAGGAGAGTAATGACCATTCAAATCCACATAGCTTTGACATATGATGTGAAGTCCCAGCTCCAGGGGTGCGATTCAACCAGTGTAACAGTTGGTTCGGTGACGGAGCAAACCAAACCGGTTCTCTTCCAGTTGATCCCCAGAGCTACCAATTCTCCTGAACTAGGCCAAACCGGTAGAATCCCACCCCTGCCCAGCTCTCTTGAAAAGCCTGTTGTGCCAGGAAAGATGGAAGGAGAAGAAGAACATGTCCAGCAGCAAGATAAAGGTAAAAGTTTCCCCTCTCCAGTCAAGTCTGATTCTAGGGGTGATGCTCCAGCATTATCTGAAGACTCCTCCATGGTGATGTAGCGTGACTGTATGGCTGTATGACAAGGCGCATGGAATGCTGTTACCTCCCTCCCATAGTGGTACCTATTTCTCCACTTGCATTTGCATGCTTGGTTGGCAGGAGCTGGAGCAAGCAACAGGTCACCCTGTTGCGCGGCAATCCACTCTTGCCCCCAGGCTGACAAGCTAAGCATCTTTAATTGTTGATCCATCCCATCCCTTGTAGTATCCAGAGACCAATTATAGCAGTAACGGGCATACTGTTGGAAGATCTGAAGGACTCAGAAGATTGAGGACTGATCATCCTGGAGAAGACCTATCTATGTGTTTGCTTGATGACACATAATCGGTCAATATATGGTTTCTTGCTTCATGCCTTTCCTTTTTTAAAAAAAACCTTCAGTATGAAGCTTTTGAGGGGTGTATTTGCTCAGATTGTACAAATTTGTTAGGAAGTTTGTTTCTGTGCTGGAAATTTACCATCCTGTTCTTAATTCAGGTAATTTTATATCTTTAACTGAGGTCACATGCATTTTTGTCAAGAGACTGCATTATCAATTGTCTGTATCCAAATACAGGCAGAGTTCTCAACTTATTACTAGTCAATTAGCAGTCATTCAAAGTTGGACTTCCTCACTTTACCCACATCAGAAGGATGGAAGACTGAGTCACTCTTGAGCCTGGTGAGATTTGAACTGTTGAGCTGCTGGCAGCCGGCATTCAGCAGATGTAGCCTGCAATGCTACACTCTAACCACTGCACCACTGCAGCTCCTATTATGGTTATAAGTCATCCTTCCTGTAATTATATCTTGTAGCTTCCTTTATTTGTATCAATTACTTTTTCAAATGCAGCTTCATCATACAAATGTTTCAGTGAGTTGTGTGTGTAGCTTTAGCCAATTCTTATGTTGGAAGGACTCATAAAGAGAGGAATGTAATTTCTTTTAGGAAAATAGGATTCACCGCCCAGAATCATTTTGTGGGATGGGCAGCTACCCAATAAATAAACAATAAATAAATAAATCTTTCCATGAATAACTTAATTGCAAGAATGCAATACAGAAATCAAGACTAGTGGTCTTCCGGTTTGAGTTCCTTCAGCGACAGACAGAAATCCGCGATCGTGTGCGGTTTTGGTCTGGGCTCACTGCTGGAGTGCCCCAAGCTGGCTAGTTTCGGGGCTAAGCCACCCCGTAGAGGTGGTAAAGAGGGGGGAGACTGCCAGCAGGGTTGAGGAGAGCCGCATCTCTCCTCCTCAGCTGGCCATTACTCCCTTTCCCAAAGGCGGTTGCAGCGGTGGTCAGAAATGGCCACCTCAAAAAAGAACTCGACTGGAAAAGAATGTGCAGGAGGAAGATAAGAAGTGAAAATTTTGGCTGACTGGGTTAAATTGCAAAAGCAACAACTAAGGTACCCTGGAATTTAAACTTACAAAAAAATAATATTGCTCCCAAAGAAGAGTCGGAAGCAGCGAAGGAAAGTGAAAAGGGAAAGGTTTGTTGTTGTTTTTTTCTTCTCTCCCTTTCCCTATACTGACAACTAAGAGACTTAAATAAGAAATTGGAAAAATCCACTTTGACATCAACAGGCAATTAAGCTGAAAATAAAACAAAATGTCAAAGGGATAATAAAGATTTCTGGACACTAAATTTTTTTTTTCATAAGCAGGAAGGGAGAGAAAAAGAATATGGGCAGGATCTGGAAGAGGGAGGAGACTGCCTGGAATTAAAAAGAATCTACAGTAAAACTTCAACAAGACTTCTAAAAGATACATTTTAACTGAAACTTTGTAACTAAACAGTAGAACCCCAGGAAGAGAAAGTGAAAAAAATGAGCAAAAAGAAACAGCTTGCATGTATTTGGATTACTTGGTTATCTTTGGATTTCTTGGTTATTGCATTTGAATGACTAAAATTAATCGAATGGTTGTTTAAAAATTTATACAATGGCACTACTTCTGGATAAATTGAAAATGGAACTTAAAAGGTATAAAGAAGATGTACAAGAAGGGAGGGGTTCTTTTGGCTTCATTTTTCAATTTTTAGAAATGGAGATTTGGAACTATGAGAAACAACAAGAAACGTCTGCAAAACAAGAAGACTGGGACAAAGAAGAAGCCATCTTTAATGAACAAGTAATTCTATGTGGGAAGAAAAAGGAAAGGGGGGAAAGAGAATGGAGAATTTAAGACTTAAAAAAACAACCAAAGAAAAGAAAAATAATTTGAAAAATAAGTATAATACTGGAAAGCAACAGAAAAGGGGAATACAGAAGAGAGAAATAGAGGTAGAGAGACAAGGGGGTAAAAAGGGGAGAGAGAAGAAGAGAGGGAAGAAGGAAAGGAAAATAAGTTACAAAGGACCAGACAAGATATAGAGAAACAGGACCTATTTAGAGATAATGGGTGAAAATTTAACTGAAAAAGGGATTCTGTAAAGGTACATAAGATTGTATTGTTATATTAGTAATATAAATAACTTTAGAAAATTGGAAACAATGTATGATTAAAATGAGGGATAAAATAGTGTAATTTAGTGAAATGTTTGTTAATAAGTGAAATAAAATAAATGAGAAAATTGAATTAGGAAGGGACGGGAACATTTTAATTAGTTAATGTTTTATAAAATATAAGTGAAGAGGGGGGGGAAATTAATTATGGAAAGCTTATAATTGTTCCCATAGAAGTATGATATTTAATTGAAAAGTAATGTTAAAGAAGTTAAGATTTTAATGAATATTAGTATTAATGATAGAATTGAATTGGAATGGAATGTGTTGTTTTAATTACATATATTTATAATTTTTTCTTTTTTTAAGAATATAGTGTGTATTTTAAGTATGTACCAGGCAGAATCCGAATGGAAGTTATGTATTATATTGAACGTTATAACTTTAGGGTATATATTGAAGCCTAAATAAGAGTTAAATGGATAAACTTAAAAGATATAAAGGCGTCATACTCCAATCAGTAACTACAGGAGAAACTTCGTTTAATGAGAAAAGATAATAGATAATTGAAACAGGACAGACAAAAAATATAAATATAATGATTTGAATTGAGATGAGATAATTAAAATAAAATTGGGAAAATTAAAAGAGGGGAGAAGCTATGCAGAAAATGTAAAACAGTATTAAGATATGGAATAGAACATAAACATGAGCATGAAATTGAATTTGTGTCTCTACAAAGAAATGTAACCCGGGATTACGCTACTTTCAAAAAAGATGTTTTATTTGTATTTTTTTGTGAAAACTCAAATAAAATTAAAAAAAAAAAAGAAATCAAGACTAGCGACGGAAATGATTTGGGGTGACCAAAGTGAAAACTTGCATCGTGTTCTTGTTGAAATGCTAAGTTCCTTCTGTCTTATTTTCAAAAGGTTGTTTTACAATCATGATTCCCACAGCTATATTTAATCACACGCCTGCCAGCATACGTATAAGCAGCAATGATGCTTTATCCTTGTGCCAGTAGAACCATTAATTAAAGGCAATATGCTGATAGTATAATTAGCATCCTGCTAATTGGTCTGGAGGTCTTTATAGATTGAATTCTCAGGTATCACTTAAGACCTCATGTCCCAATCCTGTTACTCCACCGGTTTAACCTCTTACTATGACCTATTAAAATACCCAGTTTAATAAATATCTGGAAGCAAACAGGATTATGCCTGAAATTCCATCTGGGCCTTTGTTTTGAGTTTCTTCAGGCAAAAGCAAAGCAAATTTTGGCACCGTTCCTTCTTTGTAATATAACCCTAATGTGATTTTTATTTTTTTTAAATGTGAGTCACCGTCCTTAGTGGCGGAAGACACCAGGGAAGTCCCTATCCACACTTGAGGATTTTGCAAGCCACTTAGAGCCCACAAGAACAACAAATCATGACGTTTTAAAGCTTGATCCACCCCGTCGTGTATTTCTCAATTTTGGCATCTTTAAAATTTTGGCATCTTCACCTCCCAGAATTACCCAACCAGCAAAGAGCTAAAGTCCACACATCTTAGAAGCGTCAAGGTTGAAAAAACTAATCTGGTCCAAAAGTGCCCTCTGCACTTGGCGCAAGAACTTTAAATTTCCTCAGTGGCCAACCAACCTCAACTCATTTGTCTGACAGGCCAACGGATTTCCTGATCTCCATCCCACTCACTGTCTGCTATCTAAAAGTGGGACGGAGTCAGCATCTCCCACTGTAAAAGCAAAATTGTGAGACAGCTGGGGCACTTTCCTTCTCAAACGAAGTCAACAGCAGGGCCCAAACATCTGGTTCTGCAGAGCAGCTCCTTCCAACACGCCCCTGCCAAGAACACGTCTAAGGGGCCGAGATGCTTTTCCCATTATTTGTCTCCTTGCTTGAATTGGCAACATCGGGGATGTAAGCCTTTTCTTCCACCATACTTATGGAACAATCAGTGTATTATTGTTTTAAGTATCCAGCCACCTTTTCCATTCAGGGGGCCTCCACGTCATTTGGGTTCTCTTGGATCAAACATTAACCTTACCCTGAAGTAACCCCACCCACCCCGTTTCTTGGCCTTGACAAGCCTCTGCTCTTTATTTCTATTAATTCTTCACAGCTAAGAAGCACAGATAGCTTCTATATTGGCACCCGGGCTGCCAATGAGCCATGTGGAAGGAGCATTCCTAACATATTTAGCTCCTTCAAGAAGCAAGTCAGATCTGCTGACTTCTGGTTATTACTTTTTGCCAGTTCAAAAGCGAGCAGGAATGTCATTTTTATTAAACAGATCTGCTATCTTGGGACTTGACTAGAGGTGGTATTCTGCAGGTTCTGACCAGTTCTGGAGAACCGGTAGTGGAAATTTTGAGTAGTTTGGAATCCCACTTCTGACTGGCCCCACCCCATCTATTCTCCGCCTCTCAAGTCCCAGCTGATTGGCTGGATCTTCTTTTTTTACCGTGTACAGGAGAACGGAGCTGGAAAGCAGGTTAGTGGGGTGGGGAAGGAATGGGATATTATAGTATCCTTCCCCCAGAATGAAGATTTTGCAGTATCCTTCCCCTGCCATGCCTATCAAGCCACGCTGTTAGGAATACAAGTCACCTAACAGGTATTTGGGTTAGAAATATATAAACCAGGATAGACATTTTAAAACTGTATCTTTAAGAAAATGCAAAACTGTAGTTGGGTGTGGTTTCTCAAACAGCCATAAGATGGAGCCCAAAACCTGGGTTGTTTTAGTCTTAGTCTCAGAAGAGTGTGTCTGAGTGAGTATCTCCGTTTCCTTCTGTTGGAAAATATTGCTGTTCCTCCATTTTTCCTAATTGACTGATATTTCTGGATTTGATGTAAGTCTGATACTGAACTGTTTTTTGACACTGGACTTTGATATATTTGGATTATCCCTGGATTGAAAATTGACTGATTTAACTTGTGAATGATTTTGGATTGCTTATTTTGGACTTTGCTTAAACCTTTCTGGAAGTAAAAACCTACATTTACTGTACAGTGTATCTGTGTGCTCTGTGTGTATTATTCCCACACTACTCTCTATACGTCTCCCTGTATGCGCTCATTCTCCTAACGGGGAATTACCTCAACACACACACACCAAGCCACGCCCACAGAACTGGTAGTAAAAAATTTTTGAATCCCATCACTGGACTCGACTTCATAGACCCGTGACCCTATAAATAAGTTTTAGGCAATCCTGGTCTTTGAACTTCCTTTTTTCACTTTCTGAATTGGTAGTTTTCAGAATGCTGTCTTAATTACTCCATTTGCTCATCCAAATCCGAGTGTTGAGAAGAGTCACTGGTGGGTTTTTGGGTGAGTTTTTTTTTTTTTTTTTTTGCTTAGGTGTATCTCTCTGTCATCTGAGCTGATTGCAAGTGGCTTATTTTTTCCAAAAACTATTGCATATTATTCTTTTTCAAAAACGATCACCTTGCTAGTTGGTATTTGTATGTGATAACTTAGCTGATGGCTAATTTAAGCTCTACCTGTATAAACTCTGCCCAAGATTCTTGTGCTGCATTTCCTTTCTTTGCATGGGTGAATGGAACCATTTAACAATAATTTGTTATTTTAGGATGAGCTTTACTTGTTCCTTATAGCTCTTTAAATGCATACATCTGCCTTCAGGGGACTCAATGGCTAAGTGGCTCAGTGGCTAAGAAGCTGAGCTTGTCGATCAGGAAGATCGGCAGTTTGGCAGTTCGAATCCCTAGAGCCACGTAATGGAGTGAGGTCCCGTTACTTGTCCCAGCTTCTGACAATTCAGCAGTTCGAAAGCATGTAAAAATGCAAGTAGAAAAATAGGGACCAGTTTGGTGGGAAGGGAACAGCGTTCTGTGCGCCTTCGGCATTTAATCATGCCAGCCACATGACCATGGAGACGTCTTCGGACAGTGCTTTGTAACAGAGATGAGCACTACCCCCTAGAGTCAGAAATGACTAGCATGTATGTGCAAGGGGAAACTTTCAGCTTCTTCCCACGGTTCATGCCAACTTTTTATTTAAACAATACACTACTTACATTATTCATCTTGACATTTATTTAGTGCCTTTTTAAAAAGCAACATTTTTTAGTTTAACACACTGTGATGGGAAAGTGGCTCTAAGAGGGCCTATCAGGGCTGGTTAGTTAGCATTCTGTACCTCCCTATGGTGGAGTGGAAAAGAAAGTGCTTTCCTGACTGGCTGCCCGTTAAAATAATCTCAGCTTTGCATAATTGACTTTTCCTGGAAATGATAAGTACTGTTTGCTCCTGACCTCAGTTCAGTTGGGAAGTTTATGTTCCTTTCCAAAAGCAGCTGACTTTACATAGTGCTCCTCGCTCAAATTATGGCTGTGTTTTCCCTTTGGGAACATAGGCATAAGATAGGAGTTTGTGGCTGTGCTTAGTTCCAATTGCTGGGAGAAATTTCCATCCGGTTCAGTTCCAAGTGGGGAGAAAGACACTGGAAACATGGAGGCTGATTGGAAAGATGGTTTAATGATGATGGAGGACCACCAAGCACATGGTTCTGGTGCAACTGACCGCATGGATTTGAGAGTGGGTGGCTTTTATATCCTCTCTGGGCTCTGTATTTGAGCTTCCTGCTCCTGTGTGAGAACATGTACTCTATTGGCTGTTGTCAGATTTCCATGGTGCCATGTAGGGGTTATACAGGGGTCATAGCTGGCTCTAGAGGCAAAGTACAAATCCTAGGGGTTTGTCTGAGCTAAGTTTGTTTGCAGTTTGGAGGGTGATGCAACGTCCTTAAGAGATTGTGCAATGTAGTGAGCTCTGTGTCTTCTGCTAAATGGTTAATTAAGGGTTAATCCTATTGTGTCCTGGAGGGTTCATGTCTTAATCCCATCACCCTGAAGCTGAATGTCTTCTGTTTTGTAGATAGGCTGGCCCAATCTTTCTTAATGGGCACAAAATATCTGCTGGGGGCTATTAAGAAAGGCTTGGGGGCTGCTTTCTGCCTTTAAAAACATGTTTCTCCTTTAGGGAAATACAATATTCTGCCTTTTAAAAAAAATATTTCCCAAAGCATTTCATTCTTCTAGGAGAGGGGTGGGGCTAACTTTCTACACCGGAGGTCTCCAAACTTGGCAACTGTAAGACTTGTGGACTTAAAGCTATGCTGGCTGGAGAATTCTGGGAGTTGAAGTCCACAAGTCTTCAAGTTGCCAAGTTTGAAGAGCCCTGTTCTACACTATCACAGACCATAGTTTTGAACCTGTTGAAGGACAACATTGCAGCGACAGAACCTTTGGGTTGCATACAGAAAGTCTCAGCTCAGTCTGTGGCAAATCTCTTATAAATATCTTGGATTGGATGATAGCAAAGGCTGCTGCCAAGAGTTTAACATCTCCCGGGCAAGAATCTTTGCTAGGCTACTATCCCGGGAAGTAAGGTCCACTTCCATGGAATCGTATGCAATTGAGTGCCTTCTTTTCTTTCTTTGTGGAATTGCTTTTTCTTGTACTGCTTCTCTGATTGTGCAGTGGAGAATATTGTTGCCATTTATCATTCTTGCAAGTGGATGGATTCTTTCCACTAGCAGGGGACTTCTGTGAGGATTCCGGATGGCTTTTCTTTGTAAAAATTACGGGAGGCATAAATTTCTTAATCTAATTATAGTATTACCTGGTGAACGAATTGCCACTTCAACTGGTGGCAAAGGCCGCTGGGCAGAGGTGGTATTCAGACCAGTTTTGGAGACCCAATAGTAGAAATGTTGAGTAATTCGGAGAACCGGCAAATGCCGCCTCTGACTGGCCCCGCCCCCATCTATTCTCTGCCTCCCATTGAAACCCAGCTGATTGGCTAGGTCTTCCTTGGTTGCCTTGCACAGGAGAATGGAGCTGGAAAGCAGGTTAGTGGGGTGGGAAGGGAATGGGATTTTACAGTAACCTTCCCCCAGGAGTGGTACAGGAATGAAGATTTTGCAGTATCCTTTCCCTGCCACACCCGCAGTGCCATGCCCACCAAAACACACCCACAGAACCGCTAATAAAATTTTTTGAATCCCACCACTGCCCCTGGGTTTGCCCATTATACACCGCACACATGCCCATGGTTGGATTGTTGGCCATGTCAAGAATAATATATGCAATATGCAGAATATGCGCAGAATAAAATATGCAAGCATAGAGCTAATTTTCACAAGAGGCGAGTTCACAGGAGGATTCTGCCAGATTTCATGAGGCTAATAAAAGACAGATGGTCAGGGTACAAATAATAATACATAACGGCGTGTAACATGTCTGTTGTTAAGTGAGTGGCACCCCATTTTGTGACTGTTTTTTTTTTTTTTGCACAGTTGAACAAATCAAGACAATTGTTGAGGGAATCACATGGTGGTTCAGCAAATCTGGCTTCTCCTGTTGACTTTGCTCGCCAAAACCAGGTGGGAAATTTACAAAGGGTGAACCTGCGACCCTGGGATGCTGCAACCATCGTCAATACTTGTCAGTTGCCAAACCCCCAAAACTGAAACCCATGACCCTGGGGGTGCTACAACTGTTAAAAAGGACCAGTTGTATGTGATTTTTTTCCCAATGCCGTCGTAACTTTGAACAGTCACCAAACAAATGATTCTGAGTAGAGGGTCACCTGTATCATGCACTGTGTGTCATGTCCCTGTCAGTCTGAATCCGAGGAGGAAGATGAACAGCTGGACAGGGAATGAGAGTGTGGCTCCATTGGCTGTGGAGGAAACTGGGGAAGGGCAAAGTCCAGCTGGGCAGAGCAGGGACGAGGTAGAACAAGGGAGAAGGGGTTCAGAGGAAGACCCAGGCTCACCACCTCTTCATCCTAGGGTACGCAAGGAGGAATGGAGAAGAGAGCAACGTGGGTTTCATGGCTTATCGGGGAGGAAAGGGCCCTGATTCCCTTTATTAGCTGCAGCTGGGAACACAGTTTATAAAAAGGCAAGCTGTGTGCGGCAGGCTGTTGGGAGCAAATGTGACTTTACCTTGTATTGTCGTAGCTTATCTGTATTCCTGGTGTCTTCCCAAATGTGTGAGTTTTGCCATGCTTTCAAGTCTGAAATTCTTGCTCCTGCCCTGCCAAACTAATTACTTCAGTTTGGCTTGTTTGGACTTTAAGTTACAGTTTGTGTTGACCCTGTTTTGGATTGAATTTTCTGCAGTCAACGGCTGTTCCTGGGAGAGTTTCTCTCCAGACAGAAGGTAACCTGGACATTGGGGGCAAAGTTGGAGATAACAAAGGGACTCTTATTGATTATCTAACTGTGTTGCCTTTGTGCCACGCCCCGGGTCATCACACTGTGATGGAATATGCAGCTGAAGGAGAAGAGGAGGAATGTCAGGAAGGTGGCAGAACATTCCAGAGAGAGGGGGCCCTGACTAAAGATTTTCAAGCCCTGAATTAGGCGGTGGGTGCAGGAAATAATTCAGGGCAGCCACACTAGGATCTACCAGGTTATATGATTAGAAGGTTATAGCTTTAGTCTGGCAAGATTCTGTCCATTATGTCTAAGGAAATAAAGAACTGGACTCGAAAGGATCTTACTCAGTGGTGGTATGCTACCAGGTTCAGCCCAGTTCATCCAAAACGGTGGTAAAAAAAAGCCTCCGATGATCAGCTGAGAGGAGGAAGAAGAGACAAGCGCAGGATTAGTCCTTCCACCTACCCTTGCACTTTTCACGTCTTTATCCTTTCAGCTGATTGGAGCTGCAGGTCTCAGCTGGTGTGTGGAAAGCTGCATGTGCGTGTTAGGTGAGCATGATTGCAATCACCAAACCAGTAGTGGAACAGGTAGGACCCCACTGCTGATCTTACTATGTCATCTCTGGAGCGTGGGCCAAGTGATTATCCCTTCTTTACCCAAGTGGGAAAGTTGGAAGGAAGATATTTGGATAAATAAAAGTACCATTCAGGAGAAAAACAAGGCTTTACACCTGGGCAAGGAAAACCAAAGGTACAAATACAGATTAGGTGAAACCTGGCTCAAACTGTGAGAGGGACTTTGCAGTCCTAGTAGACGATCACTTAAACACGAGTCAGCAGTGTGCAGCAGCAGCCAAAAAAGCTAATACAATCCTTGGTTGTATTAAACAGAGGAATAGAATCAGGATCACATGAAGTATTAGTACCACTTTATAAAGCCTTAGTAAGGCCTCTTGTGGTTCGCCGGCAGCAGGTGCGGATGGCTGAGGTCTTGGAGAGTGAGGACTCGGATGAGGGGCCTGCGTGTGATGCAGGGATGGGGCCAGGACCATCAGGGAGTGGAGTGCTACCTTCGGAGACTGTGGAGGCTGGCAGCAGTTATGAAGAGGTCCCCGAGGAGCCTGTGCCCAGTGTGCATGCATGCAGGGCTGCTCAATGGAAAGAGCAACTGTAGCACCACGGGTGACTCGGGAGTAAGGCTGCAAGGTGATAGCCCCTCCCTTAAGGGATAAAAGCCAGCCCTCAGAGGTGGGATTCTTTGCAGGAAGCAAAGAAGTTCTTGTGGAAGCTCAGACTATCCTGGTTTGTGTTCGGAGACTTTTGAGTTTTGATTATTTCCTTGCAATTTAATCTACTGTTCTTGGCAGCCTTGCCCAACCTTGGCAAGGCTTCTTCTTATCTGGGGCAATTAGTTTGTAATAGCATTTTACTGTGAATGAACGGAATTCACAGAGAAGTATTAAAAGGTTTTGCTTTTATCTCTGGTGTTTGTTTGCTTTGAATGAGTCTTAGGGCAGAACAAGGCCACACCTGGAATATTGCATCCAGTTTTGGTCAGCACATTACAAAAAAGATGTTGAGACTTTGGAAGGAGTGCAAAGAAGAGCAACTAGGATGAGTAAAGGCATGGAGACTAAAACACATGAAGAATGGTTGCAGGATTTGGATTTAACTAGTCTAGAAGGAAGAAGGATTAGGGGGGACATGATATCAGTATCCCAGTAATTTGAGAGGCTTTCACAAAGAGGAGGGAGGGGGTGAATTTATTCTCCAAAGAACCAGAGGGCAGGACAAGAAACAAGGATTGGAAACTAATCAAAGAGAGAAGCAACCTGGAATTAAGGAGAAACTTGCTAACAGTGAGGACAATTAACCAGTGGAACATCTTGCCACCAGAAATCGTGGGTTCTTCATCACCGGCCGCTTTTAAGAAGAGACTGGAGAGCCCCTTGTCTGAAATGGTATGGGGTCTCCTGTTTGAGCAGGGGGCTGGATTGGAAGACTATTCTGATTCTGATTCTTTTAGTTGTAACCTACATTTTGAGAAAACTCCAAGAAGGATTGATTTTAGGACTGATCATCAGCTTCAAAGGATCTAGCAATAAGAAATATGCCGTAGTCTAGCATTTTGTAGGGCTGCAGTGACAGCCTTGGAAACACTGTTTGTATCTGACTTGTTCAGGCAGCAGCCCTTCTTATGAAGCTCGGTGGATACAGAAGTGGATTTAGAAGAAAAGGACAGAAAAGGGTATTGACGTATTTGTCGTTTGGATGCTGGAGAAGATATTATGGACATGCAGAGAAACAAACAGATCGCAGAATAAACCAGGGTGGAATTCTCACTTCAAGCACTAATGACCAGGGTTGAACTATAACATTTTGGACATATCTGGACTGGGCTTTCTTATGTAGTCTATGAAAGCTTGTAACATTTGAAAGAAGAACTTGGCTAGAACTTGATTAGATTCTCTGCAGAATAATCCGTTTAATGCTGCTTTTAAGTAATATACATGGCCAGTGGATGGATTCCATTCTCACAGCAATTAATACGCTATTGTTTATTACTTAAAAGCAGCATTAGATGGATTATTCTGCAGAGAGTCTAACCAAGTGGTTGCTAGCATCACCGTTATTGTAATGACACTTAATCAATCAAGGGGGAAGACATAATTAATCTAAAATTGCCAGAAATCCAGAGACAGGGAGATGGCTTGGTGAATGTTATTGTTTCAAAAAGCAAATTTTGTGTCTGCTGTTTGATTCCAGCATGCACAAGATGTTACTCAATTCCTTGAAGGCTACTAAGGAGAGCTTTCCAGAAATGAAAATTCATGACGCATGAATTTATTAACTAACTTTCAAGGCTGACCGGTAAATTATCTTTAATGTAATTGATGGTGATAGAGTTACTTCTCTTTAGAATCTATGGTGTCAACTGTCTTCAACTTGAGATAAACTCACATTTTACAAAGATTTCTTTCCTCCTTTAGCTAGAGTTTGTTACTTTCTGAGTTGTAAAACTGTCTCTATCCTGTAAGAACTGCTCTGGTGCTTTTGTCTGGCTGTATAAGTTGCCCAACAGATGTCTGAAACGGTACTCACTTATTTGGATGTGAATCATGTGCCATCATCCCAGACAGAAAATAAATATAAGCCAGTAAGACCTGTAGTTGCAGAGATTATCTCTCAAATCTTCCTATACAAATCCCAACTAACAACCCTAAATACACAGGATAAACTTAGTATCTCTCTAAAATTATTTTTGACAGGCATCACCCACTTTATTTATGGTTTTTTTATGTTTTGATAACAAATATCCTAAGGCTGGAGAGGACATTTGAATCATGTTTGGGTTGACAAGGATTCCTGTTTTTCTTATTTTAGGAATGTGGGGCTTTTAACCCTGAAGTCAGCTCCCATTAGGTGGTTGCCAAATTTAATATTTATGGGACCAAAGAAGGAAGTGCATAGATCAGTTTTAATCATAACTTTTAATCATGAAAAGATGTGCTGTGATTAAGGTGCTGGCCTAGGACTGAAAAAAGTTCCAGATTCAAGTCTGCCACTTTCCAAGCCACACTCTGTTGGTTCTACAGGTAGCCCTCGACGTATGACGGAATTTCCATTGCCAATGAAGGCTGTTGTTAAATGAATCATGCCTGATTTTAGAAGGAAGGTGATGAAGGGAAGGAGGGAGGTGAGGGAGAGAAGGAGATGATGGAGGGAGGAAGGAAGGAGGAAGCAAGCGAGGCGGTGATGGAGGAGGGAAGGAAAAGGGAAGGAGGGAGGAAGGACAGAGGGAGGGAGGGAGGCAACGAAGGAAGGAAGCCGGTGATGGAGGGAGGAAGGAAGAGGGAAGGAGGGAGGGAGGAGAGAGGGAGAAAGGAAGGCAGGCAATGAAGGAAGGGAGGGAGGCAATGAAGGAAGGAAGAGGGAAGAAGGGAGGGAGGACAGAGGGAGGGAGGGAGGAAGAAAGGCAATGAAGGAAGGGAGGGAAACACACTGATCTTCAGGGATGTTTGGGTGTATAGGTAGTCCTCGACTTACAGTTTGTTTAATGACCATTCAAAGTTACAGCAGCACTGAAAAAAGGGACTTATGGCCATTTTTCACACTTACGACCGACCATTGCAGCATCCCCATGGTCACGCGATCAAAATTTGGAGGCTTGGCAACTAACTCATACTTAGAACGTTTGCAGCGGTCACACAATCTCATTTTGCGACCTTCTGAGGAGCCAAGTCAACAGGGAAGCCAGATTCACTTAACAATGGTATTACTAACTTAACAATTGCAGTGATTCACTTAACAACTGTGGCAAGAAAGGTCATAAAATGGGGCAAAGCCTACTTAGCAACCATCCTGCTTAGCAACAGAAATTTTGGGCTCAGTTGTGGTCATAAGTCGGGGACTACTTGTACTACAATTAACAGCAGATCCTGCTTTAAAATAGTACTATTTCATTCATCATTTCCTAGTAAATCCTATTATTTGACTAATTAAATCATATCATTATTGTCTTCCGCTTATATGAGTGATGTGTCAGGCCTCCGGGAGTTACCCTCATTTAAGTCATGAGTCTGTAGCCGGATTTTCAAAACTTAAAGATTTATTACGAGTAACATGCCAGCACTGCCTGGGTGTAGCCGACTCTGAGACACGTAGTTCATTGTCACCCTTGACCCTGGTTTTCCCCCACCCCCTGGGTGTATCGTAATCCATATTCTCCAATGGGACACATCCATAGCCCAGAGTCATCAATCATGCTCTCCAGTTAGAATTTTGCATGGCAGAAACTTCGGTCACCTAGTTACTGTCTCTGAAAACATTTAAGGAATGCAGTTTTGGTTTTGCAAGCTGCTGCATTGCTCATACTTAGAAACGACCTTTGTCAACCCTTGTTCCTTAAGCTGTTCTCCATTTCAGTTGGAAAACTCTAAAAAGAGCCTAGAAACATTTTATGAGTTGACATGGTGCTATAATGCATTTATTTTTTTAAAAAAAATTCTTATGTAAGAAAACGTATAAGGCTGCCCAAGAGAAACAACGGATGGAAACTAACGAAGGCGAGAAGCAACCTAGAACTAAGATAAATTTCCTAACTTGTTCTCAGTGGGTTTGTGTGTAAGTGGTTAGTTTTTTCCCTTTATCTTCAACAGGAATGTGGAATGCTCACTTTCTCTGAGCAAATACCCAGTAAAACCCTTCAGTTTCAGGCTATCTGTGGTCAGTGTTTTTATGTCCTCAAATGAGATTGTTCTGTTTGTTTCTTATCTTTGCCTCCTCAACCATCTGTTGGATCCTGGATCTTGGATCATAGCACAGAGTGGTCCTGCTTAATCCACTGGACTTTCTATTGCCAGAAACCTGATGGGGGTACCTCATCAAGCATTCCACCTTTAGTTTTTTCAAGCCTCCTTAAATCCAACTTAATTTTTCTTAAATCTTTTCTGCCGTCAACCCATCTTGGGCCTCTCGAATCTCTTTGAGGTCCTTCAGTGGCTTTTTTAAAATTACAGTGTAAAGCCAAACAATTCCTTTCGTCAGACAAGTACAATTTCTTCTGCCTTTGAGGTCATTTCTGTCCTTAAGCCACAGAAATGATCTCAAAGGCAGAAGAAATTGTACCGACAAAGGCATCTGAAAGAGCAGTTATAGATCGGTCTATGTTATAATAAAAGCATTGCTTGCGTTGACTGAAGTCCTGAGATTACATCACCATTGGAAGAATATTTTCAAAAGAAGAATTAAGGGTCAACGAAGGATTAAGCCTTCTTCCAACCATTGGGAAAAGTTGGTCAAGCCTTAGTTTGTTGCAGCTCAAACAGAATTCTGTTCTGACCTAGGCTTCCTTAACATCATGAAGTCAACTCCTCATCCTGATAAACCCCTTTTATTTATTTTTCAGTTACAGACCTTTATCAGGCTTGGAGAATTGCCAGGCCATTATCTTTCAGATGCCACACTGTAGTCGACAATAATTGGCAAGAATGCAGGAACAGATTTTCACCCTAACGAACTAATTGTCTCCTGTAAAGATTTGATTTGGCTTAATCTTCTGTGGGGACCGAGTTCTTAAGACTTGTTCAACAAAGCAGTTTAACTCAATGTACGAACTCAAGTCTTTTGTGGGCAACAATAGGCATCCTTGCTTTCTGTACAGCGAATAAGCTGTAGACTAGAAGTTTGTGCTTTATTTAATAGTAATAGCACTTAGACTTATATACTGCTTCACAGCCCACTGGTTTACAGAGTCAGCCTCTTGCCCCCAACAATTTGGGTCCTCATTTTACCCACCTCAGAAGGAAGGAAGGCTAAGTCAACCTTCAGCCAGTCGGGATCGAACTCCTGGCTGTGGGCAGAGTCAGCCTGTGATATTGCATTCTAACCACTGTGCACCATGGAAGGAAGGGAGGGAGGGAGGGAGGGAGGAAGGAAGGAAGGAAGGAAGGAAGGAAGGAAGGAAGGAAGGAAGGAAGGAAGGAAGGAAGGAAGGAAGGAAGGAAGGGCAATAGCACTTAGACTTATATAACGCTTCACAGTGCTTTCCAGCTCACTTTAAGCGGTTTTACAGAGTCAACCTCTTATCCCAACAATCTGGGTCCTCATTTTACCCACCTCAGAAGGATGGAAGGCTAAGTCAACCCTGAGCCAGTCAGGATTGAACTCCTGGCTGTGGGCAGAGCCACCCTGCAATATTGCATTCTAACCACTGTGCACCATGGATGGATGGATGGATGGATGGATGGATGGAAGGAAGGAAGGAAGGAAGGAAGGAAGGAAGGAAGGAAGGAAGGAAGGAAGGAAGGAAGGAAGGAAGGAAGGGCAATAGCAATAGCACTTAGACTTATATCCTGCTTCACAATCCTTTCCAGCCCTCTCTAAGCGGTTTTACAGAGTCAGCCTCTTGCCCCCAACAATCTGGGTCCTCATTTTACCTACCTCAGGTTGGCTGAGTCAACCTTGAGCCTGGTGAGATTCAGACTGCCAGTGTTTGGTAACCTGCCTCACCATCAGTGCACCTGTAGCATAGAATATGAATTGTTTGTCTTTAGAGTTGAATTCTATGGATATTGTTTTGTGGTCCAGACAGAGAGACCTTTGAACGACAATGAAAACAATTTTAAAAAGGCATGGAAACCCAAATTACATTTTTATTTATCTAATTTGTCTGTTTATAAAATCAGTGATGGCTGAGGAAATCTGGGCGTTGAAGTCCACAGGTCTTAAAAAGCAGCTGAGGTTGGGAAACATTGCTTTTTAGATAGAACAACACCACAAGGAGAAAAATAAAACAAAACTCAGAACATTTAGCACAAAATTGCCTTGTTCTGTCTTTGACCTTGCTGTACCAAATGTCCTCTCCTTTCTCACAATTAGCAGAAGGACGAGGAGATCTGGACTTTTGCCTTATCAGGTCAACCTGCCCCAGCAATTTCCCAAGCTATCTGGATCCATGTGCGTGTTTTGTTTTGTTTCACTTTGTTTTTAATAAGAGAAAACAGTATTTTGGCTCAGCCTGAGTTGGTTCAGCTCCTTCGTGGATAACTGCCTTGTTGTGACGAAGGGGCTTGCATAGCTCAATAAAGCTATGAGCTATGCAAGGCCACCCAAGATGATTAACAGAGAGTTCTGGCAAAACGTGATCCACTGGAGAAGGAAAGGCAACCCACTCTAGTATCCTTGCCATGGAAACCACATGGACAGTACCAAAAGGCAAAAAGATACGATGCTGGAAGATGAGCCCCTCAGGTCGGAAGGGGTCCAATATGCTACTGGGGAAGAGCAGAGGGCTAGTACTAGTAGCACCTGGGATGACCTGGGGTGTGGCACAAAGGCAACACAGTCAAATAATCAGTAGGAGTCCCTTTATTAGCTCCAACTTTGCCCCTGATGTCCAGATTACCTTCGGCTGGAGAAAAACTCTCCCAGGAACAGCGTTTAACCATAGAATAATTAGTCCAAAACAAGGCACATACAAACTATAACTAAAAATCCAAACAAACCTGAAGTAATTCGCTTGACAGGGCAGGAGAAGGAATTTCAGATTTGAAAGCATGGCAAAACTCACACAGTTGGGAAGACGCTAGGAACACAGATAAGCCATGACAATATAAGATAAATTCATGTTTGCTCCCAACAACTTGCTGTGCGCAGCTTCCTTTTTTTTAATACACTGTGTTCCCAGCTGCAGCTAATGAAGGGAATCAGGGCCCTTTCCTCCCCGATAAGCCATGCAACCCAGGTTGCTCTCTTCTCCATTCCTCCCTGCATGCCCTAGGATGAAGAGGGGGTGGGCCTGGGTCTTCCTCTGAACTCCTTCTCTCTTGTTCTACCCCTTCACTGCTCTGCCCAGCTGGACTTTGCCCTTCCCCAGTTTCCTCCAGAGCCAATGGAACCACACTCTCACTCCCTGTCCAGCTGTTCATCTTCCTCCTCGGATTCAGACTCTGACAGGGGGATGACAGTGCCAGAAAGAGTGAAGCGACTGGGCTAAGGCTGAAAGGATACTCAGCTATGGATGTATCTGGTGGTGAACGGAGAGTCTGATGCTATAAGATCTATACTTCATAGGAACTTGGAATGTAAGATCCATGATGGCAGAGAAGGAGGGGGCTGGATGGAGTCACTGAAGCAGTTGGTGTGAGCTTAAATGGACTCCAGGGGATGGTAGAGGACAGGAAGGCCTGGAGGAATGTTGTCCATGGGGTCACGGTGGGTCAGACACAACTTCCCGGCTAACAATAACAACAAAGTTGGTTCAGATTAAGCGTAGGGCTGGACCAGAGATATAGATCAACTCTCAGTCCCAAAAGGCCCCTTCAGTCTTCCAGAGAGGAAGGAACTGAACGCCTGGCCTGCAGTGATGACATTTGCAGATCATCTGCAATCTGCATCTCATTTCATCCGAAAGAGAAACCCAGGGATGCAATCTGGCCTGCTGTCAGACCAGGCATTGGCCTTCCATCTTTCATTCTGCCTGTATGGGGGTCCAGCTACTGCCACCCCTTCCCTTCTTTTACGCCGGACTGCCCATTGCTGAGCCAAAAGCAGGTCTGATTAATAAGGGCCTGGCAGGCAGGGGAAGAATTTTTGGCATTGGGTACCATTTTCCAAGCAAGCTGCAAGGCCTTTGAATTTTCTTTTGGGTTGTGATGAAGCACTTTTTATGGCCTGTGGGTCCTGTGCGCTTTTAATAATCAGAATAAAAGTGCTAATACAGGATCAAACAGGATTCCGAACAAAAAGCTATTTGAATAATTGGCACTAATTAAATCCAGTCTTATAAATGAAGTGACTTGGGTACCCTGGGACCTCAATGCAGGCACCAACTTGTTACGGCTTTTAATGTGACTTGGGGTTATAATTTAATAATTTTCTTTCTTTACTTGCTTGTTTGCTTTTCTGATTGGATAGCAGAACATAGTTTTAAGATGGGTGAAATCCTCAAGATTGAACATTAAGACTACACACCAGAATAGATTTAGAAAAGATAGGATTTGCTCTTATCCTTTGGATTCCCATTTAAAAACTCAAAGTTAGAAGATCTGGCTTTGTTAATTAAACATTCTGTTCATCCATTGATGCTAATACCGGACACTAAAATTTGTGTTGATCCCTCTCAGGCACAAAAGATCAGATCTATATGTGAAGGTCCAGTTAAACTGATTTATTGCTACGCATGGCTATGTACCGGAATCTTCTCAATTAATGGTCAGTACCCACATGGAATTAGAATTCCACAGAATTCAAGGGAGCTGGACTTAGTTTGCTTGGGGGTAGGTATGGATTCTAGGCCGATTGCTCTTTTAACTCCTCCCCCCAGATTCTACCACTCATTCTCCTTCTACACTTCCACAGTGTGATGACCCAGGGCGTGGCACAAGGGCAACACAGTCAGATAATCAGCAGGAGTCCCTTTATCAGCTCCAACTTTGCCCCCAATGTCCTGGTTACCTTCTGGCTGGAGAAAAACTCTCCCAGGAACAGCCTTTGGCTGCAGAGAATCAAGTCCAAAACGTGGTCAACAAAAACAGTAACTATAAGTCCAATCAAGGCAAGATTAGGTAATTAGTCCAGCAGGGCAGGAGCAAGAATTCCAGATGTGAAGGCATGGCAATAACTCAACACAGTTGGGAGGATACCAGGAACGCAGATAAGCCACAATGATATAAGATAAATTCACGTTTGCTCCCAATAGCTTGCTGTGCACAGCTTCCCTTTTTTATACACTGTGTTCACAACTGCAGCTAATGAAGGGAATCAGGGCCCTTTCCTCCCCTGTAAGCTATGCAACCCACATTGCTCTCTTCTCTGTTCCTCCCTGCGTGCCTTAGGATGAAGAGGGGGTGGGCCTGGGTCTTCCTCTGAACTCCCTCTGCCTTGTTCTACCTCTCCCCTGCTCTGCCCAGCCGGACTTTGCCCTTCCTCAGTTTCCTCCATAACCAACGGAGCCACATACGCCCGCTCCCTGTCAGCTGTTCATCTTCCTCCTTGGATTCAGACTCCGACAGGGGCATAACACACAGCTTCACCACATGGCAGTTGCAAGGTTTTGTGCCAATGGGCAGCTTCCACGAGGAAGCCGGAAATGTCACCGGAGAAGTGGATTGCCACCATGCTAGACCGAGATGCGTGCACAACCATTGGAATAACGCTTGGCCCAGCTAGACTCCTAGCTCGTTCAAACAGGAGAGCTAGCAGCCTCATTAATAGAGAAATGACATTTGAGGCCTGGAATTGATTTAATTCTACTTACTTGAGAAAGTGCAATGAGTCATTGCCCTAGAGGTGACCACTAATGTCTGGGTCCATTTTTGTGTTCATCATTTAGCCATTAATAGGCCAGTTGGCTGTAGTTTTCTGCCAACACTACAGTGTCACAAAGACCACCATTTCTACTAGATTTCAGAGCGGAGTCTGTATTTCGTCCTCTCTAATTTCAGAACATAGATATGCCTGCTTTCCCCCAGACTTTTCCTGCTACCAGTTTGACTCTTGAATCTTGTGTCCACAAGGAAAAAAAAATACAACACACCCCACATTTGGCAAAGCCAGAGTTCATTCCAAGCATGTGTTGCTTGCATGAGCAGCTCACCCTTCCGCCTCTGTCTAATTTGAAATGTACAATAAGAAAAGGAATACCTTGAATGGAAACAACAGGCACATGGCTGGTTCCCAGCTGGCCAAACTGGGGGGAAAAAGTGTGCTTAATGGAAATAGGGCTCATTCGATGGGAAACTTCGCCAACAAGTTAATATAGGATGAATTCCTTGGAAATTGACTTGACTAGCAAGTCAAAAATATGTTGCAATTAAGATTGGGGGTGGATAGATTTTCAGCAAGAATAGAGACTCATTTGCTTTTCTTTAAAAATCAGTTACACTAATTCTTATTAGGGACAGAGGTTTTTATTCTCCCTAAATCCCCCTATAATTATTCTTTTTTTAAAGCACTAAATAGTGCTTATGGCTGTTATCAAATTCACCTAGATCAGTTTATGACTAATGTATTGTGAGTGTTTCTATATTTAAGCCCTTTTCTCTTCTTTTTTACTTATATTGCTGCAAATCAAAATACATCATATGGTTTTGAAACCATGAAATGTGTACAGTATTAATTAAAATGATTGGCATTCCATTGTTTAGATAAAGTATTACAAGGAAATGGGAAACGTTCCTGCTTAAACTGAATTGCTTAAGCAACCAATTCTTGCTTAGTTAAACTTCCGTTCATGCACGCTGTTACTTTTGTTATTGCTGAATATTTTCCAAGTTTAAGTTCCCACTTTTAATTACAGTGTAACACTTCATAGTTTTAAACTTGAATTTTGTTTTCCAGTTTGATGGTGATTTGATCTGGATTTATATACATAAATAGATGCATACAAAAACTTAGGGATTCCCATTAAAATGTCCTTATAAGGGCTTGGAGCCAGCATGTTGTTTAAATGTAATAGTTGATTTTGTGATTCCAAAGCATTATTAGTGTGCATTTAAGTATTGCTATGTAATTTTAACTTGGAAAGCACTATTTCAACATGAAAAGGTTTATGTTTGTGGCGTGCACAAGCCTTCTATTCAATGTCCCCATCTAATGTCTAAGAGTTTACAAGGTTCTTGCTTCTAAATCCTAACAATGCTCAGTTAAAAAAATCTATGGAAATTTCATCCTAATTCAACCAGCTTCCTATGATTCTAACTGCACCCTGTACCATTTCTGGAAATTGATTTTTCCATAGATACGGGGAAAAGAAATACGGATTTTTTTTTCTTATCCTCCACTTGCTCACTCACTTATCACACAGGACATGAATTGGATTCCTCATTCATTCATTCATTCTAACCATTGTCTATCTACTACAGAATGAAGACCTCTTCTGCATGTTTCCAATCAATACGGTTTCTTTTGCCACTTGGGTATACAATATTTGCTGATGTCATTGATCCATCTTCTTTTAGGTCTCTTTCATGGATGTTTTTTTTATCAAGTGGAATCCATTCTATGACTGGTCCACCTGCTGTCATGCCCCTGTCAGAATCTGACTTGGAGGGGGAAGCTGAACAGCTGACAGGGAGTGGGAGTGTGGCTCCATTGGCTTTGGAAGAAACTGGGGAAGGGCAAAGTCCAGCTGGGCAGAGCAGGGGAGAGATAGAACAAGGGAGAGGGAGTTCAGAGGAAGACCCAGGCCCACCACCTCTTCATCCTAGGGCATGCAGGGAGGAACGGAGAAGAGAGCAATGTGGGTTGCATGGCTTATCGGGGAGGAAAGGACCCTGATTCCCTTCATTAGCTGCAGCTGGGAACACAGTGTATTAAAAAAAAGGAAGCTGCGCACAGCAAGTTGTTGGGAGCAAACATGAATTTATCTTATATTGTCATGGCTTATCTGTGTTCCTAGCGTCTTCCCAACTGTGTGAGTTTTGCCATGCTTTCAAATCTGAAATTCCTTCTCCTGCCCTGTCAAGCGAATTACTTCAGGTTTGTTTGGATTTTTAGTTATAGTTTGTATGTGCCTTGTTTTGGACTATCCATTTTTCTTGCTCTATGGCCAGCCCATTTCCATTTCAATTCCTTTATTTTCCTCTCTTGATGGCATTGTATACTTTGTTCTCTAATCCATGTGCAGGATATCTTTCTACCTTGTCTTGTAATGCATGTTTCTTTCCACGGCTCTTTGCGTCACCTGTAGCTTTTGTATCGATTGTGAGGTTAGTGTCCATGTTTCAGTGACACTGGATTTCTGTAGAAATAGAAAATTACGATTTTATTTTCTTAATCATCTTTGTGACACCTCTCCTGATTCATTTGTTTGAGCTTAGGCTTGCTAGTGTGCTGTGATTCAAGAGGATATTTTCAGGAGAAATACATTCATACTTGGGGCCCCAAAACATTTTAAGTTCCACACACACACTAGAGGTAGTAGTAGAAGTAGATGATGAAGAGAAGAAAGAGGATTGGCATTTTTTGATGAGATTTCTGTTTGATTTTTTTTTTTTTGACTGGAGTTGTCAAAACAGCTCAGAGCATTTCAGGGAATTAGGTTAGAGCATCAAAGAGTAATCCATTAAAAACTGTAACATTTCCATGTCTATTACAACATTACAACAGCCAAATAAATATACAGGATACGTCAAGTTGGAACAGCGAAGGTATTGAAAGTTTATGATAATCCAGGACCAGACAAGCAAGAATGTAAACAAACAAGCTAATAATCTTCCCATTCAGTGCATATTAACGCATCTCATGCTACACAATAGAGTCAGGCCAATTGGCAGGGAAATAGAATCAGGTAGTTCTCCACTTACTGATTTTAGTTGTGTTGTAACTTCGAACACTCACTAAGTGAACTGTTGCAAGTCAAGGACTACCTGTGCATGCTGCTTGCCAAGCACCTGGGTTGTGATTGTTTGGACACTGTAATAGTTGTAAGTCACTTTTCAGTGCTGTCTTATCATCGAACAGTTACTAGCGGAATGATTGTAAGTCAAGCACTACCTTGTGTAGCCGTGGCTCAGCTGCAAGCTGTGTGTGTACATGTATACGTACATATAGGTGTGCTTATCAGCTAGCTGTTGAAGGAGAAAGCAGTGTTCTCCCTTTCCCAAAGCCCTTCACCCTTCATCCTGCCTAAGCACGGGGTTGGACTAGAAGACCTCCAAGATCCCTTCCAACTCTGTTATTCTATTCTATTCTATTCCATTCCATTCTATTCTATTCTATTCCATTCCATTCCATTCCATTCCATTCCAGCCTTGCCTTGCCTTGCCATGCCATGCCATTATTCTATCCTACTCTACTCCACTCTACTCCACTCTACTCCATTCCATGCCACTCCATTCACTTCCACTCTACTCTACTCTTCCACTCTTCTACTCTACTCTACTCTACTCTACTCTACTCTTGCCTTGCCTTGCCATGCCATGCCATTATTCTATCTTACTCTACTCTACTCTGACCTGTGTCTATTCTGTTCTGTTCTGTTCTGTTCTGCTCTGCTCTGCTCTACTCTACTGTATTCTATTCTGTATTCTCTATTCTATTCTACAGTACCCTACCCTTCCCTGCCCTACCCTTCCCTGTCCTACTCTACTCTTCTACTCTACTCTACCCCTCAGCTGCTCTAACCAATCACTCAGTTTTCTCCATAGATGCTTTGCAGGCAGTTTGCTGATTATATTTAGAATAAATAAACTCTATAATTGGGAGGTGTGGGGGAGGAATTCCACCCCACTTTTTAAAAGAAGGACACAATGATAGCCACAGTAATGGGCAAAGACACACTGATGAAGAAAACAGAAATGTGAAGACTGGAATGCATCAAACTATGTTGGTCTTAATTAGTTCAGTTGGAATAAAACTATTTCTCTGGGTTTTTTTTTCCTTTTGTTGCAGTTGCTCAATTAGTTGCTTAATTTTTTAGGGGCTGACTTGGGGCCAAGAGGGGATAGCATCATTGGCCAGATTGAAGAGAGGAAAATAAAGAACACCACACCATAGAGCTCATGATCATTGTTCTCCCATGTGAAGCATGGAATTCTAGTTGGGCTTATAATTGGACTGTGAGTTACCAAAAAAAGAGGCCTTCTTGGGTTTGATAACTTCTATCAATGAGCACCAGATTTCTCCCATAATTTCCCCCTTTTTTCCTTAAAAGATTTTATTACTTATTAGACAGTAGCTAAAAAGTGTCTAATGGAAATAGAATAGAATAGAATAGAATAGAATAGAATAGAATAGAATAGAATAGAATAGAATAGAATAGAATAGAATAGGGAGGGGAGGAGAGGAGAGAAGAGAAGAGGAGAGGAGAGGAGAGGAGAGGAGAGAAGAGAAGAATGTAGACTATGGGTAATAAAAAGGTGAAGGAATTGTTTTATTTGGCCAAGTGTGATTAGACACATAATAAATTTGTCTCCGGTGCAGAAGCTCTCAGTGAACATACAAACAACAAAATATCAGTGTATATACAAACCTACAAACAACAGGTACATACAAACAACAAGGTAATATAATCATAAGGTACCAAGAGGAGAAGGTACTAGAAAAGATGAGAAGGATAATAATAATAATAATAATAATAATAATAATAATAATAATAATAATAATAATAATAATAATAATAATAATAATAATACATACATACTACATGGGTAAATATCCTTAGATCTTTACACTGTCATGATCAAAGCACCTTTTAGATGGGAGATTGCTCTGTGAAGGTTTGGGTTCAGTCTTAATTCAAGAGGATCTGGAAGTCTTAAAATGGCATGTTTATTTTATTTTGTTTAATTTGTTTTGCAAATAATTCAAGGTGGCCAATATATCTCACACACCTTCCTCCTCCTATTTTCCCCACCACAAGAACCCTGTGACACGGGTTGGGCTGAGAGACAGAGGAACTGGCCCAAAGTCACCCAGTTGCTTGTCATGGCTAAACCAAGACTTGAACTCATGGTCTCCCACTTTCTAGCCTGGTGGCTTAACCACTAGACCAAGGCTGTCAAACTCCCGGCCCACGGGCCAGATGCATCACGCACTGGCCACGCCCAAACCTGGTTTAGCGAAGGGGGGGGGGAAGTCCTGATCCATAACGTGACACCGCCGTGACACCATGAATTTGACACCCCTGCACTAGACCAAACATCTACACTTAAGTTCTTTTGCTTCTTTGCAATGGGAGTTTCCTTGCAGCCCATTCTCTTCCTTGGTTCTTTTCTTAATACTACCCAAATGGTACCTTGATCGTCTGATGTACCGGCAATCTTAAGACTTGGCAAATGCTACGTAAGAACCTTTTGTGTATGTTTGATACCTGGCCAGCTCTTTACATGGTTGGATAAGTCTTCTTGGAATCCTGCATTCAGTTTTGGTCGCCATGATGTAAAAAAGGTGTTGAGACTTTAGAAAGAGGGCAGAGAAGAGCAACCAAGATGATGAGGAGACTGGAGGCTAAAATATATAAAGAATGGTTGCAGGAATTGGGTGTGTCTAGTTTTATGAAAAGGAGGACTAGGGGAGACAGGATAGCAGTGTGCCAATATCTCAGGGGCTGCCCCAAAGAAGAGGGAGTCAAGCTATTCTCCAGAGCCCCTGAGGGCAGGACAAGAAGCAATGGAAACTAATCAAGGAGAGAAGCAACTTAGAACTAAGGAGAAATTTCCTAACAGTGAGAACTATTAATTAGTAGAACAACTTGCCTCCAGAAGTCGTGAATGCTCCAACACTGGAAGTTTTTTTTAAAAGATGTTGGGTAACCATTTGTCTGAAGTGGTGTTGGGTTTCCTGCCTAGCCAGGGGGTTGGACTAGAAGACCTTCAAGGTCCCTTCCAACTCTGTTATTCTATTCTTGCAATAGGGGGCTAATAAAAAGAGATTACCAGTTTCTTGTACAATTAGCATTTGGAAGCCCAAACATTGATTGCATTTTTAATTGCACCTTTCTCCCGTAATAGTTGGCAACGAGAGAAAATGTATCTTATGGGTTGAGGTCCAGTCTCTTGGGAGGCCTGACAGAGTCTCCACCATAAGTAATGTTTGTTTCCTGAAGTTACTCATTATAGTTAGATTACCAGCCATTGTTGCATTGTTGGTGGGCTAACTATAGTTTTGTATCTCTTCCAAGAGATAGGTAGTAGAGATAGTCATGGACCAACAAACACAATTGGGGCCAGAGGTTCCCGTTGCCAAGCAAGACAATTGTTAAGTGAGTCACACCCAATTTTATGACCTTTTCCCACCATTGTTAACCGCAGTTAAGTGAATCACACAAGTTGTTCAATCAGGCTTCCCTCCTTTGCTTGTCGGAAGCTGACTGGGAAGATCACTAATGTGGAAATCACATGATCCCCGGATGCTGCAAATTCATACATGCAAAGCACCCAAATTTTGATCACATGAGCATGGGGGGTGCTTGTATGGGTTGTAAGTGCAAGGACCACTTTTTTCAGTGCCATTGTAGCTTTGCATGGTTGCTAAACGAAGGACCGTCGGCATCAGGTTGTGTCAAATCCTTCTTTTCTTTAATCTCAGGTTCAGGGAAACTCTTGAGGCCTCTTTTCTAGTTTTTTTAAAAAAACATTAAGGTTTCTCTCCTGTCCAAGTGTGTCCAGCTCTGAAGGGTGGGTGCTCATCTCCATTTCTTTCTTTAAAAAATAATAAATAAATTGATTGTTTTATCCTTGAGAATAAAATATAGAACATTCAACTCTAACAACAACAAAAAATAGTGTACAAAAAAGGAGGAAAAAGTGGTCAATTGAATTCAACATTTAACATGTAGCATTCACCCTGGCTGAATGCTGAAAGAAAAGGAAAAACAATAAATTCTCTTTTGCATATCTTTCTATCTATCTATCATCTGTCTGCTATCTCTATCATCTATCTATCTATCTTCTATCTATCATCCGTCATTTATCTTTATCATCTATTTATCTATCTATCTATCATCTGCTTGTCTTCTATCTATTATCTATCTATCTATCTATCATCTCATTTATCTCTATCATCTATCTATCTTCTATCTATCTATCATCTGTCTGTCATTTATCTCTATCATCTATCTTCTATCTATCATCTGTCATTTATATTTATCATCTATCTATCTTCTGTCTATCTATCATCTGTCTTGTCTTCTATCATCTATCATCTGTCTGTCATCTATTTATCTATCTATCATTTGTCTGTTATCTATCTCTTATCATCTATCAATCTTCTATCCATCCATCATCTGTGTGTCATCTATCTCTATCTTCTATCTATCTATCATCTATCTGTGTCTATCTGTGTCATTTATCATCTATTTATATATCTATCCAGGAAGAAAAAGCAGTCAACAGGTTGAACTAACATTACACTATTCTTCAAATCCCTCTGTTAACATCTTTTATTATATTAGCTCGTAGAAAGCACCCCAAATTGTTTTTCAATTGACTTGTCCAAATCCTACCTAAAAGAAAAGCTTCAGGTTTCATTAATATTTGAATATTATATATATATATATATATGCACTGTCATCTCCATTTCTTAGCCAAGGGAGCCAGTGTTGTCCAAATATGCTTCCATTCCGTAGCCATGTGACTAGCATGATTATACACTGAGGTGCAGGGAAGGCTATTGCCTTCCCACCAAAGTGGTACCTATTTATCTACTTGCATTTGCATGTAGGTGGGCAGGAGCTAGGGCAAGTAACAGGAGCTCACCCCATCATATGGTACCTAGGTCTTGAACTGCCAACCTTCCGGCTGATAAGCCCAGTAATTAAATAATGACTGATTCAGTCCATCTGTGGGCTCTATCACTGGAAAAACCTGGTCCAGTCTAAGTTGTTTGCCTCCCGTAGCATCCATCTCTCTGGACAGGGGCATTTCTTTGGGCCCATCAAAGTTACACTGGAAAAGTTGGCTTCCCTGCCTCTCTTTCCTTGGCTTCTGAGTAGGCACCCTCCCTCTGCCAAGTAGTTGCATTTAATTTGCAGCAGTATTTGGCAAGACCAAACCCATCTTTTAAAATGACACTTAGTTTGGATTCGAATCGTGCCAATCTGTTGGGCAGCCAGTTTGGTTAATATCTTTCACTGCTGTAAATCTCTCTCTGCGTTTTCCAGGCTGAATTTCTCCAGCGATGGTTCTCAGTCATTGCTTTGCTCTTCCTGGAGATCTAGAACAGCCCGTTCTAACTTTGTGTCCTCCAGATATGGTGGGATTTTAAGTCTCCCAAGTTTTAGCCAGGATGACCATTAACACATCTGCCGGGTATCAAATTGTGGAAAGTTCATCTTTTTTAAAAAAAAATAATCTCTTTTTCCTTCCCCACCAGTCCTTACAGTTTTGCCCGTACCCTGATTAACCACGTATTGATTAGCATTTTAAAAAAATTAAACAAGTTGTATAATATGGTTTTCCCAGTTGTAATGTCAAAATCATTCAAGATCCGATTACTTCACTCAATGTTCCCAAGGCAGTTGTCTCTTTTAGTTGAATATAATTAAAAAGGAATATGTAGGCAATCAACCCGCATACTTTTGGGCAGAAATTTAAAATGGCTTCATGGTGATCAATCAGGCTGTGGTTTTCCCAGCTGCAATGTATGGCTGTGAAAGTTGGACCATAAGGAAGGCTGAGCGCCAAAGAATGGAGGCCTTTGAACTCTGGTGCTGGGGAAGACTCATGAGAGTCCCTTGGACTGCAAGACGATCCAACCGATCAGTCCTAGAGAGATCAACCCTAGCTGCTCTTTAGAAGGCCAGATCCTGAAGAGGAAACTCAAAGACTTTGGCCACCTGATGAAAAGGAAGGACTCACTGGAGAAGAGCCTAATGCTAGGAACAACTGAGGGCAAAAGAAGAAGGGGACAGCAGAGAAGGAGGTGGATGGATAGAGTCCCTGAAGCAGTAGACGTGAGCTTAAATGGACTCTGGGGAATGGAAGAGAACTGGAAGGCCTGGAGGAACATTGTCCATGTGGTCCTGATGGGTTGGACATGACTTCATGACTAACAACAACAAAGGTGTGGTTTTGACTGGTGTACAGTAGAGTCTCGGGTCGCAATCATAATCCATTCCAGGATTTCAGCCGCAACCCGATTTGACTGTCTGCACATGCGTGGACAAAAAAAAAAAACCTCCCAAAATATGGTGGCAAAGGAGAAATCAGTGAGGAAAGGGAATCTTTCCGCACCGATTTTGTTCACCACTCGATTTTTGAATAGTGACCCGATGCAAAAATCAGGTGGATTTTTTGTTCACCACCTGATTTGGTTGCAAACAGGAGCATTCGCGACCCAAGTTTCCACTGTATTGTACTCCAAATGGTATACATTTCATTTGAGTTGGCAAAAAAAGCAGAATAATTTTAAAGAAAACAAATTCCCAGCAAATTTGTTTTGATTTGTTGCAAACACTGAACGCAACAAACCATATTTTGTTTTGAGGCACAAGCCTTATTAACATTTCTGCTATTTCAGTGGGCTTTCTATATTTCTTTTGACCATGAAAAATACTAAAAAAATTTTTTTAAATAAAATAAAATTTTAAATTAAGAATAAGCAAAAATGCCTGCAGGAATAAAGTATTGTATGAACTCGCGTTGTTTCTTCTTACTAAAGACGGATTGATTGATTGATTGTGTGCTATCACATCGTTTTCAATTCCTACTGATCACAAAGGTTGCTTCCTGATAACAATTTATCCCATCATTTAACCTGATTTTTTTCCCCCAACTTTCTTTCTGTAGATCAGGGTGGGCAATTAATTTTCTCAAGGGGCCTCATGAAAAACTGAGATCTGTTGTGGAGTGCTAGACCAATAGGCTGAACTTAATTCTGCTCAAAATTAATTTGATCACTTTATAAAAAGCAGTAAATTGAACAGTTTTGATTAGCTGCTACTGGCAAGAACGTATGTTACATCTTATTTACATTTGATTTCTAATTTCCAATTGACCTCACGTGAGCTGGACAGGGACAGACAAAAAGCTGGATGTGGCCTCGGGTAAGGTTGGGCGTAAAATGCCCAGGTCTGCTGTCTGCTTGTATGTTGAAAATAAGGGCATTCCATAAGCCCATCAAATACTCACAAACGTATTTACACAGCCCTCAACTTGCTGCCAGTTGAGTAGATGCATGTATGCATGTATGTATGCATGTTTGCATGTATTTTTAATATCTTTGAACTGCCCATCCCCCTTAGAGAGGCCCTCTGGGGGAGTGTACAATAACATTGGCATTCTCTGCACCTGGCACATGCAGAGTTGAAGAAATGGTTCTCTGGCTAGTGTTCACACACACACACACTGTCTCTTGGCATTTCTTCCCTGCGCTAATTTTCCTGGTGAGAAAACATAACAGGCCACTGAAAAGGGAAACAAAGAAACTGTCCCTTAGATCAATTGATAGGGCTGAAAGATTGATGACATGATGGCACCTTGGCTTCAAGAAGGACGGCCAACTCTGAGGAATAGGCACCCTGCTCCTAGGACATAACCTCCCCATAGCTCAAAAGGAAAACTTGCAAAACCGATCTTTGTGATATTTCCTCCTTGATCAAGCCAGAAGTCAGTGAAGACTTCTTCAAGTTCCACCCATGTTACAAGGACGTAAAGTTATCAAATTGATCTTGCATTGGTTTCTGATGTTAAGTCATGCTCTGGACAACGATAGCTATATTAGTCTTCCAAACAAGTGTTCTGGCCCCTGCTCTTTTCCAACAAATCAAACACAATCCAAAAAGAACAGAAACATTGTAATTCTTCTACAAAATAATTAGCTGTGATAAGTACAAGCCTTGCCAAACTGTGTGAGCCTTGCCAAAAGATAAGAGGCAAGAAATAATTTGTAATGCAAGAATCTTCAAATACAAACTCAGAATACTGGAATTCCATGAGGCTGGAGTTTCAAAATGTCTTTGCCTTCTGCAAAGTACATTCCTTTCACAGCAGGCTTTTATATTCTTGAAGGAGGGGCCATCACCTTGCAGCCTTACTCCTGAGTCACCTTTGCTGTTGTAGCTGCTCTTTCCTATGAGCAATCTTGCACGCACACGCACTTGGCACAGGCTCCTCAGGAAACCTCCTCATCACTGCTGCCAGCTCCCACAATCTCTGAAGGCAGCAGTCCACTCCCTAATGGTCCTGGCCCCTCATCTGAGTCCTCGCTTTCCTCAACCGTCAGCACCTGCTGCTGACTAACCACAACAATGTCTAAGTTGGGTTGGAACCCCTGCTAGTAATCTGTATCCCTCCAAACTAAAGAATACTGTAATATTAGTATATTATAGGATGGAATGAAAGTGTATCTACAATTCAGCCCTTGCTGAACGGCATAGCATCTGTCTAGACTATTAGAGTCCACCTGGCTGTCAACGGCAGGTGAGGTAGTCTTCTCTGTCATCACAGAAGTAGGGAAAGGAATTTGCACTTCATGTTACCTACTGAAATAATGTAAAGAAAAATGTAAATCATTCTGAAGCACGTTGAGCTCTAAGCCCTTATAAGTCTAAACTTGTCTCGGTTTGTCTGTCTTGAGTTGTCATGGTTTTATATGCATATGTATCAATTAGATTTATAAACTGCCTCATTCCAAAGATTCTAAGCGTGGAGCTTTTTAACTTTTCAATAAGTGCAGATCTCATCATAATTCAGGTAAAAATGGTTAGGAGCACATTGTGATATCAATAAGATGGAGTTAGGGTTAGGAACAAGAGGTGGTATTCAGCAGGTTCTGACCAGTTCTGGAGAGCCAATAGTGGAAATTTTGAGTAGTTCGGAGAACCAGCAAATACCACCTCTGACTGGCCCCACCCCCATCTATTCACTGCCTCCCGTTGAGTCCCAGCTGGGTCTTCTTTGGTTGCCCTGCACAGGAGAATGGAGCTGGAAAGCAGGTTAGTGGGGTGAGGAGGGAATGGGGATTTTGCAGTATCCTTCCCCTGCCATGCCCACCAAGCCATGCAATGCCCACCAATCCACACCAACAGAACCAGTAGTAAAATTTTTTTGAATCCGACCACTTTTCATAGCTATTGTCAAGGGCTTCTTTTATGCTGAATGCCACCATGAACTGTCTCTACAGCCACAAGCAAATGCCCAGGCTGGAAAGCAGCAGAAACAAAAAAATGATTATTTATCCCAGGAGCCAGCATGCTGCCAAGGAAGAGATGAAAAAATTGGCTGCTTGGTCATGCCAACCAAACAGCCCACATGGATCTAGAAAATATGAACTAACTTGTCATCAATATTAGTCAGCATTCTGCAAATATTAAGCTGGTGGGATCAAATTCAAAGTTCATTGCATTCAAAAATGACTTCGGAAGCCAACTAACTTGGTTAACAAAACCAAGAAACCAGGAGGACAGAATTGGTACTGGTATTTCAGGCTACACAGCTCAGAAAGTTCATATTCACCCTAATCGTCAACAGATGATGAAGAGAAACCACAGGGCCACCCAACCCAGCTGCCACTCACTGAGGAGAAGCTGGCTGGGAATGCTGGCTGCTGTTGGCAATCATCCCCATCTACATGACACCGTGTATTGTTCTATGCTTCTCTTGGCACGGTTGAATGGGTAACTTGCCAGCCTGCCTGGGCCGTAACTAACCGAGAAGCACCAGCTGCCTGGGAGGAAAGTCAGAAGGAGCAGAAATGAAAGAGAAGAGCTGGAATGCATGAGACAGCTGCCTTCCACAGAGGTACTTTTCACCAACTCTCTGTTCCTGCTTAGAAAAGCTTGGTGTCCCTGCATGGGGCCTATTGCAAAAACACACAGTCCTGTAGAGTATCTCATACTTGAGATGGAACCGTTGCCCATTCCTGAGCAATGAATGGAAGCTTTGCAGAAATAGATCCAAACTCAAAGATGAGTTTCCTGACTGTCAGAATAGAATAGAATTCTTTATTGGCCAAGGGTGATTGGACACACAAGGAATTTGTCTTTGGTTCATTCATTGAGAGTCAAGAATCATCAGGTACAACACTCAATAATAGTCATAGGACACAATGAGCAATCAAATCATATTAGAAAACAGTCAATATAAATCATTAGGATACAAGCGACAAAGTTACAGTTATGCAGTCACAAGTGGGAGGGGATGGGTGATAAGGAGTGATGAGAAGATTAAAAGTAATAGTAGTATAGACTTTGTAAATAGTGGGACAGTGTTGAGAGAATTATTTGTTTAGCAGAGTGATGGCGTTCTGGAAAAAACTGTCCTTGTGTCTAGTTGTTCTGGTGTGCAGAGCTCTATAGCATCATTTAGAGGGTAGGAGTTGAAACAGTTTATGTCTGGGATGTGAGGGGTCCGTAGATATTTTCACAGCCCTCTTTTTGACTCATGCAGGATACAGGTCCTTGATTGAAGGCAGGTTGGTAGCCACTGTCTTTTTCTGCAGTCCTAATTCCTCTCTGGCATCTGTGTCTCTCCTGTTGGGTTGCAGAACCAAACCAGACAGTTATGAGGTCTGTTAACTTCCTGCCTCCTGGAGTTATGGGTGCCCCATCAGTGGAGGATTTCAAGCAAAGGTTCAACAGTGTTTGGTTGGATTCTTGACTTGGGTAGTAGATTGGACTAGAACTGCACCATCCAACTCTTTGGGCACCAGGGACTGATTTTGTGGAAGGTGGGTTTTTTTCATGGACCGAGGGGTGGTAGTTGTTGTTTTTGTGATGTCTGGATCTTGTGTGTATGCAAATGAGGCTTCATTTGCTCGCGAGGGCTAGTTCCCAGCAGGTCATAGACCGGTGATGTTCCACAGGCCAGGGGTTTGACTAGAAGACTTCTGGCGTCCCTTCCAATCCTATGTCCCAAAGGTGCTTTTTCAGGGAGTAATTGGACATTCTTGTTTTTTCTTTGAAGATGTTTCACTTCTCCTCCAAGAAGCATCTTCAGCTTTGACTGGATGGTGGGGAATGGAAGGATTTATGTTCCTTGCAGAGAGCTGGTCATTTGCGTCCTTTTAGAGGGGCGTTGAGGCCACTTGGAGGTTTATCTGTGTCAGTGGTGGGATTCAACAATTTTTACTACCGGTTCTGTGGGCATGGCTTGGTGGGTGTAGCAGGGGAAGGAACTTCAAAATCTCCAGTCAGAGGTGGTATTTGCTGGTTCTCTGAACTACTCAAAATTTCTGGGACCAGTTCTCCAGAACTGGTCAGAACCTGCTGAACACCTCTGATCTGTGTCCTCAGGGTCACCTAAGTGGTGCAAATGGTTCCCATATTCTGCAGTTTTTCCCCTGGAAATCCATTCCTATTCCCACACCATTCCAAGGCTGTTCATCCCAAATTGCATAGCTAAAAGTAGAGATTCTCCGTCCTCCAGGTCATGGTTGTCCCAAAGGTGCTTTTTCAGGAAGCAACTGGACTTTCTTGTTTTTTCTTTGAAGGCGTTTCGCTTCTCATCCAAGAAACTTCTTCAGCTCTGACTGGATGGTGGGGGATGGAAGGATTTATATTCCTTGCAGACAGCTGGTCATTTGCATCCTTTTCCAATCCTATGGTTCTTTGATTCTAAGTTCTTTCTCCCAAAACTAGCAATGCTCATATGTTGCTGTTTGAAGGAACATCTAAAAAAGGACAACAGCTTTGTCATTGGATGGATCTATTTGTAAATCTCTCACAGATGGAGGGTACCATCCAGATATACTTTAAAGCAGTGTCTCCTACGGCCACATGGAGCCTGCTAGGAAGAATATATGTAACGTAATTGGTTTTGTCCATGCTTGGTGGTCGGGATGGAAAACTCAGTTTACATAGGGTAGACTGTCTAAGCAGAATTCCTCCTGTGTAGAAACATACATTTCTACGGGTTTCGTCATTCCTGGGCATGGGAATAAAATATAGTTTATTGCTTGGATACTTCTGCTGTTTCAATCTTGTCTGTATGAATTACAGGATGACCAGTAGTCCTCGATCTACAAACACAAAATTCCTGTTGCTAAGTGAGACAGCTGTGAAGTGAGTTTTGATGATCTTTCTTGCCCCGGTTGCTAAGTGAATCACTGCAGTTGAGAAGTTAGTAACATGGTTGTTAAGTGAATCTGGCTTCCTCCATTGGCTTTGCTTGTCAGAAGGCTACAAAAGGGGATTACAGTCAGTTGCCAAGGGACTGAATGTTGATCACGTGACTGTGGGGTTGCTACAACAGTTGTAGGTATGAAAAATAAATCATGGCATTTTTTTTCAGTGCCGTTGTAACTTCAAGCAATCCCTAAAGAAACTTCTAAGTCAAGGACTATCTGTATGTTGTGGTTAGCAGCAGGTGCGGATGGCTGAGGACTCAGGACTCAGCGAGGACTCAGGTGAGGGGCCAGGACCATTCGGAAGTGGATTGCTACCTTCAGAGATTGTGGGGGCTGGCAGCAGAGATGAGGAGGTGCCCGAGGAGCCTGTGCCAAGTGTGCATGCATGCAGGGTTGCCCGCAGGAAAGAGCAGCTGCAACAGCATGGGGGCAACTCAGGAGTAAGGCTGCAAGGTAATGGCCCCTCCTTCAAGAAGGTAAAAGCCAGCTGTGAATCAGACGTTCTTTGCAGGAAGCAAAGACGTTTTGAAAACCCCAGCCTTGTGGACATTACAGTATCTTAATTTGGTATTTGAAGACTCTTGTGTTGTGAAATATTTCTTATCTGTGATTCTTGGCAGTCTCGTACAGTTTTGGCAAAGTTTGTGCCTATCAAAGTTAATTAGTTTTCAGCAGCCTTTTAACCGGGGATTCGTAAGACTCATTAAAAGGTTTCTGTTCCCTTTGGTTATTGTTTGTCTTATTGGAAAATCACTGAGGTTAATCACAATTAACCTCTCATAGTTGGTTAATTGAAGCTCTGTGCAAGTGTAAATAGAATGGTAGGATCTACAAAATTATTTTAGCTCAGTTTTCATTTTCTCCAACAAGGTTATACAAAACACATAGCTCAGCAGTCATAATCTTCTTCTTCCTAGCATATTCCCGCAGGTTCAGGGTCTGCTTTTCAGATCATTGAACTCCACTTTGCATGGTCAGCTGTGTCTCCAGGGCAAAGGCCCATGGCTTGCATATCCTTGTTGATGGTGTCGTACCACCTCTGTCTTGGATGCCCGTGAGATTGCCAGCCATTGACTTCTAGTTGGTAGGCAGTCTTGGCCACAGTGGAAGGTGCTGCTCTCTGGACATGTCCATACCAGAGGTGGTATTCAGCAGGTTCTGACCAGTTCTGGAGAACCAGTAGTGGAAATTCTGAGTAGTTCAGAGAACTGGCAAATCCCACTTCTAACTGGCCCCGCCCCATCTATTCTCCGCTTCCTGAGTCCCAGCTGATTGGCTGGGTCTTCTTTGGTTGCCCTGCACAGGAGAATGGAGCTGGAAAGCAGGTTAGAGGGGTGGGGAGGAAATGGGATTTTGCAGTAATCTTCCACTGGAGTGGCATGGGAATGGAGATTTTACAGTATCCTTCCCCTGCCATGCCTACCAGTAGTAAAAATGTTTGAATCTCACTACTGGTCCATACCAGCGGAGTCAGCCTTCTCTCATCTTCTCTAGAATTGGTGCCTCTCTAAAATGTTGTCAAAATGTTGCCTAGCTCAGCAATCATCATAAGGTACATGGAAAAACAGGAGAAAAAAATAAATAAATAAACATTTGTCCAACATAACTCATGCAAAAGGTCAGTATAACTCAATTGTTTTAGTAGAGCTTCCCTCCCACCCAAAAAAAACCACAGATGAGAATGCAATGTTTTATATTTGCACAATGAAAATAAAACGCTGTGTCAAAATAAAACTAAGATAGAACAGAATAAACCATGTAGGAAAAAAAAAAACTATTACCATAATAGTGATTCAATGGATCAGCGATGCTTACTAATGGATTTTCTGTACACGTATTAACCTTTTTTGAACAGGAAAATAGGAAAATGTTAATGTTTGTTTTTTTAAAAAATTAAGAATCCATTGGAGTTGAGTGATTGATAAATTCAAATAAGTAATAATTGGGGATATAATTCTCCCCCCTCCCCTCCTGGGTGAATTTGTCATCATGCAGATAAAAGGTTATCTTTCCTATCTTGAGAAGTTCCTGAATGAAATCTTTTTAGCATTAGTAGAAGTAAATTTGAACTCCAGTAGCTTAATAGGATAAACATAACTCTTTAAAAATTAACTTTCTGTTTGTGGATGTGTCCTGGGAGCATGAAACACTACAAAATAACTGACCAAACTATTCTCTACTGAGAATAAAGTGTTGCCAGCATTTCGGATACTTACCGTCATCTCCAGCGATTCTTTTGAGTAAATAAGAATTAAATCATTGTCCCTTAAGTCAGATAATTTTCTAAGTTCAAGAACCTATAGATCAAGAAATATAGTTGCTCCTTATTTTATGCCTTCGTATTCCTCATAAAATATGCCCATTCTGCAACCAAACAACATTTTAAAGATCGAAATCCTTCAAATTGTGAATGAGCAAAATTGATTCTTTCCACACCTAAGTAAGTTCTTCCTAAAATTTGAGGGAGGAAGAAAAATATACTTGGAGGAACATGACTGTGGGAGAAAAGAAAGCACTGAGATGTTGCATTTGCTTCCATCTTGAGAAGGCAAACTTTAGAGTCTCAAGTCATGTGTACCTTTAAGGGCCTTAGGCCTAATTATTTTAGGCTGCCAGCTTTGACAACCACAATTCTATATATGTGTATCACTGCAGGTTTTTTAAGAAGAGACTGGACAGTCACTTGTTTGAGATGGTAGAGGTCAGTGATGGTGAACCTTTTTGTTGTGGTGTGCCGAAAGCACTCACATGCCGGCACCCACCATGTAATGCGCCCCACCCCCCTACACATGCACGCGTAATACCCCCTTACCTGCACTGCGCATGCGTGCGCCTCCCAGCTGATTTTCAGCCCATTTGAGGACGTTTTCGCCCTCCCGGAGGCTTGAGGGAAGCCTCTGGAGCCTTGGGAGGCTGAAAAATGGGCCCGTTTTGGCACTTCCGGTATTTCTGGAAGGCCCGTTTTTCAGCCTCCTGAGGCTGCAGAGGCTTCCCTCAAGCCGAAACGGCCTCAAATGGGCCGAAAATCAGCTGGGAGGTGCATCAGCTGGGAGGTGCACGCATGCGCAGTGCAGGTAAGTTTGGCTGGCCCACACAAATGGCTCTGTGTGCCACCTGTGGCACACATGCCATAGGTTTGCTATCACGGGTATGGATTCTCCTGCTTGAGGAGTGGGCTGGACTAGAAGACCTCCAAGGCCCCTTCCAATTCTGTTCTGTTCTGTTCTATTCTATATTAGATGGAACAAAAGAAATTGCTAAAAAATTATAGATTGCTCTTTCTGCCTGTTATAAGGACATTGTTGCAGATGTTTTTCTTCCAAGTTGCAAATGGTGATATTCTTATACTGTTTTTTTTAGTTAAGACCATTGCAGTATCTCCATGATCATATGAACAAAATTCAGATGATTAGCAACTAACTCATATTTATGATCGTTGGTGTATCTCAGGGTCACATGATCCCCTTTTGTGTCCTTCTGACAAGGTTGATGGGGAAGCCACTTAATAGAATAGAATAGAATAGAATAGAATAGAATAGAATTGAATTGAATTGAATTGAATTGAATTGAATTGAATTGAATTCTTTATTGCCCAAGTGTGATTGGACACACAAGGAATTTGTCTTGGTGTAAATGCTTTCAGTGTGCATAAAAGAAAAGATACATTTGTCAAGAGTCAAGAATCATCAGGTACAACACTTAATGATAGTCACAGGATACAATAAGCAATCAAATCATACTAGGAAACAGTCAATATAAATTGTAAGGATACAAGCAAACAAGGATACAGTCATACAGTCACAAGTGGGAGGGGATGGGTGATAAGGAGTGATAAGAAGATTAACAGTAAGAGTAGTGCAGACTTTGTAAATAGTTGGACAATGTTGAGGGAATTATTTGTTTAGCAGAGTGATGGCTTTGGGGGAAAAACTGTCCTTGTGTCCAGTTGTTCTGGTGTGCAGTGCTCTACAGCGTCGTTTTGAGGGAAGGAGTTGAAACAGTTTATGTCCGGGATGTGAGGGGTCTGTAGATATTTTCACAGCCCACTTTTTGACTCGTGCAGTATACAGGTCCTCAATGGAAGGCAGGTTGGTAGTAACTGTTTTTTCTGCAGCCCTAATTATTCTGTGAAGTCTGTGTCTGTCCTGTTGGGTTGCAGAACCAAACCAGACAGTTATACAGGTGCAGATGATACATTCAATAATTCCTCTAGAACTGGATCAGCAGCTCCTTGGGCAGTTTGAGCTTTCTGAGTTGGCACAGAAAGAACATTCTTTGTTGTGATTTTTTGATGACGTTTTTGACGTTAGGTGTCCATTTTAGGTCTTGAGATATAAATAGAACCTAGAAATGTGAAGGTGTCTACTGTTGATACTGTACTCAAGGTTAATCTCACCAAACTTGATTGCAGGAAATACAACTTCAGCAACAGAGTGGTCAGTGTCTGGAATACTCTATCTGACTCTGTGGTTTCTTCCCCAAACCCCAAAAACTTTAACCTTAGACTTTCTACTATTGACCTCACCCCTTTCCTAAGAGGTCTGTAGGGAGCATGCATAAGTGCACCAATGTGCCTACCGTCCCTGTCCTATTGTTTCTTTTATTTTTCTTATATGTACCCATGTATTCATAACTATGTTTTTACTTATACCTATTATCTTGTAAGCAATGGACAAACCAAATAAAATAAATAAAAATAAAATTGTAAGAGGTTATGGGAGGTTACAACCAGGTTACTAACTTATCAACCACAGTGATTCCCTTGGCCACCATTCCCTTCCCCTGCAATGCAGGAATATTTCAGCGAAGAGCTAGATTATTCCAGAGTAGTGAAATGTACACATGCAACACAAATCCTACCTATCTGTGTTGTGGAAATAATTCTGTTTTGTCTGTTCTAGCAAATACACAAAAAAGAACCTTGTAGCAAGCGCAGTCGGGTATTGTGTACACAAGTCAACATAGCTGTCATTCACCTTAGCAGTGAAATCACAATGTGTACTTACATATTGAGCCTCTTTGTAACCTCATGTTCACCCTCTCAAATCCACGTACGTGAATAGTTGCCAAATAAGCAGAGCAACTGGGTTTATCTGATCTTCATAAAAGTGTAAGCCACCAATAAATCTTATAAAGTTTTTAAGATGCCATAAGACTGTTTTATTAAATCCCTCTGTTACTGTTAATCATGCCTCACATTCTCTGTCAGGGCACTTCTACGTCCTCTGTGAATTCACATTGCCACTCCTGTTGCAATGGTGTGTGCGAACGTCCTTGGAGACAGGAGGAAGAACCACTGGTGGGATTCAATCTTTTCAATACTTGTTCTGTGGGCGTGGTATGGTTTGGTGGGTGTGGCTTGGTGGGCGTGGCAGGGGAAGGATACTGTAAAATCTCAATTCCCTCCCTACTCCTGGGGGAAGGTTACTGCAAAAACTCCATTCCCTCCCCACCCTACTAACCTGCTTTCCAGCTCTGTTCTCCTATGCAGGGCAACAAAGGAAGACCCAGCTCATCAGCTGGGACTCGGGAGGCAGGGAATAGATGGGGTTGGTGGGGCCAGTCAGAGGTGGGATTTGCTGGTTCTCTGAACTACTCAAAATTTCTGCTGCCGGTTCTCCAGAACTGGTCGGAACCTGCTGAATACCACCTCTGGGAAGAACCATAGACTAGACAGTTATCATGTGAACAACTATCTCAGATCACAGAAGCCAAAGAGGGGCGTGGGAAACATTTCCATCCTAGCTTCCTGGAAAGTAAAAGCAAGAGGAAGAGAGATGGGCTTTCAGGATTTGTTCATGCAACCTTACAATAATGATAGACCTAGTCTTCACAATTGCACTTCTTGTCTGGACCACCTTGAAGGACAAGGAACTTGTTGACCCCATCTGAACTAGTTCATTTTTGGCCCACCTCTAGTACAAGCGAAGCCTCTTAAATTCAGTTTTCATTAGAAAAGCTGGTGTCCACTGCAAGAAACCAAGAACCAAAGTTGTTCAAATGAGTACAAATGTATTCCCTGCTAGCTGTCTACAAGAATCAGAACTAGTAATGGTCAAGGCATACTGGCGGTAGATAAGAGTCAACGGAATTCAAGGAGAGCTGGACTTAGATCTGTTTGTGGGCGTGAAGGGACTCCCAAATGATGACGTGCTTGAGCCTTCCCTCGGGTTCCACCTGGTCGTCTCCTACAGCTGGAGGCTTAGTAGAACTTGGGGCAACCCTTTTTCCATTGCTTGGGGTTCTGGTTTCATCGCTCACTCCTGTGTCGAAGCTTCACAAGTTCACTAATGCAGCTGGAAATCAAACAGTGGGATAGCATGTCAGAGTGCGCCAAGCTTTGCTATGTGAGAAAACCCAGGAGCAATAATAGCAAACAGAGGCTTGTAAGAAATAGTGGTTTTTATCTACAAAAGAATATATGCTATACATACACGTATTATAGGCAGGAGTCAAACAATCAGTAAATTACAGCAGGGAAGAACACACGGCGAGAGAGAGGGATGCCCTAACAGGGCCTCTTATTATTATACAGACTCTTAAAGGGATAACAGCCAAAAACCTTGCTGACTCATTCCCATCAATACATCAGTGCATCATTGCATCTTTCTAGCAGTTGATCAGCTCTTAAATTACTTCTCAAGGTGACCACTTTGGGTTATTTTGAAAAGCTACAAATATCACGCATGCCCTTTGCGCTTCTTGAATGTGGGTGGAAATTGTGTGCATATTTTGGCATTTGCTTGTGAATCAGCTGGTTTGGCTCCCGAGTGATGCTAACCTCATTGTGAGGTTAGCTGCAGTGAGGCTAGTTTGGTTTTAAATTATTTCTAAGGATTGGAGGACTAAAAACCATAGCCAGTCTTGAAGTGCTCTCAACTACAGTATCCATGTGCTGCTGTGTGTTCTGGGTTCAACCATCCACAGTGTCAGTTTCGGAAGCCATTTTTTACTTAGAAGCTTTGAGGCTGCCACATTCAGTGCCTAGGAGATTGGGAGGGGGGATTTCATAGTGAGGTAGAAGATTAGACACAACAACATTCTTTCTCGGAGAGTCAAGGACATGTTACCCTGCCCTTGGAGGGGAGGGACTGGAAGGATGTCTCCAGTTGGGAGGAAGATTTGATTGGGCCATGCGATGGACTGATGGATGCAGGGGATGGATCTTAGATTTCTATTTTGGAAAGGGAAAACACGGATCTCTCAGATTTGGGTTTTCCCAGATGTGACCACTCTAATAAAATGGAACCTTAAGGAAATGCTTGTGTCAGAGTTTATTGGTTTGGAGTTGGTTAGTTGGAACACTGACACACAGAATGATAGCCATGATTGTCCAGCCAAATTCTAAGCAGTCTTTTGACAGAAAGACAAATATGAAATAATAAATAATAAAAATAACTCACTTAAGAATTTGAAAACAAGACAGAGGTCACAATTCATAGCTTTGTTTGTTTTTTTGACTCCATAGCAGAGATGGCTCTGAAGCCTAAAAGACAACTTTGAATGTAGAACGTAAGAATAATAGGATTGGAAGGGACCTTGGAAGTTTTCTAGTCCAATGATCAACCGATGGAACAGAAGTTGCCCTCGGAAGTTGTGGGGGCTTCATCACTTGAGACTTTCAAGAAGAGATTGGACTGCCATTTGTCAGGCATGGTGGAGGGTCTCCCGCTTGGGCGGAGGGGTTGGACTAGATGACCTACAAGTTCCCTTCCAACTCTGATTATCTGTTATCTGTTTAACCCCCTTCTCAAGCAGGAGAACCTATATCATTTTGGACAAATGACTGTCCAGGGTCTTTTTGAAAACCTCCAATGATGGAGCACCAACCACTTCCAGAGGCAGGAAGGATAGGAAATTTCTCCTTAATTCTAGGTTGAATCTCTCTTTCATGATCTTCCACTCGTTACTTCTCTATGGTGCTTTGGAGGTTAGGCTGACCCCCCCCCCCCTTCTCTGTGATAGCTCCACAAGTACTGGAAGACTGCTATCATATCTCCCCCTAATTCTTTTCTTCTTTAGACTGGACATACTTAGTTCCCTCCATTGTTCATCTCGTGGTGTAGCCTCCTCACCCTTTATCATCTTTGTTGAGCTTCTCTACACTCTTTCTAGAGCAGGAATGTCCAACCTTGACAACTTTAAGACTTGTGGACTTCGAATTGCAAGAATGTTTAAGAACAAATCTGAAAAATGTTGGAAATGTCATCAGATACCTGGCTCATACTACCATATGTGGTGGACTTGTGAGGACGCTAGAAAATATTGGACTAAAATACGCATATGGTTGGAAAAAATGACAAAGACACATATAGACTTGAAACCAGAGATTTTTTTATTGGGAATCTTACCTGATATATATAATAAAAATTTGAAGTATCTGATTGTAAATATATTAACAGCGGCTAGGATTGTATTTGCTAAGAACTGGAAGAGTGAGAAAATTCCATCAGAAGAAGAAATTATTAAGAAAATATTGGATTGTGCTGAAATGAGCAAATTGACATTTGAAATCAGAGAACAAGAAGATAAACAATTTTATGAAGTTTGGGATCTTTTTATCAATGGTTAGATAATAAAACATAATGATAGAATATTCAGATTTAGCATAAAAAATTTTTTTTTCTTAATATTATCTTTATAAAACATTATTAAGGTAGATTTGGTATGATCTTATGATTTATTGCAAAATAAATTAAGCAAACTATAGTTATCTCGTTAAAATATGAATTAACAAAATTAAAAATTTTTTTTTTTTTTTTTTAGTGATGATATTAGGTTATACAATTGTTGATTGATAATATGAGCTATTATGTAATATAATTATACTGGTGACTAGGAAATGGATGCACAAAAAAAAAGTGGTAAACCAATCGATGCACTGTATGTAAATTTATGAAGTAGGATCTTTTTATGTTTTTGTGGTATGTTTATGTTTATTTTGTTATGTATGTTTATGTTTATTTTGTTATTAAAAAAAAAAAAAATTATTAAAAAAAAAAGACTTGTGGACTTCAACTTCCAGACTTAAAGCTATCCTGTTTAAAGACCCCTGCACAAGAAGAATCTGAGCTCCTCCATAGTAGTTGAATGAGGTGCGTGGAGGAGGAGGAGGAGGAGGCAAATTCAAGGGGGTGACTTGGACTTCAGTGGACCAATCTACAGTTCTTCAAACTTGACAACTTTAAAACTTGTGGACTTCAACTCCCACAATTCCTCAGCCAGCTGGGGAATTCTTGGAATTGAAGTCCACAAGTCTTAAAGTTGCCAAGGTTGGAGATCCCTGTTCTACAACATCATTTTGAAATGGCTGCTTGCTTATTTGTTGTCATAATTTGCCACCACCATCACCTCCACCAGATTCACACTCATATTCCCCGCACATGTTGTCCATTCTGTCCGTTCTATCATTTTTCTTTCTTTCAGGGTCACTCTAGTTAGGAACAAACCCATTCTACCTCTTTCAACTACACATCCCATGCTTTCGTCACCCCACCTTCTGTAACCAGCGGATCAGCCTTGGTCTCTCCAAGCCTTTCTTCTACTCTACCGTGTCACATCAAGTCCTTCATCATCTTCCATTACAAGGAACAGCCAATTGGGCCTGTTCCTTCTGCATTATCTATATATATATAAAAGCGAAATACCACTCAGCATCACCACAAAATCTCCAGAACCATAAAGCCTACAAACTAGACATTTGCCACGTAGATTCCTCTTGGCTTCTAGGTGCTCACTAAGAAAGGATTTTTCAAAATGACCATTAGAGCAGTAGTATTTCCTATATTATTATTATTAACACACTCTGATGCTAAGGAGTTCTACTCCCGCTCCCCACCTGAAAAGAAATCTGTTCCAAACGCAAAACACAAGCAGAAGAGAAGAGTTTCGGTTTTAGTTTCACAGCACCAAGCAGCTTTAGTACAGAACAGTTGAGCGAAGCCACACCCAGGCTCCTTGCTGTCTCCTTCTTGCTCACACAGTGAATACTGCTTCAGTTTCCAAACAGCCCTCAACTCTCGCACACACTGACAGGATGCTAGCCAGATGAATACCGATGGATGCTGATAGACAGAGGCAGAATTTTTTTTCTCCTTATTTTCCTCTCAAAAAACGAAGCCCGACCACAGTTTCATAGTGAAGCACAGGTCTGGAGCTAGTTTTTCACAAGAACGAAAGAGCCCTTCAAAACGAATCTCTTTACTTCACCCAAACCCTCCACTTTTGTGGCTTGAGGATGTCCCTGGGGCTACAGGAAATTTCAATGAGAGATTGCAAAGAGCTGAGACTGATTCTGATCCTCTAAGAGGGTGGTGATTGTTAAATAATACATAAGCATCAGAAGAATCATCAGACTGGTTTCACCTGGAACAAAGAGAAATTTAGTTTAGTTTACTTTATTGTCATTGCACCTTGTACCACAAAGTCAAACATCATCTTCAGTGCACATCATGACCGTGAAAATAAACACAACACACATCCTTCACCCTCCACACATTGAACCGAAAACCCCCAACACCTCACCAACACTGCATTATACAGCATAATTCAAAAGAGCGACTGCCCTGGGATAGAAGCTGTTTTTCAGCCTATTTGTCCTTGTTTTTATTCTCCTGTACCGTCTGCCAGGTTGTAATAGTTCGAAAAAAGGGATGCCCAGGATGAGATGGATCTTTAAGAATGTTTTGAACTTTCTTAAGGCAGCGGGAGCCATAAAGCTCTTCCAAAGAGGGGAGAGGGCAGCCAATGATCCTCTGGGCAATGACGTCAATGCTCTGGAGTGCTTTCCTATCTGCCACTGTGCAATTGGCAAACAGTAGGAGTATCTACCATTAAGAGTCAGACCCCAAGGTGCCTCAATCTAAAGTTCCCAATTTTTCCCCATGTTGAAAAGCCAAGACCCTCAGTCTTAATACACCAGTTGGATTGAGATACTTTAGATGAGATGAGAGGCATTTGGTGGTTCTTCTTCTCAGCCTTTGAAGGCTCAGTTTGTTTACTGGCATCAACTCCGATGATTAAGCAATCAATTTGTTGCACAGCTGTTCTCAACTGGCTTTCTAGTGAATCTCTACATTCTTTTTCCACATAGGCACAGCTTTGTAATGACACTTTTTCATATTGCTCCTGTCGGGAACAGGCAGTTCTAACAAGCAAATCTCTTTAATTTAACGTTATTTCTTTACTGTGTTTGCGAACGCTTTGAAGTCCGTGAAACAAGGGGCTAGTTCACACATGCAGCAACTCTGCCCACTCGGCTCCTTGGAAGGGTTTCTAGGCTCACTATCAAAGTTAGGCTGAAATTGTGGGCGTCTCTGTGACATTTCAGAGTGGATATTCTGAGTTCAACGGTTGGAACTAGAAGGTAAAGCTGTTGCACAGCTTGAATTAGAGTAGTGGTTCCCAGTCTTTGGGCTGAAAGATACTGAGGTTCTCTTGGGGCACTGAAAGTGGAGGTGTGTTTGTGTGGTCAACATCTAATGATAACACAAAACCTTCTAATATTTTGGAACCCACAGTTGAAAATATTGTGAGACTTTGATGCTCTTTATTTCAGTTTCTTAGTTTAAAGTAATGATAAGCGTAGCATAAAGGCTGGCAAAATTGTTGAAGGTGATGGAATACAGCTGACAATGAAAATCTGAGAAAGGCAGCAGCATCACGAAAGGCTACGATTATTTGGGAATTTTGGAAGCTTCCGATTTATTACAGAATCAAGTCAAAGGTATTTGTACCCAGTATATTATCAAGACATATCCCAGGTCCTTCAGCTGACTGAGAGTGATCTTGTCAATGCTGATGATATTCAAGTGATGCTCCAGTTGTTTAGGGATTGCACACAAAGGAACCATTATTATAATTATTCATTAATATTCTTCATTATTCTTATTTACTATCGGAATTAACTATTACTATTTCTGGCGTTGTGCAGTAGCCTTAAAGTTGTAATGGAAATGGAAAGAATAGAATAGAATAGAATAGAATAGAATAGAATAGAATAGAATAGAATAGAATAGAACAAAAGATCAGAACATAGAATAGGAGGATAGGATACAGGAGAGAATAGAATAGAATAGAATAGAACAGAACAGAATAGAATAGAATAGAATAGAACAGAGGATAGGATAGGATAGGATAGGATAGGGAGAGGAGAGGAGAGGAGAGCACAGAATAGAATAGAATAGAATAGAATAGAATAGAATAGAATAGAATAGAATAGAATAGAATAGAGGATAGGATAGGATGGATAGGATAGGGGAGAGGAGAGGAAAGCACAGAATAGAATAGAATAGAATAGAATAGAATAGAATAGAATAGAATAGAATAGAACAACAGAACAGAACAACAGAACAGAACAACAGAACGGAACAGAACAGAACAGAATAGAATAGAATACAACTGGAAGGAACCTTAGAGGTCTTCTAGTCCAGCCCCCTGCTCAAGCAGGAGACCCTATACTATTTCAGACAAGGGGCTGTTCAGTCTCTTCTTAAAAACCTCCCGTTATGAAGCCCCTACAACTTCTGAAGGCCAGTTGTTCCACCAGTTAATTGTCCTCACTGCAAGGAAGTTTCTCCTTAATTCCAGGTTGCTTCTCTCCTTGATCAGTTTCTTAACTTTTCCAGTTAAGACACTGGACTTGTCGACTGAAAGGTGGGCAGTTCAAGACCCAAGTACCACATGGCCGGGTGAGCTCCCGTTACTTGCCTCAGCTCCTGTCCACCTAGCAGTTCGAAACCATGCAAATGCAAGTAGATAAATAGGTATCACTTTGGTGGGAAGATAACAGCATTCTGTGCGCCTTAGCATATAGTCACGCCAGTCACATGACCACAGAAACATCTTTGGACAATGCTGGCTCCCTCAGCTAGGACACTGAGATGATACTTTCCCCTAGGGTCTCACATGACTGGACAAGAAAAACCTTTACCTTTTAAACCTTTATTACTATCTCTGGGAATTTGCTTTTAATTTATTTTAAGACTCCTGATTGTCCAGAGTCACTTGCTGAGCTAAGCGGCCCTACGAATTCAATGAATACAGATGAATAAATGCATGTGTTTTAGTAGCTTGTTAAAAAGGAAGTGGGAAGAGAGTTGGGTGGAAGAGAATGGCAACTCTACTGCTTCTAAGAGAAGATGATTAAGCAGGATGTCAAGGAGCTTCTTGGAAGCTGGGTACCCAAAAGCCATGCTTTGCTTTTTTTCGCTCACTCTCCGTAGCTCTTTCCATTTCATGTTCCAGAAATTTTCATGAGTTGCATTCCAGAACTGCATTGCTACGTTGCGCTTCCTTCCCTCGTGTGGCTCTTTACCGTGCAAAGATTTGGCGTTCTCTTGAGTATTTTCCTCCTCAAGGCAGTTTGTAAGAGCAAAGCAAATTAAGACACAATGGATAAGCCAGCAATTTAATTTCACAACGGTTTGCAGCAAAAAAGCAAATATTAGACGCCCCTCAAATATTAGCATCTTGTCAGGCGAAGATGATGTTTTTACAGCATTTGTTGTATATCTGTTTTTGTGATGGGCATTCAAATAGTTGCATCCTACAGACCTGAGCAATATTTTTTACAATGCATAAATGGTCAATTGTTGGCTTAGGGAGCATCTGCAATCCTTGGACTAACCAGTCCAATGTCTTTTTGGAAGAATTGATTCCCCAACTTCTGCCTGGACTTCTATAGATTTTGTTGCAGCTTTAAATGTGGCAAAGTGCTGATAAAAACGCAAAAATAAGAAGGAGTTTGTGAAACTGGGTTTGGTTTTAATTACAGCTGTCAGGGTTTCTGGCTGTAAAATGTGGAATTGTATACGCATGGCCAGAATGTTTAGTCCTTTGGCATCGCAGAATGGGAAGCAGAATCTCGAATTTGCTAGGAGCTGAACTGAAAAGGAATTGAATCCAGTCTGGCGCAAAGGACTGTACATTGTTATCCGTTTCGTTCAGCTGAACCATATGATTTTGATTCTTTGTATGGCAGATGAATGGGAGGTTATTTGAGTATCTCTTGGATTATATGAGCTCCGATTGGCTTGGCAAAATCTGTGCGCAGAGAGAGAGAGAGAGAGAGAGATGGAGAGAGATGGAGAGTGTACTGGAAAGAGAACTTTCAAAAGAAACTTGAGGTTAAAACAATTTATGTAACAATAATTTTTTTTAAAAACCTCTAGTTTATGCAGCAGACTTTATGGAGATCAGATGTTTAAACATTATAGTTGCCAGTTGAGCTGATGGGAGAAAGGAAGACAGGGAGGAACTGTCCATCATAGTAGCCAACTTTCCTCTATACCAAAGATCTCCAAACTTGGCAACTTTAAGACTTGTGGACTTCAACTCCCAGAATTCCCCAGCCAGCCATAGGAAGTCCACTGGCTTCCTGCTGGCTTCCCCAAAGCAAAGTCAATGGGGAAAACAGCGGGAAGTCAAAAGTTGCAGTCATAAAAGATCCTCACTTAATGACTTGCTTGATCCTTACTTAATGGTGCCAACCAGGGCATCCATAATGACCATCGCTAAGTGGCACAGCCATGTGGTTTTTCAGTTTACAACCGCATCACTTAATGCTTCCAGTCCCAGTTAGCCTTCTTAAACAAAGACTGCCTTCCATGGTAGCTGATTTTAGGATTTTTTTTTCACACTTCTGCAATTGATAGGAACTTCCTGAAAGCAGGGGGAGACTAATGACATTTTTTGAAATAACAGTGTGATCCAATTTCAACGAGATTATGGACAGTTCGTGAATATGGTTATATTTAGGACTTTGGTAGGAGCGTAGAGTTTGATGATGAACCTAGATCAGGGACAGTGATAGGATTGAAAAATTATTTATTACCGGTTCTGTGGTGTGGCTTGGTGTGGGCATGGCTTGGTGGGCATTGCATACTGTAAAATCTCCATTACCACCCAACTCCAGGGGAAAGTATACTGCAAAATCCCCATTCCCACCCCACCCCACTAACCTGCTTTCCAGCTCCATTCTCCTGTGCAGGGCAACAAAAGGAGACCCAGCCAATCTGGGACTCAATAGGAGGCAGAGAATAGATGGGGGTGGCACCAGTGAGAGGCAGTATTTGCTGGTTCTCCGAACTACTCAAAATGTCCACTACCAGAACCAGTTCTCCAGAACTAGCCAGAACCTGCTGAATGCCACCTCTGATCAGGGGTGTCGAACTCAAAGCCCGGGGACTGGATCCAGCCTGCAAGGTACTGAGATCTGGCCCAGAGGCCCACCCTGGAAACAGTGAAGGACCAGCCTGCGATGCTTCTGCCAGTGAAAACAGGCTCCTGAGCTCGGTTTACAGCTGCCACGGCCCCCTGCAACCCTCTGCCAGTGGAAATGGAGCCCTCCTGAACTCCGTTTTCACTGGCAGAGGATCGCAGGAGGCAGTGGCAGCCGAAAATGGAGCTCAGGATCCCGTTTCTGCTGGCAGTGTGCTTGGGCCACCACAGGCACCCACGATACGAATGACATCAAGCTGGCCACGCCACCCTGGCCACGCCCACTCTGCCCCCCCCCTCTCCCTAAGGTCAAACCCAACCCTGATGCAGCCATCAATGAAATCGAGTTTGACACCCCTTACCTAGATGGTATCATACAGGGCAAATAACTTTGGAGAATGAATTGGGGCAAGGATTGAACTCTTGTCCCTAACACCGAGAGGCAGTTTGGTGTAGTGGTTAAAGTGCCAGATTAGGAAACGGGAGACTGTGAGTTCTACCCTTCCTTAAGTGAAAAAAATCAGGAATTGGGCCACCTGGCTCAGTATCTCTTTTAAGATTATATCTAAAAACATTTTAAAAATTTTAAAAAAAGGTTTGGACAGGGATGTCCCTTTGCCTTCTCTGGTTGTGGAGGAATTCTGAGCTCTTTCATTGTTCATAAAATGTTCAGTTTCTTTTTCTGTGTCGATTGACTGCCTTCTTTGAAGTCCTTCTTGAAAGATACTATTTTACTGCTTTAATTTGGAGGGAAAAAAATGTAAACATACAAAAAGGCACTTCAAGATCCAAAGAGAAAATCCTCCAGATTCCTTTTTATGCAGGAATTTTAAGCCCTGAGGACAAATTTAACAATAAGTTGGGTTTAAAAGGGGTGTCTTTAAATGCCTTCTGTATGTCACAATCTGTGCAATTTGAGGAGTGGCAATGCATACATTAAGTGGGTTGTACTGTTCTGACCAAGGCTTCCCGAGACTGTAATTAAGCACACGCTTAGTTAAAACAACTCTTGTTTTATTTCAACCCTGGGAATTATGTTCCTTCCCAGCCCGTAATGAGTCCCAAACAGTCCCTCGAGATAAGCACCTACCTTTCTCTCCTTTGAATTGCTGCCAATAACTAGAGTGCCAAATTCATTGTAAAAAACCAACCAAAGTACAAAGTCCACAAAGAACTTAAAGAATGAATCTGAACCGAGCGAACGACTTTGTTTCCTGCAAAGGTTTCATCACCTTTGCCTGTCCTTTATACCTTATGGGAGGGGCAATCACCTCCAAGCCTTACTCCCAAGTCGCCCCTTTTGTCTCAGCTGCTCTTGCCTTCTAACAGCTCTGTGCACACACGCACTGGGAACAGGCTCCCCTGGGTCCTCTGCCTTGCCTCTGCCAGACTCTGGAGGCTCCAAAGGCAGCCCCCCACTCCCAGATGGTCCTGGCCCCATCCCTGCATCAGATGCAGGACCCTCGTCTGACTCTCTCCAGACTCCTGGACTGATCCTCGTTCTTCCCCACTGTCTGATTCCACTGCCATCTGCACAGGCTGTCAGTGAACCACAACATGTTCTGTAGAGATTGTACTCTTTAAATCCAGTTTAAAGTTTGAAGATGCAAGTCCCTTTTCTCCTTCTGTTTTCCAGCTGCCTTTATAGGAGATATCGCCTTGGATGAGGAGGACCTGAAGTTGTTCCAGGTGGACAGAATTGTGGACCTCACAAGGCATAAAGTTGAAAGAACTGCTACGAATATTTCAGGTAGGGTTTGTTAACCTTCATAATGTTAGCGTCAACTCATAAAACATTCCTAGGCCTGTTTTAGTAGTTGCCATAAAAAAAGAGGGGGCGGGGAAGGAAGGAAATGTGGAGGAGCAGTACAGCATTTGGAGGCGAGAGTACATTCCAACTCTTATCTTTAAAAGATTGTAACTGAAATACCAGAGTTTTGCCCGTGAATATATTTAATTGGACAATGTGAATGATGACACCCAGCCTGTGAAGGTGCTCAGTTGGAGAATCTGATTTATGACACACCCAGGAGCGGGGAGGAAACAGGGTCACAGGGGACTGTAAATTACGTATGCCACAGTTGGCTGCATACAGGGCAGTGCCAGTATGTCACCTCTAATGAATCATTTGCAGTTTTTTGAAGTTTGGCTCAAGAATCATGATTTAATTAGGGCGATTGCTGGAATCCCGACAGTTAGAGATGGAGGTACAGGTAGTCCTCAAGGTACGACCACCATTGAGCCCCAAATTTCTGTTGTTAAGTGAGACATTTGTTAAATGAAGTTTGCTTTGTTTTACGACCTTTCTTGCCACAGTTGTTAAGTGGATCCCTGCAGTTAGTCACATGGTTGTTCAGGGAATCTGGCTTCCCTATTGACCTGGCTTGTCAGAAAGTCGCAAAAGGAGATCACATGACCCCCCAGGGACACTGCAATCGTCATAAATATGAGCCATTTGCCAGGTGTCCAAATTTTGGTCACGTGACCATGGGGATGTTAAAATGGTGGCGTGAAAAATGGTCATGTGATCTTTTTCAGTGCCGTTGTAACTAAGTGAACTGTTATAAGTCAAGGACTACCTGTACAGATACTCTAATTGCATGCCTTCTCATACAGAAGTCATTGGAGCTACAATTTTTTCTTAAAAAGTTGGCCATAAACTGCTTAGCACTTTCTGGCAACAACAGAAGAGAATAGTTGTAGTTGAGGGTTGAGTGTAGTGGTAGTGAAGACGCGTGCCTCCCACTTGGAAGGTTGAGTGTTCAATCCTTTTTTAAAAATTTTTTTAAAAGGCTTTATTAAAGTTCAAGACATTAAAAAGTTTACAAAAAGCAAAATGTTAAAAAGATTTACAAAAATTTCTGTAATAGAAATTGTATCGACATCTTTCAATATCATTTTCTTGGCAGTACACTAAATGCCATATATATGCATAGAATTCGACAGTTTTTTTAGCATATTAACTATATTAATTCACAGTTCTTAATTAATGTTAGTAAAAAGTATATCATCTTTATAGGTCACTAATTCAGGTAACAAAGGAAAGGAAAAAAATGAATATCATATTGACACAATATATGTATATATATCTAAAACAAACATCAGGGGTATTTATAGACTATGTGCTGTAGTTTAATATTCCATAGGTATGAGGGGAGGAATTTTTATCCTTCATTATTGCATATTTCTATATATTTCTATAGTATATCTAGTAATTATAAATCCTAATCTGGATGTCTGTCTAAATCTCGATTTTTTCCCTTGCAGTTCCTCAGTTTCTACAATTTCTCCCTGATCTTGTCTGTTTGCTAATATTCCAATTTTATTTCCCCTTTTTCTTCTTTTTAAATTCCTTTTGTGACCTGAGTGTTCAATCCTAGGCAGATATTTCTCTCTTAGGGTACAACGAAAACAAAATATCTGCTATGAACTCTTGTCAGGTGTCAGGAAGGGCATCCAGCCAGTAAACACTCAGCTACATCCAGTCTCCCTGACTCTACCCCGAATTAAGGAGTATTACAGGATGGTAAAAGGGAGTTTTTATTTGTAACTCTGCATTGAACTGTGGGGTCCTTGGTGCTCTCTGAGCTTGGTTGTTTTCTTCCAGACATCTCATTACCCAACTAAGTAACATCATCAATGCTACAAAGATGTGGACTAACCCCACTCCCTTCTAGCACTGTGATGTTACCTCTAGTTGGATAATAAAATATCTGCAAGAAAACAAATATGTTCAGAGAATACCAAGGACACTGCTTTTTGGCAAGCCTGAAACCTCCAGCCTTGTGCCAATTGACAAAATCTTCATCTGTAGCCATACACCTGCTAAAGGGGAGACAAAATTGCAAAGTTTAAAGTGATGCTTGATATACAGTTATTGTTATTAAATGGACAAGCACCTCTCAAACAAAGGAATCATGGATGGAAACTGATCAAGGGACAGGTTCAACCTGGAAATAAGGAGAAATTTTCTGACAGTGGGAACAATCAACCGGTGGAACAGAAGTTGCCTTCGGAAGTTGTGGGAGCTTCATCACTGGAAGCTTTCAAGAAGAGACTGGACTGCCCTCTGTCAGAAATGGTGTAGGGTCTCCTGCTTGGGCAAGGGGTTGGACTAGATGACCTAGAAGGTCCCTTCCAACTCTGTGAATCTGCGAACCTTAATAGTATCTATTAATTTTAAAACCAAGCCTATGTACAGTATATCTGTTTACTTTCCTAGAAAAAATGAAGTTATGTTAACATTTGCCTCTCTCACCATCCATAAATCCTTTCAGTTGAGTTGACAATAATTAACTTTTATATTTATTCTTCACTGCCAACCACAAGTTCCATTATGAAGACCGCCGTCCCAGACTTACAATTTAAAACACTTGCTGAACATTGTGGAATGACTTCCCAATTAAAATATGTATGGCTACACTAGTGTTTGTAATTAGAGTTTATTTAGGGTACTTCTAGACAAGGGGTGTCGAACTCAAGGCCGGATCCAGCTTAGATCTGGCTCACAGGGCCGCCCTGAAAATGGCAAAGAACTGGCCTGCAGTCCCTCTGTCAGCGAAAACGGAGCTTGGAAGAGCTGCACGCAGCCTACCCAAGCTCATTTTTGGTTGCAACAGCCTCCCGCAGCCCTCTGCCAGTGAAAACGGAGCTCGGGAGGGCTGTGCAACAGCCTTCCCAAGCTCCGTTTTCGCTGGCAGAGCACTTGGGCCACTATAGGCGCCCCCGACATGAATGACATCAAGGTGGCCACGCCCACCCTGGCAATTCCCACCCATCCACCTGAGGTCAAACACAACCCCTGTCGTGGCCCTCAATAAACTCGCGTTTGACACCCCTGTTAAAGACATTTTTTTCCCCCCTCTCCTAAAATTTAATGTCGAATTCAAAATTGAACAGAACTAGAAGAAACTGTTTTATTAAAGCATCACTTTTTTTTCTTGAGCATCTACAGCACCTTGCAGAGAAGATACCTGTCAGGTGTAGCTCCATTCAAAATCCAAGAAAGAAAACCTTAGACTCCATGGTTATAGAGAAAAGGACTTTTACTGAAAATTGAAGTGGTAGCATCAGAAGAAATACCAGATCTGAGGCAACAGGCGCGAAAATCACCTATAGAAAGTTATGTCAATGTTCCCACTGCCAATAATTCAAACTCGCCATCCAATCTGAGGTGTGTATAGTGTCATGTGGGGCATCTTCAGGTGGCATTTCACACATCTGGTATACCAAGATGGTTGACCTTGGCCTAGAGAGATAAGAGGCTACATCTGCGCACTAAGCAAGTAAGCATAGTCAAGAAAACATCCCAACTTTTACATTTCACCAGATTAAACCTCCAGCACCCTTCCCTCACACGAAGCCCAATTATTCTTCCCTCCCCTCATTTCTATGGCAGCCAGAAAGACAGCAGAAGAAGGATTCTTGGAGACTGACAATACCTTTTCTTGGTTAAATCCGAGCAGAGATGGTTCAGTCCGTCCGCCTCAGTTATTGGCCGGCAACACCAAAAAGACAATTTTCTTACCTCCTCAAGAAAGGGTGAACATAGTCAACCACAAGGGCCTCACCTCCTCACCACGGTCACTCTCCTGTATTCTGTTTGCCACCTTACCACATTCAGGCTGCCCAAGGAAAGACCTCTTTTGCCGATTGCCATGACTTCTGCAACAACAATCGCAGCTTGAAGTTGTCACATGGGGACGTGTGAGGTTCAAACACAATAATGAAAGATCACTAAATCATCAATTGATCAAAGTTTGTGCTCAATTTGTCCTATAACTGGATCAATATCAACATATGGGACAGTCCTCAGACACGATATTGGAATCATAATTGGACCGTGGTGTGTGACTGCATACTCTTTCTAAACAACTTATCAACTACAATGATTCACGTAGCCACTTTGGCAAGCAAGGTCGCAAACCGGGGGAAAGCTCACTTCATAAATGTCTTACTTAACAACAGGAATTTCGGGGTCAATTGTGGCCGTATGTTGAGGACTTCCTGTATAGACCTTTTGCAGAGAAGGCCTTCCCCAAGGGCTTAACCAAAAATGACGAAAGGGGTGACAAAAATCACTGCAAGGAAGATAAACAGAGTGTGAAAACAGAGTGTTGCATCCATCATGTTCCTGTGAAAAGAAAATCAGGCATTTGCAATACTACTGTTAGCTCAGCTGCTGTTCCTGCAGAGATTTGAAAGCAGGCACAGTCACCTGGCACACATCCACTGATAACATTGGCAGGATCCTGGATCACCAGGAAAAAAAGGACAAAAGTAGCAAAGATACATACCCTCTTTGAGGAGGCTCAAGTGATCAGCTGTGGGTTGTTTTTTTTTTAGTAAAACGAGAACCATTATGCGAAGGATTTTTCCTTGGACTAAAGAAATCTCTCCCACCATTGACATTTGCTCAATGTCTGCAAGAAAATTATGTATGTAATACTTTTCAGTCATTGTTGACTCCTGGCAACTACCTAGACAGGTTCCTGCAGTATTCTTAACAATGTTTTTAGGAAGTATCTTCTTGCCTTCCTTTTTTCTTCTTCCTAAGACTGAGAGAGAAATGCTGGTTCAAAGCCATCCAGTTGACTTCATGCAAACCCCATGTCCCCAATTTTTAGCCTGGTACCTTTCTTCCAGTGGTGGGCTACAACTGGTTTAACAACCGGTTTGGTGAGCACACGCTTCGCGCGCATGCACAACGTTCAAAAACCACCTATTTTAAGCTTAAAAATTTACCTTCTATGTCAGTGCTGGTGAATAAAACAGCTGAGGCGCGGAAATTTGCTGTGCTGCGCAAATCAGTTGAGCTAAAAAACAGGAAAATATAGGACAGGAAAGGGTAGGCTGGCAGGGCCAACTACTCACTGGAACTACCGGTTCTGTAGAACCGGTTCGAACCAGTAGCAGCCCACCACTGCTTTGTCCCTATATCAAAGTAGCATCAAAGTATAAGAATAGAACATCAAAGTATAACATCAAATAAAATAAAAGTATAGCATCAAAATATAAGAGAAAAGGAATGAAAAACTAGGGGGTCCACAGTACATCCAACCTACGCAAATTGGCATTCCAGATATGTTCTTCAAGTGTTAATGGTTGGCCTGTTGGTTTTAACTCACAAATGTTGTGGACTTTTGAACAAAGGGATGGTCCACGTGGTCAGCCTTGAAGGTAATGGTTGGATTGTGGGAAAAGGTGGCCACAAGGTGTCCTGTTTTCTTTGTGGACTTCTAGTTGAAAAGATATGGAACCAAAATGGAACCAAGAGTAGCAATAGCAATAGCGCTTAGATTTATATACCACTTCATAGTGTTTTACAGCCTTCTCTAATGGGTTTACAGAGTCAGCATATGGCCCACAACAATCTGGGTCCTCATTTTACCCACCTCCGAAGAACGGAAGGTTGAGTCAGCCTTGAGCTGGTCAGGATCAAACTGCTGACAGTGGGCTTGCAACACTAACCATGATAGCACCAACTATCAACGAACTCATGCAACCAGCACCTCACCTCCCAATGACCCTATCCTGACATGATCTCCCAATCACAAGATCCATCAGAAGACCCTCAACTGACATGACCCAAATCTGACCCACCACAATATAACACACTAACTGGATGCAACCCACACCTGACCCATCACAAGACCCTCACTAACGTGACCTCCCAATCACAAGACCTACACACGAAGTTCTTATAAGCAGAAGAACACCAGCACTGACATCCCCTAACCAGGGTTGTTAAATTGGATTTCTCCAAGAGCCGGATCAGCATTATAGTTCTCCTCTGCAGGCCAGCGGGGGGTGGGGGTGGGACGGACACCTCCAGCACCCTGCTGGCCAAAACGGGGCACGGAGGGTCCACGCACTGCTCCCCTATGCCTTTTTTTCACCCTCCATGGCCTCCTGCAGCACTCTGCTGGCCGAAAACGGGCTATGTGGCCTGTTTTTCAGCCATTTTCGGCCCGGTTTTCAGCCTGTTTTGGGCCCAGTTTTTGGCCCAGTTCCGGCCAGCAGAGTGCTGCAGGAAGCTATGAAAGGTGAAAACAAAGCGCAGGAGGAGGCCACACGCAGCCCATTTTAGCCACCAGAGGCACCGTGGGCCAGTCGCTTGATATTACTAGACTGGCCACATGGGCCAGACTTAAGCACCCCATGGGCCCAATTCAGTCTGCGGGCCTTGAGTTTGACACCCCTGCCCTAAACTCTACTGAAGATATTAGCTCCGTAACAAACCCACAAGCTTGGAGAACGAACTTCCACCTTCAATCCTTCTTGTACATATATACCACAAGGCTTATCTTCTATAGCAGTGGTGGCTAACCTTTTTGGGCTCCTGTGCCGAAAATTGCATGCGCATGTGCCAGCACCACATCACAGGCTGGGTCCTGCCCGCAGGCCTTGTGTTGGACACCCCTTATTTAGATTGTTGTCTCTTCACAGGGAAAGATGCAAACAGCACCAACATCCGACCTGGAAGGCAGCAGAGGAGACGATGGAAACAAGGCTGGGGAAGGCCTCGGAGTCGGCGAGCGGCCACTTCCCGGCCCGAGAGGGTGTGGCCAGATGGAGTAATTCCATACGTGATCACCGGAAACTTCAGTGGTGAGTTGGAATTTGAAGATGAGTTTAAAATGTTCATTCGTGGCGGGTTCTGTTTTGACCCAACTCTTTGCTTCTCTACATTTCATGGGTATTACTGGGTCTTTTAAGACTCTTGGCATCTTTCCAAGAGATGGCTTTTAATTGTGCAATTTCGTTTGCGCAATTTTGACATCATTATCTTCTCTTAGTGACTACTCTGACTTTTCCTAATGCTGTTCTTTCCTCTTTGTGCAGAAGAGGGAGAGTCATTAGAAAAGAAAATGGCAAAATAACTGCCTGGTAGCATTTGACAGATGTATTGTTACTCCCTGAAAATTAATATTCATATACCAGTGCATAATATATTGGAGTGTTTGCAGCTGGGCCTTCCTTGTTTCCCTTTCTCTTCGTTTCCTTTCTCGTAGCAATTTAGAAATCCTTGAATCACAATTTGATCTTCTCTTGAGGAGCTGTTGAAAAGAGGAAGCAGGAAAGAAATTAGGCTGAAACCCTTTATGCAGCTGTTCCAAACTGAACATCATCTATAGAAATTTCTCTTTTTCTGGCTAGAATCTGCAACTGCCGTCTCTTTAATTTTTGAATGCAGCTGTATTTTTCTAGATGGAATTGAAGCTTGAGAGACATTTTGTTCGTGAGTCTGTGAAGTATCTATTGTGCTTTATAATCTAGCTCACACGTACCTGCTCACAATGTCCCTGAGGTAGACAGATTGGGGTGCATTGTCTCTAGAACAGCCAATCTTTTATACTTTCTGATCATTTTGTACAATTCATGTTTAATCCTAAGGCCGGATACAAATGAAACATTGAATACATAAATATATCTGTCTGTCTGTCTATCATCTATATCTATCTATCTATCTATCTATCTATCTATCTATCTATCTATCTATCTATCTATTCATTCTAGGGGACGTGGTGGCTCAGTGGCTAAGACACTGAGCTTGTCGATTGGAAAGGTCGGCAATTTGGCGGTTCGAATCCCTAGCACCACGTCACGGAGTGAGCTCCTGTTACTTGTCCCAGCTTCTGCCAATGTAGCAGTTCAAAAGCATGTAAAAAATGCAAGTAGAAAAATAGGGGCTACTTTGGTGGGAAGATAATAGCATTCCTTGTGCCTTTGGCATTGAGCCATGCCGGCCACATGACCACAGCGACGTCTTCGGACAGTGCTGGCTCTTTGATTTTGTAATGGAGATGAGCACCGCCCGCTAGAGCCGGAAACGATTAGCACCTATGTGCGAGGGGAACATTTACTTTTACCTTTATCTATCATCTATCTACTATCTCTATCTCACCTATGTATATGTACCATATATGTATATGTGAGAAAAACAATATAATGGAGTCTAAAAAAGAATAAAGGACATAGTTACAGAAACAAATAAAAAATAAAATACTTCATCCTAAGTAATGGTACAATGTATTGCACAAATGGTAGCACAGACCTGGGTGACTTGAGAACTTATTTTCAAGTCCTTGCGCAAGAATAGCAGCCTTAAATAGAAATCATACTTTCTACCTGGAAGTTTTTTTTTTCAAGACAGCGTTTTTACTTATTTATTAAATTAAGTTGCTGCTTCTCCCACCATGGGGCTACTCTAGGTGGCTTACAATAATATAAATATCCATGTAAGCCGCCTTGGGTCACCTTGAATTGCGAGTAGGTGGCAATATAAATTTTCTAAAATAAATAAATACAATAAAATAAGTAAACTCTACTCTAGATGGCTTACAATAATATAAATATCCATGTAAGCCACCTTGGGTCACCTTGAATTGCGAGTAGGTGGCAGTATAAATTTTCTAAAATAAATAAATACAATAAAATAAGTAAAGGAAGAAAAATGAAAGAAGTGTAAACAGAGGTAAAATAATAGAACAATAGAATAAACAACGACCAAGGAACATAACAAGATTAAATGCATCAATAAAAATAATGGGTGAAGAGCAGGGAGGAGGTGGGGGAGTCTGCCATCAATCTAGCAGCCACCTCCAGTGTGGAATTCCTCCATTTGGTCTCCAGGCCAACCTGTATGTATGTAAGGGTCTGTCTAGATTCCTTGCATAAGGACCAGTGTACAAATAGTCCTCAGCTTACAACAGTTCATTTAGCGACCGTTCAAAGTTACAACGGCAGCGTGATGATCCCGGGCACGGCACAAAAGCAACGAAGTCACAAAAATAGGTAAAGTCTCTTTAATTCCTCCAACTTGGCCTCCAATGTCCAATTATCATCGGCTGGAAAAAAACACCTCTCTCAAGAACAGTTTTTAAAGGGAAGAAATTCCGTCCAAACCCAAAGTACATCTAAATTATAAATTAAAACCAACACAAACCACACTGCAGCAATTAATGAGAAAGGGCAGGATAAGGGATTGGAGACATAAAAAGATAACGAAATACACATATTTGGGAGGACGCCAGAACTCAGATAAGACTTGACAAACCAAAATAATTTCACGCTTTGCTTCCAGCAACTTTACCATGCACAGTTTGCCCTTTTAAACAGTCTTCCCACTGCAGCCCATGAAGGGGATCAGGGCCCTTTTCTCCCCCGTAAACCATGCAATTCACGTTGCTCCCTTATCCATTCTTCCCTCTGTGCCCTAGGATAAAGAGAGGGTGAGCCTGGATCTTCGTCTGAATGCCCAGCCGGACTGTGCCCTTCCCCAGTTTCCTCCACAGCCACTAGATCCACACTCCCACTCCCTGTCAGCTGTTCCAGCTCTCCCTTGGAATCAGATTCCAACAGGGAGGGACATGACAGGCAGTGAAAAAAGTGATTTATGACCATTTTTCACATACGCAACCATTGCAGCCTCCCCATGATCACAAGATCAAAAATGCAGGTGCTTGGCCAATGAATGACTCATGTTTATGATAGTTGCAGTGTTCCAGGGTCACGTGATCTCCTTTGATGACCTTCTGACAAGCAAACAGGAAGAACCAGATTCCCTTAAGAACAACATTAGTGATTTAACAACTGCAGTGATTCACTCAGCCACTGTGGCGAGAAAGGTGTTAAATTGGGGCAAAATTCATTAATGTGTGTCTCAGCAACATAAATTTTGGGCTCGGTTGTGGTTGTAAGTTGAGGAGTATCTGTAGTAGTATATATAACTTATTGCAGGGATGGGCTGCTACTGGTTTGCACTGGTTCAACAGAACCGGATGTTAATTTTACGTCTGGTTCGCCAAACCGGTAGTAGTGATCTGGCTGGCTCCGCCCAACCTGCTCCATCCCTCCCAGGAGTCTCCATGTGGCCCATTTTGGAAATAAGTGCAGGGCCCACACAGAAGCTCAGGGAGGGCAAAAACAAAATGGTCTCCTGGAGGCTCCAGAAGGCCAAAAACAGGCCCGTTTTTGGTCTCCACAGAGCCTCTGGAGCCCGGGATGGCTGTTTTTGCTGCCCCGGAGGCTCGATGAAAGCCTCTGGAGCCCGGGGAGGATAAAAATGCCCCCCCCACCATCGTGGTGCAGGAGGCCGACTAGGCCACGCCCACCCAGCAACCAGGCAGAGAACCGGTTGCTAAATTTTTTGAAGCCCACCCCTGGCCTATTGAACTGTCACCATATGGACATAACCGAAGACGCATAGGAGTTTCTTCAAAACAGACCCTTAAAATTGGGCTGAGATGGCATGATCTAGGTCTTGTCTACCATACAATGTCATTTGAACTTCTCCATCTCAGCACTGGCCTTCTGGCACAGTATCTTCATAGAGGTTCATATGGCTCTCATCCTGATCAAATTTAAATATTAACTCTGAAATGTTGGCTTTTTTTCCCAGGTCATGAGCTGGGATGGGTTTATCTGTTAATAGATGATTCAGAGTTTTGATCCCTTTAAGGTGGAGAATCCCATCTCTTTTTCCTAAAAATCCACGTCACTGTTTTATAGAAAATAGAATTCTTTATTGGCCAAGTATGATTGGACACACAAGGAATTTGTCTCTTATGCATATGCTCTCATTTTTTACATAAAAGCTGTAAGTGATAAATCATTACCATAGTCATCCTAAAAATACGTTCCTCCTAAATCATAAGATACTTAGTGATAGTCACAGGATACTAAATAAGCAATGATAGTCACAGGATACTAAATAAGCATAAATCGTACTAGAAAACTAAATAAAACAATATAAATCATAAAGAGTTATAGTCATAAGCAGAAAGGAAATAGGTAAATAGGAAAGATGAGAAGAAGAATAGTAATGCAGACTTAATAAATAGTTTGACAGTGTTGTGGGAATTAGTTGTTTAGCAGAGGAATGCAATGGGGGAAAAACTGTCCTTGTGTCTAGTTGTTCTGGTGTGCAGTGCCCTGTAGCATCATTTTGAGGATAGAAGTTGAAACAATTTATGTCTAGGATGTGTCTGTAGATATTTTCACAGCTCATGCAGTATACAAGTCCTCAGTGGAAGGCAGGTTGGTAGCAACTGTTCTTTTTTTCCTGCAGTTAAAATTATCCATGGAAGTCTGTGTCAGTCTTGTTTGGTTTCAGAGTTCTTCACTGCGTTCTTCAGAACTGTAGAGTGCATGGCTGAAACAGTGGGTGGAGGTCTTTTTCTCTCTCTGACCACTTTGGGGACTCTTTCTGTTTCTTCCAGGCATTCAGCGAGCTATTTTTCGACAGGCCATGCGTCATTGGGAGAAATACACTTGTGTGACCTTCTTGGAACGAAGCGATGAGGATAGCTACATTGTGTTTACATACAGGCCATGTGGGTAAGCAACAGGGAAGACTTCGTCATCCAGTCGATTGCATAAAGTCTTTCTCTGGTACGGAGGAGGAAAACCTTAACACTCTCAAGTCTCAAAGATTGGCCAAGGAATATAAAATATTGCCAATTGCTTCATACACTGGACCACAAGTCAAAGGCTGCTCATCCAGTGTCTGTTGTGTAGACATGTTTGTGTAGACAGAATTTCTGGAAGAACATTTCCAAAAAAAAGGTGAATCAGAGATTGGAAGGATTTGAAACCAAGAAACAGAATCCCAGGAAGAATAACTTAACCTGTCTTTAATTTTGCTCTTGGTAGTCTCTTAACTCTGATATTGACTTTAAAAAAGAAAGACAATCACCTTGAGTTCTCTCTGGCACCATATGAAAGTGGTTAGCTGCAAGTATCTCTATAACAGGTAGGACATGACGCTATCATTAGAAATAGAAGGAAACTTGAAGGAAGTATCAGATTCCAGTCCTCTGTCTTTCTTCCTCCTTCAAGAATAACAATAGAACTTAGACTTATATACTGCTTCATAGTGTTTTACAGCACTCTCTGAACAGCTTACAACAGAATCAGCCTTTTGCCTCCAACAATCTAGGTCCACATTTTTTTTAAAAAAAAGTTGCTCCATGCATGATAATTGAACTTAAATTTATGGTAGCACTAAATTTACAAATCAGTTAAGTTACTTGCTTTCTTTTCCTAGCAGAGGTTCAAAGGCTCTTAACAGCCACCAATAACATTCTTTAAATTACTTTTACTTTGGAATACACTTTTAAATACTCACGTACATATTTATTTGTATTTATCTTTATTTGGGTCGCTTTTCCTGGGGAAAAGCAATTATGAGAAAGGAGAATGTGTCAAAAATGCCTCCAGTTTTGGCCACCACAATATAAAAAAGATGTTGAGACTCTGGAAAGAGTGCAGAGAAGAGCAACCAAGATGATTAGGGGGCTGGAAGCTAAAGCGTATGAACAATGGTTGCGGGGATTGGATATGTCTAGTCTCGTGAAAAGAAGGACTAGGGGAAATATGATAGCAGTGTTCCAGTATTTAGGGGATCAAACTATTTTCCAAAGCACCAGAAGGCAAGAGAAACAACAGATGGAAACTAATCAAGGAGACAATCGGCCTAGAATGGAGAAATTTCCTAATGGTAAGAACAATCAACCAGTGGAATGGTTTGCCTTCAGAAGTTGTGGTTGCTCCATCACTGGAGGCCTTCAAGAAGAGACTGTCATTTTCTGAAATGATAGACTCTCTTGCTCGAGTGGGGGATTGGACTAGAGACCGCCAAGGTCCCTTCCAACCCTGTTATTCTATGTTCCAAAAAGTTTACTTTTTAGAAAGGGGGGATAAAAATCTTAAAGAAGTTTGTTCCATGTTTTCTACTTCTTCCATGGTCTTCCTAGAAGTCATGCATTCAACCTAATGCTCATTTGTGTCCAATACAGGTGCTGTTCCTATGTGGGGCGCAGAGGTGGGGGACCCCAGGCCATATCTATCGGGAAAAACTGTGACAAATTTGGCATTGTGGTGCACGAGCTGGGCCACGTCATTGGGTTTTGGCATGAACACACACGCCCAGACCGGGATGCTCATGTGTCCATCTTTCGTGAAAATATCCAGCCAGGTAAACGCTTCTCTCTTCTTCTTCGTTTGCATCCTAAATGAATCCTGAAAACCAGACAAAAGTTCCGTATCTTGGAAAACATAAACATCATCCTCACCATCCCTTGCCTTTGTAAAATCATGTGCACCTGCATCCATTCCCTTCTATACCTCTTTACAGGTAGTTGTCCAGTTATTTTGTTCATTTAGTAACTGTTCAAACTTGCAACAGCACTGAAAAAAGTGACTTATGACCATTTTTCCACACTCATGACTGTGGTGGGATTCAAACATTTTTACTATCGGTTCTGTGGGCATAGCTTTGTGGACATGATGTGGCTTTGTGGGCGTGGCAGGGGAAGATACTGCAAAATCCCAATTCCCTCCCCCACCCCACTAACCTGCTTTCCAGCTCCATTCTCCTGTGCAGGGCAACCAAAGGAGACCCAGCCAATTAGCTGGGATTCGGTAGGCAGAGAAGAGATGGGGGCAGGGCCAGTCAGAGGTGGGATTTGCCGGTTTTCTGAACTACTCAAAATTTCCGCTACCGGTTGTCCAGAACTGGTCAGAACCTGCTGAATACCACCTCTGACTCATGACCGTTACAGCATCCTCACAGTCACGTGGTCAAAATTCAGATGCTTGGAAACTCCTTCAAATTTTATATATACGACAGTTGCACTGTCCCAGGTCATGTGGTCACATTTTGTAACCTTCTGTCATGCCCTTGTTAGAGTTGGACTCTTAGGAAGAGGAGGAACAGTTGACAGGGAGTGGTGGTATGGCTCCGGAGGTTGTGGAGGAGACTGTGGAAGAGCAGAGGCCAGCTGGGTAGTCAGAGGAAGAACCAGACCCATCCCCTCTTCATTCTAGGACAGATAGGGAGGAACGGAGAAGGCAACAACTTGGCTTATGAGAGAGGAAGCGGCCCTGATCTCATTGGTTGCAGCTGGGGAGAATAGTATATAAGAGAGACGGTTACAACACAGCATTGCCAAAAGCAAAGCGTGTTTTATTTTGGGCTGACGTTATCTTGGTTGGTGTCCTTCCAACAGGCTGTGCCTTGTTATCTCCTTGAAACTGGTAATTACTTATCCTGATCCATTGTGGAAATTCCTTCATTGTAGTTTGTTTTGGCTTTTTATTTCACCTCTTATCTGCTCATTAAGTTCGGACTGTATTGCTTTCTTTCTAAGACTATTTTTGCATAAGTTTTATCTCCAACTGAGAATTATTGAACAATGGGGCCAAGTTGGAGCATTAAAGGACATTTATTTATGTTTTGGATTTTGTTACATTTGTGTTACACTCCAGATCATCACATCTTCTGATAATGCTAAGATCCACTTAATAACTGTGTTACTAACTTAGCAACTGCAGTGAATCATTCAACAGCTGGCACGAAAGACTGTAGAATGGAGCAAAACTCACTTAACAAATGTTTCACTTAGCCACAGAAATTTGGGGCTCAATTGTGGTCAAAAATCAAGGATTGCCTGTACTTCCCTTTCTTACTTGCTTATTCCACCCTCACTACTTTTCCCTCCAAATGCATATTGATGTGTCTGGGGGTTTTCATATTCTTCCAAGATAACTTGCATCCTGCTTGATACCAAGGGAAGTCACCCCTCCTGGAAGAATGAAATATTTTGAGAAATATCAAAAAAGGCAGAATATTCTATTTCCGTGAAGGAGAAACATGTAAAGGCAGAAGCCAGCTCCCTGCCCCCGGCAGATATTTTGGTGCACATTAAGAGAGACTGGGCCAGCCTATCTACAAGACAAAAAATCTCCAGCTCCAGGGTGCTGGGATTAAGACATGATAACTCCAGGACATAATAGGACAGAGGTCTCCAAACTTGGCAATGTTAAGACTTGTGGACTTCAACTCCCAAAATTCTCCAGCCAGCATAGAAATCCGGGAAGTCTACAAGTCTTAAAGTTGCCAAGTTTGGGGACCCCTGTAATAGGATTAACCCAACTAGCAGCAGAGCTCACTGCGGGGCACAATCACCTGGGGACCTTGCATCACTCAGCAAACTTCAACCAAACCTGGGACTCAAGACAACCTACAAAGTTAGCTAAGACCTCTGCAACAGCCAATAGAATACATGTTCTTGCACAGGAACAGGAAGCTCAAGTGCAAAGCCCAAGGGAAGGTATAAATACCCCTCACTCTCAACTCCACGTGGTCAGCTGTGGTTCTGCTTCATCATTAAACCATCTTTCCAACCAGCCTCCATGTTTCCAGTGGAACTCCTGGCTTGGAACTGAACCAGATGGATATTTCTTCCAACAATTCTGTATACTGAAAAGAATTAAGGCAGATTTTCGTAGTTGGAAAGAATCCCAGGACTGGCCAAGTGTCAGCTGAATTTGCTTATTTAGTTACCCTGATCCATAAGCACCTAGAGCTGACTCAGCATTTCTTTATTTATCAAATTTTAAAAACTCCCATTTCCCTCCCAGTGCGACTTGGACACTGTACAAATAAAAGATTAAAAACAATACAGGTAGTCCTCAACTTATGACTACAATTGGATCCAGTGTTTCTGTTGCTAGGCAAGGCAATTGTTAAGTGAGTTAGGCCCTGTTTTATGACCTTTTTTTGCCAGAGTGATTAAGTGAATCACTGCAGTTGTTAAGTCAGTAATGTAGTTGTTAAGTGGGCTTCCCCATTGACTTTGTCAGGAGTTTGCAAAAAGCGATCACATGACCCCTGGGACACCACAACTGTCACAAATATATGCCAGTTGCCAAGTGGTCATAAGTGTGAAAAACACTTGTGACTTACATTTTAAATCATTTTTTTTCCAGTGATGTTGTGATGTCATACAACCACTAAACAAAGAACTGTAAGTCAAGGACTACCTGTATATACAATGTAGAAAGAGGCAAGCAATGTTAAAATTAAATGAATGGCAGAGGGCGGATTTTCAGGTGCCCTGAAAATGTGTGTGTGTATGTGTGTGTGTGTGTTCCAGCATAACTCTGGAATGCCTCAAGCAATTTCAACCAAACTTGGTACACAGATGTCTTAGTCTCTAGAAACAAATACTATGGGGGTAAAACACCACTAACTTCCCTCACTGTTAAGATACAGCCTGTTGTGCCTTCAAATGGCTTCTACTGTACTGCCTTCAAATGGCTTCTACCATACTGCCTTCAAATGGCTTCTACCGTACTGCCTTCAAATGGCTTTTACTGTACAGTGCTGTGGAGTTGCCATGGTAATGGCTTCACAGTACTCCAGAAGGGGGCTCTCTCTGGTAAGGGGGAAAATACAACATTAGAAATTACGTTTTTTCCAGGTCACCAAAATCAGGGCTTTTCCTGTCTAATAGAGGATTGGGATAAATTAGGATAAATAAAAATACCCAGGCAACTCCGGATTATAGGCTAGTACAATGTAAAAAGAGGCAAGGTTAAAATGAAATGAGAGGCAGAGGGAGGATTTTCAGGGTGCCAACCAGTCCAATGGCTGCAAGCTCCTCTGTGCACCCGAAGCAAGGCTGCAGAACCATGTTTTCGCACCTTTCTGGAAGGCCAGAAAATGGGGACCCCTTGTCTTTGGTTGTGGGAGAAATGTTTCCCACGATAGAGGCAACGGCAGAGAAGGTTCCCTTCCTGCACCCCATCAGTGGGAATTCTTTGACTGACAGGGTCCATCACACACCTTCCCTGCCTGACCAGGTGGGAGGAGCTGATTTAATGGGGCAAAGACAGTTCTGTAGGTATACCTGGTCCCTAGGTAAACCTGGTCCCTATTCCATGTAGGGTTATGGGCTCAGATCATTGCTCTGTGTTTTGGGGAATCACACGCGAGAAATCAGTGGTTGCCATTAACAAGCAGGATGGTGCAAGAGAAAACACTGAATCTGCTAACCCTTGGAGGACAATATTTGCTCCAGACCCTCTAAACCAGGAATGTCAAACTCAATTTCATTGAAAGCAGTGGCCCCCAACCTTTTTTGTGCCACAGCCCGGTACTGGCATCACAAAATCATCCGCGGCCCGGTACCGGCATCAGCACGCATGGCAAGGCGAGCCGAGCGACCGGCCAGCCAGCCGTCCCCCGCTGCTCCCCGCCACCTTCAACTCCACCTTTGTACCTGTGAAAGAATCCTCCTGCCTTAGTTTTGTTCAAAGCTGCCCCCCCCGATGAAACTAAGGCACGAGGATTCTTTCAGCACCCAAACATGGCTTTCTCCCCGGAAAAGCTCACCGGAAGCACTTTTCCATCAAAACAAGATGGCGGCGCCCAGCAAACCGGCGGCCCGGTAGAAATTGTTCCGCGGACTGGTACCGGTCCGGGGACCAGTAGTTGGGGACTCCTGCATTGAGGGATGCATCAGGGTTGTGTTTGACTGTGGGGGGGGAGGGCGCAGTGTGTGTGTGGCCAGCATGGGCGTGGCCAGCTCGATATCACTCATGCTAGGGGTGCCTGTGGTGGCCCAAGTGCTCTGCCAGTGAAAACGGACTCCTGAGCTCTGTTTTCAGCTTTGACTGCCTCCTGCAACCCTCTACCAGAGCTCCATTTTTGCGGGCAGAGACACCACGGGCCGATCCATTTCTGTTTCCAAGGTGGCCAGATCTAAGCACCCCATGGAACTTATCCAGCCCCTGGGCCTTGAGTTTGACATCCCTGCTCTAAGCTATCTTGCAATTTTCATGCTTCTTCCTCTTGGTCCCTTCTGCAGGGCAGGAGTACAACTTCCTGAAGATGGAACCTGAAGAAGTGGAGTCCTTGGGCGAAACATATGATTTCGACAGCATCATGCACTACGCCAGAAACACCTTTTCCAAGTGAGACTCCCAATTTGTCTTGTTTGACATGTTTGCTCAGCCTATGCCATATTTAGCTTATTTTTCTTCAGCTGAAGGATGACCACAAGTCAGATTAGATTATCTCATGCTTTCATAGCTAAAGCGGGACTAGAGCTCGCTGCTTCCTGCATTCTAGCCTGCTGCCTTAACCACACAACCAAACTGGCTCTAGACTTTATATCTATCTATCTATCTATCTATCTATCTATCTATCTATCTATCTATCTATCTATCTATCATATCTATCATCTAATCAATTCTTTCTAGCATCTCATCTGTCTCTCTATCCATCTCTATCATCTCTAATCAATTCTATCTATTCAGTTCTTTCTATCTATCTACCTATCTATCATCTATTTAATCTAATCAAATCTAGCAATCATCTCTCTCTATCATCTATCTAATCCATTCTATATATCTATTCAATTCTTTCTATCTATCTAATCAGATCTATCCATCTATCTATCAATCCTCTCTCTCTAGCATCTATCTAATCAATTCTATCTATCTATTATCTATCTGTCTATCTATCTATCTATCTATCTATCTATCTATCTATCTATCTATCTATCTATCTCTAGATCTGGGAAGTCTAGAGCCAGTTTGGTCTAGTGGCACCAGGCTAGAAAGTGGGAGAGAGTGAGTTCTAGTACTGCCTTTGCCTTGAAAGCCTGCTGGTGACTTTGGTCCAGTCCTTCCCTCTCAGCCCAACTCACCTCATAAGAGTTGTTGGGAGGAAAATAGGAGGAGGAAGGTGGGTTAGATATGTTGAATTATTTGTAGAAATATTAAAGGTGGGGAAGGAAGGAAGGAGAAGGAAGAAAGGAGAAGGGAAAGGAAAGGAAAGAGGGAAGGAAGGAAGGGGAGAAGAAGAAGAGAAGGAATAAGGAAGGAGGGAGGGAAGGAAGGAAGGAAGGAAGGAAGGAAGGAAGGAAGGAAGGAAAGAGGGAAAGTTGCCTTTCCCGATCAATACCTTTCCCGATCAATACCTTTCTTCATCGTAAGTGGGAACACCTCTATGGCTTTCTAGGTATCGACCCTTTCATATATTTATTTTTGAGTCAATTTTTTTTTTATTTATATATAAACATTTCGAATACAGTGTATTGTCTGAGCATACCATTTTCCAAAGGGCAGGGGAATAATAACATATTTTGATATACTAGAACAACTAGACACAAGGACATATATTTTGATAGCAATAATAGTAGTACAACAGAATGATTCTAACCATATTTATAATTATGTTGGCTTATTTGTAATCCTATTAATTATATTAGCATCATCAGAATCAAGTCCAAAACATGGTCAACAAAAACTGTAACTAAAGTCCAATCGAGGCAAGATGAAGTAATTAGTCTAGCAGGACAAGAGAAGGAATTCCAGATGTGAAGGAACGGCAGTAATTCAACCCAGTTGGGAGGATACCGGGAACACAGATAACCAAAGTCAACACAAGATAAAGTCACGTTTGTTCCCAGAAGCCGTCACTCTCAGCTTGCATCTCTTTTAAACTCTCTTCCCAGCTGTGGCTAATGAAGGGCATCAGGGCCCTTTCCTCCCCTGTAAGCCACGCAACCCACATTGTTCTCTTCTCCATTTCTCCTTGTGTGCCCTAAGATAAAGAGGGGGTGGGCCTGAGTCTTCCTCTGAACTCCCTCTCCCTTGTTCTATCTCTCCCCTGCTCTGCCCAGCCGGTCTTTGCCCTTCCCCAGTTTCTTCCACAGCCAATGGAGCCACACTCCCACTCCCTGTCAGCTGTTCATTTGCCTTCTCAGATTGACTCCAACGGGGGGCATGACACTATTCCATGTTAAATAATATCCTGTCAATGTCAATCTATCCATCTCTGAACAGTCCAGTATATTCTGAATTATATTTTCATCTGAGGGAGTGTATCAACCCTTTCCGACAACCCCTGGGACACATCCACAAGGCCGTGGCCCATTCAAAACTGGGCTACGGAAGTGATGGTGAGCACATGAATGCACGCACCGCTCCATTTGCACGAGGAGCATGGGAGTGATGGGTGCACATGCCTGCCTCTTCTGCAGAGCCATCTCACCAGCCCACAAAGCCAGATAAGTTGGGGACCACTGCTTTAAGAAGTCCCGTGTTCTTCCTCCTTGCCCCATTTTTCTGCTAATAACAGTACAGTAAAAAGAAAAAAAACCCAACCCAAAATGGAAAAGATCGTATCTTCCCCTGACTCTCAACTACTATTTCCCACCCTGAACCAAATGAAGTTCACAGCTTTTCAGCCAAATTACCTAATTCCACAGAACAAAATTTGATGAATGAGCAGAGAGATTATATGTAGAATCCCAGTGGAAAGGAAGGATCATAAACATATCTGGCATTTCCTGCTGTGGTAACCCTTTCCCTCCCCAGAGTCAATAAAGGATTGTTCTCTAGAAAATAAACCTCCAGAGCTTGAATGTCAGTAATCTTATATGTACAATGTTAACCCTTTCCCTGAGAACTTAATAAAAGCTATAGTTTTGTTTCCGCCTGTTACTTTCCATCTGCTAGCCTTCTCCCCGTCTGTTATCAAACCCTTCCACTCTTTGCAAAACGTAAACCATCTAATATTCTGAATGCAGAGGCCGTGAGTTAGAGGCACAGATTAACAGAGTTGGAAGGGAAATTGTGTAGGGTCTCCTGCTACAAGGTCATCTAGTCCAATCCCACCCACCCACCATTTCTGACAAATGGCAGTCCAGATTCTTCTTGAAAGCCTCCAGTGATGAAGCTCCCACAACTTCTGAAGGCAACTTCTGTTCCATGGGTTGACTGTTCTCACTGTCAGTTATCTCTTTGTAGTTCGTTACAGGTAGTCCCCGAGTTGCAATTGTTCACTTAGGGGCCATTCAACGTTACAAAGGCATTGGGGAAAAGGTGACTTATGACCGTTTTTCACCATGACAAGTGTTGCAACATTCTCATGGTCATCTAATCAAAATTCAGACATTTAACAATAGAATAGAATAGGAATAGGAATTAGAATAGAATAGAATATTGGAATGAAGAATAGAATAGAATTCTTTATTGGCCAAGTGTGATTGGACACACGAGGAATTTGTCTTGGTGCAAATGCTCTCAGTGTACATAAAAGAAAAGATACATTCGTCGTCAAGAATCATCAGGAACAACACTTAATGATAGTCATACGGTCCAATAAGCAATCAAATCATACTAGGAAACAGTCCATATAAATTGTGAGGATACAAGAGACAAAGTTACAGTCATACAGTCACAAGTGGGAGGGGATGGGTGATAAGGAGTTATGAGAAGATTAATAGTAATAGTAATGCGGACTTTATAAATAGTTGGACAGTGTTGAGGGAATTATTTGTTTAGCATTCGGGAAAAACTGTCCTTCTGTCTAGTTGTTCTGGTGTGCAGGGGTCTATCCTGTCATTTTGAGGGAAGGCGCTGAAACAGTTTATGTCCGGGATGTGAGGGGTCTGTAGATATTTTCACAATTGGGACGTCAAGACCTTGTGGATATAATTGACTAATTATTGTCACATTGCATTTGACGTCCAGGGCGGTTAGAAGAATTAAGGTGTTGGACTAGGATTTAGGAGAGCCTCAGTAGCAGTATGCTCAGCCATGGAAGTTTCTGTGTGACTTTGAGCCAATCCCTGTTTCTGAGCTCCAGACTAGTCTAGTCTAGTGGTTAAGGAGCAGGAATAGGAGCAGGGAACCATGTTTTAGTCTGTGCTCAGCCTCAGCCATGGAAATGATTTTAAGCTATATATTCTCTGTATGTCCAAACCTACCTCATCAAGTTGCTGCAGTGGGGATAAAAATAGAGGGAGATTCCCATTGAAGTCTTGGAAGAAAGACAAGCTGGCAGGCTTATCAATAAACTATCTCGATATCTGTGCTTCGCTATGAAACTTTGTCAGACTTTGTTTTGGGGGAGGAAAATAGGGGGGGAATTCTGTCTCTGCCTGCCAGCATCCATCGGTATTCCTCTGGCTAGCATCCTGTCAGTGTGTGAGAGAGTTGAGGGCTGTTTGGAATCTGAAACCTGGAAACTGAAAGAGTATTTGCTGTGTGAGCAAGAAGGAGACAGCAAGGAGCCTGGGCGTGGCTTAGCTCAACTGTTCTGTACTAAAGCTGCTTGCTGCTGTGAAACTGAAACTCCTCTGCTTGTGTTTTGCGTTTGGAACAGATTTCTTTTCAGGTGGGGAGGGGGAGTAGAACTCCTTAGCATCAGAGCGTGTTAATAGTAATAATAATATAGGAAATACTCTAAATGCTCTGATGGTCATTTGGAAAAAATCCTTTCTTAGTGAGCACCTAGAAACCAAGAGGAACATACGTGCCAAATGTCAAGTTTGTAGGCTTTATGGTTTTGGAGATTTTGTGATGATGCGTGGGGGGTCTTTCACTTTTATAGAGAAGAGAAATGATAAATCAACTCGGGGAAGAAAGCCAATAGAATTGAGCGCAGGTTCTCAAACTGATCTTGCCTCCATTAAACCACAGTTTATCAATCACATCATGTCTTTGCTTGTTGTCAAGTTGCACTGTTGCTTCTTATGCCTCTTGTCTCTGGGTTCGCCTTTTTGTGGCTGCTCAACCTTGTTCCATGAGGAGACCGGATTTACAAGCAACGTTAAGTGTGAGCATTAAATGGCCACAGGCTGCGAAGGTGTGGTTCACTCGACGTTCGTTCTTGCTCAGCAATTTTGTACATCTCAGCAGGTTTGGGCTGGTATTGTTGTCTGCGTTATTCTGGATACCGGGGACATGCCTCTGGGTGTCTTCTCAGAAGAATTAACAGACTATTCTAGACGGATATTTATTGTGCCAAAGCTTCCCCCTTGTACGAGGAAGACTTGTTTATCAATCCTCTTTTCCTGGAAAACTATCTTGCCTTCAGCATCTTTGCCTTTACAGTTACTTACAGTCACCGTTGCACAAATGCAGTTTAATGACACAATTTAGCCATGGTGAGGGATGGGCTACTACAGGTTTGCCCTCGTGCTAGTTTTTATAGCCGGTGAACCAGCAAATCCCACCACTAGCCCCACCCAGTGGTGGGATTCAAAATAATTTAAGAACTGGTTCTCTGCCCTGCCGATTTCTTCCAACAACCAGTTCGCCAAACTGCTCAGAAAGTTAACAACCGGTTCTCCCGAACTGGTGCAAACTGGCTGAATCCCATCACTGGCCCCACCCACCCCTTCCCCTCCCCTCCCAGGAGTCCCCACACGGCCTAGTTTGATGCCAGGTAAGAGCAGGGCCCGTACAGAGGCTAGGGGAGGTTGAAAAATGGGCCTCCCAGAAGGCCAGAAACAGGCCCATTTCCAGCCTCTGGAGGGCCTCTGGAGCCCAGGGGAGGCCATTTTTACCCTCCTGGAGGTTTGAGGAAAGCCTCCGGAGCCCAGGGAAGGCAAAAACGACCCCCTTGCTATAGTGCAGGAGGTCGACTAGGCCACGCCCACCATGACCACGCCCACCCAGCAACCGGGCAGAGAACTGGTTGCTCATATTTTTGAAGTCCACCTCTCTGGCCATGGTGTTTTGTTCAGTTTGATGTACCAGCTTCCAAAAACTTCAGGCTTATGAATTGGGAGCTACCTAAGATAGTTGGTATTTCTAATTAAAGTTGCAGCATTATCTTCTCCGAGTAATAGAGGGAGTGAACTTTCCAAGTCACATCGATCTGGTTTAGGAATCTGTGACCTAGTTGTCAGGAGATCATTTCTATAGCGCCCTTCCATCTTTCTCTGACTCAAATTTTAGCTGTTGGTTTCCAGGAATCTGGGTTGGGAGATAAAAGTTTCATCTCTTCATTTAACTACTGCAATGGCCTTCGGGCACCAACCGTTCTTGCTGCTTCTTGTTGTATAATCTCTTCTGGAGACTATTCAGCAACTCCTAGTAATTTAGGATTAATTTGAGGTTTATTCCAAGGCTTAGGAACCATGTCAAATATGGTTGAGCTGAAATGGTGTGAGATGAAGTGATACTGGCCTCTGTTTTGAGAATGCCATTGTTATGGATCTTGAGGCACCAATCATTACAGGGAAATCTTTTGCCAATATTTTCCATAACCTCCACACTACATTTGTTAAATCCTGATGTTATGCTTTTTTTTTTTTTCTGGTCCTTTTTTGAGCTACTCTGGTATTATTTAGTATTGCAACATATGTACAGAAAGTCCCAAAGGTGCCTTTTCAAAAAAAGAATGTGCATTTTGTTTGCATTTTTTACATCGGATGAGGAGAGCACATCTTTCTTCTCCTGTCCTGTGCCATTTTTTACAGAGGTACGGTCGAGAATGTTTTAAAAAACTGCATCACTGTTTGGTTTGATGGTAGCAGTGCCTCCAATAGAGAGTCCCTACAGAGAGTGGTGAGGACAGTGGAGAAGATTATAGGAAGCTCGCTTCCCGTTATTCAGGATACTGCTTATAAGTGTTCTTTACTTAGAGCTCGAAGTATTGTTAGAAACCCCCACACACCCAGTACATGGTCTATTTCTGTTGTTCCCAATGGGGCTCTTCCGGGTGAGTTCTCACATGCTGGCAGAAGTGGCTCAGTGTGCCACTTCTGTCACGCGTGCCATAGATTTACCAGCACAGATCTATAGCAAGACTATGAGATTCTGTAACAGCTTTGTTCCTTATGCCACCCATCTGGTAAACTCGCAGGATTCCTTTTCCCCCTGCTATGCATATGTATACATTCAGATTAGACTGTGATGTTTTTCTCTGTCATACATGCGTGTATGTGTGTGTGTGCGCGCATAATGGTTATCTTTTGAGAGCTGAATGCAATGAAATTTCATTTTAATGTAGGCTGGTTAGTGTACCTTTAAAGTGTCAATGAAGTTTTTTTATTCCATTCTATTCTATTTGTATTTCATGGGAGACGTTTAGCTTCTTTTCCAAGAAGCTGCTTCAGTTCAGTTTGAGAAGCTAAACGCCTTCAAGAGAAAAACCAAGATGGCTCCGAGTTGCATGGTTTGGAGAATCCATGTCTCGGCCTTCCCAGATCTTCCAGTGTTTTTCTGAAGAGCGTTACTCAACCCCACCAATTTTATGAGCGTCTTCCAAGAACAAGCCTGGCCGTTTTTAAACTTGCTTAGGAAATTAAAAACCCAGCTGTTAGTCTTGCAAACAGACACGTAGCTGTTTCATGACTCGGATTCCAAGATTTACAGAAAAGCTTTCGTCCACATTTCTGTACGCGGATGACATTGCCTCTAAGATGCTATCATCGTGTTTGCTAGACAGTTTGTTTAGAGAAGAGCAGGAAGAAGAAGTAGGTTCTGTCCAGGATGACTCCCAGCATTTTGGGTGATGTTGAGGGTAACCTCCTTCAATCAGGCTTTCCTTTCTGCCTCTAGGGAATTTTAATGCTTCAACTAATCTGTTTCAGTTGCTAGTTTGGTTTCTTTGCCAAATAGAGGAAAGTGTAACAATGAGTATACCAGACCAGGAAAAAAAAAAAATCCTGAAAAATCATTCACTGCAGAAGGATCAAAACTGCAGGCACCAGAGAATACATCCTAAATAATCTTTCTTCTTTGTTCCACTGTTAAATTGGGAACGGTGGACAACAAAGATTCCATTGCCTGTAGAGGTTCTCAGTCATCCAGGTTGTCCCAAAGGTGTTTTTTTTTTTAGGAGGCAACTGGACTTTCTGTTTTTTTTTTCTTTTGAAGACGTTTCACTTCTCATCCAAGAAGCTTCTTCAGCTCTGACTGGATGGTGGGGAATGGAAGGGTTTATACTCCTTGCAGGCAGCTGGTCATTTGCATCCTTTTTAGAGAGCTGTTGAGGCCACTTGGAGGTTTATCTGTGTCCCCAGGGCTACCTGAGTGGTGCTCAAATGACCAGCTGTCTGCAAGAAATACAAATCCATTCCCCACTATTCTGTCAGAGCTGAAGAAGCTTCTTGGATGAGAAGCGAAACGTCTTGAAAAGAAAAAAAAAACCAGAAAGTCCAGTTGCCTCCTAAAAAAAGCACCTTTGGGAACCATCTGGAGGACTGAGAATCTTTACAGACTTTTAGCTATACAGTTTGGGGTGAACACCTTTTGAATGGTGTGGAACACATTTCCAGAGGAAAAATTGCAGGAACCATTTGCGCCACTCAGGTGGCCCTGAGGACACAGATAAACTGCCAGGCGGCCTCAACAACCCTCTAAAAGGATGCAAATGACCAGCTGTCTGCAAGGAATTTACTATAAATCCTTCCATTCCCCACCATCCAGTCAGAGCTGAAGAAGCTTCTTGGATGAGGAGCAAAAGTGAGAAGTCCAGTTGCCTCCAGAATAAGCACCTTTGGGACAACCACAACTGGAGGACTGAGAATCTCTATATACTTTTAGCCATAAAATTGGGATTATCACCCTTTGGATGGTGTGGGAGGAAGAACGGATTTCCAGAGGAAAAACTACAGACTAGAGGAGCAATTTGCACTGCTCAAATGACCCTGAGGACACAGATAAACCGCCAAGTGGCCTCAACAACCCTCCAAAAAGAAGTAAACGACCAGCTGTCTGCAAGGAATACAAATCCTTCCATTCCCCACTATCCTGTCAGAGCTGAAGAAGCTTCTTGGTTGAGAAGCGAAACGTCTTCAAAAAATCAACAAGAAACTCCATTTGCCTTCTGAAAAAGCACCTTTGGGACAAAGATTCCATTGATTAAGTAATGAGATTTTATGCATTGGTTAAGAAAGAGGTACACAATGCTCAGAAATGTATCTTTAATTCTTTCTTCTCAGTGGTAATCTTGACATATTACTGTAAATTCTTCATAGGCCTTAGAACTTAATCACATTATTTATTTTAACAAATGTTCTCCTTTTTCTAGCATTATGAATTCCATTTTTACACCTTAAACCACACTTTTCAACTGCTCCTTGACTGGCTAAACTGCAATAATAGATTGCTAGTCAAGAATCCGATAGCTACAAGAGACAAGCAAAACATTGTTTTAAAAATTCCTGGGGCGGAAGATAATAAATCGGAGATACATCCTGAGTTTATTCTATGACAAGATGAAACAGCACATCTGTTTCAGGAATCAACTGGGCAGTTTTCATTAAAAAGGATAAATTTGTACAGTCCCATAAGATGCAGGAGGCCACTTTTCAGAAAAGCCAAATTCTTGCCTTTGTGGAATCTGAAGCAGAACAACTAAATTCTGTAATAGCCTTATATCATATAGTATCAACCTTGTTAACTATCTAATCTTTTTTTCTGTTTTATTTTCAAAATGGACTGTGATGTGTGTGTGTGTGTGTGTGTGTGTGTATGGTTATATATTTATTGTCTTGAGAGCAGGCATCATAATTTCATTTTTTGTGTGCCAGTGTGTTTACAGAAAAAAGTGATAACAAAGGTTATTTTGACTCATCCTATCCTATCCTACCTTACTTTATCCTATCCTATCCTACCTCACCTCACCTTATTTCTTCTAAATCCTTTTACTTCCTAATTTCTGTTCATTTCCTCAGACCAGTCTGACCTGAGGTTTCCATCTTTGGACTTCTCCCATCTCATATCACTCCCCTTCCTCATACAAAATAAGGCAATGATAATGCTTTTATATTATTGCTAATGGCAACACTATTTCTGTGTTAAAGGTTGGGTTTTTTTAAAAAATGCATTTCCCTACATTATTTTTCACAATTTAAAGTTCCATGAAATTATAGACTAAACTTTCTCCTGCTGTTTCTGCAATCAAAATCTTCAAGTTTTGACTCTTCAGTCTAGACCAGCTGACCCGTTTTATTTTTCTTGGCAGCTTTGAGAAAATCTTTAAATCTCTACTCCCAGCTTTACCGTGGGTCATATTTTCTGCAGGTCTATAGAAGAGATTTCAGAAAAGGTTCAAGCATCTATTAAGTGCTTCAGTAAAGACACACGTAGGAAATTACTGCTATTATCACAGATTTCCATTTGTTCCAAATTGTTCTCGACACAAAGGTTGATATTAGCAGCTGTTAGTTTTTCCACCGCTAATGGCTTCTGTTGTGATTCCAATTATTCTTTACTCAGGTAAATTTCTTGAGTTGAATTCCGTGCAGTCTCAGCTCTAGGAGAAAATTGTCACAACTTTCAAAATGGATGGTTTCACACACCGTAAGAGAAATCCAGGATTTCTCACAAGCCTCTACTTTCTCGTCTGACCTTTTCAGCAGAACCACATCAGCCTGATACCAATTGCTGAGTCTCCCATTGTCTGACCTGCTGTAAAGAAACAGAGAGTGTCAATGTCACCACGATTGAGAAGATGGATTCTGGTTAATAAAAATCTCACCAGCAAATTCGGCAAAGTTATATAATTCAAAAGATAGGATAGGATAGGATAGGATAGGATAGGAAATTGGAATAGGAATAGGAATAGGAATAGAATATAGAATAGGAATAGAATAGAATATGGAATAGGAATAGAATAGAATAGAATAGAATAGAATAGAATAGAATAGAATAGAATAGAATAGAATAGAATAGAATAGAATAGAATAGAATATGGAATAGTAGTAGGAATAGAATAGAATAGAATAGAATAGAATAGAATAGAATAGAATAGAATAGAATAGAATAGAATAGAATAGAATAGAATAGGAGAATGGAATGGAATGGAATGGAATGGAATAGAATAGAATAAAGAATGGAATGGAATAGAATAGAATAAAGAATGGAATGGAATGGAATGGAACGGAACAGAATGGAACAGAATGGAATGGAACGGAACGGAACGGAATGGAATGGAATAGAATAGAGAATGGAATGGAATGGAATAGAATAGAATAGAATAGAATAGAATAGAATAGAATAGAATAGAGAATGGAACGGAACAGAACAGAACAGAACAGAACAGAACAGAACAGAACAGAACAGATTAGAATAGAATAGAATAGAATAGAATAGAATAGAATAGAATAGAACAACTAGACACAAGGACAGTTTTTTTCCCAAATGCCATCACTCTGCTAAATAACTGACTCCCACAACACTGTCAAATTGCTTAGCAAGACTGTATTACTATTCTTCTTCTCATCCTTCCTATTACCTATCTCCTTTTCTACTTATGACTATAACTTTGTTGCTTGCATCTTTATACGATTTATATTGTTTTAATTAGTTTACTAGTATGATATATGTTGGTTGCGTTATTCAGTATCCTATGACTATCACTAAGTGTTGTATCTCATGATTCATGATGAATGCATTTATGACTATGATCATGATTTATCACTTATAGCTTTTATGTACACTGAGAGCTTATGCACCACAGATAAATCCCTTGTGTGTCAAATCACATCTGGCCAATAAAGAATTCTATTCTAGTGTAACATCATTTTGAGGGTAGAAGTTGAAATAATTTATGTCCAGGATATGCAGAGCATATGGGTTTTTGTGGAGTAAGTTGGGAAAAACAATCATGGATCTTTAGGTTTACAAGCTAGGGACTACGACAAAAGACGGACTGGAACAACTTACCACAGCCAGCTTGCTGTGGCCAGCTTGCCACAGGACAATTCAAAAAATACAAAAGTTCAGTTAAGTTCAATGGAACCATGGCCAATAAAAATAAAATGAAGAAAGACAATTCAGAAATATAAGTGTTACAGTAACTTCAACAAAAACATGGCCACCACTAATAAAGGTAACTCAATAAAACGATGAATACTGTGTTGAGTTGTCCTGCAGAAAGTTGTCTCACAATGAGTTGGCCATGGTGAGTTATTCTAGACCCAACCAAAGAATCCAGGCAACTGGGCGACAAACCTTCTGATTCAGACTGCCAAGAATGTCAAGCATGGACTTAATTTTAGTAGACACATCCAACTAGGAGGCAGAAGAAGCAAAATATTTTTCGTGTTAGCTTATGAAATAGAAAGCTTTAACCTTCCATTCCTTAGAGAATTGTGTGCTTTTCATTGGATGTTTCACCTCCTTTCTCTTCATATTTTCATTCCCCTAAGCCTTCAATTCAGAGTCTAGTGCATTGTGTAGACATGACAGAATGTTACTGCCATTCACAGCATGGGACTAAATGTGCTAACAACCAAAGGAGATTCGCTTTAACTCTGAGAGATGTGAGGTCATAGCTCTATTGTGGGCACATGAGTCTTGTTTATTGGTTGTAGCACTTAACAATGGAGTATGAAGTCCCAATCATGATTTTTAAGTAAGGATCACTTATACATTGCTGTGGAAACAGAAGGTTAGTAATCTCTTTGACTCCAAAAGCAGAGTAGGTAAAAGAGTTTCTATTAATAGGAAATAGTCCATCCATAAGCTACAGGTTGCAAGGGAAAGAAAAATTGTTCCGATTTCAAGTCAACTTGTGCATAACCAGATATTCTTGGATTAAACCAACTAGTCCTGTGAAGTCAGATGGATCTAGAACTACTTTAGAGCGCCTGCAAGAGCTTAAACTGCTTGCAAGGTCTTGTGTGGGCAATTCCTTTCCTGTGGTGAGGTTCCTGGATTTATGCCCTTGTGCCTTTCTAATTACAAGGGCATCCATGTCTGTTTTTAGTAACTCATCCTATGTTCTTGCAGCCAAGTTGGAATCCACCATAAGGGCAACCGGTTTAAGAATTACATGGAAACTTGGGAGAAGGAATGAGTGAGTGTGATGTGGCCAAGAACAGGAATCAAGACCTAAGTGAAGGATGCCCACAACTTTTAGATGCACCCAACTTGGAATTGATCTACTACAGAAATAGCTAATGATGGTAACATATAAAGAACGGTTGCAGAAACTGAGTATGTCTAGTCTGATGAAAAGAAGGACTAGAGGAGACATGATAGCAGTGTTCCAATATCTCAGGGGCTGCCACAAAGAAGAGGTAGTCAAGCCATTCTCCAAAGCACCAGAAGGCAGGACAAGAAGCAGTGGATGGAAACTAATCAAGGAGAGAAGCAACCTAGAACTAAGGAGAAATTCCTGACCGCGAGAACAATTAACCAGTGGAACAACTTGCCTTCAGAAGTTGTGAATTCTCCAACACTGGGAGTTTTAAAGAAGAGATTGGATAACCATTTGTCTGAAGTGGTGTAGGGTTTCCTGCCTAAGCAGGGGGTCGGACTAGAAGACCTCCAAGATCCCTTCCAACTCTGTTATTCTATTCTATTCTGATCCCACTATCCATCTTTTCTGTTAGTCTTCATTTCAGCTCTCATCTCCATCTATGGAAGAGTAGTAGTCACAGCAATATAAAAGATTAGATGGCCTGTTAATAACACAATTGCAGAACTCAGTGCTCTACAATCTATAAGTTAAGGATCTACTAATATTTCTGGGATTGCCAAGGATTTCTGTTCCTCTTGCTCTCCAGGGAGACAATTATAATGAATGAACTCCATCAGAATCTTCTAGAGAGACAGTAGGTCATTAGAAAGATATTGAACATGCTGGCTTACATTGTGTGTTTGTTTGGTTTTTTGTTTTTTTGTTTGTAATTGGTCCAGTTTCAAGACAACTTGTACATAACCAGAAATACTTGAGCTAAATTCTTTATATTTCCTTAATCATTCTTTTGCTTTCTTATTTCAAAATCCTTCGGAAATCCTTGACAGTATCCACCTTCCATCAATGTTAATGCCTGTATAGGAGAATGATATCGAGGCTTCCATGTTGATTGAAATGTGGGATTTATCTAAAGCAGAGCATGAATAACTTTCCAGTCTAAACTGACACCTATTCAAAGGATATCTATTCAATGGAAAAAGGGATAAGTAAAAAGGTGTGGATGCATGTAAGCCTGGGTTTATGAAACAGCCATCATCACAGTTACTTTCTCTTTTGCAAAATAACCAATCTATTTTTTTTCCAGATGGCTGACTCCCAGTCACCAGTTATTTTATGAGCCAAGGCTTTTGGTTGTGCTTGTGCAAAGCAGCTGAAAGCTGAGCATATTCCCCTTTGTGTCTTTTCAGGGGGATCTTCCTGGACACCATTCTTCCCAAATATAATGTGAATGGGATGCAGCCCTCCATTGGACAGAGGACCCGGCTGAGCAAAGGAGATATTGCCCAGGCACGCAAACTCTACAAATGCCCTAGTAAGTATGGTGGGTTGCACCTTACAAAAGAAGAATCTAGAAGTGCTTCTGGGGTAAAGCTTCTGTTTTTAATCTTAAGTTTCTATGGAACTAATTTTAAGTTTTCATTGCAAAAGTTCTCACTAGTCCATCTCTGTTTTATTTTTCTTAGAAAATAAGGTAGTGAAGGGGAAATTAAATGGTTATACAGAGCCTTTAGTTTGGGACCACAACTTCTTTCCATACACCTTTCCTAAGTCTTTCTTTGGCATCTCTCATCCTTTCTGCTGATGCTTTAAACTCCCACCATAGAACAAGAGCATCTAGTTAGGCCTTGAACCTACAAAACATTCCAATTTGACCCCGGTCAATGAATGAATGAATGATGAATTCTTTATTGATCAAGTGTGATTAGACACACAAGGAATTTGTCTCCTGGTGCATATGCTCTCAGGGTACATAAAAGAAAAGATACATTTGTCAGAGTCAAGAATCATCAGGTACAACATAATGATAGTCATAGGATACAAATAGGCAATCAAATCATACTAGGAAACAGTCAATATAAATTGCAAGGATACGAGCAACAAAGTTACAGTCATACAGTCATAAGTGGGAGGGAATGGATGATAGGAGCGATGACAAGATTAATAGTGATAGTAATGCAGACTTAGTCAATAGAGTAGAGTAGAGTAGAGTAGAATAGAATAGAATAGAATAGAATAGAATAGAATAGAATAGAATAGAATAGAATAGAATAGAATAGAATTCTTTATTGCCCAAGTGTGATTGGACACACAAGGAATTTGTCTTGATGCAAATGCTGTCAGTGTACATAAAAGAAAAGATACATTTGTCAAGAGTCAAGAATCATCAGGTACAACACTTAATGATAGTCACAGGGTACAATAAGCAATTGAATCATACTAGGAAACAGTCAATATAAATCGCAAGGATACGAGCGACAAAGTTACAGTCATACAGTCACAAGTGGGAGGGGATGGGTGATAAGGAGTGATGAGAAGATTAATAGTAATAGTAGTGCAGGCTTTGTAAATAGTTGGACAGTGTTGAGGGAATTATTTGTTTAGCAGAGTGATGGCGTTCAGGGAAAAACTGTCCTTGTGTCTAGTTGTTCTGGTGTGCAGGGCTCTATAGCATCGTTTTGAGGGTAGGAGATGAAACAATTTATGTCCGGGATGTGAGGGGTCTGTAAATATTTTCACAGCCCTCTTTTTGACTCGTGCAGTATACAGGTCCTCAATTGAAGGCAGGTGGGTAGTAATTGTTTTTTCTGCATGTTAAATCATGTTAAAATTTAGTATTACCCCGGTGGCACGTTAGGCAAAGAGAAAACCTCAACCTATCATCCTCATGCTAATCAGCTTGACTGAAACATAATGCCAAGGACTATCTGTAGTACTAATTTCTCCCCTACTCCTTACTCCCTTTTCATGCCTGCATTTCCTAGTCTTCTGCTTTTTTTAGTTTCTAACAGTATCACCACTAAATCTATAATTAAATTTCTTCTTGGTTAGGGTAAAGTATTTCATGCTATACTTTTATCCACTTCAAATATTTCTCCAACTACTTATAATCATCCATAAAATTGTAGCTTTGGAAGGGATGTCTATGGATTCTCCGTCATCCTGATCATTGTTGTTCCAGAGGTGCTTTTTTCAAGAGGTAACTGGACTTTCTAGTTTTTCTTTTGAAGATGTTTCCCTGCTCATCCAGAGAGCTTCTTCTGCTCTGACTGGATGCTCAGAGCTGAAGATGGCTGAAAATGGCTTCCATTCCCCTCCATCCAGTCAGAGCTGAAGAAGCTCTTTGGATGAGAAATGAAATATCTTCAATGAAAAAGCAGAAAGTCCAGTTTCCTCTTGAAAAAAGCACCTTTGGGACTTTGGAAGGTATCTTGGTAGTCTTCCATTCCAACCTTATGTCCTTGGCAGCATTACTCAGAGCATCCCACATGCATGGTTTTCCAACCATTGGAAAACCTTCTGTGATGGAACACCCATGAGTTTGGAGCTCTCAGTAAAGCTTCCACCCCATGATTCTTGTTGTTGGATGTTGTTGTCATGCCCTTGGTAGAGACGGACTCTGAGGGAGAGGAGGAACAGCTCACAGGGAATGGAGGTGGGGCTCCAGAGGTTGTGGAGGAGCTGAGGAAGGGCAGAAGCTGGCTGGGCAGTCAGAGGAAGAACCAGCCCCTCCTCTCTGCATCTTAGGACACGCAGGTAGGGACAGAGAAGGCAACAAGTTGGCTTGCGAGAGAGGAAGCGGCCATGATCCTTATTGGTTGCAGTTGGGGAGAATAGTATATAAGAGAGACAGTTAAAACACAGCATTGCCAGAAGCAAAGCATGTTTTATTTTGGGCTGACATTATCTTGGTTGACGTCCTTCCAACAGACCGTGCCTTGTTATCTGCTTGAAACTGGTAATTACTTCTCCTGATCTGTTGTGGAAATTCCTTCATTGTAGTTTGTTTTAGGTTTTTATTTTACTTCTATCTGCTCATTAAGTTCAGACTGTATTGCTTTCTTTTGAAGACTATTTTTGAATATGTTTTATCTCGGAGAATCATTGAACCGTGGGGCCAAGTTGGAGGCATTAAAAGACACTTATTTACATTTTGGATTTTGTTACGTTTGTGTTACACTCTGGGTCATCACAGTTGTGGAAGCTAAATTCATACCCTCTTTCTCTGATAGCCTTTAAAAAGTAAAGGTATAAGTTTCCCCTGCCCAGTTGTTTCTGACTTTAGGGAGTGGTGCTCATCTCTATTTCTTAGCCAAGGGAGCCAGCGTAATCTGAAGATGCTTCTGTGGTCATGTGGCCAGCATGACTATACATTGAGGTGCATGGATCATTGTAACCTTTCCACCAAAGTGGTACTTTTTATCTACTTGCATTTGCATGCTTTCCAACTGCTTGGTGGGCAGGAGCTGGAGCAGGGAGGGGAGCTCACCCCATTAAGTGGTGCTTGGGTCTTGAACCAGAGCTGACAGCTTTCTAGCAGACAAGCTCAGTATCTTTAACCACTGAGCCGTTGTTCCCCCTACTGAGAGTCCTTAGAAATCTGCTATCCTGTCTCCCCACAGCCCTCTCTTTAGACTAAACCAGTGATGGTGAACCTTTTTGTTGTGGCGTGCTGAAAGTGCATGCGTGCTCGCACCCACAATGCAATGCGCCCCTCCTCCCCTGCGCATGTGCACGCAACACCCCTGCCCCACCCCCTTACCTGCACTCCACATATGCTCGCCTCCCAGCTGATTTTTTTGCCCGCTTGAGGCCATTTTCGCCCTCCTGGAGGCTCGAGGGAAGCCTCTGCAGCCTCTGGAGGCTGAAAAACAGGCCTTTCGGAAATACTGGAAGTGCCGAAACGGGCCCATTTTTCGCCCTTCTAAGGCTGCAGAGGCTTCCCTCGAGCCTCCAGGAGGGCGAAAATGGCCTCAAGCGGGCAAAAAAATCAGCTGGGAGGCGTGCACATGCGCAATGCAGTTAAGTTTGGCTGGGGCTCATGTGCCCACACAAATGGCTCTGCATGCCACCTGTGGCACGCATGCCATAGATTCGCCATCACGGGACTAAACCATGGACTGGTACACTACAGTGTCCTGTCTGCTCCTTGGAGAGTTACCATGGTAGAAGACTTGTTTCCTTCAGACTATAGATGTCAGCCTAGCTAAACCCAGAATGTTTCCATCCTTCCACTGTATCTTACCATCCCCCAAGTGTTCACTCCAGGCTCCAGCCTTACCTCTCCCTTTTCAAGGGGATACAAGCATGACATAATGCAAGGCTTTGGAGCTGAATGGATAGCTCAGATCGTCACCCAGTCTTTGGAGACAGTCCAGTCCACCCCAGTTTTGGCTCTGGAAAACTGAACAGATGTCAGGACAGAAGGCAAAGAATCGGGAGCCAAAGACAGAGGAGTGTGTGAAACTTTTGCTTCCTGCTTGATTCCCAAGACCTGATCTGGCTTGGAGTTTTCCAGCATCCATCCCCTGCTGGGTGTCTGTTTCCGTGGAGAGGACTGACGTTTACCAACAGAAAAGAGTTGTTTTGCTAGTAAGGAATGCAAGCGTTTCCTGCAGGAAATTCTTCAGATGGGTGATTGAGCCAATACGAAGAAGAGGGAAGAAAGATGAGGAAAGAGACGGGACCTCTGCTAACTGCAAGTGAAAGAAGGAGCTAGTTTGGAGTCAGGGCTATTAAAGCATTATGTCAGTGTTCCAACTATCCAACTCCAACCCAATAAACTCCCAAAACAAGCAGTTCCTTAAAGTTCCATTTTATTAGAGTTATCCTATTGGCACATCTAGGAAAACCCAGATCTGAGAGTTCCAGGTTTTCCCCTTCCCAAAAGATCCATCCTCTGCACCCATCAGTCCATCACAGGGTCCAATCAAGTCTTCTTTCCCAACTGGAGATGTCCCTCCCCTGCATCCATCAGTCCATTGCATGGTCCAATCAAATCTTTGTCCCAACTGGAGACATCCCTCTCCTGCATCCATCAGTCCATCGCATGGCCCAATCAAATCTTCTTTCTCAACTGGAGACATCCCTCCAGTAACTCCCCTCCCGGTGCAGGACAACATGTCCTTGACTCTTTGAGAAAGAAGGTTATTGTGTCTAATCTTCTACCTCACTATGAAATCCCCCCTCCCAAATTCCCAGGCACTGAATGTGGCAGCCTTGAAGCTTCTAAGTAAAAAATAGCATCCAAGGCTGATTCATTGATGACTTTGTGCAATGCATTACCAATTGTCCCCAACTTATGACCAAAGTTGAGCATAAAATTTCTGGTGCTAAGCAAGACAGTTGTTAAATGAGTTTTGCCCCATCTTACACCCTTTCTTGCCACAGTTGTTAATTGGATCAGTACAGTTGTCAAGTTAAATAATCAGGTTGTTAAGTGAATCTGGGTTCCTCGTTGATTTTGCTTGTCGAAAGGTCACAAAAGAGGATCATATGACTCTGGAACACTGCAACTGTCATAAGTTCAATACTAAGGTTGATGGCCACCATCGTAGGTGAGAGCAGCAGATCCCCCAAATTAATGATGGGATTTATTTCTATAATCTGTAAACTTTATGTAAATCATGGCCATATCGATAAGCCAAGAAGTGTTCTGAAATAATACAGTTTCTTTGGTGTATCATAAGAATTGCTGTGGCCAGAACATTTTGTCCAGTTTTGTCAGATATAATCCAGTGTTATTTGGCTATGGATCTAAAAAGTCATTTTAACACAGGAGCTTGGAAAGAGATTCCATTTTTCTACAAATTAAAATAATTATTTGTTCTTTGAGATGCACGGAGCCAGCTCTGTGGCTATGAAATGGAGTTGTTACACTTTATTGATTACAAAATCTATCACTTTTCTGCTGTTATTATGCTCTAGACCAGGGGTCGCCAACCTTTTGGACCTCAGGGACCACCAAACTCATAATTTTAAATCCCACAGACCAGAGACCCTGGGAAAATCCCCAAAAAAGTCTGCAGGAAAATTCCCACCCATTTTCCTTTCTTTATTTGCGATTGCAGGATACCATCTCCAGCTCCGTTCTCAGGGGGCAGAGAGAGAGAGACTTTTGGCTTCATGCAAGGAAAGCAGCAGAAGCTGCAGAAGTCTTTCTTTCTCTCCCCCAAACTCCATCCGAAATAAGTCTTTGTGAGACTTGTCATGCAGGCACAGCCTCTTGGAGTAGGATGCCTTGCAGGGTCCCAAAGACTCATTTCTGGCAGAGTTTGGGGGAGAGAAAGAAAGACTTTTGCTGATTTCCTTCCATTGTAGCCAAAAGCAGAAGAAAGAAACAGCCCAGTGGCCAGGCAAGGTACGTGGGGCACATGGGGCAAGTTTCTTGGGGCAAGTTTCACATGGGGCACATGGGGCATCCTTTCCCTCCTCCCCTCACTACCTCATATTGTTCGCAATGCAAGCGACGCAAGCCTTGTGTTCCCACAGGCCATGTGCGCAGCGCAACCTTGTGTTCTCGCGCAGCCTGGATTAATTGCTTTAAAAGGGTGCTTGGGGGTGACTTTTCTCTGTGGACCACCAGCATTTTCTCATGGACCACCAGTGGTTCCCGGCCCACTAGTTGGCGACCACTGCTCTAGCCAACATAAGTGGCATCTGATGTTTGGGAATCTTAGCTGAGAGAGTGACCCTTTGGCCTCGATTGAGAAAATGTGCGTTGGTTTTAACATGTCAGAGTGAGATACGAATAACTCATAGTCCATCGTTTTATACTTCCACATGTTAGTTCAAAGTCCAAGAATGCACAGTCAATCGATATGCCATTTGTCATGGAAATGTGGTCAGAGGCATGAGTCAAATCCTGGTTTCTCTTAGACATTTCCCAAGCCCACTTGGGAGAATTTACATAAAATTCTCCTGAATTCCCAGACGTTTTCTAATGGCCTGGGCATAAGAGACTTTCAATTACCCAGGCAATAAAAAACAAACAAACCCAAAGATCAGCCATAGAGCAAGATATAATTTGAAACATGTTTTCCCAAGAAATCAACAGCTTTCATATTTAAAAGTCCGTATAACAGTATTTCAATGAAAATCATAAATCAGTCTAGGACAGTTTTTAAAAGAATAGCGCTTTACAAAAGTACATTGTCTCAGACTGGGTTAAAGATTAAAAGTCAGGTTTTCTAGTTAGGATAAAGTCATTCTTTCAACTTGCTCTAATCAACTTTTTTTTAAAAAAAAAGGAGTCATAAAGGAGACCCAAAATTTCATCTCTAGAATGTATTTATAGGAGAAAAAGGCAGAACCTAGAGGTGGAGTTAAGAAAGTTATCAGCCTGGAATTGTTAAGTTGCCACAAGTAATCCAAGTCTAGCCTTCCTTGAGTTCCATTGACTTTTCTCTAGTATCTTTTGTAGTCAGAAACCAACACTAAGTCAAATATACATACAAAATCAACTTCTAATCACACCTTGGCACAGGAGGGTCTTGTTCCTTCCAGATAATACTTAGCAGAAAAACTATACTGGTCCCTAATAATAAGTCAGATGAAATGTTGATTTGGGGTTTTGCTGATTAGCTAGGTTTGGTGGTATAAAAATGGCTAGTATATATTACTATATAAAAGTAAAAAGTTAAAGTTTCATGTTTTCACCTTATTCTACTGCACCAAAAGGAGTAAGAAGTCAAAGCTTTTTCCCCTTTTTTGTCCTCTTCCCTACACTTTTCTTTCCTCTCCTTTTCCTCTCCTAATTTTACCTTTATTTTCATTTTTCTTTATATTTTTTCTATTTTATGCTTCAATAAACTAATAAAATTTTGAACCTAATAATGAGATGATAGGAGGAGGTAGAAGGAATTGGACTAGAATAGAGCTGGAAGGGACCTTGGAGCTCTTCTAGTCCAGCCCCCTGCTCAAGCAGGAGATTATATATCATCTCAGACAAATGGCTGTCTAGTCTCTTCTTAAAACCTCCAGTGAAGGAGCACCTACGATTTCTGAAGGCAAGTTGTTCCACTGGTTAATTGTCTTCACTGTTAGGAAATTTCTCCTTAATTCCAGGTTGCATCTCTGCTTGATTAGTTTCCATCCATTATTTCTTGTCCTGCCCTCAGGCGCTTTGGAGAATAATTTGACCCTGTCTTCTTTATGGAAGCCCCTCAAATACTGGAATACTCCTATCATGTCTTCTTTTCTCTAGACTAGCCAAACCCGAATCCTGCAGCCGTTCTTCAAATATTTTTAGTTTCCAGGCCTTTGATCATCTTAGTTGCTCTTCTCTGAACTTTTCCCAAGATCTCAACATATTTTTTGTAGTACAATGACCAAAATTGGTTGCAGTATTCCAGGTGTGGTCTTACTAGGGTTTTGTAAAGCAGCACGAATACTTCATGTGATTTTGATTCTATGCCTCTGCTTATACAACCCAGAACTGTATTAGCTTTTTTGGCAGCGTCTGCACACGGCTGGCTCATATTCAAGTAATCGTCCACTAGGACTCCAAGGTCCTTCTCACAGTTTCCCTTTTTGAGACAGGTTTCACCTAATCTGTGCTTATACCTTTGATTTTTTTTTTCCTGCCTAAATGTAAACCTTGGCTTTTCTCCACATTAAAATGCACTCAAATTAAAAACTAAAACACATTTAAAATTCAAGGAGTTGAACTCCTATGTCTAGATGGGAGTTTGCAAGGAATGGGAGTTTTTGATTGGTTTATTTAATTTAATTTTTTATTTGATTTATTTGATTTGTCAAATGCTTACAAGATAATAGGTATAAGAATTAACATGAGTATGAATGCAGGAAATAGGGACGAGTAAAAGGGAACAATAGGACAGGGATGGTAGGTAAGATGGTGCACTTATGCACGCCCCTTACAGAACTCTTAGAAGTGGGGTGAGGTCAATAGTGGATAATTTGAGGTTAAAGGAGTGGGGGTTAGAGGATGTAACAACAGAGTCAGGTAGTGCATTCCAGGCATTGACCGCTCTGTTGCTGAAGTCATACTTTCTGCAATCAAGTTTGGAGCAGTTTACATTGAGTTTGTATCTGTTGTGTGCTCTTGTATTGGTGCCATCATGGACCATGGCATTCATGCCATGTGGCGCTCTTAAAAACCTGGGTAGGATTGGGGCATGTCTGGGGTAAAAAAACAGAGAAAGAAGGTCTATTTCTCAAAAGAATCTGGAAACCCCCCTGGCGTTTTGATGTGAAAGGAAGAACGTAGCAACATGAAAAATCTTGTAAGATTTGCGCTGACCATGTTCGACTTCTGTTACTGTGGCAACATGGCCCCTGCTTGGTTCCCATAGTTACTTTCACAGCTGCAGAACAAGATGTAGATACTTTGGGGAAGGATTGGGTGGGTGGGGGGGTCTTATCTCAAATGAGAGCCAACTTCAGGAGCCAAACAAGAGATAAGAAATAAGTAGCTGATGCAGTTCATTGGAGGAAGAATAGGGCCATTTTGTAATCCCTGTACATAAGGTACCTTAAGCAGGATGATGTAGGAACCAGTGTTGTGAGAATGCGTGTTCTTCTTTCTCAATGCCCAATGGCAAAGATAGGATGGAAATTGAAGTATGTCACCCACGCCTGGACAAATCTCAGAAACTAGAGGATGGGAGGAACAGGAAATCTGGTCATAATTCGTTGATCCCGTCCCTGAGAAGGAAAAGATATCTTGCAAACTTAATATCTATAAAACTGAACTATTTACCTAAAGTGTGCCTTTTGCAAGGCTGTGTGCTTCTTGTCGTGGAAACTGTGTGACTTTGGCAGGGTTTTTCATTGGGGAAAGGGCGTTTGTCTACAAACCTGGTTACAAAGCCTCGTGCACGTGGTCATAATTCACACCTAGCTTTCTAACTGATTATACCACCAAATGGACAGGGAATACTCTAGAGAAGGACATGCTTATTTCACCCTGCATAACAATCTGGCAATGCCTGAACTCTGAAAACAGCTTGCTCGATTCCTGAAATTAGAATCCCTTGGATCACTTTAGGAATACATTTTTGGGGCATCTATTCTGACACAGTTCCCCAAACACGACAAACCCTCTGTAGTTGAATCAATGACTCCGTTATTAGGAGCAAAAAGTTTCTCTCTCACCACAGGCTAACAAGTCCATCCATCCGTAAGATGAATAGTTGTCTGCCACATCTATTCATCTCTGCTCCTTGCCTTTTATCCCCAGATAAAGGCTTCACTAGCAGTGGTGGCTCTTCCATCCCAAGGACCAGCCCATAGATTTCCACTGTTCTCCTCTCCTCTGGTTTCTTGCAGCAGTGCGTCAAGCACTGGACCCAGCTGTTCCTCCTCTTCCTCATCAGCCACTTCCAGACCTGGGGGCTGTCAACTCTCCATCTGATCTCGATCTCTCTCCCTCCCTTTCCCTCCCTCCCTCCCTCCCTCCCCCCCTCTCTCTCCTCATCTGATTCAGCTGTTGGAGGGGCCGGTGGCTGACAGGCCGCACCAGGACCCTAAATTCAGGCAGTGTCTTCTTTGTATTACTCCTTTTATTTATGTATATTTATTTTTGTGTTTCCATTTTATTTTATTTTTTATTTTCTCCTCCAGCTTGTGGAGAAACACTGCAAGACAGTCAAGGGAATTTCTCCTCACCTGACTTCCCCAATGGATACTCTTCTCACAAGCATTGCATCTGGAGGATATCAGTCACACCAGGGGAAAAGGTAAGTGTTGGTTTAAAACCTCCGCCTTCATTTTATGGAATCATACAAGATCAAGTGAGGTACTAATACCACTCTATAAAGCCCTAGTAAGACCACACCTAGAGTACTGCATCCAGTTTTGGTCACCACTCTATAAAAAAGATGTTGAGACTCTAAAAAGAGTGAAGAGAAGAGCAACCAGGATGAAGAGGGGACTGGAGACTATAACATATGAAGAACGGTTACAGGAGTTGGACATGGCTAGTCTAGTGAAGAGAAGGACCAGGGGAGACAAGATAGCAGGCTTCCAATATTTGAGGGGCTGCCACAGAGAGTAAGGAGTCAAGCTATTTTCCTAAGCACCTGAAGGCCAGACAAGGAATAATGGATGGAAACTGAACAAGGAGAGATTCAACCTGGAAATAAGGAGAAACTTTCTGACAGTGAGAACAATCAATCCCTGGAATAGAAGTTGCCTTTGGAAGTTGTGGGAGCGCCATCACTTGAGACCTTCAAGAAGAGATTGGACTGCCATTTGTCAGAAATGGTGTAGGGTCTCCCTCTTTGGCAGGGGGTTGGACTAGATGACCTATAAGGTCCCTTCCAACTCTGATTATCTGTTATTATTTGTATATTATCTTACAAAATGCTGTCCTTCCTGTTCTTTTTTGCCAGTAATGCTTTCTCTTGGGAATTATTACCTTTGAGTGGACGCTATTAATGCATCCGACCAGATTATTCCAAGCAAAGCAGGTAGTCCTTTACTTACGACCCACATTTCTGTTGCTAAGTGACACAGTTGTTAAGTGAGTTTTGTCCCATTTTGCGACCTTTCTTTCCAGAGTTGTTAAGTGCATCACTGCAGTTGATAAGTTAGTAACACGGTTGTAAAGTGAAACTGGCTTTCCCATTGACTTTGCTTGTCAGAAGGTTGCAAAAGGGGATCATATGACCCCCTGGGACACTGCAACTGTCGTAAGTTCAAGTCAGTTGCCAAGCATCTGAATTTTGATCACACGATCGTGGGGATGCTACCAAGGTCGTGACGGTGAAAAACAGTCATAAGTGACCTTTTTCAGGGCCGTTGTAACTTTGAACAGTCACTCAATTAATGTTTGTAAGTTGAGGCTTACCTGTAAAAGCTAAATTTATGTAACTTATTCTACATTTTCCTCCTGAATAGATTATTTTTCTAGGAACAAAAAAATGGAAGAAGTAGTCAGAAATCATAGGTGGGCTAGTAACAAAAGTATTGTTACAAAGCCCTTTGAAAAAACACATTAAAATTAGTTGTTTGGGGCTCTGAAACTTATTCAGTGAAGGGGACTGGAGGCTGAAACATACGGTTGCAGGAACTGGGCCTGACTGGTCTAGGGAAGAGAAGGACCAGGGGAGACAGGATAGCAGTCTTCCAATATCTGAGGGGCTGCCCCAGAGAGGATGAGGGCCAAGCTATTTTCCTAGGCACCCGAAGGCCAGACAAGGAATAATGGATGGAAACTAATCAAGGAGAGATTCAACTTGGAAATAAGGAGAAACTTTCTGACAGTGAGAACAGTCAACCAATGGAACAGCTTCAGAGGTGGTATTCAGCAGGCTTTGACCAATTCTGGAGAACTGGTAGCGGAAATTTTGAGTAGTTGGGAGAACCGGTAAATCCCACCTCTGACTGGCTCCACCCCCATCTATTCTCCACCTCCCGAATCCCAGCTGATTGGCTGGGTCTCCTTTTGTTGCCCTGCACAGGAAAACGGAGCTGGAAAGCAGGTTAGTGGGGTGGGGTGGGAATAGAGATTTTGCCGTATCCTTCCCATGCCTCGCCCACCAAGCCACGCCCACAGAACCGGTAGTAAAAAAAAAATTGAATCCCACCACTGAACAGCTTGCCTTCAGAAGTTGTGGGAGTGTCATCACTTGCGGCTGTCAAGAAGTGTTGTAATGACGAGGCAGTCGAGGTGTTTGATCATGATCACATGAATCATGATGACTTTATTGGAGTCTCGTCTTACATTTATACACATTTTAGTAATCCTCTAACATGGGTTAACTTTAGTTTCTGCTCAGCTTTCGTTACTGTTTAGCATAGTAATTAACACAACTAATTATCTCTAGTTCAAGTCTAACGTATGTTTACTTCCTCTCTCTAATCCTTCTTTGCATTAGTGATTTTGTTTGCCTGAGTTGTATTTGCTTGATAAACATTCATTACCTGAGGTTTGCCATCAGGTAGGAACATTCCTGCAATTACAACTCTACAAAGAAGAGATTGGACTGCCATTTGTCAGAAATGGTGTAGGGACTCCCGCTTGGGCAGGAGGTTGGACTGGATGACCTACAAGGTCCCTTCCAACTCTGATAATCTGTTATCTGTAGAGCCATCTCCAAGATGAATCAGTGTAACCTAAGATCACCTAACTGGAGTTTAAACTGGGTCTGTCACTTGAGACATATATTCTCCTCTTTTTCTTTCCCAAAAGCTCCTGCAGAGACAAGTATCTGGATGTGCTACAGATGTTTTGCACTTCAACTCCCGTAAAGCCCCAGTCAGGATGGCAAATAGCGAGGAATGACAGGAGTTGTGCAAAGCATATGGAAGACGACATCAGGTTCCCTTAATCTCAGGCCCTTCCTCTCTTAATCCATTTTTAATATTGCTTCCGGTATCAGGTTTCACATCATCCTATTTTGAGAACACAGGAAAAAAAAAACAGAAACAGATGGAGGCAGTCCATCATCCTGGAACATAAACCTATTGTAATATTGGGAAGCCGTTTGCCATTGGAAGAAAAGTTCAAATCTACATTAGCATATTTCCTAGGGATTTTAATCCCTTCCCCCCCCACATCATTACAAAGATGTGTATGTACCTCATCCTTTCCAAATTCGAGTAAGGAAAAGAAATAACAGATGCCGTATATTGCATTCTTTCAGTACTTTATGAAGGTTACAGACAGTAACTAATCTTTTCTCTGCGTAGGTTCTTTTGCCATATTTACTATCCCATGCGATGCTGTAATGTAATTAAATGGGATTATCTCTATTTTCTCTGGCTTGGGAAAGAGCATTCTTTCTGGAAAAGCATCCAAGTCTTCATGTCTGGCAAATTCTGAATCGAGCTGAGAGATTTGGGGCCATTTTTAAGATTACAGAGTCTAAATTGCCGCTAGTTTGGCACAGCTGGACAGTCTGGTTCAGGCGTATCTCCAGTCAACTTGTTTTCCACACATAACAAAAGAACATGCAGGTAGTTCTTGATTTGCAACCACAATTGAGCTCCTAATCTCTGTTGCCAAAGTGAGACAGTGAATTTGCCCCAATGAATTTTGCCCCATTTTACAACCTCAAGCCACAGTTTTGAAGTGAATCGCTACAGTTGTTAAGTTAGTAACACAGTGTCAGGATTCCAGCAATAGCTCTAATTAAATCATGATTCTCGAGCCAAACTTCAAAAAGCTGCAAAGGGTCTATTAGAGGTGACGTACTGGAATCGCCCTGTATGAAACCAACTCTAGTATGCATAATTTACAGTCCCCTATGACCCTGTTTTCCCCCTCCTCCCTGGGTGTCTCATAAATCAGATTCTCCAATTGAGCATGTTCACGGGAGCAAAAGCTCTGGTATTTTAGTTACAATCTTTTAAAGATAAGAGTTGGAATGTACTTTTGCTTTCAACTACTCTTCCAGATTTCCTTCCTCTCCCCTCCCCCACTTTTTATGGCAACTACTAAAACAGGCATAGGAATGTTTTATGAGTTGTTAAGTGTGTCATCATGATTTATGTCTATGATGGGCAGGCTCCATTATTGTTGTAAGTCAAGAACTGCCTGCACTTACTACATTTTAGCATAGAAGAGGAATGCTTAGGACTTGGAAAACAGGCTGTTAAGGGTATAAGAGATGACCAGGCTGAGCTCAAGGGAAGGGTCAAATGCATCGTCAGTCATGGGTCCCTTCGTGTCCACACAAAATCTAAGTCTATCCCCCCTTGAATTCCTTATCTGCCGCCAAATTGCTTTGACTGTCAGTAGTTCAGGTTCTTGTAGGCTGCTTAAGCTTGCAATAAATCTTTATACCCATTTTAACTATCTTGATCTCATGATTTCTCTGGGGTAGTTGATGTTCCTCAAAATGGTAACTCGCGAAACAAATAAGAAATATGTAGAGTATGCCATAGTACTATTTAGGACCTGCTTCCTGCTCAGGTTGGTGTGGTCTCTGCTTGCTTTTTAGATCATTCTGAACTTTACAACCCTGGATCTGTACCGCAGTCGGCTATGTTGGTATGACTACGTAGAGGTGAGAGATGGATTCTGGAAGAAAGCTCCCCTGCGAGGTAATCGGCGAGCATGTCTTGGTGGTTGTGCATGTGGCCAAATCTCATTGAGGAACATCTCCCAGGCTGATTGATTGACTTCCTTCCCCTTTGTAAAACCCAGCTCTGATTTGCGTGCGCGTGTTTTGTTTTGTTTATTTCATGGCTTACAAACGTTTTGGGGGAGCAGTAGGGATTGGAGGCATTAAGTACTTCCTCATTGGTTGAAATATACCGTAGTAATAAAGGTAGGTAAATGTGGTGCAGTGGCCTAGAGGTGGAGCTTTCATCTCATAATCAGGAGGCTGTGAGTTCAATCCTAGGCAGCAGCAGATATTTCTCTCTCTGGGCATGAGTAAATATCAGCCGCGAACTCTGCATTGGTGATAGGAAGGGCATCTGGCCAGTAAATACTCAGCTCCATTCACTCTACCCTGCAATGGATAATGGGGTCATTAAAAGATAAAAAATAAAGGTAGGTAAATCTACTCTGAGATGTTTACACATTTCTGTCCTGCAGTCATTCCCTAAATACTCCTTATTTTCACTTTTCAGAGTTAGATTGACTTCCTTTACAGTCATCTGGACTGAGATAACCTAGATAAGATTGAATGACTCATACACCTGAACTAAGAAGCATTCAGTGCCTCATTCGGATGCAATTTCCTCTGGGTCTGAAAATTGTATTTAACCGAGTTTTGCTCCTTTAACTTGGTTTTCTTTTTCTGAGCCTTAACTGTTGTTCTTAAACTTAGGGTCCCCAACTCCCCATCCACGACCCGGTGCTGGGCTGCAGCCTATTTGGAACTGGGCTGAGATGTGGGTGAGCACATTCATGCACGCATGTGTACACAAAGCTGCACTTGCAAAAGTGGCTCACGCATGCACGAAACCATGCTCTCTCTACCACCACCGCCTCGTCCTGTTCGCCAAGCCAAAAAAGTTGGGAGACCACTGTTCTGAACCGTAGCGTACTTGCATTATCAATTGGTATAGTTTTGACAACCAAGCCCTCTTTTCACGATACTTCATCAAGACAGTTTCTTTTTCCTGTCTTTATTCTTGAATTTGTCCAAGTCCTGATGGATAATATTGTCAAGGTCATTCTGGAGGCTTGGTCCATGGAGATCCTCCATCATCCAGGTCTTGGGTGTCCCAAAGGTGTTTTTTTTTTCAAGGGGCAATTTGACTTTCTGTTTTTTCTTTTGAAGATGTTTTGCTTCTCATCCAAGAAGCTTCTTCAGCTCTGACTGGATAGTGAAGAATGGAAGGATTTATATTGCAGAATGGAAATGACCAGTAGTCTGCAAGGAGTATAAATCACTGCATTCCCCACCATTCACCTTTAGAATTGAAGAAACTTCTTGGATTAGAAGCAAAACATCTTCAAAGAACAACAAGAAAGTCCAGTTGTCTCTTGAAAAAAGCACCTTTGGGGCAACCATGACCTGGATGATGGAAAACCTCCATGGCTTTGAAAAACCTTCCTGGGTGCTTACTAGAGGTGGTATTCAACAGGTTCTGACCAATTCTGGAGAACCAGTAGCAGAAATTTTGAGTAGTTCAGAGAACTGGCAAATACCGCTTCTGACTGGCTCCGCCCCCATCTATTCTCTGCCTCCCGAGTCCCAGCTGATTGGCAGGTCTTCTCCTGCCCTGCACAGGAGAATGGAACTGGAAAGCAGGTTAATGCAGTGGGGAGTGAATGGGGATTTTGCAGTATCCTTCCCCTGTCACGCCCACCAAGCCATACCATGCCCACCAAGCCACGCCCACAGAACCGGTAGTAAAAAAAAATTTTAATCCTACCACTGGTGCTTACAGATTGACTTCACTAAATATCTATGGAGATTCAGTCCTCCAGGTTATGGACTTTCTGGTTTTTCTTTGTTTTTGTTTTTCGTTTAAGTTTTTTGTCTGCAAGGACCATAAATCCTTCCATTCTCCCACCATCCAGTTCGAGCGGAAGAAGCTTCTTGGATGAGAAGTGAAACATCTTCAAAGAAAAACAAGAAAGTCCAGTCACCTCTTGAAAAAAAAAAAAAACACCTTGGGGACATTCTGGAGCAGTAACTTTATTATTATTTTTTTCAAACTATAAAACACGTAAAGTTTGCAACAGCCTAACTACCAACCCGAGCTACTAATATTCAAACAGGCTTGCAAATATCCTTTACCTTTTCAGAGGTGGAGAAGTAATCCTGCTTCCAAGATTCCCCTCCCAGGAAAATTTATCAGGGGAGGAAGAAGTTTGCTGATCAGAATAAAAATACACGACATTCTTCAATCTATGCTTTGCTGTAAAATAATAAATCGTAATAACCCACGTCAGTGATGTATGTGTGTATGTGTTATTTTCTCCAGGTAGATTCTGTGGAAATAAACTTCCGGACTCAATTATCTCTACCGACAGCCGTCTTTGGATCGAATTCCTCAGCAGCAGTAACTGGGTTGGCAAAGGGTTCTTTGCCGTCTATGAAGGTAGAATATTTTCCTTTTTTTAGTCCAAATCATTTGGGGCACAAAAAAAAAACAGAAACAGAAGATCAAAGAATAACATATTTAGGTGCCAGTCGGTCGTAGATTGAAATAAATACAGGTAGTTCCTTGACTTACGACCACAATTAAACCCAACATTTCTGTTGATAAGCGAGAGAGTTGTTAAGGGAATTGTCAAGTCATAAAACATTTCTATGCCTGTTTAGGGTTGCCACAAACAGAAGTGGGAGGGGGGAGGAAATTTGAAAGAGTATTGCAGCAGTTTGGAACCGAAAGTACATTCCATTCATATCTTGCAAAGATTGTAACTAAGCGGGAGGAGTTTCTGTTGTGCAGATCTCTAATTGGAGAACGTGATTGATGACTCTTGGCTATGAACATGTTTTGTTGGAGAATATGAATTATGATGCACCCAAAGGGGTGGAGGGAAACCAGGGTCAAGGGTGACAGTGAATTACGTGTCTCAGAATTGGCTTCAAGCAGGTTGTGCCAAACATGTTTGCTCCTAATAGATTGTTTATAGAAGCCAAGAGGAACATACGTGCCAAATTTCAAGTTTGTAGGCTTTACGGTTCTGGAGATTTTGTGATGATGCATGAGTGGTCTTTCACTTTTATATATATAGATGTGACTAAAGGGTTGGATTTGGGCCAGGAAGTCTTAGATTCAACTTCCACTTAATTTTGATGCTTCTTAGATCAGGGGTCTCCAACCTTGGTGACTTTAAGACTTAGGGACTTCAGTTGGCTGAGGAATTCTGGGAGTTGAAGTCCCCAAGTCTTAAAGTTGCCAAGGTTGGAGAGCCCTGCCCTAAACGATTTTGGTTTCTTTGCTTCTTCAGTCAAGTTGCTTTTAGCCCAACCTGCCTAAAAGAGTCGATTTTGTGGGGCTAAAATAAGGAAAGACACCTTGGTGTAATTTGCCTTTCGCTCTGGCTGGTAAAGCTATCAATGCAATCAATATTTTTCTTCCAGCCATCTGTGGAGGAGACATGAAGAAAGACAAGGGGCATATCCAGTCTCCCAACTACCCTGATGACTATCGACCCAATAAATTGTGTACTTGGAAGATTACTGTTTCGGAAGGATACCACGTCGGGCTCAACTTCCTGTCCTTTGAGGTATCAGAAGAAATTCCTGCAGTATTTTAGTATATGTTGTTAGGAATATAAGTCACCTAACAGTTATTTGGGTTGGAAATATATAAGCCAGGATAGACATTTTAATACTGTCTCTTTAAGAGAATCCTAAAAGTGTAATTGGGTGTGGTTTCTCAAATGGCCATAAGATGGAGCCAGAAACCTGGGTTGTCTTAGCCTTAGTCTCAGAAGAGCGTGTGTCTCAGTGAGTCTCTTTTTCCTTCTGTTGGAGAGTATTTCCATTCCTCCATTTTTCCTTCTAATTGACTGATATTCTTGGATTTGACGTAAGTCTGATACTGAACTTTTTTTGACACTGGACTTTGTTATTGGATTATCCCTGGACTGAAAATTGACTGATTTAACCTGTGAATGACTTTGGACTGTGTTTGAACTTTGCTTAAACCTTTCTGGAAGTAAAAACCTACATTTACTGTACAGTGTATCTGTGTGCTGTGTGTGTGTTATTCAAACACTTCTCTCAATATGTCTCCCTGTATGCGCTCATTCTCCTAACGGGGAATTACCTCAACATATGTGTTCTGTCTCACCTTCTTTTCCAAAAGATGAAAGAGTACAAACTCACACAAACACAGGCAGGCAGGCTGGCTCAGACTTCACAGAGTTAATTCTTTGGAACTGATAACGTCCTTGGCATTCCAACACGCTCTGCCTGTCAAGTCCGAACTGATAACAAGTAAAAAGCTACTTACAAACAAATACAAGGCAGACCACAAAAATCATTCAGAAAGAAAACCTGAAGTAAGCTTAAACTTTGTCCCGTACAAAGTTCCAGCTGACAACACATCCACTTTTATCCCCTGTGAGGTGTGGCTCAATGACACAGCTCACTCTCTGACCCTTCCACGCCTCCTACGTTGTTGCTCACATTTCTCCCTACGACGCTGCCTAGGATCAAGCCAACATTCTTCCTCTTGACTCCCTGTCAGGGGCTGCTCCGATATACCTTTCTCCTGATTAATCTCAGGCTGTTCCTCTCGGCTGTCCGATGAAACCTGAGGCATTATCAGGGAGGAAGGCATTGCCAGAGAGGAAGGTCCTGGGGAGGAAGGCATTCCCAGTTCCTCCTCCTCATCTTCCAAGTCCTCTTCCTCTAACAGCACAAGCTCAGGAATCGGAGCCACAACACATATGTGCTAAGACTACCACACCATAACATCAAAAGCCTCCTGGGAGCAAAAATGGGCCATGGGGAGGCATTTCTGGGAGTTGAAATCCACAAGTTTGCAAAGTTTTGAGACCCGTGATCTAGAATGTTATTTCTCTGATCTCTTAGAACTGATCTGCTATCCATACCTAAACGTTAGGTTAGCTTCATAAAGTATGAAGGATAATCTTCTTGGAATTCTCTTAAAGGTTCCCCTTGCACATATGCACCAGTCATTTCTGGCTCTAGCGGGGGCAGTGCTCATCTCTGTTACAAAGCTGAAGAGACAGCACTGTCTGGAGACGTCTCCGTGGTCATGTGGCTGACAGGACTAAACGCCAAAGAGGCACAAAACACTGTTCCCTTCCCACCAAAGTGGTCCCTATTTTTCTACTTGCGGTTTTTACCTGCTTTCAAACTGCTAGGTTGCCAGAAGCTGAGACAAGCTCACTCCGTTATGTGGCGTTGGGAATTCGAACAGCCAAACTGCCAACCTTTCTGATCGACACGCTCAGCATCTTAGCCCCTGAGCCACCATGTCCTTATGGAATACTCTTTCTTTATTCCTAGTAGAACCTCTTAGTCAACTGCCTTTTCCCTTTCTGTTTTTTCCATCTAATGTAGGTTAAGGTGCCACCAAGAGCTGATCGACATTTTCAAAATGAAAACTCAGCAATTTATCGAGATGTCCGTGTCCTCCTCCCTTTTTAAAAAAAATAATTTTTATTAAACTTTTTCACTATTAAAAAACAATACATATAACAACAACATGTATAAAAACAACACATATACCCTCTTCACAGTGGTGTGACATCAACTATTCCAATTAAATCAATAGATACATATTTACATTATTTCTTATTCCTACAGTTTAACTAATTGTACCATTTTTCCCAGACCGTATAGTATTCCATGTCTTCTCTATCTTGCAATTCTAGTGTGAGTTTGACCATTTCTGTGCAATCCATTATTTTCTTATCATCATACTATCTGTGGGGATACTATCTAGTTTTCAACTTTGTGCGTAGGTTATTCTTGCCCCTGTTAGTACATGTATTATGATATATTTAATTTCTTTCTTAAATATTTCCCTTTTTCCCCCCATATCTCCCCAGATTGAGCGCCACGACAATTGTGCTTATGACTATCTGGAGATCCGGGATGGCAGTTCAGAGTCAGACCCTGTGATTGGAAGGTATTGTGGTTATGACAAGCCCGACGATATTAAGAGCACCTCCAATAAGTTATGGATGAGGTTTGTGTCCGATGGATCCATCAACAAGGCTGGCTTTGCAGTCAAATACTTCCAAGGTAGGGTATAGAGCTTGGATTATTCAAGGCAGGGTTGGATAATCTTTGGATGACCAGCACCTATAATTTATAGCTTTACAATTGTGGAGAGGGCAACGTTGTATGACAAAGAATGGGTGCAAAGTAGAGAGGATTGTGTCATAGAGAAGATAGCAGTCATGATAGCAGTCTTCCAATATTTGAAGGGCTGCCACAGACAGGAGGAGGTCAAGCTATTTTCCAAGGCACCAAAGGCCAGACAAGGATTAATGGATGGAAACTGAACAAGGAGAATTTTAACCTGGAAATAAGGAGAAACTTTCTGACAGTGAGAAAGATCAACCTATGGAACAGCTTGCCCACGGAAGTTGTGGGAGCGCCATCACTTGAGACTTTCAAGAAAAGATTTGTCTGCCATTTGTCAGAAATGGTGTAGGGTCTGCCGCTTGGGAGGGGGGTTGGACTAGATCAGGGGTCTCCAACCTTAGCCCCTTTAAAACCTATGGACTTCAACTCCCAGAATTCCTCAGCCAGCAAAGCAAAGCTGGCTGAAGAATTCTGGGAGTTGAAGTCCATAGGTCTTAAAGGGGCCAAGGTTGGAGACCCCTGGACTAGATGACCTATAAGGTCCCTTCCAACTATGATTATCTGTTATCTGTTAAGGAGTGTTCAGATTTTCTGATTTTTTCCCCCCTTGGGTGAGAAGAGGTGAAGGTGGGACATTACATTTTTTGTTCTAAAGCAGGGGTGTCAAACTTGATTTCATTGAGGGCTGCACCAGGGTTGGGGGGGGGCATAGCCAGGGGGCGTGGTTAGCTTGATGTCACTCATGTCAGGTGCGCCTCAGGTGGCCTGAGCATTCTGCCAGCCAAAAAGGGCTCCCAATCTCCGTTTGTGGCTGGGATGGCCCCCTGCAACTCTCTGCCAGCAAAAACACAGCTCGGGAGGACCTTCTGAGCTCCATTTTCTCTGGTAGAGGCTTGCAGGAGGTCATCCCAGCTAAAAATGGAGATTGGGAGCCTGTTCTCACTGGCAGAGGCACTGCTGTTTCCAGAGCGGCCCCGGGGGCCAGATCTAAGCAGCCCACGATTTGATACCCCTGTTCTAAAGCCTTTGTCAGGGTTCCAATTGCCCTAATTAAATCATGAGCCTTGAGCCAAACTTCAAAAGAATCCAAAAGATTTATTAGGAGCAACATGTCCGGCACTAACCTGTATGTAGCCAACTCTCAGACACAAAATTTACTATCACCTATGACCCTGTTTTCCCCCAGCCCCCTGGGTGTGTCATAAATCAGATTCTCCAACAAACACATTCATGGGTTGGTGTCATCAATCACACTCTCCAATGAAGGATTTTCTTCTTTAAAAAACAAAACATAATAAAGGGTAGTTTTATTAAATATATTTGGCACAAACCTTTTGATCCCTTCTCAAAACTCAGTACATTTAGCAAAAGACGTACTAATATGTTTATTTTATACAGCTTATGAAAGAAGGGTAAGAGAAGGAAGGTGATTTTCGAGGGCAGAAGATCCGGTAGCCTAGGCTACAATCTCCACAAGATAAGTGTGGAATGTGCTTCTGGCCTTCATCTGCCCCACTGCTCCCTCAGGCCTTTCCCCCCACCTCCTTCTTATGGCAACTCGGAAACAGGCATAGGAATGATTTACGAGTTGGCAGCCTAATTAGAAGGATAAGGTCCCATACCTGGAAGCCAAACAGAGCAATGAGAAATGGCAGTTCTCATGGGCTGTATGTGAACTGGATTCAGAAGCTCAGGTTGATCATCCCCATGAACCAAAAGAAAATATTTGCATTTTAAGTAAGGATGAGCAATGCTTTGATGGTCAACGGTTGTGGAGGACCTGTGGGCCATAGCAGATGGGGTGATACTACAATCTACACCTGAGTAGACTGGCTATTCCCCCCTCACACACACACACACACACACACACACACACACACACTATTTTTGACCCCAAAGTGCTTTTCCAAAAGGCAACTGAACTTTCTTGTTTGTTTGTTTTTCTTTTTGAAAAGATTTCACTTTTCATCCAAGAGGCTTCCTCAGTTCTGGCTGAATGGTTGGGGAATGGAAGGATTCAACATTCAAGCAGAACTGAAGAAGCATCTTGGATGAGAAGCAAAACATTTTCAAAGGGTAAAACAAACAAACAAGAAAGTCCAATTGCCTTTTGGAAAAATACCTGTCAGGTTTCCAAGTGATGAAATCCATTTAAAAAGAAAAGAACCAAGTCCATCTTCCAAGACAAATTCTTTTATTTAGGAAAGCATCAAATTGGCAAAGTCCATGGTAATTCTGGATCTGATGCAACCCGGAATTACCCCACAATATTAGAAGTTAGAAACAACCCCCAAAAGTCACATAGAAGTAATTCAATGTTGCTTGATGTCATAAATCTCCACCTCAAGGGGCCTGAGCACGGACAGCTCGTTTTCCCACAGGAAGAAGAATCACCTAGCCTAAACAACTCTCTCCCTCCACTCCTCCCCCCTTGGGAATGTGGCAAGCCCGAAACCCTTTCCCCTCATGACTGCCACAGAGAAAGTAAGAAAAAGAATATATACTAAGCCTAACTAAAATGGCTACACATATGTCAGTTTGGGGCTTGACAGTACCTTTGGAACAACCATGATGTGGATGATTGAGAATTTCCATACATGCCCCACATTTTTTTCCCCTTGGAAGAGGTTTCTTCCCTTTTTGAAAAAAAGCAGTATTCATACTGTTTTAGCCTTACGACGCAGTTTTCACATACAGCTGGTAGAAAAATGATAAGAGAACCACAAATCAACTGTGCAATCAGCGAGAATCCTCAAGGCCCGTTCATGGGTGGTATCTGACCTTGGCTTTAAAACAAGGCAATCCTGAGAAATGTTCGTAATGTACCACTATGAAGTATTAGTAGTACCACTTCATAAGACCTTGGTAAGACCACGCCTGGAATATTGCATCCACGATATAAAAAATATGTAGGGACTCTACAAAGAGTGAAGAGAAGAGAAAGAATGAAGAGAAGGACAACAAAAATAATTAGGGGACTAAATTATACAACGACTAAAGCATACAATGAACAACTGCAGGAATTGGATATGTCTAGTTTAATGAAAAGAAGGAGTAGGGGGTGACATGATAGCAGTGTTCCTATATCTCAGGGGCTGCCTCAAAGAAGAGGGAGTGAAGCTTTTCTCCAAAGCCCCTGAGGGCAGGTCAAGAAGCAACGGGTGGAAACTAATGCAGGAGAGAAGCAACTTAGAACTAAGGAGGAATTTCCTGACAGTTAGAACAATTAATCAGTGGAACAACTTGCCACCAGAAGCTGTGAATTCTCCAACACTGGAAGCTTTTAAGAAGAGATTGGACAAAATATTTGTTTGAAAATAGTATAGGGTTTCCTGCCTAAGCAGGGGGTTGGACTAGAAGACCTTTTAGGGTCCCTTCCAACTCTGTTATTCTGTTAAATGCAGGAGTAGACAAACAGGCAAGTGTTTCTATTTGCAGGACTGTTTGTATTGGGCCACTGGGGGGCAGACGTAACACGGGTAAAGTGTAGGGTTTTTTTTTCCAACTCTGCTAAGGACACCATCCTTTTACTGCACTTCCTAGAGGCAGCTTATTTTCTGTTTCCAGAACAGATTCTTGTTTTGCACAGCTGGCCGTATAATCACAATACATCTTTCTTCCTAGACCGTGGGGATTTGATCCTCTTTCTCTTTCACTCCTTTTTTCTCTTTCCCTCTTTATTAAAATAGCTCCCTCTTTAGCTCACGGAGATGGAACGCAAGAAAACTGGATTATTCCTGCAGAGGTTGGAAACACAACACCGTTGCGGTAGAGAGAAGCCGTCAAGTTTTAGCCTACAGCATAGGCCAAAGAAAAAAGAAAACAGATGAAAATTTCACTGCTTTTGTCATTCCAGAAGTGGATGAGTGCTCACGACCAAACAATGGTGGATGCGAACAGCATTGTGTGAATACCCTGGGTAGCTACAAGTGTGCCTGTGAACCTGGCTATGAGTTGGCTCCCGACAAACGCAAGTGTGAAGGTGAGCATTTTAGAAAGCATCTGTTCCGGTTCCAAGAATGTATATGCCCTCTTTCCCTGAAAATAAGACCTATCCCAAAAATAAGACCTAGCATGTTTTACATGTGCGCCTAATATAAGCCCTACTTCCAAAATAAGGCCTTCTGAAGAGTCTGTGTAGCTGACTGACTGCCCATTCCATCTGGTTGATAAAGGTACAATGGCCATGAGGTAAGGCCTTAGGGCCCCCGCAGCCAGGCCATCCATACCCCGATACCTGCCTTGCAGGGCAGAAGTTTACAATTTAGGTTATATTAGTATAGTCTAATACAGCCTGGAGGTTACTGGCAAACTGAGGCCTTAGATAGAGATAGAAGATAGACAAGCAGACAGACAGACAGGTAGGCAAGATATACACTGCTCAAAAAAAATAAAGGGAACACTTAAGCAACACAATGTAACTCCAAGTCAATCACACTTCTGTGAAATCAAGCTGTCCACTTAGGTAGCAACACTGATTGACAATCAGTTTCACATAGGCAGGTAGCAAGACATCCCCAATATAGGAGTGGTTCTGCAGGTGGTGACCACAGACCACTTCTCAGTTCCTATGCTTTCTGGCTGATGGTTTGGTCACTTTTGAATGCTGGCGGTGCTTTCACTCTAGTAGCAGCATGAGACGGAGTCTACAACTCACACAAGTGGCTCAGGTAGTGCAGCTCATCCAGGATGGCACATCAATGCGAGCTGTGGCAAGAAGGTTTGCTGTGTCTGTCACCATGGTGTCCAGAGCATGGAGACAGGCCAGTACACCAGGAGACATGGAGGAGGCCATAGGAGGGCAACAACCCAGCATCAGGACCACTACCTCTGCCTTTCTGCAAGGAGGAACAGGAGTAGCACTGCCAGAGCCTTGCAAAATGACCTCCAGCGGGCCACAAATGTGCATGTGGCTGCTCAAACAGTCAGAAACAGACTCCACAAGGGTGGTATGAGGGTCCGACATCCATAGGTGGGGGTTGTGCTTACAGCCCAACACCGTGCAGGATGTTTGGCATTTGTCAGAGAACATCAAGATTGGCAAATTGGCCACTGGCTCCATGTGCTCTTCACAGATGAAAGCAGGTTCACACTGAGCACATGTGACAGATGTGACAGGGTCTGGAGACGCCGTGGAGAACGTTCTGCTGCCTGCAACATCTGCCAGCATGACCGGTTTGGCAGTGGGTCAGTAATGGTGTGGGGTAGCATTTCTTTAGGGGGCTGCACAGCCCTCCATGTGCTCACCAGAGGTAGCCTGACTGCCATTAGGTACCGAAATGAGACCCTCAGACCCCTTGTGAGACCATATGCTGGTGCGGTTGGCCCTGGGTTCCTCCTAATGCACGACAGTGCTAGACCTCATGTGGCTGGAGTGTGTCAGCAGTTCCTGCAAGACGAAGGCACTGATGCTATGGACTGGCCCGCCCATTCCCCAGGCCTGAATCCAATTGAGCACATCTGGGACATCATGTCCCGCTCATTCCACCAACGTGACGTTGCACCACAGACTGTCCAGGAGTTGGGGGATGCTTTAGTCCAGGTGTGGGAGGAGATCCCTCACGAGACCATCCACCACCTCATCAGGAGCAAGCCCAGGCGTTGTAGGGAGGTCATACAGGCACGTGGAGGCCACACACACTACTGAGCCTCATTTTGACTTGTTTTAATGACATTACATCACAGTTGGATCAGCCTGTAGTGTTTTTTTCCACTTTAATTTTGAGTGTAACTCCAAATCCAGACCTCCACGGGTTACTAAATTTGATTTCCATTGATAATTTTTGTGTGATTTTGTTGTCAGCACATTCAACTATGTAATGAACAAAGTATTTAATAAGAATATTTCATTCATTCAGATCTAGGATGTCTTATTTTTGTGTTCCCTTTATTTTTTTGAGCAGTGTAGATAGATAGGTACATGCCCTGTAGCGAGAAAATATTGGATAAGGACAAAAAAAAATGGATAGAAGAAATAATTAAACAGCAAATTGAATTAAGACTGGAGACTTTTCTATTAGTTATAATAATGGGAAAATATGATAAGAAAACAGAGTATCTAATGCTACATTTATTAACGGCAGCAAGAATTACTTATGCACAGAATTGGAAAAATGATAGTATGCCACCAGAGGAAACTATGATAAAAAAAGATACTAGAGTGATGGATAAGTTTGACCATGGAGATAAAGGAAAGAGAGGAAACGGATTATTTTTTGACATGGAATGTACTGTATGATTGTCTAAATAATAGATATATCCTATTGTCGTATAGGATAATAAGGTAAAAGTTACAGTGGACAAAGATAGAGTAAGGAATATAAACAAGTGTATATATCGTTAAGATTTCTGTAAATGTATGTATACCATCAAGGAAGGGTTGTAATGAATAGAAATGATGTTGTATAGAAGAAAAATTGTTTAAGTAAAAAATTTTTTTTAAAAAAGATATAGATAAATAGACAGACAGACAGAAATGATAGATACCATAGTTGTTAGAAGATATATATATATATATATCTTTCCTTAAGTTTACTTACATGTATGGTATTCAGCTTTGTTCGGGTATTTTCCCACGTCATTGTAGTTGTGCTTTTAAAGTTGTAGCAACGTTTTGGCAGAATATCATCTGCCATCATCAGGCTTCTGTATTGTGTCCGTCTGATGGTAGCCGATGGTAATGTGATCTAGAAAGATGTTTACATTGACCGTGTAATGAAAACCTTTTTTAGAGTAACATCAGAAAACCTGCAGAGCCTGATTTCAAAGCCCATCCTCCTGAAAAAGTTCACCCAATCTCATTGAATATGAAAAGGAACCACTAGAGCAGGGGTCTCCAAACTTATCAACTTTAAGACTTGTGGACTTCAACTCCTGGAATTCCTCACCAGCAAGCTGAGAAAGTCCACAAGTTGACAAGGTTGGGGACCCCTGCTCTAGAATGGGAGTCTCCAAACTTGGCAATTTAAGACTTGGGAATTCTGGGAGTTGAAGTCCTCAAGTCTTAAAGTTGACAAGTTTGGAGACCCCTGCTCTAGAATGGGAGTCTCCAAACTTGGCAACTTTAAGACTTGGGAATTCTGGGAAGTCCTCAAGTCTTAAAGATGCCAAGGTTGGAGACCTTGCCCTAAAAGAAGGCAGTTTGGTAATGCCCAGTGAAGAAATCCACCAGCCTTCATTTTCTCCTAGAATTAGAAATCCACAACCAGGCATGAGATTGATTGAGCCTCTATGTTCGGTTTTATGCTTTGCAGCTGCTTGTGGCGGGTTCCTCACCAAACTCAATGGCTCCATCACGAGCCCTGGATGGCCGAAGGAATATCCACCCAACAAGAACTGTATCTGGCAGCTGGTGGCGCCCACCCAGTATCGCATATCCCTGCTATTCGACTACTTTGAGACAGAAGGCAATGACGTGAGTGTTGTCCTTTAGAAAGAAGGCACTGGGTTTGTGTAGATGGCTATCTCGCAACTTTTGAGTTGCTGTGGATTTTCATTGATGGAGGATGGGATGCCCATTAAATAAACAATATGGAAGACGTAGTGCCCCAGGCAATGGTGGGATTCAAATTTTTTTACTACCAGTTCTGTGGGCGTGGCTTGGTGGGTGTGGTGTGGTTTGGTGGGCGTGGCAGGGGAAGGATACTGCAAAATCCCCCTTCCCTTCCCTCCCCACCCCTCTAACCTGCTTTCCAGTTCCATTCTCCTGTGCAGGGCAACGAAAGGAGACCCAGCCAATCAGCTGGGACTCGGGAGGCAGAGGATAGATGGGGGCGGGGCCAGTCAGAGGCGGTATTTCTCTGAACTACTCAAAATTTCCACTACCGGTTCTTCAGAACCAGTCAGAACCGGCTGAATACCCGCTCTGGCCCCGGAGTTTTATACTGCTTTCTGAAGGTAGAAGGAAGATTTAGGAACAAGATTATTCTGCAATCGCAGGACAGTCACCAAAACAGCTTTATTTCCATACCCTAAATCAGGGGTGTCAAACTCGATTTCACTGAGGGCCACATCGGGGTTGCATTTGACCTCGGAGGGCTGGGGGCAGGCATGGCCATGGTGGGCATAGCCATGGGACTCGTGTCAGGGGCACCAGTGGTGACCAAGTACTAATGCAGGACTTCCCTGAGACCCTCTCTCGCTCTCATTATAATCTCCCTTCCTCTCTTCTTTCCTTCCTTCCTTCCTTTTCTTCTTTTTCCTTCCCTCTTCATTCTCCTTTCTTCTTCCTCCTTCCTCTCTCTCCTTTTTGTTTCCTTCCTTGCTCTCTTCCCTTCTTCCCATCTTTTTCTTTGTCTTTCCTCTTTCCCTTTCTCCTTTCCTGTCCCTTTGGCAACTCTCAAACGACCGTAGAAATATTTTAATTGGCGTAACTGCTGGAATCCTGACACCTTTCTTGCACGCTCAAATGCAAAAGGGGAAACATTTTTCCTTTTGTTTTGTTTTTAGTTGGTTTTGATTGCCCTCTGCCAGCGAAAACGGAGCTCGGGAGGCACACACGGCCTAATATCAGGTACGGGGGGGTGCCCCCTGAGCACGGGGTGCCCCCTGAGCTCTGTTTTCACTGGCAAAGGCACCGCAGGCCAGTTCCTTGCTGTTTCCAGGCCAGATCTAAACACCCCCTCGGGCCAGATCCAGCCCCAAAGGCCTTGAGTTTGACACCCTTGCCCTAAGATTGATTATGTTCCTGCATTATGGATTGTTAGTTCTGGAAAGATGATTGATTATTCCAATAGGTTTTTGAATATTTGGTTTGGAAGAAAATTTAGAAGAATTAATGAAGCGGGTGGAAATGGGGCTGTTAAGTATCATGTTGGCCTAGGAAGGTAGTTGTTTTTTTTTTTTAAAGAAAATCATTAACCACGATCCACCCCTGTGGACTTAAATGGCTAGCTCGGGAATTCTGGGAGTTGAAGTCCACAGGTCATAAAGGGGTCGTAGTTGCCCACCGCTGATCTAATAAGAAAACATTTTTCTGAATGGATGAAACCAATAGCAGTGCAGTTAAAGACTCCCAAAGGTTTGTGGTCTCAGGTATCAAAAGAGAAGACATGTTTCCATGCGGGATGCAGAACAAACTTTGGCTGTGACCACTTCTGCCAGCGGTGGGATTCAAATACGTTTACCGCCGGTGTCAGTGGGCATGGCTTGGGAGGCACGCTTTGCATGCATGCACACACTTTGCGTGCGCGTGTGCACCAAATGCGCACTTTGCGCAGGCGCGGAGGCATTCTAACTCGCCTCCTGCGAGCCTGCACGATCCCAGTCACTTCAGCAGCTGTCGCGCAGCACTATTCTGTGTCGTGCAAAACAGTTGAGTGTCAAATTCAGACGATAAAGGTGAATATGGGAGCCCAGGTGGGTGGGTGGGCCCAACAGCAGAGCGGCAGAGATAGCCAGTTTGGTCTCTGCTGCTCATTGCCGCTACTGAGTCGGTAGAACCGGTAGAATACCACCGCTGACTTCTGCCCACATTCTCCTCCTCCTAAACCTGGGCATTATTTCCTCTTGCCTTTCCCTTTAGGTGTGCAAGTATGACTTTGTGGAAGTGCGCAGCGGCCTCACTTCTGAAGCCAAGCTCCACGGGAAGTTTTGTGGAGCAGAGAAACCCGAGGTAATCACCTCCCAGTACAACAACATGCGCATTGAGTTCAAGTCTGACAACACCGTTTCCAAGAAAGGCTTCCAAGCTCACTTCTTCTCAGGTAGAGCCACCTGGTCTCTTGAAAGCATGCCTGTCTGTCTCCCGCTTCGTCCCACTCCAGCAACTAACGCTCCTTTTTTAAACAATGGATTACGCTTAGAGGATGCAATGCCTGATTTCCCCCAAAGGGAAGAAGATGCCACCTTCTTAGAAAAGGAATTCTGGCCTTAGTTTTATTGGCGTAACCCCTGAAGGAAACAGTTGTGATTGCACATTGGGGAATCCTTCTCCTTCTCCTCCTCCTCCTCCTCTTCTCCTTCTCCTCCTCCTTCTTTCCCCCTTTCCCCTTTTTCTCCTCCTCCTCTGGGTACTCCATCATTGGAGGCTTTTAAGAAGAAATTGGATAGTCATTTGTCCAAAATGGCATAGGGACTCCTGCTTGAGCAAGGGGTTGGACTAAAAGATCTCCAAAGTCCCATCCAACTTTGTTATTCTGTATTCTGTAAAAGGCATTTTTTGGTCTTTAACCAAAATCAACCTTTTCCCTTCCCTTCTTTTCTCTCTTCTCTTCTCTCCTCTTCTCTTCCCTTCCTTTCCCTCTTCTCTTCTTTTCTCTCTTCTCTTTTCTCTCTCTCCTCTCCCCTTCCCTTCCTTTCCCTCTTCTCTTCTTTTCTCTCTTCTCTTTTCTCTTCTCTCCTCTCCTCTCCTCTTCCCTTCCTTTCCCTCTTCTCTTCTTTTCTCTCTTCTCTTTTCTCTCCTCTCCTCTCCCCTTCCCTTCCTTTCCCTCTTCTCTTCTTTTCTCTCTTCTCTTCCTCTCCTCTCCTCTTCTCTCCTCTTCCCTTCCTTTCCCTCTTCTCTTCTTTTCTCTCTTCTCTTCCTCTCCTCTCCTCTTCTCTTCTCTTCTCTCCTCTCCCCTTCCCTTCCCTTCCTCTTCTCTTCTTTTCCTCTTCTCTTCTCCTCTTCTCTTCTCTTCTCTCCTCTCCTCCCCTCTTCCCTTCCCTTCCCTCTTCTCTTCTTTTCTCTCTTCTCTTCCTCTCCTCTCCTCTTCTTTTCCCTTCCCTTCCTTCCCATTACAAGCCCCACTTTGGAAAAAAAAACCACATTGGATCTCAGAACTGCTGTTGGTACCGGTGCCAGTTCAAAGCCCCGGAAAGCCCATTTTAAGAATCTAACGCCCCCAACAGTCTCCACTTCAAACCACCTCACCTCTCTTCTGAAGGCATTGCATCCTCTGGCCCCACGTTATTTAAATCTGTCTATCTCACTGACCCAGGCTTTAAATGCCATGGATGGACGGCTGCTCCTGCTTCTGTTCTGGTCCTGGTTGCCCTGCCTACTCTCCTTGGCTTGGTCTCGTGATGTGTTTCTTTCTCTCCCCCGCCCTGCTCCCCAGGGTCCAATTGAAGGCCTCTTGTGGAAGAGGCCAGGTCAACAGCCCCCTTCCCCAACCTTGACGTAGGAGAGCTGATAAGGAAGCACTCATTTCTTTTCTTTTTCTTTTGATGGGACAATTTTGAAGGTTGTTTGTCTTCTTGCAGAAGTGACTGATGTGTTATGTGTATTATGTGTGGCGTGTAAGAGGGAGAAAGGTTTCCATCTCCTCCCGCCCCCCTTCTCCATCTTGCTTGATCAACCATGTGTATGTTGTGGTTAGCTGGCAGCAGGTGTGGACGGCTGAGGAGAGCGAGGACTCAGATGAGGGGCCAGGACCATTAGGGAGTGGACTGCTGCCTTCGGAGATTGTGGGGGCTGGCAGCAGTGATGAGGAGGCTCCCGAGGAGCCTGTGCTAAGTACACGTGCGTGCAGGATTGCTCATAGGAAAGAGAAGCTACAACAGCCCGGGCAACTCGGGAGTAAGGCTGCAAGGTAATGTGCCCTCCTTCAAGAAGATAAAAGCCAACTGTGAATCAGACGTTCTTTGCAGGAAGCAAAGACGTTTTGAAACCCCCAGCCTCGTGGATATTCCAGTATCCTGAGTTTGTATTTGAAGATTCTTACTTTGCAAATTATTTCTTGTCTGTTATCTTTTGGCAAGTCTTGCCCAATTTGGCAAGGCTTGTGCTTATCACAGGTAATTATTTTGCAAAAGCATTACAAGTTTTCTGTTCCTTTTGGATTGTGTTTGATTTGTTGAAAAGGGGTGTGGGTCAGAACAGTGTATCCAGGCTATTTGAATGCTTGCTGGGATCTCAGGAAAAGGAAGTTGGGAAACCATTACCTGCTTATGTTGTCTCGTGTTTCAATGTGGCGTCAACTTTTGTCTCACTGCAACGAAGGCATCATCGCTTCGGGAGAACATTTTATCTAAGCAGAATTCTCTGCAGACTGATCCATAAATGGCTGGAATTCATACCGCAGAAATTGCTGAAATACCAAGTGAAAAAAAAGCAATAGTTTCTGTTTTTATGGAGATACATGCCATGCAGACAATGTTTAGACACTGGGAAATGGCTGCTAAGACCTAAATTCTGGGCAGTACAGGTAGTCCTTGACTTGCAACAGTTTGTTTAGTGACTGTCATTACAGCATCACCCCAAAAAAGTGACTTATGACCGAATAAAACTCCCTGAACAACTTGTCTCAGCAACAGAGGCTTTGGGCTCGAATTGTGGTCATAAGTCAAGGACTACCTGTATTTTATTTTAAACCATGCTTATCTATAAAATAGCATGGTGGTCAGTTGGATTCATCAGCCTGCTCAGAGTTATTTCCTAAATAGGATGATACTAAGATGTGTAAAAAACCTTCCATTGTCTTCATCCTTTTCCTCCTCTTCCACAACTGTTTCATGATGCGCCCTTATGATCTGCACAGCTCAGAAAGTATCTTTCTTAGTACAGGTAGAATGGAATTGAATAGAGTGGAGTAGGATAGGATAGGATAGGATATGGAATGGAATGGAATGGAATAGAATAGAATAGAATAGAATAGAATAGAATAGAATAGAATAGAATAGAATAGAATAGAATAGAATAGAATACATAATGGAATAGGTTAGGATAGGTTAGGTTAGGTTAGGTTAGGTTAGGTTAGGTTAGGTTAGGTTAGGTTAGGTTAGGTTAGGTTAGAATAGAATAGAATAGAATAGAATAGAATAGAATAGAATAGAATAGAATAGAATAGAATAGAATAGAATAGAATAAGGAATAGGATAGGATAGGACAGAATAGAATAGAATTAAGAATGAACACAGAATAGAATAGAATAGAATAGAATAGAATAGAATAGAATAGAATAGAATAGAATAGAATAGAATAGAATAGAATAGAATAGAATAGAATAGAATAGAATAGAATAGAAAATAGAATAGAAAATAAAACAGAGCAGAACAGAACAGCAGAGTTGGACCTTGGAGGATCTCTTCTATTCCAACCCCTATACAAGGTAGTATAGTGACGGTCCTTGTGTAGTGACTGTTCATATTTACAGCAGTGATGAAACAGTAACCTTACCCCCAGTTCTTCATGTGTCACCTTCGCAAGTCTGTAAACCAAAGGAAAGTTGAAGTCCAATCACAAGCACAGTCGTGATCTCATTTAGTGACCGCTTAGTCCCACTTGTGGTTGCTAAACAAGGATTACTTATAAGTTTTAACCAAAGACCTTGAATAAACTAAGCTTCTAAGACGGATAGTCAATGAGTAGCATTCTCCCATACAGCTATTCCTCAACTTACAATCATTTAATGACCATCCCGAAGTTAAGGTAGCACTGGAAAAAAGGGACTTATGACCAATCCTCGTATAACCATCACAGCATCTGCGTGGTCTCACATGATTGTGATTTGGGTGCTTGCATATTTACAGGAGTTCACTGCAGTCTCACAATGGCCATTGATCACTTTCCCAGCCCGCTTTCGAAAAGCAAAAATAATGGGAAAGCCGTCAGGGAAAGTCTCAAGTCATAGTCACACCAAGTCTCAGTGAGCATCATGATTTGCTTAATGACCCCTGGTTACAAAAAAGATCACCACAACTGCCTCATTTAATGACTATACCTCTGAATGACAAATTTTCCCATCTCTATCGTGGTTGTAAGTTGAGGACTACCTACCCTGGAGAACTTTCAACTAGACCCAAAAAATGATTGAGTTGGAATTGGGACATGATTTGATTTTAAATTTTTTAAAAAAACACACACACACAAGGCCGCAAAGCATTCAAGGATCCCTCCAGCAACCAAGAAGCCAGAAGATTCCTAGAATCAACTCAGCCAAGAGGATCCCAAGGACAGCAGGGTGAGTACTTCGCTCTCTTTTTCTTTGCATTGTTTAAGGCAGGGGTGTCCAACCTTGGCAACGCTTTGCTGGCTGAGGAATTCTGGGAGTTGAAGTCCACAAGTCTTAACGTTGCCAAGGTTGGACACCCCTGGTTTAAGGTCATCATCCCTGGGTTGGGACTTATGCACCCCTCTCCTTTTTTACCCTCCTCTTATAGCTGCAAAGGAAGGGATCTTTACTTTCATAGTCAACAAATCCTCAGGGAAAGTGAGTTCACCCCTCTGGATTTGTATTGGGTTTATTTAATCGGTTAGTTTATTTGTGCAACCATTTTGCAGAAATATGCACATTCCTTGTGTGCTCTCTTTCTTAGGGAGCTATGTTTCCTTGTGGCTTAGCAAAGGCCACTGTTGTTTGTTTAACCCTTTGTGAAGAAATAGCAAGAGCACTTAAGACTTATATACCGCTTCACGGTGCTTTACAGCATTCTTTATAAGCAGTTTACAGAGTCAACCTATTGCCCTCAACAATCTGGGTCCTCATTTTACCTACCTCAGAAGGATGGAAGGCTGAGTCGGCCAGGATCGAACTGCTGGCGGTGGGTAGAGTTAGATGAAATATTGCATTTTAACCACTGCATCACCACAACTCCTAAGGTCAACACGAACAGATTCACAATGGATGGAATTGCTGGTCCTGTGCCCTTTTTGTCTTTCTTTAATTTTTAACAGGAAATGTATCCAGAATGGAAAACAAAATCCTTATTTCAAACATTGGACTCCAGTTTTGCTAAATGAAAAGTATCCTTCAGCTATGAGAGGTTGATAATAAGCCCCTGAATGTATTATACTATGTAATAACACGTATAGCACTCTGTTCCATTATACTGGTATCTTCCAGTGGCATCCATTCATGGCGAATATGCAGGATCATATCAACTTTCCTCAACTGATAGACATTGAAGATAATGAGTATTGTAGTCCAACACACCTAGACAGTAGTGTGTTCAGGAAGATTGAATTATGTAAATCAATGAAATGTCATTTGTCCTGGCAGGGATTGAAAATATGAACCCATTTCCTTCCCTTTTGTCTCTTTTCATCTAGTGTTGGTGTCACATTTTTGATCTCCAACGAAAAGATGAAGCCAACATTGACTTCCTTACCCAAAGAAGTTTCTCACTCCAGTTTCATAGTTTTTGCTAAGCAGTTTGAAGAGCAATTCTAACGAGACTTTGACAGGGGGGTTATGTTCCAATTATAAAAAGGCCATTCAGACTTCTCATCTCACAACAACGCTGAGTTTGAAAAATGGCTTAATTCATTTCTGGATCACCTGCAACGTAACCCACATTGTCAAGGGATTGGGGAGGGAGTTATCTCCATTTTTGCAAATGGGGAGCACTGCAGGTGGCTCATTTTCCATTCAGAAGGGCTGCCTCACCTTCGTTCCCACCTTCTGAGCTTCGACTCCTCAAAATTAAGTTTTGGACACCACAATGTAAAAAAAATGTTGAGACTCTAGAAAGAGTGCAGAGAAGAGCAACCAAGAGAAGAGAAGGACCAGGGGAGACAGGATAGCATTGTGCCAATATTTCAGGGGCTGCCCCAAGAAGAAGGGATCAAATTATTCTCCAAAGCACCAGAAGGCAGGACAAGAAGCGATCGGTGGAAACTAATCGAGGAGAGAAGCAACCTAGAACTAAGGAGGAATTTCCTGACAGCGAGAACCATTAATCAGTGGAACAACTTGCCTCCAGAAGTTGTGGATGCTCCAATACTGGAAGTTTTTTAAAAAAATGTCTGATAACCATTTGTCTGAAGTGGTGTAGGGTGTCCTACCTAGGCAGGGGGTTGGACTAGAAGACCTCCAAGGTCACTTCCAACTCTGTTACTCTATTCTATTCTAAATAGTTCCTGTAAGAATTGTCAGGTTTTCTTACACCAGTTGGGAGGAAAATAGAACCGGTTAGAAGTATTTTTTTTTTACCAAGAGTTCCAGGATTTGCAGGTTAAAAGGACAACCTTTTACAGGTAGTTTTTGCTTAACAGTCCTACCTGGGATGAGTAACTCCATCATACTGATCTTCACTTAATCAGTGAAGCGGTTAAGTAAAACATCGCTTGACCATACCTAACAACTGTGTCAAGAGGAGGTTGCATAACGGGGCAAAGCTCACTTAACAAATGTCTCACTTAACAACAAAAACTGGGGGCTCCATTGTGGTTGTAAGTTGAGGACTCCCTGTAATAAGGAAAGAGAGCTGTTGGGTGGTAAGAAAGTGGAGCCCACTTATGGGAATATTGGATAGGATGAAACTCCCACTGAGCAAATCAGGAAGTGGCCAAAAAATTCTGGGAAATTCTAAGCGGAGCTGGTAAGCAAGCCACCCCATCTCACTTCTGTTAAATGAAAAATAAGTTTGAAAATGCTGCAAGCATCTAGTGCTTCTCTGATGATTCATCAGGAAAGCCTCTCCACAAACTTGCTGGCTCACAAATCCGGAATTCAGGTAAGATCTCTCTTTACGTGACTGTTTCATCTGAAATAATATTGAGATTATTGTAAAAACCAATGGCATTTTATCAGCAGGCTTCCCAGCACACTCGGAGACGAAAGGCTGTTCCAGGTTGGCTTGGTATAATACCGCTTAAAATAGGGTTTGCCCTTTTGTTTGCGTTTTGTCTGTGTTGGCTTGTGATTCACTGGATTTGCCTATCCGTGTTTATCCTTGTCTGTGACGTCACACACGTTCCCACTTGCAAGCTCCTGTGCACACGCAGCGGAAGTGTTTAGCGTACGTGTTTCCCTTGTGCTGTGGATGTGTAATTAAGGTACTATATCGGAGGCTGACATAGTACTTGGTTTGCGTCATTTCAGGCTCAAAATCTCATAATGGGCCACGTTGATTAGTAGTAGGGAAGAGCACATGTTTGCCTAAGTAATGGAGAATCTTTCGGGCTTGAAGTGTTGAAAATTCAGAATATCCCTAATTTGACTCTGTTGGGGTGTGCCTCTCACACTCACAGACGCACATTCAAACAAAAGAGAAATAATGCTTTACACATTCATTTATTTTTTTAAAAAAATTCAGTCCAATCGTGTGTGATCCCCAGGTCATGTGTGTGATCTGCCACACACAACTTACCTTATTGAAGTATCCCCTTCCTGTTAATGTTAGCTCTGGGTAACACAAGCCATTCTTTCTTGAAGTGGCTTCAAAGACAGCTTTTCTGCAGTTGCCCCAGTCTCTGAAAACCACGTAAGAACCCCATTTTTCAGATGATTTTGGTCTCGAGGTTGTGTGAGAGCCTGGCCCTCTCACATGTCTTCCAGGGTATCTGGAGGACACACAAGATTACATCCCACCCTCACGCAATGTCCACGGTCTCCAAAAATCACATAAGCACAAGGCGCGGTTTTGAGAATAGCTGGTGTTGGGCGTTTGTGAACACTGGCATGTCACACAAAATGTCATAATGTGGCACCTTTGAGACTCGGGTCATAGATTCGCCATCCCTGGTACAAACTGTTTTTCTACGTGGAGAAAAGCTGGTTCAATCTGAGACCACTTCCTCAACAAACATTGACACTCTTAGTTTTGAAAAAAGTGAATTCTTTAGACAAGACACTTTCCATATTCTGGCTGAGAAGAGCCAGGATTGCAGATTTATTGGGAAACAGCCCATTATTGCATTTGGATGCATCCAAATGGCTCAACCATGGGCTTCTGGGAAGGAAGCCCTGGTTGTGCTCATCAGTGGACATTCGCATCACACTCGTGTCAGAGGCACCAAAGCACTTCCATTTTGAGAGGATTAGCTAGTGACATCACCGTTGTCTGTGGGATGCCCGTTGGGGGCTCATTTCACATGCTGCAGCAGGAGTGTCAAACTCAAGGCCCATGGGTTGCTTCAATCTGGCCCACAGGGCCGGCCTAGAAACAGCAAAGGACCAGCCCACGGTGCCTCTGCCAGCAAAAACAGAGCCCCATTTTTTGGCCATGGGCCCTGGCAGTTTTCTCTGGCAGGGGCCTGCAAGAGGCCATTGCAGCCAAAAACGGGGTGCAGGGAGGTCACTTGTGGGGGCCCGGGCTCCGCTTTTGCTGGCAGAGGGTTAGCAAACCAAACTAAAAGCAAAACGAAAGGACAAATCTTTCCCCTTTTGCACTTGAGCATGCAAGAAGGGACAGAAAAGGAGAAAGGGAAAGAGGAAAGGCAAAGAAAAAGAAGGGATGATGGAAAGGGAGCAAGGAAGGAAAAAGAAGGAAAGAGGCGAATGAAGAGGGAAGGAAAAAGAAGAGAAGGAAGGAAGGAAGGAAGGAAGGAAGGAAGGAAGGAAGGAAGGAAGGAAGGAAGGAAGGAAGGAAGATTATAATGAAATGAGGGAGGGTCTCAGAGAAGTCTTGCCTTAGCACTTGACCACCACAGGTGCCCCTGACATGAGTGACGTTGAGCTGGCCACAGCCACCATGGCCTCCAAGTTCAAACACAACCTTGATGCAGCCCTCTATGAAATCAAGTTTGACACCCCTGTCCTACAGCAAGAGCTGGAGCGAAGGACACGAGCTCACCCCATCCCACAGCACAACACTCGGGGCTCGAACATGAACTTGCTGCTTGTCAAGCCAGCATCCTAACCATGTGAGCCACCGTGCTCCTATCAATGACGATTGTGCAGCCATTTACTTTTCCCTTCCTAACTATGGAGGAAGTTACGGGAAAAGCCAAGAGATGAATGGTCATGGGATCATAAGCCATCTTGAATGATAATGAGCCAAAGGATGAATGGTAACGCCTGGATTGCTTGTATCAAATGCTATGAAGAAACCCAGGATTATTTTTATAATAAAAAGCCTGGTCTGGAAGCCCCTGAGGGTTACTTTGAAGTTGTGTAGAGAATGGAAGGCAATTAGAGTTCATTTGTGCAATTTCCACTGGACACTCCAGCAGTAAAAGTCCACCTTCAGTCCAGCAAATGCAGAGTCTTGTCAAGGGTAGGGGAGAAAACTCACATCCCCGCAGAAATGAAAGCTGGCAGGAAACCATTTGCTGTTCCAGAATTTTAGTGAAAGTTGCGCAGTGCCACACAAAACAGAAATGCAAGTTAGATGATTGGAATCTTCAGAGATTGGGTTGCTATGCTAAGAAGGACCAGTTTCAAAGCATCTGCTTGGAATCCTAAAGTGATTAATAAGCCTGCCTTACCTGGGATCATGTATAACCTTAGTCCTACCTGCCAGTTGGGAACATCCTCTTAATTCATCGTTTCAGTTTAACAAAATGGCTTCCAAAAGAGTTCTTATCCCTTGATCCTCTCCTTCTGCTGTTGGTTCCCAGAAAGTGAACTAGAAGTCTTTGGTCTGATGCTTTGGTTGGAACTCTCAAGTCTATATTCTTGAGATCTCTTCCCAAAACTAATCTCTTGGATTTCATCCCCAATCTCATCCCCAATCAAAAGAGACACCCCCCCAAACCCCCAATCAGGACAGGTCAGTTTGGGTCTGAAGAGATGGCATGGTCTTTTCATCATCCAGGGGTGGGATTCTACCATTTCGGACTGGTTTTGGAGAACTGGATGTTAAATTTGCATCTGGTTTGCCAAACTGGTATTTGAAGCGACCAGCTGGGCCCGCCTGCCTCGCTCCTCCTAGGAATCTCCATGTGGCCCATTTTCGATGCAGGTAAGTGCAGGGTCCACGCGGAGGCTCTGGAAGGGGGGAAAACAGGCCTTCCAGAAATACCAGAAGTCCAGAAATGGGCTTGTTTCCTACTTCCGGAGGGCCTCCAGAATCTGGGGGAGACTGTTTTCGCCCTCCCAGAGGCCCAGGGGAAGCCTCCGGACCCTTGGGAAGACAAAAATGGCCTCCTGGAAGTACTAGAAGTCCTGAAACGGGCCTGTTTCCAGCTTCCGGAGAGCTTGCAGAGCTCTTGTTTTCGACCTCCCAGAGACCCGCAGAAAGCCTCCAGACCTTTGGGAAGGTGAAAAACGGCTCCCCCATTCCCACCATGCCCATCCCCACCCAGCAAGTGGGCAGCAAACCGGTTGCTGGGATTTTTGAATCCCACCCCTGATCCCAACCCTCTCTCTATTGTGATCCCTTGTAGCAAAGTTGCCCTCTGCAGCCAGCCGTTGTGGCTTTTGAAGATTATCCAGAAGTGTTAGAGCAATGGTTTATCTTGAATTGGCTGATAAGTTCCTCTTTGGCTTCTACTAGATTTTAATGCTGTTCCTTCTGGCAGTCTTCTTATAACGGTATGCCAACCTGTATCTTAGCTTCTTCTTCATTTGGCTGTTTCTGATAGCTGTTGTAAGAGTATGGCCTCTTTCCTGCATGACCCTCCAATGGATTATGTAAGAACAACTGGATTCCACTGATATGACATTCTCTCTTATCTTTTTATTTTTTATTTTTTTTTCCCCCCTGTCTCATTTCAGAAAAGGTTCAGCAGCCCAAAATGCGTCCTGGCTTGAAATTTCGCCTGAAGAAGCGCACAAAAGTCTAAGAATGAACTCGGCTTCCCCTTCTGTTTGTTTCTCAGGAACTCCAGAGGAACCAAATCGCCCGTGTTCCTCCTTCCTCACGCACAGCGAGCGCCTCCTTCTCTCTGTTCCGTGTTAAAAAAAAGCATGGAGCATTTAGTACTATCGAGAGAAAGGGCCAACGTTCAACTCTCTGGCCGTGCTCCTCCAAGTCTTACTTGACTGAACTGATAGCTATTTTTAAAATAATTAATTAATTCGTGCCCTGAAGCATTTAATTGCTGTGGTTTGGTCATGAGACCAGCTGATTTCATTTTGCATTTTTTATTGTGTCTGTGACATTTACTGTTGCTAAGTAAAGAAGATATGCCATGTTCTGTTCTCTTTTTCTGCATCTCCTTGTTGTCGCTGTGTCTGTTTTTAAACTCAGTCCCTCTGTTCAGTAAGCAGGTAATGGTTATGCCCATTCTAGATCTAAATGTGACTTCGGCTTGTTCGTTGGCTAGGATTGTTGGGCGTGCTTCTCTGGCTTTCTCCTCCCTTTGGGTGAATGCTGATGTTGCTGTTTATAGATTTCTTTCTAGATCGGCCTCGGGGTTCTAGATCGGCCTAGGCTAAGCGTGTGAGCTGCCCAGGGTTTTGTAGCTTACTTTTGCATAGAAAAGTCAACCTTGGGCCAATGCAACTGCAGCGGTTACAGAGATATACAGCCTAAGAACAGTAACCACAGTTTATTTTGGAAATGGCCAAGACTGAGATGAAGAGACACAAACAGTGAAGAGAGAAACCCAGTTTATTGCATTATCAGACTCAAGGGCCAGGGAGAGGCTTAGACTGAAATCTTCTTGACAACTCCGTTATTATCTGCCAATAATTTGTAAAGACATCGGGGAAATCTGAGCACACAATACACATAGACTAATAAAAGAGGACAATAGCTATTTTATTCTGCTTAATGAATAAACTGGCTCCATGTTTGCACCGAGTTCTACTCTCCTACTAAAGAAGAGGCTGCAAAGAAGGTGGTAAGAAATAGATTTTAAGAAAGGAATTCAGATAAGGGAAATTGTCTTTTTTCTTTTAATCACCGAACCGATGTAGATATAGTTGAGTTGCCCGCGGTGATCATGTGACTCAATACAGGGCAGTTTGCTAAGCAATCGATGTTCCTTTCCTAGACAAAGATGAATGTTCGAAGGATAATGGTGGATGCCAGCATGAATGTCTCAACACCTTTGGCAGCTATGAGTGCCAGTGCCGCAGTGGCTTTGTGCTACACGACAACAAGCATGACTGTAAAGAAGGTATTGCGCCTTATTTTCTTCATGAAAAGGGCTCCCACTGTGAGTCTTCCAAAGGCTATTGGTCATAACGTTTCATTAAACTCCATATGGACAAAAATAAGGTTATTGGGGTCAAGTTGTCTACTTAGGTGGATGCTCTTCATATCCAACATGGCAATAGGTTTGCGTCGCATCCATTCATTTCATTTTGGTCCCTTAGTTAGGACATCAGGCTAGAAACAGAGACTATGAGGTCCAGTCCCATCTTTCCAATGAAAGCCAGCTGGGTGGCCTTGGGCCAATCCCTTTCTCCCAACCCAACCAGTGGCGAAATGTTACCGGTTCGTCCTGGTTCAATCGAACCAGTAGCAAAAAAATCTCCGATGATCAGCTGAGAAGAGAAAAGTGCAGGATCAGCCTTGCCAACCACCCTTGCGCTTTTCTGTTCTTTATCCTCTCAGCTGATTGGCATGGCAGAACCTCAGCTGGTGTTTGGAAAGCTGTGCACATGTCAGGTGCATGCGCACGCGTGAAGTGTGTGATCATCGAACTGGTAGGGAAACTGGTAGAATCCCACCACTGAACCCAACTCACCACACGGGGGCCGTCATTGTGAGGAAAAGAGGAGGAGGATGGGTTCACCGCCATGAGATGTTTATAAAAATAACGAAGATGGGATATACATTAAAATAAAAAATAAATCACATAGCTTTGCAAGAGAAGCTCTTACACTATAAATCTGGGTTTTTCAAACATGGCAATTTTAATATATGTGGATTCCATAAAATGAATAGATAGGGCGATAGGGTGCAGTCTTCTTTGACTCCTTGTAGAAGATGACCAGGCTGAGCCTGAGGGAAGGGTCAAATATATCAGCAGCCATGAGTCCCTGTGCACCCACAAGAAGATATAAGTCCAACCCAGCTTGAATGTTTATGTATACTCTCCTGATTTCCCCAATGTTTAACACTCCTTTTCCTATGGGAAATCTTTTCGGTATTACCAAATTCTGTGGCTTCCTGATTATTCTCCAGATTTCAGAAAAATCAGATCCCAGGACGTACTCATTGCTTTGAAAGATGTCTAATGTCTTGGATGATCAACAGCTCAAAAGCTTTGGAGAAGCATGAAGCAGAACCGGAGCTCTTTTTGATACTATCTTGCTCTTTTCATCACCCAGGAAATGTTCATATATAGCCATGCTGTTTCCCTCCATATTCATTCACAGAAGGCTATCATGATCTTTCTTTTCCCCATAGTCTTCAGTAATGTTTGTCAACCTCAGCAACTTTAAGCTGGATGAACTTCCAACTCCCAGAAGTCTACCCATCTTAGAGTTGCCAACTTTAAAAGACTAATCTAGATACTGTCATCACCACACTTTCTGCTACATGAATAGGAAAGCTGTAATGTATCCGATCAGATTATTTCAGACCACAGGTATCAGTGAAAATAAATAGTATGTTTTCATTCCTTTTGGAAAGCATTTTGTTTGTGACAGTTGTCATTTAGATCAGAGCTGTCCAACCTTGGCCACTTTAAGACCTGTGGACTTCAACTCCCACAATTCCCCAGTCATCCATGAGAGTTGAAGTCCACAAGTCTTAAAATGATCAAGGTTGGATATCTCTGTCTTAGAATCTTCCCCAGCTGGCATCTTTCAGTTGTGTTGGGACCAGTACTTCCAGAAGTCTCAAACCAGATGACTATTCTGGGAATTTGCATTGCACAAATATCTGGATCATGCTATGTTGCAAAAATAAGGCAGTCTGATATATTCAAAACAAAACCCACGTTCAACATTCTTATCTTACTAGAGCTCATCTTAAAATTCATAAGAGGGATTAAAATCGCAAATGAAATTTTAAAAATTGTTTGAGGGGGCGAATATAATAAACATTAAAGTCTATTCATTAAAAAATTACACAGAACGTTCAAGAAAATTCTACGCTTTGGACTTTTAATCCCATGTTTTCTTGCTAGGATGAGACAATTAGCGGTTCAAGTCCGCTACTTTACTTGCAGAAGATTCAAATTTCAGTGTAAAAGTTTCAAGGTTTGCAAATCTCTGGAGAAAAAAAGTATCTTCTTGAGATGCTATACTAGAAGATACATATAGTTCAGGTAGATAAATATGGTTCAGTTAGTATGATTAAACCTGGCTCAAAGATGCACTGTTTCTATGAGGTCAAATTTGGTAATAGCAATATGACGCTACATTGGATGCACATATGCAAACCAGATTGATTTAGAAAGGAAATCTTTTGGAACTTGTCTATTTATGGACTTATTTTTATTCTAGCTGGCTGTGACCACAAGATGACATCCATCACTGGAACCATCACCAGCCCAAATTGGCCTGATAAATACCCAAGCAAGAAGGAATGTACCTGGGCAATAACAACTACACCAGGACACCGTATCAAACTGGTAAAGTACCAGGAAGAAGATAGTAAGATAACAGTAGATGCAAATATTAATAGATTCTGGTCTTATTCCCATAATGGAGTATTATTCCATGCTGGGCATCAAAGAAACGAAAGTCCTTTCATTGACCATAAAAGGACAGAATAAAATTATTAAGGAAGCAAAATCCTAATTGAAGTGTTATCTGAACAACATGACTCCTTGTTAGCATCTGCAGTCCTCCCACACATGACTTTATTCATCTAGAAAACTCCTGCCCACATGGCTTCTGCAGATTACATGATTTCAAATATGATAGTGACATCCAAAATTTGTGAGGCTACCAGTACTCTGTTCTTCCCACAGTCATGTCAACCAGAGGCGTCATGATTCAATTGAACCAGCCAATAAGTATATCTAGGGAAGAATGAGGAAGTTCAAGTCCAATTCAAAACGTACTGAGATTCCATGGTGTGAATCACATCTGACATTCTTACGGAACTTGCCCAGTGGCAAGGTGAAAGCATTCAGAAAACATAGGATGGCCAGCTAGTCCATTTCACAAGTGATATCCTGGAACTCACTATGAACAGTTTTAATATTGTTGTTAGTCGTGAAGTTGTGTCTGACTCATCACAACAACGTTCCTCCAGGCCTTCCTGTCCTCTACCATCCTCTGGAGTCCATTTTAAGCTCACGTCAAATTGCTTCAGTGACTCCATCCAGCCACCTCGTTCTCTGTCGTCTCCTTCTTCTTCTTTTGCTCCCAATCATTCCCAGCATTAGGCTCTTCTCAGGGGTGGGATTTGACAGGGTTAACTACCGGTTCGGGATTTACGAGGTTCAGTGATTTATGATGTGCTTCCCTGCACTCTGCGAGCCGCGCACCTGTAAATCATCATCAGCACGCTGCGCGCAGAGAAGCAGCCTTTGAAACAGCCCTCTTTTCCTGCTTTTTTAAACTGCAGCTGTGCCTTGTTCGGCAGCTGAAGTTGAAAAAATCAGGAAATAAAGGTCAGGTAAGAGCCCAGGTGGGCAGGTGGGCAAAAACATCTGCTCTTCAGAGCTACCGGTTCTACAGAGGTGGACAGAATGGGTAGAAACCCACCCCTGGCTCTTCTCCAGTGAGTCCTTCCTTCTCATTAGGTGGCCAAAGTATTTGAGTTTCATCCTTATTTTTTATTTATTTATTTATTTATTTTTGACAATTGCTTACAAGATTAATAGGTATAAGTATATACATAGTTATGAATACATGAAATGGGTACATATAAGAAAAATAAAAGAAACAATAGGATAGGCATGTTGGTGTGCTTATGCACGCCCCCTACAGACCTCTTAGGAAAGGGGTGAGGTCAATAGTAGACAGCCTAAGGTTAAAGTTTCTTCTGGCCTTCTAAAGAGCAGTCAGGGTTGATCTTCTCTAGGACTGACCGGTTTGATCACTTGCAGTCCAAGGGACTTGCAGGAGTCTTCTCCAGCACCAGAGTTCAAAGGCTTCCATTCTTTATTGCTCAGGCTTTCTTGTTAGTTGCTGACAAAAGAATAGAATAGAATAGAGAATAGAGATGGAAGAGACTTTGGAGGTCCTAATCCAACCCACTGATCAAGCAGGACCCTATACCATTTCAGACAAATGGTTGTCCAGCCTCCAGTGATGAAGCACCATCAAACTTCTGAAGGCAAGCTGTTCCACTGGTTAATTGTTCTCACAATTAGGAAGTTTCTCCTTAATTCTGGGTTGCTTCTCGCCTTGATTAGTTTCCATCCATTGCTTCTTGTCCTGCCCTCTGGAGCTTTGGAGAATAGCGTGACCCCCTCTTCTTTAAGGCAGCACCTCAAATATTGGAACACTGGTACCATGTACCTCCTAGTCCTTCTTTTCTCTAGACTAGCCATACCCAATTCGTGTAACCGTTCCTCATATGTTTTAGTCTCCAGGCCCTTAATCATCTTAGTTTCTTCTTTCTGCATTTTTTTTTCAGTTTCAACATCTTTTTTATAATTTGGTGATCGAAACTGGATGCAGTATTCCAAGTGTGGTCTTATGAAAGTTTTATAAACCAGCACTAATATGTCTGTGGAGGTTCTCTGTCATCCACATCATGGTTGTCCGAAAGGTGCTTTTTCAAGAGGCAACTGGACTTGTTGGTCTTTCTTGGAAGATGTTTCGCTTTTCAACCAAGAAGCTTCTTCAAGAAGCTCCTTGGATGAGAAGCAAAATGTCTTCCAAGAAAAACCAACCAGTCCAGTTGCCTCTTGAAAAAGCACCTTTGGGACCAGTACTAATATTTCATGTAATCTTAACTCTATGCGTTTATGCAATCAAGGATCATATTAGCTTTTGGGGGGTTGCTGCCACACACTGCTAGCACATATTTAAATTATCATCTCCTAGGACTCCAAGATCCCTCTCCCAGTTGCTGTTTTTGAGCCAGGCAGGTTTCCCCCAAATCTGTACTTGAACGTTTGGTTTTTCCTGCCCAAGTGTAAAACCTTACTTTTCTTTACGTTAAATTTCATTTTGTTGGACAGGGCTCAAAAGTATTGTACATGCACTGTCTCCTCTTTATTATATTTTTTTTAAAAAAGCCATTCTTTTGCAGACCTTCAGAGAGCTGGATGTTGAACTCCACCAGGAATGCACGTATGATCACGTAGAGGTCTACAACGGAAGAGATGCAAAAGCTTCTGTTTTGGGACGATTTTGTGGCACTAAAGAACCGGATCCTATCATCTCTACCAGCAACAGGATGTTCCTCAAATTTTTTTCAGACAACTCTATTCAAAAGAAAGGCTTTGAGGCAGCCTATACATCAGGTAATCCTCAGTGGTGGCTTGTTATTAAATTTTGGCAGTACTCCACCGGAATAGTAGTGAGGAAAAGGCTTCTAAGGCTGACTGAGGCCTCCAACGTTGCCATCATCACAGCTCAAAGTTGTTGGTAGGTCAAGACTGCCAGCCTTCATCCTTCCCCATAATAAATACATATATCTTTGGGGAGCCTTTTTGTAGTATTACATTTTAAGGAGATGTTATAAGTGCTGCATTCTTCTCTTTCCCTTCATAACAATAAGATAACTGAGATGCATTAATTTGACTAGTAGGGCTTTGAGCACATGAAAACTCTGTCAATTGACAAAATGACTATGTTTTTAAAAAGACAGAGGTTAGGAAAGGTGATTGGTTGACACCTTACCTGCCGGTCAGAGTAGAAAACAGTTGTAGAACAGCTTGCTCTGATATGAGATTTTGCTCACAATCTCTCATGCTCTCACAACTTCTTGGCTGGATTACTGCAATGCGTCTACATAGGGCTGTCCTTGAAGATCTTCAGGCTTCTGTCTTCGGCTCTGTGCTTCTCAGAGTGAAGAGCTTCTCACTCTGAGAAGCACAGAGCCGAAGACACAAGCCTGAAGATGATGAATGAGACTTCATCGAAACGTTGCCTAGATACTTCCAATCTTACGCGGGAGAAAACCCGAATAACCAAAGATCCACATACTAATGCCCGTGAGAACCTCAGAATATATATATATATATGTTTTGTTTTAATTGTGTTATGTGTCAGGGTTCCGATGGATGCCCTAATTAATTCACGAGCCTTCAAAAGAAATCCAATTATTTATTAGGAGCAACATGTTGCTACTTTCCCAAGTGTAGTCAGCTCTGCCCCATGTAATTTACTGCCCACCCATGACCCTGTTTCCCCCCTCCTTCCAGGGCATGTCATAAATCACATTCTCCAATGGAGCACTTTCCCAGGCTGTAGAAAACATGCCTCTCTGGCTTGCTCTATTAACCTGGGATACGTGGAAAGGTATGCGTGGAACATGCCTCTGGTCATTAGCATCTGAGTGTCTCCCCGCTCCTGCCTATGGCACCTCAAGAGCAGTCCAGGAATGCTTTACAAGTTGCATTTTGTTTTTATGAACTACACTGCCTGGAATCACTGGCTGAGATGGGCATCTACAGGAATCAAATAATATAGATGATAGGTAGGTAGGTAGATGATAGATGATAGATAGATGATGATGATAGATAGATAGATAGATAGATAGATAGATAGATAGATAGATAGATAGATAGATAGATAGATGATAGATAGATAGATGATAGGTAGGATGATAGATAGATGATGATAGATAGATGGATGGATAGATAGATAGATAGATAGATAGATAGATAGATAGATAGATAGATAGATAGATAGATGATAGGTAGGTAGGTAGGTAGATGATAGATGATAGATAGACGATAGATAGATAGATAGATAGATAGATAGGTAGGTAGGTAGGTAGATAGGCAGGCAGGTAGCAGGCAGGCAGGCAGCAGGCAGATAAGGAAGCAAGCAAGCAAGCCAGGTTCTACCACTTCTAGTATTTTTCCCCATTAGGAAAAATTGTGTTCATGTAGCTAGCAAGGCTCATCTATTGCATTGCATGGACACTAAGACAGGACCATTTTCTTCCTTGGGGTCCAGACTTCTGTCCCTTCCCTCTAACCCAATTCTGGATTAACCAAGGTTCCTAATTTATGTTTGTGTATTTTGTTGTTTCTAGAATGTGGGGGCCAGGTGCGAGCTGAAGTGAAAACCAAGGATCTCTATTCCCACGCGCAATTTGGAGACAACAACTACCCCGGGGGTTCTGACTGTGAATGGGTGATTGTGGCTGAGGAAGGCTATGGGGTTGAGCTCATCTTCCAAACGTTTGAGATTGAGGAGGAGGCCGACTGTGGCTATGACTACATGGAGCTGTTTGATGGCTACGATGGAACGGCTCCACGTCTGGGACGTTACTGTGGCTCTGGGGTAAGATATTCTGTATTGCATAGTTCTATGAAAAGTTTTATGCATGGCACAGCATGATGTGATGACAATATTCAACTGGTCTTGGTGATTGAAATTATGTTTTCTGCAAAAATTGTTGATGGTTGGCAATGTTCTTTTGAAAATGTAGAATCTCATAGGTAGCTTGGAACATTGGTGCCCTGTTTCCCCGAAAATAAGACCAGGTCTTATATTTGCTCTTTTTTGCTCTAAAAGACCCATTAGGGCTTATTTTCTGGTTGGGTCTTATTTTCAGGGAAACACAGTATCATGTGGTTTGAAAACAGAGGCAATATATTCAGATACTTCCATTGTTATGGAATTCATTTCTGGAGCAATGGAGCTTCCAGGTTTGTGTCTTCTGGCGAATTAGAAGATTCCCAGCTGTGATTTGTAAGGTCTGTCCACGTAGATGTGATCTTGTACGTCTTGAGGAAGTTCTTTTAATGGGATGTATGGTTCTCTCTTTTTTTTGTTTACATCTCTCTATGAAATCAGCATATAAAATGATATTCTGGAGACTTAACACACATCCTGTTGTAGGTGATTTGTTCATGAGAGCAGTATTTTACTTGGGTTTTTTTTTATAATGATATCAGGATTAATGTAAAACTCTAGGGATTACCTCATTCTGTCCAAGTTTCAGGAGATGGGATGATAAAGCAAAATGATCAGAGTTGAATGTCCCCCATGTGGCCAGTGGTGAGGATTTTTTGCTTTCCTGGGATTAGGGGTTCAGGGGTGCACTGTTGTTTTTACTTCCTGGTTTCATGTGTTCCTGATTTCAGAATGAAGAAAGGAACATTGTCAGTTCTGGGCAATTATAGTACCATCTGTAGCAATAGACTTATATACCATTTAGACTTATGTACCATTTCATAGTGCTTTACAGCCCTCTCTAAGCAGTTTAGAGTCAGCATCTCACCCCCCAACAATCTGGGTCCCCATTTACCAACCTCTGAAGGATGGAAGGCTGAATCAACTTTGAGCCGGTGAGACTCAAACTGCCGAACTGCTGGCAGTCAGCAGAAGCAGCCTGCAATTGTGATGACCCAGGGTGGGATGCAAAAGCAACAGAGTCACAACAACAGGTGAAGTCCCCTTAATTCCTTCAAGTTGGCTTCAAGGCTCCAATTATCATTGACTGGAGAAAAAACTCCCCCACAAACAGTTGTGAAAAGGAACAAATGCCATTCGAACTCAAAATACATATAATAGAAAAAACAACACAAACCACACTGAAGCAATTAATAAGACAAGACAGGATAAGGGCTTGAAGACGTCCACAGATATTGAAATACACACACTGGGAAGGACGCCAGAACTCAGATAAGAACCAAAAGACTAGAATTATTTCACGCTTTGCTTCCAGCACTGGGCCACGCACAGTTTGTCTTTTAAGCAGTCCTCAAAGCTGCAGCCCATGAAAGGGGATCAGGGCCCTTTCCTCCCCCGTAGACCACGCCATTCATGTCTCTCCCTTATCCACTCCTCCCTGCATGCCCTAGGATGAAGAGGGGATGGGCCTGGGTCTTCCTCTGAATGCCCAGCCGGCCTATTCCCTTCCCCAGTTTCCTCCACAACCTCCGGAGCCACACTCCCACTCCCTGTCGGCTGTTCCTCCTCTCCCTCGTAGTCAGACTCCAACAGAGGCATGACAGCAATACTGTATTCTAACTACTGCGCCACCGCGGCTCTAAGAGATGTAATGAGTCTGGGAACCACTGGGGGAAAAAGAATATTTGTAGTTCAGGGTTGAAATAAGGGTTCCTTGGGGTCCAAGGAGTACCAAGGACCCCTTAAAAGATTATAAAGTCTTTGAGTCATCCTGGCTTACCCAAGTTATCTCACCCATCACCTTAACACTTTTTCTCTATCTTCTCCTTTTTGCTAGCCTCCAGAAGAGGTCTACTCCGCTGGGGACTCTGTGATGGTAAGATTTCACTCAGATGACACCATCAACAAGAAGGGCTTCCATCTACGATACACCAGCACCAAATTCCAGGACACGCTGCATACACGGAAGTGATCTCCCAGCTCCCCAAAACCCCCTTCAAGTGAGAACAGCCTTCCCTCACTTGAGGGACAGGTTTTTCCACCGTTTGCAAAAAGAAAAGAAAACAAAAAGGAAAAAAAAAAGACATCTATGGAGAAAATTCACATAAACTGGAAGGAGAAATACACAGTACACCTCAAGAGTGTAAAACACTCACACAAAAATTAAAGGTGCTGTCAGCTGCTCGCGGCCTATGTGGACTAGGCTCAGGGTTATTGGGGGAACCCTTTGATTTAAAAGAGAGGAAAAAAAGGACGTCCATTCCTGTGCCTCTTTTCTTTTTTGACCAGAATATCTCCAGGACTAACCACTTTGCAGCTTCCATCTGAGTTTTGTCTCCCCCGATTCTGGTTTAGGGCAGATGTGTCCAAACACGGCCATTTTAAGATCTGTGGACTTCAACTCCCAGAATTCCCCAGCCAGCCAAGCTGGCTGGGGAATTCTGGGAGTTGAGGACTACGAGTCTTCAAGTGGCTAAGCTTTGACATCCCTGGTGTATGGTTTAAAATAAAGCTAGTGTTTTCCTTTACACATTCCACAAAGCAAGTTTACCGACAGAGATGTCGGCAAATACAAACACGGAGTGGAGAGGCTACCAGGCTGGCGGAAGCTGTGTCTGTTGTAATGATGTAATAAATATGCTTTCTTGTACTTCTAAACAGATGCTCATCAGCCTCTTTCCATCTTTACCATTTGTGAATATTATTTTTTAATTCTTTCATCTCCGAGAAAAAGAAAAATATGTAACTTGAAAAATGTCTTGCTCCTTCCTTCACTAACTTTTTTTTTTAAATTAAAATTTGAATTGAAACAAAAGCAAAACATGCATTTCTGCTTGTCCTGTCTATAAAAAGAAGGAGGGCTGCAGGCAGAGTGTGCAAATCTATTATTTCTGTAGATTGAATCTTTCTGTTCTTGGGTTTCTGTTTTCTGAGATGCTTTCATGTCCTTAGAACTATTGATGGATAGATTTTACCCTTAATAGATCTTCAGGGAGAAGGAAGAGTGAAGAAGTGATAGAAAAATAATGGCTTCCTTTGAGATGTATAGCAATAGCACTTAGACTTACAAATCGCTTCAAAGTGCTTTTACAACCCCGTCTAAGTGGTTACAGCATCAGCCTATTGCCCTCAACTTTGTGAGTCCTTGTTTTACCCACCTTGGAAGGATGGAAGGCTGAGTCAATAGCAACAGCATTTAGACTTATATACCGCTTCACACTGCTTTACAACCCTGTCTAAGCGGTTTATAGAGTACACCTATTGTCCCCAACAATCTGGGTCCTATTATAACCATCTCAGAAAGGTGGAAGGCTGAGTCAAACTTTTTGGTAAGAATCGAACTGCCGGCAACTGGCAGTTAGTAGAAATAGCCTGCAGTACTGTATTCTGACCACTGCGCTACCACGGTTCACTATATTCCTAATATCATGGTAACTTGGTTTCATTCAAAGCAATTTCAGTCCTCGCATGTCTGCCATAGTCATCAAACAACATCAATTTTGGTTGTCATTGTGGATTCATATACAAAACAGCTCCTGACTTTTTACTTGTCTCTGCTGAAATTTGACCCAGTTTTGTACCAATCAAATATTACTGGTAATTATGACCAATTGCTTACTGGCCATTCAAAGTTACGATGGATCTCCCAATTGCTACTTACAACTGGTTCTGAAGACCCCTCCACCCAGAATCATCTGACTGTATTTTGTATGCTAGGTAATTGGCTCACATCTTGGCCAGTGTGGGTTTCCAAATTTTTTCCTACTGGTTTGGAAAGCATGCAGATGATACACCCTCTGTATCAACCCTGGTGAACTGTGCCGTTTTTTAGCTCAGCTGAGGTGCGGCGATCCGCTCTGTCACGCCAATCAACTGAGCTAAAAAAACAAGGGAATATAGGAGAAGTAAGGGCAGGGCTGGATGGGCATGGCCAGGCAGAGGTGGTATTTGCTGGTTCTCCGAACTACTCAAAATTTCCACTACCGGTAGGCCAGGGACCAGTCCAAATTGTCTGAATACCACCTCTGATCTTGCCCATTGTCAAACAACCACTTTGCTCAAGGACCGCAATCTCAGCATTTTCAATGCCAGTCATTAAGTGATCTCACTGGTTGTTAAGCAGACAAGGTTTCAGATAAGGAGTACCAGGTGCCTTAGGGGTGGGGTGGAGATACTGGGAGACCTCCTGCAGGTGCTCGGCGGTTGAAAATCCTCCCTGCCAAAATCTAAGCAGAATTTTCATTTTCCCCCCCTCTCCCCGCCCCCCACGAGTGGGGAAACAGGGTGGACCTTTTTCAGCCAGTCCCTGGAGACAACAGGTCTCTTTCTTCTCTCCTGAAGCCGGTCAGAAATCCAAAACAGGAGTTTCATCCATGGAGGATTTATAAGAGGAGTTCGTTTCATTTCTGGAGTTAGCTGCAGAAGGCTGGCTGACTCTGTGGGAGCCAACAAAGAAGATCGCACCTGGTGATCACTCAATCACAGGGTGCTTGGCAACACATTGTAAGTGCAGACTGGTTGCCAAGCATCCAGATTGCAACCACAAACCACAAAGATGCCAACAAAAAGGTGTAACTTCAGGCCTGGGGTGTTAGTTTAGTGCCCCTTTGCTTAGTGCCTCTGTCACTGTAATTACAGAAGGTGACTGAAGGAATGGCCATGAAATAAGATTACACGTATAGCAGTGGCATTCTATAAATACAATATAACGTATGTGGGTTTTGCCAATGAGAATAGAAGGGTGTAGTAAGACATCATGTAGATTGTTTTCCAAGATCTCAAAGAGACAATAAAAGTGCCATTTTCAAACATAGCTACATGGTGGTTTGTAGGAAATGCTTTTATGTAAGATTTCCACTAATGGACATCTGGCTACCGTGATACCATGGAAAGAAACTAGCCATAATTGCATCATCCATCTCTGGATCTGGTTTAGAATAGCAGAGGTGGAAGGGACCTTGGAGGTCTTCTAGTCCAACCTGCTGCACAAGCAGGAGACCCTATACCATTTCAGACAAATGGTTTTCCAAGCTCCTCTTAAAAACCTCCAGTGTTGGAGCATTCACAACTTCTAGAGGCAAGTTGTTCCACTGGTTAATTGTTCTGACTGTCAAGAACTTTTTTCCTTAGTTCTAGGTTGCTTCTCTCCTTGATTAGTTTCCACCCTGCCTTGTCCTGCCTTCAGGGGCTTTGGATAATAGCTTGACTCCCTCTTCTTTGTGGCGGTCCCTGAGATATTGGCACACTGCTATCATGTCTCCCCTTGTCCTTCTTTTCATTTTAACTGGACATACCCAGTTCCTGCAACCGTTCTTCATATATATATAGCCTCCAGTCCCCTAATCCTCTTTGTTGCTCTTCTCTGCACTCTTTCTATAGTCTCAACCTCTTTTTTACGTCGTGGCAACCAAAACCAGGTGCAATATTCCAAGTGTGGTCTTACCAAGGGATTATAAAGTGGTACATTATAAACAGTTCTCAGGATTGGCTTGTTTTAAAACCAAGGTCAAACAATACCATATACTGGTCCCAAGGGCTCTCTCTGACTTCAAAGTTCCCTTGATTCTATCACTCTGTTAATGCAACCTAAGACTGTGTTGGCTTTTTTTTTAAGCCTCTCTGTCCAAGGAATCTGCACAACAATGGTCATTTATTATGCTGGGAACTATTTCCTACAACCTTTACATCATGATTAGCAAGTTGAAATCTCAAATATGTGTAACGTGGAAGGCTTTGACCGCTAACTTCTAGGAACAAGGTAATGTCCACTAGGCCAAGGGTCTCCAATTTTGGCAACTTTAAGACTTGTGGATTTCAACTCCCAGAGTTCCTCAGCCAGCTTTGCACTTGGCTATAGCCAATGACTAGGAGAGGAATTTGGCCTAACGTGAAAAATGGATTATTTTGCAAGTGTGGATGTAATTCTTTAATTACTCTACAGCAAGGGTCTTCAAACTTGGCAAGCTTAAGACTTGTGGACTTCAACTCCCAGAATTCCGAAGCTAACATGATTTGGAGAAGGAATTTGGGGAGTCGAAGCCCACAAGTCTTAAAAAGCTGTCAAGTTTGAAGATGTCTGCTCTATAGCAAGAGTTGTTGAGATGGATGGAAGGAAGATGCAAGAATGCAACAATTGGAACAGTTTCCCATTTAGAACCAATTTATTGTGTATAACGGGAAGGTTTTTTTCCTATGGCCTATGTAGGAGGTAATGAACTGATAATGAAGCTTGCAGTTATCCACTTAGTTCAGGGATGTCAAACTCCCACATTGTCGTCACGTGATGTATGACGCTAAAACGGGGGCTGGGCATGGCCAGCACATGACGCATCTGGCCCATGGGTCATGAGTTCGACAGCCCTGATTTAGATGATGGTCTCTAGAACCTTTGTCTACCTATTTTTTCCAGCAAACCGATCCCCAATTTAACATGCAACGATTGAGTCATTAAATGCTTTGCTAGTTAGAACAACAGCCTTTTGATCTGCTGTGAATATAAATATCATTAAACCTTACTGACATCAGCAGAATTTTTGCAATTTGCTAGACAGTGTATTGTGTCATGTTGAACTGCTGTTGAACTGCTTTTATATCATGCACTATTAGTATTAATTGGTTTCCAGGGCAACTAACAGGATAGTTATGAAATAATAATGCGAGAAAAAGAAAGAGCAACATTGCATACAAAGCAACAGGATAAATTAAAAGCAACTGCTCTTCTGAAAATGAGAGAGAAAAATGAAATTAAATAAAATCTACTTCTAAATGAAGAGGGGAGGGGGAAAGGGCCAGTGTAGTAGTTATTATGAAATCTGAAAGCCATAGCATTTTTACCTTGTATTAAAACTGTACTAAAATATAGCTTCCACTACTGTGTGGTCAAAAGGCAGAACCTAAATGCTTACACAAAAGCTCAAAGTTGGAGAACAAGTTTTAAAATTGGCAGATTAAGTGTTTATTAGTTTTGAGCAATGTTTCTCAACCTAGCCATTTTTATCTGTGTGAACTTCAAGTCCTGCTGATTGGGGAATTCTGGAAGTTGAAGTCCACACATCTTAAAGCCTGTAGAGATTCTCACTCATCCAGGTCATAGTTGTCCCAAAGGTGGTTTTTCAGGAGGCAACTGTTTTTTTCTTTGAAGATATTTCACTTCTCATCCAAGAAGCTTCTTCAGCTCTGACTGGATGGTAAGGAATGGAAGGATTTATATTCCTTACAGAGAGCTAGTCATTTGCATCCTTTTAGAAGGTTGTTGAAGCACCTGGAGGTTTATCTGTGTCCTCAGAAAGGAATATAAATCCTTCCATTCCGGACTATCATGTCAGAGCTGAAGAAGCTTCTTGGACAGGAAGCGAAACATCTTCAAAGAAAAAACAAGAAAGTCCAGTTGCCTTTAGGACACACATCTTAAAAGTTACTACAGTTGAGAAATACTAATTTTGAGTTTTTCAATATGACTTGGCTTAATGTAGGCACACAAACATGCAAATACTTGCAAGCCAGTTGCCATAAGCTCTTCATCCAATGAGTGGGGAAACACTAGGCTTCTGTCAAGTGTGAACAATTAAGACCGCACATTAAATTCCAGTTAAGCTAATTTATTGCTCGTGTCTATACACAAGAATCTAGTCAACTAACGGTCAACACTAAATTCACACTAGATAAGAGTTCATGGAATTCAAGAGGGACTGGATTAGGCCATTTGTGGGAATGTAATGACGCCAGGCTGATTCCTCTCTTGACTCCATCTGTTCTTTTCCTACATCTTCTCTTGGTTCTGAAGAGCTAGAATAAGGGGCAACTGTAATCACATTTAGTTCAGAGGTCAAAAAAAAGGTCCTACATCTGCCCCTTCTCTAACAGATGGATAGGGTCAGACAAACTTTCCCTTTTTATGTTCTCCTGGGGGATGGCAAGCCACAGTGGTCTCCTAAGGAAGTCTCTCTGAAATCACCAACACTTGGGAATATATTTGATTAAAAGGGTTGTTACATTTGACTAAATGGGTTGTTATCATTGCAGGTCTTCCTAGACTGGTAAAATATGCTTGATGAGTGTGTCGCATTCTTGCAAATGTGAGGTGGGACTCCTAGAACAAGAATCCAGGGATGACTTTGTTAAAAAATATTTATCTTTTGCAGCAGGATCAACCCAAAAGACACCCCATATGTGGCATGCAGGAGGCCTAGCTTAAATGTGGTGATGGTTATGACATCAACCCTGCAGCTATTGATGTCACAGAACCTCTGGCCCTAGTAGATCATAGCAAACCATGAGGAGCAACAGCCATAGGGAGGTGACATGAAGATGGGGTAGATGGTAAGCAGAAGAAGAATGGAAATTGACAAAACCAGGTGGCGGGAATTAGGTCTGACCCCAAGGCAGTTGTCCAAGAAGATTGGGGTCACCTATTCTATGGCAGAGTTCATCACGCAGAGCTACCGCAAGCCAGTTCAAAGCCAAAGCCCAGGTCTAGCTTGCCCTCGTTCAACGCCACGTGGGCGGAAATGCCCTAAGAAGAACCAGTATACGTGCAACCCAAGTGGATGTGAAAGAGCACCTGGTTTTGCAACCCCATCAACCCCTTGCAGCAGAAAGAGACAAAAATGTAAAGAGGAACTGAGTGAGGACGAATGTTCTTCTACTGCCTGTGCTTGGACTGAAAGAAAGGAAGTATATCAGAAGAATTCCTCCTGCTCCCTGGCAAGCAACAAAAACAACTCCCAGTGTAAAATTTCAATATGTAGCAGCTTCTCTAAGCCAAAAAGAAACAAGCCACCTTCCTACCAAAAGGCAAAATGCTCAAAAGGAGGGAAGAAACCAAAATGTCGGGAACAGAAGAAAGCGAAGGCCGCTTACGCAAAGAACATTCAACAATGCTGTTGTTTGGCACAACCTTGCCGGAAAAAAAGAATGATTCCTTTGGGCATTCACCTCGATGTGCCTCTAAACATATATTTGGATGATGACGACGGAGTAGAAGTAGTAGGCGATGAAGTCCAAGTGTGCAAGAAATGGAAAAACAAGAGTATAGGTGTGCAAGTGCCCATCTCACACGAAGGAGGCAAATGTGATCTGGACGAGGATCAATGCCCAAACCCAGAACATCCACCAGAACAGTGGACAGAAGAAACCGAAGACCAGGAAGACATTGAGATGGAACAATGCAACCCCTCTGAGGATTGCAGCTCAGAAGAAAAGAATAATTCCTGCGAGGAGATGCCAGCCAGGGACAAGTGCCAGCGTTCGTGGTGGGAAAAGGTCCAAGAAGGCATGATTTTATTGGAGTCTCTTCTGTCCTCTATCATAAATAAATGTTAGCCTCCTTAGAAGATCATCTCTGAGATGTCACCTCTCCAATAGTTTTATTTTGCATAAACGGGGAGGGGAGATGGTAGCTCCAAATTGGGAGGTGTAATCAGGTTTATACGCAGGACTCAGTGATGGAATTCAAAATATTGTACTATTGGTTTTGCGGGCGCATGTGGAGCGTTCTAAAAAAGGCAGTTTTAAGCATGAAAACTTAGTGTCAGGGCCGATGAGTAAAACAGCTGAGGCACGGCAGAGCAGATTGTCGCGCCTATCAGCTGAGCTACAAGCAAAGGAAATATAGGACAGGAAAGGACGGGGGAAGGTGGGTGGGGTCAATTGCTGACTGGCGCTACCGGGTCGCTAGAACCGGTGCGAACAGGCCACATACCACCACTGATGCAGGTTTAATTATTGCTGGCAAATGCTTTTTAGAGGTAGAGCAAATGCTTTGAAAGCAGAAGGTCACAGATTCAATCCCAAAGGTGTTTTTTTTTCCCCTAAAAAAAGTAACTGGACTTTGTTTTTCCTCGAAGAGGTTTCATTTCTCATCCAAGCTTCTTCATTCAAGAACTGAACTGGAAAAGTTTCTTCAGTTTCTGTCAGGGGCGGGGCTTCAAAAATTTTAGCAATGGGTTCTCTGCCCAGTTGCTGGGTGGGCGAGGCCATGGAGGGCGTGGCCTAGTCAGCCTCCTGTACCACGGCGGTTGGGTTGCCCTCCCCAGGCTCCGGAGGCTTTCCTCGGGCCTCCGCGAGGGCAAAAGCAGCCTCGCTGGGCTCCGGAGACTTTCTGAAAGCTGGAAACGGGCCTGTTTCCAGCCTTCCCGAACTGCCAGGAGGCCTGTTTTTTCCCCTTCCCCAGCCTCCACACACACCCTACATTTACCGACATCTAAAACGGGCCGTGTGGGGACTCCAGGGAGGGGAGGGGTGGGTGTGGCCAGCCAGGAGTAGGATTTGGGGGTTCTCCAAATTGTGCAGAATCTTAGCTACGGGCTCTCCCGAAGCCCTGCGAACCCTCAGCAGCCCACCCCTGGTTTCTGTAGCTTCTGAACCTAAAGAAGCTTCCTCATCCAAGAACTGAAGAAGCTTCTTGGATGAGAAATGAAATGTCTTCAAGGAAAAAACAAAGTCCAGTTGCCTTTTGAAAAAAGCACTTTGGGGACAACCATGACCTGGATGACGGATGATAGAGAATCTCCACAGAGTCTCAGATTCAATCATCCACAGCTGAACAGAGGAAGACTTCTGAGACGGAGGAGGAAAACAACTGACGTTAGTTCCATCAGCCGTGCCACCGGGCAGCAGGGAGGACTTCAGATGCAGTGTCCCACAGCTTTACCTGGAAGTGCCCCGTTCTGCCCTTACATTTCCAGCAGGAACGCTCAGTTTTCAAAGGCTGTCTGTCTCAAAGTGCCCGAGGGCTGGATAATTTTGCAACTGGAAAATGAAACCTGCAAAGAGAAGTTTATCTGTTTGCCTTTTCTCATCTTCAAGGTTACCCACCCAGGCTGTCTCATCTGGAATAAGCAAGGAAGAGAAACCTAGAAATGCAGGTAACCCTCTACTTAATGACCACAATTGAGCCCAACGTGGAGAAAAGTGTTAAGTGAATGTTGTCGCATTGTATGACCTTTCTTGTCCCATTTTACAACCTTTCTTTGTCAGAAGGTGATCACACTGCAGGACACTGCAACTGTCATAAATATGGGTCAGTTGCCAAAGGTGTGATTGTTGGTCAAGTGGCCACGGGGATCCTGCAATGGTTGTAATTGTGAAAACAGTCATACATCACTTTTTTCAATGCCATTGTAGCTTCAACCGGTTACTAAATGAACTCTTGTAAGTCAAGGACTATACTGTTCAGTTCTTTTCAGACTTTCTGTTCTGACCCAGGCTTCATCCAATGTAATTAAATACAAACTTGTTTTAAAAGCAAAACCTATTTTAATGCAACGCTGGGAATTACTTCCATTCACAGCCAGAACTAAACTTAAACAGTTCCCCAAGATAAGCAGGTGCCTGTCAGTGCTGTGGAATGCTGCCCCAATACAGAAGTATCCAAATTAATTATAACAGTACAAGAAAAAACCAACCAGAATACACAGAGCTTCAAGAAGGACTTGGAATCTATTGAACTGCTTTGCTTCCTGCAAAGATGTCGTCATTGAAGTCTGACTTTTATCCCTTATGGGAGGGGCAATCACCTCCCAGCCTTACTCCTGAGTCGTCCCTGCTGCTTCAGCCACTCTCACCTTCTAGCAGCCCTGCGCACATGCACAGTGGGAACAGGCTCCCCTGAGTCCTCTGTTTCGCTGCTGCCAGACTCCAGAGGCTCCAGAGGCAGCACCCCACGTCCTGGCCCCATCCCTGCATTGGATGCAGGACCCTCGTCCGAGTCATCTCCAAACTCCCTGACTGGTTCCCTTTCTTCCTCACTGTCCGATTCTGCTGCCATCTGCAGTGGCTGCCAGTGAACCACAACATTTTTCAAGGGTCTCTTCCTTTGTTTAAATCAATAAATTACTGCACCACACACAGCAAAATGTTCCTCAACTGATTAGAGGCATATAATCTATTAACATTCAAACTTGCCAAGATTTTTCTGAAGTGCTGTGGAATATACACCCTTTTCTCTACAAAACTTACGATCCTGTATTTTGTTCTGCAGCTCAACATTTTACATCCTTTGCTTTGTAACCAAGTCATACGTACCATTTTGCCAGAACATCCATTCTTTCCTTTATATTGTTTTCAGGTTCTCCTGTTCTTAGGTTTAGCTTCTGGGTAATCACACCTGCACACATTGCCACATTTTATTACATTAACAATAATTAGGGTGGGTTTTTTTTTAACCTGTTGTAAACCCCCTGCTGAAAGTTATTGTTTCCTAAATAGTATTTGCAGGATTATCCTCTGTATGGAAAAGTTCAGTTAGTTTAAAGACTAACACCTGTGGAATGGGAGAGTGTTTAAGATCAGCAGGAGACTTAAAAGATGGAGGCTCCTTCCAGGAAAATAGACTTGGGGTTTGTGCTTAATAGTAGCAAGGTAGGCTACCTGGGTGTTTTTTAAATAATACTTTTGAATGCATTGCAATAAGGTGGTTATAAATGCTACTTAAATTTTGTTTATGTTGTAGGTTGATAAAGTTGTGTTGGAAGTTAGAACCCACCCCTCTCCTAGGAAAATGAAATATTTTAGGATATACTAAGGCAGAATATTTCCCCTAAAAGAGAAGTAGAAACCCAGAGAGGCAGAAACTCAGCCTCTTCCTCCCACCTTTGCTAATAAACCATTACTCTAGCCTAGGCCATCTATTTTACATAACAAAGATCTCCAGGTAGAGCCATAATAGGAATTGCCCAAAGCCCTTTCATGACATCATCATCCAGCAAGGCTCAACCAAACCTGGAATTCAGGCAGCCTACAGAGTTGCCTCTGCATTGCCCAATCAGGATACAAGCTCAAATTCAAATCCCATGCACTCTCAGCATCTCTTCCCTTTTCCTCCATTCAAGGCATGTGATCCTGTCCACCATTAAACCATCTTTCCAAACAGCCTCCATGTTTCCAACATCTTTTTTTCCCCACTTGGAACTGAACCCAGAAGGATATTTCTTCCAACAGTGGCAAAAGATAGCATTTACTCCTTGTATGTTTGCCTCTCTCCTCAATTAAAAAACTACCTTGAACACACAGCAGAAAAGAAATGACAGTACAAAATGACAGAAACTGTATTTGGTAAAAAAAAAAAAAAAAACCTCACACTTGCAGTGAATTGCACTTCCAGAAAAACATCCAATTTTGAAGAAAATTAAAGCTGTGTTTAAATAATGAGGCCAGAAATTACCTCCCTGTATTTCAGCATAGGTGTTGCAGTTAGTTGGCAGAAGCAACGAGATAGTCATGTTGGAAGCAACTGAGTCAGCATAAAACCAGGAAAGTCAATTTAGCTTTGCCAAAAAAGGAGAGAGAGAGAATACGTGTCACCCAGAAACAGGTTGCTGAATTGTATAAAGCGGTATTTGTCGAGCATGGCAACTTAAAAGATGTGAGGATTCCAAATCCTAGAATTTTACGAGCTGAGATCTAAGCATCCTTGTTGCTAAAGTGGAGAAATACAGGTGTAAAGTTTGGGAGTGCTTGTTTGTATTCCTAGCTGCAATTTGGAAAATAATTATTGTAATTTAGACTATGCATCTCAGGCTCCCAAGGGGAAAGGCTGCATAACAGGTGATTCATTAGATTGCAGCAAAACATGTCTTCTTAAGATTACAGGACAAGAGATTTGAAAATCAAGGATTTTCCTCTGTAGAGAAGAATGGGTCACCAAATGGATGCTTTTAATGAAAATGGTATTTGGTTCACCCCTTCCAACGCTAACGAAATTTTCTCTTGTCTTTAATCCCTTGAAATCTTATCTACTGCACTGACTTTGATGAATGCCATCACATTTATCCACATTGTCACCCCAACAATTGAGATAAAGCACCACAACTTTCTCATTTTTACATGTACTGTGCATAAAAAGAGGCAAGATTATGAAATCCTTCTGGGAATTAAAGTTCTTGAATCTGCAGAAGCCCTTCTTGAAATTTCAGAAATGCAGAGAGAGACAATTTAGTAACCTAGAGTTGTGTAATTGGCTTGGTTGGGTTCCATTCCATCTATACTGGAGCAGGAATCAATAGCCCTATGCAAACATCACTTCTGGAGTTCAAATTGTGTGAAGTGAGTGATTGTCACTTTTTGTTTTCTTCAGTCAGGATGCTTGAGATTCGGAGAGCAATGGGAAGAGTGAAGAACGTTAGGGGGTGTGAGGATTGTGCTAAACCAGTTTTGATCAAGATAGGGTAATCTGTTTGTACCTTTTTTTTAACGGAAAGAAACCTGCTTGTTGTGACATGAAATGTACATGTGTATAATACCCTTCAGTGTGGGATGCGGTGGCTCAGTGGCTAAGACGCTGAGCTTGTTGATCAGAAAGGTCAGCAGTTTGGCGGTTCGAATCCCTAGCGCTGCATAACGGAGTGAGGTCCCATTACTTGTCCCAGCTTTTGCCAACCTAGTCATTCGAAAGCATGTAAAAATGCAAGTAGAAAAATAGGGACCACCTTGGTGGGAAGGGAACAGTGTTCCGTGCACCTTTGGCATTTAGTCATGCCGGCCACATGACCACGGAGACGTCTTCGGACAGCGCTGGCTCTTCTTCGGCTTTGTCACGGAGATGAGCAGTGCCCCCTAGAGCCAGAAACGACAAGCACAGATGTGCGAGGGGAACCTTTACCTTTACCTGGTATGCTTCAGCTCGTCAAACCTGGGATTGTTCCAAAATCCTTGAAGGATGGCCTTTTGGAAGTGGGGAAGTTGTGTTCCACTCATTGTAACTCAGCTGCATTTGTTGCCGGAATGCTTCCATATTTAATGGACGTCTTGAGGAACCTTTGTAAAATCTTACAGGAACTTAGTTCAAGACTCTGAAGAGATTGTTAGCTCTCTTTTCACATTCTGAGGTAAACTGTAAAAGAGAAGGCTTTGTGTGTATGTGTGTGGGGGGAGAGAGAGAGAGAGAGAGAGAGAGAGAGAGAGAGAGAGAGAGAGAGAGAGAGAGAGAGAAATTGCAAGAATGATTGATACCCAGAAGAGGATGAGGTTTCTTGAGGACTGTACTTGTTCTACCTGTGAAGAAATCTACTGGGCTTCATTCCCAGTCTGGCTGGGTTTTTCTAATTTCACTTTCCTTTCAGCAGAGTTTTGCTTGTTTCATCCTGGCAGTTTGGTGTGTCGGTTATATTTTACGCATGTTTTTTTAAAAAAATGTATTTTCAAGATATGGTGCTTTTTAACATAATGTAAAATACTTTGAACGTATGTGCATCCACCCATCCATCCACTGCAGACGAACACACTTTGGTTAGTTGGTAATATCTTTATTGTGAATTATAATCTCGCTCCAAATCATTTTGACTCCTGATGGTTTCTGTGTTTGTGTGATTCTCTTGACAACAATATGGAAAGCATCATGTCCCTGTTTTCTTCTGGAGTTGTTATTCAACTACCCAGACTAGTCTACACAGTCCTGGGATGTCCCCACCCAATTACTATGCAATTCCTATTCTTCTTAGTTTTTGCAAGAGCACCCAGGATCTGACAGACGGTGTCACCTTTGCTGGAGAATTCTTTTTTAAGAGGGGTAACTAAAACAGCATTCAATAAGGGGCAAGCTTTTGAGGTTTTGAGCTGTGCGTGAGGTAAGATGTTGCAGAAAGCAACGAATGGGGCAAAATGGATGAAACCAATGGTGGTATGCTACCGGTTTGGACTGGTTCAGCCGAACCGGTAGTAAAAAAAGCCCCCGATGATCAGCTGAGAGGTTAAAGAAGAGAAAAGCGCAGGATCAGCCCTCCCCACATCCGCCCCTGTGCTTTTCTCTTCTTTCACCTTTCAGCTGATTGGCGCAGCAGGCCTCAGCTGGTGTGTGGAAAGCTGTGTGTGCGCATTAGGTGCGTGCGTGTGAGGTGCGTGCGTGTGAGGTGCGTGCATGATCACCGAACCAGTAGTGGAACAGGTAGAATCCCATTGCTGGCTGAAATCCAAAGATTAGGTCAGATGTTTCAGACTTGAACCTGCAGTTCAAAAATTACCTCACAATGAAAATTGTGGACTGAATACATTGGATAGGAAGTAATTCCTAGACCAAGAACCTGGTGGTTCTCCTCAGTTCCAAAAATCCTGACAGGTAGTTCTTGACTTACAACAGTTCATTTAGTGACCAGAGTTACAACGGCACTGAAAAAAAGTGGCTTATGACCATTTTTCAAACAACACTTGCAGCATCCTCATGGGATACCTGACGCTTGGCAACTGACTCATATTTGTGACGGTTACAGTGTCCCGGGGTCATGTGATTCACCTTTTGCTAGGTTCTAATATGCAAAATTAATGGGGAAGCCGTATTCACGTAAACACCATGTTACTAACTTAGCTAACAGTGATTCAGTTAGCAAGAAAGGTCATAAAATGGAGCAAAATTCTCTTAACCAATTTCTCATTTAGCAACATAAATTTGCGGCTCAGTTGCGGTCATAATTTGAGGATTACCTGCAGTAGCCATTTTTTTAAAATGTTTCCACTGGTTGCAGTTTTGATGTGTCCTTCACCTCCGGGACATTATTAAAACAGCATGTCGAGCCAGAAAGCAAATAATTTGGGGTCTCCAACCTTGGCAATTTTAAGACTTGTGGACTCTAACTCCCTCAGCAAAGCTGGCTGAGGGATTCTGGGAGTTGAAGTCCACAAGTCTTAAAGTTGCCAAGATTGGAGACCCCAAATTAGAAGGTGTCTTTCTTCTACAAAGTTTGATTGCAAGAGAATTGCTGTGATCTTGCACTCTGTGAGAGAATGTCATGACAATCTATTCTTGACAGCATGGAGCTTAAAACAGCCTGTTGCTGTGCAAATTTGGATAGCAAGCAACAAGTTTTCAAGTATTTCACATTTTGTGATTTCTAAAACAACAGACGCGTACCAATTCAATCCATCCTTTACTGTCTTGAAAGCGCGTTTACTTGTCTGTTTATGGCCATTTGCTGTGGTGTTTTTTTTGGAAGTCTGCACTTGGTGAAGAAAATAATTCTTCAAACTTGGCAAGTTTAAGACTTGTGGACTTCAACTCCCAGAATTCCTCCTCCAGTCATGTTAGCTCAGGAATTCTGGGAGTTGGGTTTCTTGGAAGAAAGGTAACTCAAAACTTGGAAGAAAGGTAACTCAAAACCTGGTTCTTTGAAATGAACCAAGAACAGATCTGTGACTATTTTAAAAAGACTTCAGCTACTGGATGGATGGTTGAAGGACCTTCTTAGCAAGGAACTATTAAAAAGTGGAGTTAATCAATGTAGCTTTTAAGGACTTCAACACTTGACTATTATTGGCTCACTGAAGTCAGACTTCCCCAATTAATTCAAATTAAAGTACCCAGTCAATGCAGCCAGTGACCATGCAGAATGGAAAATGGAGGAATTGTATCTGCAGCACAACCGAAAGGATGTTTGAGGCACATTGCTCTAAGCGCATGGAGAAGAGGTTGTGTAAGAAAAGGATGGTTCTTGAGATTTCAAACTTGAAAGGATACACAGTTTGGAAGAATATGAATAGATCCTTCCTTGCAAGTTTCAAGCAATAACTCAGGTGTAATTGTGTAAAAGGTACAATCGTTACAGCATAATTCATTTGTTTGATTTTGTGCCATCAAGTTGTTGTTGTCTCCTAGACACACATACAGTAGACAGATTTTTTTTCCATGATGAGCTCTCCTAATCTGATTATTGAAGTCTTCCAACAGTGCACTCAAAGCAATAAGCCAATCTAGCTTGCTGCTGTTCTTTTCTTTTTCTTTCTTTCTTTCTTTCTTTCTTTCTTTCTTTCTTTCTTTCTTTCTTTCTTTCTTTCTTTCTTTCTTTCTTTCTTTCTTTCTCTCTCTCTCTTTCTTTCTTTCTCTCTCTCTCTCTCTTTCTTTCTTTCTCTTTTTCTTTCTTTCTTTTCCTTCTTTCTTTCTTTCTCTTTCTCTTTCTCTTTCTTTCCTTTCCTTTCCTTTCTTTCCTTCCTTCCTTCCACCTTTCCCCGCATTAAAGCCTTCTCCAATTCTGTTCAGAATAGAGCTGGAAGGGACCTTGGAGGTCTTCTAGTCCAACCCCTTGCTCAAGCAGGACACCCATACACCCAGTCCTCAACATATATGTATAGTAGAGCCCAGAACTTATGTGGCTTACCGAGAAATTTGTTAATTTGCCCCATTTTGAGACTTTTCTTGCCACTTTTGTTAGGTGAATCACTGCAGTTGTTAAATTAATAAATTAGTTGTTAAGGGAATCTGATTTCTCCGTTGACCTTGCTTGTCCGAAGGTCACAGAAGGGGATAATGGGGATGCCGCAATGCTCATAAGTGTGAAAAATGATCAGAAGTCATTTTTTTTCAGTGCCGTTGTAACTTTGAATGGTCACTAAGCAAACTGTTTTAAGTTGAGGACTACCTGTAACATTTCAAACAAGTGGCTTTCCAGTCTCTTCTTCAAAACTTCCACTGACAAAGCACCTACAACTTCTGGAGGCAACCTGTTCCACTGATTAATTGTCCTCACTGCTAGTGAATTTCTCCTTAATTCCAGGTTGCTTCTCTCCTTGGTTAGTTTCCATCCATGGTTCCTTATCCTGCCCTCTGGTGCTTTGGAGAATAAGTTGACCCCCCTCCTCTTTGTGGCATCCCCTCAAATAGTGAAATACTGCTATCACGTCACACACACACCCACACAGTCCTTTTCTCTAGAGTAGCATTCTAGTCTAGCTTCTCCAAAGAGTCAGGTCTTTGAGTAATGCATCCCAAGTTGCAAATACAGCAGTTAATATATCGTACTGTCTTTTTTAGGGGATGTGGTGGCTCAGTGGATAAAACACTGAGCTTGTCGATCAGAAAGGTCGGCAGCTCGGCGGTTCGAATCCCTAGCGCTGCGTAGGAGTGAGCTCCCATTCCTTGCCCCAGTTTCTGCCAACCTAGCAGTTCGAAAGCATGTAAAAAATGCAAATAGAAAAATAGGGAGCACTTTGGTGGGAAGGTCACAGCGTTCCGTGCACCTTCAGCGTTTAGTCCTGCTGGCCACATGACCACGGAGACGTCTTCGGACAGCGCTGGCTCTTTGGCTTTGTAATGGAGATGAGCACCACCCCCTAGATCCAGAAACGCCTAGCATGTATATGCGAGGGGAACCTTTGTCTTTACCTTGACTGTCTTTTTTTGGCTTCTTTTGGGAGAAGGTTCATGTTTTGAGTAGTTAATAATATAAGCTCTACCCTAGGAATTGCAGCTAGTGAGGAGTCCTGTGTTCAACCACAACTTGACTTGTCCTTCCAGAAGGGAGGAGGAACAAGTAGTCCAGCCAGTTCTTCATCTATTGTTTAAAAATATGTAATGCTTAATATTTCTAGTGGGATAATATCAGCAGAGAGCATTTGGGGTAATTGCAGACTAATTGTCGTTTTGCCAGGATTTTGTTCCAAGCGGATTGTAAAGGGCATGTGTGTAGCACATAGCAACCACCGGCAACGAATAAGAATAGAAAGAGTGGGTGGGTGATGTATACCTTGAAGGCTGAAAAGGGACCAGGCATCTGAGTTGCCCACGTTTTCCAATTAGAAATCGGCAAAAGCACTGGAAGAAACCACCTCCGTTTTTGCCCCGTGTTTCACGCAGTTCACCTAGAGATATATCCAAAAAGATGCCAAGCTTGGATGGGATAATTGTTCTTTGGATAACACTGAAGTGTAGTATTTCAGATGGCGAATTTAAAAAGACCTCTCTCATTTCATGGCAAATTTTGTGATCCATTGAATTAACAGCTTGAAAATGCTGGAGATTATTTTAAAAAATTATTAAATTAAAAGAATCTTACTGCTGTGTTCTCTCTAATACCCTGTTTCCCCCAAAATAAGACCCTGTCTTATAATTTTTGCCGCCAAAAAAGGCACTAGGTCTTATTTGGGGGGATGTCATCCACTAACTAACCTCACTTGTGTACGTTCCCCCCGGCCTCATTTTCGCTGTCAGAGGCCTTCAGGAACTTCTTCTTTTGCGGCTGGCAAGGTTTTCCTGGAGGCCTCTGCATCCCATAATAGAGCTCTGGATCGATCCGGAGCTTTGTTATCAGCTACAGAGGCCTTCAGGAAAGCCTTGACAGCCTTTCTGACTGCAGAAGAAATGGGCCAACAAGACAGATATTGGGGTGTGCGAGGCCTGGCTACAACTGCCCAAAGGTAAGTAGCAGCTCCACTCTGCAGTGGGCGGGATCTTAATTAGAGCTTATTTAGGGGGTAGGGCTTATATTGGGTGCATGTGTAAAAATCAAGCTAGGACTTACTTTCAGGGTAGCTCGTATTTTGGGGAAAACAGGGTAGACATGGGTCTAAATAGACTCTAGTCTTAAGGTTGTGATGTGAGTTTTTCAGCTCTTGAGCTTCTGTGATAATAAGTGGGGATTTTAGAAAATCTGATGAAGAGTGTAAAAAGAGCTGTTCTTCTTTTCTTGATAATACAAATCTTAATTCACTTGCATATTCTCTTGTGTATAACCCATTGTAATTAACATCCTACTTTCTTTGGAACTACAGTGCCTAGAATGGTAAAATCTAAAAATGGTAACGATTACTATTTTTTTAATGATTAGGAGGGCAGTGGAAATAGATACAGTGATGAAAACTGTGATATATTATACTTTGAGAAATATAGTACTTTTTCTATATCTGAATAAGCTTTTTACTACTACAGGATTCTTTAGACATTGAACTACATGTTTATATATTCTTTCCCATCTTTTCCCCCCTGAAAAAGCCTGCTTTTAATATCAATAATATAATTTAAGGAGATGACATGAATATTACTAGTTCTGATTCAATATCAAGAAAATATTTCAAGCTCAGGGTTGAACTGGTGGGGTGATCTTGGTGATCTCTGAACTTGGTTGTTTTCTTGCAGAAATTTAATCAACCAGTCGATCAGAATAGAGCTGGAAGGGCCCTTAGAGATCTTCTAGTCCAACCCCCTGCTTGAGCAGGAGGTAACATCTTCAGTGCTAGGGTAATAAAATGTCTGCAAGAAAACAATCAAGCTCAGATAGCACAAGGATAAATGGAAAAGTGTGTTTTAAATAGAATACATTTACCCAAATTAAGAGTGACAGGTGAGCAAGCCAGGTGAGACAAGAGAGCTGCACATGATAACTTTAAAAGCTGCCCAAAGTTTTGTTTTTTGATCCGTAAAAGGTTATGAGAGGAAAGAAGAGCAGTCGTCCAACCTGGGCTGGAACTCCTAAAGGAGATATTTTTTCATTATGGGTTTTTAGGGCCTTGTGAGTTCAGACACACAACTCCGCACTCTTCTTGGCAACAATATGTACATGGTTTGCTAGCTGCTGCTTCTTCCAGGATTTATTCATTTATTTTCATTTTCACTCTCATCTACAGCCTCGGTGTCCTCCCATGCAAAGATTAATCCTGTTGATCATCTCGATAATGGCATAAATGGAAAAAAAAATAAGCAGAAACATGGATTACTACTGCGCATCTTCCTGATTGGTATAATTATGTGTTTCTGCTGAGCTCAGAATCTGCCAGTCATTAAGTGAATTGTGGATTTTTTTAAGGGTTGGGATGGACAATAACATGATTATTGGGAGCCAGTTTGGTCTAGTGGTTAAGTCACCAGGCTAGAAAGCAGGAAAGTGTGAGTTCTAATCTGCCCTTAGGGATGAAAGCCAGATGGGTGATGCAGGACCAAGTTAGTCTTTCTCAACCCAACCCACCTTGCAGTGTTGTTGTTGTTGTTAGGAAAATAAGGTGTATTAGATATGTTCACCCCCTTGAGTTATTGATAAAAATGATAAAGGCAGGATGAAAATAAATGTAAAGCAGAGAGAAGGTCCTTAGCCACTTTGGATTATTTATCAAAAATAAGAAAGGCAGGGTAGAAAGAAATAAAACCCAAAGAAGACATGTTTCAACACAGGTTCTTGTTTATTAATACACACTGTAAGCACGGCACATTTTTTGCTTCAGGTATTATTTTACAGCGTGCATCATACATACAGTCTGGAAAAGCATCACTTTAAATCCAGTTTGGGCTGTTGCGTGACTGCCATGCTGAAATTTTATCAGCCACATGCAAGAATTTGGAGGGTGATGGGGAAGAGGCTGTGATCGTCAAATGGCCAACCCGTGAGGCTACTTCGCAACCAGGAAGTCAAGGCAAACATTCCTCCCTCCTAAGACTTGATGCTTTCTGCCTGGAACGCTGCCAAAGATCTTGATCCTTAGACGGGTCCCACACAAAACAGGAATTGCTGAAGACTCAGACAATTCCTGAAATGTCCAAATGCTTTCCTGAAGTCATTAGGATAGGAGCAGACCAGATGCTCCACTCCTTGCAGATGGCTGGGACACCCACTTCCATCGTCCTCAGCCAACAGAGCCAACAGCAAGAGACTTTTAGTTCAAAGGACACTAAAGTAGGATCTTGGTATTTGAGAAGGGATTATCTCTTTTTGCTATTTTGCAATCTTCATTAAAATTCTACCTTCCCAAATTGCCTTGGAAAGAAGGAAATAATTTATTAACTTCGGAGATAAAAATGATATTTCTAAGTCTTCTACCTTTGGGGTAAGTTCCTACATAAAACAGTCAGTGCCTACGAGACCCCCAAAGCCTTCAACATGTTGGCAAACCTTCTACAGCATGTTTCATGGCATACATCATATACGAAGCTATGTATTTTCAAATACACCACGAAAACTTGAGAGGTTTGAAGGCAGGGATCACCAAACTTGGCAACTTTAGGACTTTAACTCCCAGAATTCCTCAGCTGGGGAATTCTCCCATTTCTTTGCACTGTAGGATAAACAATGGGACTAGGGAAGACGCCCATCCGAAAGACTTGCTCTCCAGAACTGACCTTATTGAGGGATCTCCGATCACACAGTTTGAAAACTATGAAAGAGATGTATCAATGGTGTCGTTTTGAGATCTCCTATTTAATAGCTCCCACTTCAGTAAAGGCCATCCTATAGTTTGGCTATAATGGGTTAGCACCATAGGCAAACTTGGTGTTGGATCATTTGGAGAAGACATCTAGAGCAGGGGTGTCAAACTCAAGGCTTGAGAGCCGGATCCGGTCAGTGGGGTGCTTAGATCTGGCCCGCAGTGTCTCTGCCAATGAAAAAGGGAGCTCAGGAGGGCTGCGGGCAGCCCTCCCGAGCTCCGTTTTTGCTGGCAGAGGGTTGCAGGAGGCTGCCCAGCTGAAAATGGAGCTTGGGAGCCCGTTTTCACTGGGAGAGCTCTTGGGCCCCCTAGGCACCTCCCGACATGAGTGACTTCAAGCTGGCTACACCCAATTTGCTGGGGCCCCCTGGGGTCAAGCATAATCCTGATGTAGCCATCAAAGAAATCAAGTTTGACACCCCCGATATAGAAAGTCAGCAGTCATTGTTCAGCATGAAAACAAGCATCTCTGGCAGCCCTTCCTAGGCTGCCAAAAATCAAACCAAGATCTTTTTCTGCAATGACTTCAAATGCCGCCTTCCCTTAAATAGGTGCTTTGGGGGGTCGTTGAGCGTTAACGTATCTTGAATTCACATTATGCAGACTTGGAGGGAAAGGGCTATAAAATTAAAGGCGTAATAAATAAAAAAAAACAGTGGGCGGGAAATGATTTGTAGTTTATCCCTGGGTTTTTGAAAAGATTATTTCTATCCCCCTTTCCCAAGTCTGCCCTATACCCCTTGCTTAATATTATTGAGGATCCCGATGGATAGAAAGGGTACATTGTTTTAAAATGCTCCATACGTGGCAGGCATTTTTCAGGCTTGTTCACCACTCTGGTTAAAAAAAAAAAGTGCTTGGTAAGGCAAATAAGGGCTCAGTCAGCAGCTCCTTAAATGAGTTTTCCAAGATTTGCTGCAGCTGCAAACAGCTGTCATGCAAACTTAGGGAAAGAGGGTAGCAGTTTTGGGGAGTGGCAGATGGGTGCTAGAGTTTCCCTCTGCACCTCACTCCCAATGTGCTCCCAAGTACTGCACTGTCCTAGCGCATTCTAAGAGGGATTGGCTATTCTAGTCCTAGAACCCAACGTGAATCGTTGGCTGTTTTGTTTTTGTTTTTTGAGTCAAAGCTCAAGAAGGTTATACAGGTAGTCCTCAACTTACAGTTTCAAAGTTACAACTGCCCTGAAAAAAAGTGACTTAGGACCCTTTTCCACACAACTGTTACAGCATCCCCGTGGACACACGATCAAAATTTGGAAGCTTGGCAATTGGCTCATATTAATGACGGTTGCAATGTCCCAAGCTCACACAACAAGCAAACTCAGTGGGAAGCCAGATTCACTTAACAATGGTGTAACTTACTTAACAACTGTGGCAAGGGAGATCAAAAAATATGCAAAACTCACAACTATCTCACTTAGCAACAAAAAAATCCAGACTCAATTGTCCTGAGTTGAGGATTACCTGTACCAAGGACCTACTAAAACTTGCACTTAATATAAATCCATCTAGATTATAGTAGTTAAATATAGTAAATAGGCTTACTCTCCTGTCAAGGACTTAACTGGTTTCCTATACCAGCATATCAACAAATTAAAATATGCTAAATATTTGGAAACTTTTGCCGGCTCAGGGGATGCTGGAATTCCATTCTCCAGCACCGCTTAACATATTCTAAAGAAATTCCCTGTTTGGTTGTCCCAAATGTGCATCCCAGCAATAATAATTCTAGTGATTATGCTTGTATTCAGAATCTTTACTGGGACAGCCTTTCCCATGTTATCTCCATCCCTTTCCTTCAACGGTTGAGTTACGTTGAGGTTTAGAAGTACTTTGGCGCATAACGAAGTTGTTCTGCTCCTATTTGAGAATGGACAAGAGGATCGGTGCGAATAAAATGAACTCTCAAATGTGTAGGGTAACACATGATTTGCTATGTACTTAGGAGAAAAAAAATGAGGAGATGGCTCTTAACAATGCTGGAGAATAGCTGCCAACAGGGAGGTGACATAACATGCCCATCTGTTAGAACATTCTTCCATATGGTTAAAAAAATACCTCCCTTTTTTTTCATAAAAGTTGGCCCGTGTTCACCCATCACCTGATTAGCCTCATCAAATAAAATGCCTTGACCCAATTTACACAAGACCTCTGTATTACATTTCCCACATTGAAAAAGAAAAAAAAAAGATTAAAACAAAACCATCTGCTTCTCTCTAGCTTTGCTGTGTAAAGTTAAATAGATTCATTTTAGGTAGTTAATCACGAACGATCGCTCTCTCTCTCTTAAGTTGGGACACAGCCCAGATTCCTTTGATCTGAGAATAAGCACCCTTGAACTAAGCTTTAGTTTGGGAATAAATATGACAAAATGGCACTAGGAATAGACTTTCCAAATGGCTGGTGGAGAATTTCTACCATCCAGTACTTATAGCACAATCTAATCATTTAATATCTTATGAGCCACTTGATTGGGGTACCTTTCACTGCCTCTCTTCAGGGGGAAAAAAGTAATTTCTCTCCATGTTTTTGTACCTTTATTATTGTAGTTATAGCAGTAACTTTTTGTAGCAGGACTGCAACTAGAATTGTAGTAACTTTTACCGGCTTGTCACATAGTCGGTCCGTTTGTAGGTAGCAAAAACATTCTCTTGTCACTTTGGGTATGAAATGGAGAAACATTTTCCTGATTGAAATAAATTGATGACAGTCTCACCACTCCTCCTGCCGCTGTGTTCTCACAGCTGGAGAAAGCGTGATACAAATCCAGCCTCAAATAGCGTTAGGGTTTCTTAGCATATACATACAAAGCCGCGAAGAGTTAAGGGCAGCCTCTAAATACCGACAGCATTTCCTGGAGCAAGTGACGCTTAACAGTTGGCCAAAAATTGCAACAGGCAGGGAGACGTGGAGAAGGGGAAAATAAACAGCTAACAAAGAAAAAAAGTCAGGTTCTTATTATTAATGCTAGCAGCATTTGTGTCACAGTACTGCTACAGCACACAGCAAACACTACACAGTTGGCCTCACAGCTTGGAAAGCTCAGAAGGTTGTGCCAAGAACAATTTAAAAAAAAAACACCCAGGGTTTCTCCACCACCTCCATGGAGATGCTTCTTCAACTGAAGACCTGACTTTGTTGGTTCTTATATCCTTAAAATGTGGGAGGCTGGGATTCTGGGAACATGCCAGTAATTTAACATGGGGTGAAGGGAGCCAGCCTCATTGAACAACCATCAAGCTCTGATATGGAGCTTGTCGGTGGAATTCCTTCTGTGACAGGTTCAGCCTTCTTCCACCAGAATCCCTTTCTGCGTTTGATTTGCCCACAGAACCACAATTAAACATTTTGCTTTGGAATCACTTAGATTTCAGAAGCTTCGGAGCATCTACAGGCCTCCTGCTCATCATCTCTGCTCCACAACAATGCAACCAGGTTTCTCCTGCAGATAGCTGAGCTGCAGGGAAATGCGATCATTAACTGCAGGCAAGCTATCGGTGAAAACCTTTCCACCATAATCCGTCAGTTTACAGTCAACACCGCCCCAGCTCCCTCAGGGATATAGTCTGAAAAGCAACCAGGATTGTGAAGAATGCGTTTGAGGCAGATATCTAGGAATGTTGAATTCACAGAGTTGAATGTTCCTCACCAGTCACGTGAGGTTTGATAAAGCCCAACAGTGTGCTGCTTGTTACCCGTGTTTCCCTGAAAATAAGACCGGGTCTTATTTTCTTTTGGGCCCCAAAATGAGCAGTAGGGCTTATTTTAGGGGAGTGTTTTTTTTCCCCTGTATATGGGAGGCCCACTTCTTCTGCTTGCTCGCAGCAGGGTAGGAGGACATGCAGCACACCAAGGCTGCCACTGTGAGGTGGCGGGGGTGGAGCCACCCCAGGTTACCCCGCAACTAGGCCAACCACATCCCAACACCTGCCTCACCTCATGGCGGTAGTTCCAACAGCTCCATCCAGCAGGACCCTGTGTGGTCACCAACTCAATTCTTCTGCTTACTTGCGGATACAACAGAGCAGGATGCTGAGTGATGCACTGGTGCCAAAGCCACAAGGTGAGGTGGAGCTCAGCCTCCTGCTCCCTTGTGGCTGTGAGTAAACAGAAGTGGGCTGGTGGCCACATGGGCTTCTGTTGCACATGGCTGCTGGTGCTGCCACTGCAAGGCAGGTGTCGGGGCATGGACAGGTAAGCTGGTAGGGTTGCATGGGGCAATTCCCCCCCTCCCCATGTCACCTCCTGGCCATGGCACTGCAAGCAACCAGAATGGATGGGTGGCCAGTTGCACAGGCTCTTAAGTAGGGCTTATTTTGGGGGAGGTAGGGCTTATATTAGGCGCATGTGTAAAAACATGCTAGGTCTTATTTTTTGGATAGATCTTATTTTTGGGAAAACAGGGTAAACTTCAAAAACAAAATAGGAGTGGTTGTGGTTTTGCACTTTTTGGCACACTGATCTTGGGCTGTATTTGGCTTGATAAATTTGGAGGCTGGCTTTGTTGGAGGTTCCAAAGACCTGAGGGAAAAATTCTGACTTCTCTGCCTCTTGTGACCCTCTTTATTTCTCTTTGGGTTCTCGGTAGATGACCTTCTCAAGGTAACAAGTGTATCTTATGAAAGTTGGCTGTGTATGTGTGTTTTCCCTTCAAGTCACCTCTGGAATGGGAAAGGCCTTTTAAATGGGGAGCTGGCTTTCTCCCAGGCCTCAGGCTTCTAACTTGCTGCTACAAAATGAATTCTCTTTAAGATCTCAAGTCACATCTTAACCGACCAGTAAAGAAGGAAGGCCCAGAATTTCTTGACATTCAAGTTTTCTCAAAGTTCCCTGCGGAAAGAAAGGATGCTATCTGCAGCTATGCCCTGATAAAAGGGAAACAATCACTCATACAACCCAAGAAAACCCATAGGAAAAAAAAATACTCCCTATGATGGAGGCCAAGCCTTCAGCCTAAAGAGGGTGGTTGGCAGATGTGAGGAGCAGCTGTCAAGAGCAGGTCTAGCCTGTCCCAGGAAGCCGGTTCCCGGTGATGGACGGAAGGCATGGGTACGTCAAGACGGCAGAGCTGGGGAGTGGCTGCAAATGAAGCTTTCTCCTTACAAGCCAAGAGAAGTTCCTTCTGGAGGATGCCCCAACCTGCTTGCCATGGTTAGATTGAAGCCATAAAGCTCAGCGCACTGAATGGCACATTAGGTCTCTATTCAAAATTGTGCAGCTGTCATGGTCCGTGGGATACCCAGTGTATACAGCACCTCCTGGCTGCTGAGATTAAAATCTGAAGTTAGTAGCAAAAATGGGAGAAGCTTTCACTCTATGGTCTCTTTGGAAAAAAAGAAGGAAACAAAGCTATATAAGGTAGATAGACAGATAATCTTCCATTTATGACCACAAGCGAGCCCAGAATTGCGGGCGTTGTTGTTGCTGTGTTTTTAAGCAAAGGTGCCCACGAAATCCTGGCTCTCCCCATGGCAGTCATTATGCGGAGCAGGGAAGACCCTAGGTTGCTGAGCAAATGGTCATAAGTCTAGGACTACCTGCATTATGCTTGTGGCTTATTTCAGGTATGATGCTCAGCCAGTTGTTCTTCCCTAAGCCATTATTGTTGGCTTAGGGAAGAACAAGTTCCCTAAGCCAACAACAATTACTGACTCCTCGTTCCGAGGTACATCAACCGTGGTTTGCAAACCGCAACAGCTGGGTTCACACAAACCTATGAAATCACAAATCGCATTCCAGGTTCATGGGAGCTGCAAACTTAAGATACGAAACCTGGAGCTCTCAGTGCCTCCTGCATGGTGGAAAAGCAAAACGAATCACAACAGTGGAGGGGAAAGATAGCATCCAACTGTTGAGTGATTTGTTTTTCTGTCTAACTCCCCTGTGGCTCCAACTTCTTTCTTCCCCTTCTTCAGAACCCCAACCCAGAATGAAAAGCAGGTATGAGCTTTGCCAGCCTGGATCTGTAATCGGTTATCATGGAAAACAGGGAAGCCAAGCTGGGCATGTTCACATAGCAACATCACCCATCAGCATTCCAGTTTCTAGTACACCTGTTAGAACCTGTTGTTCCCTCTCCCCTTGTCTTCTTCAGTCAAAATAAATAAAGGATATAAATAATAAGGAGTCACACCCCATGGAAATGAGCAAAAAAAACAGAAAGAAAGAATCTCTACGTAAGAATCCCTTCGCTGTTTTCCTTCTTTAGCCTACATGCCCATCCCAGGTTTAAGCTTGTGCTACCCACTAAGCCTAGTTGAGGTGGTCTTTGTGCCAGATGTGCTTTGAACCCAGGACCCTTCGAGAAGGTGGTGGGGAGATGTCTTCTTCCAACCTTCAACGTAGTTCTTTTAAAAAAAGTAAATCGTGCTACGGATGAAGAGAACCCGTTTTGCGGGGGGAGGGGGGAATAGTGTTCATTGTGTGGAGAAATCGGCCAAAAGGAACAAGGTAGGAGATGGAGAGGTACTTCTAGTTAATATATTTTGCTTAGGAAACTGGCCAGACTACCTGCTGTTTGTGCAAAGTGAAATGTCCGTTTGACTTGGGTTGGGAAATGGAAGAGAACTGGATAGTTTTCTTGGAGAAGAGACCTCAAAAAAAATTGAGGGCTGTCCTTAGTAAACCTGGAAATGCAGGTCCTTCAACCTTGACCTGATTGCATGCTCTCCCTCGTTCTCACTTCCCAAATCCAAAAACCTTATTTACAATGGCAAGGAAACATGCAAGAAGAGAGGGGGAGAGAAAGGAGGCAAGGACAGCAAAAAGGGGGGGGGACTTCTCCAGCATCCCCGTCACCCAAGGTGGACCCCGTTTTCAGATGGTCACATGTACATTGAAGGGCCATGGGGCTCACCAAGAACTCTCATACTGGTGTTTGTCCCATCTCCTTCCCCACCCTTCCCCGTCTCTAGCGCCCCACGCTGATGTTACATGTCTTGCAACTTGGATCCTTTTTGGCATCGGCCGTCGAGAGGCTCATGAGCTGATGGCCACTGATCTCCCCCAGAACTCCTAGACTGAGGTCAACGGGCTCCGTATAAATGATCTCCAGGATGACATCCTGGGCATGACGGTAGATAAGCTCGCCGTCCTCCACGCTGCAGGTCAGGAACTTGTTGCAGGAAATGTCCAACTGGGGGAGTCTCTCCCGACAAAAGTGGTCTCCGGCAGAACCTTTTGGCGCCAGCACCAGAATGACGTAATGGTAGGCAGTGTACATACAGTAGAAATCCGCAAAGTAGAGGTTGGTGTTGGGACTGAAAAGGCGCTGTGCGGGCACCTGGAAACGGTAGCGGCCATAAGGGGAGTCTTGGGGAGGCTGGCCATTGTTGAACTCAGTATTGCAGCTGAAAAAGATGCCATGGAGCATTCCACTGGTGGGTGAACCATGGCTGCCGCTGTTGTCCTTCAAATATGGCTTCATGACGCCTCCACAGTGCATTCTGGCCAGAAGGGAGACACGGATAGTTAGGAAAGGGATGTTAGGAGTCAGGCCAACCTTTCAATTGGGAGGAAACCAGGTAGGTGATAGGCCTTCATAGCTACATGTCACCAAGACCTACCATTTTCGGGAAGTGAATAATAGAGAATGTTCATTAAACAGTGGCTAAGAGCAGGTTGGGTGGCTTATGGCCTCAGATATCCTCCATTTTCCTACCTCAGGGAGAAGAAATCGGAGTTAGCATGGTAATTAAAGAATTAAGGTTTCAATTTGGAAGACCTGCTAAACCCTATCTCAGCTATGTAGTTTGCTAGGTGACTCTCAGCCAGGCACAACATCATAGCTTACACAAAGAGGAAGTAAGAGCATTTTGAATCTATCCAAACACTACTAATAAGACCCATATCTGGAACCTTTAACTGGGCAAACTGATGTACTATAAGGCAAAACCTTTTGATAAGGTACCTCAAATGGACTAAATTACAGGATGCATCCAAAATCCAGGTCCCATCTAGGTCCTTTGAATTGAAATTTGGCAAATTTTATAAAACATTTTGTAACATAAAAGCACAAACATTTTACAACACAATACAAAAGGTCATAAATCATTTCCCTTGGTCAGCTGCTGATGTTTGACTGTGCTATACAGTTGAATGTGGCCTACTTCCAGGACAGATACATTTCTGAATATCTCCCTGAAATTTTAAGAACTTTTCAAGTACTGTGTTTCCCCGAAAATATAACCTACCCCAAAAGTAAGTCCTAGCTTGATTTTTATACATGCACCCTATTTAAGCCCTACCCCCCCCCAAAATAAGCCCTAATTAAGCCCCCATCCACTCCAGGGCCAAGGGTGGGGTGAAGTTAAAAATTAAGCTAGTGTGGGGATGGTGGGTGGAGCTGTCCTACCTACTAGGAACAATCCGGAGCTCTGTTATCAGCTGCAGAGACATTTCCGGAAGGCCTCTGACAGCGAAAGGGAGGCCGGGGGCAATATGCGCAAGAGGCAACAAGCAGCCGCAGAAGTGGGCCAGAAAATAAGACCTGGTGCCTTTTTGGGTGGAAAATATATATATAAGACCGATGTCGGGATTCCAGCAATCGCTCTAATAAAATCATGATTCTTGAGCGAAATGTTTTATGAGTTGGCGACCGGGTCTTATTTTCAGGGAAACATGGTCCATTAAAAACTCTGCCCCTGTTGAAAGCATTGAAGGATTTTGTCAGGAAACATCCCTGAAATAATGAACCAAGGGGGCAAGAATTGTCTAGTCATGATTTAAGTCTTGGAGGAAGGGTAAACTAAGATCACATGGTGTAGTGATTATGAGTGGTCATGTTACGTGCTGGTTCTGAGTTTTAGGCTAGGAGCAGGAAAGGATGAATACAATCTCTGACGTTCAAAAGAACATCTGCAGGACGTTGTTGTGAAGCAACAGAACCATGGGAAGGTGGAAGATGAGATGAGTTATCTTAATTCATTGGAAGGATAAGCTAACATTTAATGTCTGTGGATCAGTATGGGAACAATGAGGAATGCTAGTGTGACTATATTCTCATTTCTTAGGGAGAATTTGAAACAAGCTTTAACTGTAAAAGATAAGATATTGTTAAGACATTTTTTAAAAACAGGACGATGGATGGATATAAAAATATGGATGCTATGATTAGCATTTCCTTAATGAGGCTTTCTTCGCTCTGCTCCAAGCCATCAGATCAGAAGAGTATAATCTGGAGCGGTGTTTCTCAACCTTGGCATCTTTCAGATATGCAGACTTCAATTCCCAGAATTCCCCAGTGATTACCTATGACTGGGGAATTCTGGGAGTTGAAGTCCACACATTTGAAAGATGGAAGATGCCAAGCACTAGATCTTAAGACTACAGAAATGGCAACTGAAAGCATCTAGGCCAGAGGTGTCAAACTCAATTTAATTGAGGGCTGCATCAAGGTTGTCTTTGACCTCGGGGGTAGGGTGGGCATGGTCAGGGTGGGCATGGTCAGCTTGATGTCACTTGTGTCAGAGGCGCCTGTGGTGGCCCGAGCCCTCTGCCAGTGAAAACGGGCTCCCGAGCTCCGTTTTCAGCTGTGACAGCCTCCTGCAAACTGCCAGAGAAAACGGAGCATGGGACTGCTTAAATCTGACCTGCAAGGCTACCCTGCCTATAGGCCGGTCCCTCGCTGTTCCCAGGGTAGCCTCGCAGGCCAGATTTAAGCACCCCGAGGGCCGCATCTGGCCCGCAGACCTTGAGTTTGATACCCTGATCTAAGTCAAGCCTAGCTCTTGGAATGAAGTCACTTCACTCCACCTCCCAGCCATGTTTTAATCATAGCTATTGTCAACTAAAAAAAAAAATACTCCTTTGGTCATTTTAGTTGCCATCAGAAAGGGAGTCGGGAAAAGCAGTGCATTCCTCAAATGCCTTAGATATTCGCCTTGGCAAAGCTGTCGGCGTGCAAGAATATTACTGGAGAGCATGATTGATGACTCTTGGCTATGGATGTGTCCCATTGGAGAATATACATCCAGGGGTTGGGGGGGGGAGACCAGGGTCAAGGGGGAAATGAATGATGCATTTTAGTGTCAGCTGCACCCAACTAATGCCAACATGGCCGTTCCTAATAAAAGTTTTTGTTTTTACTCTGAGACGCGACTAGAGACTTGTGATTTGAATAAGGGTGGATTTGTTGGAGCCCTGACAACTATCAGGAGGGGAAGAATTTGGATGAAGAAGACAAGAGATCAGTGAACATGGCTGGTAGATGTCGTTGTCATTGACACAATACCCCACATCCACACTTGGATTCTCCCCCATGCCTTCACGGATTTGGGGGGGCTTTGCCAATGCTTACCTGACATACTGGAAATACTCTTTAGTGTGATTCCGATAGAAAACGGTGAACCGCAACATCCTCCCCGAGATGAGCTCAGCCTTCTCTTGCAGCTGGGCTAGATGTTCTTTGGCATAGTCTGCAAGGAACAAACGTTCAGATATTTTAAAGCAGGTTTTTCATGCGACACCTCTCCGTGGCAAATCTTTCCCCCTCCCCTCCACATGTCGCCTTCGTGTTGCTTCTTGTTGCCTCGAGTGGGTTTTCTCCTGCCTCCCTATCACTTCTCCCTCCTGGGTGGCACACCCTTTCCCTCCTACACAAGCCAGGCTGGCTGCATGGCAAAATCTGGATTGACCACTTTTCAGCACCCCTCAGCCTGTTCCAATTCCCATCGGCTTGGGCCTTTGTCTCCCAGCCAGCTCAAAGAAGTGGTTTTTCTCTCCTCGACTGCTTGACTTTGAAAACTTCCAAGAGTTGCGTACGGGGCTTGCTTTTGCATGCAGAAAGTCGATTGCACAAGTCCTTAAAAGGCAGAGCTCCAGCTGGCAGATAAACGGAGAGAAATCGCTCTCTGTCCCAGGGAACAAATAAAGAGACAGGACAGCCATTTGTCTAGAATGTTTTAGGGTCTTCTGCAGAAAAAACAATTACTACCAACTTGTCTTCCATCGAGGATCTGTACCCTGCACAAGTCCAAAAGAGGGCTGTGAAAATATCTACAGACCGCTCACATCCCAGACATAAAGTGTTTCAACTCCTTCCCTCAAAACGACAGTATAGACCCCTGCACACCAGAACAACTAGATGCAAGGACAGTTTTTCCCCGAAAGCCATCACTCTGCTAAACAAATAATTCCCTCAACACTGTTCAACTATTTACTAAGTCTGCACTACTACTACTATTAATCTTCTCATCACTCCTTATCACCCATCCCCTCCCATTGTGACTGTATGACTATAACTTTGTCGTTTGTATCCTTACAACCTATATTGACTGTTTCCTAGTATGATTTGATTGCTTATTTTTACCCAATGAGTATTTTTAACCATTAAGTATTGTACCTTATGATTCTTGACTCTTGCCGAATGTATCCTTTCTTTTTATCTACACTGAGACCATTTGCACCAAGACTAATTCCTTGTGTATCCAATCACTATTGGCCAATAAAGAATTCTAATTCTATTCTATTCCATTCCATTCTATTCTATTCCATTCCATTCTCCCTTCCCTTCATCTGTTCTATTCTATTCTATTCTATTCTATTCTATTCTGTTCTGTTCTGTTCTGTTCTGTTCTGTTCTATTCTATTCTATTCTATTCTATTCTCCCTTCCCTTCATCTGTTCTGTTCTATTCTATTCTGAAGCTATTTGTCTTTGTTTCTAGTCTTCTTTTACTTTCCTCCCCTTTCTTGCACTTTTAGCTTTCTCTTTGATTTGTTTCTTTTTTGCTTTCTCTTGCTTTATATTAGTGTGCATTAATTTTTTATTTTTCTTTTAAAAAAGCTTTAATAAAAATTATTTTACAAAAGAGAGAACAGTGAGGGTTTTAAACTGGAAATTGCACAAAGGGAGGCACAAATGAAAGCCTTTATTTTTTGCCAAAGTGGTTCATAGGGCAATAGGAGTGCTGGGTGGGGCAGAGAAATTCAACCCAGCAGCCCTTTCTCTGCCAAAGAAGCCACCGAAAAGCCAAACCAAGTTCACTGTGGCTCCATTAAGAGACTGAAGCCAGAGGCGAAGTGGTGAAGGGAGCAGCTAAGTTTATGAGGAAGCAATGCGAAACCCTCAGGATACACTACAAGGTTACCTTATACACATAATGTTAGTCCACTGAATTAAACGTGAATCCTTTTAAAATACAGAAATAAGTGTTGGTGTTGCATCGATTATTTCGTGGCTGGTCTTAACGCTAGAAGAATGGAGCAAGCTGATTTCAGTTAGGAAGGAAACAGCATCATGTGTGTCTGGTTAAAACTTCACCGGCAAAAGGCAGAAATTCCCTTTTTAAAAATGAGTAGAAAAAGACCCTCAACAATTCAAGGCATGTCATGGAGCTTATAAGATGAGGATGGGTGCATGTGTCAGATGCCTGGGAAACCGGGAGACTCCGTCAAGTTCAAATGAGTATAAAGATTTCTTGCAAGCTTCAGTTCTCTACTAGATTCTGGCCAAGGGAAAGGGAAAAGTGCGGGAATTAAGAATAGAAATAGAAATAGAAATAGAAATAGAAATAGAATAGAATAGAATAGAATAGAATAGAATAGAATAGAATAGAATAGAATAGAATAGAATAGAATTCTTTATTGGCCAAGTGTGATTGGACACACAAGGAATTTGTCTTGGTGTAAATGCTCTCAGTGTACATAAAAGAAAAGATAGATTCGTCAAGAGTCAAGAATCATCAGGTGCAACACTTAATGGTAGTCACAGGGTACAATAAGCAATCAAATCATACTAGGAAACAGTCCATATAAATTGTAAGGATACAAGCGACAAAGTTACAGTCATACAGTCACAAGAGAGAGGGGATGGGTGATAGGAACGATGAGATTAATAGTAATAGTAGTGCAGACTTTGTAAATAGTTGGATAGTGTTGAGGGAATTTGTTTAGTAGAGTGATGGCGTTTGGGAAAAAACTGTCCTTGTGTCTAGTTGTTTGGGTGTGCAGTGGTCTGTAGAATTCAAAAGGGTGAGCTTAGATTTCTTGTGGGCACGAAGGGACTCGTGACTTATGATGCCTTTGACTCCTCCCACGGGCTCATCCTGGTCATCTCCCACAGTACGGGACTGCTGAACACCTTACCAGTTGCAGAACAGAACACCTTACCAGAACACCTTACCCGTTGCAGGAAAACTACCAGGTAACCATGGAAATCTCCTTTTCTATTGGCCCTTTTCCTTGCCCACTCACCTCCTGTGCAGAATTCAACAGTCTCACTCCATCCAGAGACGAGGTACTCTCCATCACTTTGCTTCACTGCAGTCTGCACGGCCACACTGTACTCTGTCCTGGGACTCAGAAACCAGTGACCCCTCACTGTCATTGGCAGGGCCACTGCCTTAGCTACCAGCTTGGTAGGGACATCCTGCAGAAAAAAAAAGAGGCAAATCTTGTCAGGAAGCCTACTATATTTGGGCCGTGGACTTTGCTGGGCCAAGGCTGTTAGAACATCGCCAGATCATTGACAAAGAAGGGGAAGAGGTTCTAGAACAATGATAGCTAACCTGTGATGATCCGGGGCGTAGCACAAAGGCAACACAGTCAAATAAGCAATGAGTCACTTTATTATCTCCAACTTTGCCCCCAATGTCCAGGCTACTTCAGCTGGAGAAAAACTCTCCCAGGAACAGCCTTTAACTGTAGAAAATTCAGTTCAAAACAAGGTACACACAAACTGTAACTAAAAATCCAGAAAAACTAAGCTGAAGTAATTAACTTGACAGGGCAAGAAAAGGAATTTCAGACTTGAAAGCACAGCAAAACTCACACAGTTGGGAAGATGCCAGGAACTCAGATAAGCCACGACAATACCTGATAAATTCACGTTTGCTCCCAACAACTTGCTGTGTGCAGCTTCCTCTTTTCTACACTGTGTTCATTAGCTGGGCTAATGAAGGGAATCAGGACCCTTTCCTCCCCAGTAAGTCACACAACCCACGTTGCTCCCTTCTCCATTCCTCCCTGCATGCCCTAGGATGAAGAGGGGGTAGGCCTGGGTCTTCCTCTGAATTCCCTCTGCCTTGTTCTTCCTCTCCCCTGCTCTGCCCAGCCGGACTTTGCCCTTCCCCAGTTTCTTCCACGGCCAACGGAGCCACACTCCCACTCCCTGTCAGCTGTTTGGCTTCTTCCTCCGAGTCAGATTCCGACAGGGGCATGACATAACCTTTTTGGCACTGAGTGCCCAAAGCGCACGCATGCGCGCACATTCCCAAAATGCAATACACACATTTTCCCTGTGCATGCATGCATGTTCCCCATGCATGCGCCCCACCTCCAATGCATACACTTGCATCCCCTGTGCATGTGCACATGTCTCCCCCACATGTGCCCCCCACATGCTCCCTGGCCCCCATTCATGCATAGCCAACTCAAAGACCACCTGACATGCACACATGTGTGGCACAGCTAAGGTGGAGCGACGGCTCACACATGCCATAGGTTTACCATCACCGTTCTAAAATCTAGAGAAACCATACGTGGATATCTATGACAAGCCACAACAACATCGCCAGTGTCCTGATACCATCATGTTGTGACCAGAATGAAATAACTCACATCATGTACCATTGTACAATCTAACATTCAGTCGCTCCCTTTTTGTCAGGGGTGAAAGATCAGATCTACACAGGAAGGTCCAATTAAACTGATTTATTGCTACTCTTGCCTATGCACGGGAATGTTCTCAATTCACGGTTAGCACCTGCTAGGAGTTAGATAAGGATCAACATAATTTAATGGAGATTGGATTTAGTCCACTTGTGGCTTCGTAGGGATTCTAGGCCGATCCCTTTTTTTAACTCCACCCCAAGGTTCTGCCATTCCTTTTCTTCCCTCTTTACTCCAAGCCAGATGTCTGTGGAACTGAAGCACATTAGAAGGATAGTGGAATGGATGAAATTGGAAGTACGGTGAAATTGGGAGCAGAGCATCTTACTATCCCAAACATTAAAAATGCTATGCTGAACCTTTAGGACCGTGAAACCAAAGGAAACAGGCACTATTTGATTTCAGTTCTAGATTGTTCATAATGGAATCATTCCATTTCCTTTCTCCATCTGTATCTCTCTCAAGGAAACCCTGTACAATGCAAGCGGCCAGATATTAGAGCATTCCAAAACACGTTATTTGGAGCAGTCTTAGTTAAGGCAGAACTGTGGTTAGACCTGATAGGTCTCCTTGGCATCCGATAGGACAGTATCTCAAAAGTGCTTTTTTTTCTTCAAAAGGCAACTGGATTGTTGTTTTTTTCTCTTGAGGAAGAAGAAGAAAATGTTTCACTCCTCATCCAAGAAGCTTCATAAGTTCTGATGGCAGGGGGATGGAAGGATAAGACTGACAGTTGAGGATTGGATGGAGGATGGGTTCTGATAGGATGGAAGGGGAGGATTGTATTTCTTTGCAGTCATCTGGTTGTTAGCACTCTCCTTGAGAGCTCTTGAGGCCACTTAGGGGATTTATCTGTGCCCATGGAGTCACCAGAATCAGGGTGCAATTGATTGTGGAACCTTTTGAGAACTGCTGAATAGCAATAGCACTTAGACTTATATACCACTTCACTGTGCACTCTCTAAGAAGTTTACAGAGTCAGCCTACTGCCCCCAACAATCTGGGTCCTCATTTCACCAACCTCGGAAGAATGGAAGGCTGAGTCAACCTTGAGTTGGTCAGGACTGAACTGCTGGCAGTGGGCAGCCTGCAATACTGCATTCTAACCACTGGGAAAAGAAGGAAGGAAGGAAGGAAGGAAGGAAGGAAGGAAGGAAGGAAGGAAGGAAGGAAGGAAGGAAGGAAGGACTTAGACTTATATACTACTTCACAGTCTTTTACAGCCCTCTCTAAGCGGTTTACAGAGTCAGCCTATTGCCCCCAACAATCTGGGTCCTCATTTTACTCACCTTGGAAAGACAGAAGGCTATGTCAACCTTGAGCCTGGTGAGAACCAAACTGCCAAATTGCAGGCAGCCAGCAGGCAGCAGAAGTAGCCTGCAGTACCGCACACTCACCACTGCGCACTGAAAGGACTGTGTTATAGAATGGAAATAGGTGGCGTTTTATTCCTCCTCGTCTGTTGAGGGAGGGGTATTCAATTCCAAACATAAATGTATTTTTGAATCCCTTATTCTTTGAAAAAAACACACACCATCTTTTTTGGGGGGGCGGGGGAGAGCACCTTTGAGACAACTACGACCTGGATCACTGATAATCTCCACAAACTCCAGGACAGTGTTTATCAACCTTGGCAACTTTATGATGTGTGGACTTCAACTCCTAGAATTACCCAGCCACACATCTTAAAAGTTGTGAAGATTGAGGGAACTTGACAGTGACACCTTAAATAGCACTTTCCAACCTCTTGTGGTTTACATCCCTTCTATCACTTTGTTGAGTGACCTGGATCCCATGATAGAAACAAAAATGCCACTTTTTCCAAGGATACCTGTTTGTTAATAGCCTTTCTGTGACCTTTACAATGTACTATAAAATCTCCAGATATAAAGTTTTATCACTTACCTTGTGTGCCCTCATCCCCTAGAGAACTGACGATGCCGGTGTCAGGGTTCCAGGTAATACACCCATAGCTGCCTACTTCCAGCTACCTGTAGGAATGTCCTTGGTTCTCAGGGGAAACCATTTTGTTTTGGCTACAAAACCCCAGCTATCTCTATTCGCCCCCGCCATCCCTCAGCACCTGTCATGCCCCTGACAGAGTCTGAATCCGAGGAAGAAGATGAACAGCTGACAGGGAGTGGGAGTGTGGCTCCGTTGGCTGTGAAGGAGGCTGGGGAAGGGCAAAGTCCAGAGGAGGGGAGAGATAGAACAAGGGAGAGGGAGTTCAGAGGAAGACCCAGGCCCATCCCTTCTTCATCCTAGGACACGCAGAGAGGAATGGAGAAGACAGCAATGTGGGTTGCGTGGCTTATGGGGGAGTTGGTGCAAACTGTCCAAACATATTTTATACCGTAGAATTTGAGTTCCCGATGTATACCCAGTGAATAAACATAGTTTTAGGGACCCAACCAGCTTTCCTATCTTACTTTACCCCATTCTTACAATTCAATGAAATATCCTTTCCCCCCGAAAAGAACAATAAGCATCCAGATACTGGAGAAAGTAAGTTCTCCCACTCTGTTTTGTGACTAACAACTATATTATGTAAGCCTTTGTAAATATTGAAGCAGCTTTTACCAACATGCCGTACCTTTCCATTATTTTTTTTGCTCCCAGACAAATTGTTCCATTAAAGAAGAAAAAAAACACCTTCCATTTGAAGTATCCAACAGTCAAGAGTGTTGCAAAAGGTTAGTCATACGAAGGATACTTAAAAATTAGTTGTTTGAAAGTATATTCCATTTAGTAGGAAGTTGACTCATAAGGCAAGTTCCATTACATTCAGCTCAACCTGAGCATCTCCTAAATTTCTCTAAAAGCAAAGTTTGCTTTTAAGGTTATATGGACGTGGGACGAGTGTCCTGACATCTTCCTCTTTTGGGGTGAAACAGAAAGAAAAACATCCTGTTTAGGTTGGTCTGAAAACACTTTATTATATTGCATCCTTTTTAGTAGATGATTTTGACTGGTTAAGTGTCTTCACTCATCTTCTCTAAACTGTTACTACAATATTCAGTAAGGTACACATCTAAGGGAACTAGATAAATTAGATATTGCTCTCTTACATTAACAAAAATGTGTGTAGTTATTTGGTGGTACAAATATTTAATTTAAAAAGATTTCTCAAAATTTTTTGGAGATGCTGTTTGAGCCTCTGCCCTGGTCCCTTCTTCACTGCACTGATAAAACCGCCTCTCTCACATGATGTAAATACAGGTAGTCCTCAACTTATGACCACAATTGAGCCCAACGTTTATTTTCCTGAGTGAGACATTTGTTAAGTAAGTTTTGCTCCAGTTTGCAATTTCTCTTCCCACATTTGACTCAGCCTTCCATCCTTCCGAGGTGGGTAAAATGAGGGCCCAGATTGTTGGAGGAAATAGGCTGACTCCGCTTAGAGAGGGCTGCAAAGCACTGTGAAGCGGTATATAAGCCAAAGTGCTATTACAAAGGAAGGAAGGAAGGACAGCGATCAAGCTGTCTTGGTGCAGTATTTAGAGTGCCGTATTGCAGACTAACTCTGCCCACAGCCAGGAAGTTCAGTCCTGACCAGCTCAAGGTTGACTCAGCCTTCCATCCTTCTGAGGTGGGTAAAAATGAGGACCCAGATTATTGGGGGCAAGAGGCTGACTCTGTAAACTGCTTAGAGAGGGCTGGAAAGCACTGTGAAGCGGTATATAAGTCTTAAGTGCTATTGCTGTTGCTATTTGTGAAGTGAATCACTGCAAGTTGTTAAATTAGTAACCTGGTTGTTAAGTGAATCTGGCTTTCCTATTGACTTTGTCAGAAGGTCGCAAAAGAGGATCATGTGACCCGGGACATGACAAATCATCGTAAATTTGAGTCAGTTGTCAAGCATCTAAATGTAAATTATGGAACCATGGGGATGTTGCAATGGTCGTTAAGTGTGAAAAAATGGTCATAAGTCACTTTTTTCACCGTTGAAAAAAGTTACAAGCACCGTTGCAACTTTGAGCAGTCACAAAATTAACTGTTGTAAGTTGAGGGCTACCTGTAGAACATGACTGATTTTGTTTTGAGAATTGTTAGCAGGGACTTTTCTTTGACTTACTCACAGACTGAAAGCAGCCAAGAAATTAAGAGAATTGGAGGATTACCACACTGAGTAAGTGGGCTTTGTGACTGCTGAGCACAACAACATTTATTGCCATCAATTATTTTTAATGAATAAGATAACATATTCCCATAAAATAACGGAAATATTTGTATGGTTTTATATTTTCCACATACTCTTCAACCACCAGTTGGGATTAGGTTAGAAAATAAGTGATAAGGTTCATGTTTTATTGTGTCCTATTAGAAGATATCATGAAGATTTGACATCATATGAGAGGGCATCATATGATTCAGTGATTTGTTCAAATCGTTAACTTCCAAATGCCCATCCCCCAATTCTTACTGAGGCATTATTTAAATCTCACCTGTTCCCAAGATCAAACCTGAATCCCATAAATTCTGCTGGAGAGGTAAACTTCTATGTGCAAAAGTTTAAATGCACATCCAAATGAAAGAAAGAAAAATAAAATTCCTACAAAAAGGTTAACTAGAGCATCAAAGGGAAATGTTCTGCTTAGTTAGTTTACTTTGTCATTGCACCTCGTAGAATGAAATTAAGTGCTTTCTTCAGTGTACGTTATACATAAAAAATAAATAAAAAACATTCTATACAATTCTTCACATTCTATACAATTGAATTGAAAACCCCTGATATTGCATTAATATTATACTATACAGTAGAATTCTATAGAGTTACTGCCCTGGGATAGAAGCTGTTTTCCAACCTGTTTGTCCTTGTTTTTATTATCCTGTACCGTCTGCCAGATGGTAATAGTTTAAAAAAAAAAGGGTGCCCAGGATGAGATGGATCTTTGAGAATGTTTTGAACTCTCTTAAGGCAGTGGGAGCTGTAAAGCTCTTCTAAAAAGGGGAGAGGGCAACCAATGATCTTCTGGGCAATGATGTGAATCCTCTGGAGCGCTGTCCTATCTGCCCCTGTACAATTGGCAAACCCTAAAGAGGTGGAGTAAGTTAAGATACTCTCTGTGGTGCAACGGTAGAAGGTCACCAGCAGTTTTTCATTCAGTTGTTTCCTGAGAAGTCTCAGGTAGTAGAATCTCTGCGGGGCCCTTTTGACCAATACTGCAATGTGAGTGCCCCAGGTCAGTTCCTCTTTTACGACGTCTTCTAAATGTATGTTTTTTAAGGGCAGCATAAGTGTACCACGTCCATTTATGCATACAGGTGCACATTCCAAGGGCAGGTTGATCACTTCAGGAAAAAGTAGTCTCTACCGTGATTTGTTTTGTTTTTTTAAAAAAATGAAGTTTTCTGAAGTGGGTGAGCTAATCAGACACGAGGAGTAACACTTGAGGGAACATTGCTTTAAGAGAGAACAAGGCCTCCCCAATGGGTTTTAATATTCCTCTGCAGCATTGTTTCTGTGGCAACAGCACATACCAAAGGAGCCCAGGGGAAAACAAAAAGTGGAGGAAACCAGCTAACTGCAGGAAGGGGGGAAACTAGTTAAATGCAAAACAGCATTTCCATAGCAACTAACCCCATTAAGACGCATCAAAATTAGTGACTCCATTTCGAAGGGAGAAGAAGATGTGAGCAACGTGGTTCAGAATGAGCCTATCTGACTGATCCTGTGGCTACATTTCGAAATTGCTTTTACAGGACTTCCTCAACGTAACGGCCATCATTGGGATGAGAATTTCCGTTGCTAAACAAGGTGGCGGTAAAGCAACCATTTTGTCAGGGTTGGAAGTGAAAGGACTGCAGTTGTTAAGTGAAACACAGAGTCATTAAGCAAAGCTGCCTTCCCCCCTTGACTTGGCTCAAGTCACAAATGGTGATCACCTGATCCCAGAATGTTTCGACTATCATCAATACATCCCAGTTGCCAAGTATTCAAATTTTGATCACTTTTTTTGAGTGCTGTTATGCCCCCGTCGGAGTCTGAATCCGAGGAGGAAGATGAACAGCTGACAGGGAATGGGAGTGTGGCTCCATTGGCTGTGGAGGAAACTGGGGAAGGGCAAAGTCCAGCCGAGGTAGAACAAGGGAGTGGGAGTTCAGAGGAAGACCCAGGCCTACCCCCTCTTCATCCTAGGGCACGCAGGGAGGAACGGAGAAGGGAGCAACATGGGTTGCATGGCTTGCAGGGGAGGAAAGGGCCCTGATTCCCTTCATTAGCCACAGCTGGGAAGGGAGTTTAAAAGAAATGCATGCTGAGTGCAAAAGCTGCTGGGAGCAAATGTGAGTTTATCTTGTGTTGACTTTGGTTATGTGTGTTCCTGGCATCTTCCCAACCGTGTTGAGTTATTGCTGTGCCTTCACATCTGGAATTCTTGCTCCTGTCCTGCTGGACTAATTACCTCCTTTTGCCTTGACTGGATTTATAGTTAGAGTTTTTGTTGACCACATTTTAGACTTGATTCTCTGCAACCAAAGGCTGTTCCTGGGAGAATTTTTCTCCAGCCAGAAGGTAACCAGGACATTGGGGGAAAAGTTGGAGCTAATAAAGGGACTCTTATTGATTATCTGACTGTGTTGCCTTTGTGCCACGGGTAATCACAAGTCCTTTTATAAGTTTGAAGAGTTACTAAATGAATAGCGTTAAGTCGAGGGCTACCTTTATAATTATGCATCCTTGTTCAGGATCGGAGAAAGTTGAGATTTCCTTTCCCAGCATGTACTGTAACCAAAGTTAGCCTCCAGGATCAGTCAACTTCAGTCGGGGAAAGGAATTTTATTTTCTTTTATGCATGAGACCAATCGGGGTAAGAGATCTAAGAATTCCGAAATGATGTACCACTGTAATTCCTAACACCGTAGGCTTTGGGAAATGTAGTTCAGGTGAAAGATTGGATCTTATCATAGTTGAACTGAATGAACCATTCCAGAAATCAAGTACAGCCTTGACCACGAGAATTTCAAGTGGAAGTTTCCAATATGATCTTGTTATCTCTCCACCTATGGTTTTTTTTTTTAATAGTTGCTGGTCAATTTCCTGAGAATATTGTGAACTACGAATGATATTTATACCAGATTTATTTTCAAGCAACCTGTGCAATACAAATGTGGCCTTCCAATTGCCATCAGCCCTAATGATGAGAAAATTCCATCTCATAAAACTCTAGTTTGGTTTAGCAACTACAATTCCCATAGTTCTTTGGGCCGGAAGAATCGTTAATAACCCACCTTAAGGACATAGTACAGACATGCTCATGGGGGTTTCCAAAGGGGAATTAGGTTATATGGTTTACTCTTCATCCGAACTATTCAGATGTTTGGGTGTATAATTGAAAGGCTTTTCAGAACAGTAAGCACATAAATCACAGTAATAAATAAGCTTTTAGCATCCCTGGAGTAGCCATGTTGGTTAGATAGGAAGGCAGCTATCATTTGTACGGAGCTGTGAAGGAAAAGGTTGCGTGCATGTGGGGCTGAAAATGCAACAACAACAATTTTAGGAAAATGAGGACAGCTTTGTCGACCCGAGCTGTAATCCAACATAGACCAAGTTGGAAGGCTCCTAACTGGTGGGGACTTCTAAGAAGAACTTCCACCAGCATGATCCAACAGGAGTAAAAAAAAAATAGTTATGAAGCAAAGGAATGATCAAGGAGAGACAAGATGTTGTAATGATTTCTACCCTACTCCGCACACCAACATTTACACCAGCGATGTAGTGGCTCACCCGGTGTTTGAACTTGTTGGAGCTTTTATTTTCCTTCTTGTTCAAATCGATGAAGTAGTGGGTAACCCTATCCAGGTCTCCAACATCCATGGACCAAGAAATTCGGAAGGAGTCACAGGTGATATTGTTGATCTCGATGCTGTGCGGGGTAGACAACAGCTCCATGATCCGACCAATTTGGCTCCTACAATTGAGACAGTGAAGAGAGGGGTTAAGTTTGCAGCAACTCTGAATGTCGAAGTCCACAAGTCTTAAAAGTTGCTAAGGTTGGAGACCCCTGGTCTAAACCAACCTGTCAGCATTCTGAGTAACACATCCAAAGCAATCAGAGCTCCAAGGAAGGAACGTTCTTCAAGGAACATGTTTATTGGACACATCATATCGGCACAGCTAGTGAAAGCCAACTCTAAAAATTTCCCATGATTACCACGTAATTGAAAGAGCAAAAGTTTCCCTGCCCAGGTGTCACAGGTCACATTGTCCAATCAAAGCAGGTGGTGGGCTCCCTCCCTCACTTCTGCCCCTCCTCCAACTGCCACCTACTGGGATGTCTTTGATTCCCATGGAAAAGCTCTTTATGAGACCTTCTAGCTGTTGCCCCTCATCTTCTCCCCATAAAAAGGTAAAGGTTCCCCTCGCACCTACGTGCTAATCATTTCCGGCTCTAGGGGGTGGTGCTCCTCTCCCTTTCAAAGCCGAAGAGCCAGCACTGTCCGAAGACGTCTCCATGGTCATGTGGCTGGCACGACTAAACGCCTTTGAAGGCGCACGGAACACTGTTACCTTCCCACCAAAGGGGTCCCTATTTTTCTACTTGCATTTTTTGCATGCTTTCGAACTGCTAGGCTGGCAGAGGCTGGGACAAGTCACAGGACCTCACCCCGTTACATGGCGCTAGGGATTTGAACCACTGAACTGCCAACCTTTCTGATCAACAAGCTCAGCGTCTTAGCTACTGAGCCACCGTGTCCCTTCCTCTCCCCATAGTCCGTGTCAACTATGAAGTTGGCCTCAGACAGGTTCGATTCAGAGTTGACACATCCATTTTGACAAGTGGATGCTGAAGATTCGCGCATAAATATGTGTGGAAACAGTATTCCTGTCGCCAATGAATTTTTTTTCCCCTCTTTCTCATTCTTGGGGAGACTCTGAAATCAAAGGGATGGGGAGAGGGCAGTCAGCATGCAGTCCTCTTAACTCATGTCTCCACTAAAATAAAGAAAGCAACTTCCTTCTAATACTTTTCTCCTTCCTTCCGTCCTTCCTTCCTTCCTTCCTTCCTTCCCAATCTGTTTTCTTTTGGGGTTACATCAGTGGTGGTATACCACTGGTTCGGACCGGTTTGGCCATACAGGTAGGAAAAAAAACCCTCTAGTGATCAGCTGAGAGGAGGGGAAAAAAAACTGAGAGGAAAAAGAAGAGACAAGCGCAGGATTAGCACCCCCCACCTGCCCTGCGGTTGTCTCTTCTTTATTCTCTCAGCTGATTGGCGCTGCAGGCCTCAGCTGGTGTTTGGAAAACCCTCTCTCTCTCTGCGTTAGGTTCACGTAAGTTACGTGTGCGCAAGCATGCAATCACCAAACTGGTAGCGCAAAGATCTTCAAACTTGGTAAGTTTTAAGACTTGTGGACTTCAACTCCCAGAATCCCTGAGCTAACTTGACTGGACAAGGAATTCTGGGAGTGGAAGTCCACAAGTCTTAAAACTTACCAAGTTTGAAGAGCCCTGCGGTAGTGGAACAAATAGGATTCCAATGCGGGGTTATATGCTTTCCGTTGGAAGTTATTGCATGGAAGAGTTAACGGCTAAGAAGTTAAGTTCGAAAAGACAGGAGCTCGGCACATTCAGTTCTTGTAGGCTAAAGTGATGGGGAGATAGGAGAGGCATGAAAACACAACTGCCTATAATTCCTTCCCAATCTCCCCTGGAGTTCAGCCACCGCTTCTGAAGGCATTCAAATTTAATCCAACAAGCCAGCTTTGCAATGATACCAGTCCATAACTGCTTTCTGTTTGTTCCTGGGATGAATTAATGCATTCTGGGACCAGGAGTCATCTGAAAAACAGTCACCACCCCCATACTTTGACAGAGCAGATGCTTTGAGAAGCACTGACAGCAAACGGAGGCTTGACAGGAAGAAGAATATTTTCCGTTTGAAACCTAGGCAAAATCATCAAGAGATGCTTTGCAGCTAAGGATGTAAAACATGTGAAGTAAGCTACAGAATCCTACCTAGTTTTCTGTGAAGGCTGAATTAACCGGGCTTTGTAACGTTCTTAGGCAAGCAACATGGGGACTGTTCCTGTCACCTAGATTGCAATTTGACGGCTGCAAAACCACCAAAAATAATATCATTTTGCCAGATGCCACAGCTTTGGTTAAAAATATTTTTTCACATGTTGTTCTGACCCAAACCTTGTTCCAAATAAACAAACACCCAAACAGAGATAAAAGCAAAACCTTTTAATGCTTCTCTGCAAATTCCATTAATTCACAGTTAAAAGGCTATTAAAACGAATTGTCTCTGATAAGAACGAGCCTTGCCAAGGTTGTGCAAGGCTGCCAAAAGCACTAGATTAAGTTGCCAGGAAATATTCCAAACAAAAAGTCTTCAAACACAAACCAAAATAGTCCGAACTTCCACAAGGCTTGAAGTGCAAAAACTTCTTTGCTTCCTGCAAAGAACTCCGGGTTCTCAGCTGGCTTTTATCTCTTAAGGGAGGGGCCATTACCTTGCAGCCTTACTCCCGAGTCACCCGTGCTGCTGCAGCTGCTCTTTCCTTCAAGCAGCCCTGCACACACATGTACTGGGCACAGGCTCCTCAGGGACCTCTTCATCACTGCTGCCAGCCTCCACAATCCCCAAAGGCAGCACTCCCCTCCCTGATGGTCCTGGCCCCATCCCTGCATCACACGCAGGCCCCTCATCTGAATCCTCACTCTCTGAAATCTCAGCCATCCGCACCTGCTGTCAGCGAACCACAACATATGTATATTGCACATATGAAAGCTGTAGTCAACATGCAGATAACATTTATACGACTGGGTGGAATGAATCTCCCTTATGCATATTGTATGGGAGTGAAACAATAAAAGCGAAGAGCTTATTTGGAAGTTTGAATGCCTGCCACAAAAGGTCTATGGAAGGGAATAAATTTGATGTATTTGCACTTTCTATATGTCCAGATCCAACATAAAGATCTAATACCCACCAAAGCTTTGTATGATATAAAACATCATCATATAATATTTTGACTTACAATACTGATGGCAAGATGGTTAACACTGAAAAGCTGATTGTCAGTAACTAACCGTACTAAAACATAACTGTTGATACTTTGAATTTACTAAACTTAGATGACCGGCATCTAAGGGTGAAGAAAGTGAGATACTAATACACTCTATAAAGCTTTAGTAAGACCACACCTAGAATCCTGCATCCAGTTTTGGTCACCACACTATAAAAAAGATGTTGAGACTCTAGAAAGAGTTCAGAGAAGAGCAACCAGGATGATTAGGGGACTGGAGGCTGAAACATTCAATGAACGGTTGCAGGAACTGGGCCTGGCTAGTTTAGAGAAGAGAAGGACCAGGGGAGACAGGATAGCGGTCTTCCAATATTTGAGGGGCTGCCACTGAGAGGAGGAAGGGGTCAAGCTATTCTCCAAGGCACCTGAAGGCCAGACAAGGAACAATGGATGGAAACTGAACAAGGAAAGATTCAACCTAGAAACAAGGAATTTTCTGACTGAGGATAATCCACCCATGGAACAGAAGCTGCCTTCGGAAGTTGTGGGACCTTCATCACTGGAAGCTTTCAAGAAAAGACTGGACTGCCATCTGCCAGAAATGGTGTAGGATCTCCTGTTTGGGTGGGTGGGGGGTTGGACTAGATGTCCTACCAGGTTCCTTCCAACTCTGTCAATCTGGTAAATCAGAATGGTAACAATGATTTCTCAAAATTCCTCCTCTGCTTTATGCGCTACAGCACATAAAGGCCAACCTTGGCAACGCTAAGACCTGTGTGGACCCCCAGAATTAACCATCCCATCATTCTTTCACTCGTTGTGTCTCCACTATCTGAATTCAAAGGAGCTACTCAGTCAGGCCCTAGCTCTACATCTGAACACAATATGGAAAAAATAAAAAGGCTATTTATAGAAATCCTTGTGATTGCTACTCCTGCTGTTGGTAAGAAGCCCAACAAGGAGGAAGGTTGTTACTTCTCTCAAGTTTCTAGAAGTGAATAGATGTATAGATGGTGGGGAAAGGAAATGATTTTAGATTCAGCAGATACAAGGGGCTCGTGGAGCCAAAAATGGTTTCCAACTTGGTCTAAAAAAACTGCTCTAGCTGAGGTTGGACAGGGATCATGGAAGCTATCATTGAACACCAGAAATGTTCATGCCAACTTGAAAGTGGCCATCAGAGCAAAACGTATTTATTTCGTTAGTAATGATTTAGTCATATTATTAATGCCTGCCAAGAACATACTATAGGACCCACATAGGCTGCCAAAATGCCATGCCTACATCAATATGTTTGTCTTGATATTTGAAGCCCAGTAGGGCTTGAGGATGAAATATCCCAGTTTGTGTTGACTTAGTGTTCTCAGTAAAAAAAAATAAAACATAATGCACAGAAGTCTTTTTTGTTGCTGTTGTTCGTTCTGCTCTTCACCTCATTGCACACTTGGTTGTTGCAATGATTTATACTTGTTAGTCAAATTAAATATTTAGTAACAATTTGTGCAAGACAAGCTATGATATGTTAATCCTCTTGAATTGTTTTTGGCAAGAGAACTTGGTTAAGAAGGTCTTTTGAGCAAGGATGGGTTTGAGAAAGCAGCAATTCAGAGGGTATCCTTCATACAGTGGCACGATGGCTCAGCGGTTAAAGACATGAATCTGGAGAACTGACGACCCCTGTTCGAGTCCCAAGCTCCTGACCAGGGTGAGCTCACATTACTTGTCCCGGCTCCTGCCCACCTAAGAGTTTGAAAGCGTGCAAATGCAAGTAGATAAATAGGTACCACTTCAGTGGGAAGGAAATAGGGTTCCACTCAACACCTGATAGCTGAGTCAGGTTGGCCACTTGATCACAGAAATATCTTTGGACAATGGTGGCTAAGAAATGGAAAATAGCCCAGTGTCCTAGAGTCAGATACAACTGGACAGTGGAAATCTTTAACTTTTATTCTTCATATGGGCATTTAAATTCCAGAATTCTTTCCTCTCTGCACAATTACAGTTGACCTCTATTTTTTTGCTCTCAGGATGAAGTCTACTTCCAGGTCTTTAGTAGAATCTGGGTTGTTACGTAGTTTCTCAAATTTTGTTGATACCTTCGCTTTTTGTACACAGTTTTATGGTTCTAAACACCTTTAATTCCACCTGGCTTTATTGCTTATATTCTATTTTTAATCCCTACCTTTTGATGATTTTATAACAAGAGAGAGAGAGAGGCAACTCCTGCGGTTTAATTACCAACCAAACCAGCTGCCTTCTCAAAGAAGGAAATCGAGTTCAACGTGATTTGCCTGAAGTAATCTCTGTTGGCTGCTTGTAATTATCCAATTGTCTTCTATGTGCTTACAAATGGATTGCTTTATGATTTATTTTAATAACTTGCCAAGGGTGGAACTTGATTAGCAACATGCATGGATGTAGCTGTGTGTGCGTGTCCACCCACCTTCTCAGCCTTGCCAAACGAAATGGAGTCTTAGTAAGGCTGTTTTCGGGGTGGGGAAAGGAGCAAAGTGGCTACGTTTGAACCTTGAAGAGTCAATGCTGCCACATCGACTACAACTGCCAAGCAAGCAGGAAAATGCACACAGTATTGCTTCTTAAATAATGCCACCTGCAACTCTTTCCCATAGACATACTTTGGATTTGTTCGGTTGGTTGTTCTTTAAAAAAAATGGCGGAGATGGAATGGAGCAGGGGTGGGCTTCAAAAATTTCAGCAACTGGTTCTCAGTTGGTGGGTGGGCATGGCCTAGTCATCCTCCTGTTTTCACCCTCCCCGGACTCCAGAGGCTTTCCTCGAGCCTTCGGGAGGCTGAAAACGGCTTTCCCCGGGCTCCGGAGGCCCTCTGGAGGCCAAAAACAGGCCCATTTCTGGCCTTCTGGAGCCTCCAGGAGGCCCATTTTTCACACTCCCTGAGCCTTCACATGGGCCCTGCACTTACCTGGCATCCAAAACAGGCTGCGTGGAGACTCCTGGGAGGGGAAGGGCGGGGTGGGAGGGGCCAGCCAGAGGTGGGATTTGCCAGTTTGTTGAACCAGCCATAAATTAGCTACCGATTCGTCCAAACCAGTGTGAACCAGTAGCAGCCCACCCCTGGAATAGAGGCAGAGATTCTTAGGACTGTACCAATAATCTTGAGGGACCTTAGACAGTAGACCTTAGACTGCCCACTGTCTACTATTGACCTCACCCATTTCCTAAGAGGTCTGTAGGGGGCATGCATAAGTGCACCAATGTGCCTACTGTGCCTGTCTGAATGCTCCTTTTTATTTGTACCCATATCATGTATTCATAATCATATTTATACTTATACCTGTTATCTCATACTTGCTTGACAAACAAAATAAGTAAATAAATAAATAACAAAGAGGAGGAGCTACAAGCAAGGCCCTGGTCAGATAAGGGAGATCTGATCCCACAGCAGAAGTGTAATTTGGGAAAAAGTTGCAGACTTGACCCTGCCCATTTCTCCTGCAGAGAAAGGAAGGTAGAGGGGAGGTGCTTTCAAACTTGCAAAATTCTATTACTATAAGCCTCTAATGAAATTAATTTTAGTCTTCACAACTTTGGTTTCCAAGTCTGGCCAATCTTAAGGGAGGAACACAACTAGAAAAGCAAAGTCCCCCAAACCAACAGCGTGAAGAATGGTAAGGCCACCGAAGCTAGGAGACCAAAATCAGACCCTGGACTATTATCCAAACACAATTTAACACGTATCTAATGTTGACAAGAAGTCTTTAGAGATGTAGAATGTGAACCCTATTGTGGGACTTTGCTTGTCAAAAGCCAGTTGGGAAGGTCACACAGGGGGGGATCATCATGTGACCTTGGGATACTGCAAATCATGCTTGGTTGCCAAGTGCCTGAATTTTGATCACATGACTGTGGGGATGCTGCAGTGCTTCTAAGTGCGAGGACTAGTTATAAGTCACTTTTTTGTCAGTGCTGCTGTAACTTTGAGCAGTTATTAAATGAATGGTTGTAAATCAAGGACTCCCTGTAACAGCATCATATTAGGACAGGTTTTGTCCTTGAGCATAGGTTTGTATTCCCAAAAATGTTCTGTTCTGTATCTTGGATGACATTTTGACAAGCGTTCGTGTTCTGACTCAGGCTTCATCAATTCATCAATTAATCACAAAGTTGTTTTTAAAGCAAAACATATTTTATTGCAACGCTGGGAACTGTTTCCATTCACAGTCAGAACTAAACTTAAAACAGTTCCCCAAGATAAGCACACACCTTTCAGTTCTGTAGCATGAGGCCAAAAACAGAAGTATCAAATTAACTATAAAAGATACCAACCAAAGTACAAGAAAAAAAACAACCAAAATATACAGAGCTTCAAGGAGGATTTGGAACTGATTGAGCTACTTTGCTTCCTGCAAAGGTTTCATCATTTAGGCCTGACTTTTATCCCTTATGGGACGGGCAATCACCTCCCAGCCTTACTCCTGAGTCGCCCCTTTTGTTTCAGCTGCTCTCACCTTCTAGCAGCTCTGTGCACATGTGCACTGGGAACAGGCTCCCCTGGGTCTTCTGCCTCGCTGCTGCCAGACTCCAAAGGCTCCAGATGCAGCACCCCACTCCCAGATGGCCCTGGCCCCATCCTTGGATCGGATGCAGGACCCTCGTCCAAGTCCTTGCCCAGACTCCCTGACTGGTTCCGTTTCTTCCTCACTGCCCGATTCCGCTGCCGTCTGCATCGGCTACCGGCAAAGCATAACAGTTTGCTCTGAACCAACTTTCTGTATAGCAACATGGCAAATTAGCAAATTTTAGGAGATGTCCCTGCCAGAACCAGTTATGGAGTTATGAACCAGTTATAATGCATCCCTTGTGAATGGTGCAAGAGTTGTTTTTTTTTGTTATTTTAATACATATATATTGGATCTTGGGATTCAGACAAATTCACAAAGCCGCCATGGGCAAATATCTTTCAGATGCAACACATGTAGACCTTGACTTACAACAAAAATTAAGCCCAACATTTCTGTCGCTAAGCAAGACAGTCATTAAGGGAGTTTTGCCCCATTTTATGACCTTTCTGGACGCAGTTGTTAAGTGAATCACTGCAGTTGTTAAATTAGTTAACAAGCAAGATAAATCTATCTCAGCATGTACTTCGGTCCTATTACCGCAGCACCACTGAGAGTGTCCTGACATACGGCATTCTTGCATGGTAGGGGAGCAGCTCTGTAGCAGACAAAAAAGCTCTACAGAGAATCATTAAAACTGCCCAGAATATCATCGGGCTCCAGTTACCGGCCCTGCACGACATCTTCGCATCTCGCTGTTTGAGGAAGTCGCACAATATTCTCAGAGACTCTTCCCATCCTGCTCACAATCTTTGTGGAACTGTTGCCTTTTAGCAGAAGATACAGAACAATTAAAACTCAGACCACACATTTCCTGAACAGTTTTTATCCCAGAGCTATAATTGCGCTTAACAATGAACTTAAGGACCAGCATCAGTGAGCTGTTGGACAGTATTCCTTGGTCTGTTGTGTGGATGTTTGTGTGTTTTTAGGGGGTGGGGTATTTTGGTGGGTGGGGTGTATTTTGGGGGATTGTCATGTGTGTGTGCATATTGAGTCTGGTCTCGGGTGTTATGTGAATTTTGTTGTATGTGTATACTGTGTATATACGTACAATGACAAAGAATTCTATTCTGAAATATACAATAGAGAATTGATATATTTGCTTGTAAATGTATTAACAGCGGCTAGAATTGTATTTGCTAAAAACTGGAAAAATGAGAAAATCCCAATGGAAGATGAAGTTATTAAGAAAATAATGGAGTGCACAGAAATGAGTAAATTGACATTTGAAATTAGAGGGCAAGAAGTTAAACAATTTTATAAGATATGGGGATTTATTTTATCAATGGTTAGAGAAAAAAACAGGCAAATGAAATATTTTATAATACTCTATAATTTAAGTATAATAGAATTGTGGAGGTAAAGTAATGTAAGGCTATATTATTATTGAATAGATTAGTGATGATGAAATGAATGTTATAAAATAGGTCAAGTAAAAATGGTGCTCGCATAAAATGATAGAATATTAGTAACAGTCTGGCAAGTAATTAACAATGATAATAATATAAATATAGAGAGAGGATTTATAGTATGAGGATTAATTAGAAGGGAAGGACTGCAGAGATTGTGCAGAAGAGATTTGTACCAACCACCATAGTGTATGTAATTGAAAGATGGTTTTATGTTGATGTTTTGTTTATGTCTGTGTAAGAAATAAAAAAAATTAATAAAAAAGAATTCAATTCAATTCAATTAGTTATACGGTTGTTAGTGAATCTGGCTTCCTCCATTGACTTTGGTTGCCAGAAAGCCTCAAAAGGGTATCTTGTGACCTTGGGATACCACAATTGTAAACGTGAGCCAGTTGTCAAGTGTCTGAATTTTGATTGTGTGACCCATGTGGATACTGCAATGGTCATAACGGTGAAAAACGTTCGTAAGTCACTTTTTTCGGCGCCATTATAGCTTCGAATGAGAACTCCCTGTAGGTTGAGCTTATATAATGTGAATAATCAAGCCATACCCACTCCAGGTTTGCCAAAGAAAATAATAACTTTATAAAGCCACTTCTACGTTCTAGCAAGCTGAGGAGTTTGGAACCTAACGGACATAAACCAATAAAGTGTCAGCATTTCTCATCCACTGAATTTTCATGGCCAGATTAGCAGGCATCCCTAGCTAATTTCTGCCTGTCGCAGTGCTGCTAACACAGCACAGGAATCCTGTTGGACTTGCCAGGTTCCCATCAGGCCAACAGCTGTTAATCCTCCTCGCAGAATACTCTATAGATGATAAACGAAGTAATCTCATTAGTCCGGAGGCAAAGCTTAAAAGGTGAAAAGCTACCAAAGAGATGTAAACAACAGAAGCCTCCTATACTTGCTCTCTAGAAACGAGACCTCGTGCAATGAAACATTTTCCCCCTCATCAAATAAAACGAGGCAGTATTTTTAGAGTATTTCTAGCAATTACAGATTCTGTAACAGCTTTGTTCCCTACGCCATCCGGCTAGTCTAGTGGAGAGAAGGACCAGGGGAGACATGATAGCAGTCTTCCAATATTTGAGGGGCTGCCACAGAGAGGAAGGGGTCTCAAGCTATTTTCTAAAGCACTTGTAGGCCAGACAAGGAAGAATGGATGGAAACTGAACAAGGAGACATTCAACCTGGAAATAAGGAGAAACTTTCTGACAGTGAGAACAATCAACCCATGGAACAGAAGTTGCCTCCAGAAGTTGTGGGAGCGACATCCCTTGAGACTTTCAAGAAGAGATTAGACTCCATCTGTCAGAAATGATGTAGGGTCTCCTGCTTGGGCAGGGGTTGGACTAGATGACCTACAAGGTCCCTTCCACCTCTAATTATCTGTTATCTGATAAACTTGCAAGATTCGTTTTTCTCACCAAGTACATGTATACATCTAAACTAGACTGTTCCTCTGTGTCGTAGAATATATGCGGCTATATGCATAATTTTGTATTTATTTATTTGCAATGATTCACTAAACAACTTCAGCAAAGAAGGTCATAAAATGGGGCACAATTCACTCAACAACTGTCTAACTTAGCAACAGAAATGTTGAGCTCAACTGTGGTCATAAGTCTACAGCTTCTGTAGTTATCTTGCTTCTACAGCGGGATCCTCAATTACAAGACTCAACACCTAATAGCTGAGTTTAGCAAACTCTTCCACACAAAAAACGAAGCCGCGTTTCTTGTGAGGATGATACTTGGCGCACTGACTAGGCCACGCCCACCATGGCCACACCCACCCAGCAACTGGACAGAGAACCCCTTGCTAAAATTTTCGAAGCCCATCCCCTGATTTCAACCCATTCTTCAGCTTTGGCAACGTTGCTCGGTCAGATGTTCGTTCCAGACTGTGATCAATCATGGATTCTGACTAGTAAATTCTTTGCTTCCTTATCCCCTCCCATGAGGCTTTCACCTCCTTTTAGGTGGGAGGGCCTTCGTATGAGGCACCCCTCTGTTGACCCCATTGATGCCTTGTTTGTCCTCGTCCCGTGCACTTTCCCAATGAACCAGTGGGGTGGGAGGAAACCACTGTTTTCCTACTCTTCCTCTTCATGTTGTAAACATCTGTGGGAAAGACCTTGGGAGATCGAGTGAAGAGATGCTCCCTAGGGAACTGTCAGATAAGAGACAGCATCGCCTGCAGCAGAATAGTGGGTGGGGCAACAGGCTCAGTAGGAGCCCTGCCTAGTTCCTTGGGCTGTGTAGGAGATGGCGGGAAAAATGTAGTAGTTTCAGACTTGCACGACTGATCTCAGCCTTCAGGGTAGACCAGACAGGAAACAGAACCAGATAAGCTAATTACGTAAATATATTGTAAAGCTACATTAGCAGAATCTTGCAAGTCTTCAAGGACAATTCCGATCTGCCATAATAATTAGAATCTTTACATTCATGCATTGTTTACCCCAACTACAATCCATGCTAAGGAAGCTGTTCCCCTGGTTAATTGTCCTCACTGTTAGGCAGTTTCTCCTTAATTCCAGGTTGCTTCTCTCCTTGATTAGTTTCCAACCATTATTAATCAGAAGAGAGAAGCAACCTGGAATTAAGGAGAAACTGCCTAACAGTGAGGACAATTAACCAGGGGAACAGCTTGCGACCAAAAATGGTGGGCTCTCCATCACTGGGGGTTTTTAAGAAGAGTCTAGACAGTCACTTGTCCGAAATGGTCCGTCCACCCATCCATCTATCTATCTATCTATCTATCTATCTATCTATCTATCTATCTATCTATCTATCTATCTATCTATCTATCTATCTATCTATCTATCTATCTATCCATCCATCTATTTATCTATCTATCTGAGAAATACCACTCACGCATCATCACAAAATCTCCAGAACCGTAAAGCCTACAAATTTGAAATTTGGCATGTATGTTTCTCTTGGGTTCTAGGTGCTCACTAAGAAAGAATTTTTCAAAATGACCATCAGAGCATTAGTATTTCCTATATTATTATTATTAACACGCTCTGATGCTAAGGAGTTCTATTCCCCCTCCCCGCCTGAAACGAATTTTCCTCCCCAAAAACTAAGCCCGATCACATAATTTCATAGTGAAACACAGGTATAGAACTAGTTCTATTCTGTATTCTATATTCTATATTCCATATTCTATATTCTATTCAAGACTTTCTTATCCTTGATGGACTTCCTTAAACCATATAGTTGCCCAATGTATGATGCTGGACTGGATCAGTCAATCAAAGATCAGTTAGATCTTGTAGGACTTTCATATGAAGTTCAGGTATTGGGACAAATATTGCATAACAAGGAAAACTCTGCTAGATCAGTTGAATGAGCCTGGATTCCATGACTATCCAAGAACTGACAATGCTGGAATAAATCATGGTCTCATGAATCCAGAACAGCCTTTTGTGTTCATCGGAGACCTTAAGGAAATGGAAACTTCAGCTCAATATTGTGCCCCTGTTTCTCAACAAAAACAAAGGCAGAGATAGGCCCTTTCCATCCCAGCTGAATGCGGCTAAAGCCACGGGCCCAGGGTGTGGTTTGGAGAAAAGAAAAAGTCAAATCTGGTTCAGGGAAGTGACTTCAACATTAAAATCACAGCAACGAAGGGAGCATTCAGCCACCATCCATCCCCAACAGAGGCGGATTGTTGTTTGATTACTCTGGCTTTAAAGACAACATTATTTCAAGCCAAGGGACTGATCTGATGGGGTGAGGCTCCTATTTGAAGAAGACAAGCCTGTGCACCCCTTGCCTTGAAGGGGAGAGGCTTTCGGTGAGTAATTTCCCAGGGTGAAGTTCCTGCTCCTTTTCTTTGCTTTTCTGGCTTAACTGTGTGGTTGTATTTGTGGTGCAGCTTGGACCGCATTCCTGGCATCCTGTCCCAAACAATTTGCTTGGTGAGAGCAGGAAAGGAAAATTGCAGCGAGACACCCAAAGCCCGATAACTGGATTGTCTTTCCCCTATTCCCACGAACGTTGCAGGGATGCAATTGGCCTGTTATCACTAAAGGGATCCTGGAAATTATAATTGGATTATGATGTTGGTTATTGTTGCTGGAAGAGCCATAGCTTGCTCGCTCATTTACAGGTAGTACTGGACTTACAAGAGTTCATTTAGTGACCGTTTGAAGTTACAACGGCATTGGAAAAAGTGACTTATGACCATTTTTCACACTTACAACCATTGCTGCATTCCCATGAACACACAATTGAAATTCAGATGCTTGGCAACTGACTCATATTTATGACCGTTGCAATGTCCTGGGGTGATGCGATCACCTTTTGTAACCTTCTGACAACCAAAGTCAATGGGGAAGCCAGATTCAATTCACAACTGCATTAGTAACTTAATAACAAAGAGATTAGACCAAGGGTCTTCAAACTTGGCAAGTTTAAGATTTGTGGACTTCAACTCCCAGAATTCCTGAGCTAACATGACTGGAGGAGGAATTCTGGGAGTTGAAGTCCACATGTCTTAAAGCTGCCAAGTTTGAAGACCCCTGGATTAGACAGCCACTTATCTGAAAGTATAAGTTCACCTGCTTGAGCAGGGGGCTGGACTAGAAGACCTCCAAGGTCCCTTCCAGCTTATTCATTCTATTTCAACTGCAGTGATTCACTTATCTGAGATCATAAAATTGGGCAAAACTCACTTAAGTTTCACTTAAGGTCATAAGTCACTTTTTCCAGTGCTCTTATAGTTTTGAATAGTCACTAAACAAATGATTGTAAGGCAAGGACTGCCTGCACTGGCTTTGTTCCCACAATATGATTTGCTGAAGTATGATTTTTCAATTAACTGAGATGCCTGGATTTGCGCAAAGCATTTGTGCAAAAGAATCATGAGCCGAGCTTCTACAATATGCTAGAAAAACGTTGGCTAGTTTGTGATCTAGTTCTTTGTGAGAACACAGCTATTTGGAAATTCTGCAACCAACGGACAACAGGTTTATTCTATTCTCCACACTGAACTCTCATGGGAAAATTAGGATGGCCTCCTGCAGCCATTGGCACTACCAACGTTATTACTTCTGTTCCTGGAAAAATACTTCCAAATAACCCAAGTCAGTAAAAAGACTCCACAAAAACTATTGGAACTCTTCTTTATTAATGCATAGTCCGTTCTCCACCTTTTATATCAAAGAGAATCAAGGCAGGGCAGTCTTGAGTTTCTTTCTAACGCTCCCTTTCAGGGCCAAGTGGGTATTTACCTAAGGGACAGAAGAGAAGAGAAGAGAAGAGAAGAGAAGAGAAGAGAGAAGAGAAGAGAAGAGAAGAGAAGAGAAGAGAAGAGAAGAGAAGAGAAGAGTTGGAAGGGACCTTAGAGGCCTTCTAGTCCAACCCCCTGCTTAGGCAGAAAACCCTACACCACTTCAGACAAATGGTTGTCTAATCTCTTCTTAAAAATTTCCAGTGTTGGAGCATTCACAACTTCTGGAGGCAAATTGTTCCACTGGTTAATTGTTCTCACTGTCTGGAAATTCCTCCTTAGTTCTAAGTTGCTTCTCTCCTTGATTAGTTTCTGTCCTTATTGCTTCTTCTCCTGCCTTTAGGTGCTTTGGAGAATAGGCTAACTCCCTCTTCTTTGTGGCAATCCCTGAGATATTGGAACACCGCTATCATGCCTTCCCTAGTTCTTCTTTTTGTTAGACTAGACATGCCCAGTTCCTGCAACCGTTCTTCATAGACCATCTCCACATTCCTCTAGAGCTCCTGACCATTATCACCAAAGTCCACCAAAGAACCTCTATCAATCCAGATTACAACTTGCTTGAACCCTAAATCTCACCCCCATCACACCTTGATGAAAACAATCATCGAAAAGACTGATCCAAAAAGTGATGTGGACCCACAATCACCTCAGCTATTGGAGACTTGTTCCACTGCTATTTTGGCTCTAGATGCATCCATGATTCTGTAACTTCATTGTGTTTTTTGTCTCCCGTATTCCTGAGTCAAAACATCCATCCACCATTGTTTCCTTAAATATTCCATTTTTCCTCTCTCAACTTTCTCCTCTTTTCCTCTCCTTTCTTCTCCTCTCATGAATAGCAGCTTCTACAGGAGGATTACAGCTCTTTCCTGTCAAACGGCTTCCCTTTTTGAGGGCTCCTTTTGTGCTCAGAAAAGAAAGACCCTGTATTTAATAGTTATCTCACTGGCAGCCCTGTGCTTGCTTTATGTTTTATTTTTTTTCTGACAGAATTCAGCTGAGTGGAACTTAACCCTCCGCTGGTCTAATAAATCCATCAGAGGATTTCTCCCTTTGTGATAGCAGCTAAACTGCAATGAGGAAAACCACCAGCCTTTAGCAGAGAGCTAAACGAAGTCTTATCTGGCCTCGTCCAGGCCCATCTTTAAACAAAAACATTCCAGAGCTCTGCGTATTTAATAAAAAAAGGATGGAACAACTGGATGGATCAGATAATCAGCAAGAAAAAATAGAGCAATAATAATCTGTCAGCAACTTCCATAAACATAGCCTTCCAGCTTCCGCAAGCCCTACAGCTGTTGAAACACGGAGAGGTGAAATATCTGTATAATCAAAATCAAGGGTACAAAAGGAAATAGAAACGGATTGTTATTTATCCGAAAATACATTTAAAGAGAAGCCATGTGGTTTTAAGACCTTGCTGAAGCCAAGCAATTCTGGATCGGACGACTTACCCTTGACCCATCCTCTAGAATGGGAGATTTCCAACCTTGGCAACTTTAAGACTTGTGGACTTCAACTCCCAGAATTCCTCAGCCAGCATAGCTTTAGGAATTTTCACCTTGGGAATGTGGCAAGCCCAAAAACCCTTCCCTCCTAAATACCAGCAAAGAGAACGGAAGAAAAAGAATATATAAAAAAGCTAAATAAAATGGGTACACATAAGTCAATTTCAGGCTTGACTGGCTGCCCCCCTCACTTGAAAAGTAACTCCTGCAACAACATAGAATACACAAAGATTGAAATTAGGTTAAACACAACAATACAATATGTAATGTAACCTCCTCTTCCACACGCAGGACTCACCTACTTTAGAAGAAGAATGCAAAAAAAAAAAAAAAAAGGACTGCTTTGAGGGACCTGTAGGATTTGTGAGATTAACTTCAACACAGCTGGAGACCACATAGAGGAAAGATTATATAGCAACGTCTCCTTGTGGGCTTCTCCACCAACGGGCATTTGAAAGCTACATTCATCCAGTCCATGATAATTGCATGCTTCTGTCCTCAATGATCAAAGAAACCTCTAGAAGTAGCCCGCATAATTCACAACCTACAGAAAACCTAGCAGTTTGTGAACTGCTGTCTCTACCGCACACATTTTGCTTACTGATGTTGTTGGAAAGCTAGATATATTTGGCCCAACTGACACCTGCTCAAGATAAGAAGGGCCTCAAGTAACCAATGGCTGCTACTTCTTGAAGTTACAATTCATGCTGGTATTTGTAGTGGTTGCCTTTTACAAATAAACTGCTCTCACATCTGGCCACAAGTTGGCAGAATCGGGGAAAAAAATATTTCTGGCTCAATTTTTCATTCCTCATTTCCTTCCTCTGTGGTAGAAAGAGTTTGTATCAAACAGAGTTGGAAGGGACCTTGTAGGTCATCTAGCCCAACCCCTCACCCAAGCAGGAGACCCTACACCATTTCTGACAGATAGCAGTCCAGTCTCTTCTTGAAAGCCTCCAGTGGTGAAGCCCCTATAGCTTCTGAAAGCAACTTCAGTTCCATTGGTTGATTGTTCTCACTGTCAGAAAATTTCTCCCTTGTTTCCAGGTCTCCTTGTTCAGTTTCCATCCATTATTCCTTGTCTGGCCTTCAGGTGCTCTAGAAAATACCTTTTTTTTATTTGTCGATTGCTTACAAGATAATAGGTATAAGTAACAACATAGTTATGAATACATGGATACATATAAGAAAAATAAAAAATATATAAAAGGCCCCTTGACCCCTTCCTCTCTGTGGCAGCCCCTCAAATATTGGAAAACTGCTCTCGTGTCTCCCCTGGTTCTTCTCTTCACTAGACTAGCCATGCCTACTTCCTGCAACCGTTCTTCATGTTTAATCTAGATTTTAGATTAAATATCTAGCTTCTCCCATTAGTTTCCCAAGCAGTCTTTACACCCCACAAGGTCCTTTTTAAAAGCAATTTCTATGTCCTTTTTATATTTTACCTTCTTAATGGTTTTGTCCTATCCCACATGTCTTCTCCAAATTGTGCAGACGGTGATCAGTAGCCAGAAGCGACCAATACTCATTCAAGTAAGCTCAGGATTGCCTTGCTAGCAAATTAAATATAACAATTCCTTCTGCCTTTGTAGTGCATCTTGTACTCTTGATGTACCAAAAGACAGACATGCTTTAACCTTATTCTCTGATTCTACCAATATGAGTCTTTAGTCCATAAGAGATACCTCTAGAGATAAACTCCCCACTGCTACCATAAGCAGAGGACAGATTGTGGCTTCCATCCCTTATTGTCAACCATGATGCAATCTGTAGTCCAACAGGTTCTGAAGGGCCAATCTTAAACAATCTTCTTTGGTGAACAACGTCAAAATCCAGGTTATTTCCATACACAGGAAAGCAACGATATCTTAGCCAGTTGCGGCAGAACCGAGCCAAAATTGGCTGATTTTGAAAAAGGCTGAATGAAGTCCGCTTAATATTTCAATGGGACACCATAACAAAAATCCAGGATGTAGACAAGAACTGGGAAATTGAGGAAATATCCTGGGGAAAGACAATGGCGACTTATCTCCCTACAGTACCACTAATACGATGTAAATCATTGGAAAGATTTTTAAACAATACAGTCAAAAGATGAACAGAGGTAGATACAAGCATTTTGTATTGACTCATTGGTACCTACATTACTGTTCTGACCCAAACCTTGTTCCAAGGAAGCAAACACAACACAGAGGTAACAGCAAAACCTTTTAATGATTCTTTACGAATTCTGTTCCTTCACGGTTAAAAGGCTGTTTCCAACTAATTGGCTCTGATAAGAAGGAGCCTTGTCAAGGTTTTGTAAGGCTGCCAAGAACACTAGATAAAGTTGCCAAGAAAGATTTCAAACACAAAGAGTCTCCAAACACAAACTAAGAGAGTCCAAACATCCACAAGGCTTGAGTTCAAAAACTTCTTTGCTTCCTGCAAAGATCTCCGGTTTCTCAGCTGGCTTTTATCTCTTAAGGGAGGGGCCATCACCTTGCAGCCTTACTCCCGAGTCACCCATGCTGCTGCAGCTGCTCTTTCCTTCGAGCAGCCCTGCGTGCACATGCACTGGGCACAGGCTCCTCGGGGGCCTCTTCCTCACTGCTGCCAGCCTCCACCATCTCCACTCCCTGATGGTCCTGGCCCCATCCCTGCATCACACGCAGGCCCCTCATCTGAGTCCTCGCTCTTCGAGATCTCAGCCGTCTGCACCTGCTACCGGCCAACCACAACAATTACCATAACACAGTCGAAAATCAGCCTCAAGATTTTTATTTTGTTTTTAAAATAAGAATAAGCTTGAATTCCCTAAGCTTTGTTCAGTACATGCTTCAGTGCCCAGCTATGCAATTTTCCACCGCAAATGTGTTATATAATGTTTGTTGACAAGTTGTCCAAGGCAAAGGCCAAAGAAAGGAAAGGAGGTTCAGCAACAGCTTAGAACCAGCATCTCTTCTGTCTTAGCTGGCTGATGGCGTGATATGAAGAGGGCAGCTTAGAAAAAAAAAATCTTCCCCATTCCACTGTATGAGCCAAAATGGAAGGAGAAGGAAATAGCAGCTGGAGAAAGCAAACGTCCATGCAGGTAGCTTTCGACTTACGATCACAACTGGGCTAGAATTTCTGTTGCCAAGCAAGGAGGTTGTTAAATGAGTTGCACCCAATTTTATGCCCATTTTGGGGGGAGGAGGGGGGAGCTGGTTGTTAAGCAAAGCACTGCAGATGTTCAATGACTCACACGATCACTAAGCTGGCTTCCCCCATTGATACACTAGTCAGAAACCAGCTGGGAAAGTCACAAATGGCTGTTCTGATCCAAACCTTGTTCCAAGGAAACCAACATGAAATAGAGGTAACAGCAAAACCTTTTAATGATTCTTTATGAATTCCATTCCTTCATGGTTAAAAGGCTGTTTCCAACTAATTGTCTCTGATAAGAAGGAGCCTTGTCAAGGTTGTGTAAGGCTGCCAAGAATACTACATAAAGTTGCCAAGAAAGATTTCAAACACAAAGAGTCTCCAAACACAAACTAAGAGAGTCCAAACGTCCACAAGGCTTGAGTGCAAAAACTTCTTTGCTTCCTGCAAAGATCTCCAGTTTCTCAGCTGGCTTTTATCTCTTAAGGGAGGGGCCATCACCTTGCAGCCTTACTCCCGAGTCACCCATGCTGCTGCAGCTGCTCTTTCCTTCAAGTAGCCCTGCGCGCATGCACACTGGGCACAGGCTCCTCGGGGGCCTCTTCCTCACTGCTGCCAGCGTCCACAATCTCATCATTCCTCTCCCTGATGGTCCTGGCCCCATCCCTGCATCACACGCAGGCCCCTCATCTGAGTCCTCACTCTCCATGACTTCAACCGTTCTCACCTACTGCTGGTGAACCACAACAATGGCGATCCCAAGATGCTCCAACCTGTTGCAAATACAGGCTGGTTCCATTGAAAGAGACAATTTGTAGCTCAAGGTCCTTGGTGCTCCCTGAACTTGGTTGTTTTCTTGCAGACGTTTCATTATCCAAATTAGGTAACATCGTCATCGCTACTAGCACTGATGATGTTACCTAGTTGGGTCATGAAATGTCTGCAAGAAAGCAACCAAGCTCAGGGAGCATTGAGGACCCACATTCCTCCTCACAGCTCTCTTCCTCTTCCTCTCCACAAACCCCACTCCTTCTAGCACTGATCATGTTACCTCGTTGAGTCATGAAATGTCTGCAAGGAATTCCAAACTCATGGGTTTTGCCCAAATCACAGACCCAAACAACCATTTGTCCATCGGGCCAAAAATACTCCAAGGAGTCCTCTACAACACTGTTTTTCAGCTATGGCAATTTGAAGGTGTGTGGATTGGGGAATGTATGGACATGGCTGGCTGGGGAATTCTGGGAGTTGAAGTCCACACATCTTCAACTTGCCAAGGTTGAGAAAGGATGCTCCACGGGGAATTTCATAGCTTATCTGGGAAAGAATTAGAGTCCAGAAGAAGCAATGGGTCCACCAATTTTTTTCCTTCCTTCCTTCCTTCCTTCCTTCCTTCCTTCCTTCCTTCCCTCCCTCCCTCCCTCCCTTCCCTCTCTCTGTCCCTCCCACTCTCCCTCTCTTCCTCTTTGCAACCCTGAACATTTTTAGCAAAGGTATGAATTAGGTAATTTCAAAAGGCTTTGGAAAGTGTGCAGGTTATCCCAAGTGCACCAAAGTACCTGCCCCAAAACAAAACAAACAAATCTGATACCTTTCCGGAAAAAAAACCACAATAATTGTTAAGAGAGAAGGAAAAGAATCCATTCAATGAGAACAGAGTGTTCCTGGACACTAAATCCTGTGTATCTGTTGAGGGGGAAGCAGAAAAACAAGCGGAGCGGAATAACTTGAAAAGGGATGTGGCTGGCTAGCAGAATGCCAGCTTCTTGCAATGGCTTGTCGAAAAATGCTTGCCGTCTCATCTTTCTTAGACTTTCTGAGGTGCAACGGTTATTGTTGTGTGTCCACAAGCAAAGTGACATTTATTCATTACTTCTAAGCTTTTGAACAACGCACAGACAATGAATGCATGGAGAATTTTAAAAAAAAACAATTCTAAAATCCCTCCAACTCAAATAAAATGCTACACAATAAAACAACCGATTTAAAGAGAATCTAAAAATGTGACAGAGGTTAAATTGAACTTATATACACAACGATGGAACAGCAGCATCAAGGCACATTGGATTAAAAGAAAGACAGCATGAAAGGAGCTTTTGATAATTCCAGATGGCTGTTCTAGAATTGAATGTCTACTATTAAAAGGATTGTCAGCTCTCAGCATTATATCTACAAGAAGGAACAAGAAGTGTGTTTGTTCACCTTGTTTCTCCTCTGTCATGGGCCCAGTGAGTAATTGGAAGACATGCCGCTTCGGCCCTGAAAGCTATAAACAGATTGGGACTTCATAATTTTGGTTTCTTATCTGGATCTACCAAGCTTTCTATCCATGGATCTTTGGAAGGTGAGACAATAAGATGTTCAGAACCAAAACTTCTCCTTTCTACAAGACATTTGCTTGGTTAAAAGGTAAAGGTAAAGGTTCCCCTTGCACATACGTGCTCATTGTTTCCGGCTCTAGGGGCCGGTGCTCATCTCCATCACAAAGCCGAAGAGCCAGCGCTGTCCAAAGACGTCTCCATGGTCATGTGGCCGGCATGGCTAAATACCTTCAAAGGCTCACGGAACAATGTTACCTTCCCACCAAAGTGGTCCCTATTCTTCTACTTGCATTTTTTACATGCTTTCGAACTGCTACGTTGGCAGAAGCTGAGACGAGGAACAGGAGCTTACTCCGTTATGCGGCGCTAGGGATTCGAACCGCCGAACCTTTCTGATCAACAAGCTCAGCGTCTTAGCCACTGAGCCACCATGTCCTTTGGGGGGTTGGTTACAGAGGAGCAATTAGGGTGATTAAGAAGCAATTACTCTGCTTCTTATCCTTTCTATCACATTGTTATTTCCAGATTTAGTGTCAAATTCTATATTCTTAGGCTGGAGCTGATCCCTGCCCCACATAGTATCAGGATTCCAAGTAACACATCCCAATCAATAAGAACTCCAAGGCGGGCAAATTCCTCAAAAAACATTTTATTGGGACACGTCAAATTGGCAACATTCCGGGTGGAAAACCAGCTCTAAGTTGCTGCTGTTTTTTTCACCCAATTAAAAGTAAAGCTTTGTCACTTCCCCCCACCCAGAGTCTCCAATCACATGGTCCAATCAGCATACAGCCCAGTTGCTAGGTAACCTCACTCTCCACCTTTCGAACACCTACCCCAACGTCCTTGATTCCCAGGGGAAAGAATTTTATTTAGCCTACAACACCCCAGCTATCTCTACATGGCCCCTTCGCTCCAGGCTGTGTCAACCCTGAAGCAATAAGAAGAGAAACCTCCCTAGAGAAAACTACCAAAAGAAAATGGCCACTGTTCGGCCAACCTCAGAGTTGACACCTAGTCCCACAGTCGGTTCTCAAAGTGACTGTATAAGGGAGCCCAGTAGCCTGGAAGCGGATGGCTTCAGAGACATTCCCGTTGCCATTAAGACTAATAGCCAACCAGCCAGGGGTGGGATTCTACAGGTTTGCACCTATTCTCTACAACCAATTGTTAACATTCTAAGCATTTGGAGAACCAGTTATTAAAAGAAATTACTGGCCTAATCCTGTAAGGAAGGCAGGAAGGAAACATTCTGGTGTTGCTTACAGAAACTGCCTCTCTGTTAACCCTTATTACATTCTTGGCAGGACTAGACTTCCTTTCTCAGGAATGTCTCTGGAGTTTGTTTCCCCTCCTTTGCTGGTACTTTACTTGTGTGGAGTGACCATTCAAAGTGACAACGGCACTGAAAAAAGTGACTTATGACCATTTTTCGCACATATGACTGTTGCAGCATCCCCACAGTCGTGAGAGGCCAGGCAAGGAGATGCGTGCCTCGATGTAAGCGATGTTGAGTTGGCCACACCCAGCCAGTCACATGACCACCAAGCCACGCCTACCAACTAAGACACACCCACAGAACCGGTTGTTAAAAAATTTGAATCCCACCCCTGCAACCAGCCCCAAGACTTCCAGTGCTTCCATTTTTCAAAGCTAGCCAAGCTGGGAACCCATCACCTCCAGTTTGTTTTCTTAGCAGCACCGCGGATGTGATTTGCAACTGTCTTCTTCTAGGATGGTTTCCACCGTCTTGGTCTTGAGATTTGTTAGTGGTCTCCAATCCAAGTTCAAGAGGTCCAATCCTATTTAGCTTTTTAAAACCAGACAAGTCAGCTAGATGTTGCCCCGTAGTGGAGATATTTTTTGGCTTACCTTGATCTACAGCTAATGAATTAAGTGATTTCGGGCAATTCCTTTGCGTATTTCCCTGTATTGGACGTGATCGCACTTTGGGTGCTTGGCAACCAGATCACATTTACGATCAGTTGCAGATCCTTCAGGTTGAGTGATCACAATCTACAACCTTTTCTCCCAACGTCTGGCAAGAAAGGCTTGGTAGGGAAGCTGGATTTCTTTAACAACTACCTTATTCACCAACCCAACACCAAAAATATTGTTGTAAAATTAGGCCTGACTCCACTGATGACCACAATGACTTATGACAAAAATTCTGGTCCCAACTGTAGTCAAAGACTTCCTGGATAGCAGCTGGTTTTAAATCTATAGCCTCTAAGTTACCTTGGAATCTGATTCTGAGGGGGAGCAGCTGACAGGGAGTGGGAGTGTGGCTCTGGTGGCTGTGGAAGAAACTGGGGAAGGGCACAGTCTGGCTGGGCCTTCAGAGGAAGACCCAGGGCCACCCCCTCTTCATCCTAGGGCACGCAGGTAGAAACGGAGAAGGGAGCAATGTGAGTTACGGGGGAGAAAAGGGCCCTGATTCCCTTCATTAGCTGCAGCTGGGAACACAGTGTATAAAAAAGGAAGCTGCGCACAGCACCTTGCTGGAAGCAAAGTGTGAATTATCTTTGTTTGTCAAAGTCTTATCTGGGTTCCGGGGTCATCCGAACCATTATCTTTTGAAGTCTTCAATTCCTTATCCTGCCCTGTCTCGTTAATTGCTGCAGCGTGGTTTGTGTTGGTTTTTATTTATAATCTATATGTACTTTGGGTTTGGATTGAATTTCTTCCCTTTAAAGACTGTTCTTGGGAGAGTTTTTTCTCCAGCCGATGATAATTGGACATTGGGGGCCAAGTTGGAGGTATTAAAGGGACTTTATCTACTTTGGGGACTTTGTTGCTTTTGTGCCACACCCCTTTGGGTCATCACAGTATCTGTTTCTGAAGTAAAATGTGTAATGGTATTACTCCTGTGGATAATGAAAAAATACGATGCTCCAAAATACATTTCCAAAAAATACGTTAAATCAACACAACTGGGTAAAACATCACAGGCTGCATAAATCTTTCATGTTTATAAGTGAATACCACCAAGCTGCTTGGAGCTGCAATCACAATCTCAATAAGATAAGAAAGGAAGTGTTTTCTGATGCAACAGCCAGGTGACTAGGTGAGGAATTTTGGTGGCCTCCCTCCCCAAATTCCAGCCTGACCAAGTTCCTGCCCTAAAACACTCCCCATTTCAAGAATGGGGAGTTGCAGGTGGTTGGCTGATACACATGTGCAACAGATGTTTCAGATTCCAACCTGACTCAGAGGAGCACGGCGAGTGCATGGTTGGGTGAACTGGTAGGTGTCAAATGTGCCCTTCTGGAAAGCTGAGCTTGGTAACCAAGGTGGGAGTCTTGATATGGAAAAAAAACCTGATCAGCCAACGTGCGAATGCTGGCAAGAACAATGAGCTGGCTCCTTTCCCCACAAGACAGATTGTGGGAGAAGTGTAGAGGTATTGGTTCTTCATCTAATTGTGCGTAATCTGTCTGAATTTCTAGATTGGGTTAACAACGGTTATATAGATGAATCAAAGGTTCCCATTCAGCCATAAGGCAATGTCCTGCCTTATTTAAAATCCTGCCCAATTACAGAAAGCTGCCCAGTCCAAACCTGGTCTAAATAGGAAAACAGTCTCTACCGTCTACACTAACACGGTAAATAAATAAACAGCAATTGCAAGAGAACACCGAGGCATAAACAGGTAGGTTTTGTGGGTGCAACAAGAACGGAGAGGTGTCAACAGTCTGATTGAAAGCCAACAGTGAAATTGCCAGTTGGGCCTTTGTGGGGTGTGGGGAACGTCTACAATACCATTATAGTAACCAAGGTAAAAGATTGCACCTCAATTCAAAGTCAGACATTGGCAAAGTTTATAACCGGCTGGTTCATGTCAAATAATTAGTTCAGTGTATGATGGGGAGAGTAGACAAGACAAAAATGGATGTAGTGTATAAGCAGGAACAATGGCCTCTTTTAACAATGTCAGACCTGCAGTTGTTAGCTTACAAGCCCCTTCAACGACTCTTCTTCGAAATACAAGTTCGTCACAAGCAATTAATTAGGCTAAATGAGAACGTAAAAACCTAACAAAGCCATTCCTGAGGCACCAAGAACCAGCCTTGAGTTCTTGGCAGTGTTGTCTTCTGCTGACCAAGCACCTTTGGAGTTAGATCTGTGACTGTCATGGGCCATAAAAGTACAGCCATCTCTGAAGTGAGCATCAGAAGATGGAGAGGTGAAGACTTCCATATTGCTTGGTGAAGTGCACACCTCTCTATAGATAGCCCTTGGCTTATAACCATCATGGAACCTGCCCGTTATGGCCATGGGCCAAGCTATTCTCCAAAGCAGGACAAGAAGCAATGGATGGAAGGAGAGGAGCAATCTAGAACTAAGGAGAAATTTAGAACAATTAGATCAGTGGAACGAGTTGACTCCAGAAGTTGTGGGTGCTCTAAGACTGGAAGTTTTCTTTAAGAAGAGATTGGGCAACCATTTGGTTGGGTTTCCTGCCTGAGCAGGAGGTCGGACCAGAAGACCTCCCAAGGTCCCTTCCAAGACCACACCTAGAATACTGCAAAATACCTTCAAAAGAATGGTCTGCAGAATAGACTCTTGCTTCCTCTGCCTGAGGAACATCAGCTGAACTTGACTAGGACATCCAGAGTTTCTGGGATAAAAGCCTCAGTTGACCTCATTCCACAGCTGTGATATATCTTGGGTTCCAATGCTCTGAATGTTTTGACTTCTGCCACATCAGACATCTTTTATCATCCCACACTAATCAAATAGCCGATGTGTACCCTTGAAAAATTCTCCCTAATGGTTAGTCAGAAGTGATTTAAATTACAATTTGTATCTTTTTCCTTCGGATGCCATCCAAAACCCGCAACAACCAACGCTCTCTAATATTTCTGTGATCCATTCAGTGTCCCACACCATCAGAGTTGACATCAGCCAGAGCATAGAACAGCTCAAAGTAGTGCAAGAAGGGAAGACCTAGAAGCCCATAGAATTGCCAAGATTTATCATCCAGTGTCCCAAATCTCCTAACTTCAAAAGTCATTTTTGTCCTCTCAGCTGTATATATTTTCTTGAAACCTCTATCATGTGTCCCTCCTCATCATCTCTTTTCTGCCCAGAAAACCTTCCCAGTTTGGATATCTTCCAGATGTTTTGAAACCTCGACCATCTGTCCTTCTTCGTCATTTCTTTTTCACCCAGAAAATCTTCCTAATTTGGATACCTTCCAGATGTTTTGAAACCTCTTATCATGTGTCCATCATCTCTTTTCCCCCCCAGAAAACCTTCCCAGTTTGGATATCTTCCAGATGTTTCGAATTCCATCTCTCCTTGCCCCCAAAACTATGCTGCCTAGGAACGTAGAGACTTTCTGGTTCTACATATCTGAAGGAAAACCTTGGGTGAGAATTGGCGTTCTGCAAAGCACTTCAGTCTCTGGGACTTCCCAGGGCTCTTCGGTAGTTTGACAAACAAGCTCCTTCCCTCCGTTCTCAGAAGAGCGTCAGTGACAAGATAAAAATAGAAGGAAAAGTTATTGGAAAAATATTTGAATGTGCAGAAATGAATAGACCAACATTGGAAATTTTTTTAAAAAGAGGAATCTGAGTATTATATGGTATGGGATTTTGTTTTACCAATGGTTAGAAAATAAAATAAAATTAAAATGGAGTAGATGCATATATAAAGCAATAAGAGAAGGTTGTAAAATAGATACACTGGATATTAGTTACATGAAAATGCAATTATTCTTGTTTTGTTATACTGACAAGAAAAGTATTAATTATAAGCTGCAAGCGCAGGAAAATGTACCTAACCGATGCACAGTTGAAATGGAATGGATTTAAATTACGATAAGTTTATCAAATATGCTTAATGAATACATCGAACACAATTGAAATGAATTATGAGGATTGTTGTAATGAGATTAATATAAGCGTTTAGGATTAATTGAATAGATTAATTTTTTATCGAAATTATAAAAAAAAATCTTTTCTGAAATTGAAGAGGGAAGTACTATGCAGAATCTAACCCTACTAAAAGGTATATATGTTATGTGGTTGTTAAGAGATTCTTATTATTAACTCTATAGGTAATAAAAGTTAAATGTTTATTGGGATTTAAAGGGGGGTAATTAAAGAACATGTAAGGTATAGGGGTGGCATACTCAAATTAGTAACTGTGGGGGATATTTTGGAAATGTTTGAATGAAACTAGAATTTGTGGCATGATGAAATAAGAATATGCGATGAAATTGCAAATCTGACAGATAAAAGTACAAAAGTATAATGATTATGAAGATATGAGAGCTATTTGCGATTCAAACAGGAGGAAAGTATTTGGAAAAAAATATAATAATAGAAAATATGTAAAGTATTGGTAAGATATGAAGTTGAATATGAAAGATGAATGTGCAATTATGGTCATTTTTGTACATAAATGTGAAAACCTGGAATCATGTTGTTCATTAAAAAGAGATGTTTATTAAAAAAAATGCGGAAAACTGAAATAAAACTTTATTTAAAAAAAAAAAAAGAAATGGAATGGATTTATTGTATATAAAAAATAAATAAAAAATAAAAAAATAAAGAGCATCGATAGGATTCCAAATTAGCAGGCCAAACATGAAGACCAGCAGAATACATGGGGAAGGCTGTTTGAAGAGGAAATTAAAACAACCCCCAAAAATTGCTCCAACAGCTATTACAAAGGGAACTCAAGGTGAGAAAAATTAGAAAGTGGACGCAAAGGCCGCTCTGGTTGATGGACTGATCATTTTTCCTCCTTTGTTTTTTTTTTTGAGGGTGGACGGTGGGGATGTTGCTCATATCACTGGAGTCCTGCCCGGGGCCCCTCCCAAATGACATTCTTGCCCTTCCCTTCCAACATGTTTGCACAGCAGTTAAGCCGCTCCCTTGCCAGGGTGCTGAGCCAAAGCAGAAAGGTACAAGGGGAAGGGAGAGAGGAGGGCAAAAGCAAAAGGAAGCAAGCTTCTGCCACAGCAAGCTGCTAAATTCATAGCCCCCCCCCCACCTCCCTGGAGGGTCAGGAACAGCAGGTTGGAATGTCCCTGCCAAGAGAAGAGACGCTGCCAAAAAACCAGACTGATTCAGATTCTCGGCAGCAGGCAGCCCACTGGGTGAGCCCACGCAGCCGCCTGCTTGCCACTCGCTCACGTGGGCCCCACGGCCGACATTCCTGACTGCCACGTGGAGTGGCACACAGCACCCCCTCCTCCGACAGGCAGGCAGGTGGGAAGGCACACACACACACACTCATTCTGATGTCCTTGAGGGTTTTCTCCCAAGTCGCAGGCAGAAACATCTGGATCTCCGATTGCCCCTCCTGGGGGAGTTGCCTCCCCCCCCGCACCAACCTGGTTGCTTTCAAGAAAGTCTCTTTTTGCAAACTCTCTGCTTGTCGGACCAGAAGACAACACCAGGAAATCGGCACACCTGCCCTCCTCCCAGAAAATCTTGAACTCTTCCAAGAGCCTGCCAGATGAGGATCTATTTCTCTATCTATCTATCTATCTATCTATCTATCTATCTATCTATCTATCTATCTATCTATCTATCCTCTCTCTCCCTACTTGCTATCTATCTATCCTTCTATCTATCCATCCATCTATCCATCTCTCTCCCACTTAATCTATCATCTATATCTATCTCCCGCTCTCTCTCCCCCTGTCTATCCACCCATCCACCCATCTATTCATCATCTTATCTATCTATATCCATCCATCATGTCTCTCTCTCTATCATCTATCTCTAACCCCCATCTACCTATCTTTCTATTTATCTACAGTATCTCTCTCTCTTTCTCTCTCTCTCTATCTATCTATCCACCCACCCATCTATCCATCATCTTATCTATCTATATCCATCATCTCTCTATCTATCAACTATCTCTATCCCCCCACCGACCTATCTTTCTATCTATTTATCTACAATATCTAGCTAACTAGCTAGCTAGCTAGCAATCTGTCATATGGCACAGTCACCTCACATTTCAGTAAACACACACAAGATAAAAATACAAAATATGAAATATAAAAGAGATTCTTCTGTTCCTTTTGGAGAGAACATGGTTCACGTAATAACTGCTTTTTCATGTCCACCTACAGAGTGCAATTTGAATGCTCTGATCTCATTCTCAGAAGCAACGGCTAAACCCCCCCTCCCAAAACAAATAGGTATTTGGAAAGGAGCAGATCACCTGTTCAAAGGGATTGAACAGGAGGACTTCCCCGATCTCACTTTCTAGGACTCCCACACAGCATGACTATGGCAGGAATGTGTATGAATTAAGCCCAACACGTCTCCAAGTTGGCAAGTTGGAGAAGGCTGGTGTAAAGGTTTACAGAATTACAGAATAGCAGAGTTGGGTGGGACCCTTGAGGTCTTCTAGTCCAGCCCCCCTGCTTACACCATTCTGGACTAATGGCTATCCAGTCTCTTCTTCAAAACCTCCAGTGATGGAGCACCCACAAATTCTGAAGGCAAATCATTCCACTGATGAATTGTTCTCATGAGAGGAAATTTCTCCTTCGTTCTATGTTGGATCTTTCTTGATAAGCTTTAAATCTGGGCTGCTGATCCCTATTCTGGAAACATTTCAGGAATTCTATGGAGCTGGGAAGACTTGTAGTGAGATTCCTGGGTCAGTTTTGGCCAGACCGTCAAATGTTTTGATTATGCGCCATAATATCTGCTTGGGTACTGCAGTGGTTGGATGGAGCGTGTATGTATTTGTAAGTGGAGTACGTGTGAAAGGACAAAAGAGATGGAAGGGCAATGAATATATTGTAGTAGAGCAAGAAAGAAAGAAAAATAGAATAAGGTCATAATCATGATGGTGCCCAGCAGGAGCCCAGCAGGGGCTGTTTAAAACTGGGCTGTGTGAGCAATGAGCAACCGTGCATGAATAAAGCTCAATTTGCACGAGCGGTGGGACCCTTGCACTCATGTGCAAAGCTTCATTTCCATGAGCAGAGGACACTCGCAGGCTGTTGTGGTTAGCCAGCAGCAGGTGCAGACAGATGAGGAGAGCGAGGACTCAGATGAGGGGCCAGGACCATTAGGGAGTGGACTGCTGCCTTCGGAGATTGTGGGGGTTGGCAGCAGCAATGAGGAGGTTCCCAAGGAGCCTGTGCCAAGTGCGCGTGCATGCAGGGTTGCTCGCAGGAAAGAGCAGTTGCAGCAGCACGGATGACTCGGGAGTAAGGCTACAAGGTAATGGCCCCTCCTTCAAGAAGATAAAAGCCAGCTGTGAATCGGATGTTCTTTGCAGGAAGCAAAGACGTTTTGAAACTCCAGCCTCATGGACATTCCAGTATCTTAGTTGGTATTTGAAGGCTCTTGTTTTGTAAAATATTTCTTATCTATGATTCTTGGCAGCCTCGCACAGTCTTGGCCAGGCTTGTGCTTATCAAAGTTAATTAGTTTGCAGCAGCCTTTTAACCGGGGATTTTTAAGAATAATTAAAAGACTTCTGTTCTCTTTGGTTCGTGTTTGTTTTATTGGAAACGGGTTTGGGTCAGAATACACACCAAAATCCATTCAGGCAAAATTGGAGCTTCGTGCATGGGCACTTTCCATTCATGTGAGTGGAGCTTTGCATGCAGGCACCAGCGTGCTCTGCTCACGCACAAAACTCCTCTCGCACGAGCAGAGGGTGTGCACACCCACCACTCACACCAATGAAGCTGCGTGTGCCTGCCAGTCACACCCACACACCCACGAAGGTGCAAAGGTTGGGGACCACCGGTTTAAAATGAAAGCAAGAATGCTTGTGGGCGGGAAAAAAGATAGATGCTGGATGTATTTCCTGTTCCAGATGCACAGTGCTATAGATAAGGTTGGTCCTGTCTCCTTCTCTCTCTTCTTTTTCCTTAAACAAACTGGGCATTATAAGCCCTGGAGCAAAACTGCACACAATTGGCTGCCCTAAATTATCTTCATCATGATCTCTCCTGGCAAAGTCTTCTCGGTGCTATAAAACATACGTTCAAAAATACAGAAGCGAGCCTGACAGATGCTCTTGAAATACACCAAGAGAAATCTGAATTGTATTCAAAAGGGAACACTTAACCACTGTTGAACCTATGCATTTACACATTGTTGTTATTCAATTGAACCTATGCATAACAACACATTGTTGTTATTCAGTGGCTAAGTCGTTCCTGATTCCCCATGATGACCCTATGGACCAAACCATGCCAGGCCTCCCCATCCTCTACGGTTTCCTGGATGTTTCTCCAAATTCATGTTCGTTGCGTTGATGACACTATTTAACCACCTCATCCTCTGCTATCTCCTTCTCTTTTTTTGCCACATACACCTATGTTCCTTTGTCTGTTCTTTGCCTGAGATCAAACAAACATCAGAGCCAATCTGGGTTTTCCAACTTAAATGTATTCTTACATGTCCGATTGTTGGTATAGCATGCAACTTGATTAAACGATTAAAATGTGACTATTCTGGATGGCTGATTGGCAGGTGATGGAAGAAAAGAAGCTGGCCTTCGCTCAGCGTCCCAACTACCAAAGAGGAATGCAATGGAATGGAATGGAATGGAATAGAATAGAATAGAATAGAATAGAATAGAATAGAATAGAATAGAATAGAATAGAATAGAATAGAATAGAATAGAATAGAATAGAATATAGAATATACGAGAGAGGAGAGAGGAAACTTTAGAAGTTTCAGGAGAATCTATACTACTTCAGATAGGTGACTCTCTAACCTCTTAAAAACCTCCAGTAATGAAGCACTCACAACTTCTGAAGGCAAACTGTTCCACTGGTTAATTATCTTCACTGTTAGGAAGTTTCTCCTTAATTCAAGGTTGCTTTTCTCTTTGGTTAGTTTCTAAACATTGTTTCTTGTCCTGCCCTCCGGTGCTTTGGAGAATAATTTGACCCTCTCTTCTTTGTGGCGGGCCCTCAAATACTGGAACACTGCTATCACGTCGCCCCTAATTCTTCTTTTCTTTAGGCTAGTCAAACCCAAATCCCGCAGCCGTTCTTTATATGTTTTAGTCTCTAGGCCTTTGATCATCTTAGTTCTCTGGACTTTTTCCAAAGCCTTATCCTTTTTGTAGTACGCTAACCAAAATTGGTTGCAGTATTCCAGGTGTGGCTTACAAGGGTTTTGTAAAGGGCACCTGATCTTGACTCTATGCCTCTGTTTATACAATCCAGGATTGTATTAGCTTTTCTGGCTGCTGCTTGCACACTGCTGGCTCATATTATATAATTTTTCACTAATTGATGCTATTTGGATGTCTTCTTGTTGTCTTCATCTTATTATAAAATGTATGTTGACAAATATATTGGTGGTGTTGATTTGTACATCTCTAGCCTGGGCCAAGGCAGAGAATCTGCAGAAGTCCTTGGAGGCTGTTTAAAACCCTGAAGCAAAATCCCCTTCAGCTCAAGAAATATAAAACCTGCCATTCTGAGCTGGCTTACGTGCTACAACCTTAAATATTACACCTGCAATTCCTCAGCGTCTATCTAGATGGCAGCACCTAGCCAAATATTGGCTGGTGACAATGAGATAAATGGGGTGGAACCTAGTTAGAATTTGGGAGGGGAGACCACCAGAAAATACTGCATCTGTAGATTGGACCTGAGAGGTCAAATCACTGCCTTCCTCATTATTCTAGAACAAGGGTCTTCAAACTGGGCAAAGTTAGGACTTGTGGACTTCAACTCCCAGAATTCCTGAGCTAACATGACTGAAGGAGGAATTCTGGGAGTTGAAGTCCACAAGTCTTAAAGCTGTCAAGTTTGAGGACCCCGGTTCTAGAAGTAGGGAATAGCCAAGCACTTCCACTTCATTCCCAATAAAAATATACAGATCTATTGATGAAGTAGATAGAGCTGATATTCTTTTTGTCTTCCATTCAATCATGTGGAATCTAGCTAAATCTAAAAGAAATATTGCCTATTTTCAGATTAACAGTTCTGGGCATCTCATATTAGCATACCTGCTCACCATCACCTACCTGGGGAAAAAAAACATGGATACATGTATCTACTGCAGGGGTGTCCAACCTTGGCAACTTTAAGATGGTGGACTTCAACTCACAGAATTCTCCGAGCTGTCTGGGGAATTCTGGGAATCGAAGTCTACAGGTCTTCAAGTTGTCGAAGTTGGATACCTCTGATTTGGATACTTCTACTCTTAGTTGAACTTGTATGCCCTCAATAGTCCATGCCTGAATTCTACTTTGTCAATCTATTTCTAATGTTTGTTTTTTTTGCCTAACCTGGGTAGAGTCAGTCCATAGCATATCCTTTCAGTCAAAAAAATACCAACTATCAGGAGCCAGGAAGGGTGTCTTCTAAGTCTCAGCATCTGCTTTCTGGAATTATATCTCCCTGGGATTTGTGTCACCCTCATCCTGCTGGTATTCTGGAAGATCTTAAAAACTCCTGAGTTCTGCAGGATATGGGGTGGAGTGTTTGTAGAGCCCTAGAGAGGTGATGTGTTTGTTATTAAAGAAAGTGAGTTTGTCCAGCCACACAGGATTTTCTTGCTGTTTTCCATTGTTTTCTTTACTGTTTTTACTTGATGTCAGCCACATTTGAAGGTTGGACAGCTTCTAAGTCTCAGAAGCATCAAAATAAGTAAATGAGCACTTTGCGTTCTCAAAAAAAGTTTTGTTTTACCCTTTTGGTTTGTTGAGCGGCTTCTTCTGAAATGATTAGGTTCCGTTTAGATTTAATTATCTCCCTTTGTCTTTTAAGCAATTTTCTTTTGTGGATCTCTTTGAAGCTCTAACTCCAATTTCTGATATTCTTTTAACATCATAGTCTGTTGTTTTTTCTCTTTATTACTTTACTAAAAAGTAAATGAATACTGAAGGATCACTAGAAACCCAGGACATTAGAAATAATATCCCAATATTTAAACACAAGCTAGCAAACTTCTTAGATCAAGAGCATAATTTATCAGTATATTGTTACATAGATTTGAGAAATCCCTTTCACCTGGAATTCAATTATACCAGCCTGAGGTTTTCGACTGGAGGAATCATTCAGGTTTTTATTATTTTCCATCATTTCAGAATGCTGACTGAACTACCCCTTTACTGTGTTCATAACCTACCTTCCTTTAACAGATTAACAGAGTTGGAAGGGATCTTCTAGGTCCTCTAGTCCAGGGGTCGCCAACCTTTTGGACCTCAGGGACCACCAAACTCATAATTTTAAATTCCACAGACCAGAGACCTCGGGAAAATCCAAAAAAAAGTCTGCAGGAAAATTCCCCACCCCGTTTTCCTACCGATCGATCATTCTTTATTTGGGATCGCAGGATACTGTCTCCAGCTCCATTCTCAGGGGGAGAGAAAATGAGAGAGACTTTTGGCTTCATGCAAGGAAAGCAGCAGAAGCAGCAGAAGTCTTTCTTTCTCTCCCCCAAACTCCGCCAGAAATGAGTCTTTGCCAGCACAGCCTCTTGGAGCAAGGAGGCCTTGCAGGGTCCCAAAGACTCATTTCTGGCAGAGTTTGGGGGAGAGAAAGAAAGACTTCTGCTGCTTTCCTTGTGTGCAGCCAAAAGCAGAAGAAGAAAGACGTGGAAAGAAGCAGCCCGGTGGCCAGGCCAGGTGAGTGGGGCAAGTCCCCCCCCCGCTCCTCCCTTTCCCTCCTCCCCTCACTACCTCGTGTTGTTCGCAATGCAAGCCACGCAAGCCTTGTGTTCCCATGGGCCATATGGGTGGCGCATCCTTATGTTCCCACACAGCCTGGATTAATTGCTTTGGGGGTGACATTTCTCTGAGGACCACCACAAATTTTTCATGGACCACCAGTGGTCCCCAGCTCACTGGTTGGATCACCACTGATCTAGTCCAACCCCCACCCAAACAGGAGACTCTGCACCATTTCTGACAAATGGCGCTTCCTGTTCCATTATTAGGTGATGCTTGAATTCCGACCCTATATTTAACAATCATTCAAAGCTGCAACAGCACTGAAATGAGTCCTCAGATTTACGACCATTACAGCAGCTCTGCAGTCATACCATCAAAAATCCAAGTGGTTAACAACTAGCATGCATTTACCATGGTTGAAGTGTTCGTCATTTGTGAGCCTCCCAAGGGACTTGCCACAAACGGAGTCAATACGGGAGGTTAAGCAAGGTTTGCTCAACAACCATGGGATTCACTTAACAACCAGGGGCAAAAAGATGGCAAAATTGGCCACAATTCATTTGATGAACCCATTGCTTAGTGCCAGAAGTTCTAGCCTCAACTGTGGTTCTAACAGAGGGATACAGATCAAGTGAGGTACTAATATAGTACTCTATAAAGCTTAATAAGACCACACTTAGAATATGGCATCCAGTTGTGGTTATCACACTATAAAACATTGTTCAGACTCTAGAACAAGGGTCTTCAAACTTGACAACTTTAAGACTTATGGACTTCAACTCCCAGAATTCCTCCTCCAGTCATGTTAGCTCAGGAATTCTGGGAGTTGGAAGTCCATAAGTCTTAAAACTTGCCAAGTTTGAAGACCCTTGCTCTAGAAAGAGTGCGGAGAAAAGTAACCAAGATGATTAGAGTGCCTGGAGGCTGAAACATACGATGAACGGTTGCAGGAACTGGGCCTGGCTAGTCTAGTAAAGAGAAGGACCAGGGGAGACAGGAGGGCAGTCTTCCAATATTTGAGGGGCTGCCACAGAGAGAAAGGGGTCAAGCTATTTTCCAAAGCACCTTTGAAGGCCAGACAAGGAATAATGGATGGAAACTGAACAAGGAGAGATTTTTCAACCTGGAAATAAGGAAAAACTTTCTGACAGTGAGAACAATCAACCCATGGAACAGAAGTTGCCATCACTGGAGTCTTTCAAGAAGAGAATGGACTGCCATTTTTCAAGGATGGTGTTGGGTCTCCTGTTTGGGCAGGGGGTTGGACTAGATGACCTGCAAGGTCCCTTCCAACTCTGTTAATCTAACATCTAACAAGTCAAGGACTACCTGCATCACGTTATCCTTTATTTTTTGTTGTTCTGAAGTTGCTAAGAGTAGCAAAACAAGTTTGCTGTTCTCTTGCTCCCTTGCTCAACCCTTCAGTGGGCTTAGCTCAGCTGAAAAGCGGGAAATGGAGAACCACGTGTTTTATACCAAGATTTACTGGATAGACTACAATAGAAGCATTTCGCATAACAGGCTAAGCCCCGATAATCAAAGCAACCTTCCTACAGGGGTTCCCAAACTCGTCAACTCTAAGACTTGTGGACTTCAACTCCCAGAATCCTCCAGCCAAGGAATTCTGGGAGTTGAAGTCCACAATTCTTAAGGTTGCCAAGTTTGGAGACTATCTTAGAACATACTGCGAGATAAGGATTGAGAAAACCCAAAATCCCTCGGGAGGCTGTTTGCTCAACCCAGGATATGACACAAGGTCTTCCGAACGCTAAACCCGCCAATGTCCTTGACGTGTAAAACCACTGCACACAAAAACACGCCGTTCTAAAAGAAGCTACGTCGATTTGTGGTACTCTGACTGTGCAGCAAAGAATTTTTGTCTCCCCTGCTTTGGGGATGAGACATGCTCTGCCGGGTTGCAAAGAGGCAGCCAGCAGCTTTCCAGTCCTCTCATCCCATGCCGCAGACATGTGCTCACGTGCCCGAGCTGTGCGCACCTTCCCAAATTCTCTACATGCACACGTTATGCCCTTCCATGTTTGTAAAAAGGACACACACCCGTCACTGTTTTGAGGATTGATTTTCAGGACTCCTTGTCCAAATTTGGCAAAAGGCCCCAGTGCAGTTCTCGCTGTTTGTCTTCCTTCAAGAGAAGATTTCTTTCCTGAGGCCAGGACAAATTAAACCTGACAGGTTTAATAGATGTGACTAAGCCAGCTGGCAAAGCACACAGGGAACAAGCCAGTACAGTATGTTTGTGTTTGTGTGTGTGTGTTTGTTTGTTTGTTTGTTTTTCAAACCTGGCAACTTGAAGATGGGCTGGCTTCAATGCCCAGAATTCTGGGAGTTGAAGTCCACCACATCTTCCAAGTTGCCAAGATGGAAAGACACCAGGCTGAATAGTAAGTGTAGTACACAAAATTATCTGCTACAATGTCCTACCACCAGTCAATGGCTACTTCAGCTTCAACGGCAACAATACAGGAGCACACAACAGATACAAACTCAATGTAAACCGCTCCAAACTTGATTGCGGTAAGTACGACTTCAGCAACAGAGTGGTCAATGCCTAAAACACACTACCTGACTGTGTTGTTACATCCTCTAACCTTCCCACTCCTTCAACCTCAAACTATCCATTATTGACCTCACCCCATTCCTAAGAGGTCTGTAAGGGGCGTGCATAAGCGCACCATCGTGCCTACGGTCCCTGTCCTATTGTCCCCAATTATTCGTAGCTATTTCCTGTATTCTTACTCATGTTTATACTTACACCAATTACCTTGTAAGTGATCGACAAATCAAATAAATAAAATAAAATAAAAATAAATAGGACCCTCAGACTTGGGTTTCAGTCTGACGAGGGAGCAAATCCCTCTTGTTTGATGGGCAAAGGAAAGCACTTTCTATGCTGCAGTAAATCTCACTCCGTCCCTCTCCACACTGGCACCCTTACATATGCCACCCCATCCTGGGAAAACGTGACTCCACCTTCCGATAAGGAGAAGAAAAAAAAACAACGCCACTGCAGAATTGCTGGAGCCGGATCCCCGCGTCCTAAAGGCAGAAGCTTAGGGAGGGTTGTGTAGAACAGAGAGGTCTCCAACCTTGGCCCCTTTAAGACTGGTGGACTTGGCTGAGGAATTCTGGGAGTGGAAGTCCACAAGTCTTAAAGGTGCCAAGGTTGGAGACCCCTGGACTGTAGCAGGACTTGGGATGGGGCAGGTTTCCTTCCTTGCCCTTGGCTGTCCCCATTTCTCCTTGTTTGTTTATGGCACATTTCAACCAGTTTGCCTCAGTTCTTATTTCTATGTATTCCATCGGCATCTGGGCTTGTTTTGTGTTTTTCCACACACACACACACACACACACACACACACACACACACACCGCAAACCATTCAAAGAACACAACCAGTTTATTTCCTCTACCCATTTGCCCATGCCTTTCCCTCCCCCACTACACACAACAACCCTGTGAGGTGGGTTGATCCAGCGGTGAAGAGCCGGAGAGGCTTCCTTCCCATCACTGAACCCCAACACCATCATCCACCACCCACTGACCCCCACAACACCGTCATCCTACCACCCACTGACACTCCCAATACCATCATCCATCACCCATGGGGTGAAGCTGGAGGCTTGCACGTCCCTCTGCCCCGCCACCCCGGTCTTGGGCTTGAAGGCGACTCTCCAAGGTCACCTGAGGATTTGGGCCATCCAATGCCCTCCTCTAAAGTGGGATATCAGTTCGAGACCTGCATGGGGATGATGGGCTTGGGTATCAGGAAAAAAAGGCACCTGGGGTTATCAGTGCGAGACCCGGCTGAGGATGATGGGCTTGGGTATCAGGGAAAAAAAGGCACCAGGGGATATCAGTTCGAGACCTGCATGAGGATGATGGGCTTGGGTATCAGGAAAAAAAGACCTGCATGAGGATGATGGGCTTGGGTATCAGGAAAAAAGGCACCTGGGGAGACCCAGCTGAGGATGATGGGCTTGGGTATCAGGAAAAAAAGGCACCTGGGGATATCAGTGCGAGACTTGTCTGAGGATGATGGGCTTGGGTATCAGGAAAAAAAAGGCACCAGGGGATATCAGTGAGAGACCTGTCTGAGGATGATGGGCTTGGGTATCAGGAAAAAGACACCCACAGAGACCCGGCTGAGGATGATGGGCTTGCGTATCAGGAAAAAAAGGCACCAGGGGATATCAGTGCGAGACCTGTCTGAGGATGATGGGCTTGGGTATCAGGAAAAAGACACCCAGAGGGACCCGGCTGAGGATGATGGGCTTGGGTATCAGGGGGGAAAAAAAAGGCACCCAAGGATGGAAGCTCGCTCTCAAAACGCTCCGCGGATCGCAGCTCTCAATGCTACCTGCACCACCACCACCACCACCACCCCCTCCGCCGCCTCTGGCGCAAGGAGCCTCGGCTCGCCCGTGCTTGGCAACGCCGCCTTACCTGGCTCCGCAGGAGGCGCCGGATCGCTGCGAAGTTAACGTGGCGGCGGCGATGCAGCGGGAGCCGGAGACGGGCAGGCAGGTCCCGGGGAAAGCCGAAGAGCAGCGCTCGCTCCAGAAGCGCGCGAGCCTTTCCTCTCCTCCTCCTCCTCCTCCTCCTCCTCTCCCCCCACCCGCCCCAGAAGGGACACACCGGGGCGCGCGAGCAGTCACGACGCCGGCGAGCCCTTGCGACGGTCCCGGCGGCTGCGGCTGTGGCGGCGGCTGCTTCCCATGCCAGAAGCCCGCAGGGGAGGAGGAGAAGGGCTTTCCCCCGAGCTTCGCCCGAGCGCGCAAGACTCCGCTCAGGATCCCGGGACGGAAAGCCGCGCAACCTGCCCGGCACCTGCCAAGCTAAGCCAGCCGAGCGGGACCCACCTCCGGCGCGGCATGCGGAGAGGAGGCGGAGGAGGAGGAGGAGGAGGGCGGGGCGGGCCAAAGAGAGGATCCCGACGCCCCTTCCACCAATCGCTAGCCGACCTGGCAAGCATCGGGGAGGAGCCAAACTCTTACACCTCCCCCCCCACACACTCTCTCTCTCTCTCTCTCTCTCCTGCCCCCCCACCCCACCCCACTTGTGCGCCAGGCTGCAGTCACTGCGCTTCTGGCTGCTCCCGGGGGCCAGGATCGCGCAGCTCGGAGGGGGGAGAAAGAGAGCGGGGTGGGAGAGGGAGGGAGAGAGAGAAAAAGAGGGAGAGGGAGGGAGAGAAGAGAGAGGGAGAGAGGGAGGGAGCGAGAGAAAGGGGAGGGAGAAGGAGAGAGAGAGAGAGAAAGGGAGGAGAGAGGGAGAGAGAGAAAGGGAAGGAGAGGGAGGGAGAGAAAGGGAGGGGGAGAGAGAGAAAGGGAGGGAGAGGGAGGGAGAGAGAGAGAGAGAAAGGGAGGGAGAGGGAGGGAGAGAAAGGGAGGGAGAGAGAGGAGGGGGAGAGAGAGAGAGAAAGGGAGGGAGGGGGGGAGAGAGAGAGAGAAAGGAGGGAGAGGGAGGGAGAGAGAGAGAGAGAAAGGGAGGGAGAGAAAGGGAGGGAGAGAGAGGAGGGGAGAGAGAGAGAGAAAGGGAGGGAGAGGGGAGAGAGAGAGAGATAAAGGGAGGGAGAGGGAGGAGAGAAAGGGAGGGAGAGAGAGGAGGGGGAGAGAGAGAGAGAAAGGGAGGGAGAGGGGAGAGAGAGAGAGAGAAAGGGAGGGAGAGGGAGGAGAGAGAGAGAGAGAAAGGGAGGGAGAGGAGGGAGAGAAAGGGAGGGAGAGAGAGGAGGGGAGAGAGAGAGAGAAAGGGAGGAGAGGGGGAGAGAGAGAGAGAGAAAGGGAGGGAGAGGGAGGGAGAGAGAGAGAGAGAAAGGGAGGGAGAGGGAGGGAGAGAAAGGGAGGGAGAGAGAGGAGGGGGAGAGAGAGAGAGAAAGGGAGGGAGAGGGGGAGAGAGAGAGAGATAAAGGGAGGGAGAGGGAGGGAGAGAAAGGAGGGAGAGAGAGGAGGGGAGAGAGAGAGAGAAAGGGAGGAGAGGGGGAGAGAGAGAGAGAGAAAGGGAGGGAGAGGGAGGAGAGAGAGAGAGAGATAAAGGGAGGGAGAGGGAGGGAGAGAAAGGGAGGGAGAGAGAGGAGGGGGAGAGAGAGAGAGAAAGGGAGGGAGAGGGAGGGAGAGAAAGGGAGGGAGAGAGAGGAGGGGGAGAGAGAGAGAGAAAGGAGGAGAGGGGAGAGAGAGAGAGAGAAAGGAGGGAGAGGGAGGGAGAGAAAGGGAGGAGAGAGAGGAGGGGAGAGAGAGAGAGAAAGGGAGGGAGAGGGGAGAGAGAGAGAGAGAAAGGGAGGGAGAGGGAGGAGAGAGAGAGATAAAGGGAGGGAGAGGGAGGGAGAGAAAGGGAGGGAGAGAGAGGGGAGAGAGAGAGAGAAAGGGAGGGAGAGGGGAGAGAGAGAGAGAGAAAGGAGGAGAGGGAGGGAGAGAGAGAGAGAGAAAGGGAGGAGAGGGAGGGAGAGAAGAGGGAGAGAGAGAGGAGGGGAGAGAGAGAGAGAAAGGGAGGGAGAGGGGAGAGAGAGAGAGATAAAGGGAGGGAGAGGGAGGGAGAGAAAGGGAGGAGAGAGAGAGGGAGTAGGAGAGAGAGAGAAAGGGAGAGAGAGGGAGGAAGAGAGGGGAGGGAGAGGGAGAGAGAGGAGGGAGAGAGAGAGAGAGAAAGGGAGGGAGAGGAGGAAGAGAGAGAGGGAGAGAGGAGGGGAGAGAGAGGGAGAGGAGGGAGAGAGAGAGAGAGAGAGAGAGGCCATCTTGTCATTTGAATCAGACAAAAAATTCTTCTTTGGACCTTCCTGGTTAAAGCCAATGCTCTCCAGATAAGGTTGGAAAGTAGACCATACGGAGAGCTCCATATTAAGAAGGGCTGGCTTTAAAATTCCTTATACAGCCTAGGGCAGAGTTAAACAGGTGGAGTGTTCCTCAGAGGTTCATCAGCCAATCAATCAATTTTTTTTCTCCTTTTAACGACCTCGTCATCCCTCGTGGATGGAGTAGGGGCAACTGAATAGGACTGAGTGTTTACTGGCCGGATGCCCTTCCTGTCACCAATGCGGAGTTGTTGTTGTTTTCAGCAGATATATTCTCATTGTGCCCAGAGAGAGAAATACCTGCCTTTACTCAAGATCGAACTCATAGCCTCCTGATCAATAACTCGATTAAAATTGATGCATGCAAATCACTTGGTTTTACATGGAGGTGAATTCAGTAGATGGACCTCAATCCTTTACATTCAATTCAGCAGCTGGCTTGCAGGCGTGTTGGTAGCACCCAGGATTTTGTTCACCCGTGATTCCTGCTCTTGTCCACCTGGACCCACACAATGCGCTAAGCTTGGGATTAATTGTGATTTGTTCTTGTTTTTTTAAATAAAAATTTATTTAGTTTTCCACATTTTAAAAACATCTTTTTTTTTTTAGTGAACAGCATAATTCCAGTTTATCACATTTACATACAAACATGATTTTGATTACATACCCATCTTTCACAATTAATTTCGTATCTTATCATTACCTTACATATTTTCTATCATTTTTCTCAAAAACTTTCCTCCAGCTTATTTTATCAATTTTCCATTCATTTCTTAACCTATTTCCTTAAACTTTAAATAACTCTCATATCTTCAGATTCATTGTACTTTATATTTTTATCTGTCAGGTTTGCAATTTCGTCGCATATTCTTATTTCATCGTTTCAAAAATTCCATCTCAATTCAAACATTTAAAGAAAAAAGAAAAATTCCCCCACAATTACCAATTAGAGTATGCCACTCCTATGGCTTATATATCATTTAAGGATTAATTGTGATTTGTTGAGGAAGCTGCAACTAGCCAGCCTTGCATAACAAGAAACAACAGAAGTCCAGTGGTGGGATTCAAAAATTTTTACTACTGGTTCTGTGGGCGTGGCATGGGAAGGATACTGTAAAATCTCCATTCCCTCCCCATCCCACTAACCTGCTTTCCAGCTCCGTTCTCCTGTGCAGGGCAACCAAAGAAGACTCAACCAATCAGCTGGGACTCAATGGGAGGCAGAGAGGAAATGGGGGCGGGGCCAGTCAGGGATGGGATTTGCCGGTTCTCTGAACTACTCAACATTTCCACTACCAGTTCTCCAGAACTGGTCAGAACCTGCTGAATACCACCTCTGCCCTGGTGGTGCAGTAGTTAAGCTTTTTTTGCAGCAAACTGTGTCCACAGCCTGCAGTTTGATCCTGAACTCAAGCCTTCCATTCCAAGGTCAGTAAAATGTACCAAGGTTGAGTAGAGATATCTTGCTGATGATTCCAACCAGATAAATCTGCTCTATCCTTTAATACCAGGCATACACGGGTTCCAGTTTACCCCCTTGAAACGTTACTCCACATTTCATAGCCACTGAACATAATGTCCCCTGATGAGGAGGATGTGATTAAGAAAGTAATGCAATGTGCAGACATGAGTAGATTAACATTAGCAATTAGAGAGCAAGAAGAAAAAGAATACTACAAGATATGGGATTTATTTTACCAATGGTTAGACAGAAAAGTAAGAAATTGAAGTATAATATAGCAGTAATGATGTGTTATAACTGATTATTTCTGAATGAATTATAAATATGAACAAAAATTATTAGGAAGTGAGGTTTGCTCTAAAGGATAACATGGATTTGAAATTAAAAGTCTAATGATGGTGTAATAATAATATGATATGGAAAGTTAATTAATGTAATATGAATATCAAGCTAAGAGGAAAGGACTATAGATATTGTGCACAAGACATATATACCAGCCGACACACTGTATAAATGAAAGAAGGTTTTATTTGTTATGTTTGTTGTAAAAAATAAAAATAAAAATCATTTTTATTAAAAAAACATAACGTCCCTTGGGCTAGACACGTTTCATGTAATATTTGCTCTCTCTATTTCCATGCTTCGTCATTCATGTTCACAAATGACATGTGCCGATAGAGAAGGCTGCATTTACATGTATGAAGTGGCCCATTATGTTTTCACACTCATCTGGGATCGGTGGAGGGAAGAAGGAAGGAAGGAAGGCAATCCAGTTTGGGCGCCTCGTTAAAACGAAGCTTCAATTAAGGATCGCGGCAGAGCCAGTCAGCACAATTAATGGAGAAGCACAGCAGGAGCCACTTCCAAGAGGATAGATGGACAACATTCTTGACATTGAAAAACTGGTAGGGAAACTGGTTAGTCTTCCTAAATGCTACCTTGTTTTGCTCCAAGTGTGGCTGTTCTTCCAGCAAAAGGCCAGTGTGGATCCACTTCTTCAAATACATGAGTCTTTCCGGCTTGACCCCCTCCAATTAGAAGAGAATACAGAATAACAGAGTTGGGATGTGTTTTGACCTAGGCTTCCCAAAATCCCGAAGCAGACTCCTTAGGCTAACTTGAATTCCTATCATTCACATCCAGCAAAGTCCCGGCAAACAGACTTTCAAAGGTGAATTACAACTATAGACCTGATGAGGCTTGGAGAACTGCCAGGCCGAGAGCTTCCAAGCACAACGCTGTACAGGAAAATACTTGGCAAGGAGTCTCTGAGAGTCACGAACAAATCTTCACACTAATTAAACAAACTAATTGTCTCCTGCAAACCCCCCCTCCCCTTTCACTCTTTATTCCCTATGGGAGTGGCCATTCACAATTCACCATGCGCCTGTGCCTTTACTCCAAAGTTGACCTTTGTTGCTTACCTCTTCCCTTCTCCTGTCAGCTCTGCACATGCACACATAGGGAACAGGCTCCAGCTGTTCTTCTGCCCCACTGATCTCCGACTCTAAAGGCGGCTGACAACTGTCAGACGGCCCTGACCCCATCTCTGCCTCCGACACAGAGCCCTCTCAGAGCCTTCCCCAGACTCCAGGACTGGCCCGTGTTCCTCCCCAACCTCCTCACTGTCCAAGTCTGCCACCAGCTCTGCTGGCAGCTGGCGGGCCACAACAGGATGGACCTCAGTGCTTTTCACCCAAATACACACATCCTCAACTTAATGGATAAGCACATCCAATCTAATAGATAAGCCTGACTAGGATGTTCTGGAGAACTTCATGGTGGACCACCAACTATACGTCTGCTGTGGTTAGTTGGCAGCAGGTGCGGACAGTGGAGGAGAGCAAGGACTCAGATGAGGGGCCAGGACCATTAGGGAGTGGACTGCTGCCTCAGAGATTGTGGGGGCTGGCAGCAGTGATGAGGAGGTTTCTGAGGAGCCTGTGCCCTGTGCGCGTGTTTGCAGGATTGCTCGTAGGAAAGAGCAGCTACAACAGCATGGGCGACTCGGGAGTAAGGCTGCAAGGTAATGGCCCCTCCTTCAAGAAGATAAAAGCCAGCTGTGAATCGGATGTTCTTTGCAGAAGGCAAAGACGTTTTGAAACTCCAGCCTCGTGGACATTCCAGTATCTTAGTTGGTATTTGAAGACTCTTGTGTTGTAAAATATTTCTAGGTAACCTTATCTGTTATTCTTGGCAGCCTCACACAGTTTTGGTGAGGCTCGTGCTTATCAATGTTAATTAGTTTGCAGCAGCCTTTTAACCGGGGATTCGTAAGAATCATTCAAAGGTTTCTGTTCCCTTTGGTTCATGTTTGTTTTATTGGAAAAGGGTTTGGGTCAGAACAACCTCAATGTCTGTAATGAGAACAATGTAATAACCTCTTCAGGCAAACACATTAATCTTCTGGAGAGGGAAACCATGGAAGTGGATATGATTGATTGATTGATTGATTAGATGGCATCAAGTTGATATTGATTCTTAGCAATCACATAGATTTTCTCCAGGGGACCTGTTTATGATCTGGTCCTTCACATCTTCCAACAGTGTTTCAACCCAAAGCTTTCTATCCAACTTCTTCAACGTCCAATTAAAGTATCCGTATCCCAGTATTAAGCAAAGAGAAACACTAGGACTTCGAGTACAGGTAGTCCTCGACTTATGACTAACGATTGTTGTTAAGTGAGACATTTGTTAAGTGAGTTTTGTTCCCATGTTATGACCTTTTGTGCCTTAATTGTTAAGTGAATCACTGCAGTTGATAAGTTATTGTTTTTTGTAAAAAAAAATTATTTTTAAACATTTCGTGGACAGCTTGGTGTCTGAGTGTCATTCATTTTGATACAAAAGCAATAGCAATACAATAAACATTCGATTAATCTGACTTATGGGATATAAGGTTGTTATACAAAACTGTATCAGCACATGATCCTTCATTTTTCAATGATTCAATATTTGCTACATCCTTCTAATAGTAATAACATTATTTTTGAGCATACCTAATAACATCGTTTTTGAAACTCTGCTCTTAACCTCTAATATTCACTTTAAATGTGTTAAGTAAAAATAAGTATAACTATGCCCCGGTGGAGACTGACTCTGAAGGAGAGGAGGAACAGCCGACAGGGAGTGGAAATGTGGCTCCAGAGGTTGTGGAGGAGGCTGGGGAAGGGCAGAGGCCGGCTGACCAGTCAGAGGATGACCCAGGCCCATCCCCTCTCCATCCTAGGGCACGCAGGGAGGAGAGGAAAAGGGAGAGATGTGGTCTACTCGGGAGGAGAGTGCCTTGAACTTCTTCATGGGCTGCAGCTGTGACAACTGGATAAGAGTTTGGACCTGCGTACTGGCCAACGCTGGAAACAAAGCGTGTTTTATTTTGGGCTGAAGTTATCTTGGTTGGCATCCTTCCAATAGACTGTGCCTTGTTATCTCCTTGAATTTGGTAAATACTTCTCTTGTTCCGTTGTGGAAATTTCATCATTGTAGTTTGTTTGGTTTTTTTTATTTCACCTCTATCTGCTCATTAAATTCGGACTGCATTGCTTTCTTTTGAAGACTATTTTTGAATCATTTTTATCTCCAGCTGAGAATTATTGAACAGTGGGGCCAAGTTGGAGGCAATAAAGGACATTTATTTACGTTTTGGATTTTGTTATGTTTGTGTTACAATCTGGGTCATCACAATAACATAGTCACGTGGTTAAGTGAATCTGGCTTCCCCGTTGACTTTGCTTGCCGTAAGATTGCAAAAAAAATGATCCCAGGACACAACAACTGTCATAAATATTAATCAATTGCCAAGTATCTGAATTTTGACCATGTGACTGTGGGGATGCAACAAAGGTCGTGAGAGTGAAAAACGGTCATAGGTCACTTTTTTCAGTGCTGTTGTAACTTTGAATGGTCACTAAATGAACTTTTGTAAGTTGAGGACTACCTGTACTTGACCCATCCTATCAACCTTCCATCAGAGCTAATGATAAGACATGAAACATCCATCTTGCACTAATCCACTTTTTTCATTTACACTGTGCCATTTTGGGAGGGGAAGACTGGGCTTGCTAATTTCAGCCAGACTCTTGGTACTTTCCAAGATTAAAAGTGGACTTATATACTTTAAATTGGAATGGGCAGTCCTTTTTTAACCTGTGGATTGACCTTTCCTTTTTCCCGTAGACTCTGGAGTAGCAACAAACACGTAGTGGTTCGCCGGCAGCCGGCGTGGACGGCAGTGGAATCAGACAGTGGGGAAGAACGGGGACCAGTCTGGGAGTCTGGAGAGGATTCGGAGGAGGGTCCTGGATCTGATGCAGGGATGGGGCCAGAACCATCTGGGAGTGGGGTGCGGACTCTGGAGTCTTTGGAGTCTGACAGCAGCGAGGCCGAGGATCCAGGGGAGCCTGTTCCCATTGTGCGAGTGTGCGCAGAGCTGCTAGAAGGCGAGAGCAACTGAAACAAAAGGGGTAACTCAGGAGTAAGGCTGGGAGGTGACTGCCCCTCCCATAAGGGATAAAAGTCAGATGTCAATGACGAAGAGCTTTGCAGGAAGCAAAGCAGTTCAGTAATCTCCGAGTCCTTCGTGAAGCTCTGTACTCTGGTCGTTTTTTTTTTTTTCTAGGTTTTTGGGTTGGTTTAGATTAGCCTTAATTGGACTTCTGTTTCTTGGCAGCATTCGACAGCACTGAAAAGCCTGCTCTTATCTAGAGGAACTGTGTCTAATGAGTTTTGTTAGGGATATACCCTAGCAAGATCTGCAGGGCAGTCAGGCAGGCAGGCAAAATATGTGAGATAAGTGTTGTGTAGCTTACACTCAGTAAAAACAGATACAGTGCCAATTAAAGTAGTTTTATTCCAGCAAGAGTTTAAGCATAGTCAAAACAGTCCATATATCATACACTTAGTTCAGTCCGTCCAGGGAGTATTCATTTGCAAATTCCAATGTCCAAAATGAGAGGTCAGTACACTTACAAAATAACAGTCCGGTGATTTATCTCTTCGCAGTAGAGAGAGATATGCACGAACTCAGAAACTCCTCTCTTCCGTTTGCAACTCCAGTAATTGCCAGCAAAGCGTCAGGGAATCGTCAGCTTCTCGTCAGCGTCTCATCAGCATCTCTTGCTCCCTCTTATGGTGGTTTTCACACCACACCCAACATACATGCTTTGCATTTAAAGTGACACACACTTTAAACTAAGAATCATAGCTTATATATATATTATCTTACCCAAACTATTTAGGTGACCAATGTTATACCTAACAAGTTTTGGCTGGGAATGCAAGTAATTCCCAGCGTTGCATTAAAAAAAGATTTTTACTTTTAAATTCAATTTGTGTTTTATTAAGTTGGATGAAGCCTGGGTCAGAACAGTAACTGCCACTTCCCATCTTGTTTCCATGCTGTATGCAAAGATGGAGTGTCCTCTCCAGAGCAGGGTAATTTAACATGGAGGATTGTTGTGGCTCTGAGGTTTGAGCCTGCTTTATTAGAGGACGAAGACTCAGATAGTGGGGAAGAGGAGGTTTTGGAAATGCCTTCCTCCCCAGGACCTTCCTCTTGGGCAATGCCTTCCTCCCTGATTGTGCCTCAGGTGTTGGCAGATAACCGGGAGGGAAGACCTGAGGCTAATCAGGAAAAGGAGGAGGGCGTATCAGAGTCTCTGACTGAGAATCAAGCAGAGGAATGCTGGCTTGATGCGAGGCAGCGTTGTAGGCAAAAGTGCGAGCTGCAACGCAGAAAGAAGGGATGAATCAGAGACTGAGCTGAGGGACTGACACGCCCCACAGGGAATAAAAGTGGGGGTGTTCGCTCTGGGAACCTGTTCGGGACAACATGTTACTTAGTGAAAGAAGCTTCGGAATATACTGTGTGCGAAGACAGCTTGTGATTTATGTTCCTGCTTTATTGTCGGACTTGGCAGACAGCTTGTGTGAAACTGCCAAGAACCTTATCAGCTCAAGGAATTCAACCCTGTAATTACCGGACTTGCTTGCTTGTTTGTGTTTAGTTGGAAATTTGGACTTCTGACCTTGTTGGTACAGGTGAGACATAACAGAGGATATTAAACTGTTACCCAAGCAGCAGATTTCCCTCCTTCCCACACATCACTGAAATAGTTTCGAATGGAATGGCAGAGCCAATACGATGAGTTCCAGTTGCGTCGCAGGAGTTACCAGAACGTGATTGCAGGGGTGGGATTCAATTTTTTTAACAACCGGTTCTGTGGGCGTGGCTTAGTTGGTGGGCATGGATTGCTGGTCATGTGACTGGGTGGGCATGGCCAACTCCATGTCACTCACATCAAGGGGCGCTTCTCCTCGCCTGGCCTCTCATGACAGTGGGGATGCTGCAATGGTCGTAAGTGTGAAAAATGATCATAAGTCACTTTTTTCAGGGCCATTGTAACTTTGAATGGTCACCAGTTTTAAACCAAAACTCAAAAAGGGTATGTAAACTCACATTTGAATGTCAATCTTTCTAGCTAGCCAAGAAGCCTCGCTGAATGTGTTAGGAATATAAGTCACCTAACAGGTATTTGGGTTAGAAATATATAAACCAGGATAAACATTTTAGTACTATGTCTTTAAGAGATTGCAAAAACTGCAATTGGGTGTGGTTTTTCAAACAGCCATAAGATGGAGCCAGAAACTTGGATTGTCTTAGTCTTAGTCTCAGAAGAGAGTGTGTCAGAGTGAGTATCTCTGTTTCCTTCTGTTGGAAAGTATTGCCATTGCTCCATTTCTTCTAATTGACTGATATTACTGGATTTAATGTAAGTCTGTTACTGAACTGTTTTTGACACTGGACTTTGATATTTGGATTATCCCTGGATTGTAAAACTGACTGATTTACTTGTGAAGGACTTTGGATTGCTTATTCTGGACTTTGCTTAAACCTTTCTGGAAGTAAAAACCTACATTTACTGTACAGTGTATCTGTGTACTGTGTGTGTATTATTCAAACACTTCTCTCTGTACGTCTCCCTGTATGCACTCATTCTCCTAACAGGGAATTACCTCAACAGAATGTCACTCATCTTGGTTCGTTGTCATTAAAAGCTTCTTCCTGGCAGCTCTGCTTCAGTATTCAATTATTCCTTCAAAGTGCTAACTCCAACAGGGGAGTATTTCCTCCCAACAGCAGTGTAAAAAGCTTAAAACAACCCTTCCCCTTTAAGAAAGTAACAGCAAAGGAAAAAAAAAACTCCTTCGGAGACAGTAAGTCTGGGCATACAGCCAAAAATGCAAGAAGGGTGGAAAAAAGCAAAAGGAGATTTCTTCCAACAACCGGTTCTCCGAACTGCTTAGAAAGTTAACAACTGGTTCTAGCGAATAGGTGATAACCTGTAGAATCCCACCCCTGCGTGACTGTACATAGTCATGAACTGCTTCCGGGACTCCGGCTCTGGATTTTGCCTCGAGGTTGACTCCTGAAGCCTTTTCCAATAATAGATATAGCCACAAGGCAGCGGAGGTTTGAAATCAGGGTTTCTCTTCTCCTAGAATATGGTTCTACCATTTTATCTGCCGTTGGGGCATAAAGCCCTCATCCGCCTTCAAGAACTGTTGGCTGTCTTCTCCCTTACGAGGTGCTACCAGCTGGGCCAGCTGGAAGAAGGTTTTTCAAGGAGGTATTACTCCTCTGGCATTTCTCCTCACTCCAGGATGCCCAGCTCGGCTCCTGTGGATTTGACCTTTCATTTTTCCTGTAGCCTCTGGAGTAGCACAGACAGCATGGTAAGATTACCGTAGCTGCATTCAGATAACATGCTTAACCTGTTCGCTGAATTAACTCGTTTTCTGGGCTAAGTTCCCACAATATGGGGAAACCACAGAAACAAGCCAACCAAGGTTCCTAATTAAGTTTAGTGTCCCTTGCGCATGTAGCTGTCCCTGTTTGGTGTTTAGTGGGGACCCAAGCAATGTCATTATTAGGAAGGGCAGAGTTAATATTTTTGTCCTTGATTTTTGGAGACGGAGGGAAGAGTTGGGTTGTTTTCAAGAAACTCTGTTAATTCAGTCCATCATGATTTACCACATCTGTTTTGCTTTGCCAAAATAAAACTGGAAAATGGCATTATGGAATTTGGCATGTATACTGTAGTTGGTTGCCATTAGATTTCAACTTTATATTCTTAAGTGGGAGTTTTCCCAAAGTATAAGAAAAGCACACAAAAAAAGGTGAGGTTACAAGAGCCGCAGGTTACTCACACTTGGTTTAATTAGACTTAGAATAACTTTACTGTCACTTTGAATGTGTGTACACTAATTGGCATACATTAAAATGAAATTTTGTTGCATATAGCTCTATTCTGATTGATTGACTACCCTGTTTCCCCAAAAATACAACCTACCCTGAAAGTAAGTCCTAGCTTGATTTTTACATGTGTGCCCAATATGAGCCCTACCCCAAAATAAGCCCAAATTAAGATCCAACCCACGCCAGAGTGGATGGATAAAAAATTAAGCTAGAGTAGGGTGGAGCTGCCCTACTACTTACCTTTGGACAGTTGTAGCCAGGCCTCGCACACCCTGACACCTGCTTTCCCAGCCCTTTTCTTCTGCAGCCGGCAAGGCTGGCAAGGCTTTCCTGAAGGCCTCTATAGCTGATAACAAAACTCTGGATTGATCCAGAGGTCTGTTATTGGCTGCAAAGGCCTTCAGGAAAACCTTGCCGGCCTCAGAAGAAGAGGAAGTTCCTGAAGGCAGTGAAAAAGAGGCTGGGGCAACGCGTGCAAGTGAGCTTAGTCAGTGAATGACACCCTCCAAAAATAAGACCTGGTGCCTTTTTTGGTGGCAAAAAAATTATAAGACAGGATCTTATTTTGGGGGAAACGCGGTACCTGTACAGGCTGAATGTGAGGTTGAGAGCCCAGCAGTCTGATCTCTGTACCCAATCCAGGAGGCTCATTCTCTGGGAAGGCAAGATCAGCATTTTTCCAATCCTGCCTCAGTTCCAAATTCTAAGCTCGCTCTTTCCTATCGGCAGTTGGATTGGAGGATGATTCACCTCTGTTCTGTAGCTCCTCACCAGTATGGCTCCTTACCCCTCAGTCTACTAGAACATTCCTTAAAGGGGTGTGGCCCTCCCAGGCCCAGATCTAGAGGGTGGCAAGTTAAACTTGGATAACCAGTTTGGCCCATTCCAGCAACCTCTTTTTCACAACCCCAGACTTGCAGGATTGGAGACGTACAAGAGAGATCATTCAGACTGACCTCCCTCTTCATTATGCAATCTACTGCACATGGGCATACAGGCACTGCACCCATCCTGAGACTCAGATTCGGTGCAACAAGAAAAGGAACTACCGAAATAGCATCTCACAACTTTGCACAAAATTTCAATAGGCGCATACCTCAAAAGATACCTTAAAACTAGCCCATAACATTAACTAATGCAGTGAAGAGTCAGAAAGGCAGAAGAAACAATAATTCCCCAAAATAAATCCTATGCATTAATCAGTTTTTTAAAAATCTGCAAAATGCAATCCTTACTCTGTAATAATGCCATTTCCCAGGGTCAGATACAGATTAACAGTCGAAAGGAACCTTGTAGGAACCTATCTAGTCCAACCTTCCACCCAAGCAGGAAACCCTACACCATTTCTGACAAATGGCAGTCCAGTTGTCAACTCATCAACAGTAGAGACCTTCAAATTTCGATCTCAAGTTCTAAAATGGACACCCAACATCAAAAATGTCATCAAAAAAGCACAACAAAGAATATTCTTTCTGCGCCAACTCAGAAAGCTCAAACTGCCCAAGGAGCTGCTGATCCAGTTCTACAGAGGAATGATAGAGTCTGTCATCTGCACCTCTATAACTGTTTGGTTTGGTTCTGCAACCCAACAGGACAGACACAGACTTCAGAGAATAATTGGGGCTGCAGAAAAAACAATTGCTACCAACTTCCCTTCCATTGAGGACCTATCTACTGCACAAGTCAAAAAGAAGGCTGTGAAAATATCTACAGACCCCTCACATCCTGGACATAAATTGTTTCAACTCCTACCCTCAAAATGACTCTATAGAGCACTGCACACCAGAACAACTAGACACAAGGACGTGTTTTTTTTCCAGAACGCCATCACTCTGCTAAACAAATAATTCCCTCAACACTGTTCAACTATTTACAAAGTCTGCACTACTATTATTATTAATCTTCTCATCACTCCTTATCACCCATCCCCTCCCATTTGTGACTGTATGACCATAACTTTGCCGCTTGTATCCTTATGATTTATATTGTTTCCTAATATGATTTGATTGCTTATTGTACCCTATGACTATTACTAAGTGTTGTACCTTATGATTTTAGACTCTTAATGAATGTATCTTTTCTTTTATGTATACTGAGAGCATTTGCAAATTCCTTGTGTGTCCAATCACACTCGGCCAATAAAGAATTCTATCTATCTATCTATCTATCTATCTATCTATCTATCTATCTATCTATCTATCTATCTATCATCTATCTATCTATCTATCTATCATCTATCTATCTATCTATCTATCTATCTATCTATCTATCTATCTATCTATCTATCTATCTATCTATCTATCTATCTATCTATCTATCTATCTATCTATCTATCATCAAACATTCCTATGCTTGTTTTAGTAGTTGCCATAAAAAAAGGAGGTGGGAGGAGGGAAAACTAGAAGAGCAGTGCAGCAGTTTGGAGGCAAGAGTACATTCCAACTTTATCTGTAAAAGATTGTAACTGAAATACCAGAGCTTTTGCCTGCAAATATATTTAATTGGAGAACGTGAATGATGACACCCAGATTGTGAAAATGCTCAATTGGAGAATCTGGTTTATGAGACACCCAGGGGGGAGAGGGGAAGAAGGGTCATAGGGGACTGTAAATTATGTATGCCAGAGTTGGCTCCATACAGGGCAGTGCCAGTATGTCACCTCTAATAAATCCTTTTGCAGTTTTTTGAAGTTTGGCTCAAGAATCATGATTTAATTAGAGCGATTGCTGGAATCCTGACACCAGTCTCTTCTTGAAAGCTTCCAGTATGAAGCTCCCACAACCTCCAAAGATAACTTCGAAAGCAGAACCCCACTTTAACAGCAAAAGTAAGGTCTCTACACAGTTGAGAAAGAAAAGACTAAGAAATAAGAACTCCATAAGATCAAAGGACCGGCACCAAAGCAACCATTCCTCTCCTCTCTTCCATTTCTCAGGCCACGTAGCCAGACAAGCAAGGAAAAGAGAAGGAGGAGAAAATGGGAAAGGGAAACTGTCTATGGAGATTCTCCATTATCCAGGTCATGATATTGTCTCAAAGGTGCATTTCCAAAAGGCAACTAGAATTTCTTGTGTTTTTTCCACGCAAACATTTCCTTTCTCATCCAAGAAGCTTCTTCTATTCTTCTCGGATGAGAAGTGAAACGTTTAAAAAAAAAAACAAGAAAGTTCAGTTGCTTTTTGGAAATGCTCCTTTGGGACAACCATGACCTGATGGAGAATCTCCTTAGATGTCTTTCTTATCCCAGCTTTAGCCATCATGGCATAGCATCTTGTACAACCACTGTAGCTTAATTAGTGTTTGATTGACTGATTATAGTATATGTCATTATTTCCCACTCCTCGTGACCACATGGGCAGATTCATCCCTAACCTGGCATTTCTGGTCTTCTAACAGTACATCCATTGCCACTGTAATCCACCTTGCTACTGGTCATCTTCTTCTCTTTCCATCTGCTTTCCCGCTGTATTCTAACCATCTTCATAAAGCTAGATCAGAGCTCTCCAAACTTGGAAACTTTAAGACTTGTGGACTTCAACTCCCAGAATTTGCTGGCTGAGGAATTCTGGGTGTTGAACTCCACGAGTGTTAAAATCGCTAAGTTTGGGGAGCCCTGAGCTAGATCTTCACATGATGTATCTGAAGTCGGATAAGTTGAGGCTGGTCATTTGTGCCTTGAGTGAGAACGCTGGGTTGATTTGTTCAATGGTCCATTGATTTGTTTTCTTGGCTGGCTACAGCATTCTCAAGAGTCTTTCTCCAGCTCCAAAGTTCAACCAGGTTATCACACATGCTTGGGAATATAAAGACCAATCTGGTAATCTAAACCTTCCGTTTTCTTTAGAGTAGAATTTTCAATTTTATTCTCGCTTTTTTTTCCCCTTGCCAAATAAAATTCAATCAGCTCCAAATTTCAGAAGCATCCTTCCTGTCCTACTTCTTCAAAGTCCAACTTCTGCTTCTGTGGGGTGTCACCAGGAATAATGTTTGTTTCAGTTCCATTTATTCCTGTGCAGCACAAGTGTTCTTGGTACTCCAGTAAAGAAATGTGGTCTTATCTACATGCACTTAGGACATGGTTTCCATAGTCACATTATTTTTAGGGAGCTGATTCATAATTTGAACATTGCAAGATTGTCGTTCTCTAATTCTAGGTTATCTCATCTGACTTTACCACCAACATATTTCTGCAGATGGATAATTAGGAGAAAACAGAATTTGGCAGCTTGACAGTACATGATGCGTTTCCAGGATGGTCTTGACAGCTGAAGAAGTATCTTCTTCTCAACAGAATAAAATTAATCTGAGAGAAAAAAACAATGGGAAATATTCTAACTCTTTTGTCAAATAATGAGTGGCTATCCAAGCCCAGTAGGATTTCTTCCCCAAACCCCAAAAACTTTAACCTTAGACTGTCTACTATTGACCTCACCCCTTCCCTAAGAGGTCTGTAGGGGGAGTGCATAAGCGCACCAACGTGCCTACCGTCCCTGTCCTATTGTTTCTTTTATTTTTCTTATATGTACCCATTTCATGTATTCATAACTATGTATATACTTATACCTATTATCTTGTAAGCAATTGACAAATAAAATAAAATAAAATAAAATAAAATAATAAAATAAAATAAAATAAAATAAAATAAAATTTGGACACCTGAAGCAGAAAATTCCACACGTTTCTTCCTTCTCCCTGGTAGCAATAATACAATGATGACACATAAAAGATATAATAAGTTTATTACCCTTTCCAGGATGCTGAAAATCAGCCTAATACCTTTGCCAGAACTACCCAAAGTTATGCACAATGCAAAGGATAAAGGCAGGGGGTCCCAAACTTGGCAACTTTAAGACTTGTGGACTTCAACTCAAGCCACGCTGGCTGGAGAATTCTGGAAGTTGAAGTCAACAAGTCTTAAAGTTGCCAAGTTTGGAACCCTCTGGATTAAGGCAATTTTCCATAAGTTGGAAAGCTCTCCAGGTCTATGGATTTGACCTAGAATTTCCTGGCCAGCCATTGCACTGAACTGGGAATCGAAAGGCAGAAGGCCAGATGAAGAATTTGCAAAATCTTGTCTGATCCTATTGGACATTGATTGCCTGTCACTCCCCGAGGAATGGAAGGGGGAAAAAACCATGCACACATACACACATACACACACACACACACACACACACACACACACTATGAGTGCTTTTCTGAGGGACAGGATTAGCATGAGTGGATCCTGAGATATAATTTTTAAAAATCCCTTCCTGGATCAAGTTAGATTCCCATCTCATGCAAAACTGTGATTTGTTTTAACTAAGGTGTGATTTAATAAAAGAAATAAAAAAAAATCTAACATTGTTAAATAAAATTTAAATATTAAGAATAAAAATAGCCAGTTTGGTCTAGCGGTTAAGGCACCAGGCTAGAAAACCAGGAGACTGTGTGTGCTAGTCCTGCCTTAGACATGAAAGCTGACTAGGTGACTTTGGGCCAGTCCGTCTCCCTCCCTCCTTTCCTCCCTCTCTCTCTCCCCAACCCACCTCACAGTTACATATAAAGTAATAAAAGTGGGATAAAAATCTAAGTAAATTATATATATATAATTTCAATGAAGTCTCATTCATCATCTTCAGGCTTGTGTGTTCTGCTCTGTGCTCCTCTGAGAAGCACAGAGCAGAAGACACAAGCCTGAAGATGATGAATGAGACTTCATCAAAATGTTGCCTAGATACTTCCAATCTTACGCAGGAGAAAACCCGAATAACCAAAGATCCACGTACAAATACCCACAAGAACCTCAGAATATATATATATATATATATATATATATATATATATATATATATATATATATATATATATATATATATATATATATATATATATATATATAATCTTAAGTTTGCGTGGTACTTACATGTATGGTATTCAGCTTTGTTTGGGTATTTTCCCACGTCATTATAGTTGTGCTTTTAAAGTTGTAACAACATTTTGCAGAATCTCATCTGCCATCATCAGGCTTCTGTATTGTGACTCACAGACTCACTGACTCACAGACAAACACAATACAGAAGCCTGATGATGGCAGATGAGATTCTGCCGAAACTTTGGCTTTTAAGTGCTCAGTAAGAAAGGATTTTTGAAAATGACCATCAGAGCATTAGTATTTCGTATGTTATTATTAACACATTCTGATGCTAAGGAGTTCTACTCCCACTCCCCACCTGAAAAGAAATCTGTTCCAAATGCAAAACACAAGCAGTGGAGAGGAGTTTCAGTTTCACTTTCACAGTAGCCAGCAGTTGCAGAACAGTTGAGCTAAGACACATCCAGGCTCCTTGCTCACAGACTGTTTCAGTTTCCAAACAGCCCTCAACTCTCTCACTCACAGGATGCTAGCCAGATGAATACCGATGGATGCTGGTCGGCAGAGGCACAATTTTTTCCTTTATTTTCCTCCTAAAAAACTAAGCCCGACCACATAGTTTCGTAGTGAAGCACAGGAATAGAGCTAATATAAAATAAAAAGTTGGTTCAATGTGCCTAGTACTCATATTACAATCATAGTAATAATTCTTAGCAATTATTGCCAGCAATTATAACCAGTCAATCCCAAGAGTTCAGCTTGTTCTGTAACTCTTATCTCCAACTAAAATCCTTGTGAAAGCCCACAAGTAAGTGGGGGGGGGGGAGTGATAGCTATCTATCCTCCAGGAAAAATCTTTTCACCGACATTGTTCTGAATATGGATGGTGCATGCAACTGCCCTTCACTGAAACACGCAGCAGTTGGCTGGAGCTTCTTGGATGAAAAAGAAGAACCATCTGGAAATATTCCACCCAAATTCTTCTCGATTGCTCGGCTCATGCACAATTCATATCTGAGTCCCGAGGTTAAAAATCAGGATCCGGAGCAACACACTGCAGAACTCATCCCAAAGTCAATTCCCAAGAGCAACCTGGAGAGAATTGCAGCAGGAAAATACTAATCATCTGGAAATGCCTGAAAATAGCGATGACTCGAAAAGGGAGAATGTGTTTCCCAAAATGGAGAACCTAAAAAAGAAATTGTATTTGTTTCTTCTTTGCAGCTGTGGGAGAGTCCTGAATGAACCTTGGCTCTGCCTTGATAAGGCTTAATTTGCATGCCTGGAGACACTCTGGTGGTTCCAAATTCCCACATTTACCGCCCTTATCTTCTCAACATCTTGACTCACTGAAAGGTTTTGAAGCTGAAAATTGTTTGCTCTGGTTTTTGGAAAGCTTTCGTTGTGCTTGGGTAGGGGTTGGACTAGATGACCCAAAAGGTCCCTTCCAACTCTGTTAATCTGTTAAGGCTGAAAAGAGTAATCTCTCTCTCTCTGTCTTTGTCTTTCTCTCTTTCTCTTTTTCTCTCTCTCTAGGCCAAACACAGCTAGTAAAAATGTGGACTTATTTAGCATCACCTAGCGGTAGCACAAACAATTTTTTTAAAATGCTTAAGCAATTGGTCAATTACCTGAAAGAACTAAGAATAAATGAAAAACCAACCAAGCAAACAACTGCTGGTTGCATTGATGAAATATTCCATGAATAATTCATGTTAATGTTGCTTTAACCCAATCATCGCTATTTGGATAACATTGTGAACTATGAAATAACTACTCTTTTATTGGCTAGCCAATTGCAACTCAGAAAAGTTTATGCCTTTTAATAAAACGGACGAATAAGAAAGGTGCACCAGACCCCCGATTTGGAACTGTTAATAGACTAAGATAACTCTTTTAGACTACCCAGGTTGGCTAGGCATACACAAGATGTTTAGCCATGAAAAACTAGCCAAAGTTAACATTAACCTTAATTTAGAGTGTGTGAATGCAGCCAATATTTTTTCCTTCCACATAGAAGACTTTCTGCCTAAAATGATATGGTATCCATTTTATTATTTCTTCAAGTTATGTTGTATTTGGAAATTAGGTGGTACTTGACTTATAACTGTTCTTTTTGTGACTTTTTAAAGTTATAAGAGCTCTGAAAAGAGTGACTTATGGCCATTTTTCACACTTAACACCCGCTGCATTATCTCCATGCTCACATGATCCAAATTAGGACATGCAAATGGCATGTATTTATGAAAGTGCAGTCACTTAACAACTGTGGCAAGAAAGGTCATGAAATAGGACAAAACTCCCTTAACAACTGTCTTCCTCAGCAACAAAAATTTTGAGCTCAATTGTGGGTCATAAGTCAAGGACTACCTGTATAGGCAGCCATTAACAATTTCTTAATTCTAGACTAACATGAATGTATATTGTTATTTCTTTTTTTTACTTTACTTTTTAAAACTTTAAAACTTTAAAACTTTTAAAAACTTTTAAAAACTTTAAATTCAGTTTTTGAACAGATATCTTGTAATTTTCAACTATAAAATCTGCATGGTGAAATGATGGTTCCTGCAAATATAGCATCTAATTGGCGGCTGAGGGCAACCCTGGGGATGGGATAATTCCTTCACAGGACTTAAGGGAAAGGGCATGTGGCTCAGGGCAGGTTTTATGTCACAAGCAGCCTTATCTTCCACTATTTTTCCTAGTCCCACAGAATAGCTACTTCATGGTTTATTGTCCTCAAGCATTAATCTGTCTAATCGGACAGCCCAGAATAAATGCCAAGGAACCCCAAGACTTCCGTATTTCCTAACATCTGGGAAAACCACATTTTGACAGGAAAGAGGTGATTTTTGCCCGAGGTTTAGCCTTCCCTCAACCTCAGATTGTGAAGTGGAGAACACAGTTTGGAATTGGTAGCTTCATTGCAACCATTCATTAATAAAATGTTGTTTAATACTGCAGGTGACTAAATGAGCATGTGTATTGTGAGTGAGCTTGTTTGGCATTCTTCACATTCTTCAGTTATGTGATTAAATTCTTTTCAAAGCAAACATCCTCAGGTCACCTACCGAGAATTAAAGACTGACTTCCAAGTAAAAAAAAAAAACGCCCAAATATTTTTATAGCACATCACATGTCATACAGCCACATCCTGATTTCAAGCTTCCCACATGCATGGGGTCTGTTTATCCTAGAATGCTTCGATTAGATAGTTTTTTATTATTATTCTAATGGATAAACTGTATCTAAAGAATTTCAAAGAGTAAATCTACCATCCTATGAAAATCTTATGTTTGTGAAAGCCTTGGAAACATGGCCTCCACAGTCTATGCACTTCTGTGACTTTGTGGCTGTTGAGAGAAGCTGTAGAAATGCCATATTAATTTTTTCCCCTGAACAGTTTTTTATAATACATATTTCGTAATACTCTTTTTAGTGCATACAGTTTGATATCGAATGTGGGTAATTGTGACAGTTCACATTCTAAGCTAGTGTTTCTTAAAATATGGTCCAAAGATCTCTGTGGGTTTTGCAAGACCCTCAGGGGCCTGCAAAAATCAAAAATATTTGTCATATATTGAATAGATTTGCATTTTACAAACATGTTCACTTTTCTCATTTTTTGTTAATATATATATATATATATATATATATATATATATATATGTATATGTATATGTATATGTATATGTATATGTATATGTATATGTATATGTATATGTATATGTATATATATTTATTTATTTCATGAAAAAAATGCTAATAGCTGATGTGTTTAATATTGTTGTTTTTTACATGAGGACCCAGATTGTTGGGGGCAATCTGCTAATTCTGTAAACCATGTAGAGGGCTGTTAAGCATTGTATATGTCTGAGTGCTCTTGGTATGAGAGTCAATATTCTATGAATCCATCTGTTTTAATTTTGAATATTGATAGAAATGATCCATACAGACAAAAGCTCTTTTGGGGTCCTCCATTATTTCTAAAAGTGGGCATTTAAGTAAGACTATTCTAAGCATTCTGAATGAGTGCTGGTGGTTGAATGAAGTCCACAAATGGATCCATTAATCTGTTTATAACCTGCTTTCTGGCTTTATTCAAACCCCTAATGAAGCTGAACATATTGCTCCTTCGGAGGTACATCCTATTAAATGTAACAGGACATAAGATGCAAAAAGAATGTTAGGAGGGTGGGGAGTTATGGCATTTACTCTTTGTATATTGGAATTTTTTTAAAAAAAATTGTAAGTTGCCTAGGGTCACTGAAAGTGTAAATTGTCTAATAAATTCTCTAAATAAGTAAATAAACACAACTATTAGATCCGTGTAGGAGATTGGGTGTAGGGGACTGCACTAAACGCGTGCTTTGAAACGTAAAGTCAATCCTTTTTAAAAAAAAAAATGACGTCACTTTGCTCCCACTTTCGTATCCTTCCTCCAAACGGGATGACACCCTCTCCATCATTCAATGTAAGCACAAGCATCCGCCCGCGACAAAGATGGCCGGTTTCCCTGCCGGCTTTCCCCCTGTCGAAGGGGCGGGGCGAAGAAGCCATGCCCGCGACATACATGGCGGACGACCCCCCCCCCCTTCGCGAGAACGTGTAAAACGACGTGGGAGTGTAGGCTAAGATGGCGGTTGAACGGCGTGCGCATGCGCCCTGAGAGGAGTTTGCGGGGCCGGGGGCGGAATAACCTGAACGGCCCGCGGAGGTGGAAGACGTCCTTTGGTCGGCCGAGAGAGGAGACCAGGTGACGGGGGCGCTTTCCGTAAGGGCGACATGAACGGGAAGGGGGAGACAGTGCCGAAGCTTTTGCGGATAGCCCGCAATGGGGGGTTCGACTGACATTCCCTGGTGCTTCTCCTGGTGGCCTCCACTCCTTTCTTTAGCTCAGAAGAGGACCCTGGACCTTCCCGGCGCATGTGGTGACGGGTCCCATTCTCCGCAGCGCCCTTCTTGAGGGGTGGGACCATTGCACCCCCCTTCCACTGGTACCCTAGGGGTGGGTGGGGACGATGGGATCTTTAGTCCCTGGTAAAGACCACAGGACTGAAGGAAATGTGTGGGGAAGGGCGTTGGCTCCACACCTGGGAATGGTGCCAGCCCAGCTCGGGGGTGGGTGGGTGTATGGGCTGCCTCCTGTTCCACAACTACAAACCCCATCATCCCCAGCCCACATGGGGTAGAGGAAAGGTGCATGTGGAGAATGGAGACCCATCGTCCTACACACCGTGGTTGGCAACGGAGAAGTTTTGTCTTGTTTGAAGGGTGGTTTTTTTTTTTCCTTTTTCTTTTTCCCAGCCAACTCTTCTTCTCTTCGGCAGGTCCTGCAAGATGTCCGAAGGAACGTCCAGTGGCGGCGATCCAGAGAGCGCCCGGCCCTCAGTTGCTGCTGCTCGAGGGTTAATAGGGAGAAGGACTCCCGTGCCAATCTCGGCAGGCCGCCTGCCCTCCATCCGCTCCCGAGATCTGACCCTTGGTGGGGTCAAAAAGGCAAGGGTCTCTTCCTAAGGAAGTATCTTGCAGCAGCGTTTTTAATTCCTAGTTAGTCCAGTTAGTTAGTTAGTTAGTTTGTTTGGTATGGTGGTGAACACACCAAGCCAAGAAACAGAGACCGCGAGTTCTAGTCTTGCTTAGGCACAAACCCAGCTGGATAATCTTGGGCCAGCCCCTCTCTCTCAGTCTTAGGAAAGAGGCAGTGGCAAAACTGCCAAGAAAATTACATGGACCAGCAATTGCCAGGAGTTGACACCCAAAAACACACATTCACACAATAGGACAAATTAAGGCTGCCTCGTTCATGGGCTGGACTTACTGTGCCTCCTTAGAAATTGTACAGGTTACAATTCACTTGTTTAGCGACCATTCAGAATTACAATAGCACTGGAAAAAGTGACACACACACACACACACACACACACACACACACACACACCTGGACTTTTTTTTTCACATTTGAAACTTGCAGCATCCCCATGGTCACATGACCAAAATTTGGGTGCTGGTTTGCATTCATGGAGTTAGAACATTGAGTTAGAAGACTATTGAGAGGTGGACAGCTCAGCCGTTCAAAAACGGAGAGCTAGCCGTGTGATGGGATGAGCTCCCGTCAATTTGTCCCAACGTGGGCCCACCTGGCAGTTTGAAAGTATGCATAGTAGGGACACGGAAGAAGCTTTCTCAAGCATCCCCTGGAAGATGGTGATGTCACCAGCTAGTCCATTCAACCCGGAAGTGCCTTGGAAGGTGCTTCTGACATTAACATGGTAGTAGCAACAGTTATTTTGGACTCAGTTGTGGTGATAAGTCAAGGGCTACCTATATAGACTCAGGATAGGGGTGGCAATTGTGGGAGCTGCATAGAACATTGGGGGTTAAAGTGCATGGAACAGTGTTGAAAAGTAAGTAGGGCTAAATCACATAGGCAAACAAACCAAGGTTTTCTCCCCTTTCTTCCCTCCCCGGTTGGAGGTAAAATTTTAAGACTCTCCTTTCATCTAACCATTGCAAACTTGAGGCTGCACTATAACGTTCATGTTTTTCTTGCGAAATGGTAAACAATGTGTTGATACGGTTTTTTTTTAAAGAAGTTTAAAAGTGCATGGATTGTATGTGCACTAAATCTTCTTTGAGATATGAGCTTCTTATGTTTTCTATATTTTCCAAGCTTATTTCTGTTGAAAACAGTTCCAGTCCCACCCGTTCTGCTCTTTTTACTGCATGTTTTGTCCCCAGTAGAGGTGAAGTATTGCCTGTGTGGAACTCTTCTAATGTTTTAGTTCTTCTGCGGAATCATCAGTTGAGACATCATTTCTGCATCATTCCTTGTTCCAGGCCTCATGTGACATGAGAGTTGACGAGTTGCTTAGCTCAGAGAGACAATTGTCACCAAATCTCCATTCAGTAAAATACTAGCATATTAAAACTTAACATGCTGACTTTTAATTGCAAGATAAGGCCACTTCTTTTCAAGAAAAGCAGGATCTCTTTATTTCTAAATATTTGGCACAGATGCTTATCTGCATGAGCATAGATTGCTCTAGTTGGCAAAACCACTTTTGGTCATTATTAAGGTAAAAGAGCCGTGAGCCGTGAGGAATACTAAATCATAAGAGATGGGAGATTGCTGACCTTGGAGTTTTATTTCATTAAACGTTGATCTCGTTCAGTTTGGTAGCAGCGATATCTATTAACTTTTAAAAAATCAGAAACAGGCTATTCTCTGGATTCTAAATGTTTCTTTTGTTGCTTTGAATTGGTTATGCAATAACCAAGCTATCTGGTGGATTATGAAGTGGTTGGTTATGTCAAGGGTATTTGACTCTATATGTAAACACCACATTTTTTATGATATGGAGTAGTCAGTTTTACTTGAGGTCTTCTGATGCTGGTATTCAAATATTTCGAGATATTGGCATTTGTTTTGGAAAGAGAACAAAGAGAACACGTCAGTTTTGATTAAGCTGAAGGCATACCTTGAAGCCAAGAGCTTAGGACTGTAATGATAAGGAATACAAAATATTTGTGGCTCCTAAACATGGAAACATTTTTTTAAAAAAATATTTTTATTGTGCATTTCCCCTTAACATTAAAAGAAGTATCTTCTCCAAGCAATGCAACTTGTGAAGAATGCTAAACATATTCTCTTCCCAAGAATCTTAAGTATATTTATGTATCTTATTGTTGTGTCTAGTGTCACATCAAAATGAGATGGGTAGCTGTATTGGAGTTTCAATTTTAGCACACACTGTACTCTGAAGTATGTCACAAGCCAAACATTGTGCCTAATTATGCTTGTTCTCTTGTCTCCTGGTTTTTTTTTTAGAAAACCTTTGCCCCTAACATTATTAGCAGGAAAATCAAAGAAGAGTAAGTTCCCTTTCAATGCTGTTTTCATGGAATGTATTAATATAAATGAACTGCTTAATTATCAATAAATGATCATTTAGAAGATCTGTCTAAATGGGAGATTTCAGCCTTAGACTAAAGTTATCCTATGGTTCAGGTTTATAATGCTTGTTAGATCTCAGCTACTCTAAAGCCTTCCCTTGTCTACCACCTCCTGAGATGCTATATTTTAACATTATTTGGACTGTTAATGAAACCTATACCTTTTGCACTATTTGGGCAATTTCTTCAGTTGTTAGTTGGGGAAAAATTAGCACACAGTAGTTTAAAATCTTACTGCCCTTACCAAAGCATAGTTCCTGCACTGTGCTTATCTGCTGTCTTATTTGATCTCTTTGGATAATATAGTTGTAGCTTTTTATGCGTGGATGGGGTGGTGGGGTAGGTACTGTAGTGTGTTTCTCATTTGCCCAAGAAATCAGTTGTTAATAAACAGTTAAAACTACGTGGTGATATTGTGGAAAGTTACAGACCTTTAGAATGCTTGAGTCTTTTTTCAGAAGTTGTTTTTGTTGATCTTTTCATTTATATAGTTTTTTTTCTTTTTCCTTTCCTTATTCCACTCCTCTCCCCCCAGTCACCTGCAACTTTCAGCTATCTATTCCCAGCCATTCTCCCTGCTCTCTGACCCCTCTTTATTAGCAGAACCACATATAAACCTTTTGGTCACAACCTCCATCTTCAGTGTGAAATTCTGTCACGGGAAGCCCTATCCTTCGTTGTTCTTGCATGTCTGAAAGAGGTTCACCCACAAAGTCCTTACAAAGCTACTGATGAAAAGGGCCTTCTGAATATTTTGGAAGCTTTAAGTCAGGGATCCCCAAACCTGGCAACTTTTAAGATTTGTGCACTTCAACTCCCAGAATTCTGTGCAATGCTGGCTGGAGAATTTTGAGAGTTGAAGTCCGCAAGTCTTAAAAGTCGCCAAGTTTTGAGGCCTCTGCTTTAAGTCCTCAAGTCAGAGATCTGCAGCTCTCATTGAGCAATTGAATATTTCTGCTCTGTTTTTTTTTTCCCTCCCCTCTCTTTAGGCCCAAGGAGGACCTTTCTGTCACAAAAGAGAAGAAGGACCGTGATCGAGATCGACAGAGGGAAAGTCATGGACGAAACAGAGGGAGGCCCGAAGTTATTCAGTCGCACTCCATCTTCGAGCAAGGCCCAGCAGAAATGATGAGGAAGAAAGGTTTGGAAATGATTTAAGTTGGGGCATTCCGGAGGGCAACTGTTTGGGCTTTTTAATTTTCACTGTGAACTCAATCAAGCTTTCCTCGAGACTCTTAGCCCGCTGGTTCCCACCCATTCAGCCATTACGGTACGCAGGGTGGATCACAGTAGACTTGTGAAACAGGATGGGATAAATTAGTAAAATGGGAGTGTGTTGTAGCTGAGCTTTTAAGTAAGCTGTGATAAAGTACTTAGTGCATCTTGAGGGTTGGTGTAGAAATCCTCATCATCCAAACTGGTTGGGCAAGTCCATCAGAGAAGGCAGTGTTCGGTGTGGGGTATTTGGAGTGAAGTGGACAAGATTCTGACATCAACTCTTGACACCTATAGATTGGACTCCTATTTTTCTGGTTGGTAAAAACTGCCAGAATGTAACAAGGAGCTGGGTTAGGCTTGGTACTTAATTCGTCCTTGGGTGAACGGGTGTTGCTCCTCTACCCAAAAATTCTTGGTCAAACCTTAGAAAACGGTCCATCTTAGAAAACGGTTAATGTGTTTCCAGTGTGTTGCATGAGCAGAGCAGTTCCATTGATCATAAATTAATCACAGTGTTCTCCAGAATCCTCTTTTTCCTTATTCCTTCTCCTTGACTTTTCTTCTCTTTCCTTGTTTGCATAAACATGGCTGATTCTAATAAAGCCTTTTGGGGCTTATTTTTAATGAAACGTCTAGCGTCGGTGACTTGGCCATCCAGGGTCTTCTCGGCCAGCCACCATGAATTTGCCTTATGAGATGTGCCATTTGCAGCGATGCTGTTCTTGCTTTCCGTGCAGGTACCTGGGATAAGTCCGTGGATATGTCTGATTTTGGCCCATCTCACATCATCAACATAAAGAAAGAGAAGAGGGAGACGGATGAGGAGACCAAGAAGATCTTGCGCATGTTGGAGAAAGATGATGTGAGTTTGAGGATGGCTACCATCCATCAACTCCCGAAATAATACGGACTTTATCTTATGTTAGGACTCAACTTTTAAGGCATTGGTGGGCACTACTGCTAGCTGGAGTTAAGGATGTTTATCTTAAATACGTTCTTTAAAATAAGAATGTTTCTGTTCATTGTAATCTGATTTTAACACAACATTTGTGGTTTTTACACAAGATGACATTTTTCTGTTAATTTTTTTTCCACCTATAGTTGTTTCTCTATCCCTTTGTGATCTCAGCTTTAAGAATGAAGGGCAGGTTTAGGAAGTTTGTGCCTGTGGAAACATTTATCCACCTATTGATACATTGCCAGTTGTTGATGAAATACAGGCTAAACTCTGAATAAGAGATAACCATGTGCACTTCCTTTGTTTACATAGCATGATATTCCCAGAACAAATGAACTGTTAGGTCTTGAAGTAGAAACGTGCAAATTGTTTAGTCTCAGAACAGTTTTGAGCACAACATGTCATGAAGTGTTTTACTCTTCGTTGCAAAATAGACTGGTTTGAACTTTTTGGCAAAATGTTTCAAACAAAGCTTTCTCAAGTTCAGAACATCGTTTTGCATTTACCTTCGAGAGATTTTTGCAAAGCTTTGTGCTTGGAGCAGCAGATGCAGCTTGAAGTAAGGGAGCTATTCCCTCAACAAAGTAAAAACCGCATTTCTCACCTGACATTGGATCACAAACTACCTCAACCCTCTTTATTGGTTGGTGGGCTTATTCATTCAATTCAGAGGCTAAGAGATTCCAGACAACTGGCCCGCTTACGTTGAAAAAGTAGGAACGGTTTTTAAAAATCACATATCCTCATTTGTCCAAAAAACAGACTCATGGGATAGGATGTGAAATAGTCTTTCTTTTAACTGCCGTTTTCTCTCTCGTTCTTTGGTCCCAGTTCCTGGATGACCCAGGCTTGAAAAACGACATTCGAAACAAGCCAGTCCAGCTGCCTCTGGCCCATTCTGGTTGGCTTTTCAAGGAAGAAGGGGATGATCAAGAGGACAGCAAGCCGTTGAATGCCAGCCATAAAGAGGAGAAGCTGGAGACAGGTTTACCTTCGGTAAAAGGTAGGTGGCTCACCTTGACCTGGAACAGGTGAGCGAACGGATAAAGTGGGCATTGTGCATTGTGCAGCCCTGAGGAGCCTGTTCCCTCTTAATTTCTTGCAAGAAGAGAAGAATTGGGGAGTGTACGATAGCAGGGGGTTACTAAAGGAGCATTTAGTCATTTGGTGTTCTGGTCTTCAGAAGCAGCCCCGTAGCTGCTATAGAAGATGGGATAAATATATGTTACTCATATCTACAATTGGTTAAATAGAAACAAAATGTGAAATATGAAATGGTTTTATGAATGTTTTTGGAATAAATATAAGACTTATTGTACAATAAGGAAAGAATACCGTGTGGAACCCGATTGGGGGTGGGGGGAAGAAATATATGCATATAAAATAGTATATAATACTATAATATATAATACTGTATATTATAATAAAATATATAATAGTAAATAGGAGATTATTGTTGTTAATAAAGGAGGTATTAACTAAAAATGGCTATACTGATCCTAGTTTTTTTTATTTGTTATATATTGGGTTTAAGAGAGTAAAATGGGGAGAATACATAAAATAAAAATAGGTGGCAAGATTGAATTGACAATAAAGGGGATAAATATTGGATAATCTCTCCCTCTCTCTCTTTTTCTCTCTCTCTTCCCCCCACCCCCGCAGTGAAAGAAGAACACGATGAAGAGGAGACGGTGTGTGCACAGGCTCCAGCGCCCACCAAAGCCCCTCCTCCCTTCCCTCACGATGTCTCCCTGGCGGAACTGCTGCCCAGGTTGAGTCTCTCCAAGGAGGAAGAGTTGCTCTTCCTGCAGCTGCCAGATACTCTCCCGGGACAGCCGCCCACACAGGACACTAAGCCGCTGAAAGCAGAAGTGCAGAACGAGGATGGGCAGATGATGGTGATAAAACAGGAGAAGACCCAGGTAGGAGTCGTGTCCTGCTGGAACAAGCAGCGGGAATCTGCAGGTGCTACTGCAGGGGTCTCCAGCCTTGGCAACTTGAAGACTTGTGGACTTCTGGGAGTTGAAGCCTCCCAGGCTTCCAGTTGCTACTGGACTAACTAGGAATTAAAAATTCTGCTGCAAGATATTTCCTTAGCAAGAGACCGTTGCCTTTTTGATCCCACCAAGGGCAAGGAGTTTCTTTGAAAAGAGGGAGGGGGGCAGCCTGTCAACCCTGAAATTTGACTTATGTGTAAACCATTTTATTTAGCTTTTTTATATATTCTTTTTCTTCCGTTCTCTTTGCTGGTATTAGGAGGGAAGGGTTTCGGACTTGCCACATTCCTAAGGTGGGAATTCCTAAAGCTATGCTGGCTGGGGAATTCTGGGAGTTGAAGTCCACAAGTCTTCAAGTTGCCAAGGTTGGAGACCCCCTGTGCTACTACAGTGCGCATGGTGTTGGTGGCTGCAAATGGAGGTCTGGAAGTCTGCCAGATAGAAGCCAGGTTGTTGACGTTTCTGTAGAAAAAGAACAGTGGGTCTAACTGTTGGTTATATATATTGAGTTGGGATGGCAATGCTTGAACCTAGACGTTTTCCCAGAGTTGGGTTTTTATCGACATGAAGGTAAAGGTTCCCCTCCTCGCACATACGTGCTACTCATTTCCGGCTCTTGGGGGGGGGTGGGGGGTGCTCATCTCCGTTACAAAGCCAAAGAGCCAGCGCTGCCTGAAGACGTCTCCGTGGTCATGTGGCGATAGGACTCAACGCCTTTGAAGGCGCACGGAACGCTGTTCCCTTCCCACCAAAGGGGTCCCTATTTTTCTACTTGCAATTTTGAACATGCTTTCAAACTGCTCGGTCGGCAGAAGCTGGGACAAGTAACGGGAGCTCACTCCATTACGCGGCGCTAGGGATTCGAACTGCCGAACTGCCGACCTTTCCGATCGACAGGCTCAGCGTCTTAGCCACTGAGCCCCTTTATGCTTCATTGGCATAATTGTCCTATACTTCGTGGAAGGTAAAGAAGCTTCCCAAAATAATGATTTTGGCTGTTTTGCTTCTAGAGCAGGGGCGTCAAACTGGATTTCTTTGAGGGCCGGATCCGCATTATAGTTCTCCTCTGCTGGGTGGGTGGGGGCAGAAGGGACAGGGGCCTCTTGCAGCACCCTGCCGGCTAAAACGGGGCGCAGGTTTTTGGCTGCCCTCATTTTGGCCCCCAAAGGCACTGCAGACAGGTCCTTTCCTATTTCCAGACCGGCCCCAAGGGCCAGTTTTAAGCACCCCCGCAGGTAGGATCCGGCCCTCGAGCCTTGAGTTGGACACCCTTGTTCTGTAGACACCTTTGCATTCCGCTCCAGGCGCCAGAAAACAGGGTTGCCGTGACGTTTTAAGGGAGAGCAGAGCGGGAGTTTGCAAGTGCTCTCGCCTTGGGAATCTCTTCCCAGCTCCTAAACTTGCCCACTTCTCCTTCCCCAGGAGACCCAGGAAGCGGAGAACACCTGCACCCTGGGCGACCTCTCCGAGGGGCAGGTGGGGAAGCTGCTGATCCGCAAGTCAGGAAAGGTGCAACTTGTTCTCGGCCAGGTGACCCTCGACATAACCACGGGAACACCCTGCTCCTTTCTTCAGGTAGGCCTTGCTCTTGCGGGACGTGGGCCCCCCCTTCGCAGGCCCTGTCAAGCACAAAGCGGTCGGAGGCCGCGCAGTCTGGGAATAGCACTTGCAAGAAACGGGCGGCGAGAAAAGGGGCCCGAGTGACCCCTCGTCCCAAGCGCTGCCGTTGAAACTGCGGTTGAGATGATTCGGAAATATCCGCGTTCTTAGGGTGGGGTCAAGGCTTAGGGACTTTAATAGCCATCAAGACTGATGGGAGACCCAAAGGTGCTTTTTTCAGGAGGCAACTGGGCTCTCTTGTTTTTTTTTTTCTTTGACGACGTTTCGCTTCTCATCCAAGGAGCTTCTTCAGCTCTAAGGCTGGATGGTGGGGAATGGAAGGGATTGATGCTCCTTGCAGACAAAGCTGGTCATTTGCATCCTTTTGGAGGGTCGTTGAGGCCACTTGGAGGTTTATCTGTGTCCTCAGGGTCACCTGAGTGACGCTAATGGTTCCTGTAGTCTGCAATTTGGGGGAAGTCCGTTTGTACTTCCACACGATTCAAAGGGTGCGCATCCCAAAGAGCATAGCTAAAGGTTTATGGAGGTACCCGGTCATCTAGGTCATGGCTGTCTCAAAAGATATCCTAGAACTCTAGCATAGACTTTTGACTGATGGGAGAATACATTGTATTGTCAGAGCATATCATTAGATTGTCAGAGTTGGAAGGGACCTTGCAGGTCATCTAGTCCAACCCCCCTACACCATTTCTGACTGATGGCAGTCCAGTCTCTCCCTGAAAGCCTCCACTGATGAAGCTCCCACAACTTCTGTGGGCAACTTCCGTTCCACCGGTTGATTGTTCTCCCTGTCAGAAAATTCCTCCTTATTTCCAGGTTGAATCTCTCCCTTGGTCAGTTTCCATCCGTTATCTTAACGGATATACCCAGTTTGGTCCCCTGCTCTTCCAACTGGCACTAGATAGCCCTGACTTTCTCCGCAGGTTTTCCACAAAGCATCTCTTTAAGTCAGTGGCGTCTAACCTTGGCAACTTTTAAGACCGGTGGACAGAGCACAGCTGGCTGGAGAATTCTGGGAGTCGAAGTCCACAAGTCTTAAAGTTGCCAAGTTTGGGGGGGCCTCTGGTCTAGGTTAAGAAATAATTAAGTCTTACTGGTACAGGAAAGGAGTGAGTAGTTAAGCAAGTCTTCTTCTTGTGTGTGTGTTTTTTTTTAAATACTCTGATATTATCAGTCCCGATCTTTCAGCATAGAGCGAGATTTTGTTTTTTTTTCCTTGTTTGGCTCCAGCCTCGTTTAAATGACTGGGAATTGTTTGCATTTCTTCTACAGGTGGGGGGGGGGGATCAGCAGGTAGAGCACCTGGCTGAGACCGTCTAATGAGCGGCTTATGCTGACACTCAAAAATCTGTTTCCCAGAATCTGTTTGCTTCCTCCAACCTGCAAAGATGCCTTGATTAGGTCTTGTTGGCTTGCGTTACTTTTTGGGGGGGGAAAAGGGGGGCTTTGGAGTAATTGTCCTTCTCTCTTGGTCTCTCAAAGGAACTGGTGTCAGTCAGCATTGGGGACAATCGGAGCGGCGAGATGATCGTCTTGGGTCACGTGAGGCACAAGCTCGTTTGTGCTCCAGATTTCGAATCCTTGCTGGCCTACAAGCATCGATAGAGCCGCCGCAAAGCTCCTCGCCAGGGTAGCCGGTGGTTCTGCCTAAACAAGAGTGACTTGGGCTCTCCAAAAGTGCCTGTTCCTAAGCCGACGAAGACGGAAAGACTCTGCCAGAAGAGATGGGCAAACATTCACGGGGACGAGCCCGATGGACATCTTAACTGTCGGAGATTATCTGGAGCTCCAGAATCTCTGAAGGTAGGGGAAAGGGTTCGAAGCCGAGGGCTTGCTGCGTCCTTCCTCCCAGTTCCGCACAGGATATGACTTGCCCCCTTGTAACGACTTTTAATGACTTAATTGCGCACACTACCCGGTGATATTTATCCCAAAGGGAGGTTGGGAAGGTGTGAGCCTTGGAGCCAAGGTTAAAGCTGTTTGGCCGCTCTTCCCTGCAGATGCTGGAGAAGATGTCGCCATTCCGAGCATCTGTAGGAGATCGGGCCAGTGGTGCCTTTTTCTCTTTTGCCTTCTGGATCTTAACTACCGCACGACACCAGTAGGAAAAAAAGGGGGGGTGATGGTGTGAGAGGTTTGGGGAAACACATGAGATTAGACTGTCTTCTGCAGTGAGATACCCCCATATATCTCTTGTTGTCCAGGCCAGGGGTCTCCAACCCTGCAAACTTTAAGCCTGGAGGACTTCAACTCCCAGAATCCTGGTCCAGACCAGCTCATTCAGCATCTGGTGAAGTTTTTTTTTTTTTTCCTTAAGGCTACTTTCATCCTATCTCTGAACAGCCAGGGGGAAAATAATTATCTAGCTGACAAGCTCTGCCATGTCTCGTATTTATAATGCTCCGTGTGATAAAAGCAGCAGCAGGCTTCTTTTATAAATGGAGAAGGCAAAGAGGAAGGGTCTCGTGCTTTTAATCTGGCTTTCGTTCCCTCTGCTTGAAGCAGAAAAGCATCGCTGGATCCGTGGTCCTAAGGCGAAAGATTCCTGCAGTGGCAGGGGGGACAGGAAGTCATGGATGGCAGTTCCCCTTGTTCCTGAACCAGGAATCAATTTTGTCATCAGAAAAGCCTATTCGGACCATTATAGCCCAAATCTCTCTCCCCACACTTCCATCTGTCTCTCTGTCTCCCTCCCTCCCTCCCTCCCTCCCTCCCTCTCACACAAACGCCTATTAAATTCGATAGTCTGCTTTAAAACTATTCTCACTCTGCCTTGGACCCAGGCGTGATGGCAAGAAAGTTGTGATTTGCTTACCTTTGTTCTCTATCACGCTTTTCTGTCACGTCGATTAACTGTTTAAATATTTTTAGAGAGCAGCAATTAAAGTATTCATGCTCCTTGGGCTTTTGTTCCTTAACAGCAGTTGGAAAATCATAAAGCTGAGAATGCTGATGGTATCATTGACTACAAAGGTGACTTCTCTGTTAAGTCTCTTTTTTTTTCCAGCTGGGTACCTTTATTTGATCACCTTGGTTAACCAAATTGGAGAGAGCAACAACTTTTGTGGTCAAGTTGTTGGCATTTATTTATCACCTGTATATCTATAAATAAAAACAGACACTAGAAGGATTCTGTGTGTACAGTCCAAGGAATTTGAATAGGTTTGCACTTTGAAGCTACGAGGTAAGGAAACGGGAAAGACATTTTCACCTCACCTGTCAGTGGACACCCAGGCAGGACAGTAAGATTTGACATAAGCACCTGGGAAACCAGGAGAGACAAGCAGTTCAGAGGAGTATAAAGGTTTATTGCAAGCTTAAGCTCTCCATAACATACTGGCCAACTAACGGTCAGTGGAAAAGAGCAGGAGATAAGAATTCAAGTTGGGCTGGATTTAGATCTCTTGTGGACATGCAGGAACTCATAACTTATGATGCATTTGACTCCTCCCTCAATCTCAGCCAGGTCACCACCTACAATATTCCTTATAAAGAGGACAACATAAAGCAGCGTGTTAACCATGTGCAAATATTAATTAATTGAAAATGACAGAGAACGTGGGGCTCAATACAAAAGCAGCTTTTGGACGATGGAGCCACAGATATTTTGTGAAAATTAGCGGGGGGAAGGAGATAAGCGGAGAAGAAAAAATTGTAGATAAGGAGCAGGAACTGTAAGAATCAAAACTGTGCCTGTCCCTTCTAGCTGCTTATAAATAAATAAAAAACCCTTATTATATGGACATTTTTCTTCTCTGCCTTTCAGAATGATTTTTTTTAAAATCAACAAATCTTTCGTTTGGTTTGCTTACAGAAGGCAATATTAACACAATAGACCACCATGAAACAGAAAAAAGGCATTGGAATCTAACAAAGCTGGGGCAAACCAAACTGTTTTAATGGAAACCACACTTTGCAATTAATTCAGCAATTATGGCTTAGAGAGAAACCCTTTGTCCATTACAGGGTTCCTCTACACCTCTGCTGATATTTTCATTGATATTTGGCAATGAGAACCTTGTCCGAGTTTCCTTGAGCGAAGAGCCTTCAAAGGGCAGTGAACAGGGACTGCTCTTTATTATAAGCCAAGGAGAAAAGATCCGGTAAAGTAAGAGCCTTCTTGCCAGCGTCGTGGTAGAATTAAGCTATTTCCCCTTACAAAGGCCCATTTATTTCCATTTTAAATTTCCCATCAGCAATAAGCCTTAGCGGATATCCAGAGTAGAAGTAAACAAATCACAAAGCAAGACCGAAGTAAACAAATTGCAAAGAGAGATTATAGGCTGCAAAATAACAGTATTTTGGGGGAATCTCTTTATAAATGTTTTCAGAAAGCCTATTAATCAAACAGCTGGCAGCATTGGAAATAGAAATCGAAGCAGTCAGGAAAGGATTTGAAAAGTGTTTGTGTACTGTACATGAGCAGGACTAGAAGATCTGTTGAGTAAATCCAGGGTGGCTTCTAGGAAACAGGATCGCTGAGGATGACAGGTGAGCGGATTTGAGACGTTCTTGGAAAGACTCAAATGTCATCCAGTCATTGGTCGGACCTTCCAGAGAGCTACTATTGCCCCCAGGAGCTGTAGACGGAAGCTTATTCTGAAGTACTCATTCAAAGATGAAGTTCAAGATTATCAGATCTGAAACATCAGTCCCACTGGACTTGGACATCCTTAGAAGTGACCAGGATCCACTTCTCCTGCACGCTCTTCAACAGGACGGAAAGAAAAATGTCATCCTTTGCAAGCTGGACTAATAAAAGAGAAGCCCGTAGCTGACCTGACGGTAGAAGCTTGTTGCGTATTTATTGGCGTAAATGCTCTTCGATGCACTTTGCTATCTGGAAAGCTTTCAGATTCAGTGTCCCTCCCTGAATTCCCTGCATCCCAATGAGGATTAGGCAAACCGGATTAACCAAGACCACAGCGATGGCATGGGTGCAGTTGTCCTTCTTGTCCCCATGGTAGACCTTGGTTCGGAGGTCCATGGTATGCTGTTGGGCATCGGTATACAGATTGTCTCGTATGACCAAGCATTTGTGTCCACCCAGAGTCAAACCCTGAGTGAGGAGTATGTTTCTGTTCCTACCAAGGAGAGCTTGGATTTCTGGTTTGGTCATTCTGGACAAGATGCCGCCTTGGTGGGCCCTTAAGACCTGCTGTTGTGTTACAGAGATAACTGCAGCATCACAGCACAGCCCATCTCTCATGAAATTGTTGAGACACCCTTGCCAAGATGGCATTTGGTGATTTGGGGAGTGTTGCATTTAAAGGCAGCTTGTAACTACTTTGGAAAAACCCAGGTCTTCTTTTTAGAGTAGGCCAATTTTGCTCTTCTGGAGCCTGAAGGTTGGTTGGTTGGTTGGTTGAAAACCTTATTTTCTCTTTTGTCACTCAATATACCTGACCCTAAGATGAAGAAATATTTGAGGCTAAAACAAGATAATGGCTGCTTACTGTATCTACTTCCATGCACTGTTGATGGACATATCCCAAAACTAACTTGCAATCAAGTTTTAGGACCCCAAACCCCTCAGCAGGTACTTGATCTTTCCCCGGGTTGTCTTGGATACAACTATTTAGCGTTCTTTCACAGGCTGCAAGCTGGTCATTCTAGAACCCTGACAGCACTACCTACGTGTCCTGTGATGTCATAATGCATGTTTTCCTGGAGGAAAGGGTGCATATCCCATCATACTTTTAACTAACAATCATAGTTTTTGTTTGTGTCTGCATCTGATAGTATATGAGTTACAGAATTCTTTTGAATCAGAAGACTTAGGCTCAATTCTGGTTTCCTCAAAGTACAATTCACCGGTATTGGAATCGTGATTATCCCACATCAAGGCTATGAAGTTCCCAATTGCCTATTAATTGCTAGTGTTGAGATTTTAAACTGAAGTTGATTTATTGTTCAATTTTTTTTATTTAATATAAGCCATCCAGAGTTGCATTCTTCAAGATGGGTGACCCCATAAGTTTCATAAATAAATAAATATTTGGGCGGGCAGGCATTTCTAAAAGATCTTTTTTCTGGACCAAGTTCTACCCTGCAGCCTGTTACAACCACAAGTTCCCCAGCCAGTTTCTTAATCTAGAATCTAGGATTGCTTCTACGATGGTCCCCCGAAAGGGCTTTTTCGGGAGGCAACTGGACTTTCTTGTTTTTTTCTCTGAAGATGTTTTGCTTCTTATCCAAGAAGCTTCTTCAGCTCTGACAGGATGGTGGGGAATGGAAGGGATTTATATTCCTTGCTGGCAGCTGGTCATTTGCATCCTTTTAGAGGGTAGTTGAAGCACTTGGAGGTTTATTTGTGTCCTCAGGGTCACCCTGAGTGGTACAAATGGTTCCTGTAGTCTGCTATTTTTTTTCCTTTGGAAATCCATTCCCCAGACCATTCCAAGGCTGTTCATCCCAGATTGTATAGCTAAAAGTCTATGGAGATTCTCAGTCATCCAGGTCATCGTTGTCCCAAATGCGCTTTTGCAGGAGGCAACTGGACTTGCTGGTTTTTTTCTTTTGAAAACATTTCATATCTCATCCAAGAAGCTTCTTCGAAGAAAAAAATAAGAAAGTCCAGTTGCCTCTAGAAAAAGCATCTTTGGGGCAAAATGACCTGGATGACTTGAGAATCTCCACAGACTTCTGTGATGGTGTCTAGTTCCTGCTTCCTATTTCATTGGCTCAGCGGGAGGATTTTGGTGGTTTTAACAGAGTTTGGGCTTAATCCCCCAAAGGAACTGCGCCTTCTCATCTTGAAGCCCCAAGGTAAGACTTGCAAGCACATATATTCTGCAGAAACCTGGTATTTGGCAGACTGAATTTTAGGCAGGAAAGGCAATAGGTGCTGTAAGGCAGGGGTCTCCAACCTTGGCAACTTTTAAGACTTGTGGATTTTAACTCCCAGAGTTCCTCAGTCAGCTCTGGGAGTTGAAGTCCACAAATCTTAAATTTGCCAAGGTTGGATACCCCTTCTGATGACCCAGGCGTGGCACAAAGGCAACACAGTTACATATGTAAGAAAAGTCGCTTTAATACCTCCAACTTTGCCCCCAATGTCCAGTTACTTTCAGCTGGAGAAAAACTCTCCCCAAAACAGTCTTTAAGTGGAGGAAATTCAGTCCGAAAACAAAGTACATCTAAACTAAAGAAATATCCACGCAAACCATGCTGCAGCAATTAACTGGACAGGGCAGGAAAAGGAATTGCAGACTTGAAAGACCAGCAAAACACACACACAGTTGGGAAGACGCCAGGAACCCAGATAAGCCTCGACAATAAGAGATAACTCACAATTTTCTTCCAACAAGTTGCTGTGCGCAGCTTTCCTTTTTAAACACTGTGTTCCCAGCTACAGCTAATGAAGGGAATCAGGGCCCTTTCCTCCCCTGTAAGCCATGCAATTCACGTTGCTTCCTTCTCCGTTCCTCCTTGCATACCCTAGGATGAAGAGAGGGTGGGTCTTCCTCTGAATTCCCTCTGCCTTGCTCTTACCTCTCCCCTGCTCTGCCCACCTGGACTTCCCTTCCCCAGTTTCTTCCACAGCCACTGGAGCCACACTCCCACTTGGCCTCCCCCTCGGAATCAGATTTCGACAGGGACATGACACCCCTGCTGTAAGGAAATCTTTCCCCAAACATTTAGGCCGGACTCCATTTACAACATCCAAAGCCTTCTGACAACAAGATGGCAGCAAACAGCAAACAATGAAGCTGAAACTCAGAACTTAGGAACAGAAGGGGAATACTTGAGGAAGTTAGTATCATCCTTGTATCCACAAGTTCTCATTTTCTCTTACTTGAGAACAAATAAGTTACCCGCACCTCCACTTAACCTCTTTTCTGAGCTCTCCCAGAGCCATCTCTGACCACGCTTTAAACAAATGTTTCACATGATTTCCTGCATTTTGAAGTGGAAAAATCTTCAAATACTCGATTGTAAGATGTACTCTCCAAATAAATAAAATAAATAAATAAACTTGAGCTATGTTAAATTCTGTTTCTGGCTGGGGGGAAAACAGAAACAGTGATTGGAACATTTAACAGGCTTAGTGGACTCTCCAAAACTTAAGAGGCATTCTCTAAGAAATAAAAAACTAAGATTAATTGAAATTATTATCCTTGTACACATAACACAAGCACACGCAAAGTCGCAGGACAAACAAAACTTTAATAAGTAATCAGCTTAAGAGTGAAACCTCTAATTATTCTGATGTGAGTTGTAGCAGTCCTTTTTCAATGTTACTCCCAAGTACAGATTAAGAAGTTTAAAAAAATATGTTAGCAACATTTCTAGCCTAAACTGTAATTAACATTGAAAGAATATATTTTTCTTTTTCTCTTTTTGCCCTCTATATTCTAAGCTATTTCATAGACTTAATAATTTTACACATATACAAACATCAATGTAAGGAAACAATGCAATGTGCTAAGATAAAAGAGAAGAAAAAATTATGAACTTTCCAAATGCTTATATATGAAGGATGTTAAATTGGAAATCACCTCTCAGTGAAGTAGGATTTAATCTGCCCTGATGTTTCTATTATATCTTAGCCTTTCAGTGTTGCTGTTTGCCAGGCAATTGCCCAGTTAATTCAGTCTCCTCCTAGGGGACAGACAATATAGTAATTTAATAAATAAAATCTATTTTATTTCTGAAAAGGGATAAATGTGCTTTGAATGTGTGGCCCAAAACAGCCTGAGTTTTGGGCCACCCACTTGAAGCATGTTTATTTTTAAAGAGCAGCTTCAGGAAATGTAGAACGGAGTATAGAAGCTGCCAATTAAAATTCTGATAAGTAGTATCTTAGTACTCATCGTTAATTGGTTCTGGGAGACATGCTGAGTACTAAAAACGAGTGCCATACCAATTTTTTCCCTTAAGGAATTCTGTAGTGAATTACAAGGCAGCTGATATCTAGCTTGTGCATCTAATACCAAACAAACAATGAGTACCAGGCCATAATTTTTGCATCTAAATGTGTTGAGTAGCAAATTCAATGAATTTCAAAGCAGTTGAGTACCAAGGTACTACTATATATCGGTCCTCAGCTGCGGGGATCTAGAACAAGAGTATTTTTTTCAGGAATGATTTAAAAGCCCTCAACAGATTGAGATAACAGATAAAATAACGACAAATAAAAAAACTAGGACATATTTTCAATTCTTAAATGTTTTACTTATACGTTGGTGCAAAACCTTGAATGGGTGGCTGTGACAGCTGTGAAACAACTTGCTATAGCTTTGTTGCATGATCTTTTGTTAAGGAAAGACTGAAAAAGGGGGAAGAGAAGAGATTAAAAAAACCAGTTAGTTTATGCCCTCTTTAATGCTAGCTTTAGTTAGTAGCTGCACTGCTTGATAACGAATGCTTTGCTACTCAGACAATAAGATCTCAACATAATGGGTTGATAATTTGTATGAGTGATACTCTTGGCTCTCTTGATTCTTGTGACTGCTTTCTTTATAGGGATGTTTCTCCAATTTTGCAGCACCCCAATAACTCCCATAATTCTCAGGCAGCCTCACCAGATGTTGGAAGTTTCTCTCCCCAACACCTTTGGGGTGCCCTTCAGATGGAGAAAATCCACCCCGCATGCATAGTGTTCATTTTTTCCCTTGTTGAATCATCCCGGCGTTTGCTTTCTTAAGAATGTCTTCATTCCTACTTAGCTTTCCCTTTAACATTACAGTAGAGCATGGGTGTCCAACTTTGGCAACTCTTTAAGACCTGTGGACTTCAATTCCCACAATTCTGGGAGTTGAAGTCCACAAGTTTTCAAGTTGCCAAGGTTGGACAACCCCACAGTAGAGCAATTGCGATGAGGTTCATCTTTGTTCTCCAGGCTAGGAATCCCATCCACTCAGTCCAAAGTTGGCTCTGTCAGCGTTGCCGACGTGGCTCCTCTGGACTCTTTCATCTTTTCCAGGGCGAGCAGCAGGTCAAGCTGAGTAAGTGGCCTCAAGGGATTTTCTTCCAAGTCCCTGGGCAGGAAGGAAAGGAAAGGCATTGTTGAGGTATTCCCCGTTGGGAGAATGAGTGCACTCAGGGAAACATAGTGAGAGTGGTGATGAATAACACACAACCAGCATACAGATACACTGAATAGTAAAATGTAAGTTTTAGTTCCTGTAAACGGGTAAACAAAGTCCAACAAACAGTCCAAATCATACGTGATTAAAGCAGCTAGTATTCAAAATAATCAGTCCAGGGATAATCCAAAAACGAAGTCCTTTTCTTTACCAGTATCACAAACAAAGTTCAGTAAATGGAGTTTGCAAATAGTTGCAAGACTCACAGCAATTCAAGCAGAATGACGATCAGGCAAAAGGAAAGCAAAGGAAATGCAAAAAAGAACAAACCAGGTTTCTGGCGCCATCTTATGGCCGTTGGAGGAACCTCAGCCAATCACAATTACAACATTCTCTTAAAGATACAACAGTATCCTGGTTTATATATTGCCAACCCAACTGTTAGGTGACCGTCATTCCTAACAGGCTTTCTTGTTAGTTCTTCCTCTCTAGAACTCCTTTTCCATTGCCACCCCTGAACTTTAGCTCATAACTGTTGAAATGTTCTTATTCCTTTTCAAGTTTGTTCTCAGTTGGGACGATTAAAAACACCAGGCCACTGCATGAAATTAAATTTATGTATTCTTCACCCAAGCACAACGAGAGTAAGCTGTTAGGTGAATAGATGTAAGGACTCCTTCCATCCAGCAATACCACCCCAGTCACGCAATAGCAATAGCAGTTAGACTTAAATACCACTTCACAGTGCTTTACCGTCTTCTGTAAGCGGTTTACAGGTTCAGCCTATTGTCCCCCAACAATCTGTCCTCATTTTACCCACCTCAGAGGGATGGAAGGCTGAGTCAACCTTGAGCCGGTGAGATTCGAACTGCCAAATTGCAGTCAGCCAGTAGTCAGCAGAAGTAGCCTGCAGTACTGCACTCTCACCACTGTGCCACCATGGCTTCAATACCCTTCTCAAGATCATCGCATATAAGAATTTGTCAGCGTATAAGAAATTATGAGCTGGGACAGCCATAACAACAAGTCAGCCAATGGGAAACGTTTGGTGACTAAGAAACAGGATCTGTTGTGAGCCATGTCAGACAGCTTGGAGCCTGGGTGTGGCTTAGCTTGACTGTTCTGTATATATAAAAGCGAAATACCACTCACGCATCATCACAGAGTCTCCAGAACTATAAAGCCTACAAACTTGAAATTTGGCGCGTATGTTCCTCTCGGCTTCTAGATGCTCACTAAGAAAGGATTTTTCAAAATGACCATCAGAGCATTTAGAGTATTTCCTATATTATTATTCACACGCTCTGATGCTAAGGAGTTCAACTCGTAAGTCACTTTTTCCAGTGCCGTCGTGGTTTTGAGCAGTCACTAAATGAACTGCGGTAAGTTGAGGACTGCCTGGGCTATATTCTATAAAATGTTCTCACGTTGGTGGAATGCAGCATCTTCCGACAACCGAACCTATGGAAGAGTTCAGGGGCAAAGGGTCAGAAATGAGGGTATGACTTACGTTTCTTCTACGCTCCCTCTGTGGTGGAGCAGGTGGGCTATCTGCCTCATTTGTTGTTTCCGGACGTAGTCGCGCACGCGATACGTGGCCGCGTCCCGGCACAATTCCCACAGGTCACTGCCCGAGTAGCCGCGTGTTTTCTCTGCCAGCTCCTTCAGGTTCACGGCGTTGCTCATCTGAGGAAAAATCCCCAGTAAATGAAAACCTGGGTTTGTTCAACGATTTTGCCCCTGTTGTCACCTCAGGAAACTCCAGACATATAGGGGACAATTTTGTAGGAGACAATTAGTTTATTTGGGCGAAGATCTGTTCCTGCATTCTCACCAAGAATTGTCTGCAACAGCGTGGCATCTGAAAGATATCGGCCTGGCAACTCCCCAAGCCCAATAAAGGTCAGTAATTGTGAAATATCTTGAAAGACCGTTGGCCTGGAGATTGCTAGAGAGGAATTCACTGTAAACTAAATAAAGGGGGTTTATCAGGACGAGGAATCAGCTTCATGCTTTTGGAGAAGCCTAAGTCAGAACAAGGACATAGGAAAAAACATCTAACGGGTCCTGCCATAGATCAGAATTAAGAGCTTTGAACCAATTTTTAGAATGAAGCCCAGGGCAGCCACATACACCCTGAGGATTACCTGTGAGCATCCATTGTGTTTTCAAATATTCTAGGTTTTTATTGCTGAAAAAGTTTACACAAATAAGCTTAACTTGCTGCCCTAGAGGGAAACCTATCTCTGACTACAGGGACTTGTTAACATTCCAGAAGGGATTTTTTTCCCTCCACAGCTCTTTCCTTTAATAAGATTTCATTTGAAAACATGGGCAAAGAAAGCAGGCAACTTACATTTTCTCCAGCCAGAATTAGCTTCAGGATTTCTTGTCTTTGCCTTTGGGTCTGTCGGAGCAGAGAGTGGGATTGAAAAGACAATACGAAAAATGAGAGAGAGGAGAGAGAGAGAGAGATGAGAGAGAGGGGGGAGAGAGAGAAGAGAGAGAGGAGAGAGAGAGAGAGAGAGAGAGAGAGAGGGAGAGAGAGAAGAGAGAGAGAGAGAAGAGGGAAGGGGAGAGAGAGAGGAGAGAGAGAAGAGAGAGAGGAGAGGAGAGAGAGAGAGAAGAGAGGAGGGAGAAAGGGAGAGGGGGAGAGAGGAGAAAGGAGAGGGGAGATAGAGAGAGAGATTGGGTGCCTTTGAATGAGTCTTGATCAGAGGTCCTCAAACTTGGCAACTTTAAGACTTGTGGACTTCAACTATGCTGGCTGAGGAATTCTGGGTGTTGAAATCCACAAGTCTTAAAGTTGCCTAATTTGGGGATCCCTCTTGGTAACTGCCTGGATAGATCCCTGCAATTTTCTTATCAATATTTCCGAAGTGGTTTGCCATGGTTGCCCCCTACCTGGGGCTGAGGCAGAAGGACTGGGTCAAGTCAGCCAGCTGGCTTTGTTGCCTAAACCACCACTGCACTAACCTGGCCGTCTCTTTTTTCCTACTTTCTTATCTGTGTTGGAGGCATTTAAATATGAAATGTTCTATACGTTGTTTTCTGTGGTTCGGCAGTTATTTTGGGGGAGTGGCATCTAGGCCTCCCTGCCAAAAACTTTCAGATTCCAGGTTCATTCCCCACAAAGAACTTAACGGTTTGACTGGCTGGATCTTGCAAAAGTCCATATTGGGTGTGAGGTCTTACCATCCAACAGTGTGGATGGATGAGGAACAAGGTTTGTGGGAAGAGAAGTCAGGTCTACTCACAGGAAGTGCAATATGAAAAGCGGTTGGCATTCTCCTCAGGATGGCTGGGTCCACATCTTGAGGCCTGTTGGTGGCTCCCAGCACCATCACCTGAAATGGGTAGATTAAGAGATTAACAGAGTTGGAAGGAACCTAGTGTAGGTCATCTAGTCCAACACCCCACCTCCCATCCAAGCAGGAAATCCTACACCAGGAGTCTTCAAACTGGACAGTTTTGTGGATTTCAACTCCCAGAATTCTTCCTCCAGTCACGTTAGCTCAGGAATTCTGGGAGTTGAAGTCCACAAATCTTAAAAGTTGCCAAGTTTGAAGATGCTTGCCCTACACCATTTCTGATAGTTGGCAGTCCGGTCTCTTCTTGAAAGCTTCCAGTGATGAAGCCCCTACAACTTCCAAAGGCAACGTCTGTTCCATAGGTTGGTTGTTCTCACTGTCAGAAAATTCCTCCTTATTTCTAGGTTGAATGTCTCCTTGTTCAGTTTCCATCCATTATTCTGTGCTTTAGAAAATAGCTTGACCGCTTCCTCCTCTCTGGGGCAGCCCCTCAAATATTGGAAGCCTGGTCTCCTGTCTCCCCTGGTCCTTCTCTTCCCTAGATTAGCCAGGTCCAGTTCCTGAAACGGTTCTTCATATGTTTTAGTCTCCAGTCCCCTAATCATCCTGCTTGATCTTCTCTGGACTCTTTAACATCTCAACATCTTTTGTATAGTGTGGTGACCAAAAGTGGTCACCACACCACCATGTGTTAACCTTCAAGTCACCATGTAGTTTTATTTGTGATGTGTTAACGTTTCTTTTTTCAGTATGTGGGATGAGCATAATGTGCAAACAAGGGAAATGCACAGGCTCTGATGAAAGAACAAATGATCCATATTTTTAATGCTGGCTTGGACTCAATTTGCATGAATGGATCCAGGTGCCAAGCCTTACCTGGCAATCAGACGCTGTCTGTAGCCCATCCCAAAGGCTCATGAATTCTGCTTTCATCATAGCTGTGGCTTCATGGTCAGTTCTGGAACGGTTCCTAAGAAAGGCATCTACCAGAAATGGGTAGAATATTAAAATAATAATTCGACAAAGTTTGAATTACTGCATTTCTCTATAGATATCGGTCTGTTTTGTTCAGCAACATGCTTTCTCTTTCATCTCATTCTAAAGCAATAGCAAAATGCAGTGGAAATTAGACCCCAAGGTGCTTTTTTCAGGAGGCAACTGGACTTTCTTGTTTTTTTTTCTTTTGAAGCCTTTTTGCTTCTCATCCAAGAAGCTTCTTCAACTCTGATTGTATGATGGGGAATGGAAGGATTTATACTCCTTGCAGACAGCTGGTCATTTGCATTCTTTGAGAGAGTTGTGGAGGCCACTTGGAGGTTTATTTGTGTCCTCGGGGTCACCTAAGCGGTACAAATGGCTGTGGAGTTTTCTTGGCTGCAGGATGTTTTTCTACCCTGTGTCCCTTCACAGTTGAAGACAGGCTCGGGCCTTTGGAGACCAGTCTGTTGTTGTCTGCATCTCAAGCTGAAGTGCAAATGGTTCCTGTAATTTGCATTTTTTTTCTAAGAAGGCTCCACAGCCATTTGCACTACTCAGGTGACCCCAAGGACACAGATAAACCTCCAAGTGGCCTCAATGACCCTCTAAAACAGGCCTGTCCAACCCGCGGCCCACGGGCCGCATGCGGCCCAGGTCGCCTTGTAATGCGGCCCAGTGCCCACCCCAACCTTCGTGCCAGAACCAGTGAGGAGGAGGAGGAGAGGCAGGCACGAGGCGGGGCGAGGCGAGCGCCATGCCAAGCAGCAACAGAAAAGGCGGGTGCCGTCAGAGCGCCACCTTCTGCTGTTGCCGCTGCCGCCGCTTCTGCCCCCGCCGCCACTGCTGCTTCTGCCTTCCAGTCCTGCTGCATCCAGCCGGGCCATTTGCAGGAGGAGAGGTAGGCACGAGGCGGGCGAGCTTTCTTCCCCCCGCCCCCGCAAAATTTGGCCAGAAAATAAACCGTGATAAACCATGATTAAAAAAACATGATTAAAAAAAAATAATTTTAATAAATAATTAATAATAAATAATAAAAGCATCTCACTAACTTCATTTCCAAATAAATTTAATAAGTTAACTATGTTTTCTATGGTTTTTGGGGATGATCAGGTATCGTTACTGTTATTTTATTTTATGTGCGGCCCAAACCAAATTTTCATCTTCTAATGTGGCCCAGGGAAGGTGAAAGGTTGGACACCCCTGCTCTAAAAGGATGCAAATGACCAGCTGTCTGCAAGGAGTACAAATCCTTCCATTTCCCCACCATCCAGTCAGAGCTGAAGAAGCTTCCTGGATGAGTTTTTCTTCAAAGAAAAACACGGAAGTCCAGTTGCCTCCTGAAAAAGCACCTTTGGGGCAACCATGGCCTGGTTCAATTTGAATCTCCACAGACTTTCAGTGGAAATTAGTTTTTTTTTCCCCCAAAGACTGAACTGTTGTTTCTTACATTATGATCATATTCTACCTTCTTTTAAAGGGTGATGACACCAAGGATGACAGAAGACAAAATAACCCACAGGTTTTTTTTAAAATCTATGATTTAAAAATTCACCCTACCGCCCTTTGGGATCTTTCAGGAAGAATGGAAAAAAACAGAATTTTAATAGAATATGATGGATATATTACACAATGGCAGAAGCAATAGGAGGGCCAATCACAAAAATTTTGCCAAACTATGAGTGATTTGTTCAAGCTTTTATTAAAAGTCTGATTCCCTACCCACCAATGCTCCATATCACTTCTTTTCAATTGAAGTGTTCTGTTCTAATAAAATCCTATTTAATGGAAAGACGTGTGAAAGGACCTAAGCAGAAAACTGTTGACTCCATGCAGTACCCCAAAAGGTAAATTTTTAAAATCAAAGTCAATAATGAGGAAAGAACATTAAGTTATGGCATGTGATACACAAGAACCGCAGACTGGGATCTTAGCAGGAGTGGTATTCAGCCAGTTCTGGAGAACCGGCAACGGAAATTTTGAGTAGTTCAGAGAACCGGCAAATACCGCCTCTGACTGGCCCCGCCCCCATCTATTCCCCATCTCCCGAGTCCCAGCTGATTGGCTGGGTCTTCTTTGGTTGCCCTGCACAGAAGAATGGAGCTGGAAAGCAGGTTAGTGGGGTGGGGAGGGAATTGGGGATTTTGCAATAACCTTCCCCCAGGAATGGGGAATCCTTCCCCTGTCACGCCCACCAAGCCTCGCCCACAGAACCAGTAGTAAATAATTTTTTGAATCCCACCACTGATCTTACCTATTTCATCAATGAAAATTATGCAGGGTTGGATTTTGATGGCCAGAGAAAAAACGGCTGCTGTAAGTTTCTGTGACTCTCCATACCATTTGTCCATCAAGGTGGGTGCTTGAAGGTTGATGAACCTGCAGTTAGATGCCTGGGCCATTGCTTTGGCAAGAAGAGTCTTGCCACATCCAGGTGGTCCATACAGTAAGACACCTAAATAAAAGGGAAAGCCATCAGCCCATATTCAGGTGGTTCTCCTATTACCTGCCTCCTAATGAATCAAAGGTAAGAGCCCTTATTCTGATTCAGGAAAAGAATGTGACCCTGCCTTTAGATCAAGGGTCTTCTTCAAACTTGGCAGGTTTAAGACTTGTGGACTTCCAACTCCCAGAATCCCTGAGCTAACGTGACTGGAGGAGGAATTCTGGGAGTTGAAGTCCACGAGTCTTAAACCTGCCAAGTTTGAAGACCCCTCTTTTAGATGTGCCTGTTTTAGGGGGACACCTGTCCCAAGCTTGATATTTGGATGGGGGCCCATTTGAAATGGTCAAATGAAAAAAGCAGGACGAGGGATGACATGATAGCAGTGCTCCTGTATTCACTGTGATATTAAAAATTTTGAACACCATTTATATCTGCCATCTTCTTACTACATTACAGCATGGCAAAGACAGGAAGGGGCTGTTTTATACTGCTGAATCCTTGCCAAATCTTTGTTCCCATATAGGACTTTGTGCTTAAGTCAGTTTAGTGAATATATTTCAGTATAAAGAGAAGCGTTGACAGATTTTTTTCCCCCACTTAGAGAACAAAATAACATGGAAATTACTTCAGCTGTTTTTATAACAAATATGGTCACTTGTTGAAAGGTATAACAAGAATGGAGGAGTTTATGGCCTTCCAGATAATCAGTATGACCACTTACCACCTAGGTAACAACTTTCGCCAACATGGGCAATGGATAATATCAACCCTTCAAGGGTTATTAAGTTATACAATATTATCAAATTAGAACACAATCTTGAAAGCTTGGCTGTGTCTTCCCTACCCTCCCTCTTATACACCAGGGTATTAGGATGAGAAAACCTGAGCTTCTTTCTAGTACTTTCTCTATTTCCTGCATTTAAAGTATGTTTCTGTTTTGTAACCGTTTCTCCATACTTTCTCCATGGCCCAACCTCTACAAGTAGGAATGTGAAAAAGATCACTTGAAATCTAGAAAGACTTCTAATGAAAAGAAGGACCAACGCTGACATGATAACAGTGTGCTAATATCTCAGGGACCGCCACAAAGAAGAGGGAGTCAAGCTATTGTCCAAAGAACCTGAAGGCAGGACAAGAAGCGATGGGTGAAAGCTAATCAAGGAGAAATCCAACCTACAACTAAGGATAAATTTCTGACAGAACCATTAAATCAGTGGTGTGGATGCTCCAACCGTGGAAGTGTCATGCCCCTGTTGGAGTCTGATTCTGAGGAGGAGATTGAGGAGCTGACAGGGAGTGGGAGTGTGGCTCCGGTGGCTGTGGAAGAAATGGGGGAAGAGCACAGTCTGGCTGGGCATTTCAGGGGAAGACCCAGGGCCACCCCCCTTTATCCTAGGGCATACAGGGAGGAACAGAGAAGGGAGCAACGTGGCTTATGGGAGAGAAAAAGGCCCTGATCCCTTTCATTAGTTGCAGCTGGGAGAAGAGGATATAAGTGCGGCGTTTGCACACAGCTCCTTGCTGGAAGCAAAGCGTGCATTATCTTTGTTGAGGCTTATCTGGGTTTTGGCATCCTCCCAACTGTGGGTGCTTCGTTATCTGTTGAAAGTCGGCAATTTATCATCCTTGCCTGCCTTGTTAATTACTTCACTGTGGTTTGTGTTGTTGTTTTTATTTCTAATTATCTTTACTTTGGGTTCGGACTGCATTTCTTTCCTTTGTAGATTGTTTTTGGAAGAGTTTGATAATCGGACATTGGGGCCCAAGTTGGAGGCATTAAAGGGAATTTATTCTACTTTTGTGACTTTGTTATTTTTGTGTCACGCCCCAGGTCATCACAGGAGATCTTCAAGATGAGATTGGACAGGCATTCATCCAAAATGGTATACGATCTTCTGCTCAAGCAGAAAGTTGGTCTAGAAGACCTTTAAGGTCCCTTCCAGTTGTTATTCTGTTCTGTCACTTAGTATTGGAAATAATCAGATGGATCAACACTTTATATTGAATGCTTCAGGATGCAATACAACATACAAAATGAAATATGGAAGTATTTCACTAGTGCTAGTTGACAACTTACAGCCATTTGTTTAATCAACGTTCAAAGTTACCACAGCACTGCAAAGAGTGACTTATGACCAGTTCTCCTACTTATGGCCACTGCAGCATCCCCACAGTCACATGATCAAAACTTCAGGTGCTTGTCAAGCAGCCTCTATTTATGATGGCTACAGCAACCTGGGGATTGGGTTGGATTGCCATTTGCAACCTTCCTAGGGAGCTTCTGATGAACAGAAAACAATGGCGGAAGCCGGATGTGCTTCATGATCTCATGATTCAGTTAACAACTATGGCAAATGGTCATAAAAATGGTGCATGGCTAAATTAAGAACTGCCTTGCTTAGCAACTGAAATGTTGGGCTCAGTTTGGGTTTTAAGTTCAAGGACTATGTCATGCCCCTGTTGGAATCTGATTCCCAGGGGGAGGTCGAGCAGCTGACAGTGGGAGTGTGGCTCCGGTGGCTGTGGGGGAAACTGGGGAAGGGCACTCTCCGGCTGGGCATTCAGAGGAAGACCCAGGCCCACCCCCTCTTCATCCCAGGGCACTCAGGGAGGAACGGAGAAGAAAGCAACGTGGGTTTCATGGCTTATGGGGAAAGAAAGGGCCCTGATCCCCTTCCTTAGCTGCAGCTGAGAAAACTGTTTAAAAAGGTAAACTACGCACAGCAAAGTTGCTGGAAGCAAAGCATGAATTATCTTTGTTGGTCAAAGTCTTATCTGGGTTCTGGCATCCTCCTAACTGTGTGTGTTTCATGATCTTTTGGAAGTCTTCAATTCCTTATCCTGCCCTGTCTCGTTAATTGCTGCAGTGTGGCTTGTATTGATTTTATTTATAATCTATATGTACTTTGGGTTCAGACTGAATTTCTTCCCTTTAAAGACTGTTCTTGGGAGAGTTTTTTCTCCGGCTGATGATAACTGGACATTGTGGGCCAAGTTGGAGGCATTAAAGGGACTTTACCTACTTTTGGGACTTTGTTGCTTTTATGCCACGCCCCAGGTCATCACAGACTACCTGTATGTGGGGCTTTCCTAAATGCTTCTATGTATTTGGCTATTGACATTAATAGACCGCAAAATAAAAATTACATTGACATGGGATAAAGTGAGGCAGAAGCTGGAGGGTGGGGCCTGAAATGACTCATTTGCCTCTGGATTCTAAAATGGAAGACATGCCAAGGATACCTTTTGGGGGCTGGCAGAGCTTGGAGCGCTCGAACAAGCGTGTCTGTTGCAAAGGTAAGATTACGGCGTCTCGAAGTTCACTGACCAGCTCGTCTAAGCCTGCAACATCGTTCCAGGTGACCTGAAAATGGGATACATTTTTTGGAGGGCTGAAATAAGAAAGAGGTTCTGAACCATTTAGTAAGACCAGCTAGCTTCCAAAGCTGGCCAAGTCCAAATTTTGGACTTCAGATGGACCCTCAGTTCTGCTCACGCTCCTTCCTTCTCTTCGCCCTTGACTTTTTCTCCCCCTGAATATTTAAATCTGAGTTGAGGGCTACCTCAATGGGAAAGTCTGGTTTGGAGTAAGTAGAGGCAATCTTATTGTTGATAATAGTTAATTACTCTTCAAATCACTTTCCATTTGATAGATACAGTATTCATACACTCTCTGAATAATAGGTCAGATTGTTCTACCCCACAGTCACCCTCTTTGTTGTGGCCCGCCAATGGCCAGTGGAGCTGGCGGCAGACTCAGACAGTAAGGAGGTTGGAGAGGAACATGGGCCAGTCCTGGAGTCTGGGGAAGGCTCTGACAAGGGCTCTGCATCAGAGGCAGAGATGGGGCCAGAACCATCAGCTGCATTCAGAGTCGGAGATCAGTGAGGCAGAAGAGCAGCTGGAGCCTGTTCCCAGTGTGTGCATGCACAGAGCTGCCAGGAGAGGGGAACAGCTAAGGAACAAGGGTCGACTTGGGAGTAAAGCCACAGTTGGATGGTGAATGGCCCCTCCCTTAGGGAATAAAGAGGAGCAAAAGGGGGAATGGGGTTTGCAGGAGACAATTAGTTCAATTCATTAGGGTGAAGATCTGTTCCTGATTCTTTGCCAAGTATTGTCTGCTACAGAGTGGCGTTTGGAAGCTATCAGCCTGGCAACCCTCCAAGCCTGATAAAGGTCTGTAGTTGGGAAATCTCTTGAAAGACTGTTTGCCGGGACTTTGCTGAATGTGAATGATAGGAATTCACATTAGCCTAAATAAAAGGGGTTTTGTCGGGACGAGGAGTCTGCTTCGTGATTTTGAGAAGCCTAGGTCAGAATACTCTTTTAAAAAATAAGATGAAAACACAGGTGTCCACAGGATAGGTTCAAAAAGTGAAAATAATGTCCACAACCATGCTGTCAATGCTCCATAGTGCTAGGGAGTTTTGATCATACAGTCATGACTCAGCCATTTTGATTTGATTTTCCTCCATATTCATTTGGAAGCGAGAGAGATGGGTGACAGTCACAGAAATTCTGCCTTTCCCACATCACTTTAGACATGGATATCAGGTCAATGTGCTACTGTCAGGACCACCAGCTCTCTTCAGGTTACCATTTGGGACTCTAGACTCTGGGCCTCTGATCTGACTGGTCCTACTTCACCACCAAGACCTGCATACTGGATGCCAATGTAATCGAAATTCTGCGTGGATAGAGCCTTCCTTGGTCTCTGGCACCCAAAGGCCAGACAAGGAAGAATGGATGGAAACTGAACAAGGAGACATTCAACCTGGAAATAAGGAGAAACTTTCTGAGAGTGAGAACAATCAACCCATGGAACAGAAGTTGCCTTCGGAAGTTGTGGGAGCTTCATCACTGGAGGCTTTCAAGAAGAGATTTGGTGGTGACTTGAAATGATGTAGGGTCTCCTGCTTGGGTGGAGGGTTGGACTAGATCAAGCGTGTCAAACTGGATTTCTTGAAGAAATCAGCATTGTAGCTCTCTGTGGGCTGACTGGTGGGGGGAGAGATGGGATGGATCCCTCCAGCAGCACCCCATGGGCCAAAATGGGGCATGGGTGTGTGTGTGTGTGTGTGCCCTATTTGGCCCGGCAGAGTGCTGCAGGAGGCCATTCAGGCTGAAAATGGGGTGTGGGAAGGCCATGTGCAGGCCCCCCATGCCCCATTTTGGCTTCCAGAGACACCACCGGCTGGTCCTTTCCAGGCCCACCCCGCAGGCCAGATATAAGCACCCCCTGGGCCAGATCCGACCCACAGGCCTTGAGTTTGATACCCCTGGACTAGATGACCTACACGGACCCTTCCGACTCTTATCAATCTGTTGATCCCCTTTAAGCAGACATTTCATGCTGTTGCCACCATCTCTTTTGAGTTTGCTCAGCGGCCAACCCAGGGCCAAATCGCTCTTCCCAGTTGTCCAGCTTAGTGCAGGGAGAATCTCAAGTCACAGCTGAGGGTGGGACAAGGGAAGCAGCAACTCTCCTTCTTACCTTTATGTCCCTGGGAACCACCAAATGAGCAACAATGTTCATCTCGTACTCCGTCAGCTTCAGCTTTTCTATTCCAATCTGCTTCATCAGGTCCTCTGCCTGTCCGAAGAAATAAAAAAGGGCAGGGGTGTTAAAACTCCAGGCCCACGGGGTGCTTAGATTGGGCCTGTGGGGCCGCCCTGGAAACAGCGAAGGACTGGCTTGCAGTGCCTCTGCCAGCGAAAATCGAGCTCAGGAGGATCACAGCCTACCCGGGTTCCGTTTTCACTGGCCGAAGACTGCAGGAGGCTGTTGCAGCAGAAAACGGAGCTCGGGAGCCCATTTTCATGGGCAGTACATTCGAGTGATGTTGAGCTGGCCACGCTCACCCTGGCCACACTTTACTGCCCCCTCGCCCCCGAGGTCAAACACAACCCTGATGTGGCCCTCAATGAAATTGAGTTTGACACCCCTAAAAAAAGTGGCGGATTAATTTCAAGGTTGAAACCTGTTTAGGTTGACGTGGCATTTTCGATTTAATGAGCTATAGCTGCTGACTGGTACTTACTATATTCAGCACAGGTGCCCAGTACAGGTTCAGAAAAGAACTGTGGGTCTTCATAATAATGAACACAAAATAGATGTGGTTGAAACCGGTCTAGTCAATTCTACACAGTCACTGAAAAGCAAGCAGCGGCTTTTTCAGCCGCATCAAACAGGCAACAAGAACCGAGCACAATTATTTTGAGGAAATTATCCCACTTATAGGACTTCTAACTGCTGTCAAAAAAGATCAGAAGCCTCTTCATAATTTCCCTTTTTCTTTTCTTATTTTGTTTCTCAGCTATTCACTGTTTACAGAAACTGGAATTTAACCTGACGTCAGTGGTGGGATTCAAATTATTTTACTACTGGTTCTGTGGGCGTGGCTTGGTGGGCGTGGCAGGGGAAGGATACTGCAAAATCTCCAGCCAGAGGTGGGATTTGCCGGTTCTCCAAACTACTCAAAATTTCCGCTACCAGTTCTCCAGAACTGGTCAGAACCTGCTGAATACCTCCTCTACCTGACTTGTCTTCAAATATATATATTTTTGGTTCAAAACTCTTGCATTACTTTTTTTAGGGTGTTTTCCATTTTCAGCCACTTTATGGTATTTCCAAAACTTTAACCTAATTTTATTATAAGCCAGCAATTGTATTTCATTGATGTCTCATAAGTGTGTGGGCATGAACATATAAATAAAAACTGTAATGAAAGAATGAGGAATTCCATGCACAGCATTTGCTTTGGTTCTCTATATAGTAGAGGATATATGTAGCTCTGAATTGACCTGCTGTATTCTTGATGTTCTCTGACTTGGTGGTTTTTCTTCTAGAATACAATTTACAAGATACAATATAAGATCTACAACAGGAAAGCAAGTCCACATAATAAAATGTATGAATGACCTTGGGGAAAGAGGGGTAGAGTCAAGGAAACAATCAGGCATCACAGTCCCTTAATGGTCAGAAAAAGAAATTTAGGAAGGATCTTCCCTATTGAAGCAAGCATTTCAAAAGAGGTGGGAAATTTGTGCAAGACTTGCAAGATTTTATTCTTATCTTGTTAAAATTTTCTTTAAATAGGCATATGCTTATGTATATGGAAAGAGAAGAGTGGGGAAAGAGTCCAGCTTGTTTTCTTTTTAGTTTGTATCATATACATTCTGTAAACATGAGTTTTCCTCACCTTGACCTAATTTGGTTCTAGCCAAATTGCCTGGAAATTTGTGGAATTGTAAGCTCAACACTTCTAAATAGATCAGTCTGGGGGAGGCTATTATTAAAAGCTTACATGCATGGCAGGAAGGCTGTGATAATTATTTCCTGTTCTGTTGTGTTTGATCACCACATCCAGTACTGTATAACACAAATGAGGGATGCCCATATTAGAGATGTTCTAGCCTGTTTTCTCGTGTGCAGTAAAGGTCAAAACAAATGTTATCTCCTAGCAGGCTATCCATTCATTTCTGAACCCGATTCTTTTGCTAGATCTTGGAATGGTTGGTAATTCCCTATACTGTTATGCAGTATCTCACATCATCTCTATGGTTCTGGCTTGAACAAAGCTAAATATGACCCTTCTCTGTTCCCATACATACCAAGCTCCCACCTTATCAACTGAGCTTCATCTCAGCTGTCACTACCTATGACTCAATGTAGACCGTAATAGTTGAGTTGGTCCAAAGTAGGGGTCCCCAACCTTGGCAACTTTAAGACTTGTGGACTTCAACTCCCAGAGTTCCTCAGCCAGCTGGGAGTTGAAGCCCACAAGTCTTAAAGTAGTCAAGGTTGGAGACCCCTGGTCCAAACAACCTACTGAAGACCAGTGAATTGGACCAACTCAACTATTATGGTCTACATTGAGTCATAGGTAGTGACAGCTGAGATGAAGCTCAGTTGAAAGGTGGGAGCTTGGTATGTATGGGAACAGAGAATGGTGGGATATATTTAGCTTTGTCCGAGCCAGAACCGTAAAAATGCTGTGAGATATTGCATAACAATATAGAAAGGCAACTCAGGGCACAGCAAACAAAAAAGAGTTAAGAAGGACCAGTGATTCTGTTAGGTAAAGGGTCCCCTCGCATATATGTGCTAGACGTTCCCGGCTCTAGGGGGCAGTGCTCATCTCCGTTACAAAGCCAAAGAGCCAGCGTTGTCCGAAGACGTCTCCGTGGTCATGTGGCCAGCATGTCTAAACACTGATAAGGCGCCCTAAACACTGTTACCTTCTCACCAAAGTGCTCCCTATTTGTCTACTTGCAGTTTTTACATGCTTTCGGTTGGCAGAAGCTGGGACAAGTAATGGGAGCTCACTCCGTGACGCGGCGCTAGGGATTCGAACCACCGAACTGCCGACCTTTCTGATCGACAGCGTCTTAGCCACTGAGCCACCATGTCCCTGTGAGTCTGTTAGAACTTGTCAAAAATATTAAGACAAATCATGATTAAACAGTGGCTTTAATTTCACCATGGGAACCCAGCCACAAAGATACTTGTAGTACATACTCTTTTCTTCAACTGCATTCGTTGCTTCTGGGCAGGGTCTAGGGCATCCGAGACCCACTTTATACCGAAGTAGGTGGTGGCGCCAAAGACGGCCACACGTAGTAGAACAAGACAGGCTTCATTCCGTGTTAGAGGGCGAGTCAAGAAGTCCTTGGACAATTCTCCCAGCAAGATCTCCAGAGTGTTCCTAGCTCCCAAACTGGAACCTAAATTAAAATTGCAAAGTGGTATGGAGATAGGAGAGGTTAGAATATAAACTCCTGAAGCCATTGCACTAGCAGTTAGTGCTGCTGTTAAATTATTAAATTACTAGCTCAATACCTGTGCTTCGCTACAAAACTATGTGGTCAGGCTTAGTTTTTGGGGAGGAACATAAGGGAGGAAAATTCTGCCTCTGCCTACCAGCATCCATCAGTATTCATCTGGCTAGCGTCCTGTCCATGTGGGAGAGAGTTGAGGGTTGTTTGGAAACTGAAAGAGTATGCGCTGTGTGAACAAGAAGACAGCAAGGAGCCTGGGCGTGGCTTAGCTCAACTGTTCTGTACTAAAGCTGGTTGCTGCTCTGAAACTGAAACTCCTCCGCTTGTGTTTTGCTTTTGGAACAGATTTCTTTTCAGGTGGGGAGGGGGAGTAGAACTCCTTAGCATCAGAGCATGTTAATAATAATAATAATATAGGAAATTCCCTGTGCTCTGATGGTCATTTTGAAAAATCCTTTCTTAGTGAGCACCTAGAAGCCAAGAGAAACATACGGGCCAAATTTCAAGTTTGTAGGCTTTATGGTTCTGGAGATTTTGTGATGATGAGTGAATGGTATTTCGCTTTTATATATATAGATGGAATAAAAATCTGTCCACTATAAAATGAGTGCAGGTCCAGAGTACTTTGGATCATGCAATATAGATTCTTCCATTATATCTTTGCCAATAATTAACTTAGTCTCATGCTGTAACATAAGGAAAATGAATAGCAGCTCACTGGTAGAGTGTGTATGTTATCTGGGGAAAAAAATCCAAGATTACACTCTTAGAACTTCCAAATATGATTTGGATTTCCTGCCTAAAAGCTTGCAGGGATGTAGTCAGTCACTAAAATTGAGCTAGATATAATTTTCTCCATGTAAGGCAGTCCCAACTGCTTGGGTTCTTACAATTCTCCAAAGTAACAATGTTGGTTTGATATGTAAGAAATACCAAGCCACAAAATAGCCAACCATATTCCAGCTTAATATGTTGAATCAGTTTACATTTCTAATTGCGATTATGTAAAGATTATGCCACCATCATCTTCATCATCGCCATCATCATCTTATAGTCTACTGAATCCTTAAGGACTCTCAGCAGTCTACGGATGAAATAACATGAGTAAACGAATACAAATAGCAATAGCATTTAGACTTATATACCGCTTCACAGTGCTTTACAGCCCATACGCAGTTTACAGAGTCAGTGTCAACTCATAAAATATTTCTATGGTCTTTTTAGAGTTGCCAACAGATAGGGAGGGGGCAGCAGTGTGGCAGCTTCGAAATCAAAAGTGCATTCCATAAACAGTTTTCAAAGATAGTAACTAGGTGACTGAAGTTTCTGCCATGCAAAGATCTAACTGGAGAGCATGATTGATGATTCTTGGCTATGGATGTGTCCCATTGGAGAATATGAATTATGATACACCCGGGGGATGGGAGAAAACCAGGGTCAAGGGTGACAATGAATTATGAGTCGGCTACACCCAGGCAGTGCCAGACACGTTAACTCCCAATAAATCCTTTTGAAGTTTTGGAAGTTTGGCTTGAGAGTCATGATTTAATTGGGGTAACTGCTGGAATCCTGACAGTCAGGCTATTGCCCCCAACAATCTGGGTCCTCATTTTACTCATCTTGGAAGGATGGAAGGCTGAGTCAACCATGAGCCAGTCAGGATCGAACTCCAGGCTGTGGGCAGAGTCAGCCTGCAATACTGCACTTTTAATGACTGTGCCACAATGACAAAAATAGCATAGCAATAGCAATAACACTTGGACTTATATACCTCTTCACGGTGCTTTACAGCCCTCTGGAAGTAGTTAACAGAGTCAGTCAATTGCCCCCAACAATGGAAAACACAATGTTAAAGGATCCAAACCAAATTATAGTTGTTAGTTGTGGCATATCGAATCTATGGGTCCTCATACACCCTGCTTTCTCAGCACAATGCTATGTGGAGATGTTGATTTATATTACGCTAAAATAATATAAATACTGTATAAATTCTAAAATAGCTCTCCTCACAGAGGATCAGGAAAACTTCAATTAATCCAGAGAAAATGGACCTGGGGAATCTCATCTCCATCAAGCATCAAACATCAAGCATGGACTTTTGGCTCAAAAAATATAAATGCTGATTTAAATGAATAAGATTAATACTATATTGGGAACACTTTTGAGCATATAAAGGATATGTATAAATTTTTAATAATTGCACTTCAAACCTGAGCCAGCCAAGGCTGGATACTTGGCAAACCCTGTATGAGTACTCTCTGTTCTCTGATTTTGTAATTGACTGTCCCCACTGTGCTATCCATCTTTGAATTTATTTTATCAAAAGGTAGCTTAAAAAAGCCCTGGGACCCTCTCAGCCCAACCCACTCCACAGGGTTGTTGTTTTAGGGCAGAGGTCTCCAAACTTGGCCACTTTAAGACTTCTGGACTTCAACTCCCAGAATTCCCCAGCCACCTGGCTGGAGAATTCTGGGAATTGAAGTCCACAAGTCTTAAAGTGGCCAAGTTTGAGGTCCCCTGTTTTAGGGGAAAAGGCAGGGGGTGGGCATGTTGGATATGTTCACCAGCTTGAGTTATTTGTAAAAATAATAAAGGCAGAATACAAATAAATCATAAAATCATAAAATAAATGAAATTATTACATAACTTATTACATAACTTATTACATAAAGTAAAAATAAAATAAAATAAAATAACTTTCCAACGCTTGTGCCAGAAAACTGTGCTGTTCCCTAAGCTATGTTGTGGCATCGGCTTGAATGGTCTTGCTGGAACCGAAGCTTGAAAAATCAGGGCTTACTCTTTTGCAATAAATAGAGAAGCTGCTTGTGGGTTTATGTTAATTTAGACACACACACACACACACACACACACACACACACACACACAGGTTTGGCATAGTCGGAGAATCCACCTAAGCGGTGTTAACGGGATGCTTCCCCATGTAGCCTCCAAAACAGGGACATCCTCAGAGGATGGGAAGGGAGGATTCGAAGACAAGACATCCTGTTTTAATTGAGATGTGTGTGTGTGTGTGTGTGTGTGTGTGTGTGTGTGTGTGTGTCCGCGTGTATGTGTGTGCAATCTCGTGGCGAATCGGGAGGGACAGCTTTAAGGCCGATCTTGCCGGGGACCTGCTGTTTTTGGTTCCCAGGGTTATTACTGGCCTTAATTTGTCCCTCCCGGTTCGCAACAAGATTGTAACGCAACACACCTGGCAGGAGCACGGTGGAGCTTCTGTTGCTGACCATGGTCCTGAAAAACAAGCAAACAAACGCCGAGACGAGGCCGCAGCTTGCAGCTCCCCACCCCCCACACCAAAAAAAAAAAGTGGGGGGGGGACGAAAAAGGGAACGAGACTCACCCATCCGTTGCTCTCGCCGCCTCTCCAGTCGGCTAAACTCCTCGCGTAGAAACAAGACCCGTGGGGGGGAAAAAATCCTTCCTACTTCACCGCTCCCGACTTCTGCGCATGATGATCGGGCTTGAACTCAAACGGCTGGCCGCCCGTGAATGGAACAACTTAGGTAAGGCTAGAGCTGAGTTTGGCTTTGGGGTTTTAGCAAGACACTCCGGTTTTAAGAAACAAAATGTCATTGGTTAAAAATAGAAATTCAGCCCAGAGATTTAAATCTCCCTCTGGGGACTGCTTTATGTGACTGCCCTTGTGTAGAAAAGGCATGGTCTTATATGCTGGTCTGTAATGTAGGGTGTATGGCAAGGGTCTTCTTCAAACTTGTCAAGTTTAAGACTTGTGGACTTCAACTCCCAGAATTCCTGAGCTAACATGACTGGAGGAGGAATTCTGGGAGTTGAAGTCCACAAGTCTTAAAGCTGTCAAGTTTGAAGAGTCCTGCTGTATGGGAAGCCCCTAACGAGGCACGTCTATTTATGTTAATTCGGAAGGAAGAAGAACAGAAATCAGTAGGATTTATTCCCAAGTTCTTCCCTAAAGATATCTTAGTTAAGGAACATTTCACTATGAAGTAACTTTATTAAGCTCAGTGAGACTTTTGTAGCAGGTATCACAAAGAGAATCCTTTCTGTATTGTACAGATTAGCTGTGCAGGTTGAACTTTTATTTACCTGAGAATATGTGTCACTGAACCAAACAGAATTTAAGTGAGCACATTATTTCAGTTGATAATATCTTGCAGATTAATTTGAGACCTTGTAGGGAGGAAGCCTACATGCCAAGAGAATGCTTTGAGATGAAGTACATTTCTTCAGACATAACAATTCCTTACCTTCTTTTTGGGAACTACCAGATCAGAGTTGCATGAATCCAGATGACTAAATAGCGGAAATGTGAGAGTATTTTTTGAATGTCTTTGGTGCTACTTAATGATGGCCTGAGTTTTTGCAATCTGGCTTTGCACCAGGGTTGAGTTTTATTTTATTTTTTTGAGTTTGCTGTCAGGATTTCTGCTTACACCATCATACAATTGGCAGTTGAGTAATTCAGATTCATAATCACCCTGTCATAAGAAATTAAATTACCCTATAATAATTTATTCTTGAACTTGGGTGACTTTCAGTGAGATAAGTTATTTCTTTGCAATGCCATCCATAACAAGTTAAAAAGATGTCTTACTGGTGCCACATATGGAATGGCATCAAATATTTGTCCCTTTTTGCATCAGATATCTGTTGCCACCACCACTCCTTTCCTGGGAGGGCTTCGCTTTGTTGCTGTGACTGTCACTGGTTTTAAAATGTGTTGGTGTGAAGTTGGAGTTGCTATCTGAATTTTTGAAAAGTAGCTGCAGCCATGCAAACAAACCCATCCCACATGCATTGAAACGTTCACTTATATACTCATAGGCAAGGATCTCCAAACTTGGCAACGTTGAGACTTGTGGACTTCAACTCCCAGAATTCCCCATGAATCCTGGGGAATTCTGGGAGTTGAAGTCCACAAGTCTTAAAATTGCCAAGGTTAGGGACCCCTGCTGTAGAAAAATAACTGTCACAGCCTTGGTCACATCGAACAACCCAACTGCCCTCAACAAGATGAATGCAAGCAACGGGTTACATTCCCTCCCTTCACCAACCCGAAACCCGGCGCATGCTCAGAACTGCCATCACGGATTAAAAAAGCGCCTGATTTGAACAACAGCCGCACTCCGCGGGCACGCTTCTGCGCTTTCCTTCCTCTCGTGAGTGGACCGTACCACTAAAGAGAGAATCGGGAAAAGACAGGCTAATGGGGTAGGATTAGTCGCGCATCCTTACTAAAATAAATCCTCGGAAATTTTAAAAAAACACACCATCTTTCTCTCACGGGGTGGGCGGCGCAGCTACTTCGAGTAGGATTGTTTCGCCTGACCTCCCACCCCCCAGCCACCCACGCTATGATCAGACTTGGACGGCTCCAAAAGGGAGGCGGGCGCCGAACGCGAGATCTCCGCCAATAGCAGGGCGGGACAGTGGAGTGGCGGGGGCCGCACCTAATGAGCGGCGGGAGGAGAGGCGTGAAGGTGCGGCTCGCGCTTCCGGCGGGGCTTGAGGTGAGGCGTGGGTTGGGGAGAGGGGGGGTCTCCTTTGGTGGCTGAGGGGGAGTTGGGTGGGTCTCGCGCCGGGCCTGAAGACTGGAAGGCAACGGCTGGGTTCCTCTGAGGGGGGGGAGGCCTCGTGTGGAGGGGTGGTCTTTAGCGGGTCTACTCAGAAGTCAGCCCCATTGGAGGAGGCAACGCCCAGGTAAGTGGGCTTCCAGAAGAGGCTTCGTGGTCTCCAGACATCCAGATTCGGTGGCAGTATTTTCCCACGTCATTATAGTTGTGCTTTTAAAGTTGACGTGGGACAACTATAATGAGGTGGGAAAATACCCCGAACAGAGCTGAATACCATACATCTAAGTACCCGCGAAAACATATATATATATATATATATATATATATATATGTGTATGTGTATGTGTATATGTATATGTATATATATATATATATATGTAACACACACACATGTATGTATGTATGTATATGTATGTGTATATGTATATGTATGTGTATATATATATATATATATATATATGTATATGTGTGTGTGTGTGTATGTATGTATACATACACACACACACACACAAACATATATACAATACATACACACACACATATATATAAAGTTTTCGTGGGTACTTACATGTATGGTATTTAGCTTTGTTCAGTTATTTTCCCACGTCATTATAGTTGTGCTTTTAAAGTTGTAGCAACGTTTCAGCAGAATCTCATCTGCCATCATCAGGCTACAGACAAACACAATACAGACAAACACTATACAGAAGCCTGATGATGGCAGATGAGATTCTGCCAAAACGTTGCTACAACTTTAAAAGCACAACTACAGTGACGTGGGAAAATACCCAAACAAAGCTGAATACCGTACATATATATGTATATATATATATATATATATATATGTATATATATGTATATGTATATATATGTATGTGTGTATGTATGTAAGTGCATATATGTGTCTATATGTATATAGGTGTATATATATATGGGACATATGCTATATATATGTAGCAGCACTCCCAGATCTGGACACATATGAAGGAACACAATCACATTTAATTTTCAAGAGGCCCAAGTTGTTGCCCGTGATGCAACCAAAGGGGGACGCTTGCTGAAAGAAGCCTGGTTTTCCAACAACAACTCCATCAATAGACCTATCAAACTGCTACCTGCCTACCAAGCATTGAGGCACCAAGAAAGATCCTGCAAGAAGAGCAGAGGCTGCCTCCCATCACGAGCAAAGCAACAAATGAATCTAGTGGACAAACCAAAGGGGAAGTCCGTTGAGATGAGGAAGGGAACTAGAGAGAATGCTGTCAAAGTCATGTGCACAATGGCCATTGGTTAATGTTATATAAAGGCACTTATCTCCTTTTCCATTGACGATGTTAGCAGAGGCTAATGAAATATAAATCCCAGAGACTGGGATGTCTGTCTCTTTTATTCACAGTTTTTACCTGGAACTCGTATTTTTAGAATAGTTTGTAATACGTATGTGTATAGCATGTGTATATATGTGTTTTGATAGATACACACTTTCTCTTGGGAGCAGGCCACAGATTTTCATTTTTAATGGGGATCCGTATGCTTGCAGTAAAAAAAAAAAAGGCAAAAGTTATAAAGTTAAAAATTAAAGAGATTGGACAGCCCTTTAACCAGAATGGTGTAAGGCAGGCATGTCCAACCTTGGCAACTTTTAAGACTTGTGGACTTCAAATCCTGGCTGGGGAACTCTGGAAGTTGAAGTCAACAGGTCTTAAAAAGTTGCCATGGTTGGACACCTCTGGTATAAAGGTTAAGCAGGGGGTTGGACTAGATGACCCTCAAGATACCTTCCAATCTTATTAATCTAGGTAAGGGATGTCAAACTTGTGGCCCGCAGGCCGGATGTGTCACGCTGGCAACGTCTACGGCCAGTTTAGCAAAAGGGGAAAGTTGCAATACGTCATGTGAGGAGGACGTGAGTTTGACACCCCTGGTCTATGTTGTTTTGGAAACTAGTCAAGGAAAAACGCAACCTAGAACTAAGGAGAAATTTCCTGATAATTAGAACAATTAATAGAACAACTTGTCTCCAGAAGTTGTGGGTGCTCCAATACTGGTGGTATTTTAAGAAGAGATTGGACAGTCATTTGTCTGAAATGGTATAGGGTTTCCTGCCTGAGCAGGGGGTTGGACTAGAAGACCTCCAAGGCCCCTTCCACCTCTGTTATTTACCACATGTTCTAGATTGGCTGGGCAGGTAGCATTGGCTAGGGGAGGCTTTCTATAGGATGCTCGTATGCGGCCTTGTTACTTATGTAGCCTGGTTTGCTATGCATGCCTTTTGCTTCTGCGAATGCTTGTACTCTATAAATCCCTGAAATACACGTTTTCTTCCAAGCAGGACCATGTACCCCACAAGGCCAGTGTTTCGGGGTGGAGCCATGTTTCAGATATCTCTGCATGGACAAAGGCCAGAATCTCAGCCACAGGCAACTGAGGCTAGAGGAGCTGCAGAAATCTGGGGCAAAGCCTTTGCTTCAACAGTCACAGCAGAAAGAACACACCCATCACCAAGAGGTGTCCCAAAGGTGAATAGATGATTTTTGCAGTAGAAGTTGATGCCATGTAAATTTCTGCGAGAAAGGAATTAGATTGAACCTGAAACCTGTTGAAAATATGGTATTTTACTCATTTGTCTGGAATAGTATATAGGCAGTTGGTTTCATAAAATGCACAGTTTTGCTGAAACTGAAGAGGCAGTTGAAATTAAATGATATTTCAGCCCAAGGACATAGTATGTATCATCTTGTCTCTTTCATCTTTAATCTAAATATTTCTTCTATATCATTTCTTCACTGTTTTATGATGATCTTTCAATGATCTTTTCCTCACCGTATCTCCTTCTGACTTTTGGTCTCTAAAATTATAATTCACCATTTCTGTTTCCGCTTTATCTTTTTTTATCTTTTTGTATCATTTATCGTTTTTCCTCCCCGTCCTCTTTTGTTCCTTCTATTTTATTTTCTGTTTCCGGAGTTTCCTGTTTATTTAATGTTTTTTAGTTCTGGTTTTATGGTCTCATAATTATATCCTGTATCAGTTCTTTTATCTGCCTATGGTTCCTTGTTACAATTTCCTGCATGTCTTGGAGCAGGGGTCGCCAACCTTTTGGACCTCAGGGACCACCAAACTCATAATTTTAAATCCCAGGGGCCACTAACTGGTTCTGTGGACGTGGCCTAATTTGTGGGTGTGACTTGGTGGTCATAAATATTGAATTTTTTATAAGAAAAAGAGCAACTTTTACCCAAAATCAGACAAAGCAGGCAGGCAGATTGAGTTGCTCACAGAATCACAGATTCATTCAGAGATCTATCTCTCTGCCATTGGCTAGCTCAGTCTGTCACATAAAATTTGTTTGCAAGCAAACTCATAAAATTTGCTAGCAAGCAAACTCACAAAATTAACTCACAACACACCATGTATGTAAATATTGATTTTTTTTTTAAAAAAGAGCAACTTTTACCGAAAATCAGGCAAAGCAGGCAGGCAGATTGAGTTGCTCACAGAATCATTCAGTGATCGATCTATCTGCCTTTGGCTAGCTCAGTCTCTCAAATTTGCTTGCCGTGAGTCTGAATAACTGAGATCAAAAGACAAGCTAGAAGGCAAGAAATCCAACCATTTCCTGCTTTCTAGCTAATCTAAATCTCCCAGCACAGCAGAACAGCTGATGGTCAGAAAAAGGAAAAATAGCAATTTAGCAGGCAAGTTTGCCGGGCAAAGAGTGAGTGGGTGGGAAGGGTTCCCACGGGCCACGTGGGCGGCGCAGCCTTGTGTTTCTGCACAGCCTGGATTAATTGCTTTTGGGGGGTGCTCTAGGGGTGAGATTTCTCTGTGGCCCACAAAAATTTTCTCGTGGCCCACCACTTGGTGACCTTTGCCTTGGAGGGTCAATACTATTTCTTTTAGTAGAACATTTGTTTCTTCTTGCAATCCCATTTTGTCTTGTTTTAATAAGCTTAAAGTTTTATTCAGTAATCTGTCAGAATCCAAATGTCCCAATTATATCGCATCAAGATAGCCAATATTAAAGCAGTTCAAACAATCACCCCATTAATTAGCCCCTTAACAGTCTCCACCTTGTTCCAAAACTCCCAAGTTTTTTCACAGTTGCACACTGTCCAACATAATTATAGTCCTCATGGTTCTCACAGCTAACTTCCTTGTCTGTCTCCAAAGACTAAGTATAAAGAGTTGCAGATGATATGTGTATTCTAGTCAATTTACCCTAGTTGTAGCAACTTCTTCCAGTTCAGCCAGCAGGTGTCACTTTACTATTACTACTACTACTGCTGCTATTATTGCTATTACTATTATTATTACTATTATTATTATTATTATTACTATTATTTGTTTTTCTCCATTTTTACTGCAAATAAAATGTCTCCAAATGCAAATATTTTCCAATAATTTCCCAAAGTTCTTCAAGTCAAAGTGATAGTAAAAATATAATCCAGAATTTGAAATTTGATTTAGTTTTTAAAGAGCTAACCAGTCCAGTCTGTCCTTTATTTTTAAAAGTTACTTCTGCCTCCAATTTGTTTTCTTTCTTAGCCAAATCTGGCCATAGCTCCAAGTCTTTAGTTGCCGCTACATGCCTCCGTTGAGCTCCCTTTCTAAGCGGGGTGCTTTAGGGAAAATTCCACGGCAAAAGCTAGAAAAATTTCTCACCCGGACAAAGCACACTGCCACAAGATCTTTCCTTTCTTCCCTTCCGTTCCAGCTGTCTTCACGACTTCAGTTCGGCCATAATGGCTGTCCTCTCTTCTTGACGGTTCAAGGAGTTTTCTTTGGGTCAGTTGAGGAGACTGCGCTCTCCTCGCGACCACCGAAGCATCCCCTCTACCTTCATCACCCCTCCAGGGTGACTTGGCTCTGTAGAGCCTCGGGACTTGAAGAAGTCGGTAGGACTTTGCGGAGCTGCCGCTTGTCCGTACCGCTTCGCTGCTCGGTCAGCTGCCTTCTCACCAAATGCAAACATTTCTAAGGGGATTTCAAAGTACACCTGTACATATTTTTCACAATAGCGGTATATAATATCTGCTAAATTCTGGGAGCAGACCCAAGATCACAAGAGAAGATAGCATAAGCTCCAGAGATCATAGTATCAGTTAGCAATTACCTGTACAGCAGAATGCTCCACCACCTCCAAGGTCAGGTCCCAATAAGCATAGGAGGTACAATGTCCTTGATCCAATAAAAGGGAAGATACAGGCATCAGCTGGTCCCATGGAAGATAAAGAAGGCTTAGCTCCGTTGTTCAGCATCCTGTCCATAGAAGACCAACAAACCATCATTATGCAAACTTGAGGTAGTTAAATCAGTGTCTGTTGCTACTGACTCTCTCAACACTTTGCTACCCTCCTGGTGTTTTCCTGTTAACGAAGTTGACAAATTCATTTTCCGAGTGTGTAAAACAAAAGAAAAAAAAGAGGACACTCCCGCCCAAAATTCATCCAGGCCAAAGAAGAGAACACCAAACTGATCAACACAACCTCTTTGTAACCTCCCGGATGTGATTTTTTTCTCACAACTCAATGTTAAAGAGCAGACCAGTCAAACTATAGCCCCACTTCCCCTGCTTGGGTCCTGATTCTGTTCATCTAATGCAGGGGTGTCCAACCTTGGCAACTTTAAGACTTGTGGACTTCAACTCCCAGAATTCCTCAACCAGCTTTCCTGATCTAATGGCTGCCTCATCCACAACATGCTATTCCTTCTTGCAAGTAAATTCCTTTCGAAGGAGCCTGGACATAATGCCCAACGTTCTGATCCTGTTTCCCAAGCTGGCCCTATTTGTTCTGCCCATGGACTTGTCCCTGACTCTGGGTACTAGGAAATCTTAAAGGCAGCAGGAGGTCTGTTCTCTATCTTCTTCCTCAGTCTCTAACCTTCTCAGGCCAAATGTTGCTTTTTCTGATCATTTATCTAGAGCAGGGGCCTTCAAACTTGACGGCTTTAAGACTTGTGGACTTCAACTCCCAGAATTCCTCCTCCAGTCATGTTAGCTCAGGGATTCTGGGAGTTGAAGCCCACAAGTCTTAAACTTGCCAAGTGTGGAGACCCTTAAACTGTTTTATCTATGTTATCTCTTTTTCTCTCTATCCTACCTCTCTTTATCTATTCTATTTATCTATTCTATCTTTCTCTCTCTCCCTCTATCTATTCTATCTCTCTCTCTTTCTCTCTATCTATTCTACCTCTCTTTATCTACCTATTCCGGGGGCCTTCAAACTTGACAGCTTTAAGACTTGTGGACTTCAACTCCCAGAGTTCCTCCTCCAGTCATGTTAGCTCAGGGATTCTGGGAGTTGAAGTCCGCAAGTCTTAAACTTGCCAAGTTTGAAGAAGACCCTTGATCTAGGGACAGCAGCCTAAGAAAATTGGCCAACTGACAACCACATCCTGCTAATGTTCTCCCCCCCCCCAAAAAAAAAAATCCTTTGAAACATAGCTGGATGGACCCCAAAACCAGCCGACTCAGACTTTCTAGCATTCCTGTCCAGGGTCTCTATCCTAGGGGTCTCCAACCTTGGCCACTTTAAGCCTGGAGGACTTCAACTCCCAGAATTCCCCAGCCAGCAAAGCTTAAAGTGGCCAAGGTTAGAGACCCCTACTCTGTCCTGGAACGTTGCAGACTGGAAAGCAAAGATGACAGGGATTTCACTTCCGGGATATATTTCTTTTAGTATTCTTTTGTTCCGAGAAAGATGGGCTATGGAGGATCAAGCAATACCTGGATTATGTTCCCTTCACTCTAAATGCAGTACCCAGTTCAAAAAAAGGGCAAACCAGTAGGAGGCTTGTCTTCTAATTCGTTTCTATTAAACTAATTGTTTCAGTACTTATCCTGTTTAAATGTGGCTTTAACCTTTTACTCGGATTTAAACAATGCACAGTCTTGTTAATTTATATCCCCCCATCCGTGGGCATAGGGAAGTAAATAATCTGTGGGACTAATCTGATACATAGATAAATTTACTAATATATCAATATCTAGCCTCTATAATCATAGCTGGTGATTTTATATGCGCATATTCCCCAACCTGATGCCTCTCTAAAGTCTTACTTCAAATGGCCAATGTCCCCAGAAATGATGTGAGTTATTTATCAGGTAATCTAAATACCATCATTGTACTATTGCAGGATTTTACCTGGTTCAACTGGTGGACGGTTTAGATCTAGTCATATTTAATGGCACTGCCAGGGATGAGCTGAAAAGCGGAGTTTACATTGTGATGCCCCAGTGGGGCCAGTGTGGTTGATTATGATCTGAAATTTTGTACATCGTATAGCTTAATTTTTACATTTGAAATTGCCCTGACAATAACTGTAGGTCACATCCTGTTATACTGTTCCTTATAGAAGACCTCTAGATCATGTATCCTGTCTTGAATGAAATTTCCAGGTAGGGAGTGCAGTTCCTATTTAATGCAACTGTTGTCAGACAAGGAGTTGAAAAATAACCGCTCAAGCTACCTAGTTCTGTGCTACCCGTGCTTAAGATTGGAATTTCTTGTGATAATTGTATTTCAGTTTGTTTCAGTACTTACATTTTTAATTATTTTTAGACTCCACTATACTTATTGTTTCTCTCTAATACACACATATATGCAGAATATATATGAGGATGTGGTACTTCTACAGTATATGATTGTTCAGTATTTTGTTTGCATCTAGCCTTAGGATTGTAATAATAGCAATAGCACTTAGACTTATATACCACCTTATAGTGCTTTACAGCCGTCTCTCTAAGCGGTTTACAGAGTCAGCCTCTTGCCCCCAACAATTTGGGCCCCCATTTTACCCATCTCAGAAGGATGGAAGGCTGAGTCAACCTTGAGCCTGGTGAGAATCGAACTGCCAAATTGCAGTCAGTTGTCTGTAGCAGAAATAGCTTGCAGTTCTGCACTCTAACCACCGCGCCACCGAGGCTCTCTAAATTTGATTTTTATTTTAGTCATTAACAAAAGAAAATTGATGAAACAACCTACAGGAAATCCTTGATTTACAACCTCAATTGAGCTCAAAATTTCTGTTGCTAAGCGAGTCATTTGTCCCATTTTACAACCTTCCTTGCTACAGTTCTTAAATCATTGCAGTTGTTAAGTTAGTAACACAGCTGTATGAGTCTCTTTTTCCAGTGCTGTTATAATTTCAAATGGTCACCAAACGAGCTGTTGTAAGTTGAGGACTACCTGTATTTCTCGTAGAGATTATTTGAAAGCTTTTAGGCACGGAAGAACTCTTGCTGCTTTAGAGAGCTGCAGATGTTTTGTTTCTCTTAATTCTCAACTTAAAAGCTAAGGCGTTGTACTGGTGCATAGTAAAAATCTGTCTGCTCTCTTTTTAATTCAGGAGCCTTTTACGACTGTTCCAACATTGTCGTCCACGGTTCAGGGACTTAGCCTTGAGACTGCCCCTAGGCCTCCTTTGGGTAAGCTCTCTTGCTATTTAGGATCTTCTTTTCTTCTGCCTCAGCTGATTCTCTTTGGAAAGGTAAGAAGAACTGGCGTTCTACCTTGACTTTGTTTCTCGATCAGTCTTTTCAGGCCGAGGCATTGCAGGAAGGGGAATGGGTGACATGACCATAAAGCCCAACGCAGATAGCCTGGGACAGCAGGTGTGTGCAGGGTTGAGAGCAGGACCAGCTGGAGACAGCAAGGTGCAACGGGGGCTTCCCGGCCGCGGCAAGTGAGTTAAGCTATTGTGGGGTCAAGGTGGCTGGTAAAAATGGCAAGTTGCATTACACATCCTGTTATTCGGTTACTTCGGTTGGTATAGTTTTTGGACGACCGAGCATGATTTCAGCTTAGTTTTTTGTTCGTCTGTTTTTAAGGTTCAATGATAAAAAAAAGGCTGCCTTTATTTTTAAGCAGAAAGGCATTTTGGCAGTTATGCATAGATAATTACAGGATGCCCAGTCCCAGCTAATGCTCATAATGTGGGTCTCACTGCATACCTTCAACTTTCTGTTCTGAAAAAAAAAAAAGCCCCTACACCTTCTGAAGGCAAGCTGTTCAATTGTCCTCACTGTTAGGAAGTTTGTATGCATAGGAATATGTAACTCTCTCTGAAATATTTGTCTCTTCTAGGCTAAGAAAATAAATGGGATGAATCAATTCTGATATGAATTGACTTTGGCTCTCACCCTGGCAGTCTCTCTCTCCCCCTCCATATTTGCCTTGGGTGTTTCCCCGCTCCTTTAGGAGAGTGTTTAAGTGTTTTAAGGAATTGGGCTGGTAACTGGAAGTCCTCCCTTAGACACAAAAGGCAGCTAATTGACCTCCGGCCAGTCCCTCTCAGTCCAATCCACATACCATAAGGTGGTGACTGTGGGGAGGAGGAAAAGGTGCATGCCACCTTGAAATACGTCAGTAAAACTGGGATAAAAATCAAAATGTTGCTTTAAAGCTGGTTCAGGAATTCAGGGAATTAAAATCCACGAGTCACAAAAGGGCCTTCGTCCCCCCATAAAAACAATGCAGAAATTTTAGCTTCGTGGGTTTTAGACATCTTTTTTGTTCCCCTTTTAAATATTCCCCAGGCATGTGGAAAGCGAAAAGCCATTTTTGGTGCTTGACAAAACCAGTATCTTGGGGCGTGGCCGACCCTACCCAAGCCCCTTCACTTCGGCTGTGGAAGGTCTTCTTCCAGCACCATCAATCAAGCCTAGTGCTCCTCCTGTAGCTTCTGATGACCCTGTGGATAAAAAGTAAGTAAGAAATGGTATGAAGAAGGTAACAAAGCCAAACTCCTGTAAGTGTAGCAAATGCTGAGCGGAAATGGCGACAGACTGGGACAGTGAGGAGACTGGGGAGAAACATGGGCCAGTCCTGGAGTCTGGGGAAGGCTCTGATGAGGGCTTTGCATCAGAGGCAGAGATGGGGCCAGGGCCGTCTGACAGTTATCAGCTGCATTCAGAGTCAGTGGGGCAGAAGAACAGCTGGAGCCTGTTCCCTATGTGTGCATGCGCAGAGCTGACAGGAGAAGGGAAGAGGTAAGCAACAAAGGTCGACTCGGGAGCACATGAAGGCTTAACCTTAGAGGCTTAACCTCTAAGCCATGGGCTCTCCTCTCTTTGTCGCCTATATCATAATCTCTTCCCTCATATAGTCAGCAAAGCGAGGAGAGCCTTTTGGTTTAGAGGTTAATATGTCTATCTAATATGCAAGTAGCCCAAGTTTGAATCCCAGAAGGGTATGGCTAGCTGATGAGAGCTAAATAGCTTGAAATAATTCTGTAATAGTCTTTCTTTATTTCTTTGTTCATAAACATAAATTCAACACAAAAATAGTTTGTCACGAAAGTGACTGCCTGCGAAGGCTCCTGGATTGGGGCTGAAAGACGAGAGCGGAAGCAGTATGCTCCATCCCATAAATGGATACATCAGGTTGCCCTGATAGACCGGTCTCACTGGAAAAACACTTTATCTCAGGTAGCCATAACCTAAAAGCCTTTGGCTATACATGCGCTCAGTTTGGAGGAGATACAAACAGAAAATCAATAGCTTAAGCAAAGGAAATGGTTTGTTTTTTTCTTTGAGTTTTCTGAATGTAGCAACCTCTGATGAGCTTCTGATTTGTGCAGGTCTTTAGAGGAGATAAGCTATGATTTTTTTTTCCAGCTTGCTCAGAAAAAAAGTAAGAAATTGGGCTTGGAGTAGGGCTATGGGTAGAAGTATGTCCAAGAAGCCAAGCAGATACAAATTGCTTCTAGAACAATACTTCTGTTTTTGGACAAAGGGATGGAGGTGATAAAATATATCTAAGAATAGATGTTCTTGACAGATGCATCATGTTTTTATTGTGTACACTGAATTGTATTGGTTTATGTAAAGATATAAATTGTTAATAACAAATTTTAGCAAAAACTTCCACCCAAAAATGGTTCCCAGTTATTGCTCTTGTAATTCTTTGAACATTGGAGAGTAAGCTTTATTGAACCAGATACAGCCCGATGTTCACGAGGTTCAGCTTCCTTACTGTCTTTCTCTTAAACAAAGCAGAGAAATTATTACAATTACACTTTCATCCTTCCAGAGAACCACTTAAGAAGCAAGGGTCAAAAGGAGTAACGATCCCTTTGGCGCTGAATCTGATTCAAATACACTGTAAAAATGAAGCTGTGTATCAGTACCACGTGACATTCAGGTAACGGTTCTTGAATCTGACTCTTCCTTCCACAGGTGAAGGCAGTTGCTTTAGGGTCTGTCAGTAACTGAACGTGGGCAGAAGATGCAACATCTTTTATTCAAATTGTTCTCTCAAGTTGCAATCCAACTGATGTTTCTTCCCACATTTTATATGCTAAAATTTAAAGGAATATAAATCATGGTTTCTAGCCTTTGAAGCTATGTGGAAAACCTTTCATACTTTCTAAACTCCGAGGTGCTTTTGAAAGTACCAGTTGCCGGCTTTATGAGCTAAGAAAGCACCTGTCCAGAGGGTTAGTTTCAACCCAAATATTTATTGCATTCAAGGGCAGCAGTTTTAGCTACCATATTTTTCAGACTATAAAATGCAACACACACACACACCCCGTGGAGGCCTCCGCAGGGTTGGGGGGCTGAAAACAGGACGCGGAAAGTTTGGGAGGCCAAAAACGGGCACATTTTTGGCTTGCAGAGTGCTGGATGCCAGGGAGAGCAAAAATGGGACTCATGGGGGGGGCGGTTGGGTGGTTCTGGACGCCAGAGAGGTGCGGGCAAAAATGGGACGTGCGGAGACCAAAAACTATTTTTTTTCTTGTTTTCCCTGTCTAAACCTAGGTGTGCCTCTGGTGTGGTGCGGTGCATCTTGTAGTCTGAAAAATACGGTAACTCGTTTGACTACCGTGGATGCTACCATGTTAACGTTTTTTGGAGGGACCTCCAAATTGTCTGTCCATTGATACATTTCACTTGATAATGTAAAGCTGTAGGGAGTCTGAACATTTTCTTGTAGAAATGCAGCCTAAAGGCTATGCATCTTCTTTGAAGCCAAGATTGAAAAAGAAAATGATTAAAGCTCTTCCTTGGTGCTGTCTTTCAGTGAAATAGTACAGCCAACCAGAATGTAAAAGTTGCCTTTCTAATGACAATGTTAAGGAAGGAATTGTGACAGTTTTCCTTTGTGGGTATTTCTCTCTCAAGCAAAATGAACAGAAATGCACATTCTTTTTTTTTCCCCCTAATAAAAATGTACCACCCCTTTTTTTCCTGATTTTCCTCTTGTCTTCCAGCCCAAACATAGAATATAAAAGCATGCGCCTTAAGATGCTAAAGGAACATCAGTCGGTGATAGGAGACATTTCCGCATTTGATGGCTTTCTTCTCTATTTACCCATCAAGTTGCCTCAAGTAAGATTGAGGAAAGAAACGGAAGAGTTTGCTATAATAATTTTATCTGACATGGGCGTTTAATTCCAAATCCTTATTTTGCCAGTTGAGCAACCCCCGGGCTATTTGGATGGAGCACCACCTGAAATTTTTCTGTCATGTAGGAATAACCAAGCTGATACTGAGTTTTACTTCATGATAGAACAGAACAGAGTAGAGCAGAATAGAATAGAATTATTTATTGGCCAAGTGTGATTGGACACAAGGAATTTGTCTTGGTGCAAATGCTCTTCAGGGTACATAAAAAGAAAAAAAATGTATTCATCAAGAATCATAAGGTAGAACACTTAATAGTCATAGGGTACAATAAGCAATCAAATCATGCTAGGAAACAGATATAAAACTTAAGGATACAAGTGATAAAGTTACAGTCATACAGTCACAAGTGGGAGGGGATGGGTGATAAGGAGTGATGAGAAGATTAATAGTAATAGTAGTGCAGCCTTTGTAAATAGCTGGACAGTGTTGAGGGAATTATTTGTTTAGCAGAGTGGTGGCATTTGAGGAAAAATGATCATAAATACTTTTTAAAAATATGAATTGAAACTGATTGTGTTTTTAACATCCAAATGTTTTCCTAGTCTTCTGTGAGTTTGGAATTGAATCGTGTCATATTAATTTATTCTTCTGAATTATACTGCACCTGAAGTATACCTGATAATATTGAAATGCTCCTTGTAAAATTAAACAAAGGAGTCAGTTCCCTTCTCCCTTTTCCAGATTATTTTGTGATTTCTCCAATAGCAATAAATGATAGTATAGCTGAATTCCTCAAAGGATCCCACAGTTTAGCTGTGGCTATGGCCATTATATTAGTGGAGAGCTTTGTGCTCCAGATATTTTGTTGGTCACAGTTATGTTATGATGTATCTGTCCTGTGGTGCCTCGGATGATATCCCCTCCTACGTCATCCTTCACAAATTATCCCATGAGAATCATATAGGAAATAGGAATCTCTGTGGAGATTCTCATCCAGGTCATGGATGTTCCAAAGGTGCTTTTTCAAGAAGGAACTGGACTTTCTGTTTTTTTGTTTGAAGTCATTTTGCTTCGTATCCAGGAAGCTTCTTCAGAGAAGTGAAACGTCTTCAAAAAACCCCAGAAAGCTCCAGTTGCATCTTGAAAAAGCACCTTTGGAACTCCCGTGAAGATAGGCTGAACTGAGAGAGGCTAGTTCAGAGTCATCCAGTTTGTTGTATTTTAAGCGGGACTTGGAACAAACGTTACCCTGATCCCAATTTAACCTTTTCATCAATGTAACCTTGAAAATATTGAAGATTTAAAATGGATTGATTTGATTGATTTTCTTAAAAGAGAACATGAAAAGAAGGACTAGGGGTGACATGATAGCAGTGGTTCAATATCTCAGGGGCTGCCACAAAGGAAGCGGGGATCAAGCTATTCTCCAAAGCAACCGAATGCAAAACAAGAAGCAACGGATGGAAACAAATCAAGGAGAGAACCAACCTAAAACTAAGCAGAAACTTCCTGACAGTGGGAACAATTTTATTAGTGGAACAACTCGCCTCCAGAAGTTGTGGATGCTCCAACACCGTTGGTTTTTAAGAAGAGATTGGACAGCCATTTTGTCTGAAATGGATTTAGGTCTCCTTGAGCAGGGGGCTGGACTAGAAGACCTCCAAGGTCTCTTCCAACTCTATTAATCTGTTAATATTATATTAAGCATGAGCTTGCTTTCAAGGGTTTTCTTCAAAGCATCTCTACACAACAATGGGGGGGAAAAGTTGTCAAGCCTTCATGTTTCAAGGGGTTTTCTTAACAGAAAAGATAAGAATTGGCAATATAGCAAAAGAATAAGTAATGTATATTAGTACAATATGCGATTTCAGCAGCAACAAAATAAGACATAGTTATAAACAATGGTTTGTTTCACTTTTCATTTACGTTTTATTTTGTCTTTATTCTGTGTTGATAGACTAATTCTGAAACAAAGCACTCTGAAATGTTACTCTTGTTAGCTTGGCTAAGTTATACGTAGGATATTTTTACTGCAATATTTACTTATTGGCAAGAATTGGAACTGATTGTTTTGTAATTTATTTTGTAAACATAATTTTTTTTGGAATTCTTAGGCTGTCTTACTGACTTGTTTTTGAGTTCTGATAAACTATGTTTTTTCTACTTTAGAATATTAACCTGAAGTGTGAAAGAAAGACAGATGGAACAGAAGTCAATTTAAAGATTCAGATGACCAAAATTCTGGAACCTAGTTCAGAGTTGTGCATCCCATTTTACAATGTTATTTTCAGAAAGTGCGTAATATATGCTGACTCACATCTGGACTTAAAGCATCCCATAAGTACAGCCATTCTTAAATGAACATTATATACAAAACGTCAATGTTAAAATGTTTAGATCTGTTTTCTTTTAACAGAATTTTATCAAAATTGACTGAATATTAACCACTATGGATAACATGCTCGTATCTCTTAACATTTCTGATCTGTGTGATTGAATGAATACGAGCATTTTTATCTCACATGTCAGAACAAAGGCTTGATAGACCAAACCTAAAAAAGCTTTGCACAATTAATAGTTCAAATATAATACTTTATTTTAAAGCCAGATCATTTTAATATATAGTATTACAATTTTTAAGTCATGAATCTGTCTACTCAGATGGGAAGGGTGCACCTTACATAATATGTGTCCAAATTAAGGTAGTGGACTAATTTTACAACTGGAGTTTTATACAAATAAACGTACTGTACAGAAAAAGGATGGGATTTAGATTTTTAAACAAGTATGTGATTATTACATGAAATATAAAGGGTTGCAAAGCTCTGTTTATTTTTAAATAGATACATGTTGTAGTGACCAATTGGCATGCATAGCATTTCAGTACAGATAAAAGAAGTGATTATAAATTATTTTGATTGGTTCTTTTCCTTGGTGCTTGAAATTATCTTAATCTCAATTAATCTACATACTTCGTTCATGAAAGAAGGTACATCAATGTTCTCTTATCAGCAATACAGGTAGTCCTTGACATACAACCACAATTAAGACCAACATTTCTGTTGCTAAGTGAGACATTTGTTAAGTGAATTTTACCCTATTTTACAGCCTTTCTTGCCACCATGAATCACTGCAGTTGTTAAGTTACGGACATGGTTGTTCAATGAATTGGGCTTCCCCATTGACTTTGTCAAAAGGTGATTTACCTGACCCTGGGAAACTGCAGCCGTCTTAAATATGAGTCAGTTGCCAAGGGCCTGAATTTTGATCACTTGACCCTGGGGATGCTGCAACAGTTTATGGTCATAACTCACTCTTTTCAGTGCTGTTTTAACTTCAAATTCTTCACTAAATGAACTGTCTGTAAGTCGAGGACTACTTTCCTGCAACCTGATCTGATCACCTTGCATTTAGGATCGGATTCAGTTTGAGGTAACGTCTCTGGCAACATAGCAAGTACACTATAGGATTATATACAGTAATGTAGTTTTAAGGGAGGAAGAAAAAAACCATTGGCCTTTGGATCAATCTCTAGTTTAACCAGAGTCCAGGATAGGGAACCCTTTTAATTCTTGGCTCTTGTTCATCAGGCTAGAGGGGGAAAAAATAGGAGTTATTATTTAAAAGAATGGAGCCTGCATTTAGATTCACTCTTGAGATGAAAAGTAGAACAAGGCAGTTTCGCATCTGCTGCACTGTTGAGTGCTGGAATGCACTTGGATTGTGGGTTGTGCTTAGGAATTCATCTCAAAATCCTGAAATGAAGAAAGAAAAGCAAATAGACACCAGAGATGGTTATTTGCTAGAAATTCAGTGTGGGTATCCTTCACATGGAGGACCAAAAACAAGTGGCAGGAAGTCCATCGTTTAAGAAGTGGAGAAAGATACGCAACTCTAGGTCTGATCTGGAGATGTTTGAAATCTTGTGGGAGATGACCTAGGTTCTTCTGGCCTCCTTTGGTAACGGGACGAGCAAAATAATAGGAATTTTTTTGTGCCCTGAGTTCATGCTTTACATAGCAATCTCATTTCCCAGTGTCATATTAATCATGTTTCTTTTAAATGTTATTCTAGAGTGATGAGGATTTTAGATATGAAACTTGTCGGGAGAAATTTCTATGATCCTACTAATGCTACTGTACTTCAGCAGTACAGGTTGGTATGTTGCTTTGTGCACTACAGTGTTTTAGTATTTGATTATTTGAAATATATGCTGTGCAATAGAATTAATATTCTTTTAAAATATATGTTCTATTTTTGCACATTCTCTGGCAAAAACTCAGTAGGTGCAAATTGAGTTACTTTAGCTAATTGCAATATATACCAAAAACCAGCTGCCTCGAATCTCTGGAATACAGTGACATATTTTTGGTGGATTACTTTATTCATTTATTTGTGCCTCAATCCTAGTGAGCTCTGGGTGGTCTAGGGATATTAATAATAAATAATATATAGCAATAAATTAGACTGCAATTTCATCACATAATAAATTTGATTATCTCATCTGCGTGTTTGTCCTATGATAGTATATTTTAATATTCCATCAGTTGCACATGATAACTTGTGGGAATTGTAAATGGTGAAAGCAGACAGTAGCAATTGCTAACTATGACTACAAAATCAATTTGACTGTATCTTTTAATTAAGCAGTTTCCCTTTGGTACTAAAAATCAGCCTCTTTGTTTATTTTTGTGAAAAGGTTGCAAATATGGCCTGGCTATGCAACCAGTATCCGAAGGACAGATGGTGGCCTGTTTTTGTTGGTTGATGCTGTTCATAAGGTTATTCGGAATGATTCAGTCCTGAATGTGATGTGAGTAAAAATGCCGATATCTGAAATACTGACAGAAAACATTTCAAAGACCATTAAGAATATTGTGGCCGTTATTTGGTTGTGGTATAACAAAACCAGTGCCTAACCAAGATAGCTCCTGCAGTTTACTTTGTTTGGGTCTGAGTCTCGGAATTTGTGTAGGAATTGGTTTTGGAAGTGGTGTAAAATAGCTTTTAGAAAGAAGATGATTTCTCTGGAAATTCGTTAGAATGGAACTAATAGCAAGATGTGGTGTGTGAGCTTTGCACCTGGTAATGTGAGATGAAATGTGCTCACTTCCAATGAGAGAGATGGGCTGGTCGTGATCTGTATACTAGATCTGACCCATTTTTTAATGCAAAAAAAGTCTATATGCAAACTGAGGAGATCTAAAAAGGGAATTTTCCATGATGAGAGTCTACTGATTAGGTTCAGGAATTCCACACCCATTTGCATTGTTCAGGTAACCCTCAGGGCACGGATAAACCTCCAAGCACCTCAACAATTCTCAGAGAGAGTGCTAATGACTGCAAAGAATATATTCTTCCATCCTCCACCATTCAGTCAAAACTGAAGAAGCTTCTTGGATGAGAAGTGAAATGTCTTCAAGGAAAAACAAAGTCCAGTTGCCTTTTGGAAAAGTACCTTTGGGACAACTATGACCTGGAGGACTGAGAATCACCATAGAGATGCAGGTATTCTAGGAGTTGAAGTCCACAAGTCATAAAGTGCCAGAGTTGTCCACCCCGCTATAGACAAAGTTCCCATGTAGAGAATCCCATTTTAGATCTCCCCGGCTTACGCATTTCTAGCAAAAATATTGCTTTGTATTTTTTATGATGTTTAATTTGCTATTTATAACGGCATATCATTTTTTTCCTGTTGTGTTTATGTTTTACCGATGAAGAAATAAGGGGAGACTACTATACATCTATTTCAAGCTGTTCAGCACATTTTTCCTGTTATAGTGTATTTTAATTATCTTCTAACGTTTAGTGGCCATCTGATTCTAAATACTCCGGGTGACTTACAGTGTAAAAAGTAAAAAAGAAAGTATATATCCAGGAATACACACACACACACACACACACACACACACACACACACACACACGCTAAATTGACAAGATCTCAACCTCTATCTTATCCCAAGACTGAAGAAAAAGTCGGGCTTGGAGGTCTTTGGAACTTCACAGTGATGGTGTTTCATAGAGCTGGTGCCATGACAGAGAATCATAAGAGGATGTTGATCCTGTGTGCTGTAGAATGCAGAGTTCTCAGAATAAGTTTATTGAGCTACCACATATGCCAAGTAGCTTTCATTCAGCTCATTATTTGGTTGTGTAAGACCATTCCACACCATTAAATTATTAAAAAGAGAATAAAAAAACCAAAAAACAAAAAAGGCTACAACCCACCCCTTTTAGCAACCAACATTCAGATAAGCAGGGATCCAAATCAGACAGAAAACAATATTCTAATCAAGGAACCACCAAGTAGGAAATTATTCTCCCACCAAAACTGACAGGGAAAACTCCTGAATATAAACAGGCAGCAAACCCTGCGCTCACTTGCACTGGAGATCTTACCTAGTTGGCTAATGAAACATCTAGAAGCAAACCACCAAGGTCAGAGAGAGCACCAAGAACTACAAAGCATTGCAAAGCTAGAGTAAGACGAGTCTATTTGGCAGATGGGGTTCTGCCAGTGGGGTGAAAACAGACTTCTTAAAGTCAGCTGGTAAACTCAAGGTGAGACTACAATTTGTGCCTTCCTGGTTTTTAACTTTAAGCATTTCTGTTTTCATAAAGGCACAGAATTTATCAACAGAATCGGGATAATTTCCAAGATGAGTGTACAAAGCAACTTATTGGCAACATTATACTTACCCGTTACAACAATAAAAATTACCGAATTGATGACATTGATTGGAACAAGACACCACAGAACAGTTTCACCATGTCGGATGGGAAGGAAATCACTTTTCTAGAGTATTACAGGTAAAAGTTTATGATTCAGTGTTTCTACAATGTCGAGATAAAATGGGAAAAAAAGAAAATAATTAATGGGAATAAGACATTCAGTATCTTGCTTAAGTTTTGTTGAAGTGAGGGCTGTTATCAAAGTCATTAAGTACTTTGGCTTAATTGGAATTTTTTTAAGTTAGTCTTTTAGCTATTGATATTTAAAATTATCAAGTGAGTTTTGTTTCCTTCCTAGAATTCATATAACATTCTTTTTCCAGTAAAAATTATGGGATTACCATTAGAGAGCTTGACCAGCCACTGTTGATTTACAGAGTTGAAAAAAGAAAAAATCCTCCAGGAAAGGTGAGAATTTGAGCAGTTGCATTTAGAAGCAACCAATTGCTGGCGTTTGTAATGCAGGCATCACTAGAATGGCTGGATTTGTGTGACTTGTCTTGGGTGACGTTTCTGGGCTAGAAACACTTTCGAGCTATTACAGAGGAGTGTGGGAATTACGATGGAACAGGTGTCATGGTGGGTCTGGCTTTGATTTCTCCCACCATCAGCCCCCCCCACCCCCCCAGATGTTTCCAAGCATAAGGTTGTGTGTGTGTGTTTTTTTAAATAGACTAGCCAGTTTAGAGGGAAGCTTTAGGCTGTGATGCCCTTCACTCTTATAGTTTAAGCCTTGTATGAATACAAGCTTTCAGCTGGCATAGCATTGGAAATTGGCCATTGCTGGTCAAGTACCTCAGCCTTCCAGATTAACTCCAGCAACAAACAGGAAGAGAAAATGGTTGTAACACTGGGGGCTTTCAAGAAGAGACTGGACAGCCATTTGCATGATATGGTATAGGATCTCCTGCTGAAGCTGGGGGTTGAACTAGATGACCTCTAAGCTCCCTTCCAACTTTATTATTCTATGTGCTATCTTATTAGTGCTAAGAAAAGACATCTCTGAGTGTTAGTCATAAGCCATTAACTCTCGTGTTAGCTATGCTAGCCCTGGACTACTCCAACTATCACTTAATGTTTATTTACAGGGTTTGAAGAGAAAATTGTGACAATTTAAAAAAAAAATCAATCTCATGCCACCTGTTTGGTTTTCTTGTCACCGTCAGTTTTCCCTTTCCTTCCTTCCCATCTAATGTGTATATGGCGTACATCAGCGTAGCTGATGTTAAATGATTTATTTCTGTACGCGATGTGTGCTAATAGGTTTTGTATCTGATTCTCCTGCAGCTTCAGGAAGGTGAAATCCTGCTAGTGCCAGAGCTTTCCTTCTTGACAGGCATTCCCGAGAAGATGAGACAAGATTTTAGAATTATGAAGGTGCTCGAACTATATATTTTATACAGAATTGGAATTTGGTTATAAAATCCTCAACCTCTTACTACATCAAATATTTGGCTTTTCAACAACTTTTTAAGTTGTAGCTATCCATTCCGAGCTCTGGTTTTGTTGGTTCAATAGCATCTGAAGCTTTCTAGTCGTGCTCTGTTTGAAGAGGGGTTCCCTTGGCCTCCCAGAGATCTCACGTGGTGACGTGGTGTTGGCTGACATTTTGAGCTTGTCTAAACAGCCAAAAGTTGTAGTCACTAATCCCTAACGATTTATTCCTTCTACTCAGATCACAAGACACGAATGGTATTTTTCTTGTAAAGACATTATTGAACTTTATTTGGTGGTTCAAGTGCTAGAACAGAGGTTTCCAAATGTGGCAACTTTAAGACTGGTGGACTTCATTTTTTGCATTCCTGGAAATTGAGTCAAAGTTATGTTTAAAATCTACAAAGGCCATGAAGGAGGAGGATTATTTTGATGGAGCGTATTTTTGTACAACATGGTGGAGCCCCAAACTCCAAAACTGTTGATGGCCTCCTTTCTCTAAATCCAGATCTAAACCAATGACCTTGGCCACTTGTCTTGGCTTATGCCGTCTGTCTTTATCCAGTCCTGGAGTTTGAAATTTCGCGTGCCTAGCAATTTGCTGATAACACTCAAAAAAGTCCCTTGTTCTTATTGACTTTTTAATAAATTGGGATTATTATTTCCAGCCCCCAATCTTTTGGGACACGACCAGTCTGATCTATGAATGTAGATAAGGATACTAGCGGTGGCTGGCTGAGGAATTCTGGGAGTTGAAGTCCACAAGTCTTACAGTTGCCAAGTTTGGGGATCCCTGTGCTAGAAGATAGTTTCTGGGAGGCCATGAGTCCTAGTCCTTCCTTAGTTCAGGTGGTTGACTATAGGCCAATCCCTCTTTCTCAATCCAACCCAGCCCACCTCACCTGTATATTGTGGGGAATATAGGAGCTGGAAGAATAACGTAGCTACTTTCAATTGTATAGGATAAAACGGTGGGGTGTATAGTACATCTAATAGCTAAGTTTAAAAAGCAGTAAATCTCATTCTCTTCCATTTGAAATTTTGGGAGGAGGAATCTTAACATTTATCCCTGCCATTTCTTGCAGTGGCTTAAGTGGCTTGGGTGCTGAAGTGGCTCCTGCTTGGATTGTAGAGTTTGTGCACAAAATGGAATGTGGTTTCCATTTCCAACTCAAAATGATTGTGCTGTGGTTTGGCAGAACTAAAACCGGAAATATTTCAGCTTTAGAATTGAGAATGAATTGTGATTTATGACCGTTTTTTCACACAACCGTTGCAGCATGTCCATGATCACATGATCAAAATTCAGCCGCTTGACAACCGATTTATAATGGTTGCAATGTCCTCTTTTGTCATGTGATCCCTTTTGGTGACCTCCTGACGGGCAAAGCCAATGGGGGGAATCCCAGATTCACTTAACAAACCGTATTACTAACTTCACAACTGCACTGATTCACTTAACAACAGTGGCAAGAAAGGTCATAACAGGGGACAAAACCCACTTAGCAACTGTCTCATTTAGCAGCAAAACATTGGGCTCAATTGTAGTTGTGAGTTGCACAGTGGCCGATAGGAAAGCACTCCAGAGGGTTAACGTCATTGCCCAGAAGATCATGGGTTGCCCTCTCCCCTCTTTGGAAGAGCTTTATAGCTCCCGCTGCCTCAAGAAAGTTCAAAACATCCTCAAAGATCCATCTCATCCTGGGCATCCCTTATTTTTGAACTATTACCATCTGGCAGATGGTACAGGACAATAAAAACAAGGACAAAGAGGCTGAAAAACAGCTTCTATCCCAGGGCAGTAGCTCTTTTGAATTCTCCTGTATAGTGCAGTGTTGATGTGGTGTCGGGGGTTTTCAATGCAATGTGTGGAGGGTGAAGGATGGGTGTTTGTGTTTATTTTCATGGTCATGATGTGCACTGAAGAGGGTGCTTGATTTCGTTGTACGCGGTGCAATAACAATAAACTAAGCTAAACTAAACTGAGCCAAGGACCACCTATAGAGAGGATTCTGTTCAGAGGTGTCTATAGGATGTAATTAAAAAAAAAAAAACCTCAAGATGGTGTCCAATAATAATGCAAGGGAAAAAAAATGCCTGTGTTTTTTTAATGTGCAATTTCCCCTCCTGATTTCTGTTCATTGTGAATTTTAAAAGCAAGTCACTGGAGAAGCTGCTGCTTCAAACTGCTGCTTTGCTGTCAATGAGTTATATATGCTTCCTTTTTTTTTAATACAAGCTGAAATGCCTTCCCCCGCGTCCCCCTTGTCTGTGTCCACTCTGTTCAGGATCTTACGCAGAAAGTCAACATGAGTCCCGGACAGCATCATGCCGCTCTGCTCCAACTTCTCAGCAGAATTAAGAAGAATGAGAATGCCCATAAGGAATTGTCCCGGTGGGGGCTTTTCTTGGATGGGGATGTTTACAGGGTAAGGAAACTCTGTGTTAGCTTTGCCAGCGCTTTAAGCTTTGCCAGGTGGGATCCGGCCTATTTTATGAAAAAAAGGTTTTGACCAAGAAGAGATTGGTCACCCTACTATCCCCTGCTTTTTGTCGTCTTCTGCTAACTATGGTGTAGAAAGTAAATAGCTGATGTATATATCCGTTTCCCTTTATTTTGTGGTTATTTTTCAGCACCCAGGACAACCGTTAATTATGGAAAATAAATAGGTCCTTCACTTCCTCAAAGTCCCGAGAGTATTTACCCAAAGGCAGTACATTTTTGGCCCTGATCAGAAAGTTGTGTAAGATTGATCTCTGCATTTGTCACTTCGTTCCTGCCTTGAGCTGGTGAATAGCACTGAATCTGCTTGGGCAATAATTTTATGCCTGGTGATTAGAAGCTCAGGGGAACAGAACTGAAAAATTAAATATCTTCTAAAAGTTACACCTCACAAAAAGTGAGAGGGTTTTTCTCCTTCCATGACTACTCAGATTTAAAACTTATTTTTGTTTCCTTTTTCTACCTGTAATCTTGGTCCACCAACTTCTCCATGTCTGTCTGCTCGGAAAACTGCAGGATTCACGGAGATGTTCTGTACTACAGTACACATTGAATTTCAGTTTTAAATTTTGAGGGAGTCTCACTGGAGAGAGAATTGTTCCTTTTAAACAAAAAACTGTCAAGGTTCAGCAGCAAAGTTCCTTCTGCCTAGGACCTTTAATGCCTTTCAGGACATGGGTTGATTTATTTGAGCAACCACATTTCCCCCATTACACCAGCTCATCCCATCAGCTCTGGCAAGAGATACATCCTACCGGTTCCCCCTCTAGGGAACTGCACTTGATGGGCCCAAGGAGGTGAGTTTTTTCTACTGTGACACCCACATCCCTCCCCTGCCAAGATGAGGTAATCTCCATCCCTCCTTATTTTCTGAAAGTCCATGAAGATCTGGCTTTTGTCACTAAGCCTGGGTGTTTCCGGGACCGGTGAGATCTTGAAGTGGCTTCATTGCCCTTATTATTTCATTTTTAAAAATACGACAGTGTTTAATGCGTTTATTGTTTTCTGCTGGTTTTGCTGTACAATGCCCAGAATCGCTTCTTATGAGATGGAGGGGGGCATATCAACAAATTCTTGGTCTTGAAGTTCTGCCTTGTAGATATTGAAAATCGTAGCACCGCTTTTGCGGTTTTAAATCTGTGAAATAGCCACTCGTGTGAGGGGAGCTTCCCACACGTGTGCAAGCGCCCTCTGTTAGGGCACAAAGCTCCATTTGCACACATGGAGGGCATGTATGCCTGATGCACAAATGGAGCTGTGCGCACAACTGCTACACACACACACACACACACACACACACACACACACACAGTCCAATGGTGGGATTCAAATTTTTTTGCTACTGGTTCTGTGGGCATGGCTTGGTGGTGTGGCTTGGTGGACGTGGCAGGGGAAGGTTACTTCAAAATCCCCATTCCCTCCCCACCGCACAAACCTGCTTTCCAGCTCCATTCTCCTGTGCAGGGCCACCAAAGAAGACCCAGCCAATCAGCTGGGACTCAATGGGAGGCGGAGAATAGATGGGGGCAGGGCCAGTCAGAGGCGGTATTTGCTGGTTCTCTGAACTACTCAAAATTTTCGCTACCGGTTCTCCAGAACTGGTCAGAACCAGCTGAATACCACCTCTGACACAAACATGCACACATACACAGCCCTGGCCGCCAAGTTGGAAAGGTTGGAGTCCGTTACTTTAAGGCATATTTGGTGCTGAGCTCTGGACTTAAAATGGGCCAAAGTCTGTCCCTGGTTTAGCCCTGCATGCAGCCTTATTTTCTTGTGGTTTGCCTGTTTCAGACCACCGGGCGCATCCTTCCCATGGAAAGAATAAACCTGAAGAAAACCTCCTTCACTACCTCGGAAAGCCTAAACTGGACTAAAGAAATCAGCAGAGAAGCCTGCATCTCTGCAGTAAGCTTACTTTTGGGTGTGGGGCACTCTTCTGTGGGGTGTAACAATTGACTCAGCATTCCCTTCAATAGATACAGGTCATCCTCGACTTACAACCAGCTCATTTAGTGACTGTTCAAAATTGTCACTGCATTGAAAAACGTGACTTGAGACTGTTTTTCGCCCTTAGTGACCATTGCAGCATCCCAATGGTCACGTGATTAATATTCCGATGCTTGACAACCAACTCACCTTGATTGACGGTTGCAGTGTCCAGAAATCACGTGGTCCCCCTTTTGAGACCTCCTGACAAGCAAAGTCAATGGGGAAGCCAGATCCACTTAACAACCAGGTTACCAACTTAACAGTGATTCACTTAACAACTGTGGCAAGGCATGGCTGGGGAGAGGAGGAGCGGAGTAACCAAGCAACCGGCCAGCGCCTCTGTTGGTCAATGTGACTAATGACTTGAAGGAAGGGGGACCTTTCACTTTTTAATTAGGTGAAAACCGCAGGAACTTTCAGAGTCGGTTTTCACCCGTTGTGCCAATATGATGCATCCAATAAACTGTTCTTTGAGGAAAATCTGCCTGCCTCGGAGTTCTGCTTTCCATGGGTGCTTACTATGAACGTTGACATAAGGTCTTAAAATGGGGCAAAGGTCACTTAACAAATGTCTCATTTAGCAATAAAAATTTGGGGCTCAATTGTTTATTTATTTTATTTATTTGTTTGTCAAACATGTACAAGATAACGAGTATAGGTATGAACATAATCATGAACAAAGGGAGTAAATACAGATAAATGGGGACCATAAGACCGGGACGGTAGGCACGCTGGTGCGCTTATGCACGCCTCCTTTAGGGACCTTTTAGGAATGGGGTGAGGTCCATGCTAGACAGTTTGAGATTGAAGCTGCGAGGGGTTTGAGGCTGCAACAACGGAGTCGGGTAGGGCGTTCCAGGCGTTGACCACTCTGTTGATGAAATAGTATTTTCTGTAATTGAGTTTGGAGTTTACCTTGAGTTTGTTTCGGTTGTTTGCCCGTGTATTGCGGTTGAAGTCGTTGACAGGCAAGATGTTACAGCAGACAGTTTTGTGAATGATGCTTAGATCGGACCGCAGGCAGCGCAGTTCAAGATTGTCCAGGCCCAAAATTTGGAGCCTGGAAGCATAGGGAATACTATTGTGAGTAGAGGAGTGGAGTACTCTTCTTGAGAAATACCTCTGAACCCGTTCAGTCATGTTAATGTCCAATATACACTGCGGGTTACAGGCGGACAAGCTGTATTCGAGAATTGGTTTGGCAAAGGTTTTGTATGCCCTAATTAGCATTTCAATGGTACCGGAGAAGAAGCTTCGCAAAATAAGGTGAACAACTCTTAATGCCTTTTTGCAATGCTGTTAACGTGAGCTCTGGGGCTTGGATCGTTTGAGATGAGTACTCCGAGGTCCTTGACAGAGTGAGGGTCGCCTACGAGATCATTTCCACCCAACTTGTATTTGGCACTCTAATTTTTATTGCCAGTGTGTAGGACAGAGGATTTATTAGTTGAAATTTGGAGTTGCCAATTGCGCGACCATTCTGATACAGTCAAGGTTGCTTTGTAGGGCAGCAGCAATGTCGGTGGTGTATAATTTTACGTCAAATTATGGTCCTATAGTTGTGAAGATGTATGAACTAGGATTCTTTCTTGTCTTTGTTTCATTGAAATAAAAGAGGAGGAAGTTGACCAGTTTTGTATCAAATTTAATCTGAAATTGATCCAATGTGAAATCAAGATAGCGTTGCTTGGAATGCTGAAGTAGTATTAAGAAAGACATAATTGGATTTATGGTCTAGGAAACAGAAATGAAACAGGAGAATTACTTGCTGCCAGTCTAATCATTATTTTATTGCCCAGACCTCTTAAAGTTGTATACATAGAGATCACCAGATGGAAGACGCAAAAATAAAATAGACTACATTATTGATACAAGGAAATGGAAGCACTCCATTATTGCAGTATAGATGTATCAGGGACTAATTCTGGAACAAATAGTTGTGAGTCAAGGACTCTCTGTAGTAAAAATTATATTACTATCCTCAAATCCCTGGGAAGCAGGTGTCTATTGCAAGTGTCAAAAGTATGTTGACTTTTCTTTTATTTCTTAGATTCCAATTCATTTCTGGGCACTCTTTTACCCAAAGCAGACGATGGAGCAAGCACATGAACTAGTCAGCATGCTGCAAAAAATTTCAGGACCCCTTGAAATCCCGTTAGCTGCACCTATTTGGAAAGAATTGAAAGATGACCGAATAGAGACTTACGCCAGAGCTATCAAATCATTGCTAAGTAGTGAGGTGTGAGTTTATGGGTTTGTGATTTTACAATGGTGGTTTCTTGTTTGATTTTTTTTCTCTCTCCTCTTGCAGCTTTATCTTGCTTTCAGATAAAATATACTGAGATGCAGAATATTAAGACAGGAAGGGAGAAGGAAGAGGGGTGTATAGTTGGGATGGATAGAGCAAACATCTGGAATCTGATCTTGGTAAAACTTTCCTGGGAAGGAGATACTGAGCCTCAATAGTTTGCCTTCTAATGGATTCATATTTTGTTGAAATATGAACAAACATATACAGTGGTACCTTGGTACTCATCATTAATTGGTTCCGGGAGGTGCGATGAGTAACAAAAATGATGAGTACCAAACAGATATTTCTGTTATCTGAAATATAACAGAAGAAATAATGTAGCTAGTCACAAGGCAGTCAACATCGACAAGTTCTAGCTTGTGTGTTGAGTACTAAACAAACGATAAGTACGAGGACAAAATGTTCACGTCAAAATGTGTTGAGTATCAAATTCGATGAATTTCAAAGCAGTTGAGTACCAAGGTACCACTGTGGTTTGGCATTCAGGTTTGAAATATTTTTGCAATCATAAAGTAATGGCCGAGAGCCCATTTGGTGTGGTGGTTAAGGTGTTAGTCAGAAATCAGGAGGCTCGGAGAGTCTGGATTGGGAGATTTTGGGCTCTTAACCCAACCCTCTTATTAGAGTTCTTGTTGTGGGGAAATTGCAAGAAGGAAGCATTAGTTACACTGCCTTCAATTGCATAAAATAAAAGCAGGATGTAAATTAATAAAATGACATTAGTTCCACCTCCCAATACCCTAACTCATCATGGTATACTGGTATTTAATGATCTTATTGCAAATCGGTTACTTACTGTCCTTTCTCTTTATTAAGGGATCAATACAATTAGTCGTTTGTATTATCACAGGAACTAAAGACGATTTGTACAGGGCTATTAAAAGACTGTGCAATGTACAGAACCCAGTTCCTTCCCAGGTATGCCAAATAACTGTTTGTTCCTTGAGCCTGTAAAAATGCTTGAATGGACGTTGCTGATGATGATACTACTTGTTTGATCACCTGCGTTTTTAGGAAGAGCCTCTGATGTTTATACATGTGTCTATATACATAGTTGGTACCTGAGCTTTGAACAGTTTCGTGTTCTATTGATTTAGAGTTTTATGATGTTCAAATATTCATCAGTGTAACGAATATCAACAATATTTAGCTTTTAATTGTGAATTGAGAATTCAATCATTTAATGAATGGATCTTTAAAATCATATTTTTTTTAGAATGTAAAAATATGGGGGAAACTTGGTCAAAGCTGTGTTTTTAATAATTTAAAGGTAAAGGTTCCCCTCGCACATACGTCCTAGTAGTTTCCGGCTCTAGGGGCAGTGCTCATCTCCGTTACAAAGCAGAAGAGCCAGTGCTGTCCAAAGATGACATTATTAAATATTAAATAATATATTTAATAATAAGGTATATTAAATAAACATATTTAATAACTTAAGGGTTAATAAATATGTTTTGCTGAATGGAGGCTTAATTTTTTGTGAGGGAGAAACCAAACGGTGTTTAAGCACTAATAACCTCTTATTGCCTTGCAAATATATTAAAACTCACAGGTTAGAATTAGATGTGGAAAATATGGAATTTCAACCATTTTGACTTTTGAAAGGGCTATTTCTAACTTCATAAAAAATATTTCTGTGCCCTTCTGATTTTAGTGGAAGTGTTTCAAATTCAAAAGGGGGCTATTTTGAAGTTAGAACCCTTCTGATGAAGTCAGGAAAGCATGAGGGCAGGGGTGTCAAACTCACGTCATCACGGTGGCATAACGTGATGTATCGGGACTTTTTCCTCCTTCACTAAACTGGGCGTGGGCATGGCCAGTGGGTGAGGTATCTGGCCCGTGAGCCGGGAGTTTGACAGCCCTGCATTAGGGTACTCCTGGTGAAATTAAGCTCAAAGTAGAAGGGTTTGAAACATTTTATGCAATAACCAAACGGAGAATTGTTGAAAGATAAACATTTCTTTCTTGCCCGGGTATTTAGTAATACTAATTATTAATTGCTCCAGGTTATTAATGCTCGAACCATTACAACTCAATATGTTAAACTGAGAAGTATAGCCCAGAAGATTCTGTTGCAAATTAATTGTAAGTTAGGTGGAGAGCTGTGGAGTGTGGACATTCCATTGGTAAGTAATACTGACATTATTTCTCTTCAGTGAAGCTTAATTCAGTAAAAATAATAATTCTCTAAAGTAATGTTGCATATTTTATGTATGAGTACTTGTGTTCTTTAAATGGCACTATTAATATCCATCTTTTTCAGTTCCTTTCACTTGCCTGGACTCCCCCTTTCACTTAATTGTGACCTGCTGAAAGTTGGGAGCCTTGAAAAAAATATGTTACAATCTCAAGTGGAGAACAATGGTCAGGGTCATTTCTGTCCTCTTACATTTTGCATGGATAAGATGCTGTTTCAAAAAGAGAAAAGTGAAGATATACACAACAGCCCACTGAAGAACTCAGCTGATATGTTTAAGACACATTACTATCAACGTTAATCCTGTCATCCACTACTGCCAGTAATATTTGTAAGAATAATTACTTACGCATCAAGAGTGTGTAAGCCCAATGGCAACAATTGCCACATTTCTGATGTGAGCATCAGCCAGAAGCCCATAGTCCATTAGCCACTTATACAACATTTCCCAAATGATCAGATTCATTGCCCCTTTTTTGTAGAGTAGAAATACATTGTCTGTGGATTAAGCTAGGTTATAGAAAAGATTCGTAAGATTCCAGCTTCTGCACAAAACAGGGGAAGGCTTGGGTTGCTTCTTCTAATACAACGAACAGTATAAGAATGTGATGAAAAATTGGAACTGGGAATCTTTTCTGGGTTAAGCAATGCTGGTGCAGTGCTTACATTGCAGTATTGCAGGCTAACTGCCCGCTGCCAACAGTTCGATTCTCACCAGGCTCAAGGTTGACTCAGCCTTCCATCCTTCCAAGGTAAAATGAGGACCCAGATTGTTGTGGGCAAAATCCTGACTCTGTAAACCACTTAGAGAGGGCTGAAAAGCACTTGTGAAGCGGTATATACGTAAGTCTCAGGGCTATTGCTATTACAAAAGAGAGCTTTCTCTTGGAATGCTAACAGTAGAAATGTTACTATCTTCGGCAGTGTTTGCTTCCTGAAGTGCTTATACTTAACCAAGTGGATAACACATTAATGTGTTTGAGTAGAGAAAGTTATTTATCACGTTTAACAAAAACATAAAACATACCAGAAATTTCAGCTGGAAAAATACCTTGTCATAGTCCTTTTATGGAAGGTGATAACAAAGGGGAGGTGCACTCTTATTAAAGTCACCGGGAATCAAGATTAACTAGAATTATGGCTGAGCCATGGGAAACTCCCATGCAATAAAGACAAGTGCTCAGCATTGTGTTGAGATCAGAGGCTCAAAAGGAATGAAGTAGGGGAGAGAGATTGGTTAAAGTTAGGAGTGACGCGCCAGCTTGCTTGCTTACTGTTTTTCTCTGCTGCATTCTCAAGTTGGAGGCGCCAGAGGGAGCCACCTGCAAATTTAGGGAACTTTTAATGGGCAGAAATACCAATTTTGAGGAGGGAACTCACCAGACGTGGAGTGCTCAGAGCCCTGCCTGTAAGGCTTCTATACACTTTGTGGGTTTTTTTCAAGCACGCTTTGATGAAACGAGCCAGTTTAGTAGTTAAAATGTCTACAGAGATTCTCAATCATGCAGGTGCTTTTTCAAGAGGCAGTCGGACTTCTTTTGTTTTTTTTCCTTGAAAACGTTTCGCTTCTCATCCAAGAACTGAAGAAGCTTCTTGGATGAGAAGCAAAATGTTTTGAAGGAAGGGAGAAAAAAAAACCCAAAGTCCAGTCGCCTTTTGAAAAGGCACTTTTATGTTTAATAATTAAAACACCAGGCTTAGAGACCAGGAGACAGTGAGTTCTAGTCCTGCCTTAGGCACCAAAGCCAGCTGGGTGACTTTGGACAGGTCCCCCAGTCTCAGTCCAACTTACCTCACAAGGTTGTTGCTGTGGGGAGAGAAGGAGTGAGAGGTATGTCCACTGCCTTGAATTGTTTATGAAAAATAAGTGCAGGCATAAATAAAGCAAACAGGAAATCTTTAAGCACATCTGTCTGTCTGTCTAGCTGGATATCCCTTCTTGGCAGCTGTGCCTGTGGAGAATAACATCTTGTTCTTCCTTCCAGAAACAGCTGATGGTGATTGGCATAGATGTGTATCATGATCCCACCAGGGGGAAGCGCTCCATGTTGGGCTTTGTGGCAAGTACCAGTCCGTAAGTGTCCTCTTTAACAAAAAAAAAAACAACCCTTTTTGGCATTCAGATCTGAGGTCCTTGCTTAAGTTCATGCTGAATGGCTATGGAGATTCTCAGTCCTCCAAGTCATGGTTGTCCCAAAGGTGCTTTTTTTCAAGAGGCAACTGGACTTTCTGGGGTTTTTTTTTTTCTTTTGAAGACATTTTGCTGCTCATCTAAGAAACTCCTTCGACTCTGAAAGGCTGATTTCCAAATATTCGATGGTTCTGGTCTCGGGAATGGCGGGGGGAAAACACGCTGCTTATGATTTATGTATTCGGGTTTTTTTTTATCGAAAACAGTATCCTTGGCTGATTTGTGAGCTAAGCTTAATTCACAGGTTCACTTGCTCCGCCGCCTTCTCCACCCTTCTCCCTAGTGTGCCACCACCTGCCCATCCGCTGACTTCTAGAAAGAGAAGTCTTCCCTCAGTCTTCCCTCTCTCTTGTCTTGGGTATGGAACCAGTTTCAGCAGGTCTTAATCCTGATCGTTTCCCAGGAGCCACTGACTGCCATGGGGCTGGGGAGAATTTTCTTCTCTCTTTTCGATTTAATAAGAGGCCAGGTGGAAAAGGCAAAGCATCTGCAAAGTACTACAAGACAAAGAGCACAGTGAAAATTTGGGACGAACGTGAAATTAGAAGACCGGCAATTTAAGAAGACCAATAATGACAGGTAGAGCAGCCAGCCTTAGAACTGACAATGAAGATATTGAAATGGTGGATAATTTCTGCCTTTAAGGATCTACCGTCAACATCACAGGAGTAAGCAATCAGTTAAGGCAGTCTTGGAAAAGATACTCAGAGGCCATGATGTCTCCATACCTGTAAAGACCAGAGTCATGCAAGCCATGATATTTCCTTTGACACTCTAGGGAAATGAAAATTGGATTTTTAAAGAAGCAGGATAGCAGCAGTTTTGATGCTTTTGAAGTTTGATGTTGGGGGAAACGGCTGAGAATATCATGGTCAGCACAGAAAACAAACGGATGGACCATCGAACGAACCAGTAGAGTCAACAGAGTTCTCACTCCAGACACAAATGACCAAGCTCAAATTTATCCTACTGTGGACACATGATGTGAAGATCCAGCTCTCTGGAAAAGGCCCTGATGCTGGGAAATGTGGAAGGAAAGACAAGAAGAGGATGAGACCTTTTTGTTTCCTTATATTTCCTCTTCCATAACAATTAAAAGATATACAATATATTCCAATTGTGCCCTTATCCTGTCTAAAACAGCATACATTCTTGAGTAGGTTTATTCTCTTTTGCCTTCCACCAACGCTGTTGTTATAAAATCTCCCCATACTACATTATAATTGTTTACTTTAGTCATCCCTTTTTTAAAAATTTAATTTGTTAATTTATCGTTTGTTGTCATACTCCAAACTTCATTATACCACTCATTTCTTTGAATATCCCAATTTCGTCCCCAATATTTAGCCACCACTAATCTAATCTTTAAGCGTGGCAGTGTTAAAAGCATTCCAAGGCTATGATGGCGCTGAAAAGTTAACCGGTGAATCATGAGGCTTTATGTTTTGAATTAACATGATTAATATCATCTCCTTTTCTGCCACCAGAATTGTGACACAATGGTATTCCAAGGTTATATTCCAGACGCCTCATCAAGAAATAATAGACAGCCTAAAGGTCTGTTTAGTAGCTGCTTTGCAGAAATTCCACGAGGTGAGAAACAAACTATTATTTTCCAGTTCTCTGGAATTTATAGAGAAGCTTGTCCAGATTAACTGTTTTGCATATTTTTTGAGAAGGTACGTTTGTTTCATTGTGCTGTCTTTACTCTTAGTCCTCAACTTATGATGGCAATTAAGCCTAAAATTTCTGTTAAGTGAGACATTAGTTGAGTGGGTTTTGCCCCATTTGATGACTTTCCTTGCGACAGTTGTTAAGCGAACCGTTGCAGTTGATAAGTTAACAACCCGGTCATTAAGTGAGTGCAGCTTCCCCACTGACTTTGCTTGTCAGAAAGTCACAATGACCCTGGGACACAGGTGTTGGAAGAAATGTCCCTCTGGGTTCAGTTCCATGTGGGAAGAGAGACACTGGAAACATGCAAGCTGCTTGGAAAGATGGTTTAATGGTGGACAGCAGGACCTGGGTGAGAGAGAGTCTCCCATCCGAGTACCAACCAGGCCTGACACTGCTTAGCTTCCAAGATCAGACGGGATCGGGCGCGTTCAGGGTAGTATGGCGAGAGAGACAGAGAGAGAGAGAGACACCCTCTGTTGGGCTTTGAACCTGCTTCCTGTTCCTGTGCCAAGAAATGTATCCTGATTGGTTGTCAGACTCCCCTGGGGCCATGCAGGAGTAACTTTGCAGGTTGTCTTGAGTCCCAAGAAAGGTTGCAAAATGGGGAGAAAACTCGCTTAACAACCGTTTCATTTAGCAACAGAAATGTTGGACTCTGGGGTGAGATTCAACCGGTGTTACTTCTGGTTCGGTGACTGTGTTTTGCGCACACCTGCGTGCTTTGCACACACGTGTGCCTGATGCACCCTGCCCACGCACCTGACGTGCGCTGTACACACGTGTAACAAACCGTAAGCGCCGCTCAGACGGCTGAAAAGCGCAGCACGCAGCTGCGCAGCTTTTGAAAAGCCTGTTTTTTCCCGCTTTTTCAACCTCAGCTGTGCCGCGCAAAGCAGCTGAGGTTGAAAAAGCAGGAAATAAACGGACAGCCAAGAGCCTGGGGCCAAACCTATAGCATCCCACCCCTGGTTGGACTCCATTGTGGCTGAAAGTTGAGGACTCCCTGTAATTTAGATTCTTTTTTTCCCCCTGCCTTTTGCTACAGATCAGGCAGAAGGAAAGAGAACAAGAAATCGTTGTAATTGTGGGTCAAATCTGATTGTTGGATGTTTGTTCTCTCGAAGGTCAACCATCATCTCCCGGAGAAGATAGTGATTTATAGAGACGGCGTTTCGGATGGCCAGCTGAAAATAGTAGAAAGCTATGAAATCCCCCAGCTGGAGAAATGCTTTGAAGCTTTTAATAATTACAACCCTAAAATGGTGGTGTTTGTGGTTCAGAAACAGATCAGCACCAACATCTATTCATCAGCTGCTCAGCAGCTTTCATCCCCTCCTCCAGGGACGGTGTTGGACCATACAGCCACCTCTCGAGACTGGTGAGTGAAAAAGGTTTTCGCCCAGCACCCCGTCCCCCTCACCTCCTCCAGAGCTCCCGGGACCTTTTGGAAACCGCTGCTGGGAAGTGGGGAGTTTAAAGCCAACGGTGCTTTTGAGCTGAGAAACGAAACATCTTCAAGAAAAACCAGAAAGTCCAGTTGCCTATAGAAAAAGAAAGAAACAACAACCAAAAAAAAGCACTTTTGGGACAGTCATGATGCGGGTGACTATCTCCATAGACATTTAAAATCTTTGCATTTTTTCCTTTCTTCCGTGATTAAAAAAAAAATACTGTTTTTCTTCCTATAGAGACAGCTTTGCAGTTAATGCAAACACTGGAGGCTTTTAGCATGATATGCTTTGATATGCTATAGAATTTCCTGCTGGAGCAGGGGGTTGGACTAGAAGACCTCCAAGGTCCCTTCCAACTCTGTTACTCTGTTCAATGCGTCTCGAGGCATTTCCCCTCCAACTTAAAAATAGCTGATTTCCAGGTGATCAAAATCAACCATGGCCCCACAGTCCTTTTGTCAGCTTTATTTTATCTATAGTCTTTCCTATACCGTACATTAAACACACACCCACGTGGGAGGTTTCCAGAACCGAGACAGTCATCCATCAGTGTGATAGGTCAGGCTGCCTGCAAAACAGCTGGCTCCTGTTGGGCTGCCGTTGCCCTCGTCCCTAGTCAACACAGCGACTAGTGGCAATAAAAGCTGAACAGAAAGGCAGCTGGGGTATGTGTGCGTGTATTCAAGTGAGAGGGAAGGCGGCTTGTGTGCTTTTATAGAAATAAGCCAGAAGAAGCCTAAGGCAAAGAGTAAGATACTCTTCTACAGCAGTAGTAAAGAGTAGCAGCGGAAGAGCAGTAGTAAGAGCTGTAGCAGAACTAGGGAAGAGAGGAGAGAGGAGAAGAGAGGAGTAGTGAGCAATAAGAACTAGCCTTTCGGTGCTTAGGTGGGTGTTGTCTAGAGACCAGTATGGTTGTGGTGGTTCTCTTGGGTTTCGTATTCTGACAGTCCCCCCAGAGTTGAGTAAAATTGATGGCTGGTACTCAGTGGCGTGATCATTCTTCCTTCTCTCCCCACGTATGACATGGGAATCCCTGGCCCAGCATTAAAAATTATCCCAAACTATTGCAATCCCCGTCTGGATTGTTCAGAGCTGTTCCCATATCTTGGCTTTGCCAATTTAAATAGCAACCACGGGTATTTTCTTTTGTTCCAGGCCTCCATTTTGAAGGTGATAAAAGAATCGGACTTAATTCTTTCTCTGTGAATTGATAGAAGGTTCAACTCTGCTTTTTTTTTTCCCCTTTTGGTTCTTTCTTGTTAGGGTGGATTTTTATTTGATAGCCCACTACTCGCCACAAGGTTGCGGCATCCCTACTCACTACGTCTGTGTAAGGAATACAGCCAATCTCACTCCTGATCACATGCAGAGGTGAGTGTTATGCAGGTGAAAGTAGTTTGCTTTCTAATTGTACGGGAGGCGGAATATGAATCGAATGAAGATATAAACAAACCAGGAAGTGCTGAACACAGCAAAAGGATGTTGGAGGGAATTGTAATTATGAAAGTTAGGATTTTGTTTCATCGGTTTTTAAAATATTTTCTTGGAAAGTGGTGGGTATAGCTTTGCTTCTTACTCAGTACAGCAACCTGAATGAAAGGCGAGAGAAATTAGGACTTTCTTGCTTTAAAAAGCAATTGCCTGGGAGGTAATCCTCCACTCACATTATGCCTTTCTTTGCAAGATGATGGGATGGCCCAAAACTGTCTGCTAGTTGCCTAATTTCCTGGGGCTTCCATGCAGCTGTTTGGCCAAGACAGAGTTTTGCAGTTGATGCAAACACTGGAGGTTTTTAAGAAGAGATTAGACAACCATTTGTCTGAAATGCTATAGAGTTTCCTGCTTAAGCAGGGGGTTGGACTAGAAGACCTCCAAGGTCCCTTCCAACTCTCATTCTGTTAAATATTTTTCTTCTCAAGCTTGAAGCAGGGCGAAGGTGTTTATATATCTTTCTTTCTTTCTGGATGAAGTGAGGAGTTTCCGTTGCAAGAGGATAAAATAAACGAAGGGGAATCAATCGTTTTTCCCTTGCAGCATTTAAGAACCGATTCTGATTGGACTGTATTGGAGATCAGGGATTTTGTCAACCCGTAAGAGAAATACATTATGGATCCAGGTTTATAGAAGCAGGCATTCTAATCAGGAATTTCCTTCTCGCATTCCTGTTTTTTTTTAATAGGCTGACTTTCAAACTTTGCCACCTCTACTGGAACTGGCCAGGAACTATCCGGGTGCCTGCCCCGTGCAAATATGCGCATAAGGTGGCTTTTCATTCAGGGCACATTCTCCACCACGAGCCATCAAATGAGCTGTGCGAGACGCTCTTCTTCCTGTAGCTTCTGCGGTGGGCTGCCTTCAAAGAGAGAGCAGGAACTGAGAAAGAATTGTCCTGTTCCAGCACTTCCCAGTTTCAGATCACTCTCCCTCCTCCCCTTCAACTGGAGACTCTGTTTTATAATAATGTTTATTTGGTCAGTGACCAGAAAAAAAGTTTTTAAAAAATTACAACACCATAGTAAAATGGAAAAGGTGAAGCAAACACAGGTGCAAATGTGACTGCTCTAACAGTACATTAATTACTTGTACAAGTGTACCTCTATCGCAGGGCAGTAAAATAAATACCATCTATAAAAAAGCCAGTATGTGTTAAATCTAAAATGGTAAATAAAACAAAAATATTTCCATAAACCAGTTATGCCTTATTTTCATTGCAACAACACAGAATTTGGCTATTGCAGAGGTGACAACGGGTTTCCAATTTGTAGAACATGGTTCATACAGAAAGTGTCTGGTCTCCCTGGAAATTTTTGTTCTATTTTGTTAAATTTATTTGACACTCATCTTGTTTCAAAGTGACTGCGGGACTAAATTTACTTATTAAGGGCAGAATATATGCAGACGTGATGTCCCTTAGTTTATAATATATGAATATATGCAAAATGATTTTGATCTCTTTGTGGCCACATGCTCAGTTAATGGGATTTTGGAATATCTGTCTTGCAGCAGTGCTGATGGTCAGATGTTATGCCTGGCTTTGAAAAATGCCATCCACAGTTTGGGGAAAGTCAGATTTTGTAGATTTCTTGATGGTTCCCAAGTGCTCTTTTTTATTCCCAGGTTGGAATAGCCTGTTGACTTCTGTCTGAAATGCCATATCCCTTATCTTCACCATGGGCCCCCTTTTTAAATAGCTTTTGTGGCCAGGGACCCTCAAGATTTAAATTATAACATCTTTTTCAAGCCTTTGCGGAGCCTCTGTGATGACATCATGTCTCCCCAAGGGTCTGTGGACCATTGGTTAAGAACCACTACCATAATCTCTTTCAGCAATTGTTTTGCTTGGTCATGTCTTAAATTAAATAGATTAAATAGGTTCGAATCCCTAATGCCGCGTGACGGAGTGAGCTCCTGTTCCTTGTCCCAGCTTCTGCCAACTGAGCAGTTCGAAAGCACGTAAAAAGTACAAGTAGAAAAATAGGGACCCCTTGGGTGGGAAGGTAACAACAGTATTTCGTGCGCCTTCGGCGTTTAGTCCTGCCGGCCACATGACCACAGACGTCTTCGGACAGCGCTGGCTCTTCGGCTTTTGTAACGGAGATGAGCATCGCCTCCTAGAGCCGGAAACGACTAACACGTATGTGCAAGGGGAACCATTACCTTTATCTTAAATTAGGAGTGGAACAAAAAGCTCATATAATGCCAACTTCTGCTCTGAAGCTATGCTGGCTGAGAAATTCTGCGAATTGAAGTCCACAAGTCTTAAAGTTGCCAAGTTTGGAGACCTCTGACTTTAAGGGATGCAATCTGTCGAGTTACCTCTCACACTGAATAAGCACAGGTAGCCTTTGGTCAATAGGGAAATGTCTCAAGACTTTTCCCCCAATCCCTCACTTGGTATTAGGTCAAAAGCTGGCTTAAAAATCAGCAAAGGTTGGTAAAAGGGAGCCATAAGGAGGCACGGAAAAATTTTCCACCAAGTGGCGAAGAACCCAATAATGATCTAATATTGATTTTTGCTTTCTAAACCGCACCTGTTTTTCGGCAATGAAAAAATTCCATTTGGTGCCCAACCCGCTAATGTAAGGTATAAAATCTGCCATAAAGTTTATTTATTGTGCTAGATAAAGTAATAGGCCTATAATTTGCAGAGTCAAATCTATTTTCGTATAATGGTTTTGCTGTTGCATAAAATTCTTTTCTTGCAAAAAAAAAGCTCTTATGTAAATGGTCAGTCATTGAGATTCTGTTCTAAATGTGATGACCTGTTGCATTGAACACACAAATATGGCCAAGGCAGAAGAGCAACCCTGAATACATAACCTTTTCTGGATTAGAACATACTTATCTAGTTTCCCTGATATTGGTATCTAGAACTGTAGTTCTTCATGCGGTTAATAATTTACCCTTCTCTGCTAGCATTAAAATCTCCTGATATGCTTATTCAGCTTTCTTATCCAATTCCGCCTTGATGTACTTTGTCCAAGTCTACCAAATGAAGTGTTCGATTATGAAACTGGACCCAGGAAAGGAAAACAGTTTCTACTTTCTTTTAGGAAAAAAGATCAGCTGCAAGTTGTCTGAGAGGTTCCTAGAAAAAGAGTTTCGTTGCAGGATTTTAGACGAAGGGAGTATCCGCTGCCCTGTAGTTCTTGCCTCTTTGTGTCTCCCAATACTACACTTGTATATTTCTCAATAAAGTAGATATTTAAAAGCTGACGTCACTTTCCAGGGTTCTCTCATCCCAGACTCCTTCCCTTAAATCTATTGATTCCCCAATGAATTTCTTGCAGCTTTGGGAATACGTATACCTGCTGAACTGAAATGAATTATTTGTGAATGAAAGTTTTCAAATAGGTAATAGAGGATTTTTTATTAAGATTTATATGCTACCCATCCCTCTACCAAGCAACTCTGGATTAAGGATTAATCTTAGTCTTAATATTTTTCAGTGTGACTGTCTGAAATCTCCTTTTGGCGTGATCATTAAGAAGAATTCTGGAATTTAGGGAACCACGAAATGTAGCTTTTTATGTCCTCTAGTTGGATTTCAAAACCTTTTTTTTTTTTTTACATACACAGTTTTCTAGCCCCGCTGCAGGGCAGAGATAGAAATCTGTTGAGCCAACCTAAAATAGGTTGTGAAAGTTTTGGCGAATGACCCCAGCAACTGGCTGGTAAAGGACCACTGTCTCCTGCTCCAAAATACATTGCCTCATCTAGCTAGGTCACCATGCTTTTGGCGTCATAACGGAGTGAAAAAGCCCATTTTTCGTGCAGAAAAACCTGTGCCCCATCTCCAACTAAAGTGTGTCCTTGGGAACTGGATTGGAAAAAGGAAGCTAAACCATCTTAATGAAATGTTAGAAGCTGCAGATGTTAACAGGGTTAAGGTTAGAGTTGAATATTATTTTTTAATGAGTACCTTTTAAACAACACCATATTTCAATCGAATAACAATCTGGTCTTTTCACGGGTTCTTGATATTTAACATTAAGCCATATAATTGTTGCTTTTCTCAGAGAAGAGGGGTTGAGTTTGGCTTCATTTTTCAATGAATTGAATCCAGTCGTCAGTTATATTGAGACTGAAGTCCCTGAATTCAGTGAGATAGAATTGGGAATTCTGGGAATATTCAACCCAACATCTGGTGATCACAAGGACTTGAAAAGATTGACAAACACTCTTTGGTTTGTTTTCTGCTAATATACAGTACCTTTTAATCATAGCAAAAAAATGTATTCAAGTGTCAAGAACATCCTTATATAAAAAGGGGGCACTCCGTGTGTGTGTCTGTGTGTGTGTGTATAGGATTTTAATTACAATAAAATATAATGCAAACTAAAAGTGAAAGCTGCAAAGGAGATAAACAAAAAAAGAAAAGATAGTAAAAACAAACGCATAATGAATTGACTTCCAACCTCCATCACAAGTATAGACAATTTTTTGTCATCATCCTCTTAGTTTACCACCAATGAACTGTTCATCCTGTATCCCATCTCTTTATAAACAAATCTATTAAAACATCTTTTCAGTTGTAGTGTGATCAGAAAATCCATGAAAAGTTTTCAGAACTTTTTTAAAAATTCGATCAAATAAATCTACTATATTGCCTTTTACTTCCATCAGTCTTAATCTTTAATCCATTCAAATAATGTAGACTTTGATTTTGTTTCTTCTTTGTCCCTTCTCTCTCATGATTCTTCAGAGATTCAACATACCTCTTTTATAAATCCAATGCAAAGAAAGGGACACGGTGGCTCAGTGGCTAAGGCGCTGAGCTTGTCGATCAGAAAGGTCGGCAGTTTGATGGTTCAAATCCCTAGCGCTACTTAATGGAGTGAGCTCCCATTACTTACCCCAGGTTCTGCCAACCTAGCAGTTAGAAAGCACGCAAAAAATGCAAGTAGAAAAATAGGGACCACTTTGGTGGGAAGATAACAGCATTTCGTGGCCTTCAGGTGTTGAGTCTTGCCCACCACGGAGACGTCTTCGGACAGTGCCGTCTCTTCGGTTTTGTAACGGAGATGAGCACCGCCCCCTAGAGCCAGAAATGACTAGCACACATGTGCAAGGGGAACCTTTACCTTTACTCTCTTAGTTTATTACAGGTAGCCCTTACAGGAAGCAGAATTTCGACTGCTAAGCAACATGGTGGTTAGGTGAGTCTCACTTAATTTTGCAAAAATTTTATACCACTGTTGTTAAGTGAATTCTTGCAGTTGTTAAGCAAATCATGCAGTAGTTAACTTAGATCCAACTTCCCCCATTGGCTTCCTTGTTGGAAAGGGCAATTACATGATGCTGGGAAGAAAAAAAACATGCCTGTTGCTAGGCCCTCAGATTTTGAACACGTAGTTGTGCGGATGCTGCGACAGTTTTAAGTGGGTTGACCAATTGTAAGTCATTATTTTCAGTGCCCTTGTAACTTCAAGTGATGGTTAAACGAATGGTTTGACATTGAGGATTGCCTGTTTTTGTATTTTCCTTTGCTTTTAAAATGTGAACCATAATGACATCCATTTTCTTGTCCTTCTTGTAGCTGTCATTTGTAGATCCACTTTCGGTGCCATCTCGATATTGTCAACTAAAACTGCCATTTCTTCCATGATATCTTTTGGACACAGTCTATCCATAGAAACAAACATCACTATTGATGTTTATATGTCCCAGTTCATTAACTGTAAATCAGGCTCGTATATATTATTTCCATTAACTGAAATCTTTAGTTCCCTCTAGTGTTTCGTTTTCAAATTATCTTGTCTTTATCCAAATAAATATAGGGCTGGGGGTAGTTGAGGGTACTTTTCTCCCCCGTTTTGGTGAAAGGGCTGCAACTAAGTCAGAGACTCTAAAATCTCTTATCTTCTCTAGCATCTTCCAAATGGACATGTTGTGCTTCCGCAGCTGGTGATAAGGCACGAAAACTCACGATTTATCGGGAAAGGTGAGGGAGGACTTGAAAGAACTTTGCAAGTACACTTTCCCAGCCCGGAAGTTTGATGAGTTGTCCAATGCATGTTAACAAACAACATTTCCATCCAGCAAACACTTCTATGTGGCAAACAGCAAATACAGATTGCGCTGCAGGCAGGGTTGCATGTGGTGATAAGAACTTTATTTTTTTTTAATTTGGTCAATGATCAGCACAAAGCAAACAAAACAGTACAAGGCAGCAACCTTGTACAGAAAGTACAAAGCAACAACCCTGACTCAGATACAGAGGGGGAACCGACCAAATAACAGAATTTACAGTAAAAGTAATTACAGTTATCTTAAAAGTAAAAATAAATAAATAAAAGTCTTCAGGTCATTCTCCAGAGCATAATATTTTTAGCACTCAAGCTCTAGTTTAGAATAGAATGAAACTATAAGCAAATGTAGGACAGTCCTTTGGAAGGTTTCAAATGTTCTAAAAATGAACCCAGAAGGCCGCTTGTCTGACCTTCAAAAGTCTTTGTGTACAGATAGTCCTTGCTTCCAACCACAATTGAGCTCCAAATTTCTGTTGCTAAGGGAGGCATTTGTTGAGTTTTGTTCCATTCTACGACCTCTCTTGCCCAAAATTGTTAAGTGAATTACTTCCGTCGGTAAGTTAGTCACCCAGTTGTTAAGTGAATCTGGCTTCCCCCACTGACTTTTCTTATCAGAAGGTTGCAAAAGGGGATCACAAGACCCCAGGACACTGTGACTGACATAAATGTGAGTCATATGTCAAGCATCTGAATGTAAATCCCATGACTGTTGTCATAAGTCACTTTTTTCCGTGTAACTGTGTAGTTGTGGTAGCTTTGAACAGTCACTAAATGAACTGTTGTAAGTCGAGGACTATGTGTACTTCTTCCTCCTGTTTTCCTGATAAAAACAACTCTTTGAGATAAGTTGGACTGAGAGAGAATGAATGGCCCAAAGTCACCTAGCCAGCTTTCACAACTAAAGGCAAGACTAGAACTCACCATCTCCTGGTGATTGACCCAAAGTCAGCTAGATGGTTTTCATGTCTAAGGCAGGACTAGAATTCACCTCTTCCTAGCATTTTAAGCACTAGATGAAACTGCAATCAGCAACGGTTGAGGATTACCTGGAATAGGGAATGGTGAGAAGGAGGCACCTGGTTTAGCATTCATTCTCTGCAACTTTATTTTCTTATCGTTTTTATACTGAAGGCGAAAACTAGTAGGGAAGAAAAACAGCTGAAAGTCTCTCTCTCTCTCTCTCTCTTTCGCTTTAGCTTTCTCTAAAGCAAACAAATGTTTATGTTCCCACCTCAACCTGCCCTCCCCCAAAAGGCTTCTACGAGATTTTTACAAAAATTGTGTACGGGTTAACTTCTACCTTCAAGCTGGCGTTCTAACCTGCATCGTGTTTATTAAAAAAAAAAAAACTTTCAGTGATAAAATCCCACAAAACACACTAATCTGATCAAAGAGTCCTCCAAAAGGAACTAGCTAGCAAACCCATCATCTTTTCAGCTCTTCTACAATTTCCATAATTACCACCGCTTTGCTGGCTACAAAAAATTACAGCCCCCAAGACAAGAGGATTGCCTGTCACCTTTGGTTTGAAGACCGATGCCTTTTATGGTCCCTTTCATGGGACAGGACCCCATGAAGCCCCTGGGAAGCTGCATGGTTCTCAAGGGAGTTGACCTCCACGTGAAGCTATAGACGAGTGGGTGGGCAAGCATTCACTTGCAGAAGTTCTCCCTGTTCTGTAGGAGAGACAAAGAAGCATCTGTGTTGCCTTGAAGAACAGAGTTGGAAGGGACCTTGGAGATTTCCTAGTCTAACCCATCCTCGGGCAAGAGGCCTTATACCATGTCAGACAAATTTCTTCTTTAAAACCTCCAGTGATGAAGCACCCACAATTTCTGAAGTCAAGCATTCCACTGATGAATTGTTTTCACCGTCAAGACATTTCTCCTTAGTTCTACATTGATTGTCCCCTTGATTAGTTTCCACCCATTGCTTTTTGTCTCGCTTTCTGGTGCTTTGGAGAATAGGTTGACTCCCTCTTCTTTGTGGCAGCCCCTCAAATATTGGACACTGCTATCATGTCACCCCTAGTCCTTCTTTCCATTAAACTAAACATACTCAACTCCTGCAAGCGTTCAGATAAGAGCCACGGTGGCGCAGTGGTGAGAGTGGAGTACTGCAGTCTACCTCTGCTGACTGCCGGCTGCCTGCAATTTGGCAGTTTGAATCTCACCAGGCTCAAGGTTGACTCAACCTTTCGTCCTTCCGAGGTTGGTCAAATGGGGACCCAATTTGTTGGGGGCAAAGGGCTGACTCTGTAAACCGGTTAGAGAGAGCTATAAAAGCACTGTAAAGTGGTATGAAAGTGGTATTGCTATTGCTATTGGGTGACTGGGGTAGTATTGCTGGATGGAGGGTGTCCTTGCATCTATCCACCTAACAGCTTACTCTTGTGCTTGGGTGAAGAATAAATACATTTAATTTCATAAAAACTGCCTGGTGTTTTTACCATCTCAACTGAGAACAAACTTGGTAAGGAATGAGAACATTTGAAACGTTCTGAGCAGTAAACCACTTAGAGAGGGCTGGAAAACACCGTGAAGCGGTATATAAGTCTAAGTGCCATGGCTATAAGTTTTAGCTTCCAGTCCCCTAATCATCTTCGTTGCTCTGTGAAGGTCCCTGACTTGACTGCCCATCTGACTTACACCTTAAGCTGGGTAAGATTAATAGTTAAACCGATGTTGAAAAGCTTGCAGTCCAGTGCCTTTTATTTGAAGATTCCTGAAATGTCTTGCAAAGAGGGCAAGGTTCAATCTCATCCATTTATTATTGATGCTGCCAGGCCAAAAAAAAAAACCAAAACACACAGAACCTGCTCTCTGCTGATACATGCATATACCAGTCCTGGCCTTAGATCAGAAGTCTCCAAACGTGGCAACTTTTAAGACTTGTGGACTTCAACTCCCAGAATTCTGGGAGTTGAAGTCCACAAGTCTTAAAGTTGCCAAGTTTGGGGACCCCTGCATTAGATTGTGGTAGAGTTTAATGTATTCCTTTGCACGCATGATCTGCAATGATTTACAATGGTTCATTTAGGGATGCTTCGAGGTTATAATGGCACTGCGGGGGGAAAAGGGACTTACATCTGTTTTTCACACTTATATGGCTGTTGCGGCATCACCAATGGCTCCACGATCAAAATTCAGTTGCTCAGTATCATGACTCCTATTTCTGACAGCTTCAGTGTCCCCAGGGTTATGCCATCCCCTTTTGCGACCATCTGAGAAGAAAACTCAAAGGAGAAACCAGATTCACTTAACGACCATGTCACTCCGCAACTGAAGCGATTTGTTGAACAACCAGCGAGAAAGGTTGTAAACATTTCTGACCGTGAGAACAACCAACCCATGGAACCGAAGCTGCCTTCAGAAGTTGTGGGAGCTTCATCACTGGAGGCTTTCAAGAAGAGACTGGGCTGCCATCTGTCAGAAATGGTGTAGGGTCTCCTGCTTGGGCGGGGCTGGGTTGGACTAGATGACCTACAAGGTCCCTTCCAACTCTTTTAATCTGATCTGGAAACGGGGCAAAAGTGACTTAACCGTTTTCACTTAGCAACAGACATTTTGGGCTCAAATTGTTCTTGGAAATGTACACATTGGATGTATAGTGAGTTGCACAGATGCCAATTCTCTGCAGCTGCAAAATTGGGCTGCCATGTAAATGCATGCATCAGGAGGGGGGGGAAAAACCCCTCAGTTTTGATAACCTGGGTTGCTCCTTGACTAGAGTTGACACAGAATAAACGCCGAGGCTATTTCTGGCCTCTGAATTCGCCTGCAGGGCCGAATGAATGGGAGCCATGCCACCACAAGATTGTATGGCTATAGTTGGGCCAGGAAATGGACTACTTGGACAAAGGCCAAGATCTTTCAGAGGTGCTATTTGGTGATGGTATAGTGGGTTTTAATGGAAGGGTGACGGACACTGGTGCACGGTAAGCCAGGGAGCAAGAAAGCCTTGGTAGCGTGCATCGTTTTTGGGCTACATGCCAGCACGTCCATTTTGATTAAGTTCTGCTTGTTGGCTGTGCAATGTTTTTAGCAGAATCACATCAGCAAGTTCAAAGAGAGTGTGGATTTTGCTCTTGGCTTCCTTCCTAGGAAGCCAACGACAAAAGGCAACTACAAAAGGAAGCTGGCTGGAAATTAATGCCAGGGTTGAAACTAGCATTGCCTTAAATTGTGCCTCTCCACTGGAGGACAACTAATGAGGACATGAAGGCATATGGCAGGGGTCTCCAAACTTAGCCACTTTAAGACTTGTGGACTTCAACTCCCAGAATTCTCCAGCCAGCATAGTTGAAGTCCACAAGTCTTAAAGCGGCTGGAGAATTCTGGGAGTTGGAAGTCCACAAGTCTTAAAGTGGCCAAGTTTGGAGACCTCTGGCCTATGGCCTACCTGCCTGGCTATTCAGTGGCCCCCTTGGTTATTCAACTCAGAAGACAGCTTGAATGCCTCCCCGGGAAAATCTCTTTCCCCCCCACTCCCAAATATTCCGATCCACCATTTTTCTTTTTAGTCTTCCTGAAAATTCGGGGGCTTCCAACTCAAGAGCTTGCCTTGCACCCCAATAAAGAGGAAAACCTGACCTAAATGGTAAATTTAAATTAGAAGGCATTTTCCAGGTCACCTAAAAACCAAGTTAGGTTGTTTTTTTTGTGGCCAGAAGTTAAAGTTGAAAGGACAGGAAAGAAGGGCTGCCAATAAAAAAAGCAGGCGACCTGGGTCTTCCCCAGGGGGGCTGCAACCCTCACGCCGATCGCCAGAGGGCAGCAAAGGGTTGGCTCTCGGCCGCGGTCTGGGCGGTCGTTCCCCCCCTTGCAGCCCCCTCTGCAAATGGAGTGGGGGGGTCTTTTAATCCAAAGGGCTGCAAAGCCCTTCCCCACCACGCAACTTTCCCCCTGTTTTTCCTCCTGTGAACCGCATTATAAAAGCAAACAAATAAAAAAAAACCGGCGCCCTCCCGCGTTAAACGACCCCATCGTCCTCCCGCCGCATCCCTGATGCGCCACGCGGACCGGCTCCTCCGAAGGGGGGGCGGGGCTAGGTTAATTTTGCCGGACTAGCCAATGGGAGCGCAGGAGGGGATCGAGCCCGCTGACGGCGTGGAGGCGGGGCACCCGCTCTCTTGATAATGAGCATGCGCGGTGGCGGCCGCCTCTCAGTCGCTCAGCTTGGGTCGCGGGCCTGGAGCGGAGCGGAGCGAAGAAGCGAAGCGGTGGGAGCGCATTGCAAGGTGAGCCGGGAGGAGATGCTTGGCCGCCGAGCGGGGCGACTGGTGGACTGGGGCCTGGGGTGGGAGATGTGGGGAGGGGAAGGAAGGAAGGAAGGAAGGAGAGAGAGGGAGGAAGAAGGAGGGAGAGAAGGAAGGAAGGAAAATAGGTGGGAAGGAAGGAGAGGGGAAGGAGGACGAAGAAGGAGGGAGGAAGGAAAGGAGGGAGGAAGGAAAGGAGAGCTGAAGAAGGGAAGAAAGGGAGGAGAGAGGAAGGAGGGAAAGAGGGATGGAGGAAAGGAGAAAGGAAGGAGAGGACGAAGAAAGGAAAGGAGGGAGGGAGGAAGAAGAAAAGGGAGGAAGGAGGGAAGAAAAGGAGAGGTGAAGGAAGGAAGAAGGGGAAGGAGAAAGGAAGGAGAGGACCAAGGAAGGGAGGAAGGAAAAGGAGGAGGGAAGCAAGAAAGCTGGGGGCAAATGGGATGGTGCAAGGTGGGGGGGTCCAGACCGTCCCCTTCCCGTATTCCAGACTTCCCGTCTGGGCTGTCACCCCCCCAACACACACAGCCCTCTAGGTTGGACTAACGACTCCCATCATTCCCTGCCAGCCTCCTCATTTCATGGCACTAACGGTGTTGATGGGAGTTGTAGTCCAGTTCTGGAGGGAAGTTGGGGGAACAAACCCCTTAACGGCACACGTCTTCGCTTCCCCCAACCCAGATCTTGCTTCCTGCGCCTGGAGGGGGCTTCTTTCCCCCCCCCCATTCCCATTGGTGCCCCCGCAGGGCAAGGTTTCTTGATCCGTAACACTTTAGGAGGTATGGACTTCAATCCCCAGGATTCCTCAGGAAGCCCTGGCTGGGGGATTCTGGGAGTTGCGGCCCAGACCTCCAAAAGGTGCCAAGGTTGAGAAACACTGAATAGCGGGTGGCCCCCTTCTTCCCTTCTCTAAGGGCCTGCCAGCCAAAATGGGGTGCCCGTTATGTCGCGGTTGGTCAAGAAAAGTGGGCAGTGGATCCTAGGACAGGAGGATAATTTGTCTGCTGTGGGCTGGGCTGGCTTCCTAGTGCTAAAGATGCTTAACAGAAGAACAGCTGGAAAGGACCTTGGAGGTCATCTAGTCCAACCCCCACCCACCCAAAAGGAGACCCTACACCATTTCTGACAAATGGCAGTCCAGTCTCTTCTTGAAAGCTTCCAGTGATGAAGCTCCCACAACTTCTGAAAGCAACTTCTGTGTCCATGGGTTGATTCTTCTCACTGTCAGAAAGTTTCTCCTTATTTCCAGGTTGAATCTCTCTCCTTGTTCAGTTTCCATCCACTATTCCTTGTCTGTTCTTCGGCTGCCTTGGAAAATAGCTTGACCCCCTCCTCCTCTCTGGGGCAGGCCCTCAAATATTGGAAGACCGCTATCATAGCTCCATGCTGCCCATCTTATACTCCGCATCTCCCCTCTGATATCAACTGGGTTCTATTTCTTACTCCACATCGCTCTTGGTTTCAGTTTACTTTACTTCTAGGTTGATCCAGTTCCTTCTTCTCAAAGTCTGAGGTGGAAACCCATCTGCCTGCTGCTCTCCTGTAAATTTCCCAGTATAACTTCCCGATAGAAATGTTCTCCCTTCAATCATGAAAGGTTTCATGTGTCCTATTCCACATGTTTCTCAGGCTAGGTAGCTTCCAGGTATGTGCACTTCAATTTCCAGCATTCTCAGCAAATGGCTGAGCTTGCTTTGAATAGAATAGAATCCTTTAATTGGCCAAGTGTGATTGGAGACACAAGGAATTTGTCTTGGTGCAAATGCTCTCAGGGTACATAAAAGAAAAGATACATTCGTCAAGAATCATAAGGTACAACAGTTAATGATAGCCACAGGGTACAAACAGGCAATCAAATTATACTAGGAAACAGTCAATATAAATCGTAAGAATACAAACAACAAGGTTACAGTTATACAGTCATAAGTGGGAGGGGATAGGTGATAAGGAGTGATGAGAAGATTAACGGTAATAGTGCAGATTTTGTAATAGTTGGACAGTGTTGGGGGAATTATTTGTTTAGCAGAGTTATGGCGTTCGGGGAAAAAACTGCCTTTGTGTCTAGTTGTTTGGGTGTGCGGGGCTCTATAGTGTCGTTTTGAGGGAAGGAGTTGAAACAGTTTATGTCCAGGATGTGAGGAGTCTATAAATATTTTCACAGCCCTCTTTTTGACTCGTGGAGGATACAGGTCCTCGATGGAAGGCAGGTTGGTAGTCATTGATTTTTCTGCAGCCCTAATTACTCTCTGAATTCTTTATCTGTCCTGTAGGGTTGCAGAACCAAACCAGACAGTTACAGAGGTGCAGGTGACAGACTCCATCATTCCTCTGTAGAATTTCGGGCATTGAAGTTAGTATGTTGACTGAGTGTCCAGGATGGGTGACATTGATTTTCATTACTCAAAAATACCTTCAGACGTTTCTCATCCCCTCAGTGGTTTATTGAATAGCTTGTTGCCTTTAACTAAAAGCAGTTAATGCATCCTGCACGTATCCTAGTACAATACAGGCAGCCCAGGGTTGAACTCTGGAGACCTCGGTGCTCTCTTGAGTTTGCTTCAGGCAACCAAGGTCTCCACATAACACAATCTCAGGTTTACCTAGTTCCAAATGGGCTTGATACCAGAATGTAGTATATTGGTGGGATTCAATTTTTTTTTTTTTTTACTACTGGTTCTGTGGATGTGGCATGGCTCGGTGGGTGTGGAAGGGGAAGGGTATTGCAAAATCTCCATTCCCTCCCCATCCCACTAGCCTGCTTTCCAGCTCCGTTCTCCTGTGCAGGGCAACCAAAGAAGACCCAGCCAATCAGCTGGGACTTGGGAGGGGGAGAATAGATGGGGGCGGGGCCAGTCAGAGGTGGAATTGGCTGGTTCTCCGAACTACTCAAAATTTCCACTACCGGTTCTCCAGAACTGTTCAGAACCAGCTGAATACCCGCCTCTGGTGAGCACCCTAACCCATCTGAACCAAATTTCTCTTTGCATTTGATCCTTGTACATATTATAATTTTGCTTGCTTGTTGCATACATTCTAAAAAACAGTTTCCCTCTGGGAATCATCGCTCCCATCTCCTGGCTCTTGTTGAAGAGAAGTGTGGAGAGGAGAGGTTCTGAAAATCTCGGCTACTAAATCTGGCACAAGAACCTGTTAGGTTTGCAGTGTTGTGTGTATGGATCTCTCTTTTGTAGAGATGTGATGGACTCGGGGGGGACTGGTAGAATATTTTCAATAGCAAGGAATAGAATAGAATAACGGAGTTGGAAGGGACCTTGGAGATCTTCTAGTCCAACCCCCTGCCTAGGCAGGAAACCCTACACCACTTCAGACAAATGGTTATCCAAGATCTTTTTAAAAACTTCCAATTTTTGGAGGCAAGTTGTTCCACTGAGTAAATGTTGTCACTGTCAAGAATTTTTTTTTTTCTTAGTTCTGGGTTGTTTCTCTCCTTGATTGGTTTCCACCCATTGCTTCTTGTCCTGCCTTCAGATGTTTTTGAGAATAGCTTGGCTCTTCTTGTGGCCTGGAGCTTGCAGCAGAGTTGGATAGTAGCCAGCAGGTTGGGAAGGAACCAGGGCCAGTCTTGGAGGCTGAGGAGGATTCGTACAGCGCTGGCTCTTCAGCTTTGTAACGGAGATGAGCACCACCCCCTAGAGCCAGAAACTACAAGCATGTATGTACGAGGAGCAGAACCTTTCCCTTACTATTAGTACCCCGCTTGATCTTGATTGTATCCAGGCCTGGATTATTTGCAGCTTCCTATCCTGATAATCACGGACTCTCCCTTGCTCCAGGTAATCCCGTCTAGGAGAGGGACTTTACTCAGGCAGAACTACCACCAAAGTTGTGAAAAAGGTTGCATCCTGGAGTTTTATCTAAGCGATAGAGTGCAGGCTTGTGAAAAAGGTCGGAAGGCTGTTCAGAAGCGGTTCCTGAATCTCCACAACTTCCCGCTTTTGGGTTTTCCACAACGTCTCCTCCTACAGCAAAGAGTTCTCTTGGAAGGGGAAAGAAAACGTGTGGCGGGTGAAGGAGGTGTGTTTGTGTTTATTTTCATGGTCGTGATGTGCACTGAAGATGGTGTTTGATTTCGTTGTATGAGGTACAGTGACAATAAAGTAAACTAGACTAAACAGCAAAAGAGATAAGAGGGAATTGGGCCTTTTTCTGTCATTTTTTTTGCACGAAGTTCTGTTTTGGCCGCCTCTGTCCTCAACTGTGCTGTACTTTTGAAATTGCAAAAAAGTGCACATTGCTTATGATAAAAGCCAACAAAATATAACATTGCGGGTCAGCGAATTTATCAAATTTCCAAATAAATCAACTCACCAATGGTGGCAAGAAAGTTCGTAAATTGGGGCAAAACTCTCCCAGCCGTCACACCTAGCAACAGAAATAAATGTTGAGGTCAGTTGTGGCCGTAAGTGCAGCATAGTTCCATAACTGAATTGCAAATATTTTACCATGCATTACGTAGATTCTAGGCCGTATTATACTGCTTGTGAACAGTTTCATTTTATATCTTACATATAAAACTTTGACGCTTGTATCCTTGTGATTTATATTGACTTTCCTTAGTATGATTTGATTGTTTATTGTACCCTATGACTATTATTACATGTTGAACCTTATGATTCTTGACGAATGTATCTCTTCTTTTATGTCCACTGAGAGCATTTGCACCAAGACAAAGTCCTTATGTGTCCAATCACACTTGGCCAATAAAGGATTCTAATTCTAATCTAATTCTAACAAGCATCGGCATTATGTTGAATACATTGCAGAGCTCCAGGGTTCAAGGAGAGGCATAAATACAAACAATGCAGCAACATGTTTTATAAAACGAATGCTTTCTGGAACTTGATTGTGGTAGTGTTTAAACTGAACCCTCGGTTCCTCCTGGTAATTATCTCTGTGTCGTGCCATGCTGAAGGAATGTCCTCAAGGTTATCGGGTGAGATGGAATAAATACAGAATGAAGAGCGTGTGACTTGCTGTCAGCTGGCATTGATCTAGTGATGGCAGCTTCTTGGCAGAGGTGGAGGTGTGAGGTAGCGTTGCCCATTAAGGCCTTACTCTTAATTTTTTGAGAGAAGATTGGGCTGAAGCCTCAGCTGTAATGCAATTCCATGGCTGGCTGGGGAATTCTGGGAGTTGAAGTCCATAGGTCTTAAAATTGCCAGGGTGGGATATCCCTGTCATCGACACATCCATAACGAGGGTTTTTTTTCTTCCTCTTGGCAATAGTACGAAAGTAAATTCTTGTCTTCTGATAGGATAGGATAGACAGACAGACAGATGAGTGAGACAGGTAGAGATAGATAGACAGATGAGTGAGATAGAGACAGATGTGATAGAGACAGATGAGTTAGATAGAGATAGATGAACTGAGACAGATGTGATAGACAGATAGCAAGTAATGTTTTTCAATCTTGACAACTTGAAAATGTCTGGATTTCAACTCCCAGAATTCCCTGTGCTGAGCAGACTAGGGAATTCTGGGAGTTGAAGTCTACATATCTCAAATTTATCAAGGCTGAGAGACAGTTGCCTAGAGCCTTCGTTGCCTGGTATCCAAACACTACTAATTATGCTTAAGTTTTTGAGATCAGCTAATACTCCCATCTGCAGTAGCTCTATAGCAGGAGTGTCCAACTCGATTTCATTGAGGGCCACATCAGGGTTGTGTTTGACCTCAGGATAGGGCATGGCCAACTTGACGTCACTCGTGTTGGCGCCTGTGGCCAACTCCAATCGACTCCTGCAGCCCTCTGCCAGAAAAAACAGAGCTCCATTTTTGCTGGCAGAGGTACCACGGGCCGGTCCTTGACTGCTCTAAGCACCCTGCAGGCCGCATCTGGCCCATGAGCCTTAACATGCCCTTGTTAGAGTCAGACTCGGAGAGGAGGAACAGCCGACAGGGAGTGGAGGTCTGGCTCCGGAGCTTGTGGAGGAGGCTGGGGAAGGTCAGAGCCCAGCTGGGCAGTCAGAGGAAGAACCAGGCCCATATCCTCTTCATCCTAGGACACGCAAGGAGGAACAGAGAAGGACACAACTTGGCTTACGAGAGAGGAAGCGGCCATGATCCCCCTCATTCGTTGCAGCTGGGGAGAATAGTATACAAGAGAGTTATTTTGGGCTGAAGTTATCTTGGTTGGCATCCTTCCAACAGACTGTCTTGTTTATCTCCTTGAAGTTGGTAATTACTTATCCTGGTCTGCTGTGGAATTTCCTTCATTGTAGTTTGTTTTAGGTTTTTATTTCACCTCTATCTGCTCATTAAGTTCAAACTATATTGCTTTCTTTTGAAGACTATTTTTGAATATGTTTTATCTCCATCTGAGAATTATTGAACAGTGGGGCCAAGTTGGAGGCATTAAAGGACATTTATTTTCGTTTTGGAGTTTGTTACATTTGTGTTACACTCCTGGTCATCACAGGCCTTGGCTTTGACCCCCCTGCTCTATAGAGACGTAGCTGGGCTGGGGGACGGCTTGGAATTCCATTAGGAAAATACGCAGGATGTCTTGCATCACCAGTAATGTGCAGGCTGTTCACAGTACAGCACAATTGAAAAAGCCAAGTTTCTGGTTTGGACTGGTTTCAATCTACCCAGCCAATCTAATCAATCCTAATCTGCTATAAGATGTTAACTATAAAATGTTCCTTTCCGCCTTTTTCTTAGGTCACACTCTTAACAAATTTGAGTTCATAATTAAGGCCGATACAAAGAATGTGACACTAGCTATCTTACTACTTATCTTAAAAACAAAACAAAAAGTCCAACAGGTGTAAATTACAGCCAAGAACGAGTTGAGGATCCATTAAACATCTTGGCTTCATCCATTGCAATTCAGATTTCTTTTGCTGCTGATCGTTTCAGGGATAACAGAACCCCGTAAATCATTTCTTCTGAGCTAGTAACTACCCTAATAATATAATCCCACTAGCTCGATACCCATGCTTCGCTACGAAACTATGTGGTTGGGTTTGGTTTTGGGGGAGGTAAATAAGGGGGGGAAATTCTGTCTCTGCCTACCAGCATCCATCAGTGTTCATCTGACTAGCGTCCTGTCAGTGTGTGAGAGAGTTGAGGACTGTTTGGAAACTAAAACAGTATTTGCTGTGTGAGCAAGAAGGAGACAGCAAGGAGCCTGGGCGTGGCTTAGCTCAACTGTTCTGTACTAAAGTTGCTTGGTGCTGTGAAACTAAAACTGAAACTCCTCTCCTCTACTTGTGTTTTGCATTTGGAAGAGATTTCTTTTCAGGTGGGGAGGGGGAGTAGAATTCCTTAGCATCAGAGTGTGTTAATAATAATAATATAGGAAATAAGAATGCTCTGAGGGTCATTTCGAAAAATCCTTTCTTAGCACCTAGAAGCCAAGAGGAACATGCGTGCCAAATTTATGGTTCTGGAGACTTTGTGATGATGCATGAGTGGTATTTTGCTTTTATATACATAGATGAGAGGCTTTGAAAATCATTTAATTTAGCTGGGGCGAAGAGCTGCAAGGCTGATTTCTCTAGTGGAGGACGGATTGTCTGAACCACATACTTTTTCTTTTTTTTCAAAAGCAGTGAACTGAAGGGGTCTTCCAGGGTCAATACCTGAAGTGTTCCCATGTTTTTATATTTTCAGAGGACTTGAACAATTTGCGTACAGGCAAAACTATTCTCTTTGATAACTGGCGCTTATTGGATCACTTCTGACTTTAGCTGGGGGAGTTAGCTTCCAATGTTGGCACTATCACTCATAGCCGGTAGACGTAGATGGTCTATAACTTACATGCAGTCCTTGACTTAACCATTCATTTTGTGACAATTTGAAGTTGCAACAGCACTGGAAAAAAGTGACTTATGGCCGTTTTATACACTTTTAAGACCATTGCAGAATCTCTGTGGTCTTGTGATCTAAATTCGGATGCTTGGCAACTGGCTGAACAATGATCTTGCTTAATGACAGAAATTTTGGACTCATTTATGGTCATAAGTTAAGTATAGAATCCCTTCACCTTTTCAGAGAGAAGCGGATTAATGTTGCACAAGGATGTTGTGTATATTGGAGTGCCTAAATTGTGGTTTAGCTTTAGACATGTGAGTCAGCCCATCACTATTTATTGAGTCAACCCCAAAGTAAGTGAAACAGCAAAAAAGAGAAGCGGGGGAAAAAGAAAAATATATGCACGGATTATATAGAGAAGGTTTTCTCATGTAGCCAGTTGTATTTTGCAAAATCCATGGTGTTTTGGAGGATTATGGTTTGTGTGAACCCAACCCTTACATCTTTGTGGGAAGAAATAGCCATCTGGTTCAATTCCAAGCTGGTAGACAGACACTGGAAACATGGAGGCTGATTGGAAAGATGGTTTAATGAGGACGCAGGACCACATGTGTTCTGGGCAGCTGACTACATGGAGTCAAGAATGAGAGTGTTTTTATACCTTCTCTTGGGCTTTGCACTTGAGCTTCCTGTTCCTGTGCAAAAGCATGTATTCTGCTGGCTGTTGTCAGACTGCCATGGGGTTATGTAGGGGTCATAGCTGGCTCTATAGGCAAAGTACGAATCCTAGGTGTTTGAGCTAAGTTTGGTTGAAGTTTGTGAGGGTGAAGCAATGAAGGGGCTTGTGTTCTGAAAGGGTGTTGGGTAATTCCTATTGTGGCTTAATGGCTTTTTCCTGTGTTGTATTTCGAGTCATGGCTATTTGCTTATGAATAGAGCTATCTAGATACTTGTCTTCTTTCAATAAGCTCTTTATTTCTTAAGTGCTGACATCTGCAGTGGGCGGGGCTGCTTTCTGCCTCCAAGAGCATGTTTCTCTATTTCTCCCTTTGGGAAATATAATAATCTGCCTTTTTAATATTTTCCAAAATATTTCATTCTTCTAGGAGGGGGGAAGGGCTTCCCACAGCTTCATATTGGTCAATAAATCCCTGATTAACTACAATTGTTTAGCAGAGCAATTGAACACTATAAAGAGGTTGAGAACTTATTAGGTCGTGATCTAAGTGGATTTTATATCCTGATCGTTCTGGACTGGCTTTTACCGGTGTTAAATAGATTCTTTTACACCTCTTTCCACAAGATGCTGAATAAATCATGTTTAAAACAGCGTTGCTCTTTTTCTCTTACCTATGCATTCCACCAAGGGGTGCGTGCTCTTTGGCCACGTTAACGTCCAAGAGTTGGAATTGGCCTAGAAATGAAACGCTGGCAAGGTTACCCACTCTTTTTATAGCTTGCCCTTGATTTGTGCTGTGGTCCTGCCACCGGCGTTAATATTTCCACAGGCCCATTCCTTCTCCTGCCTTCTAAATTTCCACCAGAAAAGTTTGGGCTAATGCAGGCAGTCCTCGACTTACAGCAGTTCCATTCAGTGACCGTTCAAAGTTAACAATGGCCACTGAAAAAATGTGACTTAGGCCCATCTATGGAGATTCTCCGTCCTGCAGGTGATGTTTGTTCCAAAGCTGCATTTTCCAAGAGGCAACTGGGCTTTCTTTGTTTTTCTTTTGAAGACGTTTCGCTTCTCATCCAAGAAGCTTCTTCAGCTCTGAGTGGATGGTGAGGAATGGAAGGATTGATATTCCTCGAAGACAGCTGGACATTTGCATTTTGCAATATAAATCCTTCTGTTCCCCACCATCCAGTCACGGAAGGAGCTTCTTGGATGAGAAGCGAAACATCTTCAAAGAAAAAACAAGACAGTCCAGTTGCCTCTTGAAAAAGCACCTTTAGGACAACTGTGACCTGGAGGACTGAGAATATCTACAGACTTTTTGCTTTGCAATTTGGGAGGAACCCCCTGGGAAGGGCGTGGGAGTAGGAAAGGATTTCCAGAGGAAAAAATTGCAGATCACAGGAACCATTTGCACTACTCAGCTGACCCTGAGGACACAGTTAAAGCTCCAAGTGGCCTCAACGACCCTCCAGAAGGATGCAAATGACCAGCTGTGTGCAAGGAGTATAAATCCTTCCGTTCCCCACTATCCAGTCAGAGCTGAAGAAGCTTCTTGGGTGAGAAGGGAAATGACTTCAAAGGGAAAAAAAACAGAAAGTCCAGCTGTCTCATAAAATAAAAGCACTTTTGGGATGAGTTAGGGCTGTTTTTCACACGTAGGATCTTTGTAGCATCCCCGTACTCGTGATCAGAATTCAGAATATGTCAGTGTGAGCGAACACCTTACGAACACGCTGTAAATGAGTGGAAATGTGTTTTTAATTGTGAAAATATGATCAATGAAGGTTAAAAAAAAAAAGAATTCAGATGCTTGGTGCCTGACTCATACTTACGACGGTTGCTGTGTCCCAAGATGTCCTTTTGCAACCTTTCGACAAGCAAAATCCATGGGGAAGCCAGATTCACTTAATAACAGTGGCAAGAAAAGTGGCAAAACTGACAGTGCGTAAGAGTTTCACCCAGCCAAACAAAAAAGGCGAGTAAAGTGGTAGTTAGGACAGTCAAATTCATTTATTTATTAATCTAATTTGCATTGCCGCCCATCTCATCTTAAGTGATGTTGGACGACACACAGCAATTAGGATAAAAACCACAGATACAAAACTGACCATCGTAAAAATATATAAAAGTCTATCTTGATTTATTATCATTAAGGATCTAAATATTCTTTTGGGCTGCATTATTCCTGAACTTTCCCTTGGAATAATAAATAGTTGCCATGCAATATTATTATACGTATTACTAACGGGATAACCGTGCTTCGCTACGAAAGTATGTGAACAGGCTTAGTTTTGTGGGGAGGAAAATAAGGGGAGAAAATTCTGCCTCTGCCTATCAGCATCCATCAGTATTCATCTGGCTAGCGTCTTGTCAGTGTGTGAGAGAGTTGAGGGCTGTTTGGAAACTGAAACAGTATTGGCTGTGTGAGCAAGGAGACAGCAAGGAGCCTGAGCGTGGCTTAGCTCAACTGTTCTGTACTAAAGCTGGTTGCTGCTTTGAAACTGAAACTCCTCTGCTTGTGTTTTGCATTTGGAACAGATTCCTTTTCAGGTGTGGGGGGAATAGAACTCCTTAGTATCAGAACATAATAATAATAATATAGGAAATAAGAATGCTCTGAGGGTCATTTCGAAAAATCCTTTCTTAGCGAGCACTTAGAAGCCAAGAGAAACATACGTGCCAAATTTCAAGTTTGTAGGCTTTATGATTCTGGAGATTTTGTGATGATGCGTGAATTTTATATATATACTAGATTTTACATTACTATTATTTTATAATAGGTGTATATAACCATTTGGGGGTGTGGCAAGGCAGGAATTATACTTGGCTGTTGAACGGGGTGATACATCCTCCCTTCAAACTGCCACGGTCCCTAATCTAAGTTTGATTTAGTTTAAATTAAATTACAGTGAAGGCTGTTCCCTAAATTCACATTCATTCAGTGGAAAACGTTTTGAGCGCTGTTGAGACTCCTGGTTTACACAAAGGTCTCGGTTCTTTTCTAAACGGTTCACTAACAATTGCAGCCATTATGCCTTTTTTTTTTCTTTTTTAAACAAGTTTGCCTGGAGTAAGCTTAAGAAAATAGACATTTTAATTTCATCTGCCAAGGCTATGTTTGTGCAAACGCTTGGGTTCACTTCTCTCCACCCTGTAAAACAACTCTGTTTTCAAGGATTCCAGATAGTTTCTGAAAGCAAAGTCCCAAAACGGGCCTTAAGCTTTTAAGACGCAGGGAATGCCCGATCCCTTTTTAATAAGATTACTGCAATGTGCTCGCTGTATGGTGGGGCTGTGCCTGAAGAGCCTTTGGAAGCTTCAACGGCGGGGCAAAATGCAGAGAGTCACAAATGGTGTGGGATATTCGGCACATGTTACCCCACTAATGCGTGAAAGCTGCCTTGGCTACCGGTGTGTTTTTGGGTGCAATTCTGGGTGCTGGTTTTCACCTTTTAAAAGCCCTCTGTGGCTTGGGACCAGGTTATCTGAGGGATTATCCAGTCAAAGCAAATATCTTTATTACGGTCTTAGAGCAGCCTTTACAATCAAAGAATGCAGTAAAAGGAGAGAGATGTAAATAGCAGCTATTAGGAAAGGGAAAAATAATAATAACGGGCAGTAAAATAGCATATGTGATTAAACGTTTTTGTGCAGTTTTGCAACTTGGTAAAAATATTTGACCCCCTGGTATGTGGCGCAGTGGTTAGAGTGCAGTACTGCAGGCTACTTCTGCTGACTGCCAGCTGACCACAATTTGGCAGTTCGAATCTCACCTCTTGTTGAGGGCAAGAAGCTGACTCTGTAAACTGCTTAGAGACGGCTGTAAAAGCACTGTGAAGTGGTATATAAGTCTACGTGCTATTGTTATTTTCTTTCTTTCCTTCCTTCCTTCCTCCCTCCCTCCCTCCCTCCCTCCCTCCCTCTCTCCCTCCCTTTCTCCTAATCCTTCCTGATGGCACAGTGGTTAGAATGCAGTATTGTAGGCTAATTCTGCCAACTGCCAGCAGTTCAATTCTCAGTGGCTCAAGGTTGACTCAGCCTTCCGTCCTTCCGAGGTGGATAAAATGAGGGCCCAGACTGTTGGGGGCAAGAGGCTGACTCTGTAAAACCACTTAGTGAGGACTGTAAAGCACTGTGAAATGGTATATAAGGCCAAGGGCTATGGCTATTGCTATGGGAGTGTAAGGTTAACAGCCTTTAAAAGATAATCATACATTTTTATCCGTGTGGCCTTTGTATTTGGAAGTGATTGGGGCAATCAGCCTGTCTTGGGGAATCGTCAGAGCCCCGGTGGTGCAGTGATTACAATGCAGTATTGCAGGCTACTTCTGCTGCCTGCTGGCTGCCTGCAATTTGGCAGTTTGAACCTCACCAGCTCAAGGTTGACTCAGCCTTCCGTCCTTCCAAAGTGGGTAAAATGAGAAGCCAGATAGTTGGGGGACAATAGGTTGACTCAGCTTTAGAGAGAGGCTGGAAAGAGGTATATAAGTGCTATTGCTATCCTAGAACATTGAATGGGGACGTGGGTGAGGATTTCCCACCCACCCCCGATCCACAAGGACAAAGGGAATAAAGGGTCCCATGAAATCCCCCCTCCTGAATTGCCGATGGGGAAGGCATTAAATCGGACACTAGAAAAGGCCCGTCTATACTTGCTTAATCTCAAGTTGTGTAAGAACCCTGCGACCGAGGACTTGCGACTATCTTAGAATTGGTAATAGAATTCAGGGACCCAACTTTTCCTACCTGGTGCAATGGCACCAAAACCCCAGCAGATCCCATTGGACAAAGAGGGCTGCCTTCCAGAAACCAGAAAATGGATCTTTTTTTGCTGTAGCAGCCCCTGCTTTGCATAATGTCCTCCCCAGGACGTTAGAAGGGGCTCAGTCCTGCCGTCCTTTTGCAAATCTTTAAAAATTTGACTCTGTAGCCAAGCCCGGAGCTCCTCGGAATATGCTAAGGGTGCCATTTCTTGAGTTTACTGTTAATTGGTTAATTATTTCTGTTGCTGCATATGTTTATTTTGGATTTTATTGTTCTAAATGGTTTTTTTTTTATTGTTTTTATAGTTTTGGAATTAGAAGCCACCCTGAGTCAGAGGGGGTATTCAGCAGATTCTGACCAGTTCTGGAGAACCGGTAGCGGAAATTTTGAGTAGTTGGGAGAACTGGCAAATACCGCCTTTGACTGGCCCCGCCCCCATCTCTTCTTTGCCTCCCGTTGGGTCCCAGCTGATCAGCTGGGTCTTCTTGGGTTGCCCTGCACAGGAGAGCAGAACTGGAAAGCAGGTTAGTGGGATGGGGATTTTGCAGTATCCCTCCCCTGCCGTGCCCACCAAGTTATGCCACACCCACTAATCCACGCCATGCCCACCAAGCCACACCCACAGAACTGGTAATACAAATTTTTTGAATCCAACCACTGTCCTGAGTGATTGGTTCAGATGGAATAGGAATTAAATGAATGAATGAATGAGCGAGCAGCAAATGTCATGCAAATACCGGAGCAGCTAATTTAATTTGTTTGGAATTTGTTGGATTTTATTAGACAGGTATATTAGGAAGGGGAAATGAAAATTCTGTCTAAATTGCAATTTATTCCCTCTAAATTGCAAATTCCTTCTATGGAAATCTCTACGGGAATTGCAAATAAAATATACTGCTCAAAAAAATAAAGGGAACACAAAAATAAGGCATCCTAGATCTGAATGAATTAAATATTCTTATTAAATACTTTGTTCATCACATAATTGAATGTGCTGACAACAAAATCACACAAAAATTATCAATGGAAATCAAATTTAGCAACCCGTGGAGGTCTGGATTTGGAGTTACCACTCAAAATTAAAAGTGGAAAAAAACACTACAGGCTGATCCAACTGTGATGTAATGTCCTTAAAACAAGTCAAAATGAGGCTCAATAGTGTGTGTGGCCTCCACGTGCCTGTATGACCTCCCTACAACGTCTGGGCTTGTTCCTGATGAGGTGGTGGATGGTCTCCTGAGAGATCTCCTCCCACACCTGGACTAAAGCATCTCCCAACTCCTGGACAGTCTGTGGTGCAACGTGGCGTTGGTGGAATGAGCGAGACATGATGTCCCAGATGTGCTCAATTGGATTCAGGTCTGGGGAACAGGTGGGCCAGTCCATAGCATCAGTGCCTTCGTCTTGCAGGAACTGTTGACACACTCCAGCCACATGAGGTCTAGCATTGTCGTGCATTAGGAGGAACCCAGGGCCAACCGCACCAGCATATGGTCTCACAAGGGGTCTGAGATCTCATCTTGGTACCTAATGGCAGTCAGGCTACCTCTGGCAAGCACATGGAGGGCTGTGCGGCCCCCTAAATAAATCCCACCTCACACCATTACTGACCCACTGCCAAACCAGTCATGCTGGAGGATGTTGCAGGCAGCAGAACGTTCTCCACAGCGTCTCCAGACCCTGTCATGTCTGTCACATGTGCTCAGTGTGAACCTGCTTCCATCTGTGAAGAGCACAGGGCGCCAGTGGCGAATTTGCCAATCTTAGTGTTTTCTGGCAAATGCCAAACATCCTGCACGGTGTTGGGCTGTAAGCACAACCCCCACCTATGGACATTGGGCCCTCATACCACCCTCATGGAGTCTGTTTCTGACCATTTGAGCAGCCACATGCACATTTGTGGCCCACTGGAGGTCATTTTGCAGGGCTCTGGCAGTGCTCCTCCTATCCCTCCTTGCACAAAGGCGGAGGTAGCGGTCCTGATGCTGGGTTGTTGCCCTCCTACGGCCTCCTCCATGTCTCCTGATGTATTGGCCTGTCTTCTGGTAGCACCTCCATACTCTGGACACTACACTGACAGACACAGCAAACCTTCTTGCCACAGCTCGCATTGATGTGCCATCCTGGATGAGCTGCACTACCTGAGCCACTTGTGTGGGTTGTAGACTCCATCTAATGCTGCCATTAGAGTGAAAGCACCGCCAGCATTCAAAAGTGACCAAACCATCAACCAAAAAGCATAGGACCTGAGAAGTGGTCTGTGGTCACCACCTGCAGAACCACTACTTTATTGGGGATGTCTTGCTACCTGCCTATGCTTTCCACCTGTTGTCTATTCCATTTGCACAACAGCATGTGAAATTGATTGTCAATCAGTGTTGCTACCTAAGTGGACAGTTTGATTTCACAGAAGTGCGACTGACTTGGAGTTACATTGTGTTGTTTAAGTGTTCCCTTTTTTTTTTTTTTTTTTGAGCAGTGTATATTTTTTAAGTTTACAGCCTTCCCCATGAACTGCTTCCTTTTGGGCTGTAATCCAGATCTGCTGTGGGTCATACGCAAGAAATGACTAACGTTTGCAACCTGTCAGCAGAAATCTCTATTGATTCTGGCTGTGATCCTGCCAAATGGGGTCTAGAAATGCAGAACTTTTATAGGTCACAGCAATGGGATTGGCAAAGGGAACTCCTTTGCCAACAGATGCATGCGTTTCCTATTTACTTAGGAGCAAAACCCAGTTTCAGCACAATTCAGTTGTGACCTTCTGTTTACCTGAATTGATCCAAGGCTTAGGGCAGGCCGTTGGCTTCATTAGCCAGAGCAGCTATTCTCAACCTTGGCAACTGCAGGATGCGTGGACTTCAACTCCCAGAATTCCCAGTGCTGGCGGAGGAATTGTGGAAGTTGAAGTCCACGCATCTGAGAGTTGCCAAGGCTGAGAAAAACGAAGCAGTCGTCTTGGACCCGTTTAATATTTGGATATATAATTTGTTTTCTTAAGTTTTCACGGGTACTTACATGTATGGTATTCAGCTTTGTTCGGGTATTTTCCCACGTCATTATAGTTGTGCTTTTAAAGTTGTAGCAACATTTCGGCAGAATCTCATCTGCCATCATCAGGCTTCTGTATAGTGTTCATCTACAGAAGTCTGATGATGGCAGATGAGATTCTGCTGAAACATTGCTACAACTTTAAAAGCACAACTATAATGACATGGGAAAATACCCGAACAAAGCTGAATACCATATATATATATGTATGTATGTACAGTACATACATACATATGTACATACATGCAATATCTATCTGTATGCCTGCCTGCCTACCTAACCTACCATCTATTTATCTACCCATCTACCCACCTACCTATTATATTATCTATTATCTATATCCATCTATCTATCATCTAGTATCTGTTATCTATCTACCTCCATCTATATCTATCAACAGACAGGCAAACAGAAGACTATATGTATGTTTGTGTGTGTGTGTGTGTGTGTGTGTGTGTGTGTGTGTGTGTGTTTGTGCTGAAAATGCCTGCAGAGATGGATATATTTGATTGACAAACTGGACAATAAACCAGCCAGCCAGATTTTTCCCTTACCTCTTAGAGAAAGTACATTTGTTTTAAAAGTGAGTCTCGCATATTTTTTTCCTTCGTATACTAAACAGGACTGTCTTCTCACCAAATTGTCTGTGTGTTTTTCCAGACATTTTAAAAGCAATGCAGAGTAAGAAAGGAAACCATGTCCTTGGTTTTGAATGGCTTTTAAGCAGGTTTCTAAATTGCATCCCAGAATTTGGTGACGAATGCCATCAACAGTAGGAAAACTAGATAATGGGCAGCAAGATGAAGGAGAAGGAGAGGCAGAACCTGAGGGTGGAGTCAAGAGAGGGATCAGCCTAGAATTGTCACGTTCCCCACAAGCGGTCCAAGTCCAACCCTTCCTGAATTTCGTTAGCCTTTATCTAGCACCAATTTAGTGCTGACTGTTAATTGATTAGATTCTTGTGTATAAGAATGAGCAATAAATCAGATTATAACTAAAAGAGCCATGGCGATGCAGTGGTTAGAATGCAGTATTGCAGGCTAACTCTTACGACTGTCAGCAGTTCGATTCTGACTCAAGATTGACTCAGCCTTGCTGTCAGCGTTCCAGGGAACATCCATTCCTGCCAGAAACTCCAAGACAACCATAATCTCAAAAGTACTTTTATTAGAATAGCACCTGGCACATCTGTGGAATTCCGAAACTAAAAGTTTCCCCGGACGTCCCACAATGTCCCAACCTACAAACCACCGCCTTTTTACTCATCATCATATCACATGAACCAATCCCAAAGTAAGTTCCAATTCTTTCTGTGCCACACTTTTTGACCTTGAACCATCAAAAGAATTCTATTTTGTCTACTAAGAGCTACTCAATTAATACCACCACCCACTCCCACTTTCTCAAGCTATGTGGCAGCGATGAATCGTGATTCCATTTGCATCTTTCCGAGGTTGGTAAAATGAGCACCCAAATTGTTGGGTGTCAGCATTTGTAAACCTCTTAAGGGAGGGCTATGGCTATTAAGTAGAACTTATTGTGTGGTCCTGATTCTTCACGCCTGACACAAGACCCCGAAACAGCTCTCTATCTTTGTTATGACTTAAGTTATAAAGTTATTTTAAACTTAGAGTAAATAATAATTGTGCTTCTCATACTAGTTTTTAGAAATTCTCTAGTTTTGGCCTAATTACATGGATCTTAACTGTAACTTTTGTTGCAGCGCCATATAGAGAGCAAGAATTTTTCTAAGACATTTTCTCTGCTTGATTTGTGTAAGGAAAGCCTTGTGTGTTTTTGGTTTTGGTGGTGTGTGTGTGTGTGTGTGTGTGTGTGTGTGTCTGAATTGCCACAGGTACCAGTTTCAAGATACTTTGCAAACGGAATGATGCAGGGGAGGGGGCGGAATCCATAAAACATAATCCAAGCCAACAAAAATGGTTAAGAAAGCAAAACTTTAATAAGACTCTGGGACAACAACACATGCAGTCCTTGACTTAAAAGGGGCGTTGGTTCTTACCTGATACGCTTCTTTTCGTAGAGCTGTTGAGAGTGTCCAGGTTGGGAGGAGCTCCAGTCTCGGCTCTCACAGGCTGAGCTTGAGATTGAGGCACGCCTCTCACCATCACGTGGTCCTCCGGGCGCGCCCCAGTTTTGCGAAGACGAGAAGGAAGGTCCTGTTCTCATCTTACTCAGGAAAAAAATATTAGTTTGCTTGGTCGAACAGCAGGGTTTCCCACCAGACGGCCTACGGGTGGGGCTGGACACTCTCAACAGCTCTACGAAAAGAAGCGTATCAGGTAAGAACCAACGCCCCTTTTCCATAGAGCTGTCTCGAGTGTCCAGGTTGGGACATACCAAAGCTTGGCTAGTCCTGCGGGCGGGCTCCCGTCTGGAATGGGACCTCTCCTGGAACCCTGATGACCGCTGGAGGGCATGCCCAACAGGAGAACCCCTCGGAGGTTGGAATGCCTCAACGAGAAGGCCTGATGAAGGAGACGGGGCTGTCTAAAGGTAGCCCTGCCGGGATGCCACGGATGCTTACTGAGACCGTGGGGCAAGGAGACTAGGTAGAGCGGCCAAAACCTTGTTAGGGACCCGGTGCGAGGAGCCGGGCAGAGGCGAGGATGGAAGTTCCCTGAGAAGACCTAGCCAGAGTGAGGGGAGGCGCCCTCAATAACCGGAGGTCACCGTTGCGAGGGTGGCGATGGGACGCCCTAGGGTGTTATGGGATAGACCCTGTTGGGAACCCCCTGAGAGAACTCCAGGTCAGAGTGATGGAGGGGAGACGTGAGGAGTTCCCAAACTGTGACCTGTGCTAGTGGGGACCAAGTTTGGTTCCGCCCAGAGCGAGGCGGTCGGCCCTGCTCAAGAGCCAACTGACCGAGGACCGCCCCAGAGGGAACTAAGGGTAGTAGTGAGGACCAGGGCAAGGGGTCCGTGTATCTGGATTATGAGGCTGTGGGCGGGGGCCCAGAGAAGGAACCCCAGCTAACATGGGGTGGGGATAAATGTGTTGCCGGCCAGATGCCCTGGGGCAAGGTGAGGAGGACAAGGGTGCTCCAGACTATGAGCCTGTGTCCGGGAGCCGTATGGTCTACCGGGAGTCTTGGTATGGAGAGGTAAGGCAGATATGAGGATTAGGCTTCCCCTAACGGTTTGGGCAAGGCTGAAGAGAAAGAGATTTTGCAGGAGTTAAGTGTCAGAGTAGAGCCAGACTAGGCGAGAAGCCTGAAGAGGATTGGCTTTCTCGCTCTCCTTCTCCTCGTTTTTATACTTGTTTCTTTCTTTCTTTCTTTCTTTTTTTTTGGGGGGGAGGGGCAGCCACCTGGGGCGACTGCATTATCGGGAGCAGCCACGGAACGAACCTCTCCCGGATCCCGGGAGGGCTTCCTGGACGAGGTGCCTCCGGACCTGTCTGGTTCCGATCGGTCGGGAGGCCTGTAGGGAGATGATTGGTAGTACCTGGGGAAGGAGGAAGAGCGGGAAGAACCTTGGCGAGAAGAGGGAGAGGAACCTCTGAAATCAGACCTCCTAGCAAGAGAAGGGAGATATTTGCGCTTGTTGCGGGTCTCGGCCAGGAATGGGTCGAGAACCGGTCCAAATAGCTTCCCCCAGAGATGGGGGCTGATGCTAGCTTAGCCTTGTTTTTTACGTCCGCCTGCCAGTGGCGGAGCCAGAGAAGGCGACGGGCAGTGACCTGGGACGAGATGGCCCTGGTGGAGAATTTTGCAGCCTGGAAGGTGGCGTCTGCAGAGAACTCGGCTGCGGCCAGGATCTTGGCAATATCCTGGTGCGCTCTGAGATTAGCTGCGGGGACGCGCTGCTTGAGCTGCTGGAGCCACTTGATGGAGGTTCTGGTGAAAAAGACGCGGCCGTGGAGGCCCTGACCGCCCAGGCATCAGAGAGATGAGCGCGGCGCAGGGCCAGTTCAGCTCGTTTGTCCTCGGGCTGGAGAGCTTGAGGACTCGCTGGGAGTTGAGCGGGAGGCCAGACCTACTACGGGCTGCGTCCACAGGGGGATCGAGCAAGGTAGAGAACTGCGGTTCAAGATTGAAAAACCGCTTGTCCTGGGCGTTGGGAGGGGAGGAGGCCCGAGGAGGCTAGCTGCCTTGAGACCATGTCAGAGAATATGGGTGGGACAGGAATCACTTCGGTTTCCACCACAGGCTGGGAGAAAATGGAGTCGGGAGGAACCCCGATGCCGCTGGGTTGGGTGGGGGGAGGGTTCAGGCCCGAGGTATTCCTGGCCTTGAACAGGAGGGACCTAAATAGATGTGGTTTAAATAGCCCCAGAAACGCGGGCTGGCCTGGAGAGAGGCCCTGCGTCCTCCGACATGTCCCCTTCTGGGGGCCTGCTCCCGAGAGGAGTTCACTGTCTACGACAGACCCCAACCGAGATCCTCCTCGTCCCCAAAGAGGGTAGGGTCCCGAGTTCCTGGGCCTCCATCTCCTCCATCTCCAAGGGCAGGGTCAAGTCCCGTGGAGAGCTACCTGACCATGCGAAGTTGCTGATCCTCGAGCCTCGGGGCCTCAGGCCTAGGGGCCAGACCGGTCAGCTGCTGAAACTGTTGTGCCATCCGTGCCGGATGGCCAGCTCCATCGCTCGTTTGAGATTTTCGGGGATTTCCACCGTGGGGGTGGGTGAGGCTCCTCCGGGCGCAGACCTGCAGCAGCGGGGGAAGGTGGCCTCAGGGGCCTGTCCAGGCTGCGATGAAGAGGCAGAAGCAGGGGAGGAGGGAGGATGGGTGGAGGTAGAGGGAGTGGGATTGGAAGGGTCCAGAGGCACAGAGCTTGACTCCTTAGAGCGTCTGTCAATCTCCTTTTCAAGGGCCCTGTGTCGCCTAAGGGCATCCCTTTGAGAGGCTTTGGATGTTTCCTGTGCTTGTTTGCGCAGGTGGTGAGACTTAGCCTTGGCCTTCAGGGAAGTGCCACGAGATGCATTGTCGTCTGCCATCTGGAGAGGAGAAAGGAGGAAAAGTTCTTGATTAACGTGAGGTGATTAACAAGTCTGGACACAGCCTAAGCAGGGGCCGGGAAACCCAGTACTCGTTTCGCACCCCCTAGGTCAAGGGCAACAGAGGTGCTTTGCACGTTGTTGAGAAGTAGGGCCTAGCCCAGAAGCCAATTGCCAAAGATGGACGCCTAAAAAACCGCCCCTGCCGGGCGGACCGGGAAAGGGGATGGCGGAGCTGCTACCTCCCTTGCTGGGGAGAGACTGTGTAGCCAGTAGACTCCTATATCTAGAGGAGTACCAAGGCAGGATTGCAAGGTACCAGCAGGGATTTGGACATTCCAAGGATCTGCCCAGGAATCAAACACAATGCGGCCTGCAGGTAGGCCTCGAGCAGTGGCAGGCGTCCCTGGGGCTACCAACCAAAAATTTTAAAGTAAAAGTGCCATCACGGGTCCTCGGACAGTTGCACGTTTGGATGCGGCCTACGTAGAGGCCGGGGATCCTAGCGCACGTTTCGCACCCCCTTTTGATCAAAAAAATTTTTTTGTATTTAAAATAGGAGGCTGTTGCACAGCAGGGACTAGCCCAGAAGCCAATTAGCCAAAAGTTGAACGCCAGGCAGCTACCCCTGCCGGACGGACCGGGAAGGGGATGGCAGAGCTGCTAACTCGCCTGCTGGGGGAAGGGCTACAGAGCCAACTAACCCTGGTTAGCCTGATAGAAACTAAGCGCAAACAGGCAAGGATATAGGCAGTCCGAGTCTGCCTATAAAACCTTAAGAAAAACCCTGTTATAGGCCTCTGAAAAATGGCGCCCGGCCATGCGGCCACACACAAGATGGCGGCGACTCCTGCCACTCCCAAGATGGCTGACGCCACAGGAGCCCAAAATGGAGGGCGCAATGACGAGGCAATCCCAGCGGCGGCTATCACCCAGGAGAAGTTAAAAAGGCCCGGAGGCCACAAAGAAGTACCTGGGAGAGGCAGGGAAGCGTCTCCCTGGGTTAGAGGGCGTTCGTGGGGGAAACGGCAAAGAACAAAACCAGGCAGGAAAGAAACGATGCAGCTTCGCACGGAGCGAAAAGGCAGCAATCGGAGGGGGGCAGCGCTCGAAGCGCTGGATTCTCCCTTAAAAGGATAGTGAAACAATTCCCCTTAGAAGAAAAAGGCTCCCTAGGGAGCTCAAACCTCAGTTTCCTGCGCTGTCTGAGAGTCCAAGTTGATCAAAAAAAAAGAAAACACAAGGTGCTAGAACGACCAGGAGCAAAAGGAAAACCAGCCTGACTGCCACGAGGCTGAGCAAAAAACTGGGGCGCGCCCGGAGGACCCCGTGATGGTGAGAGGCGTGCCTCAATCTCAAGCTCAGCCTGTGAGAGCCGAGACTGGAGCTCCTCCCGACCTGGACACTCGAGACAGCTCTATGGAAAACAGTTCATTTAGTGACCATACAAAGTTACAATGGCACTGAAAAACATTACTTACGACCATGACTTTTCCTTTCCTTTCCTCCTTCCTTCCTTCCTTCCTTCCTTCCTTCCTTCCTTCTTTCTCTCATCTTTCTTTCTTTCGCTTTGGAGAACAACTTGACTGCCTCCTCTATGGCAGCCCCTGTGAAATATTGGAAGACTGCTCTCCTGTCTCCCCTGGTCCTTCTCTTCCCTAGACTAGCCAGGCCCAGTTCCTGCAACCGTTCTTCATAAGTTTTAGCCTCCAGTCATGCTTGGCAGCTGGTTTTTACTTATGACTGTTGCTATGTCCCAAGGTTATGTGATCCACCGTTTGCGACCATCTGATGAGGAAAGTCAACTGGGAAGCTGGATTCCCTTAAGAAATGGGCTACTCACTTATCAACAGACGTGATTCACTTAACAATTGTGGCAAGAGAGGTCGTAAAATGGAACAAAACTCACTTAACCAATGTTTCACTTAACAATGGAAATTGGGGGGTCAATTGTGGTCGTAATCCGAGGACTACCTGTGTGTGTTTCAGCCTTCTGTAGCTTTGTTCCACTTCAGAAGCTGCTGGTAAGAATGACAAGGTACCAACACAATTGGTCAATGCATCCATCTCAAACAGTTGGATTAGTTTGGAGGTTGGTTATCTTTAAGGTTAAAGCCCATGTTGACTTTAAGGAATTGGCCTCATAGAGATCAACATGGATTGCTTAATCAATAGGGGACAGGACTGCTTAGCCCAGGGGGGTTAAAAAACTACCAAAAGAGGTCAACATGCCCTCTGTGCTTGGAATATTACGAAACATGAATCCAGAGCAACCTTTGTAGACACAGGTTCTCCTGTTTAACTTCCATGTCCTTCCCAATGAGTAAATCTTTTATAAAGTGCTCCTTTTAAGTGACATCTTATTTTCAGTTCCTGCCACCGAGATTCTTTGTTCGTGGTCTGGGGTAGGTTCTCTTTTTAATTCTCGCTTTGCATTACGAATGGTAAGCAGTGGTTACGCTACAAGGAACCAAAATGTAAATTACAGGTTGTGGCCATTCAGTCAAATAGAAAAACCTCACCCCTCTTCATTGAACAACTCCTGATGGCCCTTTTGATTCTTTTCAGGTAGAACTGTTGCTGTAGATTTCTTTCTCTCTTGACAGAATTTGGAGAGATTCTTAATTCTCTGTAACTGTTGTGTTTTGAACGGCTTTCTGGAATTTTTGCTGAGCTGGGTAAGTCACTTCAATGTTGCCTGGATATTTGTTGACCTTGTGCGATTTTGATAGCAAACTGGCCAACATTCTACTGCTAGAGCAGAGGTCTCCAAACTTGGCAGCTTTTAAGACTTGTGGACTTCCACTTCCAGAATTCTGGGAGTTGAAGTCCACAAGTCTTAAAGTTGCCAAGTTTGGGGACCCCTGTGCTAGAGTGAAATCTCAAGCTAGCTTCATTAGCTCGAGATCAGGCTAGTGTCATGCATGAACAGGGTAGCAGTCAAAATGGAAAACCGTAATGGATTTGTACAATTTGAAATCTAAATTTAAGGTTGCAAATAATCTAGGACGGGAAGTCATAGCCAGCCTTGGATAGTCTTAAATAAGCTGAACAAGGCTGGATCTGGTGAATGCTTGGTTGGGAGGTTACCCTGAAGAACTATAAAATGTTGTGATCTTTTAATTCCTCTGAAGTATTAACGTTTATGCATTAAACAGTTTGAGCATATTAACATTAACTGCCTATTTACTAACAGATTTAGTTCATTTTATGTACAATGCTTAAACCATGCCATGTGAATTAAACCATGCTATGAAATTTACTGAGATTTCTGTCCAACCTAAGTTTGCTTGTTCAACTTTTTTCTTGTTTGGATTGATGGAAAAGGGAACAAAACTCTTTCAGATACTAATAATGTTAATATTTCTTCTTTAAAAAAAACCCGTAACAGTTTAATCAAACCCATCCTGCAGAATCAAGCGTTCATTAATTTGTGGGTAATAAAAGAAGGGTTTGAGTCTTCCATAAAATCCTAAACCTGCCTTCTTTAATATCAGACCTGAGTGCCTGAAGGATTCGGTGTTGGGAAAATGTTGCCCCAAATTCTTCTCATTCCGAAGCTCCATTACTTGGCTCAGGTTGTAGGTCTTGCACCAAATCGGAACTTCTTGGGAAATTGCCTCTTACGTATCCATTGGGCAACTCAATCAATCTTCACTTTGTCTATGGAGATTCCCAATCTCCAGATCATGGACGCCCCAAAGGTTTTGTTTTTTTTTTAGTTTTTCAGTTAAAACTGAAGAAGCTGCTTGGATGGGAAGTGAAACATTTTCAAAGAAAAACCCCCAAGAAAGTCCACTTGTCTTTTGGAAAAGCACCTTGGGGATATCTTCAGTTTGATTTCCTTCTTTGTGTTAAGGAAATAACGCTCGTTGCTCCATTTTGTCTTCTTGGGGAATGGCGAGGGGTAACTTAGCAGAACAATTTCATGTTAATAAATGCAATGTATGCATTCAGTCGTTACAGATACAGATAATCAGAGTAGGAAGGGACCTTGTAGGTCATCTAGTCGAACCACCCACCCAAGTGGGAGACACTACATCATTTCTGACAAATGGCAGTCCAATGTCTTCTTGAAAATCTCAGGTGATGATGCTCCCACAACTTCCGAGGGCAACTTCTATTCCATTGATTGATTGTTCTCACTGTCAGAAAGTTTCTCCTTGTTTCCAGGTTAAATCTCTCCTTGTTCAGTTTCCATCCATTATTCCTTATCTGGCCTACAGGCACTTTAGAAAATAGCTTGACCCCTTCCTTTCTGTGGCAGCCCCTCAAGTATTGGAAGATTGCTATCCTGTCTCCCCTGGTCCTTCTCTTTACTAGACTAGCCAAGCCCAGTTCCTGCAACTGTTCACTGTATGTTTTAGCCTCCAGTCCCCTAATCATCCGGGTTGCTCTTCTCTGTATTATTTCTAGAGTCTCAACATCTTTTTTATAATGTGGTGACCAAAACTGGATGTAGTACTCAAGGTGTGGTCTTACTAAGGCTTTATAGAGTGGTATTAGTACTTCCCTTGATCTTGACTGTATCCCTCTGTTAATACAACTTAGGATTGCATTAGCTTTTTGGGTGGCTGCTGCACACGGCTGGCTCCTAGTTAGCTGGTTGTCCACTAAGACACCAAGATCCCTCTCCCAGTTACTGCTATTGAGCCTGGTTTCACCCAATCTATATGTGTACTTTTGGTTTTTCTTGCCTAAGTGTAGGACTTTACTTTTCTCTATATTGAATTTCATTTTATTAGATATGGCCCAGTGTTCTAGTTTGTCAAGATCCATCTGGATCTTGAGCCTATCTTCTTGGGTGTTAGCTATTCCTGCCAACTTAGTATCATCTACAAATTTGGTAAGTTCGCTTTCTATTTCCTCATCTAAGTCGTTAATGAAGATATTGAAGAGTCCTGGGCCTAAGACGGAACCTTGTGGCACCCCACTGCTTCCTTCCCTCCATGTAGACTTAGACCCATTAAGGACTACTCGTTGAGTACGATTTGCCAGCCAGTTGCAAATCCATCTAGTGGTAGTGCTATCTATTCCACTTTTTTCTAGCTTAATAAGAAGTAGGTTGTGGTCTACTTTATCAAATGCCTTGCTGAAATCTAAATATATTATATCCACAGTATTTTGCTCTTCTACTAATTTAGTCACTGTGTTGAAGAATGAAATAAGATTGGTTTGGCACGATCTGTTTCTAACAAACCTGTGCTGACTGCTAGTTATTACTTTACTTGTTTCTAGATGTTGGCAGATCTGTTTCTTTTATTATCCTTTCCAGTATCTTCTCGGGTATTGATGTTAGGCTGATTGGTCTATAGTTTCCTGGGTCTGTTTTTTTTTTCTTTTTTGAAGATGGGAACCACATCAGCTCTTTTCCAATCCTCTGGTAGTTCCCCGGTGCTCCAGGATTTTTGAAAGATATGGTGCAGTGGTTCTGAGATGACCTCTGCCAGCTCCTTTATTTATTTTTTGCTTATTTTAACTTTTATTTCTGGTCTGTCTTTTACAGTTATGTTTTTGGTGGGTTTCTTTTTGCATGAAGACAGATGCAAAGAATGAGTTAAGCAGTTCTGCTTTCTCTCTTTTGCCTGTTACTTCCTTGCCATCTTCTCTCTTTAGTGGACCGACTGTTTCCTTGATTTTTTTTCTTGTTATTTATATGTTGGAAGAAACTTTTTTTTATTATCTTTGACTTTTGTTGCAAGTCTTTGTCCGTTCTGAGCCTTTGCTATCCTGACTTTGTCTTTGCAGATTCTGGCTATCTGCTGATATTCTGCCTTAGTTGTATGTCCTTCTTTCCATTTTTTGTACTTGTCCTTTTTTTCTTTCAATTTGCCAGAGAGATCTTTGTGCAGCCATGCTGGTTTCTTCTTGGATTTCTTGTTTTTCTTTCTCAGTAGTATTGTGCTGGTCTGGGCTTCTATGATCATACTGTTTAGAGTTTCCCAAGATTCTTGAGTTGTTTTCCCCTTTAGGATTTTCATCCATGGAATCTTTCCCAAGTTCTCTCTTAGTTTATTGAAATCAGCTCTTTTAAAATCCAAGACTCTGGTGTCATTATGCTCTGTTGCTTGTGTTTGAGTTATGTTGAATTCTAGTATGACATGGTCACTCTCACCCAAGGTTCCTGCAGTTTCAACTCCCTCTATCACTTCTTCTTTGTTTGTAAGAATTAAGTCCAGTATGACTGTCCCTCTAGTTTCACCCTCTACCTAATTTCTAATCTTTGGAGTGTCTTGCACACCCTTGTAGACAGAAGCAAACTTTCTGTTTGAACAATGGTTTCCGGAGCAGATAATTCAATTTTTGCTCCATTTCGCTTATTATTGTTCCAAATTTCAATTTGTGTGGTACTTTCCTTCTGTCTGCTGCAGGGGTCTTCAAACTTGGCAACTTTAAGTCTTGTGGACTTCAACTCCTAGAAGTCTCCATCCAGCAACTTATGGGAGTTGAAGTCCATGAGTCTTAAAGTTGCCAAGTTTGGAGACCCCTGGTCTACTGCTTTCTGGAGTGTCCAACATGGTTGAACAGCCTTAGAGAGGACATTCTTCAGAATGTTCTTTGTTTAAAAAAAACAAACCAACTTTATAAAGTTTCCAAGAAAGTTAAATACCAAATATTAAACAAAAGAAAAGATTTTTAAAAGGGAGGGGAATCAGACTGGAAAGTGACAGGGGAAAGTAAAAAGGAACAGGGAAACCTGACTTCTGACTTCCTTCCTTCAGTATGCGTATATAATAATCGTCAGTGTTTTTCGATATTGATATAAGCTCTTTTGAGAAGTGGCTACAGCAAAAAACATCAGCCTGCGCCTGTTTAGTGATAATGAAAGCTGTTTGGGTTCAGGTATTCTGTTTTTCTTTGTCTTTAGTTTGTTACTGCTCCTGTTGTGGGAAAGTGTTGCATTTTTTGTAACTTGTGAAAATATATAAAGCAAGACACGTTCTGATTCAGGTGTTGTTTTGCCTCTGTTCTTCGTGTTGTGCCATATCCGTCATCGGATGTTGGCGATTCTATTTTTATCAACAGCTGCATGAAAAAATGCCGCTCAGTTTTGTCCAACCTAGTTCCTTAGATTTTGAAGCCATTATGTCCTTCTTCCACCTGGAGCTCATTTGCCTTCAATCTTTTCCTGGAGGATTAAGGGAAGGATGCTTTATTTTTTTCCCGGTGTCGCATCCCATGTCTGAAATTGCCTCTATTAACCAAGCAAAGGTGTTTGGAAAAGCTGGAGGGTCAAAATATGAGCTCAGCGGTCGTTGGAATTGGAATAGTCTTTATTGGCCAGGTGTGATCGGACACACAAAGAATTTGTCTCTGCGCACAAGCTCTCAGCGTATATACAAACAACGAAGTGATAAGTCACAGACACTGGGATGACCCAGAGCGTGGCACAAAAGCAACACAAAAGTAGGTAAAGTCCCTTTAATTCCTCCAACTTGGCCCCCAATGTCCAGTTATCATCGGCTGGAGAAAAAAACTCTCTCAAGAACAGTTGTTCAACGGGAAGAAATTCAGTCTGAACCCAAAGTACATATAAATTATAAATAAAAACCAACACAAACCACAGCTGCAGCAATTAACGAGACAGAGCAGGATAAGGAATTGCAGGCTTCAAAAGATAATGAAACACACACAATTGGGAGGATGCCAGAACCCAGATAAGACTTGACAAACCAAAATAATTCACACTTTGCTTCCAGCAAGGTGCTGTGCGCAAACGCCCTTTTGAAATCCTGTTTTCCCAGCTGCAGCTAATGAAGGGAATCAGGGCCCTTTTCTCCCCCGTAACTCATGTTGCTCCCTTCTCCGTTCCTCCCTGCATGCCCTAGGATGAAGAGGGGATGGGCCTGGGTCTTCCTCTGAAGGCCCAGCCGGACTGTGCCCTTCCCCGGTTTCTTCCACAGCCATAGGAGCCACACTCCCACTCCCTTTCAGTTGTTCGACCTCCCCCTCGGAATCAGATTCCAGCAGGGGCATGACAGATACAGTCATAATTCATAAAAGTGATAAATCATGAGATAGTAATAGGAGATAGTAGTAGGAAAGTTGAGAAGATGAGAAGGATAATAGCAGTATATCCCTACTACATGAATAAATATCTTTAGGCCTAAGTGCTATGGAAATGAGGTGTTTAATAGAATGATAGCATTTGGTCGGGGGGATTCTCTTTGGGCCTAGTTTTTAGGCATGCAATGTTCTGTAACGACATCTTGACAGGAGAAGTTGAAGCAGTTTATGTCCACATTTACAGATAATCACAGTTGGAAGGGACTTTGTGGGTCATTGTTGTGGTTCACCGGCGGCAGATGCAGACGGCAGAGGTGTTGGAGAGCGAGGGCTCAGATGAGGGGCCTGCATGTGAGGCAGGGATGGGGCCAGGACCATCAGGGAGTGGAGTGCTGCCTTTGGAGATTGCGGAGGCTGGCAGCAGTGAGGAAGAGGCCCCTGAGGAGCCTATGCCCAGTGCACGTGCACGCAGGGCTGCTCGAAGGAAAGAGCAGCTGCAGCAGCACGGGCAACTCGGGAGTAAGGCTGCAAGGTAATGGCCCCTCCCTTAGGAGATAAAAGCCAGCTGAGAAACTGGAGTTCTTTGCAGGAAGCAAAGAAGTTTTTGCACTCAGGCCTTGCGGATGTTCAGACTCTCTTAGTTTGTGTTTGGAGACTCTTTGTGTTTGAAATAATTCTTGACAACTTTATCTAGTGTTCATGGCAGCCTTGCACAACCTTGCCAAGGCTCCTCCTTATCAGAGACACAAACAGCCTTTTAACTGGGAAGGAACGGAATTCGTAAAGAATCATTAAAAGGTTTTGCTGTTACCTCTGTCTGGTGTTTGTTTCCTTGGAGCAAGGTTTGGGTCAGAACAGTCATCTAGTCCAACACCCCCACCCACCCCCGCCTAAGCAGGAGACCCTACACCATTTCTGATAAATGCCAGTCCAATCTCTTCTTGGAATGTGTGAGGCCTGTAGATCTTTTGTTAACCCTCTTTCTGGCTCTTGCAAATACGCAGGTCTTCAATGGAAGCAATTCTGTTTGCTGGAATGAGAATAGTGAAAAGGCTTTTGCCTTCCTGATAGACCACTTCTGGTTATCCTTAGGTGTCCTAACTCTCCTAGTCTCGAAAGCACCAGAGGGCAGGACAAGAATTCATGGGTGGAAGATCCTTAAAGACAGATCCAACCTAGAACTAAGGGGGAAAATATTTCTGACCGTGAGAAGAACAATTAATCAGTGGAACGGGAAGTTTTGGGTGCTCCAACACTGGAGGCCATCAAGAAGAGGTAGGATAGCCATTTGGAAATGGAGCTGGGAATCAGAATATAAGCTTCAGTGCAAGTCAGACCAAGACCATTGAAGAGGATAAGTTGTAAGATAAGAAGTTATGTGCAAGTGGCCATCACACATAACAAAAAAATCCCTAATTTTGAGGTGTCTTCTTTTGGCAGAAACAACACAAGGATAAGGGGCAGGATTGCTGTCGAGTTAAGATCTGCGTGGTTCTGCCCCCGCATCTGGTAATCTGGAGCATTAAAAAGCATTGCCAAGAGAAATTGATAGGATAGGTAGGCAGAATTTACAGCTAGAATAGAATTGAACAGTGGACGTCCTCGCTTGGCGTGGACTTTTTGTGCGAGGGCCTTAAAGCTCACCTCGCTGGCTGGTGGGTCGCTGCCATTTCGAAGTAGCAAATGCTCCGGCTTAAATCTACAGGTTTAGCCACCCAGGGTCACCTTGTAGGGGAGACCAGGGGTGGGGGTGGGGGAACAGGAATTTGATCAAATCAAATCAATAAAAGTGTAGATTTAATAGAATTTGAAACCAGCAATGCAAATGGGACAATACATGTGGGAGAATCTCATCTCTGCCCTTGGGAATGATGTGGCTGTCCCCCATTCTTTATTATAGCCCCACCCCAGTCAGAGGTGGGATTCAGACGGTTCTAGAGAACCGGTAGCGGAAATATTGAGTAGTTTGGAGAACCGGCAAATCCCACCTCTGACTGGCCCCGCCAACCCCATCTATTCCCTGCCTCCCCTTGAGTCCCAGCTGATCGGCTGGGTCTTCTTTGGTTGCCCTGCACAGGAGAACGGAGCTGGAAAGCAGGTTAGTGGGGTGGGGAGGGAATGGGGATTTTGCAGTCTCCTTCCCCTGCCATACCCATCACACTACACCACGCCCAACAAGCCATTTCACAGCCTCCAAGCCGCCACGCCCACAGAACCGGCAGTAAAAAAAAAAAATGGAATCCCACCACTGTCCCCAATGTTGGTTGCACTTGCTCTTTGTTCCCGTAAACAATCTTTGGGCCCTCTCCATTGTCCAGGCGTCCCTTTGCTCTACTATCTGCTGTCTTATTTTGAAAGAAGCAGGAATTATGGAGTAAATACGGCTAGGAGCAGAGCAAGGGGCCGTGCTAATCCAAGGGCCGTGCTCTGTCTTTTCAGCTTTGAAGCCATGTTTTGGAGCGGACGGTTCTGGAGACGGGCCTTGGTGCTGCAGCTGTACCTCCTGCTTCGGACTTCGCAGACGTGGGCTGGCACAGAAGCCTCGGCTCCCCCTCCCATCACGGCAGCCTCCTTCCTACAGGACCTTTTCCTCCGTTACGGTGAAGAGGACACGCTCAGCCTGCAGCAGTTGAAATCTCTGTTGGGGCACCTGCATGTGGGCGTCGAACGGCACAATGTCAGTCACACGCAGCGGCAGCCGCCACATCACTGGAACATCTCCAAGGTAATCACCTCTGCTTCCCCATTAGAATAGAAGAGAGTAGAATTAAGAATGAAAGAATAGAATAGAATAGAATAGAATAGAATAGAATAGAATAGAATAGAATAGAATAGAATAGAATGAAAGAGAACTAAGAATGAAAGAGAACTAAGAATGAAAGAATAGAATTAAGAATGAACAGAATAGAAGAGAAATGATAGAATAGAATTAAGAATGAAAGAATAGAATAAAATAGGATTAAGAATGAAAGAATAGAATAGAATGAAAGAACTAAGAATGAAAGAATAGAATTAAGAATGAACAGAATAGAACAGAAATGAAAGAATAGAATAGAATTAAGAATGAAAGAATGGAATAGAATTAAGAATGAAAGAATAGAATTAAGAATGAAAGAATGGAATAGAATTAAGAATGAAAGAATTAAGAATGAATAGAACATAAATGAAAGAATAGAATTAAGAATGAAAGAATAGAATAGAATTAAGAATGAAAGAAGAGAATTAAGAATGAATAGAATAGAAATGAAAGAATAGAATAGAATTAAGAATGAAAGAATAGAATAAAATAGATTTAAGAATGAAAGAATAGAATAGAGTAGAATAGAATAGAATGAAAGAGAATGAAAGAATGGAATTAAGAATGAATAGAATAGAACATAAATGAAAGAATAGAATTAAGAATGAAAGAATAGAATAGAATTAAGAATGAAAGAATGGAATAGAATTAAGAATGAAAGAATAGAATTAAGAATGAAAGAATGGAATAGAATTAAGAATGAAAGGAGAATTAAGAATGAATAGAACATAAATGAAAGAATAGAATTAAGAATGAAAGAATAGAATAGAATTAAGAATGAAAGAAGAGAATTAAGAATGAATAGAATAGAAATGAAAAAATAGAATAGAATTAAGAATGAAAGAATAAAATAGAATAAACGTAGTCACTGAACCGGGAGTAACTCCAGTTGAATTCCATCCCTGCTTGAAGCCTGATGGACTTCCAAGTTGCCAAGGTTGGAGACCCCTGGTCTGGATGACTCTCTCTTTCTCTCAGCCCAACTCAGTTCTCCACGTTGCGGTGGTGGGGAAAAGGAGAGGTGGAAGGCGTATCGGACACATTGGCTTTCTTGAGTTGTTTAGAAAAATAATAAAGGCAGGATCTAAAATACAAGTTGAACAGTTCTGGTGAGGACCTCCAATAACTTGGTGGCCGGGGGAAATGTGCACGTGTTTCCCCTGCCAGCTGAAGTCAGATCTGGCCTCTGGCGTGTTGTTCTTCTAAAGATGCTCTTGAACCGTTCCTTCAAGAGACTAGTCCTGCCCATAAGGCCATAGACCAGGGGTGTCAAACTTGTGGCATCACAGTGACATCACTTGCCATATTGCGATTCCCCTCCCTAAACTGGGCGTGGGCGTGGCCAGCACGTGACGCATCCGCGAGTTTGACAGCCCTGCCATAGACTGAAAACAGATGGCTCTCCTGATCAGTGGCATGGTGGCGCAGTGGTTAGAATGCAGTATTGCAGGCTGACTCTGCCCACAGCTAGGAAGTTCGATCCTGACCGACTCCAAGTTGACTCAGCCTTCCATCCTTCCAAGGTGGGTAAAATGAGGACCCAGATTGTTGGGGACAAGAGGCTGACTCTGTAAATCGCTTCGAGAGGGCTGTGAGGCACCGTGAAGCGGTATATATAAGTCTTAAGCGCTGTTGCTATCAATCTGATGATGGTAGTGTCATACTCCCAAGTCCCACGTTGTCACGAAGCAAACCCTGGCTCCTTTTGTGCGTGAGTTGTGATGCAACACTCATGTCCCAAAGTGACAGAGCCAATGGCTTGAAGCTGCTTTCAGCAAAACAACAAAAGCAACCAATGTCTGTCTCAAAGGCATTGCGCATAAAAGGAAGGAAGGAGATGAAAGGGACGTTAGCCCTGGTTCAGGTCTTAAAAGCACAGATCTTTTTGATAACAGCCATCAAAAACTGTTAGCAGAGCCAGGTGTTTTCCCTCCACTGTTGCATCCTGATAGAAGGAACCTTGCAGTGGGTTCAAAACTGGAAGAATTATCTGTATATATAAAAGCGAAAGTCCACTCACGCATCATCACAAACTCTCCAGAACCGTAAAGCCTACAAACTTGAAATTTGGCATGTACGTCCCTCTTGGCTTCTAGGTGCTCACTAAGAAAGGATTTTTCAAAATGACCATCAGAGCATTAGTATTTCCTATATTATGATTATGATTATTATTATTATCTGATGCTAAGGAATTCTACTCCCCCGCCCCACCTGAAAAGAAATCTGTTCCAAATGCAAAACACAAGCAGAGGAGTTTCAGTTTCACAGCAGCAAGCAGCTTTAGTACACAACAGTTGAGCTAAGCCACGCCCAGGCTCCTTGCTGTCTCCCTCTTGCTCACAGAGCAAATACAGTTTCCATGTTTCAGTTTCCAAACAGCCCTCAACTCTCTCACACACTGACAGGACACTAGCCAGATGAATACCGATGGATGCTGGTAGGCAGAGGCAGAATTTCCCCCCTCCACGCTCTTATTTTCCTCCCCAAAATCTAAGCCAAACCACAGAGTTTCGTAGTGAAGCACAGGTATTGAGCCAGTATCCTAAAGTTTACACAAATTCACAGAATATCAGAAACTGGGTGTAGGAGTTGCTTCCGAAGGCCTGAGAGGAAGGGAGGGAGAAGGTGCTGTTGCGGAGAAGTTAAGGAAAGGATATCCGAGCCGGTGCATCACCTGTGTGTCTGAAGAAGCAGGATGAGACCCGCTGTGGAAATCTCAACCTTTTTGCCTTTGCAGTGCTTCAGTTCTTCAGAACTCTTCGCCACCCACAATCTGAGTGAATCGTCCCATCTCGGGCAGAGGGAGTTCAAAGAATTCTGCCCGACTATCTTGCAGCAGCTGGAATCAAGGGCATGCCTGCCAGAGAACCTGGAGGAGGAGGAGGAGGAAGGGATGAAGGAAGGGAAGCCAAGCTCCACAGAAGGTGCGTGCATTCAGCCCGTTTTACCTTGCGCCTTCGTGGCATTGGAGTTTTGATACTCCTCATCACCTGAGGGAAGGACGGGCGTCCTACTCTGTTTTCCCTTTCCAGTTGCCACTGTACTATAAGACTTAGTCTTGTAATACAGAAGCTTCAAAGAAACAGAGGATTAAAAGTGGAAGTACAAAGCTTTATTTTCTTTTCATTAAAAATAAAAAAATGTGTATGTTGCTTTCCAAAACTGGTTTCCAGGAAGCTTCTGAACGTGCTGCAAAGATGGCTTAATGACTTAATTTCAAGCAAGTATCTACTTCGGAGAGGCAGGAGTTGTTGAGTTCTAGTCCCACCTTAGGCGTGAAAACTGGCTGGGTAACTTTGGGCCAGTCACCAGGAGATGGTGAATTCTAGTTCCTCCTTAGGTAAGAAAACTAGCTGGGTGACTTTGGTTCAATCACAAGGAGACGACGAGTTCTAGTTTCACTTTAGGCGTGAAAACTGGCTGGGTAACTTTGGGCCAGTCACCAGGAGATGGTGAATTCTAGTTCCTCCTTAGGTAGGAAAACTAGCTGGGTGACTTTGGTTCAATCACAAGGAGACGACGAGTTCTAGTTTCACTTTAGGCGTGAAAACTGGCTGGGTAACTTTGGGCCAGTCACCAGGAGATGGTGAATTCTAGTTCCTCCTTAGGCAGAAAAGCTAGCTGGGTGACTTTGGGCCAATCACAAGGAGGCTATGAGTTCTAGTTCCACTTTAGGCATGAAAGCATGGGCCAGTCATCAACAGATGGTTCATGCAAAATCCAGGTGCCTCTTTTGGTCCCTTAAATTCCAATTTTTCTAATGGAAATTTAGGGGTTTTCATGGGCGTTGCAGGTTTCTTATCCCCTTTGCAGGCTTAAACTACAATTTAATCCCTTCTATCTGCCCCACCAAAAACAGCAACGAAGGGATGTAGAAAAATGTTGATCCCATCCTTTGGGTGGGTTTGGGGAATGGGGGTCTCTAAATAGGATGCTGAAGACGTTATGTACAAGGTCTGAAATGATCTGAGCACGATTCCTCTCATTTAGAGAAGTCTGCAAGCAGGACAATTAGGTCCATAGTTAACAAACGCAGTTTTGACATATTTTATCCAAGTTCCTCTTTAAAAAAAATAATTAACCCATATTGCTTTTTTTGGCGGTCACAGTACCACGGCGGGTTTGTTTTGGCTATAAGCTAAGCAATCCAAGCCAAACTTTTACTGATTGGCTTAACTTGGATGACATTGTGATGAGGGCTTTTTCTCTTTCAAAACAGAGGTCCAAATTTTCCATGAGAACTTTGTTTTTCAACATCAAGCTTTAGCCTCGTCATGTTACATGTCAACTCCCCTGCCTGGGTCTGATCTGTTGACACGGTTCATGGATTAAATTTGAGTATAAAATGGAACAGCTTCCTCCACCCCCTGGAGGAAAAAAAAAATGCGGGGAATTAGCCAGCTGGTTGGAAAAGTTGCTCCTCAAAAACTTCCAAGTCAACTTGCAAAAGAACTTTTGAGGGATTAGGTTAGAGCAGGGGTCTGCAACCTTAAACACTCATTTGGGCCCATTTCCCACAGAAAAGAAAACACCGGGAGCCTCCAAACCTGGGTGGGCATGGCCAATTCAACATCACTCCCACCCAGTCACACGACCACGCCTACCCAGGTTTTGTGGCTTCCGGTGTTTTCTGTGGGAAATGGATCTCTCTCCTTCCCTCTCCTTTCTGTTTTTTTTTTGTGTTTTACCTCCTCAGGTAAAACTTGAGGAGTGACTGGGAGGGAAGGGCGAGGGGCAGAGCCAGCCAGTGGTGGGATCACCCAACAGGGAGCCACAGCAGAGGGCCCAAAGAGCTGCATGCAGCTCCAGAGCCGCGGGTTGCCGATACCCGGGTTAGAGCCTTAGACCTTTCCAACATCCCTTGTGTTTAAAGGCCCATTCCCAGTTTTCAAAATTACTTGGGTAAACGTGCCCTTCTTTCTTCTTGTTTACAGTGTGGGGGTTTGGTTTCCTCAGTGTTACACTGATTAACCTTGCCTCCCTCCTTGGAGTCTTCATCGTGCCCTGTACTGAGAAGGTCTTTTTCACACGCATCCTAACTTATTTCATCGCGCTCTCCATCGGGACCCTGTTCTCTAACGCCCTGTTCCAGCTGATCCCAGAGGTGCAGTAAGAACAAACCCCCACCTGCTCATAGGTTCCCAACCCCATCACACCCACCAGTTTATCTTCTGGTACCCGATCGGCTGCTTGAATTCTCAGTGGCTTTTGAAATTGGATTTTTCACCTCTCGGGCCCAGGGAGGTTCCCTAAAAATAAAGGGAGGAATAAAAGCTCTGCTTCGTGTGGTATGTCCAGGCGTGTGCATGATTTCTGTGCCTGCACAGGGGACATGTTGGCTGCTTCGTATGACAAAAATCTAAAAGGTCCCCTCTGGTTAGATAGCAATAGCACTTAGATTATGTACCGCTTCACAGTGCTTTGCAGCCCTCTCTAAGCGGTTTATGGAGTCAGCCTCTTGCCCCCAATAATCTGGGTCCCCATTTTACCCACCTCGGAAGGATGGAAGGCTGAGTCAACCTTGAGCCGGTCAGGATTGAACTACTGGCAGAGGAAGGAAGGAAGGAAGGAAGGAAGGAAGGAAGGAAGGAAGGAAGGAAGGAAGGAAGGAAGGAAGGAAGGAAGGAAGGAAGGAAGGAAGGAAGGAAGGAAGGAAGGAAGGAAGGAAGGACAATAGCAATAGCACTTATATACCACTTCACAGTGCTTCACAGCCCTTTATAAGCTGTTTACAGAGTCAGCATAATTGCCCCCAACAATGTGGGTCCTCATTTTACCCACCTCAGAACGATGGAAGGCTTGAGCCTGGTGAGATTCGAACTGCCAAATTGCAGTCAGCCGGCAGTCAGCAGAAGTAGCCTGTGGTACACTAATATCTACAGTATATGAATCTTCTGAGAAAGGTCATCACTTAGATCTACGTTTGCTAGTTAAAAACCTTCAGTAATTCTTAGGGGCAATACCCACCTGTGAAGGACGGAAGGCTGACTCAGCCTTGAGCCTGGTGAGACCCGAACTGCCACACTGCGTAGCTCTCCATTCCAGAAAAAATAAATACTGTGATTTTGTCCGTAGTGCATATTAAGAGTGGGAGGTTCTTGAAGGATTCTGCCTCTTAATAAGCTTTGACTATAAATGGAAGCTACCTTGGTTGCATTTCCAAAGAGCATGATTATAAATGAGAGGCACATGGACTTAACTCCAGGGTTTTTTTTAGCACTGCAGTGTCTTTTTGGCCTGTTCAACAATGTAGGTGGGAAAACCACTGTGGCAGAGCACCATAAAGGTCACTTGCTTTTGTAAAAGGAAGGACCAAACACCATGTTGGCACCTGTATATATGGGAGGACGTCCTTTTATCTTGACTTCTCGGGTTTCTTTATCGGTTCCTCTTCCAGTAATTGGTTTATTTTCATGAATGGAGGAGTTTTCTTGGCGCTGTGTGAGATGTAATCTTTAGTAAATTGTGGTTTTTGATTGTACGTTTTGGGGACGCCTTAAATATAGCCATGAACTCTAGTTGCAGGTTTTTAAGTCGTAATTGTTTTCTGGCTCAACTTAGATAAACATGCATAGATAAACATGAGGTAAAAAAATGAGAGTTCATTTGGCCCTTTGTGGGAAAGACTATTTTTATAGTATCTGTACTAGTCTTCCTACAAAATTGATTTCTCTCATTTGGGGGGGAAAAAAAAAAAGAAAGTAATAAAAAGAAATCAGTACTATTCCTTCAGAATCCTTTCAACTTTCATTTTATATGGATAATGCCAGGCTACCGATAGCATTGTTTTATGTAATCCTTTTTTTCCCCTAGAGTTCATGGATATTTTCGTTCCCAAACCGTAAACGTAATGTTTTGTTGCTTGAAAATTAAAATACGCCTTTGTGATCCAACAGGAACAGAAATAATGGTCTCCATTGTTAAATTGCCTTGTTAAAAACTGTTGCAATGCGACGGTGCCAATCAATTAAGAATCTCTGTGCCTCGGGCAACAAATATTTCAGTACAAATATTGCTTGTCCTATAATAGAGAACACATACCCAGGCAAGGGATGGCTTGTGTTTTGCCTGTATCACTCTTGGGCTCTGGCACGTCATCTCCTTCTTGAGTCTACGTGCAGAACAGATTTGGGAAAAATGTCCTCCTAGTGGACCAGGAAGGACAACTTGGAAGTCCACCTGGCTGGAGACTTAAAGCTTCAGCATCAGTCTGAACATTGTGACTTGGATCGTGGTGAGCAGGCCCTCGCCGTAAAATTGGGCAGAACTTCCAATCCGGTGCAAATTATTGGATTTTTACTACAGATCCTTATAGCGAGGTTAAATTTATTGATCTTCATGGTCTGTGGCGGGTCTCTTCGCCTCTCTTGTGTTTTTATTATTTACTTGATTGATTAATTAATTTGCCACCCCTCTCATATCAAAATGACTCTGGGCAGCTTACTGCCTTAAAAACATTAACACCCTAATGGAGGAACGTTTCTAAAATGAGAAAAATGGAAGTCCCAATCAAAATAAAATGACAGTGAAAAAAAAAACAGGGAGAAGGGACCAAGACGCATGGGAAGGAGATGGGATTACCTCTTAACTCATCAGCCATCTCCAGGGTGATGATGCTCCCTCGTTGGGAACCCAGATCATCTGGCACCGTCAGGTCCTGGGGTCCTGGCAGAGGTCAGAAGGATGGGAGCCCATCTTACCTCAAGGGGTGAGATGTTCCAAAGGACAAGAGCCACAGCCAACCCTTCTCCTGGACCATGTTGGACTTCCCATCAAGAAGGAGCTTTCCATAGTGCCCAAGAGTGCTTCAAGCATGCCTGAATCAATCTTGATTTGTGTATCAATCATTAATAAATATCTCCTCTCTCTCTCTCCCTCCCTCTCTCTCTCCCTCCCTCTCTCCCTCTCCCTGTCTTCTGTTCCCTGTCTCCCCTTTTCATCCCCTGGTATGAATTCATTTTTGTACGTTCTGGTTGTTTGTTTTTTTCCCTCTTCCCATGTCATTCTTCCTCCTGTGATTTTCATCCGGGTGGGGTTGACCCTCACGCAGTCTGGGGATACGGTTTCCTCTGCGTGACCATCATTTCCCTCTGTTCCTTGATCGGGGCCAGCGTGGTTCCTTTCATGAAGAAGACCTTTTACAAGCGGTTGCTCCTCTACTTCATAGCTCTGGCAATCGGCACTCTTTATTCTAACGCCCTCTTCCAGCTCATCCCTGAGGTAGGACAAGGGCCTTTGGGCCTGCGTTGTGCAATTGTCGATGATTGTGTGGTGTGTGCAGTGTGACCTGTGCTTTGTGGTAGCTGTTCATCGCTTTCAGGAGAAGTGATACAGAGCCACCGAGCTCCCTTCAGTTATACCTAGGGTGGAAATATGTAAGCCATCTAAATATCGGGTTGTGGAGCCGTTAGAACAAGGAATCAATGGACCATTAATTTAGGCGTTTGCCTTTTGGGAAGGCATTTTTTGTTTTCATGTAAGGTTAAATTAACTCAATCGAGCATGTTGAGAACAAATGTCAGTTAAGATAAGGAACACAAGACTAAAAGTCCTGTGCCAATTTAATGGCCGGAATCCCATATCAACAGAAAATCACAGGTCAGTTGTGATAGTTTGAGCCAAAGTGTGATTAATTCCCTGCTAAAAATCTCTGGCTGCAAATATGTTGACCATAGTAATTTCCCAAGAAAAGGGTTAGGGGAAGACTAATAGGCAGTGGGGAAAATTGCCTTCACATTCTACAACGCAGGGGTACCCAACTCCCAGGCCGTTGACCCACTATCGGGCCGTGAGCCATTCAGAACCAGGCTACAGAAGCAGCGGGCGAGCTGGTATGCATGCACATCCCCATTTGTGCGAGCAACACATAAGCGTGTGTGTGCGTGTGTTCCATTTGCACGAGTGGCAGGGGTGCATGCCCACCACTTACACAAATGGAGCTCCGTGTATGTGCTTCCCCCGCTTTCTCCCCCCCCCCCGCTACCCTGGTCCTCCCCAAATAAGACCCAACTGGAAATAAGTCCTAGCATGATTTTTCAGGATGCTCGTAATAAAAGCCCTACCTTCAAAATAAGCCCCAGCTAAGATAGTCAGCCAGATGGACAGAATTTAATATTATATTTCCCCCAAAATAAGACCTAACCATAAAATAAGCCCTAATGCATCTTTTGGAGCAAAAATTAATATAAAACCTGGTCTTAATTTCGGGGAAAGGTGGGTAGTTCCAAATCTCTCCGATACACCTGTATTCCTCATGAAAACATACAAGGTCCATAGTGTATCTGATCTAAAATGAATAGGAAACATATCTTGCACATGCTAATACTGTGTACAACACATCAGCTGGTTCATCATAGAACTGAAAAATCAAATGATGATTTTTGTGCTTTCAAAGCAAGCAAAAGGCCATAAAGAATCTCCTTTGGTTTGCTATTTGATACGGTCCTGAATTTTTTTTAACCGTGCAAGTTCAGCTTGCAAATGGAACTCACCAGGCAAAATATGTGGATTGATTAGCTTGCTCATTTTTACCTCCTACATCTAATGCCAGAATTCAAGTCCAGCTTTCTCTTGGACACGGTCTCCATGTGGAAGGAATGTATTGTTGAATGTGTTTTAGAATTGTGCACAAGGCAGAGCATAATTAGACACAAGAAGTTTAAAATGTACTCCTCAGAAGCAGAGACTACAGCCCATCAAATTCAAAGATAGCTTTTGTTAGTTGCTGAGCAAGGTGAGAGGACATCTGATGTGGGCTTAACTTAGAGACACGCGGTAGTAATACGAATTAGTTGCCACTCGTGATCAGGAAATGCATTTCTCGGGTAGATTCTGAAGCTCCGGAGCTTTTTAGCTCCACTCTGGCCTACCCTTAGAGGTGAGAAGAAAGGAAGACAGAACTTTAGATAGAAAAGGAGGGGTAATATTTATTTATTTTATTTTTATTTTATTTTATTTTAATTTATTTTAATTTTATTATTATATTTTATATTTTATTTTATTTATTATTTTATTTTATTTTATTATTTTTTATTTTATTTTATGATTTTATTTTATTTTATGATTTTATTTTATTATTTTATATTTTATTATTTTATTTTATTTTATTATTATTTTATTTATTTATATTTTATTTTATTTATTATTTTATTTTATTATTTTTTCTTTTATTGTTTTATTTTGTTATTTTCTTTTATTATTTTATTTTGTTATTTTATTTTATGATTTTTATTTTATTTTATATTTTATTTTATTTTATTATTATTTTATTTATTTATTTATTTTAATTTTATTATTTTATTTTATATTTTATATTTTATTTTATTTTATTATTTTTTATTTTATTATTTTATTTTATTTTTTTATTTTATTTTATTTTTATTTTATTTTATTTTTTTATTTTTTATTTTTTTTACATACATACTTTTGACAGCCAACCCTTTTTCTCCCCATTTCCTTCAGGCCTTTGGCTTCAATCCACAGAAAGATGACTATGTCTCCAAATCTGCGGTTGTCTTTGGGGGATTTTATCTCTTTTTTTTCACTGAGAAAATACTGAAGATGCTCCTGAAACAGAAGGATCAGGTGAGTCTCTGTTGTTCCTGACACAACCTTTAGTTCCTTTCCTTTTGGAATTTAATTGCATTTTCCATCCATCAGAATAGAGTTAGAAGGGGACCTTGGAGATCAGTCCAACCCCACCCTGCTCAAGGGAGAGACCCTATACCAGAGGTGGGTATTCAGCTGGTTCTGACCAGTTTTGGAGAACCAGTAGCAGAAATTTTGAGTAGTTCGGAGAACTGGCAAATACCGCCTCTGACTGGCCCCGCCCCCATCTATTCTCCGCCTCCCCAGTTCCAGCTGATTGGCTGGGTCTTCTTTGGTTGCCCTGCCCAGGAGAACGGAGCTGGAAAGCAGGTTAGTGGGGTGGGGAGGGAATGGGGATTTTGAAGTAACCTTCCCCTGCCACGCTCACCAAGCCACACCCAGTAAAAATAGTAGTAAAAAAAATTGAACCCCACCATTGTGCTGGAGCCGATCCTCAGGGAAACTCCTCTTTACCAGAACGTAGAGAGAAGTACACCCTCTGCTAGAGAGAAGAGAGAAACGGCTGATTGGGGAATTCTGGTTAAATGGCTGATTGGGGAATTCTGGGAACTGAAGTCCATCCCGTCTTAAAGGTGCCAAGTTTGAGAGATATTGATCAAGTGTGCAATCAGCTGTTTTTCAGAGAAGTTATCTGCCCTGGCTTATTTTCTGAAGAGGTTGTAATAAACGTTTGAAGAAACTGAAGTGCCCGTCTACCATTATTTTTTTTATGGAAGTTTTTGTAATTAAATTTTTATTACAGCCTCAAAAATTTTGTGAAAGTTTAATCCCATCAGCTCAATATCAATTACAACAGAAAAAATAGTAAAAATGCATTTAGAAATACTGAGTTTCTTTTCCGGTTTTAATATGGGATGTATTTTGTGCAGAGTATCAGATAGATCCTGCCTGCTTGTTTGAATTCCCCGTTTCTCCCCTTTTCAAGTTTTCAGTACTGATTACAGGTACAAAACAAGTGTAGGACATGTCAGAATTAAAACAGCTGAGCAACCCATGGAGTAGATATTGGAAGGAACAGTCAATAAAGGACAAAAGAGGCAAATCATATCTGAGAGAAGAATTGTTCCAATGTACATATAGGTGAAAGTGCTGAATATGATTGCGTACATGAACGTTCAGAAAGAAGTATTTGGAAAATATTTCCTTTTAACACAGTAATCGGGGCACTTAATGATTATGAACTTTTGTGGATTGTTAGGCATTAAGCATCACGTTGCATAGCCTAGAAATGTGGCAAAATATCTGCGGTACAGCAGTTTTGAACGGAGGTATAAAAATATGGCAATAGCCATATTGAAGCTAAAATAACCACCTATAATAATAGCAGGGGTTATAATAATGGGTAATATGTGGTGTCCTGTGGTGAATAGCAAACCATGTTTATCTGGATGAAACTCGTCTCATGGACCTTGCACTGATTGATATGGGATGGGGACTTTTTGATCAACCTCCTAGAAGGCAAGAACTTAGTGAGAAGTCGTCTTTGGACCTCATGGTGATTTTGGATGCCATCAGCTAGGACTGCTGGGATGGGGATTCAGTCCCAGTAATTCAGATCCATCCTGGTGGATCGTATCTAGAAAGATGGCCCTCAACAAGAGGATGTTGTATCCTCCCTAAGGCTTTTAACCTATAATACCATAGTAGCTTTCTCCTGTTTCTTGCTTTTTAAGTAGCACTAGCACTTAGACTTATATACCGCTTCACAGTGCTTTTACAGCCCTCTCTAAGCAGTTTACAGAGTCAGCCTCTTGCCTCCCAACAATCTGGCTCCTCATTTTACCCACCTCGGAAGGACGGAAAGCTGAGTCAACCTTCAGCCCGTCAGGATCAAACTCCTGGCTGTGGGCAGAGTCAGCCTGCAATATTGCATTCTAACCAGAGTGCACCATGGAAGGAAGGGAGGGGGGGAAGGAAGGAAGGAAGGACAATAGCAATAGCATTTATATACCACTTCACAGTGCTTCACAGCCCTTTCTAAGCTGTTTACAAAGTCAGCATAATTGCCCCCAACAATCTGGGTCCTCATTTTACCCACCTCAGAACGATGGGAGGCTTGAGCCTGGTGGGATTCGAACTGCCAAATTGCAGTCAGCCGGCAGTCAGCAGAAGTAGCCTGCGGTACACTAAGAGAGGTCATCACTTAGATTTAAATTTGCTAGTTGAAAACCTTCAATAATTCTTAGGGGCAATAATGAGGTGGGTGGAGATGAACATGCTGGGATTCAATGCAAATTAGAGGGCAGCGTCCTTTGTAGAATCCTAGTCTCAGGGTTTGTAGCCCACAATGGTTTAGAAAAGAAACCTGCTCGCTCCAAGAGATTAAAACCATAGTTTAGAAGTACACCTGGACTGCTACTGTCCTGGAATCTCATGCGTTGTTTGCAAGTTGTGGCAATTCCTGCCACTCTAACCTGGCCAAAGTTCTTTAGGTTGCCTCACGTCTCCATTACTGCAATGTCCTCCATGTAGCTCTACCCTGGAAGAACTTTTGGAAGCATATGTTGGAAGCTGGAAGTTAAGTTGTCATGATACGGTCATGGTGTCATGATACCCTAATGCAGCATTAAAAGATCAGCCCATGTTTTCTAGGTACAACTCAAAGGTCTGGTCAATGATAGGTAACATCCGTGCTAGTCATTTCCGGCTCTAGGGGGTGGTGCTCATCTCCTTTACAAAACCGAAGAGCCAGCGCTGTCCGAAGATGTCTCCGTGGTCATGTGGCTGGTATGACTAAACGGCGCACGGAACGCTGTTATCTCCCCACCAAAGGTGGTCCCTATTTTTCTACTTGAATTTTTATAGGCTTTCAAACTGCTAGGTTGGCAGAAGCTGGGACAAGTAACGGGAGCTCACTCTGTTCCGCGGTGCTAGGGATTCGAACTGCCCAACTGCTGACCTTTTCGGATCGACAAGCTCAGCGTCTTAGCTACTGAGTCACCACGTCCCTCAATGAGAAGAACTCTAAATAGCTTAGAATCAGGGGTGGGATATGACAGGGTTAACTACCGGTTTGGGATTTAGGAGGTTTGGTGATTTATGATGTGCTTCCCTGCACGCTGCGAGCTGCACGCCTGTAAATCGTCACCAGCACGCTGCGTGCAGAGAAGCAGCCTTTGAAACAGCCCTCTTTTCCTGCTTTTTAACTGCAGCTGTGCCTCGCTCGGCAGCTGAAGTTGAAAAATCAGGAAACAAAGATCAGGTAAGACCCCGGTGGGCAAAAACATCAGCAGACGTAGAACTGGTTCTATGTCTGCTGCTCTTCAGAGCTACCAGTTCTACAGAGGTGGACAGAACTGGTAGAAACCCACCCCTGCTTAGAATCCAGTTATCGGAGGGAGTGGCAGGCTCCTTAAGTCTGCAAGTGAGCCTTCCTACTTAGCAGGTCTTCTTGTCAAGAGAGTGAGAAAAGATTTTCCTTGTGTCTCATGCTTAGAGTCGGAAATGTGCCCTCTCTGAAGGTGCAATTGCCTCACCACCTGGTTTCCAAAATACTTCTAGGCCCATTGTTCAAAATATAGGTTGTCCAAGTGTTTGACTGGTCCTTCAAATTGCCTTCGAGAGAGGTTACATTCGTTCATGTATTTAATGATTGTTGAAATAATCATCAGGTTTTCACAGAAAGGCAGGATCTGGTGGTGGCGGCATTGTATGTACCTTTTTTGGGTGAAATTGTCTCTGCGTTCCCCAGCACCTTCATGGACACAGCCATTACAGCAGCGAGTCCCTCCCTTCTAAGAAGGACCAGGAAGAAGGTGTGACTGAGAAGCTGCAGAATGGAGACCTAGATCATATGATCCCTAATAAGGGCAGCGATTTGGAATGCAAGAATCCCGCTGCTGATCAGAAGGTTGTTAGCACCTTGTCTGTTCAGGTCAGTGAATGATTACACCAGGGTTGCTTTTGGGGCCAGTGAGCCCTTCTCTCTCTCTCTTCCTCTTTCTCTCTCTCTCTTTCTTGTCTTTCTCTGTCTCTATCTCTCTTTGTCTCTCTTTCTCTCTTTCTCTTTTTTTTCTCTCTGTCTCTTTTTTTCTCTGTCTTTCTTTCTCTCTTTTCTCTTTCTCTCTTTCTCTTTCTGTCTCTGTCTCTCTTTCTGTCTCTTTTATTTCTCTCTCTCTCTTTCTGTCTCTTTCTCTGTCTCTTTCTTTCTGTCTCTGTCTTTCTTTCTCTCTCTTTCTCTTTCCCTTTCCCTTTCTCTTTCTGTTTCTCCATCTCTTTCTTTTCTCTGTCTCTGTCTCTGTCTTTCTTTTTTCTGTCTCTCTTTCTCTTTTTCTTTCTCTTTTTCTTTCTCTCTCTTTTTCTCTCTCTCTCTTTTTCTGTCTCTGTCTCTTTCTCTCTGCCTCTCTTTTTATTTCTCTCTCTTTCTGTCTCTTTCTTTCTTTCTCTCTGTCTCTCTTTCTCTCTTTTTTTCTGTCTCTTTTTTTCTTTGTCTGTTTCTTGCTTTCTTTCTTTCTCTTTCTCTTTCTCTCTCTTTTTCTGTCTCTGTCTCTCTTTCTCTCTGTCTCTTTTTTTTCCTCTCTGTCTCTTTCTCTCTCTTCTGTCTCTGTTTCTTTCTTTTTCTCTCTTTCTCTTTCTCTCTGACTCTGTCTCTCTCTCTTTCTGTCTGTCTGTCTCTTTCTGTCTCTCTTTTTCTTTCCCTTTCCCTTTCTCTCTCTCTCTCTCTCCCTCACACACACACACACACACACACACACACACAGTTACCACTGCTAGAGGCTCTAGATGGCAAACAGTGTCAACACAAAATAAATACTAACCCCCGTAAGCCCTACGTTCACATAAAAATATAGGGTCCTTGGTTGCTTGCTTGCAGATGTCCATCTCCCAACTAAGATTCAACTGAGAACCTGTGAACAGGAGAGTGAGATGGGTGACAAATAAATTTAATAAATATATGAATAAAATCCTCGACCAAGCTAAATCCAGAAATCTACATTAAGTTATTGCTCCAGAGGAAGGTTAAAATACTTGAGCTATAGCATAACATATCTGGTCTGCAGTTACTTTCTCCCAAATCTTGAAGAATAGCTATAGCACTTAGACTAATACACCGCTTTGCAGCCCTCTCTAAGCAGTTTACAGAGTCAGCCTCTTGCCCCCAACAAGTTGGGTCCTCATTTTACCCACCTTGGAAGGACGGAAGGCTGAGTCAACCTTGAGCCAGTGAGAATTGAACTGCTGAACTACTAGCGGTCAACAGAAACAGCCTGCAGTGCTGCATTCTAACCACTGTGCTATTAGTAATAGCAGTAAGTAAAGTAGTAGAATAGAATAGTAGTAAAACGAATTTCTTATGCAAGGATTGTACTTTTTGCCATTGCAATATTGGAAAATGTTTCAATGGCAACACCTGAATTTCCTTTCCCTACATTAGATTCTCACAATGTGCATGCTTATGCCTCCTATTATATCATAGGAGGTAATGTGATTAGGTGACCACAGGTTATGATGCAGGCTCCATATAGAGTCTGATGCGGTTCCCTGATGACGTTACCTAGTTTGGTAATGAAACGTCTGCAAGAAAACCACCAAGCTCAGAGACCCTGAACTACAAATGCTCCCTCCTGTAGGCTCCCTATAGGATTGTTGATTCACCCGTCATGAAGGATTTTCAGCTTTTCTTAATGTCATACGTCTTTTTTCCCAGGACCTCCAAGCATCTCAAAGCATGTGCTATTGGTTGAAAGGGGTGCGTTACTCAGACATCGGCACTCTGGCTTGGATGATAACCTTGAGTGATGGCCTTCACAATTTCATTGATGGGCTGGCTATTGGCGCCTCCTTCACCGTCTCGGTTTTTCAAGGCATCAGCACCTCGGTGGCCATTCTTTGCGAAGAATTCCCGCATGAGCTAGGTGTGTGTACTGCTTCTTTTCTGCTTCACGGCTGGAAAAATGCACAGGAATTCCTTTTAGGGGTGCCCTCAGTGGAATTTTTATTAAGGAGCAATCAAAAGTAGGAACATCTGCCTTGCAAAGAAAGATCCAGGAGGATTTGAGGGTTGTTATTTTAGATAGAAAACACAAACAACAGAAAACAGGGCAGAGATTTCTACAATTTCTATGTATTGTAGAAAAGGTAGAAGAAATGTTCTCATCATACCATCGATGAGTGCTTCAGTAATATGCATTCAGCTGTATTAACGTATTGTCAAATTATGGTGTTTCCCCCAAAATAAGACCTATCCTGAAAATAAGCCCTAGCTTGATTTTTTTTACACATGTGCCTGATATAAGCTGTAACACACCCCCCCCCAAAAAAATAAGCCCTAGTTAAGACCCTGCCCATTCCATTGCACCTGGTTGCAGGAGGTGTGGGTCAAGGCTCATGGGTAAAAATCAAAATAGGGGGGATAGGAGGGTGGAGCTGCCCCCACCTGCCCTGCACCCACTTACCTTAGGACAGTTGCAGCCAGGCCTCCCACACCGCGACACCTGCCTCGCCTGGGCAGTCCACTCCTGCACCCGCTTACCACCGCTTGGCTCATTTCGCCCCTGTCCTCCATTTTGGTCTTCTCTGAAGGCGTCTGCAGATGGGACACCAGCTCCGGATTGATGCGCATGGCATCCCCCAGCCTCCATTTTGCCATCAGAGGCCTTTAAGGCCAGCAAGTGCCTCGCGTGAGCAGCGACAAGCAGCTGCAGAAGCAGTGGGCCGGCAGCAGCCACATGGGCTGCTGCCGGGCCAGGCTGTCAGTGCCAATGCCGTGAGGTGAGACAGTGAAAAAGACCTCCCCCGAAAATAAGACCCAAGGAAAAAATAATAATAAGACCCAAATTGTTGGGGAACAGTAGGCTGACTCTGTAAACCGCTTAGAGAGGGCTGTAAAAGTACTGTGATATAAGTTTAAGTGCTTTGGCTGCCGTTTAGACAAAGATTCATCGTTTTCATCAAAGCAGAAGAAGTATATCAGCAGCAGAAACAGGGGTGGGTTTCTCCCAGTTCTGTCCACCTCTGTAGAACCAGTAGCTCTGAACCGGTTCTATGTCTGCTGATGTTTTTGCCCATCCACCCATCTGGGCTTTTATCTGACCTTTATTTCCTGATTTTGTTCAACTTCAGCTGCCGAACGAGGCACAGCTGCAGTTAAAAAAGCAGGAAAAGAGGGCTGTTTCGAAGGCTGCTTCTCTGCAGGCAGCTGCTGATGACGATTTACAGGGGCGCAGCTCGCAGCCTGCAGGGAAGCTCGTAAATCCCGAACTGGTAGTTAACCCTATCGTATCCCACCCCGAGCAGAAACATGTGTTGATCATTAATATGGGAGAGTTGATCTGAAAAATGCCAAATGCTTTTGGATGAATGTATTGGGCAGCAGCTCTTCAAAGCTTTGATTCTGCCAATTTCAAACTCAATGCCTTTCCTTCTAAAACTTCTTTGGAACTGTGGTTCCTCTTTGCAGGAGATTTTGTCATTCTGCTGAATTCTGGGATGACAATCCAGCAAGCCCTTTTCTTCAACTTCCTCTCCGCTTGCTGTTGCTACCTGGGCCTGGGCTTTGGAATATTGGCCGGCAGCCACTTCTCAGCCAACTGGATCTTCGCTCTAGCAGGCGGGATGTTTCTCTACATTGCATTGGCTGACATGGTAAGTGGTAGGCAGGTAAAAGAAATCATCGGGTTTCCTTCTGATAGGTTGGAGCCACAACTCCTATACTTCCCCTTTAGCCAGGATAGTAAGACTATTTGGCTTATTTTACCCAGAGTCTGAAACTTATATAAAGGAGATCTGATTGGGTGAGGTATAAGAAATTGAAATCTTCTTGCACAAAACAGATCTTGACTCCTTCCTGAACAATACTTTATTTTGGCAAAACCTGAACTAAGGGCCCAATTGCGAGCTCTAATTAGAACTAGGATTCTTTATTGGACAAATGTGGTTGGACACACAAGGAATTTGCCTTCGATGCATAAGAGATTGCACCACTACAGACCTTTGTCAGGCTGGGAGAGTTGCCAGACCGATATCTTGCAAACACCACTCTGTATCAGACAATTCTTGGCAAGAAGTCAGGAATAAATCTTCACCCTAATGAATTGAACTAATCCTGCAAACACAACTCCCCCTTTTCTCCTCTTTATTCCCTATGGGAGGGGCCATTTACTGTCCACCTGTGCCTTTACTCCCGAGCCGACCCTTGTTCCTTAGCTGTTCCCTTCTCCTGGCAGCTCTGTGCATGCGCATACTGGAAACAGGCTCCAGCTGTTCTTCTGCCCCACTGATCTCCGACTCTGAAGGCAACTGGTAATTGTCAGACAGCCCTGGCCCCATCTCTGCCTCCAATGCAGAGCCCTTGTCAGAGCCTTCCCCAGACTCCAGGACTGGCCCACGTTCCTCCTCAACCTCCCCACTGTCTGCTGCCAGCTCTGCTGGCCGCTGGCAGGCCACAACAAGAAAGACCAACCGTTCTAGAAGATTTGATGGGGTTTGGGATTTGAATAATCATTCTACTTGAAGAAAGGAAAAGTAACAAGACTTTTGTCTTACTCTCCCAAAATGCAAAATGATAAGCCAACATTTTGGACTTAGTTCATTTGCAGATATCTCAGGTTGCCAAGGGCTGTCTATGGCTCCTGGACTGCAACCTTTACATTCCAAACATAATCCTTTACCCTCTTTTTCTTAGTGCCAAGTGACTAATGTGAGACTTTTGCAAGGGCTGCCATAGATACATTTTGGCATCAACAGCCCCAGTCCAGCAAATCGTTGGATAAACAAAGTCTCGATTTTTTTAAAATCGTAACTGCAAATTTAGTCCTTCAGGTTGTTTCAGTCTGTTCATACATCATGCAAAGCAGTGTGGAAGGGTTGGGGAATAAACTGTTCTTTGTTTGAAGGTTAATAAATAACACCTTGAAATCTAAGGTTAGGTTTGGATCGCCAGTTGCAACTGTAAATAGCCATAACCTGTAAAAACGTGCATGGTTTGTATTCACTTTGCTGGTTTGTTGCTATGCCCTGCACATTAGTCTCTCATAATTCTACAAAGATGCAAACAGAGCTGAAAAAAGGAAGCCAAACAAAACCAAGAATTGGCCGAAAAGCCACTATTTTTTAAAACTTCTCTTCTATAACATACCTAACAAACAACAGAAGCTAAGCTGGGTTGGTTACTGGGACCAGAGGTTTAATCTTCCAAGCGTTCAGACTTAGAGGTGGTATTCAGTTGGTTCTGACGTTCTGGAGAACCAGTAGCGGACATTTTGACTAGTTCAGAGAACTGGCAAATCCCGCCTCTAACTGGCCCCTCCCCCTTCTATTCTCCGCCTCCCGAGTCCCAGCTGATTGGCTGGGTCTTCTTTTGTTCCCCTGCACAGGAGAACAGAGCTGGAAAGCAGGTTAGTGGGGTGGGGAGGGAACAGGGATTTTGCAGTAACCTTCCCCTGCCACGCCCACCAAGCCACGCCCAGTAAAAATAGTAGTAAAAAAAATAGAATCCCACCATTGTGCTGGAGCCGATCCTCAGGGAAACTCCTCTTTACCAGAATGTAGAGAGAAGTACACCCTCTTCTAGAGAGAGGTTCTTGAAGATGGGTTTGAGCACAAGTCCAAAAGCTCGGAAGAATAAACCTCTGACCCAGATTGGATCCTGCAACATTATCCTGGGACACGTCTAGTTGCCCTCATTTGTGAGAAGCTAAGGCCTTCGCTGTAATGTCTGATCACAGCTAACCATATCTGGACGTTTTAAAATGGCTTGTTTATTCCGCACTGGGCCACTTTGGAATGAATGCTGTTGTCAGGCTACAGAACTCTTCCCATTCAATCAACTAGAATGAATTTCTGGAAACGTATCAAAAACACATCAAAAGGAATCCTTTACTGAGATGAGACAATTCATGTGGGGATTAAAAGCAGCGTCTAAGGTCTCTCAGGCATGCAGAGATAGATAAGGGAGTTTAAAACCCCTCCCCTTATCTTGATGTGTATTCAGTAAAACAAAGAGTCAACATGTTAATTCCCCTTCACCCCCTTTTTAGAACGATCTTTTCCAGGGTTTCCCAGGACACATCTCACTGTGGAATTTTTATGGTCTCTTCATCTCCTGGCTGTCTCCCCCAGAGGTGATAGGTTCCGCCATCTGGGTTTCATCTCTCCATTGTATCATGTGTAGGTTATGCAAATTCGATATAAAATTAAATATACTCAGGTTACATCAAGAAAGATCAGTCTCCCCCCCTTTTCTTCTTCCATTGAAGAAATGACAGATACACAGATCTGACGGCTGTTTGATTTACAAACTTGCCCCCCCCCCAAAAGTTTCGCAATTGCTTTAAGAACAGGGGTGTCAAATTTGATTTCATTCAGGGCTGCATCAGGGTTGTGCTTGACAGTTGGGGTGGGCGTGGCCAGCTCGACATCACTCATGTCGGGGCGCCTGTGGTGAAAACGGGCTCCCGAGCTCCGTTTTTGGCTGCCATAGTCTCCTGCAACCCTCTGCCAACGAAAACGGAGCTCGGGAGGGCCCTCCAGAGCTCCGTTGTCACTGGCAGAAGCACTGCAGGCCGGTCCTTTTGCTGTTTCCAGGGTGGCTTCGTGGGCCAAATCGAAGCACCCCACGAACCGGATCCGGTCCCCCCGAGCCTTGAGTTTGACACCCTTGCTGTAAAACGAAACGAGGAAAATAATAATAAAACGAAAGCCCCTCTAATTAATTTTCTTAATTTATAAGTTCCCAGAGATGAACGAAGTCAGCAAAGAAGACGAGAGGAGTGGAAGTGCTTTGATTGCATTTGCGATTCAGAACGCTGGACTGCTGACGGGATTCACTATCATGGTGTTGCTCACTATGTTCTCGGGAGAAATCCAGCTCGGGTAGAGGCTGAAAAACTCCAGGTCTGTGGACTCTGCTAAGCACAGTTTATTTTTTATTTATTTTTTTTGTCAAGGATTTCAGGAAGGGACATGTTTATTCAGCCTGCTTCTTAGATTTCTTATTGGACTGACAACCTGCACAGGCTGACAACTTTTCTCTCTAGCAATTAAACGACTGGGGGAATCATTTCTTAAAGTTACAACAGCATTTGTCTCTCCTTCCTACCCTTTTCTCTCTCTTTTTCCCCCCCATATTTGGATGGAATCGGTGAAGAAAGGCTTCTAATTTCCTGATGTTGCATTATTCTTGCTTCCTTCCCAGGCACAAGTAGCTTGGTGCATATCCCTTTTAAAGCTACAAAAATACCAGCAAATTGGCTAGCAGGATGCCTTCCCCCCACTTCCACACCCCGATTACTAAGGACAGTAATGTTTTAAATTTTAAGCTCTGCATCAGTTTTGGGTCAGTTAATTGGTTGGTTGGAGTCACTCCAAATTTTAGAAAATTAGGTGGCTTCAGGGGGTGGGGGAAATCAGAACTAAAAATTACAGCAGGTTAGAGAACTGTTTGGGGGAAATTGGCCTTAAGCATGGGTTAGACTAGAAAATCGCTGTGGTCTCTTCCACTCTGCTAAATTACATTTTTGTGTGAGAAAGGAAAAGTGCTTTTTGTGACCTGTGCACCGTCCAAACATGAAAGAACATGTTATATTGAAAACTCGTACCAATGAATGCAGTGAGCTCTAGTTTACGTAGGAATGTATGTGGGGACAACTTGACTTAAAATTCCTTTATTCAAATGGCATCGTTATATATTTCGGACTCCCAAGAAAAAGAAAAAGAAAAAGACCATCCTGGAAGACACATTTTGAAGTCCTTTTGGTGCCCTCTTTCCCCTCTTGTTTTCAAAAGGGATATCTTTTTCAGCCCTTCCGTTAACATCTCCTTCTTTAATTTCCTTCAAAAGATTCGCCCGCAGGCTGGCCCACGCAGCTGCTATTTTGCAAGTTGATTTTGTGTAGGATAAATCTGGCCAGTGTGGAGTCTATTTATATCTGGAAAGAAATGATGTATGAAGTAGTTGGACTGCATCCTCTGGCTGGTGTGAAGATATTGGGATTGTTTATGGAAATGAAGCCTAAATTTGAAGAATTTGCTGGAGAGATTTATTGCAGGGTTAAATTTCCCAGAGTCACTAGGTGAACTGATGTATTATCATATTGATAAGATCAAGCCTGTCAGCTTAAGTGTGTAGCACATTATTCACATCTCACACACCCTCTTTAAACATTTAAAACGGTTACGCTTATATCAGCAAAAGGAAACTCAGTTCTTTTCAGTACAGCTAGGGAAAGTACCCTTTTAAGCCAAACTTTTGCAGATGAATAATTCTGTTCTATTTTACGCATAAGTTGTACCGATTCCCCTTTTCTCTGGAGCATCAGATTGAGACTTCAGTGTGGAAGTAGCAAATTCCAAAGGCATTTCTTTATTCTTTGCAATTCGAGTGGGATCCACTAAGACGTTCTTTTGCAAAATCAGATTTGATTTGTTCAGAAGCACTCAGCAGTCTGTGACGCTTCCTTCTCTCTCATAGATTGTGTGAAAACCCTGATGGTTGCATCAAATTGGGGTCCACATCTGCCTGACATGAATTAGTTTATTTTCTCTTCAATAAATTGTAACTGAAAAGTATGTAGTACTTCAGGATGATCCGTGTAAATTGACATTGGCAGCTATGATTGAGTTAACTGTATGGCAGATCGATCTTTTCCTCATTGGTTCAAGATAAGAACCAAGTGGAAAACTGTCCAGGGAAAACTAATTTATACCTTCTAAGCCTTAGAGAGGTCCCCAACCTTGGCAACTTTAAGATTTGTGGGCTTCAACTCCCGGAATTCTGGGAGTTGGTCCACAAGTCTTAAAGATGCCAAGTTTGGGGACCCCTGTTCTAAGCCTACTGAAAATTCAACTGGTGGCTGTCACAGTCTTCATGTTGCTTCTTAAGGGCCATGCTTAGAGATGCCATGCCTATAATTTCAAATTATGCACAAGTCTTCTTAAAAAAGAAGAAATGAAGGAGGCCCATTGGAGCGACAGTGGAAGGCAAAGCTAAACTTAACTGCAGGTCACCAACTCATCCATACCACTCGCTCACCACTTTATAAAAGACTATACATGCCACTGTGGCTAACTGGAAGGGTGTTTTGCTCAATTTTGGCTCTTAAATGGTTGATTGCTCAGATAAGAGGACTCAGTCCCTCTGAGATGGCTTGCAATGCAAACCCCTATGAAATATAATGACGATAGCAGGCTTTCGGCCTCCAGTTTAATGCAACTGGGGTTTCAAAATGCAATACATTCAAATGGCTGTGCAGGCCTTTTTTTTAATCCAAATGTAACCTCCTGATCAAATCTACTGTTTTAGCCTGTCCTGTAAAAAAAAAAAAGGCAGTATTTAAGCAGGCCTAGGAATTTGAGATCCTTTAGGTGAGATGCATAAAAGTGAAATGCCCCCAAAGAGGCATCTGAGTTTCCTCACTAAACTATGTTAATAAAGTGCTATGTTTACCTTTAGAGAAGCCCCTCGTAGCATTGATCATCTTTCATTTGATCTAATAGGGCTACAGTAAACAGAAACTGCCAGGTTTACTACTACTCTGCATGACCCTAGTTGCCATTTTGAGTAGAGAAGCTGAATATGCTGCTTGATTGTCTGTCAGAAATAGTATAGGGTCTCCTGCTTGGGTGGGTTGGACTAGATGACCTACAAGGTCCCAACTCTGTCAATCTGTTAAATCAAATCATCATTGTTCCCTTGATCCAGTCCACATTGTTGAGAGCCACCCGCTTCACTCCATCCAATAATAGTTTTCTCACTTATTCCCATATTGTCGTTCCTAAAGCATCTTATCTATATTCTGGTAGGACACATGTTATACCTCTGCTTAACAGGACGCCCTGATTCCCAGTTTGTCCAATTGAAGGCGCTGGGGTTGACCTTTAAAGCCCTACGTGGCATGGGGCCACCTCTTCTCAATTCCATCTTGTCCGTCCCACCAGATGCAGCTGAGAGGGCATTTACAGAGGTTCCGTTGCCTTGGGAACTACATTTGGCAGGCCCCAGGCCAGAGCCAACTTTAGGACCTGGGGACTTCAACTCCCAGAATTCTCCAGCCAGCCCATGGCTTGGAGCTGAAGTCCACGATTCTTAAAGTTGCTCAGGTTAGATACCCCTGCCTTAGGCGGTGAACCTTTTCTGCTGTGGCACATAGATTGCGGCATATTGTCCATCTTGGCATGAGGTTGGCTCCATATTTCTGAGCTTCCAATGTTCCCTCAAGACCTGGTGGTCAGGAGACCAGTGAGTTAGTGAGGCAGAATAACACGAATAATCCGTTATCATTAATATCCCTTTGCCTACTACTTCTTCGCTTCGTTGTTAGAATTTTTAATAATGAAAATTGTTTTAGGTATTTAGTTTTGTTGTACTGACAGGGTCACTTGTTTCGTGACACGAGAAGCTATATAAATTAACAAATAAATAATAGTCCATATAGAACAGGAGGTCCCCAAACTTGGAAACTTTAAGACTTCTGAACTTCAACTCCCAGAATTCTCCAGCTATGCTGTCTGGAGAATTCTGGGAGTTGAAGTCCACAAGTCTTAAAGTTGCCAAGTTTGGGGACCTCTGATATAGAAAAAGCTTTTAAACATAACTGGGACCGAATAAGCCTTAGCTGGAGATCCCTCATTTCGCTCTTCTAATGCTGTAACTTTAGCTAGTTTCGTCCTCTGCATGTTACTAATATATCAAAATGAGTCTTCTTTACTCCCCAAAAGGCCAAAACTGAATACTCTAGTCTTGTACAGTGGGGTTTTATTTTTCACTTGAAAGTAGATTGATAATTCTTACAGCATCACTTCCTAACTTCTGCGTAGGAATTAGCTGCTTTGAAGGCATCAATCTTTCCCAGAATTATAAGAAGGTGGTGAATCTCTAGCTAAGAGCAAAGTGGCTGCAGCTGCTCTGAATTCTGACATAGCCAGATCAATGTCTACATGTCGAAATTATTTGAAGATAAAAACCCGGTATTTAAATAGGGGAGATACCTGTTGTCTTTTCCACTAGCTTCACTAGACATGTACAAATTCCTAGAATAAGTAGTATCTAGCTATTCAATACAATTACTTAAATACATTATGAGAGTTTCCTTTTGGTGTGGAGCTAAGCTCACTCATAGACAAAGGAGCACCGGTTTAGTTTGACAGTTCAAATGGTTATCTGAAAATGGTTATCTGAAAATGGTTATCTGAAATGGTATGCGGCAGACTGGATGTGCAGTTAGGTCTACTAAGTTCAGTGGACAAAGCTTGTAAACTTCGTATTTATTAAAGGCTCTGAGGAGGCTGGGGACTACATTGTGTACCACTGCAATAATGGACATTTGTAAGAATGTGCAAATAAAGTACCATTTTCTCTAGTTTGTGCCGGAAATGCCTATCCAGTAGAAGGGAAAAACAAAACTGACCAATTGTGAGCAAATATTTGATTTGAACTTTTCTTAGAAAATTGAGGCTTTTTCCCTATCTCAGTATTTAAATAACTCAGGTGTTGTAAGAAAACTTGTCAAAACAAAGAATATAAATTATGTCATGTGACCTGTTGTTTATACAAATAAACTTCTATAATGACAACTGAATTGTATTTCTTTACTCCCAGAATGAACCTGGAAGGACATATCTTTCATGTTTGACCCCTTTTAAAAGGTTTATTTGAAAAGAAAAATACGCTGTAGTAGTCTATTTTGAGAGAGTAAAGCAAAGCAAGAACGTTTGATGTCTTCTGTAAGAAACTGTATTTTTTATTTGCTTTTAGTATAAGAGGTGTTATGAAGGTTAGACATGTAATTAAAAATACAATTATTCAGTGAAACAGGAAAAGCCAACAGATTAAATGCATTTTAAGTAGTAGCTTTAAACTTGGTGATGTGTCATGCAAATGATAGGACCTTCTTCCAAATCTCCACCCTATGCCTTCTATTAGATGTGGAATGCATGGACCAGCATCTCAAATGGTGGCCTCATTTAATCAGTGGGCTAATGCCATATAGATAATATAATTATGCATACAGTAATTGCAAGGTCATTGATTCAGTTTTCTGAAACTCCAGGTTTGCTTGAATTTTTGTAAAATATTGCTAAGTGACAGGTAATGTTGGGAAGAGAGCTGGAAAGGCACTCACAAAGTGATAACATGCAGCTAGGAGGACAAGAATAATCAAGGAGCACCTTGGAACCACTAGCCACTCAGGCACTGACCAAGGACAAGCAACCCTGGTGAAAATGATTGAACAATATAGCGTGGGTTTAATTATCTATTGGTTAGTTCAACATTGATTTTTCAATTTAGGTGTAGTTTTACTTTTAAAACAGAAGATGGCAGCCATGTATATTATTTAAAATGTGTGTATTTTTTTTTAAAAAACACATCAGTTGCCACATCATTTGTAGCCCCGTTAAAAAAATGAATCAAACTGATTAAAATATTGCACACTGATGCCAATTTGCTCTAAGTGATTTTAAAATTCTCTCAGGTCCTTTAAAATTATACTAAAATAATATGACTGAAGGCTTAAAAACAATGTGCAAAACTTTTCAGGAAGCCTTCATCAGGAAAGATGGAGAAAAAACCCAGTAAGTTTGTGAGAAGTACCTGTTTTTACTTTTTGATACTTTATACTTTCCAACTGATAGATAAAACATTTTTTAAAAAAGAATTGCTGGTAACAAAATATTTACTTGTTGATATAAGGACTCTCTACTTTCTGTTTCCCACTTTCAAGTATTGTGAACTTTGCCTTGAGGAGGATATGGTTGAACGTATTTTATTTTTGCCAAAGTGGAATTAAAATCTTCCTAACCTGAAGATCTTTCTGATTCCTGACACTTTTCACCTGAGCAAAACATACTTTGTGACTTCAACATTAAGAGCACCCTCCTTTTTTGTTCAATGAATCCCGGAAAAACCGAAAAAGTCACTTTTGAGTCAAGCTTGACTCTTCCAACAGAAAATACTTACCCTGGTTGTTGGGCAACAGTATTGAAGTGATTTGCCACTGCTTTCTTCCATTTTTTTCAACTTCCTATCTAGATTATAGTCTTAGGATTCCTAAGTATTTTCATATTCAAGTACTATTAACCCAGATAATACCTGTTTAGCTTGTTGATATGATCCAAGTTTGGCTAAGTGAAATGAGGATGATAAGTTTGCAGACTTGCCAGAATGTCTCCGAATATTTTATGTACAGGAGAATTATTTAATCAACTCATCATGTTAAATGCATGACCTAAATATATCAAAAACATTTTGCTGGATTTTTCCTCTCTACGCGGCACTTGGTGACCGTCTCTGACCCCATTCCCCCATGAGCATAATGAAAGAATTTACTTTGTTACAAGTAAGAATCAATCATCTGAACAAAACAATGGTGTGTCAGTTTTACAAGCCTCAGGTTTTGTGTTGCCAATTCAACAGCAAATTGGCAGTTTGCCCCAGTCAAATTCCCCTCTGCTTTTTAATTTTTTATTCCACCCTTAATATTTTTATATCAAGGTAGTGAATGTATCTAAACACGCCTTCTTTCTCTTTTCAATGATATATTGGGCTATTTTGTGTAATTACCCCCACTTCCTGAATCTAAAGATCAGAAATTTTTTGCTTTATGCTCCTGATGTCATGCAACATCGGCTACATCCCCTGGAACTCTGAACCCGCACTTAAAATGTGCAACCTCCAGCTGTAAAAGGATAACTCACTCATATCCTAAGCAATGGATTATATATGATTAATGGAATAAGCTGTTGGTTTGCTGGTTTTATACATTAATCCACAAACTAGTTAATAAATAATAATGGCTGCCTTTTTACAATATACATACACCTATGCCATGTTTTAACATAGTGGCTCTATATTTTCTGGATTTTTGATTTCCTTTTTAAAGCAGCACTTCCATATACTGTATATATATATAAGTATATAGATGTGTGTGGGTGTATAGTCTTAAAATAAATCTTGCTTACCACAGCATATGACATGACAATCAACTTGACGGGTTCTTAGTTTTCTGTACACATATAATGCATTAAATATGCCTACTATTGATTTTTTCCCCAAACATTTCACTTCTTGTAAAATAAAAGTAGACTGCTTTCCTTGAATTTAAATGTGAATCCCCCACTTTTTTGACAAAGGGAAAAAAATATCTGATTTGAAGCAGATGTGTGTGGTTTCTGCATTTAACTTTTCTTATGTTTATTAAGCCAATGATCTTCCAAAGCAATTGGAACAGCAAAGTCTAAAAAGATGTTCAGTTCTAGGTTGTGCTTTTAAAGTTGTAGCAACATTTCGGCAGAATCTCATCTGCCATCATCAGGCTTCTGTATTGTGTTCGTCTGATAAAGACTGAATGCACCAATTATCACATTAAACAAGAGGAAAACCTTCTATGCACCAATTCCACCTGCGCTTTTTACAATTTTGTAAGCAACAAACTAAAAGTCCATCCCACCCCTGATAGGACCTAATGGTAAAGACTGCAACGACGACACCATTAAAGCCAACATCTTTAACACATTCTTCGGCTCAGTATTTGTAAACAGCAATGGATCATGCCCAGTATTTCCTAGCCGAACCACAGACAACTACAATGATCTAATGCATACTGATTTTACAGAAGATAATGTTGAAAAAGCACTACGCAATCTAAAACCATCTCTATCTATTGGACCAGACAGAATATGTGCCTACTTCTTAAAAAAGCTGAACCTCTAAGCATAATCTTTGAAAAATCTTTCAGGACCAGCTCCTTGCCTAACCTATGGTCACAAGCCACAGTCATCCCCATCTTCAAAAAGGGAGACCCCAACCTAGTTGAAAATTACAGACCAATCTCTTTATGCTGCGTCACGTGTAAAGTCATGGAATCAATTATTAACCAATCCATTATCTTCCACTTAGAGACAAAACAACCTACTCTCCAATAAACAATTTGGTTTCAGGAAAAAAATATCCTGTAAACTGCAACTCTTACACAGCAAAAACATATGGACTACACAAGTCGATCAGGGCAAAGCAATAGATGCAATCTACATAGACTTCTATAAAGCCTTTGATTCAGTGGTACACGACAAACTACTCCTAAAACTAAAATCTTATGGTGTCTCTGGACAACAGCATAACTGGATAGAAGCATTCCTGTCAAACAGACAACAAATGGTCAAAATTGGGAGCGTCCTGTCAAATTCTGTACCTGTCAATAGTGGTGTCCCCCAAGGCAGTGTTCTAGGACCAACTCTTTTCATACTCTACATAAATGACCTCTGTGATCATATTAAGAGCAACTGCGTTCTTTTCGCTTGACGATGTAAAGCTGTTCAATACAACAGACAATACTGCTACCCTTCAAAAAGATCTTGACTATTTATCAGAATGGTCAAACAAATGGCAACTTCAAATCTCAACAAATAAATGCTCTGTCTTACATATTGGCAAAAAAAATCAGAAAATAAAATACAAGCTGAATAGTCAAGATCTTGTTGATGATCCAAGCTCTGTAAAAGACCTTGGAATACTCATCTCTAATGATCTAAGTGCTAGAGCCCACTGTATCTACATAGCCAAAAAAGCATTAAGAGTTGTTAACCTAATCCTACGTAGCTTTTTCTCTGATAATATCACACTACTAACTAGAGCATACAAAACATTTGCTAGACCAATACTCGAGTACAGCTCATCAGTCTGGAACCCACATTACGTATCTGATATTAGCACAGTTGAGAAAGTCCAGAAATATTTCACAAGAAGAGTTCTCCACTCCTCTACTCGTTGTAGAATACCTTATGCCACCAGACTTGAAATTCTAGACCTAGAAAACCTTGAATTACGCCACCTTCGGTCTGATCTAAGTATGGTATATAAAATCATACATTGCAATGTCCTACCTGTCAATGAATACTTCAGCTTCAACCATAACAACACAAGAACGCACAATAGATACAAACTCAAAGTTAACCGCACCAAACTTGATTGCAGGAAATACCACTTCAGCAACAGTGGTCAATGTCTGGAATACTCTACCTGATTCTGTGGTTTCTTCCCCAAACCCCCAAAACTTTAACCTTAGACTTTCTACTATTGACCTCACCCCTTTCCTAGAGGTCTGTAGGGGGAGTGCATAAGTGCACCAACGTGCCTACCGTCCCTGTCCTATTGTTTCTTTTATTTTTCTTTTATGTACCCATTTCATGTATTCATAACTATGTATATACCTATACCTATTATCTTGTAAGCAATTGACGAATCAACTAAATAAAAAAAATAAAAAAAATGGATGCTCCAGTGCAGGGTCTTCAACCCTAGGCACTTTAAGCGTGGAGGACTTCAACTCCCAGAATTCCCCAGCCAGCTTTTCTGGCTGGGGAATTCTGGGAGTTGAAGTCCTCCACGCTTAAAGTGCCCAAGGTTGGAGACCCCTGCTCCAGTGAATCGTTTTGGAAAGGGAAAATAATGGTTTGGCCTCCCAAGGGGGAGTTGTCTTAAGCCGATGCCAGGCCCACGGCCGGACCCCGAAGCACGGAGGGCCCACTACCCTTGCAATTGCAAGCCCTCCCCCCGCGTGACGTGGACTCTGGATCCTCCTGTACACGGGAGGGAAGCCGGGGTGGGGGCACCCATAGGGACGCGCTCCGGTTCCGTGGCTTTCGGGGCGAGGGCAGCCCTCCCCCTCGAGGCCGCAAGGAGAGGAAGGCGAAGGGGAAGCGCTCCCAGAGAAGCGGCTCTTTTCTCGCGGCGGCCTTCTTTCTTCTCGCAGGCGCGGCTCTGGCACTACCTGCCCGTCTCCTAGCAACCCTCCTCCTTCACCCCCACCCACCCACATCAAAATGGCGGCCGGGAAAGAGGAGACGGGGGAACCCCCCCCGATTGCCCCGCAGATGGAGCACGTGACCAAAGGGGAAGAGAAGCGAGGGACGGCCGCCGCCGCCTGGGGCTCGTCTTTTCCACGGCGCGCGCGCAGGCGTGACGAAGGGCCAATCGGAAAGCGCGGGGCGGCCTCCTCAAGGCGGGCTAAAGCCAGCTCGCGCCGAGCGCCTGCGCCGAGCCGAAGGCGGGGGGGGCGGGAGTGGGCGGAGACCGTGCCAGCCGGGTAAAGGTAGCTATTGCGCCTGCGCCGTTGGAAGCCCAGAGGCGGGCGGCCTTGACAGCTTGCGCCTTGTGTGCCGTAGAAAGGGGGTGGAGAGGAGAAAGAGGGGGCGGCGGCGGCGGCGGCGAAGCGCGGAACGGCGCCGGCGCAGGCGCGGTAGCGGCCAGGCGAGGAGGCGGGCGGGGGGGGGCGCCCTCGGGTGGGAGAGAGCTGCCGCCGCGCCGCCGCCGCCGCCGCCGCCGCCCGGGCTGCGTGAGAGGATTTCCCCGCTGGTTGCGCCTCCGTCGCGGCCGCCACCATCCCCGCCGCCCGGGCCTGCTCGGCCCCTGCCGCCGTTGGAGTGCCGGCCCCTCCCGCGGGGAGGCAGGGAAGTCTCGGGAGCCGCCGGGACAGCCGGATCATGTCCGGCCGCGGCCAGAACACCAAACTGTCCACGACGGAGCGCATCGTGAAAGGTGAGGAAGAAGCGGGGACCGGCCTGCCCCTCCCTCCCTTCTCCTCCCTCCGGCCGGCGGGGGCCCCCTTTTCCAGGCGGCGGGCCTCCCTCCCCTCGCCTGGCCCTCCCTCCCTGGGTGGCTTCGGGTGGGCGGCTGAGGAGGCGAACGTGGCTTACCTCTCCCCCTCCTCTGCCCGCCCGCAGCAGGGATGGGGATGATGGGCTCTGGAGTCCCACGCGGCGGCCCCGGGGCTTGGGCTTTGAAGCGGGCGGGCGGGCGGGATCCTCTTCCCCGCAGCTGGGGGGGCTTGGGGAGGCAGGATTTGCAGAAGCCGAGAAGCCTGTAGCTGGGGGGGTTGGGAACGCTATTTCGGGGGGTTGTTTCCCCCTCGTGGTCGGAGGAAAAGGATGCTTGCTGGGCCTGGGAGGTGGAAATCAGCCCACCCCAAGAAGTGAGTCGGGGCGGGGGGGAGAATGGGAGGAAAGTGGCTGGTGATTTTGGGTGGATGGGTGGAAGATGCTTCTCCTGGCAGGGCTCTCTTAACAGCATTATGGGCCTTCCCCGGGGGCAAAGCAGCATCCTGGGGCCCCTAGGGCTGGCAGGTTGGTAAAATTAAACCTCTATTTGCATAATGTTATTGTGTTTATTCATTTATTTATCGGGTTTACATTGCCGCCTATTCGCCCATGGGGACTCGAGGTGGATGACAGAATGTAAAACTGTATTTAAAATTTAAAAAACAACAATAAAAAACTAACAAAAAGAATCAAATAAATCAAGTACAATAGAACAAAATCTGGAAAATAATCATTCCCCCAACTCCCACCACCCCACCCCAGGACAGCAGAATATATGGGCTCCATATAATAGCTGTATATTTTTGATTTGATTTGATTTGATTTGTCAATTGCTTACAAGATAATAGGTATAGGTATATACATAGTTATGAATACATGAAATGGGTACATATAAGAAAAATAGAAACAATAGGACAGGGACAGTAGGCATGTTGGTGCGCTTATGCACTCCCTCTACAGACCTCTTAGGAAAGGGGCGAGGTCAATAGTAGACAGTCTAAGGTTAAAGTTTTGGGGGTTTGGGGATTCCAAACCCCAAATATTTCTATGTCATATAGAAATATATCATTTCTATGACAGAAGCTGCATCGAAGGGGTTAACATAGACAGATTCGTTTGGGGCCCTCTGTGCTGGGGGCAAAGGGCCCATCAGGCCCAGGCATTTAAGACAGCCCTGCTTTCCCGGAGGGAAGAAAGCAGCCCCCAAATTCCCCCAAAGAAGGGAGAATGTGCAAGGAGACACCAGGCCGGGGAAGTGTGTCCCTCCCTGGAGCGGATTAAAAGGCTGATGGTTCTTAGCCAGGCTGAGATTCTTCTAGTGCTTTGCTAAGGAGGCGGGGGAGGGAATTTCAGAGGCCTGCCCACTTGGTGGAAGCCCCTTTTCCATGGGCTTTATGTGGTTGGCTGGACAAGGGTGTGGAATGGGAGGCTTCCTTGCAAAAGCACCTGGAATTCAGGTACAGGTAGTCCTCGGCTTACAACTGCAATTGAACATTTCTGTTGCTAATGTTATGCACTGGAGTCTAATCACACGCTAATCACACGCCAATAAAGAATTCTCTTCTCCATTCCCCTTTCCCTATTAATACTGTTATAAAATTTGATTCGATTCTTTATTTCTCTTCTCTTCTCCATTCCCTATTCTATACCGTTTTAAAATTCTATTCTATTTCTATTCTATTTTCCTGTTCTGTTCTATTTTCCTGCTCTGTTCTATTTCTATTCCTATTCTATTCCTATTCTATTTTCCTGTTCTATTTCTGTTCCTATTCCTATTCTATTCCTATTCCATTCCATTCTAGTTTATTCTAAAAAGTGGTTCAGTTAGTTGTGCCTCATTTTGGTTAAGGGAATTGCTGCAGCTGTTCCCAACACGGTTGTGAATCGAATCTGGCTTCCCCATTGACTTGGCTTGTCAGGAGGTTGCAAAAGAGGGGAATCCCCGGGACCCAGCATCTGTCATAATAGGAGTCCGTTGTCAAGCGGCTGAATTTTGATTATGGGGATGCTTCAGTGGTCGTAAGTCACTTTTTTCAGTGCTGTTATAACTTTGGTCACTAAATGAACTGTTGCAAGTCAAGGATTTACCTGTAGAAATTCTAGGACAACAGAAGTAGCTTGGAATGGCTGGTCATTGACAGATAATATTGATCTTGACCTCTTGTGGTTGGTCACTCGGAGCTGTTCAGGGATTGTATGCAAAGGTTTCCTTTAGGAAATCAGTTAATCATCTTTTGATACCTGGTGAATTTGACCACTTTTTGTTTTTTTATTAAAAAAGTGATATAGGAAGGTAAGGCAGCACTAAGCAAAGCATGAATTTTGAAAGGGAGAACCCTATACCCACTGATGGGGGAAATTAGGTGTGAGTTATTGTGTTTGTAGGTTATCTGGCATCTTTCCTCCCTTCCTGAAGTGAAATTAACCTGGTGGTTAATGTTGGAGGGTGGTGTCATCAGATCCTCTCAATCCTAAAAGACTTTACTATGGCATAAAGTTATGCTGCAACTAAGTCTTGGCAGATTCTCTGACTCCTGATTTAGTTGCCTGGGTTTATGTATTTAATGGTGGAGAGGAACAACATCCCTCCCCAATCATATTATGGACCTGAAAAGGCCCATTAAAAACAAACAAACAAACCTGGAAATAGTAGAAATAATAGGAACATGGAAAAGTTAATGGAGAAGAAGCAATGGTTGGAAACTAAATCAAGGAAAGAAGCAACCTGGAATTCGGGAGAAACTTCCTAACAGGGAGGACAATCAGCTTTCAGAAGCTGTGGATGCTCCATCACTGGAGGCTTTTAAAAAGAGACCGGACAGCCATTTGTCTGAAATGTTTATATGGTCTTCTGCTTGAGCAGGGGGTTGGACTAGAAGATCTCCAAGGTCCCTTCCAACTCTGTTATGCTGAGAACATGTTAGCTTAAGGAGAGGCTTTTGCAGTGATGATGTACCTAATTTGCTACAGTATATCATGCTTGTCATGAGTGAATTGTCATACATTTAATTATTATCGATTTATTCCATCAAATATCTTAGGAAATCTGCACGTTGACATTTACAATTTTTCCAAAGGGCCACACTGCTTGGAGCTGCACATGTATTATGCCCATACATTGCAACATCCTAGGTTTTGTGGAAGAACTTTATGTGTATAAAGGCCCATACCAGTTAAAGAAATGAAGGCTGTGACTTCACATATTGTCAACAGATAACAAAGACCTTATGAGACTTTGAGATCCAAACAGGCATCTTGTTCATTAGATGCCTGGTATAACAGAGAAAAGGAGAAAGCCTGGTTCATTTATGTTGCTCTTCCAGGTGATGATAGAATTCAAGAAAAACAATTGGGAAAAAATTACAAAATATTGGGATTTATAGATTGAATACTTACTAAAAATCAGTCAAGATTGGAGCCCTTGGAGCAAAAACTAAAGGACTTCCTCAGTATTTGAAAATATTGAATTGATCAGACCTGAACACTGTAATTTTACAAAAGAATCCCATTCTTCTTGAAATTGTCTATATTCTTAGATGCTACCTGAAATAATTCTTAGATCCTTTATTACAACTGGAATTATTGAGTTTCTTCCAATCTTGGACTGTGAATTTAACTGTAGACTACCTAAACATAATAATATTTTCTTTAAATAATCAGCACCTAGTTCAGAGGTGGGCAACTATGGCCCCTTTATGACTTGTGGACTTCAACTCCCAAAATTCCTGAGCTAGCATGGCTTGCTCAGGAATTCTGGGAGTTGAAGTCCATAATTCATAAAAGGGCCATAGTTGCCCACCCCTGACCTAGTTAAATTCAAGAAATTCAGAGTTTGGATGGATTCATATACTGTATTATGACCATTCGGTTATTTCATTTTATTCTGCTGCAGGTGTTATAGACATGTGCCAAATTATCTTGTAAGAGCTGTTCTCAGGGTTTTTTTTTCTGTTATTCTACAGTATTTCCAATCTGAAGAGTGTACTTGCAGCTTGATGTGGATATGTCTTTGGAATGGTATATTGAAAGATTCCGCTGTTCTCATACTGTGATGTACTGTAGTTTGCTTTTACCATGGTTTGTTAAGCGGTCTCCAGTGGCCGGATTTACATATTGTGCTAAATCAAATCATAATTTATAAATAATTGGATTGCAATATGTTCTGAGCCAATGGTAAATGAAACATTATGATTTAGCTTGATTATGTGAACCCATGGCCTTGAGATTTTCTGAAGTCACAGAGGACAGCCAAAGCTATATTTTTTTTTAATTTTTTTCATTCTCCCATTTCTCTACATTCAATTAACCACCACCCCACTTTATGATTTGCCTTTGTCAATGTGCTTATTTGGAGAATTGTGCTTGTGGTCTCTGAGTAATAGTTATTAAAGGTTAATAGTTTTCTTAATGTTATTAATGCTCAGAGTAGATGTGGGAGAAATACCTTTTTATTTGTTTTAATTGTGTAGAGAGAGATAGCTAAAACATAATTAAAAAGCTGACTAAATCGCTTAGGAGGCCTCTTGGTATAGTATATAAAGTATGTTTGGTTCAGTTAAATGCATTTATGTACTGAGCCAATTGTAGTTTATTCAGTTAACCATTGCTAAACAAGTGATAGCTTAGTAAAGTTTTGGAGACCCTTATGCAGCTTTAAGGCTTTTGGACTTCAACTCCCAGAATTCCTCCTCCAGTCATGTTAGCTCAGGAATTCTGGAAGTTGAAGTCCACAAGTCTTAAACCTGACAAGTTTGAAGACCCTTGCCTCTGTGTGTCCAAAACATTACAATGGATAATTCTGTGCTGGACTGCTTATTGCAATGTTCATTGTTTTTGGAAGAGTTTACATGCAAAGATTTGAGCCTTCAATATCCCTGCTATAGTGGAGTGATCCATTGGCCAGGAAGCACAAACTAATACCCCAAAAGCATTCATTGGGTCATTCTGGGCAGTCCCCAACTCGCCACCAAAGTAACTTTTGAAAATTCACAAGCTGCTTATGGGAGAGGTACCTTGTTTATTGCTCCAGATTCTTCAAAAGAACAATGAAGAAAACAAAATTCCTAAATTGTTAAATCTATTATTTCAATGCATATAGGTAATTCATAGACTGTTTATTTATGTAATCTATGCTATTAAATATTTAAAAATGTATCTGTTGAATATGTCGGTTACACTGATGTGTCTGGAAACATTACACTTTTTAATTATGTTATTCATAATCTTTATTGAAACTGCTCATTCACATCAATCCAGTATTCCTAGAATCCATCCTTCATGGCAACCATTGCATTTACTTACCAAGAAACAGTAATTGTTTTGTTGGCATCATTTTTAAAGCAATGAATTACCTTAAAGAGCATCTTTAAGGGGAATCTTGGCAAGTAACTCTTAAACAATATTGCTTCCACATCGTTCATATCATTCTTATAAATTTGGCACTAAAATATCTGGCATTCCAAATATTAGGTAGAAGGCAGTATTTCAATGTTATCTGTATGTAGCAGAAACAAACCGGGAACAGATCAGACTCATTTGTAAAGTTGAATATAATTTTAACATGAATGCAGAAAGCATTAATCAGATGAGTACACCCAGCTGCAATGGAAATTGACAAAGCTGCTGTATTTCTTTTTCAACTGTGAGGTTTATTTTTTTGTATCATATATTGAAAGAGAAAAATGAAGAAATAAGCATTCATTAAAACATTTCCCCTCTATACCAGTCTAAACTAATTTTACTAAATGTACAATTTAGTATATATGTGCAAGTATACAAAATTAAATTATTCTTTAAATCTCTTTAATAAGAAACATTTTTCTATATAGCTCTTCAAGATGTCTAATGATATAAAGCCCATCAAACTGTTGCATAGTTGAGTGTGAGTCTTTCTAATCTTGTATCATTTTTAATAATTTTTGCTAATTATAAAATTGCCCTCCTTCATCTTTTTAATTTTCAAATTGTAGAATATAATCCAGAGTAACATGAGCATGTACAGAAAACAGGAAAGTTCCCAGAGCAAAATTAATAACTAAAATAAAGTCTGGTCAGAAGAGAATCATAGTAGCACATCATGTGACCCAAACTGTAGACCTTAAAAATTGAGTAGCCTATCATATAATTCTTTCCATATTAATACCTGCCTCATTTACACGATGAAGCAATTGGATGTCAGTTCGTAGTAATCATTTTTATTCTGAAATCTGCTACCTTAGCCTAGGATGCTCACTCCCGTATTCCCAGATTGAATTTAAATGTGCCCTTTGCAGGCTCCCTAGACTTAGATGTCTGAAAATCTGGGACAACTGTAGGAGGACACTTTTAACTGATGAGACAGGGAATGATGCCAATCAATAATAAGTCTAAGCCTTAACCTACTTCAGAGGATTTACTGGTAAAATAAAGTCAGTCCTACGGTGCCTCCTTATAAAAAAGTAGGATTTAAGCGTGATAATGAATTAGATAATAGGTTTTGGAATGTTTGTTGGTTGTATAAAAGACATTAAAGCTTCAGATATGAAGTCATAAACCCCATAGCTGGTATCCACCAAAGGAGTTGCATGAGTAACTCCCAGATTCTCAATGATGGTGTTTATTGAGTATTCTGGGAATTTCCATCCGAATCCTACTCATCAGCTTTGGAAAGGCTTAATGTTAAAAAAAACAAAACAATTGCAACAGTGGGCAGATTGCTAAAAGCTCTAATTTAGCACTTGTCCATATTTATCAGAGAATGGAACAAATCTGTGGGATGCTTTGTTTTATTTTGTATACAATTCTGATATGGATGTTTTCTAATGTATTTGTTTAGCTTTTTTTTCACTGGAGGAATTGCAAAAGGAATGTTAGGCATAAATGCAAATTCTCAATTTGGAAAACTATAGTTCTCTCGGTTAGGTAGATGCTTCCTAGTCTGAGGAAGTGCAGATGCATTGGAAGTTTTCTTTCATCTTTTTCATTCAACAAATGGCTTGCTGCATAGACATTTTAATAGTCTGTCCTAACATCTGTAGGGCATCAGGTGGGAAATAATGTATGCACAGGATGTAGGACACTGGACATTTAAAACTCTGTCATTTGTCTGGTTTATGGCAAGGAAATTGTTAGTCTTTTATTTTTGCTCTGTTCCATTGCAAGTGCTGTAAAGTGGCCTCATTTTAAAATGATTTTTTATATGATCAGTTATATTTATAAGACATGGAATACCATATTATGGTTTACTAGTTGACTCACGGTTTCAGTTTTCACACACTATCTACAGACTGTAAAGGAGACAAAGATTTTACAAATGAGTTCAATTACCTGTAGAAAATAGTCTAGATGGGGGGCTATGTATTTTTAAAAAAACAAAAGATTCTTTGTCATTTGTATGTTTTCTTTTTAACCACTCACTTCCTGTCTTTGACTGTGTAATTTGGTTTTAGAGATCTGGTTGCTGTACATTAGTGCAATGTCATAAATTAGTATTTTAGGCTTTTCCTTTTGTTTTAGGTGACATATTCAGGTGCTGTCTGATTATTACAGAAGAAACTAATTATTAATTTGAAGGACTTTCAGGGAGCCTTCATTGTGCTGGATATAATGCAAGTAGTTTATAGATATCGTATCTGGATTGCTGCACAATATAGTGCGGCTTATAAATTGCTGATCTACTGTAGGTTCTATCAGTCAGCTAGTTCAAGCTTCCCTCTATTATTATTTCAAATAACCAGCAAGGGGTTCTTTTTACCCATTGTATATGACTAAATCAGGAGGCTGGTGGTTGTGGTAATTGTGCTAGGCCCATCCAAGATGCCAGGAAAGCAAAGAAACTATTCCTTCTTCATAATTTAGAAAGTTGTGGTGTATGTAGGAAAGTCCAACAAACTCCCTATGAGTTATCCCATAACAGAATGAAGATAAAAGTATCGAGGAAGTATGTAAAGAAAGTGATCAAGATGTGCAATCATGATACTTTTTAAAACATAGAGCAATAGATCTCAAGTGCTACAGCGCAGAGTAACTTTAGTGCAGTTTTTGAGGTTTTCAGAGAATGATTTGGTTTGATGGATTCTCTGCCTTCAAGTTGTTGTTGGTTCTTAGCAACCACATAGATAGATTTTCCCAGTGAATGATTTGGTTTAGAGAACGGTAAATCAGGAAGATTTGAGTTCAAATCTCTGCTGAGGTGTAAAAGCCACATGTCCTTGGGCGGCTACTCACTGGCTTATCAATTCCATCACAGTGGAACTAATGTGGCAAGAGGGAAGGCCTCATAGGAGAAACTCAGCGCGTAGGAGGAGAGATTTTATGGTTCAGTGCTGTAACTTCTGCACTGCTGTGTTTTCTGTCTATGCCAATGGCTAAAACTAGGTATGTGGGTTTTTTTTTTTTTCTAAAGGAGAAATAGCGGAATGACCAGGAATCTGCAAGGGTAAAGGAAGCTTTCTCGCCTGCCCGTTTTCTCTTTGCATTTCTTGTTCTGCTCCTGGCATATGTTAGCCTGGCGAATGCTGATTTAGGAATATACAGTTGCCAAGATAATATCTAGCTCAATTACAATCCTAAAGTCCTCAGCGAGAAGTCCTTGGAAGAAGCCTATATAATAAATTAATACACAGAGCCCGGAATACAGATTTTTGGAATTTGTCCATAGTATCTTAGAAGGAATCCCAATGAGTCATGCCCACTGCGGTTCTTCGAAGTAAGGTACCTGTTTTTTGTATATCTTGTGGCAGTAAATTCCAATAGATAGCCAGAGCCAATAAATGAAGAACTGTGAAATCTAAGCCATGGAAAAAGGTCCAAGGGGACAGAAATATTTTCAGAATGATGAAAAATGTTTATTTCAAAGAGATTTCAAAAGGAAATACTGCGATGCTTATTGATCCTGCTGTTGACATACACGGTTTACATTTTCTAAAAGTGCTTCTTTTCTTTTGATATGAAAATGCTGAATGTACTGGCCGAAATTCAACAAGACATTCTAACTCAAAGCGCCAGGAATTAGAAAAGTAACAGCAAACTTTTCTCGGTTGCAAAGTCTGACGGCATATAAGAAACTGCTTTTAAAAATCTTCTCTTTAAAAGATGTTTGTCACGGGGAAGACTTGATTGTGTAGAAATCAGGATGTTGTTGTGTAGGATTTAGGATGTTTCCCAGCCCAAATAATGGGAAATATATGTGTGTATCATACCTAAACTCAGTTGGCTTGTTTTCCAGTTGATTAAAAACATGTTACAGTTTACATCTATGTCTCTAATATAAGGTGCAATAATAATTAACTAAATTTAAAAGACACTTAGCTTTCATAAATAAAAATTTACTAATACAATATACACAAAATCTTTGGTTAGATTTGTTAGGACAGTATTCAAATATTGAAGGGGAGAAAGTTCTCCCATCTGATTACAAAATATCCGGGGGGGGGATCGTTTTTAAGTGCAGTACACAGAAGCTTCCTACACTCAGTGTAACTTTCCTCTGATATCAGGAAATCCCTTTCAGTGCATTTTAATTGCCATCTTGAGAGCCTTGGGCCTGAAGACAGGTTCTTTGCTTATACTGAGAAATCCTATAAAAAATATTGTCTATGGAGCTTCTCAGTCCTCCAGGTCACGGTGGTCCCAAAGGGGCTTTTTCAAGAGGCCACTGGACTTTCTGGTTTTCCTTTGAAGGCATTTCGCTTCTCATCCAAGAAGCTTTTTCAGCTCTGGAATAGGAAATACTGTTTCCAATTTAGCTTTTCCTAGAAAAAACGTATCTGCAGAAGCTCTTGCACCTGTATAGTAAAGTATAGTGATTCAAGAAGAAAATAGCAAAAGCCAAATGGCAAAGAACTTTTTTTTTAAAAAAGGGGAGGGGGAGTAATCTGTTTAACCCTAACGCTAACCTTCATCTCTTAAAAAGAAGAGGAAAGAAAGTAGAAGGATTACAAATCCTCCCGGAAGAAGCCCAGATATAATGTCTTTGTCTTTATCTTTATCTCTCTCTATAAAAATGAAGTACCACTCCCGCATCATCACAGAAACTCCAGAACCACAAAGTCTACAAACTTGAACATTGGCACCTAGGCTCTTGGCTTCTAGGTGCTCACAAAGAAAGGTGTTTTTTTTTTTTTAAATGACTTCCTTAGCAGCAGAAATTTTAAGCTCAGTTGTGGTTGTAAGTCAAATCCTACAAGAGCAGGATTTAAAGCAAAATTGTAGAAAAGAGGCTGACTTCATAGATTATTAAGTTATTATGTGTTGATATTGAAAGGAAATTAAAATATGGAGTTCATTACTGAAGTAGTGAAAAAGATAGGAATATCTTTTTACATTGAGAATTTAATTCCATCAAACTAATCTCTGTGTATTTTGGTAAAAAAGGAAAATAACCTGAAAAGGCTACATACTGTATACGTGATGTTTTGTGACCGTTTGTATTAGTCTTTGTTTTTAGAGCCAAGGAAGGCACTCAGTCATTTTTAAAGTCATTTCATCTATGGTTTTCCTTAATTGTTTTGCTCAATAATGAAAACATTTCTAAAAGAGATTCCTATAAATTGACTGAATATAGTTTATTTCTGCAAACCTAAACTTGTGGAAATAGAAAAACCCCCCAAAAGAGATAGATGATGTTAATTAGGTTTTAAGAGTTAATTCTTAATTCTTTAAACAAGCTTAACTGATACAAAAAAGGCTAGCGGGTTTAACTTAACAATTGAGACCATTGGTATAAAAATGGCATAATTACCGTAGTGTAACTCAAAGACAAGCTGTAGAAAGGCTTGCGGGGTGGTGGGGAAATGGTGAATTTGTCTATTGCATGAAGCCATACTACTATATGTTATCTGTGAGGGTTTGGTTGGTGTAGGTTTATATGAATCAAACTGGTTTGGAAGTTTTTCAATAAATAAGGAGATAATGGCTTAGCATGAAACAGTGTAAAGGCCTTCCCTGGACTTTTGTCATCCTGACACACAGTACTAATTGCAACATTGGAGTATAAATTCTGTAAAAGCTTAGTTTGTGGAAGGGTAGAATTAGGTGCATGGCTTTTTAATCAATGATCTCAGCATGGCAAATCTTAGCTTCATTTATATTAATGCCTCTATGCATAATGAGTTTTGCTTTTCAGTATCAAACACAAAGCAACCGATAATGATGTTCAGAAAGGAAATGACATACATGTTTGATTAGTACTGCTTGCACAACATATGTGGCTATGGGATTGCCCCGGTAATGAAAAGATTGTGTGAATTGGTGATGGAAGACGAGCGTATTTGACTTTAAAAGTAGCAGTGTCACTCTGAAAACAATTTTTTTGAATTCTGCTTTCCTTAAACTATTTGTTTGGTATGTTAGGCTGTTGCCATGTGCATCGTGTTCTCTAGAGCAGGGGTCCAGAGCAAAGCTGGCTGAGGAACTCTGGGAGTTGAAGTCCACAAGTCTTAAGCCTGCCTACTCTAGAGTATGTTTTTAGGGTGGTGCAAGGCAAAGTGCCCTCATGAAAGCAGCCACATCTTCCACAAAGCCATCATCTTAGCAACGTTATTGGGAAAAGAAGAAAGCATAGGAAGGAATCCTCTATCATCGGTTGTTCAACCAGACTGGTTTTTCTCATTGATAAGACACAAAAGTAATTTAGGTGGCACATGAGGTGGCTTCTTTACTCAAGGAAAAGGAGTGGGGAAGAGAGGGCAGAGTAACCCATTTAAGTACACACAAAAGGGATGTTTCTTGAAGCCATGGACAAGAGTGGCATAGGGACGGTGGGCTTTGGAGTCAACGTGGAATAAGGTTCCACACTACTTTTAGCTCTCTTTTCTCTGATGATTTAGTTGTATGTATTGGTTTGGCCTTTGTGGATGGAACATCTGACAGACCCGGGAACATGCAGGCTAAAAGCCGGCTCGGTGACTTTGGGCCAGTCATTCCCTCTCAGCCCAACCCACCTCACAGGATTATTGTAGTGAAGAAAATCAGAGGAGGAAGATGCGTTGCATATGTTGGCCTCCTTAGCTTGCTTGTAAAAATAAATAAAGGTGGGATACAAGACAGTCAATCAACCCTGTTACAGTCAACAACAGGAAGGAAGTGGGCTATTACCGAAAAGGTTCCTTGCTCTAGAGAAGGGAGGAAACCTGAAAAAAAGAGAACTAACTCTGCCTTAATGCCAGATATCAGTTGACCTGGGGAAATAGTTGAACAGGCTTTCAAGAGTCTGTTCCAGAGGTGGGATTCAGCTGGTTCTGACCAGTTCTGGAGAACGAGTAGCAGAAATTTTGAGTAGTTTGGAGAACCGGCAAAGCCCACCTCTGACTGGCCCCGCCAACCCCATCTATTCTCCGCCTCCCGAGTCCCAGCTGATTGGCTGGGTTTTCTTTGGTTGCCCTGCCCAGGAGAACAGAGCTGGAAAGCAGGTTAGAGGGGTGGGGGCGGGAATGGGGATTTTGCAGTAACCTTCCCCTGCCACGCCCACAGAACCGGTAGTAAAAAAAAATTGAATCCCACCACCGGTCTGCTCCATTGTCTTACCAGCAGTAAAGATCTTTCTAGAAATCTAAATGATTATTTCCTGAGTTTGTCAGCCTTGTTGGGCTTCAGAGGAGAAAACTGTTTACAGTAGCGAGTGCTTCTTCAATCCAATTAGTTCCCATTATTTAAAATGATGTCTTTACTTAGTTACCCAGGCTTACACAGGCCACTTCAAGTTGTGAACTGAGTCTAAGGAACCTAACACTGCCACTTAGTGTAAATAATTAAAAACATTAAAACAAACATGAAATAATTCTTATATATTAGTAATATATTACAGTTGTTTTCCTTACAATTTACCACACTGATACATACGGGTGTTATAATTATCAGATTAGCAAATATTTGTTCTTCTCTGAAAATATGCACTGTTCTGTTTGTTTTTATCTTGACAGGATTTAAGATTCAAGATCTGAAATCCATTTAAGTAGGTAGCATGAATATAAATTATTGGTTGATAATTTCTCCCCATGCCAGATCTTTTCAAAGCTTAAAAGGAGCCCCCGAAGACCCCAAAATTGGATTAGCATCTTATGTACCCTCACTCCACATTCCCAAAAAATAACTTTAGAAAAACATAAGAGAGAAAAGCTGTTAACTTTTTCCTGCGGTTGCTTTTAAGGATTTAAAAAAACCCTGGAAATGCAATAATTGGATCTTCTTCCATCATATCTTTTGTGGCTTTAATTATAGCAACTTCAGAAAAAAAAAGCTATTTTCCAAAAGCACCATGTTTAAAATAAAAGTAAATATATAGTAGATTCAATCCTCATAAATTCACTTACCAGAGGACATAATTTCCTATACTGGGCTGAGAAAGACTAGAGTGACATTCAACTCTATACTACTGTAGAGTATAAGGTTACATTTATCAAAAGTATTTTGCCATAACAAGTGTAATTCAGTCTTGTTTGCATTTCTGTAATATATTTGGTTACAATTTGGAGGCACACCTAAATACATGTGTTTCCTCCTTCTCCAAAACTATGTCTATCCTCATGATTATAGATAGAAATGCAAACTTTTTTTGTAGTTCTAAAGTGCTAAGATTTTTGGTACTATCACATCTTACCAGAAGACTGACCAGCTCAGATTACATTTTTAAACACGCTTGATTAAGGTCCTTGGTGCTTAGTAAACCACACATACAACCCATTCTTTGAAAACCAACTATGTAGTTAAAACATACACAGGGAAATATCCCGGGATCAAAGTATCTGAAAGATTGCTGGAGGAGATACTGTAGCAGAGAATTCATCAACTCAAATAGAAGAAAATTTTAAATGTACATCAATTAAATTATGGTAAACAAAGTGGCCTAAAAATGGAAGAATAAGAAAAGCATCCGTTAACATTCATTACATCTTGCTTGCAAGGATGTACGTGGTTCTCTTTGAGAGGAAACAACAACTACTCTCACCTTTATTTTTGCTTAGTAAAACTACACATGTTTTAAACAATGCTGGATGATAAATCTGAACCCGCTAAGATGGGTATCAAAGTCAAGGCTCCTGGGCCACATCCGGCTGTGGGGTGCTTAGATCTGGCCTCTGGGGCTACCCTGGAAGCAGTGAAGGACTAGCCCGTGGTGCTTCTGCCAGCGAAAATGGAGCTCTGTTTTTGCTGGCAGAGGGTTGCAGGAGGCTGTCCCAGCCGAAAACGGAGCTCGGGAGCCGGTTTTCGCTGTCAGAGCGCTCAGGACATCACAGACGCCCCCAACATGAGTGACGTCAAGCTGGCCACACCCATTCTGGCTCCCCACGGTCAAACACAACCCTGATGTGGCCCTCAATGAAAACGAGTTTGACACCCCTGCGCTAAGATTGTACTTAAAAATTGATGGCGGTAGCAGAAAAGTTTAATCTGGACCTACTCTTGTGTAGGCAAACCCTGAATGAGTAATACTAGAGAAGAACACAGACCTGTGTTTCTGTACTGTCAGTTAACTTGCTGGATAATTACCCTATTTTCCTAAATGTAAGATGAATCTCATTTTGGGGTCTAGGAGAACCCACTGCTGCCAACTCGCCTGGGGACACCAGGATAATTCAAAACTGTATTAATCATTTCAGTTACTTTTATTATTGGTGACCACATTTTTGTTGACATTATTGTAACTGTCATATTTTGGGATTGACTTTATTTTATTATTATTGGCCACGGTTCCATTGAAATTAATTCAATGTTTGTATTTGTTGAATTTATCTGCCCCAAGTTTTCCTGCAGTAAGTTGGCCAAGGTGAGGATTCCACTCTCTTTAGGAAGTGCAGACAAAGCTCAAGGGAGATGTGAAAAACTTTTCATTGTACATTGTTATAATCCACCTTTTGCATATTTACATTGCACTGTGTTTATTGCTAATTTGTGATCATTTCGATGTTTGCATTTTTAGGGGAGGTGTGTAAATTAAGATTACACAAAAGGGTGTGATGGCAAAAAGTTTATAAACCCCTGTTATTAACTCTAATTTTTTTTAAAAAAAATCACAGGGCAGGAAATGATGTTTATGTGAAGAGCTTCATTCCTGTCTGTTGGTGAACTAGAAGTTACATGATGGATAGGATTAAAATGAGCTATAGAATAGAAGGGTTCTATATTAGGCAAATGTGATTAGGCACACAAGGAACTTCTCTCCGGTGCATAAGCTCTCAGTGCACATACAAGCAACGAGTGATAAACAGTGATCATAATCATAATTCATGCTGATCATAATTGTCATAAATCATCAGATACAACAAAGTTATAGTCATAAGAAACTAAGGAAATAGGTAATAGGAAAGATGAGAAGGATAATAGGTAACACAGCCCTACTAGGTGGTTTGACGTACTAGGGCATAAACAGTGTTGTAGGAATTAGTTGTTTAGCAGAGTGGAGGAAAAACTCTTTGTGTCTGGTTGTTTTGGCGTGCAATGCCCTATAGTGTCATCTTAAGGGAAGAAGTTGAAACAGTTTACGTCCTAGATGTGAGGGGTCTGTAAATTTTCACAGCCCTCTTTTTGACTCATGCAGTAAACAGGTCCTCAGTGGAAGGCGGGCTGGTTGCCATTGTTGTTGTTTTTCTGCAATTGTCTGCATTTTTTTTCTAATTATCCGTTGAAGTCTGTCTATCTTGTTTGGTTGCAGTGCTGAACCAAACAATTATAGAAGTACAAATGACAGACTCAATAATTCCTTTGTAGATCTGTATCAGTAGCTCCTTTTGGGCTGTCTGAGCTTTCTGAGTTGGCATATAGTTTTTCTATAGAAAAAAAACCTCCACCAAAAATGTGACTATCCAAACCCTTTGGTATGTTTCATTTCTGCTAAAAACCACACGTTTTTTTTTATTGCGGGGTTGTCAAAACTTGGCAACTTTAAGATCTGTGGACTTCAACTCCCAGAATTTCCCAAGCAGCCACCTTAATATTAGGCAGAATAAGACAACTAATGGAATTTCTTATTGTGACTTATCATATCTACGTTTTAGTAGCGTATGCCCGATGTCAAAGATTAACAGCAGGATAGTTTTGCTTATTAGTGTTTAACTAAGAGGTTGAAAAGCTATGATTCTTGTTCTGATTGTCTTGACAGCTATAAGAATATTTTGCTGTTTTTGCATGGAGTCACAGGTGCTTGGAAATGCCTTTCTTTTGCTACCAACAGTTTCAAAAGGGATAATTTATTTCCTTTTGTGTGTGTGTGTGTAGCAGTGCAAAGTTTTTCATTGTAGATCTACCACACACCTGGACGCCTTACAGGGCTCTTTCAGATAATGGATTTTTGCACTACTGTGACTTAACGCACATCAAGAAATATTACATGTTAACATGTTTGAAGTATTTGTACCCCACAAAAACACCTGAATGACTTAAAATGTATTTATGGTATGTTACATAATTTTGGGTACTACCGTAAACCATGAGCCAGTATACATGAAGACAAAATATACATAGTATTGCAAACCTCTCCAGCAGCATAGGGTATCCAGTGAAATTTCATTAACATGGGTGTGCTGGTGAGGAGTTTAAAAAATGCACATTACAATAACCCTTTACCAAATATCTATCATATATATTTTTAAATAGCTTTTTTAAACATAAAAGTTATAGCAGGTCTATTGAGAGTTTTTTTAAATGATGCCACCATGAAATGTGTCCCAAGGCAGCTTAATGTTAGTAAAGCTTGATTAGGAAAACTTGGTGAATTTAAAATCTTGTTTCTGAAATGCTTTTTGTGCATCACATTTCCACGCTCCCCCCCACCCCCCCAGTGTTTAATGGGAAAAAAGCAACAGAGAACAAAAAGGGACATGGAATGATTTTCTCCGCTCATGTCGCTTCTTTGTTCTGAGCAAGAAGGAAGGCTCCTGCCTGATCTTATGGGAATTAGGGCAAAATATTCACTGAAAGTATACATAAAACACAAAATATCATAAATGGAAGGGGCCTTGAAGGTCTTCTAGTCCAACCCCTTCCCCCTCTCCCCCAATCAGGAGACCCTATACCATTTCAGACAGGTAGCAGTCTCTTCTTAAAAGCCTCCAGTGTTGGAGCTCCCATGATTTCTGGTGGCCAGCTGTTCCACTGGTTAATGGTCCTCGCTGTTAGGAAGTTTCTCCTTAATTCCAGGTTGCTTCTCTCCTGGATTAGTTTCCATCCATTGCTTCTTGTTCTGCCTTCAGATGCTTTGGAAAATAGGTTGACTCCCTCTTCTTTGGGGCAGTCCTTCAAATATTGAAATCCTGCTGGTGGACCTGATGGCCGGTCTCTTACTTTGATAAATCGAACTATTTATGTAAATCATGGTGGGTCTAAAGTTACGCACTGGTCTAAAGATACTAGCTGTTAGGCCAGTACTGTAAAATCCTAGGTTTCGGTAGAAGGGAACAGGTGCTGCTCAGGGTTGAACGCTGGATTCCTTGATGCTCCCTGAGCTTGGTGGTTTGTTTCCCTGACCATTTCATTACCTGACAAGGTAGCATCATCGGTACCAGTGAGCGTGAGTTTGCTCCCCATTTTATATGCAGCAGCTAGGCTCGTCCCAGTTTTCCATGTTGTTAAGAGCATGATTTATATGGTTGTGCGTTGCTGTGAACAAAGGCACGGGAAAGAAGGAATTGCTAGGAATCTGAAATGCCGGGGTGAGTTTTGTGTTCCTTAGCAGCAGCGGGGGACTTTCGCAGGCAAGTTGAAGCGTAGTAGGATGATTTGATGAAAAGCAGGGATGGGAGAGAATTTAATGTAGGCAGAGATGCTGAAATTGGAGCGAGGAGGATAAAACGCTTCTTTGCCGTTCTTAAAAATTCTGTAACAGCTAAGACGGTGGTGGCTAACCTTTTGGGGCTCCTGTCTCAAAAATTGTGCGCGTATTTGCACACGCGTGCCAGCACCCAGAAGGCAATGTGCCCCCGCACCCCCTACACATGCACGTGCAATTCCCACCCCCGCCCCCTTACCTGCACTGTGCCTCATAGCTGATTTTCGGCTGGTTTGAGACCTTCTTCGGCCTCCCAGAGGCTTCAGGAAGGCTTCTGCAGGCTTTTCAGCTAGGCCCGTTTTGTCATTTCCGGTATTTCCGGAAAAACAGGAAGCGATGAAACGGGCCTAGTTGAAAAGCCTGCAGAAGCCTTCCTGAAGCCTCTGGGAGGCCGAAAAGGGCCTCAAACCAGCCGAAAATCAGCTGTGAGGTGCAGGTATGCGCAGTGAGGTAAGTTTGCCTGCAGCTCACATGCCAACGCAAATGGCTCCGTGTGCCACTGTGGCACATGTGCCATAGGTTCGCCATCACGGTACTATGAGGTGGGGGGTGTCTCTTGTGCTATCTAGATGGGTTTTCTGTTTTTCAGTCCCTGAAGGGTAGTAATTCCCTGCCGGGATCTAATAACTTTAAATTTTCTGCTGGGAGGCTAAACTGGATCTCGGTGTACCCCTCCCAGTTCCAGCAATGAATGCTAGTCTTCTTGAATGTTGCTTAATTTCTCAATTGCTTAGAAGAGTCCTAGTCCCTACCTTTCTATTAGTGTGTGCTCAAATGAAGAATAGTTCTATAATCCAGAGCTTGTTCTCCCATCAAGTTTATTTGCATATCTTTCAAATAATCATAATCATTTTTGGCATTTGGTGTGTTATTGTGCATTCCTTTGGAAATCTAGATATATATAAAAGCAAAATACCACTCACGCATCATCACAAAATCTCCAGAACCATAAAGCCTACAAACTTGAAATGCGACACGTGTATTCCTCTTGGCTTCTAGGTGCTCACTAAGAAAGGATTTTTCAAAATGACCATCAGAGCACTAATATTTCATATATAATATTATTAACGTACTCTGATGCTAAGGAGTTCTACTCCCCCTCCCCACCTGAAAAGAAATCTCTTCCAAATGTGAAACACAAGCAGACGAGAGGATTTTCAGTTTCAGTTTACCAAGCAGCTTTAGTACAGAACAGTTGAGCTAAGCCACACCCAGGCTCCTTGCTGTCTCCTTGCTCACACAGCAAATACTGTTTCAGTTTCCAAGCAGCCCTCAACTCTCTCACACACTGACAGGACACTAGCCAGATGAATACTGATGGATGCTGGTAGGCAAAGGCAGAATTTTTCCCCCCCTTATTTTCCTCCCTAAAAACTCAGCCCGACCACATAGTTTCGTCGCGAAGCACAGGTAGTAAGTTATATACTGTAAAAGGATTGAGGAAAGTTAAAAGTCCAACCTCAGTCAGAGTGATCAGAATATTTTAAAATATCTAAACATGCGTCAGACTATCAGAGGAGGCCTTCAATGAGGACCATCCAGAAGATCCCAAGCAGAAGGCACCTCTTCCTCATTATACTTGGTTCATCCTCTGACAACTAGGATGAAAGACAACTGTCATTGAACCTGGAATGCATATTAGTCTTTGGCTTCTTCCCCAAGAATTTATTAAGATCCCCTTTGGCCATTCATTCATTTCTGACTATCATTGCATCTTGCAAGTATAGTAAGACATTAATTAATAATAGATTGAAGCCAGAGAGAAAACACAAGGAAAGAAAACAGAATAAAAAAGAACATTTCTTCTTAAGGTCTGGGTGAAAACACCCAGTGTTCTTTTTCTGCACCTCCCCACTTGTACGTTTCTCTGTAGAAGAAATGTTTTCTATCAATTTTTTTTCCAGTTTACTGCTAATCAATCTCATCAGAATTCTAATCTTTTGCATATGAGGTTCATATAAGCAAGTATTGTTTAGTGAGAATTTCCATGCAAAATAAACATTGGCTATGCTTATTCTTATAATCAGCTCAGTACACTGGCCATTTCTCTTGCGAATTCCAGGAACTGCATTTTGGTTCTGTTTGAAGTATCAAATCAGATCTGAATTACTTGATTTATGTTGATGTTTTGACTCAACCACTGCTTTATTTGAAGTTGCATGTTCTATTTAGGAAGTGTCATTTTTAAAAAGTTGAATTAGCATTTGGAATCAAAACCTAATAAATCAGATAATTCAGATCAGATTTGATGTTTCAATTCAATCCAGTGTTTAAAAATAACAGTGACTGAATTTCAGAGTACCTTACTAATGCCATCATGCAAATACTAATGCTATGCAAATACTATTATAAGCAGCAATTAATCTAATAAATTGGTTGTTGAGCAAATGGCTAAAATATATTCAATTAGAAAAAATATTTTACTTCTTATATTTTGATTTTCAATAATGAACCAACCTATTATTGTGAACAAAATAAATGAAATATATCTTAGTTTTACCAAAGCATTTAATACTATATCCTTGTGAAGGAAGTAAAAATAGGTTGGATAATGTGGGAAGTTTAGCAGTTGGTTAAATAACTGTAGGCAGCATATATTCATTAATGATTTGCATCAATCTGGAAGCAAGGACTCTCAAGTGGGATGCTACAGGATCATTTCCTGGAGTCTTGTGCTATTCACCTTGTAAAAATAAGTTGCATTGAATGTTGCGTAAACAGAGACGCAGGATATAAATATGGTAAATAAATAAAGGCTGTGCTCCCTATTAAATTTTCAGCCATCCTCATAGCCCTTCAGAATTCTGATTCTGCAAGAGGTTTGAATGTTGATACGATAAGATACTTAAAAACGGAAACTTCTGCCTGGATTTACATCTTCTGCTACTGGCTCCTCCTCTTCGATAGCCTCGGCCTCTTGAATTGTAATTGAGAACTTCCAGTGTTCTTGAAGCCAGGCAATTCACGCCCAATTTATGGCTATTCACGGCCAGCTATTACCTTGATGGGCTATGAATATGCATTAGCTGATCTCAAACAGCGGGCTATCGATCTAGAGCAGGGGTGTCCAACTTGATTTCATTGAGGGCCGCATCAGGGATGTGTTTGACCTTGGGGTCAGGGGGGCATGGCCAGCTCAACTTTACTCCTGTCGCGGGTGCCTGGGGCGGCCCAAGCACTCTGCCAGCAAATTTTTGGCTGCTATGGCCTCCTGCAACCCTCCGCCAGGGAAAACGGAGCTTGGGAGGGCCATATGCAGCCCTTCCGAGCTCCGTTTCCACTGGCAGAGGCACTGCGGGGCGGTCCTTTGCTGTTTCCAGGATGGCCCTGCGGGCCAGATCTAAACACCCCACAGGCCAGATCTGGCCCACGGACCTCGAGTTTGACATCCCTGGTCTACAGATGCAAGCAGACTTTGTAGAAACGCCTTCTTTAGCCTTCTGCACATTTTCTTCAACCAGCTAGATAGGTCAGTCACCTAACAATCCCCAAATTCAGAAGGGCCTTATTCTTAGTCAGATTCAGCACCCTCCCAGAGCTGTTACCAAAGGAAGATTCCCCCAAATCCTCTTCAAACGAGAGACCGCATCCATGCAGTGGCGGAATAATGGAATTGATGGAACATGTTGTTCTCCATTACCCTGTCTATGCAAGTGTTTGCCAACAGTTTCCATTGTTTACTAAATATCCCGGTCGTTCTGATTTGTTTTATCTCTGATTTTATTTCCTTGACCACAACCAGGTACTGTTTTATAGTCTGCCCAGTATGCCGTAATATTCATTCTGCAGTGGAGGGCCAGGGTTTAGCAGGAGTTGAACTAAAATAGACCTGCAGAGTCCCTTATCTCTGCAGTTAAATGGTGAACCTCATTTTCTACACGGTTGCAAACATTAATTATAATTACTACAGCATCTTATTTTGTTGCAACTATATTTCTTCTTGTGATTTTTTTTTTAATATATATAATCCTGTGCAAAAAAGAAAGGTAATAGTGGTTAAATCTGAGAGGGTGAATTTGGAAGCCACTAATCCTGGTCTTACTGTGCTGTGATGTGATTAGTTTGCCGCAGGCAAGTCACAGCCTCTCAACGTCAGCTCCTTATCTGATTTGCCTTAAGGACTCTGACAAGAAAACATATAGGAAGCGTTATATTAATATGCAGTGTTATTGATGAAATAACAGATCTCTCATAGAGATGCCTTTAATATCAACGAATGTTTGTGCTAGCAATATCAAAAGGATATAACTATTCAGATTCTATCTGTTTGTTGTAATACCATAGACACTGGGTTGACAGGTAGGGACATATACAGTATTTCAGGGTGGATTTGATTTAAATTAAATGGATTTAAATCGCTAGTAAAAAGGCTTGATTTGAATCAACTCATTTTAAATAATAATTTTTACAGAGCAACTGTCATCTCTGTCCCACAGCAGCTCCTCCTCTAACCCACTGTTGACTCACCAACAGTCCCAATATTGCAGAATATACAACCTAATTCTACATAACAAAGCTCCATTTCATGCTCAATAAACTAAATTATTAATGTACCTTAAATAGAAAAATACCTTTAGATAGATTTTTACTCCAAAAGCATTTTATTAAAATAAATTTGATAAAAAAAAATTAAAAAATCTGATTTTAAAAAAAATCATCTATTTTTATCCACCCTGCTATATTTTGATCTGATAATCACAGCATGAGTAAGGTAGATACCTCACTCTCTAGTTGTGCAGAACAGTGGAAATTCTGGAGCTGCCTTGGTGTTAGATTGCATAAGGATAACACACTTTTCCATCCATCAGTAGATGAAGGGCCACTGGAAAGTTTGTCTTTCTTCCCAGAATAAAACCAGGAAACTGGCCCTACTTATCGGCCAAATAAGAAGCAGCTGTAAGAAGGAACGTGGCTTCTTTCATATTTGTCTCTGGCCCTAGGACCAGAAAGCTGAAGACTAATATTTTTCCAGACTTATCCATCAAGCCAGTAAGCAAAGGACAGCCGTTTACTGTCTGTTTAAGAACTTCAGTGAAGGAAAAATCACCCTGTCCTTCATTAGATTAAAAAGCGTTCGTTTTTAGTTCACAGCTTTGAACTAACTCTGGCTTTCACAACTTTGAACAACTTATGTGTACCTTGGTTTTCTCAGTTTGAAAATCTGAAGAAAGGTCTTGTCTTATTTAATCTGATGAAATCCTCATCATTAAGAAATAGCAGTTAAAGAAAAAGGGAGATATTATGAAAATGCAACATTTAAATAATAGTAAGTAAATAAGTAATAAATGAAAAAAATTCTCTAGCTCAGTATGATAATTTTGGAGAATTGACTTGATAAACGTAAATTTGAAGTGGCCACTAGCAGAAACCAAAAAATGATGTCATACAACCATGACAGAATTTTCTGTTTTGTTTTAAACCATTTAAAAATAAGCTTAATGAGAAATATCCCATTATAAACTATGACTGCACCATAGAAATGCTGATTTATTTATTAGGAATCCAGTAGTAGCTTTTCTGACAAATTAAAAGGCATAAACTTTTGGAGGCCGCATCTTTCTGCCTTTCCTTTTCCTCTCCATCCATCTCAATTTAAATCCTATCACAGTCTAGCTACTTACATTTGATGAAATGAGCTGTAATTCACAAAATTTCTGCATTAAAAAATTGTTAATCCAAAAAACTCTAAAGCTGCCAGGCTCCTGGATTCCCCCCACCCCACCCCAAGGATGAATAAATAGCTTTCCTCTTACAGTGGTTAATTTATAAAACTGCTTTTCACTAAACATTAATTTAACAACAAACTGTCCTGATTGTTCACTGCTTTATACTGATTTTGTACAAGACAAGTCAGTGGTATGAATAATATAACCCTTGAACTTAGGACAGTTTTGGTCTAATGCTATTGGAGTTCTTGTTTTGCTTAAAAGATGTTCTAAAATATTATTCTGCTAAAATATCGGGTCTCCTGCTTGAGCAAGCGGTTGGACAAGAAGGATCCTTCCAACCTTCTTATTCTGTGCACTATTTTCTAAATAAGAGAACAAACCAGACTTGGACAGATATTGCAGCTGCCTTTTAAAAAAATATAATTAAGTTAATAGATACGAAGGCAATTTTCTTCTTCCCACTTGGCTCTTGCAGGATCGCCGGTTGGTTGCAGGCCTTCTCCAGATTACTTTAGATCGATTTGCTCTGCTTAAGGTTTACATATCATGTGCAATTTGTCAATTTTGTGGAATGAGCCCCGGCAAGCAGGCCTTCTCTATCACTCTGGAACAAGGGTTGACAACCTTTTGGACCTCAGGGACGATCAAACTCATAATTTTAAATCCCAGAGACCCTGGGAAAATCCCCCCCCCCCCCCCAAAAAAAAAGGTCTGCAGGAAAATTCCCCACCCCGTTTTCCTACTGATCAATCATTCTTTATTTGGGATCACAGGATACCCTCTCCAGCTCTGTTCGCGCAGGGGGGGGGGCGTTGGCTTCATGCAAGGAAAGCAGCTGAAGCTGCAGAAGTCTTTCTCTCTCCCAAACTCCACCAGAAATGAGTCTTTGCTGGCACAGCCCCTTGGAGCAGGAGGCCTTGCAGGGTCCCAAAGACTCGTTTCTGGCAGAGTTTGGGGGAGAGAAAGAAAGACTTTTGCTGCTCTCCTTACATGCAGCCAAAAGGAGAAGAAGAAAGAAGCAGAAAGAAGCAGCTCCGTGGCCAGACCAGGTGAGTGGGGTGAGTTCCCCCCTCCACCCTTTCCCCCCTCCCCTCACTAGCTCGTGTTGTTTGCAATGCAAATGACGCAAGCCATGTGGGCAGCGCAGCCTTGCGTTCCTGCGCAGTCTGTATTAATTGCTTGGGGGGGTATTTGGGGATGATATTTCTCTGCAGACCACCAAAGTTTTCTCACGGACTAACAGTGGTCCCCAGCCTGCTGGTTGGCGACCACTGCTCTAGAACAAAGTCAGCAACCTGTGGCTTTGGAGCCGCATGTGGCTCTTTCATCCTTCTGCTGCGGCTCCCTGTCACTGGTTGACACCACAATTTTGACGCCACGTTTTTTTGCGAGGCGAAGGAAGCATGGCATGCCAGAAGGGGATTCTATAGCAAGGGGTGGGTTTCCCAGTCAGCTCCACAATTGATAGGGCTTTTGGTTAGGACAGGTAGAGGAAAAAGGACACTGTGCTAGGAGGAGACTCTATGGTGGGGGGAACCAGACTTCCGGTTGGCTCCAGAATTGAATGAGGGGTTTCTGGTTAGGACTTTTGTGGCTCTTTGAGTGTTTAAGGTTGCCAACCCCTGGCCTAGAACAACATCCCATCTGTGGTTCAAATGGTTCTAATCTGGTTCCATAGAATGGGTCCAATTCTAATCTGATCCAGATTAGATTTGACTCTTTCCCCAGGCTTTTGAAGTGGAAAGTTTGGAAGTGGGATGTAGAGAAATATTGCTCTCTTTCTTCTGACATTTTTTTTGGTTATGATGTTTTTGTTTTTAATGTTATACGCTCCCCATCATTCATTTTGGAACTTAGAGATTTGTCAGCCAGCCAACAACAGGAGCTGTTAAGTCCTGGTCAGTTAAAATAGGGCTGAAGGCGCAGGCAGAACCTGAAATAGAATTGAAACAAGCATCCAACCTGTCACTTGTTAATACAGAACTAAACTCTTCTCCAAGAATCCCCATCTTTCACCAAATTTGATGTGTGGAAATTAGACAAGGCACAATTAGCTGGTTCTAAATTGGAAAAAGAGAGCCAGTTTGGTGTAGTAGAAGTTAAGGCAACGGCTAAAACCTATGGGATCCGTAGTTCTAGTCCTGATTTAGCCACGAAGCCAACTGAATGAAAATGGCATTGCTCAAATGGGAACATTTTGGGTTTTTTTTGCATATTTAGCCACTGTTTAGACCTGAATAGATTTATTTATCTGTTTGTTGATTACTACAGTACTCTGGCAAGATGCATAAATGTTTACACTAGTAAAGTTGACTACCTGGCCATGTGTAAGATATTGTACAGTATTCATGGTACTCGTAGTTATAATATTAGTGTTTGAAGTAGGTCCCCCGACTTTTCAGTCCTTTTGACATAGAGGAGGAACTGTGTGAGACAGGTGATTCATTTGGAGTTCTGAGCAGAATTTTCTCCTCCTCTCTCTTTCTTATGCTAATAGAGAAACATTTCATGAGTTCAGTCTCCAAGTGCTTATGCATTATGGCAAGGAAAGGAATCCTTTATTTAGCCTTTGAAAGACACTGGATGATCCCAGGGCACATTTTAAAAGGAACGAGGCAATACCGTACCTGCAAAATGATTTTTTAAACAGGCACCCACCGTACTATCAGTCTTACCTAACGTGTTGAAAGGATTCTGAGCTTGATTTTTTAATATAGCAAGTCTTTCAATAACTCTTGACTCCTGGCTATCTCATAATTGGCCTGTAAAGATTCGCACACAATCAACAATAAAAAGAAAAATGGACTTATTGGTGTTATGGGTTATGTATTCCCCCTCCTCCTCCCTTTCCGGAAACCAAGTTTGTTGGTTGCCCTATATAATGCTGGCTTCAAAAGTTGCTCGTCGGTTGTCTGAGCAATCGGCACATTCTCTGAAGTGCGTGCCAGCGATCGTTGCTTTGTTTAGGTCCTTTGTACAAAACTGGTCAGCATACGCTTCTAAACCGCCTTGGGTTTTTATGACAAGTACACTATGTGCAAAATTAACTTCACTCAAAGTTTTTTGTGTTTTTTTTTTTAAATGTGCGCTCTCCTTCCCACTCCACTACCCAGCTGCTCTGAGGGCCAGAATTACATTTGCTAGCAGGTGGGAAAACTCATGTGTGGCAAACAAAAGACTCTGCCTGTTTTTGTATGCACACATTCTATTATTGGGTAGCTGTCAGCTTGCTAACCTTAGGGAAACAGGTGGCATGTTTCCCTTCCCTGCTGACATCTAGGAATCCCCTCTCGCCTCCTTTAGCTAGCTCCCATTTATAATGTAGTGGCAGCTGTTAGCTGTAGACATTGGACATTGTGTCTCTAGCCCTGCCTCTCTTCGTCATAGTTAGAAAAGTTAGCCAGGGCAAATATCCAGTCTGATCCAACCTGATGAAAGGAAAATGGCTGATCTGAACCTCGTTGGCACTGAGTCCTTGTTTTAGAGTGACCCGTGTATTTTTAACTGCGAAAAGGTATTGGGACTTGTGCCGTCTCAAGAATTGTTTTTAAGCTGCGTTTCAGGTTTCTTTTGGCTGTTTATTTGGGGGCAGGTGGCATTTTAAGATCCCTGCCAAAGCTTTGGGGGGGAAATACATGTCAGCATGGGCAGAGACAGCCCCACCCTTGCTTTTTAAAGAAGGATGTGTCCCAAAATTCAAAGTAGAAGGTGGAGAAATAGAGGAAATAAGGCAAAGAGGGGAATATGTTGCGGTTAGAAAAGGAACGTGCCATTTAGTAAACCGGAGTGAGGTATTGTGCCTGGCAGAAAAGCCTGTTTCCCTTCAAAGGCCATGGATAGTTTCACAGGCTGCTGTACCAGCAGGGCAGATGATAAAAGCATCTCTTCTCCAAGAAACAGGTTATTCAGACTGCCCAACCAGCTAAGTCAGGAGGCACCAATTTTATAAGTGCTGGATGGGATCTTCTGTGCTCCTTATGTCATCCAGTGACTTCTTGGTGGAAAATAGGGCAGCCCTCGTTTTTATTATGGATCAAGACATCAGTCCTACTTTCTAGATTTCAGAAAGAATAACTTTTATTTTAAAGAGTGTTAAAAGACAGCTGTTCGATTATACTTATTCAATTTTGCTGTAGAACGTAGTGGGAAACAATTTGAATTTAAATGACGGAAAATAGGAGGTATGTGCTTGCTGAGAGGCCATACATGGATAAGAAGATGTTGTAATTTGACCACTATTTCATGTTTAATTTGAAGAGTTTCTGGACATTGAATGCAAGCCTATTTTCCTTATTTCCTTATTCTTCCCTCATACACTTCTGTACTAGATTAAGCGTCTCTTGCCTCTATATCTTGCCTATTTCCCAACTCTAAGGCTGCCGGGATAGTTTCACACCTTTAAGAATGATCACAATACAGTATTATGACCTCAGAGTAAACCAAGCAGAATATAACATAAGAGCAACAGCCGATAGTAAAACACAGATCCTCCGCACCAATGAAGAGTAAGGAATAGTATAAATATTATGGCATGCGGCAAAAATTTCCTGACACTCAGGCAAAATTAATCCATGGGACAGCTTGCCTCCAGAAGTTGTGGGTGCTTCAACACTGGAGGCTTCCAAGAAGAGCTGAGGGCCCTTGGTCTGCAATGATGTCGGGCCATGATGGCGAATCTATGGCACGCAGAGCCCTATCTGTGGTCATGCGAGCCGTTGCCCCAGTTCAGTTCCGCTGTGCATCCACGCGCCTCCCTCCAGCCAGCTGGTCTTTGGGTCTCTGATGCACAGGGGTGTGTGGAGCTCATGCACGGGGAGCATGCACGTATTGCATTTGGGGGATGCGCGCAGGCGTGCGCCCTTTTGACGTTCAGTGCCGAAAAGGTTAGCCCTCACTGATGTAGGATCTCCTCCTTGAGCACGAGGTTGAACCAGATAGAAGACCTCACAGGTCCCTTCCAACCTGTTTTCCTAGGTTTTAGATATGGGGGAAGAGGTTTGTATGGGAGGTGTTGTTTTTTTTATGCCATGTACACTGCTTTATCCTGCTTTTCGCTCCTTCGATTCTGATTCGAATTTTTGTTTTTCTTGTTGCTTTTCAAATTTATTTTCCTTTTAAAGGTCTTTTAAGATTTTTCTTTTTTAAAGATCTTGTTAAATTTCTTTTCTTTCTGGGATAGCACATGGACTTTTCTCCATCTATCAAGAAATCTTACTTTTTTGGAAATGTACGTTCTGTACTTGCTTGAAGCTGTAAAATATTAATGGAAGGATAATATATTCACTGTATGTGCATATTTTAATGCACGCTAACGTGGCTGGTGGACAGAAACGTTTTGTTTTTGTTTTTAATTTGGGACCGACTGTAAAATAACATACTGTTCTAGGACGTAGATCTAAGGACGTAGATTTTCAGGTAAGAATTTAGCACAGTGCATAAATTAGGTAAAACCTTAATTCATTCTTCACTTCCCTGAAAGATAGTACAAGCTCCTTATTAGGCCCTAGGGCTGTGCGTGCTTCAGAAAAAGATTTGGAAGAACGGCGTTGGATTTCATGCATAGCACCCATCTGCAATTTATTAAAGCAGCTTTTTTTTTTTTTTTCCATGCGTAAAACAAAAAGTCTGGCTGGTTTGAATTGTCTCCTTTAAAGAGAAGTTGCAGCTTTTTAGTTAGTCTTCCAAATCATTTTTTTTTTTTAAGTATATATGCTGTTAAGTATATGGATATCTCGAAGGCATTATGACCTAGCAGTTGCTTCATTAGGTAAAGATTATGCTTAGGATAGGGGAGTCTGGCTATAAATACAGCAGCAAATTAAATACAAGTTTGAATCTGATCTGCTTAAATGTGAAGGGTCAGACTGGGTTCAACTTATTCTTTTGTTCAGTCTGGCGCTAGTAAAGAACTTAGTATGGTTTCAAGTTCTGCATTAGCTTTTTGCTCTCTCTAAATATTATGACAGTTATTATTTGATGAACCTGCTGTTCACAGGCCTATTATTGCAGGTTCTTTTTCTATATCTGCAACTCTGAAAAATTAGGCTATAAGCCTTTCCTCATTTACCGGGAATCCTTTCTATCAAATTCAGTGGAGTTTATTTTTGAGTATGCATGTTACTTTGTTTCTCCTTCATACTTAAGGCCTCTTTTATAGATAGACATTGTTTAATATATAAACAAATGAAGATAGATCCAATTTCTGAAATGACAAAATAAATAAATTGAGGGGGAAACTTTAACTGAGATGCAGGGATTTTGTTAGTTGCAGAAAGAGAACGAGGGCACAAAAACACTTTCTTGTTCATCCAGAGGCCCAACTTTGAAGGGTTTGATGAACCAAGAAGCCGAAAATCTTCAGGATACTAGTTCATTGTAAATTACAGTTTCCAGATTCAGTCTTTAAAGTTTGCTGCGATTTTTTTGTCGTGATTTTTTTTTTATTGTGAGCTAGAATCAAAAGCATCCTTGCAGGAAATTTCACTAAGTGGAAGGCAAATATTTTTATTTCTGATGCGATAGAGCTGTGGATGATTGTAAAATGATCCTGGATTAGAAAAAAGGAAGGCTTTCTCTCATGAGTATTTTGTCTCTGAGATTCTGTTACTCATCTTTCCCGTTGGTCAAAATTTGTATATGTATGCTTAGATGTTTGAACATTGGTGGATTTTTAAAGGCTTACAATGGCCCCAGTGTTAGCTGTTGTGATCTTGATTCATGCTATATTCTCATGTAATGCTGGTCCTTAACAATTTTCCCCTGTAAAATTTTGTGGTTAATGCCATGAAAATTGTAATTTTCTAGTCCCCTTTAACAGTTTTTTCAGTGGAATCAGGATTTGTTCTTTTTTTAAAAAAAGAAAGCTATCGTGACAACACCAAGTTTCTCCTTCCTACTGTAGGAAATTAGCACCCTCCCCTCTCCTAGAAAAAGGAAATATTTTAGGATATACTAAAAAGGCAGAATGTTTCCCCTAAAAGAAAAGTAGAAACCTAGAAAGGCAGAAACTCACCACTACTACCCCACCTTTGTTAGTGAGCCATTAAGGCCTGGGCTAGTCTATTCTACATAACAAAGATCTACCTCCTTCAAGCAGAGCCATAATAGGAATTGCCCAAAGCCCTTTCATTACATCAACACCCAGCAATAGCCAACCAAGCCTGGGTCTCAGGACAGCCTACAGAGTTGCCCCTGCATGGCCCCATGGGAGCCTGACAACCAATCAAGAATACAAGCTGAAATTCAAATCCCAACGGAGAGCATAAAACCCAGACACTCTCAGAATCTCTGCCCTTTTTTTTCTCCCAGGAGCTACAAGGCATGTGATCCTGTCCACCATTAAGCCATCTTTCCAAGCAGTCGCCATGTTTCCAGTGTCTTTTTCGGAACTGAACATTTCTTCCAAGTGAGGGAAGTGAGGGGAGCCGAATGTCAACTCATACAACATTTTTGTAGATATGTTATATAGTTGACAACAGAAAGAAGGTGGGGGGTTCAAAGAGCAGGCAACAGTGTGAAATTGAAAGTACATTCCATTCATATTTTCTTCTAAGATTGGTTAGATGGCTGAAGCTTCTGCCACAAAAAAAATCTAATTGGAGAGTATGATTGATGACTCTTTGCTGTGGACGTTTTTTCGTTGGATGATACACCCAGAGGACTGGGGGGGGGAAGCAGGATCAAGGGTGACAGTGAATTACGTATCTCAGAGTTGGCTACGCCCAGATTAGTGCCGGACATAGAATGTTACCTTCAAATAAATCCTCTTTAGTTTTGGGAGTGTGGCTCAAGGCTCATGATTTAATTGGAGTAACTGCCGGAACACTGACAACTATCTTGCTTATAGAAAAGCAAGATAGATGGATAGATAGATAGATAGGATAGATAGATAGATAGATAGATAGATAGATAGATAGATGGTATTCAGCTTTGTTTGGGTATTTTCCCACGTCATTGTAGTTGTGCTTTTCGGGAGAATCTCATCTGCCATCATCAGGCTTCTGTATTGTGTTTGTCTGTGAGTCAGACTATCACAGACGAACACAATACAGAAGCCTGATGATGGCAGATGAGATTCTGCTGAAACTTTGCTACAACTTTAAAAGCACAACTACAATGACGTGGGAAAATACCCGAACAAAGCTGAATACCATACATGTAAGTACCCGCAAAAACTTAAGAAAACATACATACATACATACATACATACATACATACGTATTTGTTTTCTTAAGTTTTCGTGGGTATTTATATGTATGGTATTCAGCTTTGTTCGGGAATTTCCCCACGTCATTATAATTGTGCTTTTAAAGTTGTAGCAACGTTTCGGCAGAATCTCATCTGCCATCATCAGGCTTCTGTATTGTGTCCGTCAGACATATATATTCATATTCTCCTATCAGTCCTAGTCTTGCATCATCAACATCGTGACTACTGACTCTTGCTGGGTATTCCTCAGACCCACCAAAAGAAGCTCCTGCAGCATTCTCTCACCAAATAGCCAAATCAATATTTAACTTTCGTTGCTGTTCCAAATCTGCCATAGAGCATTTCTTCTTAAATTATTGAAATGGGAAGGAAATTGCCTCGGGGGGGGGGGGACAATTTGAATCAGCAAAATGGTTTTGTTTGTCCATCATAGCTAATCAAGTATTTTCAAGACGCCAATCTGTTGATCAACGTGTAAGGTTATTTATAAAAATTTACAAAGCCTTACAAAGCAAGGCAGAAGCCTGAGCAAGGGGGTTGGACTAGAAGACCTCCAAGGTCCCTTCCAACTCTGTTATTCTGTTATTTTAGGTCTTCATCTTTCAACTGCTGTAACTGCAGGCTTTTGCAAATGGCATATGGCAAAATATAAGTTGGAATGTCAGTCAGATGAATCAGTCTCAGAACACATTTCCTTTTTGTTTGTACTGTTCTGTGCAATGATTTGCGCATTTAAAAAAAAAAAACTTTTCCCCAAGATCAGCCATCTGTTCATGTAGGCAACTGTATATGGGATGAAATATATAACATTAGGATAATAAGACCCATTTATAATTAAAGAGGGATAGCCATTTTCTAAAACTTTCCTTTGATAGCACTTCTATATCACCCTATAGTGCTTTGTAGCACTCTTGGGGCAGTTTACAGAGTCCGCATCTTGCCCCCAACAGTCCAGATCCTCATTTTGCTGACCTCGGAAGGCTGGAAGGCTGAGTCAACCTTGAGCTGGTTAGGATCGAACACCTGGTTGTGGGCAGAGTTTGCTTGCAATACTGCATTCTAAAACGCGGTGTTAAAGGTGTTGTAGACATTCTGGAAGACTCATAAAATGTTTGATGGTTGAGCAAGGAAAAGTTTAAACTCTGTGAAATAAAAAGTTTTTGATTTGTATTATAAAACCAAAAATTAAAATAAAATACAAATAAAATTGATATTAACCATTTTTAATTGAATTTCTCCAATCAAATACTCAACTTTTCTCTAACATATTTACATTTTTTTAAAAAAATGTAGGCATTTCTATTTAATTAAAGAATGGAAGGAAAAAAATGAGGCTTCATATTACATGCAAATGAATATGTGGTATTTGTCAGTCTTGTTCATAATGTCTTTTATAGCTTTCAGTAGCTGAACTAGGGAGAAATGTAATTTTATTAGAATCTTTCTTGTTTCATTTTCCAGTGAAATGCCTGCATATTCATATTCAATTGTCCAGTTGTCTTCTGATTATTAATATTATATGTAATATTACATTTCACTAAACTTTTGAATTTTAAAAAGAATTAACCCATTGCCCTCTTCCGCCTTGCAATGAAGTGGAGATCATTGCATTAGTGATCAATTTAATTTAGAGAATAAAAAAGCACGTTTTACACTTGCTGCCAAAGCATTTCTCTACCAATTTTCTTTTTTTTTTATATGCATTGGTAAACTATTTATTTGGTTAATTTTTGTGAGTTGGCATAGTTCTTCTGTCTAATAAGAGTTTCCAAAAATGTTGAGAAGTTTTGTGGCTTTTCCACCCCCCCCCATGCTAACAATTAGCAGCTATTAGATGGTGGTAGAACTATTCTTTTTCCTAGAATCGTATAATTTTCACCTGTTGCTGAAGTGAACAGGCTTTTCCCTACTTCCCATGTTCCCCTCCAAGAGATGGATGAAAAAACATTTGTTATAAAACTAGAACAAGTTTTGTGTTAATTCTCTGGAATCTTCACTTGCTTCTATCTCTCGATAACCTCATTGCCAAATGTTTGTGTTACCCAGTTTTTATGTATCCTTCCATGTTTTTTGAGACCTGAATTATGGGTGCTCTAATAGGAACCATTTCAATGTGGAAGGGCAAAGAGCTCTTTTGGTTTTCACAGTTCTCTTTTCGAGATCTCTGGTAATCAGGGGTGGGATTCTACCGGTTCGGCCCAGTTCAGCCGAACCCCTTGCTCTGAAAATCAGCTGGCAGCGAACCAGTTTGCTGCGACTATCATTTGGGGCCTGCCCGCCCACCCCTGCACTTTACCTATCTAGCTCTTCTCAGCTGATTAACGCAGCACAGTGGGTTGTCGCTTCTCAGCTGTGTTACTCGAGTGCTCGCGATCACCGGTTGTTATTTCTGGAAAATCCCACCTCTGCTGGTAATGCTTGTATTATTTACATTTGAGGAAATAGCGATAACTTCCCTACTAACGACCCCAAATTCACTAAAAGCTAGTATGTGCTTTTTTGGCGGGGGAAGGGGGGCATTAATTTTAAATTGAGTGGAGGAATTATTGTTTTGGAAGTATTACTGTTGTTCTGGTAAGCTCTGTTAATGCCCTTTTATTGGTTTCTCTTTCCAGCTGTTCCTTTCCCGCCAACTCAGCGGCTAACCCTGAAAGAAGTTTTTGAGGATGGGAAGCCCCGGTTAGAGATCTTAAAAAACCATTTGATAAAAGAAGGGCGCCTGGAAGAGGACGCAGCGCTGAAGATAATCAACGATGGAGCTGCCATCTTGAAACATGAGAAGACAATGATTGAAGTCGAAGCTCCGATCACAGGTTAGAAGTCAGCTCCTGAGTCATCTAGCTCAGGGGTCCACAACCTATGCTCCACGGCCCACTGTCGGGCTGCAGGCTAATCACCACTGAGCTGCATGAGGGGTCGGCCACCTATGCGTGTACTCGTGGCCCTGTTCGGGCAAGCCTCGTCACAGGCGCTCGCGGCCCCATTCGTGCTTGTGTCATCACGAACATCACGGGCACTTATGCATGCACTTAAATGCACTTGTCCCTCCCACAAAACCACCCCCTCTTACCCGCTTCCTCCCCCAGCTCTGGGCTGTCAGTCTGGAAAGGTTGGGGAACTCTGGTCAAGCTGACTGCTAAAATTGAAAGGTTTTCTGATTTGCCTCATTCTGATGAAGCGTGTTTGGTATTAGAAAACTTGATAAACTTTTGGAAGGGAGGAAGTGTGAAAATAAAAGTGTAGGACTTGGGTGGAATTCAAGAATTTAGAGCAAAGCTGTGTTCCCAGTTGGTTTTGTGACCCTTTTTCCCCCTTCTGTTCAGTGTATAATTTTGTTTTTTCTGTTGTTCCTCCCCTAGTGTGTGGTGACATTCATGGGCAGTACTTTGACCTGATGAAATTGTTTGAAGTCGGTGGATCACCCAATAACACACGCTACCTCTTCCTGGGAGACTACGTGGACAGAGGCTACTTCAGTATAGAGGTGACAATTCAACTGAGCCTTTGGGGGTTAGCACTTTAAAGTCTGAATTAAGCACTGGTTTTTCTTTTTCTTCTTGCACTCTGCTTTTGGGACTGCTCAACCTTGGCATGCTTCAAGAATCCCCTTTTAATTCGTCCTCTCAATTGTAAGCCAGTAAGAAGAATAGTGACAAAGTCCTTCGATTGCGGTGCAAGACATCACGGGCTCCGTCAAAACAGTCTCATTCCAAATGAAAGCATTTCTTCATCCTCTCATTTTGCAGCTATACTTAGGCCAGGGGTTGGCAACCTAAAACACCAAAGAGCAACAAAGGTCCTAACCAGACCCCCCCATCCCCCCGTTCAATTCTGGAACCAACTGGAAGTCTGGTTCCCCCACCATAGAGTCTCCTCCTAGTGTGACGTCCTTTTTCCTCTGCCAGCCGGAAGTCCATTTCTGCCACCATAGAGTCTCTTTCTAGCGCAGCATCCTTTTTTCTCTACCTGTCCTAACCGAAAGCCCTATCAATTGTGGAACCGACCGGCAACAGAGAGTCACAGCAGAGGGATGAAAGAGCCACATGTGGCTCCAGAGCTGCAGATTGCTGACCCTTGAGCTAGGCAATTGGTTTTTGCAAATACCAGCGATAAATTGACCCCAACAGCTGTTTTTACATAGATTAATATGCATAAATCACATTTTGATCTAAAAATTGGGGGGGTGGGGAACCTGGTGAGAAAAAAGAGTAGGCTGAAAAACAGCTTCTATCCCAGGGCAGTAGCTCTGTTGAATTCTACTGTATAGTACAGTGTTGGTGCGGTGTCAGGGTTTTCAGTTCAATGTGTGGAGTGTGAAGGATGTGGGTTTGTGTTTATTTTCACGGTCATGATGTGCACTGAAAATGGTGCTTGATTTCATTGTCCAAGGTGCAATGACAATAAAGTAAACTTACTAATGAAACTGTTGAGATACTTAAGATCTCACCTTTAGATGAGAAGGGGGCACATAATTAAATCAAATCATCAATCAATATGTTTTGATGATTTGATTTGGTTTGATTGTGTGCCCCCATCTCATCTAAAGGTGAGATCTTAAGGATCTCAGCAGTTTCTTTAGAACCAGTTCCTTTTAATACAAAAGTTTCTTAGCTATCACTTTTCCAACCCCGTGTTTTAGGGTGCCTGATAAATGCCATATAAGATTCTACATGTTGACCTTTTCCCTTTTTCTGCAGTATAAGGAAGAGAACTGTTGATTCTCATTGGCAAAGCATTGGCAAAATGGCATCATGAATAGTTTCTTTTGGTTGCATAGTTGTAGAGCTGTGTGTCCTTGTTTTGTAGAGTTTGACTTCGGCGTGGAAAACAGGATCATACTTACTGCGCTTGCTTTCAGATCAGCCTGTTATCATCATCATTATTATTAAATATATTTGCCACCCATCTCTCCACAAGATGAGTGTTTCCCTATGTATGCCGTGACAATGATGGCTGTAAAAAATATCAAGTGTGTTCCTCTTTATTTGAGGTGTCACTTGTGAGACCTCATGACTCTATGCAACACATTCCCCCATAAACATCCGAGGGATTAGTGAATTTATAGAAATAGTTTTGATATTGAATACTTTAGTTGTCGGTGGCTCTCCATGCAGTTGTTGGTTAAATTGTCTTCATGTTGGCTAGTTAGAGAAATGCATAAGAATTTTTTTCTCCCATCATAAACCCTCTGAAGGCTTAGCATATCCTCCAAAGGCGTATGTCACGTTAGATTGACAGTGAATTGATTAGTAGATGAAATTGCTCTTCTCTATAAAGTATATTACAGTAGTACCTCAGTATTTGGTGTTAATTGATTCTGGGAGGTGCGACAAGAACTAAAAAGGACGAGTCCCAAACAAACAGCATGACTTTCCATGTAACTCTTTGTTTCGGCCGGGAAGTACTTTCCTATGTCGGTGACTTTCCCAGCATTGCGGACTTCCTGTCCATTCCCCACAGTCCATTCCCCACAGCCGTCCCCCTCTTCCTATAGCAGGGCATAGGAGCCTCTGTGGCGCAGTGGTTAGAGTGCGGTATTGCAAGCTACTTCTGCTGACTATCAGCTGCCTACAATTTGGCAGTTCAAATCCCACCAGGCTCAAGGTTGACTCAGCCTTCCATCCTTCCGAGGTGGGTAAAATGAGGACCCAGATTGTTGGGGACCATATGCCGACTCTGTAAAGTGCTTAGAGAGGACTGTAAAGCAGTGTATAAGTCTAAGTGCTATTGCTATTGAGTACTAAACAAAGGCCGAGTACTGGGATAACATTTTCAAAATGCATCAAGTACCAAATTCGTTGAGTTTTGAAGCAGTCGAGTACCAAAGTACCATTGTGTCTCTGTAGTGATGTTCAGTGCTTTACAGAATGGAGAAAAGTTATGGCTGATTGGAGATCTCACAACCTGGTTTTAAGAAAGGTATAGAATAGCGGGTGCAAGAAACCATTTCACTCTGACAATGAAAGGATATCAAAAAGGGTGAAGCAAGATGCAGTCTGAAGGCATAAGAACTATAAAAGGAGGTTTAGCCAGCATTTTTGCCATAAAGATTCTCATGATGTAACATCAATATGAGATAATCGCTGCCCTTTGGTTGACTGTCCCACAAGAGGATTTTCGAAGAAATTTCAGGGGAGAAAAAAGAAATAAGACACACTTTGTTATTATGGGTTCTTATACCACAACAATTAAGGTAGCTATCTCAACAGTTGAGGTAGGAATATTCTGATAGTGAAAGTCTAATTGCAAGTGTCGATCAAGGTAAACCAAAGCTTTTATGTAAGGTAAACCAAAGCTTTTTATTTACACGCTTTTTTGAGATGTTTAGTTTCTACAGAATAATCTTGTCTTCCAACCTGGACTTTCCCATCTTCCCTATTGCTGTTCTAATTGGGTCTCTCTAACTTGCTACTTGTTGTCCTCTTCTCCCCTCTTTCCTTTTTTTTTTCCAAAGTATAATAATCTGGATTAATCAGTGAATCATTTGGTTGCTTTCTTGGCTATCCAAGGTATACTTTTGAGTTCAAAAGCATTCATATTCTTATTCTTTCTTCAGAGTACAACTCTCACACCCATAAAGTTTACAGGGGAAAAAGCTTACAGTCTGCATGATTTTAATCTTTATATGTTCAGGAATTCCATCTGAATTCCAAATAGTGATCTGTGCCATCAATCCTAAAAGGAAAAAGCTATGTACTACTTCGTATCTTTGTTGTCATTAGCTTTCCAAAGTATTTTTTAAAATATATTTAATGTGCTGATATTAACAGGGTTTCTCATAAACTCTGACAGATAAGTCAGTTAAAATTCCTGAAGGAGACAGGATGACCTCAGAGTTTATTAAAAAGGTAGTTGGAGACAAATCCAAAAAGACTCACAACAATTGCCTTGTTTATTTAATTTTTCAAAATGTCTATCTTGCTTGATTATCTATGGAGATTCTCAACAATCCAGGTCACAGTTGTCCCAAAGGTGCTTTTTAAAAGGCAGATGGACTTTTTCAGAACTGAAAAAGCTTGTTGGATAAGAAACCTTTTCAAAGAAAAAAAGAAAGGCCAGTTGCCTTTTGAAAAGCTCCTTTGGGACTTCTGGTTTGACAGCATAGATTTTAATATTGTGATAGGTTCCTGTGTGTCACATAATTGAAACATCACATGCCATAATGCTTGAATGCAATCCACGAACATTCCTTTAGGATGAAAATCTTTCTCATTTTATTTATTTACTTGACTGAAGAAGAGGATTTCCCTTGAGAGCCCAGCAAGGGATTGCACTGAAATACGACTTATACAGGGGAGACGGAGGACACAGATCCATCTTCAAAGTAGATGGGTTGAGTCTGCCACTTTGCTTGTTTTCAAACACACTCTGATAATCATGTATTGAAAAGTCCCTTGGGAACAGTTGGTATTATTTTTTTTACAAAGCTCTTTTTGCTTTGTTAAAATCGCTTAAATGGTTTACTCGAGGAAGTGCCACATTCATTTTTAATTTTACTTGAGACAAAAATCCTATGTCAGTCTCTGCGTGAGTCATGCTTTTCTTTAAAAATTCTTCCATTGTTGTTCTTGAAGAATTCTGAAATTTTACTTCAAATTCTCCAACTAAGGAGAACTTCAGCAGGCGACGTTAATTGTGATATCTAGAATTTTTGTGTGGGAGATGGGGAGTTAAAAGGTTTTTCACTTTCAAGAAAAAAAATGTAGGTTTCACAAAGGCGTCCTGTTGGAGATCCGCATCTCCTCTGCCTCTGCACTACTTCAGTGAGCGTGGACGGATTTTAAAAAGAAACCGTTGGGAAAGGTGGAGGAAATTGTGCTGATCTGAAGAGAGGAGGAGGAGGAAGGGGGCGTAAACTCTGCTGAGATGATTGTTGGAAGTTCTGCTCAGAAAAAAAAATTATATGCAACATGCTACTAGGAAACACATCCAAAATATTTCAGGAGCCATGCTGCAAAACCTGGCATTTGCGAAACTTGGGCGTTGCTTGAATTACCGTCTTTTGTGTGGGGCAGCATGGAGCCCCTTTCATGTTAGCCTTGATTCCTTTCTCAGAACCTACGGAACTGTGATTAGTTCCTTTTCAACAAAGCCAGGTATTCATCCTTCAGAAAACGGGGGGACGTAGATGCGGGGGCGGCTGCAAATGCCACTTGATCAAACGAAATTGAGAAGCTTTGCTAAGGTGCGTGAACAGAGACATCCCTGTTCCTCCCAATAAAATAGTGTTTTCTGTCTTCAATGTCCATCCATTCGAGAGTGGACAACAAGGACAGCAATAAAGAGAGGGAACTCAGGGTGTGGACTCTAGAGATCCAACAAGAGATAGGTGCTGTGGCAGATGAAATACTAGGATCAAATAAATCTGATGTAAGGAGTTACAAGATCCCAAGGGAGAAGCATGAAAGACTTACTAAAAAGTCAGTAAGAGTTGAAATTCTAAAAAGGACAAGAGATGATGGATAGATATAGAATATTTCTGAATAGGGTGGCTATTCTACTAAAAGTTAGAAAAAAGAGGTAGAAGTTAGAAATTGGAAAAATTGTAGTATGTATAGTGATGTAGAATAGAATACATTATAACCACTATATATATATATATATATATATATATATATATATATATATATATATATATATATATATATATTTGTTTTCTGAGGTTCTGGGATTTATATGTGGATCTTGGTTGTTTCTCGCTAGATGAATGAACGTTGATGAAGTCTCATTCATCATCTCAGATGATGAATGAGACTTCATCGAAACGTGCCTATATCAATCTTACGCTGGAGAAACCCAACAACAAAGATCCATATATATATATATATATATACATACAAATGTTAGAAATTGAAAGATTATGATTATGTATATCTAAACAATATTACTATTATTATTACTGTGTGTAAAATATATTGACCAGACAATTATTTGTCCACCAAGCACCTATGGATGTTAAAGAAAAAAAACTATAAATAAAATTATAATAAAACACACACACACAAAAGGAGAGGGAAGCCAGACATTGGGTTTGGAACAGAGAAAGTAAATTGGCAAAGTTAAAAGAACACAGCCCAAATACTAATGAGTTTTCTCAAAGCTTACAACAACAGGTCGCTATCTGGACGATGAAGAAAAATATCCCATGCAATCTTGGATGCAGAAGAATCTTGCCCCTCAATGTTCAGGAATTACTTTTGTGTTTGGCTTTTCCAGCTGGCACTTTCATTTTTCAAGAATGGGAAGAAACCACGGAATTAAAGCATTATTTTCTTCATTTGGGCTGGGAAGGTTAGGGAGATCTGCCAGAGCGGTTTCTGTTAATGTCCTTTTAACAGAATAGAAGAGGAGGTAATTTTTATAATTGTATCTTGATGCAGGAAACAGGCTCAAAAGCTTTGCGGGGAAGCAGAGAACAGAGGTCAGTGGCTTGCATGGATGATGAGACAGGAAATCATCATCTGGACCAGGGAGACTAAAATTTACAGTCTTGTAACTCAGGTGCACATGAACACAAATGTGGTGCAGACATGGATGGAGCTAAGCAATATTCAGTTGTTTATGATTTGTAAACCATGTTTTAAAGATTACCATGGGTAACAAATTCATGGTTTAGCATACGTATGCCAGCCAATATATGTTGAAGATACTAGCTTAGCTCAGGTTAATTATCTTAGCTCATGTATACTATCTAGAACTCTTTGGAAAGATTGAATACAAATTTGAAGAAATGAAATAGGTACTGATATGTGTAATTATGTTAATGAATTCAAAGTATGCCTTTATAACACAACTATCGTTCTCCCCTTTGTTTTTGCAGTTAACATTCTTTTTGACACTGCAGTCAATGCTGTCAGGAGTATAGATGGTTCTGAATATATAAAGTTATCTATATCTAATTGGTCAAAATAGTGTAGTGCATATAATTTTTTTTTTTACTAATCAAAGAGAATATTTGTAGCTCAGGGTTGAATTTTGGGGTTCTTCGTGCTCTCTGAGCTTGGGTGTTTGCTTGCATTTTATGACCCAACCAGGTAATATCATCAGTGCACAAATGTGTCTGCAAAAAAACAACCTCAAAGAACCCACGGGATTCTATACACTTCTTGTTCTAACATAGGTTTAAAGCTCTTAAAGCTCTTTCCCTTTTCCCTCTCCTTTGAAATAGCTAATAGAGCGGAACTGGCATTATATGGATTTTCTTGCCATTTCTGATTCTTTAAGGTAGGACCAAACATAACTGTTGCTCACCCAAAGATTCATAAGGACCCTTGAGAACTTAGCAAGGTATCTACAAAATCTGATGTTTCCCAAGTTGAGAATAGAATTTTTCAAAGCCCAGTGTCATAATATCTGACCACCCACACAGCTGCAAGCTACAAACTCCAAAACTGCATTAACTGAGCATACCTATCCATATGCCGATAAGGAGATTGAAACTATCTTACATATACGACATTGTAAATTCTACAGGCATATCAGGCCTGCTCATATTCTGCCCATAATATGTAAATTTTCAGAAAGACTAGACAATTTCTACATGGACCATCTTCTGGAAGATTCATAATTTTTTATTTTATTTGTTCAGTAATTAAATTCTGTATGGCCACAATGAAAATAAGACATAACTGATCACAGAAATAAAACCACTTTTATTTTATTTGTCACTAAGTTTAATACATGCTTGCTATTTTGTTTTAGGTGATATTTATTTTATTTCACGCATTATGATATTTTAGATCTGCAGTGGGTATTTATAGTATTGAACAGTGTGTTACATTTTGATTTGTTTTATCTTTGTTGTATAAGGATTTTATCTCATCTACTTGATTTTGATATATATATGGTGGTGTATTTTTTTCAAATGTTGCTAGTCATTGACCAACCCATATTTCTGATGGTTCAGATTCTTTCATTTGTTATTTTTATTTTATATATTCCCTTTGTTTTTAGCTACATGCATTCATATTCATTCATTCATTTATTCATTCATAGGAATGAACAAATTAACAATAAAGATTCAACAACATAATATAGTGAATCGAGTCACCATTGGGAAATATTTTCCCTGATATACATCTACCATATATCAAAATATTAATTTTAGTAGAGTAGATCATTCTTTTTGTCATGGGTCCCCAGGGCTCTGTTGAAATGAATCCCAGATTTTTCTGAGTATGTGTGTTGTACATTAAATGATTTTGAAGATCATCCCAACCAGACACTAAAATCTATTCCTAAATTGATAGAGCAGTTCTGAGATACAGTGTAAGGACTCCTTGGTTGCCTCACCAGGAAAACTCAGGATTTCATAGCTACCATCATAACTTTAATTTGTCTCAATATATTTGGACTGGTTTATCATCAGTCAACTCAAATTTATTTGCCTATGTTTCTATTGTACACCTGCTAAACAGGGAAAAATTAAAAAATAGAGTGGATCTGGTAATTTAGAAATGTGTAGTTGAGAATTGTAGTATTGAATAAAGGATCCCTTTGTAAATCATCAAGAGCTAAATATTTTTAAATCTCTTTAGCATGTCATTCCTGTATCCTAACTAAGTGAGCAGTCTATTCTGTGTTTATCCTACTCTTCTTTCAGGTTGTTTAGAAATCTTTACAAGACAGAAATGGGGGAAAAATCTTTTTCTTGCAAGTTGCTTCATTGCCTTTAAATTGACAATGTTATTGGAATTTTTATTTTAAAATTCAGAACATTTTTTAAAATCGTATGTTTTGTATTAATTTTCAATTTATATCCCAATGTAATACTTTGGTATTTTCTGGCATTTTCTTTACATTTGATTTTGCTTTGTTGTATGATCATTTGGCTATTCGTGCTGAGAGAAAAGCACAAAAGGCAGAAGTGTTTTGGCAATAATTTACTGGAAATAAAATCAGAAAATACCCAATGAAGACAATGATGTTCAGTGCTTATAGGCAATGGCTATTAGAACATCATAGTATCATTCAGGAACTTGCATGAAAAATCTTATCTAGGCCTGCTTATAGAAAAATGTCAATTTTTATGCAGAAACATCTGAATAGGATAGCTCCTATTGAAGATAGTAATTTTCCCAGTAGAATTCTCCTGAGAATCTTCTCTTGTCTCCATTTTTAGCTTCTGACTATATAATGTATTTGGCACTTAACTGATATGCTTTTTCCTGTTCCAATTCCATGTGACATTTTAAGATTTTTAAACTGATGCTGCTGAATGCAGTTAATATAAAATGAACCTAAATGTTTTATTTAACAATTGAAGGGCCTTCTTGTGTTGGCTGTAAAAAAAAAATACAAAGAGTGTCCAATTTGAAAAAATATAATTGGCACAGAACAATAGTCATCTTTGGATAGATGGGGTAGATCAGGGGTCTCCAACCTTGGCAACTTTAAGACTTGTGGACTTCAACTCTCAGCAAAGCTGGCTGAGGAACTCTGAGAGTTGAAGTCCACAAGTCTTAAAGTTGCCAAGGTTGGAGACTCCTGGGGTAAAGGTGCACTGCCCTGTTTTTCACACCTGTGCTTCATTGCTTTACCTGCCTAATGGTTCTTTAGACTAGGGGTCTCCAACCTTGGCAACTTTAAGACTGGCAGACTTCTGGCTGGGGAATTTTGGGAGTCGAAGTTCTCCAGGCTTAAAATTGCCACGGTTGGAGACCCCTTTCGAAGACCAGAGCAGTGGTTTTCTTGTAATCACACGGTTGCCTTGGGTATTCAGTTTGAATCTCTTAAGCAGGATCACAGTTATTTACGCCAAAGGTTCCAGGTTCACTCCTTGATTTTCTGTTAAGTAATAAGCGATGGAAACGATCACTTCCTGCGTGGGACCCAGTGAGTCATTATGGCAAGTCAGAGTATAAACACTGCTGGACTCGAGGATTAATCTGAATTAATCTAAAATGCTTTCCAGTCTTCCTACCCCTTTAAGTCCCGTTATGTTTGATTGGGTTTTTTTTGTGGGGTCGGGGTCAGGGGGAGGAACCAGCTTTGTACACATCTTCCAAAAGTTTCAAAGTAGGGGCATTTCCCCCACCACCACTTTTTTTTTTCACCTGCTACTTTCAATGTCTCTCTTGCAGTGTGTGCTGTATTTATGGAGTTTAAAGATAAACTTCCCCAAAACCCTTTTCCTGCTCCGAGGAAACCACGAGTGCAGGCATCTCACAGAATATTTCACCTTCAAACAAGAGTGTAAGTAAAAGACTGTTGGATGGGCTGTGTGTGACAAAAGAAGGTTGTGAATGTTGATGAGGCTGCATAAATGCTGCAGCTTTCCGCCCCCCCCCCGCCCTCCTCCTCCTCCTGTAGTAGGGGCGTTTCCACAGAGACGGAGAGAGCTGCTCTCGACTTACTGTTTTCCTGACAGTCTGATTCCATGCAAGCTATCCCTCCCACTCCCGTCCCTTTAGGGACCCTGCAGCCTGTAATTATTGCCAAGAGCTTTCAGTTCCAGATCGTGCAGCTGCTATCCGTATCGAAGGGAAATTGAGGGGCTCCCCCTTTAAGGCAGATCCTTGACCGATTCTATTTATCTAATCTATCCATCCATCCATCCGTCTGGTGAAACCAAAAACCAAAAAAAAGAAATCATCTGAATAAAACGTTAGGGAAGAGGACCCCAGTTCAATTCTCTTTTTGATCAGTTTCAAAATCCTGCAGATAAAAATTTGCTTAATTCCCTCCTTTCCTCCTTCCTTGGCTGCAGTTCCCTTTTCTCCTTGCATAGTTAAATATTACTTCCCTGGCTTAGCACATTAGCTTAAAAAAAAACCCCAAGTGTCTCCTTGTGTCCCGGCCTCCCTCCAGTACAACTCTCTCTGCTTCGTCTTAAAACCTCCTTGTGCTGTAGAAATTCAGCACCTTCTTGTTTCCCTGCTTGGTGTTATTAAACCGTGGAATCGGAATTCAACCTAGCTTTTCCTTGGAATGCAAGACCCCCTGAGACTGTTTAAATTTTTCTACTCTGTTTGGTTCCAGCCTCTTAGAGGTAGAGCTCTTGCCCCACAATCAGGAAGCTGTAAGTTCATATCTTAGGTAGAGTCAGATATTTCTCTCTCTGGGCACAATGAGAATATATCTGCTGAACAAAACTCTGTACTGGCAACAGGAAGGGCATTTGGCCAGTAAACACTTAGCTCCAGTCCGTTGCCCAGACTCCACCTCTCAACAGATTATGGGGTCGTTAAACGACAATGATGATCCCATAATCCCCTATAAGAAGGAGAGGAAGGAGACTGCTGATATGCCATTATCAGTTGCTGTCAGTCTTGCCCGGGCTTATAAAACCCGATTGGTTGCCTGCTTGTTTTTCACTTTCCCCCGATTCATGCATATTCCACGAGAAATAAATAAAACCCACTTGCCACGCGGTCTAGTAGGTAAGGCACCAGGCTAGAAAGCAGAGGAGTTCCACTTCAGCCATCAGAGCCAGCTAGGTGTCCTTGGGCCAGTCACTCTCAGCCCAATCCCACCTCACTGGGTTGTAGTTGTAGGGAAAATAGGAAGAAGAAGGAATATTGGGTGTGCTGGCCACCTTGAGTTATTTTAAAAAATAATAAAGGCGGGATGTAAATAAATTACAAAATGAATAATATGTGGACGAAATCCATTCAGATTCTGGCAATGAAGATGGTGAAACATTTTTGTCCTCGTTTCTTTACTTCCTATTGAAAAGAGCAATGCAATTTTTAAGTTGGTAACATGATAAGTAGAAGATGCCAAGATATTACAGGTACCTGAATATACACTCTTCATTATTTTTCTACTGTGAGAACAAACCTATCAGTCCTGCCCGTAATTATACGGCATAAAGATTAACCAGGTTCTTTGTGATAAATTCATTTTGCTTTCCCGTTTCTTGCAACTTGCAATGACAGGACCCATGTTCCTTTCAGTAAAACTTTTAATATGCGGCTTTGGCTCCTGGCAGAATTTCATTTTGAAATTAGAAAATACTCACACTGTACCTGGAGGATTCTGAAAAGGTAAAGCAATTATCATCATTAGATTTTTATCCTGCCATTTTAGTATATAACTCAAGGTGGCAAACATAACTAATCCTCCTTCCTCCTCCTCTCTTCCCCACGACAACAGCTCTGTGTGGTGGGTTGGGCAAAGAGACAGTGACTGGCCCAAAGTCACCCAGCTGGCTTTTGTGCTTAAGGCAGAGCTAGAACTCACAGTCTCCTGGTTTCCAGATCAGCCGTTAACCGCTACCCTGAGTGGATGTGCAAAAGGTGCTTTTACACCCAACCGAAGGTAGATTTATAAAACTGCCTCCGCAGGTTTCATCTTAAATGAATGAACGGATGATTTTAAATGAAAAAGCTGAGAGCAGTGGCATTCAGACTCTTTCTCAAAGGATTATCAGTCACTCCTCAGGAAGGAAATCAGCATGGGGTGAACATGAAAATGTTCATTACTGCTCCAATTTCCTCCAAAGTGCCACGGCAAAGGAACTCGGGAGTTCGTTCCTCCACATCATCACCAAGGATGAATGGGTGTGACTCAACTTGCTTGCCCTCCACCTTGCCTGAGCTGGGTGTACTTCTTAAAAACGACAACTGAGAACTTTCTGAAACACGCAAGGGGTCCGTGAGAGATTTCTAGGATTTATTGTTAGATGAGCTGAGGCTTAAAATCTCCAAGTGTCGTAAGTGTGAAAGTCGGTGCCTCGGAGAAAGGAAGGAGCAGGCAGTCACAGTTCTTGTTCTGACCCAGCTCCCTAAACACAACAAACCCTCTCTAGCTGAAGCAATGTTTCCATTATTAGGAGAGCCAGGAAACCCGGGCAAAAAGTTTCTCTTTCACTGCAGGCTAACAAGTCTGTCCAGCAGGGAGATGAATAGTTGGCTGCCGCATCTATTCATCTCCACCTCCTGCCTTTTATCCCCAGAGCTACGGTGGAGCTTCACTCGCAGCGGTGGGTCTTCCTTCCCAAGGACCGGCCCATAGATTTCCACTGCTCTCCTCTCCTCTGCCTTCTGTGCATCCACGCGTCAGGCACTGGACCCAGCTGTTCCTCCTCTTCCTCCTCGGCCACCTCCAGACCTGGGAGCTGTTGACTCTCCGTCTGAGGGCTGATGGACGCCCCCACCCCCCTTCCCTCCCTCCCCCCCCTCTTTCAATGCTGACCCTGACTTCCCTGCCACCGCCACCTCCTCTGATTAAGCCACTGGAAGGGCCAGTGGCCGACAGGCCACAACAATTCTGTTTCCAGCTTTCGCCCCGAAGAAGCCTTTTGGTCTGTAGATCAGCTGTTGTCTGTGCCAAAATTTTGCAAACCCGCAGCCTTTATAACAGCTGCATTTTTCCCCCCTCACTTCTTTCTTGCTGCAGGTCGAATCAAGTACTCAGAGCGGGTATATGATGCGTGCATGGATACATTCGACTGTCTTCCTCTCGCGGCCCTCTTGAACCAACAGTTTCTGTGTGTGCACGGTGGGCTCTCTCCTGAAATCACATGTCTAGATGACATTAGGAGAGTAAGTGGCCTTTCTTCGCTCTTTCCGCCTTCCAGCCCATTAAATGGGTATTTCTCCAGAGTGGTGTTGACAGGATCCAGGCAGGGGATATATTCAGCTCTGCTTGGCTATAGACTGAATAGAAAAACTGAAGACACACACACACACACACACCCGCCGCCAGTTCTTCTATCCAGTCTTGGCTTAACTAGACTGCTTTATTGATAGCTCCTCTGTTTTTTAGCCGGTCAGGCTAAATTTCTTTGGATTTAAATTCCACCAACAGTCGTTTTTACAACCTTTGGGTTTTACTCACAGATTATTTTGCAAAATTACCAGTCCAGAAATTCAAAACTTTTCTTTTGAAGCTCCCTAAAACTTGCAAACAAGATTATATAGCGTATATATATTATATTCAGCCACCAACCAGTGGCACCTCTTCTCCCTCAATACCGAAGTGAGCAGTTTTGAAAAGAAATTTATTTGTAACCCTTTCAGAGAAACTATTAAGCAAAACGGTTTTTCTCTTGATTTTATTTTAAATGACTTTCCATCGCTTAAGCCTCCTTTCCACAGAGTAGATATTCCTCCCATGGAAATCAGTATGGATCACATGTTAGATGTTTATTTCCAAAATATCCCAGAATGCGGGGGTCCCCAGCGCCCAGGCCATGGACCACTGCCGGGCCCTGATCTGTTTAAAACCGGGCTGCCCGAAACAGTGGGGCGAATGCCAGCACATCCTTCCTTGCACGAGCAACGGGCGAGCGCGTGCACACACACACACACACACACACACACACACACACTCCATTTGTGCAGGCGACAGGCGCATGTGCCATTCCCCTCTCCCTCTCCCCCTCCCACAAAATCAGAAACATTGGGGAACTCTTGTCATAAGGGACTGTGCTATTTTCTAGATAACCTTTTCTGCCCCTGGCCTGTTCTGCATGCCTTCAGAATACGTCCTTTCCGTCTTAGAGATTTGCATTCACAATCACCCCCCCTTTTTTTTTTCTTTTTTCTTTTTTTTTTGGCCGTATTTGTCTTTTCAGTTAGACAGGTTTAAGGAGCCTCCAGCCTTTGGTCCAATGTGCGACCTACTCTGGTCTGATCCATCAGAAGATTATGGCAACGAGAAGACCCTGGAACACTTTACTCACAACACTGTTCGAGGCTGCTCCTATTTCTACAGGTGAGGCAGCGTTCGAGCAACATTTCTAAACTGAAAAGAGAATGGCCCAGTCCTCTGGGTTTTCGGAACCTCAGCCACATTCAAGGACCCTGTCCAGTCAGCCTTTAAGTTCCTTCAATATTTTTGTGAGAAATGTCCCTTTTCCGGACGTTTGAGGAGTGGCAGCCTGATCATATCTGTCAATGTTTGTCAGGTCATTATATTATAATTAACTAGAATGCAGCATTTGGCATAACTGTATTGTTTTCCCCACATGCTAAATTCTTTGCTGCTGGATAAAGTTAATCATCCATATGTAAATCAAAGAAAATAGCGAAGAACTTGTTACTTATCTTCTTATAAGTTATAATTTGCAAACAGACCTACTCTTATATCTACTATTTGACAACAATACTTCGGATGAAGCTCCTGAGATGAAAAAAAATGTTGGCTTGTGTGTTTCTTTTGCGTTGGCCTTTTTTTTCTTCTTAACTTTCCCAGAACCTGTTTGACATTTCATCCGGGAACATTTTGATCTGAATTGCTGTGCAATATAGCCCATATGTGTAAATTCACAGGTAGCTTCTTATTAAAGATCATTGGTTATTTTATCACACACTAACGCGTCTCTAAAACCTTCTCTTTCAGTTACCCTGCAATTTGTGAATTTTTGCAAAACAATAATTTGTTATCCGTGATTCGAGCACACGAAGCCCAGGATGCCGGGTAGGTTCATACCAAGTTATGTTTTAACAACTTTCTTGGTTAAGGTGTTTTATAAAAACAGCCTGCTCAGCCTTTGCCTGTTTTTCCAGGTACCGAATGTACAGAAAGAGTCAAACCACAGGTTTTCCATCGCTCATCACCATCTTTTCTGCACCAAATTACCTAGACGTCTATAATAACAAGGGTAAGCTGTTGAATGTATGTGAGGAGTGCCTAAGTTAAATTTTTTGTAAATTTCTCTTAAAAAAAAAAAAGTACCTGTGTTTCCCTGAAAATAAGAGCCTGTCATATTTTTTTTAACCACCAAAAAAGGCACCAGGTCTTATTTTGGGGGGATGTCATCCACTGACTAACCTCACTTGCGCGCATCACACACACACACACACACACACACACCAGCCTCCTTTTTGCTGTCAGAGGCCTTCAGAAATTTCTTCTCCTGCAGCCGGCAAGGCCTCCTTCCTGAAGGCCTCTGCAAACGATACCAGAGCTCTGGATCGATCCATAGCTTCTTTGTTCTCAGCTACAGAGGCCTTCAGGAAAGCCTTGCCAGCCTTGCTGGCTGCAGAAGAAAGGGGCCAGCGAGGCAGGTGTCGGGGTGTGCAAGGCCTGGCTACAACTGTCCGAAGATAAGTAGCAGTGCAGCTCCCCCTCCCCCACCCCTCCCCACCCTAGCTTAATTTTTACCTGTGCACTCTGGAGTGGGTGGGGTCTTAATTAGGGCTTATATTGGGCACATATGTAAAAACCAAGCTAGGGCTTACTCTCAGGGTAGATCTAATTTTTGGGGAAATGGTACAATATCTTTACTTGTTTTTTGCTTGGCTGGGAAGGTTGTGACCAGATGTTCATTCTATATTAGAAAAGTATAAAAGGGTCTGTTTCTTCTTTCTCTTTTCCCATTGTTGGAATTCTCCCCAGCCTGAAGACTTATCATGAAAGAGGAGAATGGAATAAAGGCAGTCCTTGACTTACAACACTTCATTTAGTGACTGTTCCAAGTAACAAGGCCCTGAGAAAAAAGTGACCGATGACCGTTTTTCACTCTTATGACCGTTGTGGCGTCACGTGGTCAAAAACCAGCAGCTTGGCCACTGACTCATGTTTATGACCGTTGCAGTGGGCCCCCTTTTGCAACCTTCTGACAAGTAAAGTCAATGAAGAAGCCAGTTTCACTTAATCATGTTACTAAGTGAACAACTGCAGGGATTCACTTAACCATGGCAAGTAATGTCATAAAATGGGGAAAACTCGTTTAACAGATGTCTTGCTCAGCAGCAGAAATTTTGGCCGAGGAACTCTGGGAGTTGAAGTCCACAAGCCTTAAAGCTGCCAAGGTTGGAGACTCCTGTCCTAAATAGTTTCAGTTTTCACTCTCGGGTGCTTTTTGTTCCAACTAGACAGCATCTTCTCTGATCCTGAGCTTGGTCTGCCATAGTTGTGAACTTGCCACATTCTGCTGGCCCGGTTTGACTTCCCTGTCAGGCTGAATGAACCAAATTTGATGTTTTGGGATGGAGTTTCGTTCCCAGTTCTCCTGGCCATATGCAGAATTTATGTAACCACAGGAAGATTTTAGACGGTGGAAGAGGGAGTTGTTTGTTCACACTCGGCCGACATTATACAAGTAGCCTCGTTTCACAAGGTTGATGCGAGGACAGTTTAAAAAAAAAAACACCTCTGAATTTCTTTGGAACAGTTAGAAAAGCAAATCTGATTAACAAATATTAACTAAATGTCAGAATCCATTGGATGCTGTTCCTGTGGAAGTGCGTGTCCTTATCCAGACGGAGTTCTAAATTTGGGGTTAATGGTTTTGGTATTTGTGTACCCCTATTCTCTAATATGGCCTCTGTGCACCCTGTTCTCTTATATGGCCATAAAGAGGAGATAGAAATCAGTTTTTTTTGCTGTTCAACTAGTTAGGACCTATTGTGTCCGAATGAAGAATTAGTTGGTAATACATTCAGTTGATCTGAACAATCAGTCTTGTAAAACTAGTAAGTCCTTGACATACGACCACAATTGAACCCAACATTTCTGCTGCTAGGTGAAATGTGTGTGAAGTGAATTTTGCCCCATTTTACAACTGTTCTTAGCCACAATTGTTAAATGAATCGCTGCAGTTTATCAAGTTAGTAACCCAGTTCTTAAGTGAATCTGGCTTCCCTATTGAGTTTGCTTGTCAGAAGGTCAGAGAAGGGGACCATGCAACCCTCGGACACTGAACCCGTCATAAATATGAGTCAGTTGCCAAGCCTCTGAGTTTTGATCACGTGTCCGTGGGAATGCTGCCAACAGTCCCGAGTGTGAAAAACGGTCCTAAGTCACATTTTCAGTGCCATGTGGTCACCAGATAAGTCAAGGGTTACATTTAATCTCTGCCTGTTCTGACTCAAGCCTTGTTCAAATTAAACAAACACAAACTGGGTATAAAAGCAAACCTTTTTTAATATGGCGCTGGGAATTCTTGGCATTCCCAGCCAAGAGTCATTTAAACCTAATTGTCCGAGATAAAAGCAAGCCTTTTCAAGGTTGCGAAAGGGCTGGCAAGAACAGAAGACTAATTACTGATTAAATATCCACCGACAGAAGTTTCAAAAACAAACCAGAGTTAGGGCTTCAGTGAGGACTCAGCGTCTAAAGAACTTCTTTGCTTCCTGCAAAGAGCACATCCCTTATGGGAGAGGCAGTCCCCTTCCAGCCTTACTCCTGAGTCGCTCTTGCTGCTTCAGCTGCTCTCTCCTTCGAGCAGCCCTGCGCACATGCACGCTGGGCACAGGCTCCCCGGGGTCCTCTGCTTCACTGTTGTCAGGCTCCGAAGACTCGGGTGGCAGCACCCCACTCTCCTATAGTCCTGGCCCCATCCCTGCATCAGGCGCAGGACCCTCGTCCGAGTCCTCGCCAGACTCCCTGACCGGTTCCCTTTTATCCTCGCTGTCCGAGAGCTCTGCCATCCGCACCTGCTGCCGGCGAACCACAACACCGCCCTTGAGAAATGAAGAGAATGACTCCTTGCAGTCAGGTTAGAACAAGGGTGTCAAAAATGGCGGCCTGCAGGCCAGATGCCTCGCGCACAGGCCACGCCCACCCCAGCTCCACGAATGGGTGGAACGTCATGGGACATCAACGTGACGCAGCGAGTTTGACGCCCGTGGGTTAGCAGAAGAGAGCACATAAGGCCAGTGCTCATAACAGAGAACACTAAAATACGTTTGGACGTGGCATTACTCTTCTTCTTTTCCAGTTTTCAGTAGTTGGCCTCGAGCAAAGATACATTTTTGTCTTGAGTTGTGGATGTTTCCTTTTGTTTAATAGATGCCTTACCTAACAACAGAACTGTATTTTCGGAGGTCTGTAAACCTTGGAAGGGAGGTACGAAATCAGCCCTCATCCTGTGTTGTTTTATTCCAGCTGCTGTTTTAAAATACGAAAATAATGTCATGAATATCAGACAGTTCAACTGCTCTCCGCACCCATACTGGCTTCCAAATTTCATGGATGTTTTCACATGGTCTCTGCCTTTTGTAGGAGAAAAGGGTAAGGGATGAACAGTTGCCTGGGATAGATGTAGACCGTGTTGCTGTCTTCTAGGGTTGTGCTTACTAAGACATTCTATTTTGATGAAACTATGCAAAGTCTTGTTTTCAGAGCAACTTAACCTTTAAAAAAATAACCAGGCTACTGGCTAGTATTACTGTAGTGGGAAATTTAGATTAAAATTGTAACAGTTTGAAAAACAGTATTGAACAAAATCAGCATTTTCTGTTGGTTCTGGAAAATAATTTTGATTAAATATTTTTTGTTGAGAAAGTAGGCACAACTCTTAAAGGCTTCTGTTCTTCAATAATCAAAGTTTATTTGTTTAAGCTATTCTTTTCTTGCTGTTTTTTTCCTTAAGATACCCTTTCTTCTGGCGCTAATGTAGTCGTCATTCCATAGACTTGGTTCTGATTCCTCAAAGTCATGTTGTAGTCTTAACAGACATTGATAGTATTCCTACATCTTAGTGTGTGTGTGAGTGTGTGTGTGTGTGTGAGAGAGAGAGAGAGAGAATGCACTTCCGTGGGGATTATGAGACTTGAAAGAGTAATAACCATTGCAAAGCCTTTTGACAGTCTTTTAAAGGCGCTATAGTTGGTTGCCACTTTCAATATCCTTAAAACTCCACAGTTTTAAAAGTTACAGAATGTCTTTAATTGCCAGTTCAACACAAAGCCCCATGTAGTTCAAAAGCCTACAACCTGTGAGAAACACAAGGAAGAGCTTACTTCAAGAATAACATCACCTAACACAGATCCTGGGGCATCTTATGTTTAAGGAGTGCCACCAAACACCATACTGGAGTTGTCCAATTTCATCTTCTGATAGACGAGATTAAATGAAAATCAAATTTGGTACTGTATCAGTCCAACTTAAAAATAACTAGTAGTCCCTGGTTACAACCAGTTGCTCAGTGTTGCAGCCCATCGGCTGCCAGTCCCTCCATGGGAGTCAGGATCTGCATTAAGGCAACCTGAGAGCTCCGAGGGGGAAGAGGGAATAGAGCTGGCAGAGAGAGAGACAGAGAGAGAGACAGAGCCTGGGCTCTGTCTCTCTCTCAGCTCTCAGATGGAGAGTCAACATCCCTCAGGTCTGAGGTGGCTGATGAGGAAGAAGAGGAAAAGCTGGGGTCCAGTGCCTGATGCGTGGATGCACAGAAGGCAGAGGAGAGGAGAGGAGAGCAGTGGAAACCTATGGGCCTGTCCTTGGGAAGGAAGAGCCACCGCTGCTAGTGAGGCCCCACCGTAGCTCTGGGGATAAAAGGCAGGGGGTGGAGATGAATAGATGTGGCAGACAATTATTCATCTTCTGGACGGACGGACAGACGGACGTTAGCCTGCGGTAAGAGAGAATTTTTTTGCCGGGGCTGTTGGCGCTCCTAATAAAGGAATCTTTGAGTTCACTTCAGAGGGCCAGAACACTCAGCAACCCAATCAAAGTTACGACCGTGCTCAGTGAGGAGAGCTTGGGACTGTTCCTCAGAGTTGCAGCCATCCCTGCATCCAAACGGTCATGCGATCCAAGAGCTTGCCTGGCTCACAGAGGGCTTCTTAGCTGATTACATTGCTTGCTTCCTACACCGTGAATGCAATTCAATTTTGAAAGGCTATTTGATTTGCTCAGAAAGAACGCGGCTTCGGTTTTCCACCATAGTTACCTCATTATGTATCCCCCCAAGACCAAAGCATTCCTGGCGGTTTATGACCACAATAATGTACCCCACCCCCCAAAAGGCAGTATGAGATAAAAGCATAATAAATCTACAACTTTTATAAAGTTTAAAATGGATTTAATTGTTGTTCAGCCAGCCATTGACATCATCCACAGGAGGCGATTTCAGCTTTCAAAGGCCTTATGGAATAACTCAATTTGGATCGCTTTTTGAAGTATCAAGAGCTTATTGCTGATCTCATTCCCAGTAGAAGGCTGCTCCTTGAGGAGGCGGCTTCATCTAAATGCATTGTATGGGTCCCATTGACCTCCTCTTAGGTGGACTGATTTTGTATACCAGGGGTCTCCAAACTTGGCAACTTTAAGACTTGTGGATTTCAACTCTGGGAGTTGAAGTCCACAAGTCTTAAAGTTGCCAAGTTTGGAGACCTCTGATGTATACCATTCGACTTAGCCCAAGCAGATCAGATGGGTTATTTTTTCATTAATATTAAAGCTACTTTATTTATATTACTTACTTAGTATCCTGGTGTGATTTAAGTTTAATTGCTTAGTCTCCACAACTATCAATAAGTGTTGTATCTAATGTTTTATGATGAATGCATCTTACGGTGATAATTGTTGTGCGTACACTGAGAGCTTATGCACAGGAGACAAATCCCTTTTTGCTTGTGTGTCTCCTCACGCTTGGCCAACAAATTCCATACCTTAGTAAGCAAGCAAAGACCTTTGGGACTTAGATCCAGCAACCGTTAGATGTTGCTGCTACTTCATCACTTTTTCTCTCTACTCCCTGCAGTTACAGAGATGCTGGTGAACATTCTCAACATCTGCTCCGACGATGAGCTGATTTCAGACGGAGATGAATCTTTGGACGGTAACAGCCCTTTTGTGACATTTTCAGGGACTTGAGGAGTGGTTTCAAGTAAATCGGGAGAGAGTGGGATCCTACATATCGAATAGGCAGCCTTTTAACACCATTTTTGTTGCCATCTTTTCCATTCATAAATTAAGCTTGCTATATCTTCTCTTCAGCTGGTTTACAGACAGTTTATTTCTTTGGGCTACTAACCCTTCTCCTCCCTATCCACCACTCTACTATCGTGGCTTCATCTTTGACCTGTCAGCAATTGCTTGCTCTTTGTATCAACATTGTGAAAATGGAAAGGGAGACTTAAACAGAAGAAGCTTGTTCGAGGTAGAAAGATTGAACGCTCACTGCTCCTCCCGTGCATGGCTCCCATTCCTGTTCCCAGGAGAAGTTGAGAATGACATTGACTCGATCAGATAGTCATCAACATCTGGTCCAATCAATGTCATATTTAAGACAAAGGGCGCTTATCACCTGCAGCCATCTTTTACGTGCCTTTTTTTTCTTTTAATAAAAAAGTGCAAATTGACTCCAGAAGTATCCTGGGCCAGGATGGGACCATGAAGTTTACAGTTAATGAAGACTATCCCGTCCATGCCTAAAGACAATTTAAGCAAAATATGTGTGTTAAGTTGCAAAAATATATGTCTTTAAGTTGCATGCCTGGCAAAATTGCGGATTGTTCTGGGAACTTGTTTTGGCTCTTCCAAAAGACAATTGGGAGCACTTGACAGCCTGGTGTAACCCAAAAACATTTTGTTGGGAACGTAAACATTGTCGAGTTGGAATGCTGCTAACGGATGGAAAAGATTGTTGACCATGAGAAAGTATTGATCACGAGAAAGCTTTATCTGTCATTTCTGCGTACTCTTCAAGAATAAAACCAACCTCATCTTTTGGGCCCTTACTAATACTTAACGTAATAATGTGTGGAAAGCAGAAGTCAAGTCGATTGCCATCCAGAGTTTGGCAAATAAGGTCTTTAGTAAAAGAGAGGAAGACTTAACTAGATGAGCTCTTGACAGAAGTGCAAAAGAAAACTGCTCCCTTGCCCCATTGCAGGGTTTCTTTTTTTTTTTAAATGTTCTTCGCTCCCTCCCATGGAAATTAAATTTGTTTCTTCTATCTCTGTCTTCATCTCCTTGTATACTTGGTGTCTCTTCTCCCTGAAGATAACTACATTTCAAGCTATCCGAAAGGTACCCAGCTAGAATTTGCTAAAAGCTTAATTCTCACTGCCTGTGCCACCAGACTTCCTTGGAGTGGATTTTGAATAGCTGACTAGTTGGACAATCTCGCCATTTCCCCCTCCCCCCCCTCTTCAGTTTTAACATGAACGTGGTGCGTTTGTTTTGTCGTTGTTCCTCCTTTTTTTTTAACCCTGTTTTGTTCCTTCAGGGACGTGAACAGTGTGTGTTTGGGGGGGTCACATTTCTCTTGACTTTTGAATGCAGCCACCTTATGCATGGCTGGATCCATCGGTGCATGTCAGATCTCCAGTTTGGCTTGTCCTGTTCTTAATGCCTAGTTGGGTGACAACCAACAAGCAAAATAAGATCTTGGTTCAGAGAAGATGCCATTGCCATTCGGTTTGTAGTCGGACCCCATCTGCCCCCCCGTCCCCCGAAGTCTCTTCATTCTTTTTGATCGATGTTTGGTCTGTGTAGTAAGAGGGAGAGGGGCTTTTCCCTAAGATGCCACGGGAAACGAGGGCGCGAACGAGGTTGCAAAAGTTCTAGCTCTTCCTCTTCTGCATCTGAAGAGAGTGCTTGTGTGACCGTTCTCCCTTCTGCAAGCACCAGCCCAGAATCCTTTTCACCTTCACTCGGTCTTGTCATTGTGTCCCTCGCATTGCCAAGCTGTGTCTCTGTGGCTGTTAACTTCCCTTGTGTTGTGTGGCCAGACCCACTGGTGGGAAGCGGAGAGGTCTGCTGCTTGGAATAACACTTGGCATATTTCTTCTCGTGGTCATTTCTCCTCCCATTTTTGGACCTTTTTCTGTACGTCGCCTTGTCGGTCACTTCGCTCTCCTTTCCATTCTGATCATGACTTTTCCGTAACCGACTAACGCAATTTTAGCTGTAAGGTTCTCTTTTCTAGAATCAGGTAGATGCTGCCTATTGGCATCAACTGAGCCTATAAAGCATGATTTGTACTTCATCCTTTTTTAAAAAAAAAAAACATTTTTGATTCTTCTTTCCCAAGGAGGCACAACTGCCCGTAAAGAGATCATCCGGAATAAGATCAGGGCCATTGGGAAGATGGCACGAGTCTTTTCAGTTCTTCGGTAAGCTTGCTCTTTCTTGGGAATCTTGGTTAGAAAGGGAGGATAAAAGCTGCTTTATCGTTTTGCCAGACTGCCTCTGTTGTATCAGCACAGCTCAGAGAGCTTTTCCATTTGGGAAAAGTACAAAAGAGTTTTGAAGGGTTGGAAATCCTCAAGCACGAAGGTGGGTTATATAGATCAACTGTGCGGGTCCTTCTTTCTGGAAACATTTTCCCAAGACGTATCTTATCCAGATAGTTGAGGGTTTTTTAAAAAAAACAACAATTGAATACTTCAAAAAAGCATCTCCGATAATGCAGCTTTTATGAAGTATCAGCTGTTTCTTTGTCCCATGTATCCAATTTGTCCCACCTTTTTTTTTTTTGGCTTGGACTCAAAAGCAGGGTGGATGTGCAGTCTTGCATCTAGGTTAAGGGTCTTCAAACTTGGCAACTTTAAGACTTGTGGACTTCAATTCCCAGAATTCCTGAGCTCACATGACTGGAGGAGGAATTCTGGGAGTTGAAGTCCACGAGTCTTAAAGCTGTCAAGTGTTGAGACCTCTGATCTAGGTAGAGCCAAAAAGGTTAAATTGCTTGATTCCACACACTGGTTAAAGCGGAGGTTGGCAACATGGCGGCATAATAACATTTGATGGTACCCTCTGATCACCTTCTGATCGTATGTAATTAATCGACATCAGGGATCTTGTCCTTTTGGCTGGGTATTTAGGTATTCTCTTTACAGAGATGTTTTCCAAGCCTAGCTAGCATATTTATTTGTTTGTTTCTTTTATATTTCTAAACCACCTATCTCCCTCAAAGAAAGGCTCTATTGCTACTCTCATCTACTTTGAGATGGTTGGATTTCAGTTCTCCAAATTTCCCAGCCAGCATGGCTGCCGCTAATAGTAATAGCACTGAGACTTATATACCGCTTCTCGGTGCTTTACAGCCCTCTCTAAGCGGTTTTACAGTGTCAGCCTCTTGCCCCCAATAATCTGGGTCCTCATTTTTACCAACCTCGGAAGGACGGAAGGCTGAGTCAACCTGGAGCCTGGTGAGGTTTGAACTGCCAAATTGCAGGCAGCCGGCAGTCAGCCGAAGTAGCCTGCTGTACTGCACTCTAACCAGAGGTGGTATTCAGCAGGTTCTGACCAGTTCTGGAGAACCAGTAACGGAAATTTTGAGTAATTTGGAGAACCAGTGGTAACCTTCCCCCAGTAATGGGGAAGGAATGGAGATTTTACAGTATCCTTCCCCTGCCATACCCGCCATGCCACACCCACCAAGCCATACCCACAGAACCGTGAATAAAAATTTTTTGAATACCATCACCGACTCTAAATACTGCGCCACTGTGGCTAAGAATTACAAGAAATAAAAAATCCAGACACCTCAAAGTTGCTGAGGTTGGGAACCCTGTCCTCCAGAATTTCAAGGGCCAGGGTCCTAAAAAACTAGTGTGCTTTTAACTGTTTGCTCGTGTATAAATTGGTCCCGTTGCTTTCTGTTTTCAGAGAGGAGAGTGAGAGCGTGCTGACACTCAAAGGCCTGACTCCCACAGGTACTCTGCCCCTGGGGGTCCTCTCAGGGGGGAAGCAGACTCTACAGACAGGTAAGTATACAAAAAGTGAAGCCCTGTTGTGGGATACGAAGGATAGCAATGGAAATTTAGCTTCTGAACATGCCTTAAGAAAGCCGCTGGATTTTGCAGCAGGAAGTTATTGTGGTTTTCCCACAGTGCTGCTTTTCCCTTCCCATCACAATAATAAGATGAATTGCAAGGGTCACCAATCGTTTGTCTAGCATATCCAAGGTTCCCAAATCTGGTGTTTCAAGATAGTGTGTGATGACCTGGGATGTGGCACAAAAGCAACAAAGCCACAAAAGTAGGTAAAAGTCCCTTTATTGCCTCCAACTTGGCCCCCAACGTCCAATTATCATCGGCCGGAGAAAAAACTCTCCCAAGAACAGTTGTTTAAAGGGAAGAAATTCAGTCTGAACCCAAAGTACATATACATTATAAATAAAAACCAACACAAACCACGCTGCAGCAATTAACGAGACAGGGCAGGATAAGGAATTGCAGGCTTCAAAAGATAATGAAACACACACAGTTGGGAGGATGCCAGAAGTCAGATAAGTCTTGACAAAATCAAAATAATTCACACTTTGCTCCCAGCAAGGTGCTGTGCGCAAACGCCCTTTTAAAATCCTGTTTTCCCAGCTGCAGTTAATGAAGGGAATCAGGGCCCTTTTCTCCCCCGTAACCCCCGTAACTCACATTGCTCCCTTCTCCGTTCCTCCCTGCGTGCCCTAGGATGAAGAGGAGGTAGTTAGTTAAAGGCTAGTTAAAGTTAGGTTATACAGAACAATGTTTTGAGCAGGAATGGAAGATATTTGGATGTCCAGTTGAATTTCCAATTCAACCAGCTATCTGAAACTCAGGGGCTGACAAGTAGATAAATAGGTACCGTTTTGTTGGGATGGTAACAGCACCCTGTGACGACATGCTGGCCACATCCAAGGAAATGTCTTCAGACAGCGTGGGCTCGATGCCCTTGAAATGGGGATGAGTATCACTCCCTAAAGTCAGTCATGACTAGTGGAGTAAAATCCACAGGGACTTCTTTACTTTTATTTTTCTTCAATTCATCCCAAAAGGGGACTCGGGATGGCTTGCATAAAAATAATGAATGTGACCACCCAGATTAAATTAACCTGTGGCCCTCCAAATCACATTCTTCTTCGATCAGCTACAACTAATATAGGCAATAAGGAAGGATGATGGAAGTTGCTATGTGCCAACATGTGAAGGGTGTCAGGCTTTCCAGGTAGAACCTGGTCAGGAAACAGGCACCCCATGAAATGTTGGGATTCCACTGTTGGTTAAAGCTAAAATAACAGAATCTTGAAATTCTGGCAGAGATTCTTTAAGAAGGGAGAGAAAGAATTCTACAGAGGACCAAGGCAGAGCAATTTTATTTCTCACTCACTCCTCTTCATCAGGGCTTAGCTGAGGTTTATATAATAGTTGTTGAATTTCTGTACTTCTCTATACCAAACCATATGTTGCTCACTCTTGGTAGCTCGGATCAGTCAGTAAAACCACAAACATTGCCTCAATTTACCCTCCTTGTTCTAAAGAAGGCTTCCTTTGAGAAGCATTGTAGTATGTATGGCTTAATCTAGATATTCCAATAAAAACAAATTGCTTGCGTTATGTGGAATTCAAGAAAATTTGACATTTTGGCAAATTATTTTCATTAAGAACAAATATGAGATTCGCTCCATCCAAATTCTCTCTAGTCCAATATTACATTCCCACTGTAACTGAACAAATGTCACCTGGAAGCGTACAAAAGAACATAAGAACAGTATTTCTCTCCTAGCATTTGATAGCAATAATCTAAAAGTGCACGTTTTGATGTCCACTGGATGTGTTGAGACAGGAGCTATATGTACATACTTGTCCTTAATCTACCAACTTTCAGCTTTGTTGGAAAAAGTGAGAGGGGAAAAAGCCTTCTGAATCTAAATTTCCACTTCACATATAATATTGCAAACTCCTATTTTGTCTCCTCTTTTCTTCTAAGTGAAAATAGATTGTGTACAAATCTTGGCTGATGCTGTTATCCTGACAATGGATTATATTTCTCTCTCTCCCTCCTTCTCTCTCCCTCCCTCTCTCTATCTTTCTCACACAAACACACACACACACACAAATATAGATGTGTTCTTCTATAACAGTTACATGTAAAAATACCAACTTACTAAAAAGTGTCACATTACATTAATTTGTTACTGAAATCACTACCTGATCTCACAGTGAGATATTATAGATTAATGGGCAGCATTGGCTGGTTTGCACCAGGAAATGACCTGTAGTAATTCCATATAACTGTAAGGCGGCATGTTAATCCTTTCCTACTGCCAGCATTTGAACTCTTGTTTCAAACCAGCTTTATCTCCTTCCTGTTAACATCAGATGACTTCTTAGTTATACCATGAACAGTGATTGATTACATCCTCATATCATGTGAAGAAAGGATGTTATAATAAGAGTATCCAAAAGAGTAGCAAGTTGCTCTTTAAGATTCGTTGCTCCTTTTGTCCAAGAAAGCCCAGGAAAAGGCCCTGATCTTTTAAAGAACCATAGTGAGGGTGCCCACCATGGATGGTTCTTCTTTTGTTTCTGGGGCCATTTTGAAGGATACTAGACAGGTATACTGTCAGATAGACCCCTGGCAAAAAAAAAAAAAAAAAGCAGACCACATTGTGAAAATGAAGAAAATAGTTTCAGAATGCTTTCGTTGGCATGAAGCTATAAAGAGGTGGTGTATGCTTATGATTGGCAAAAGTTGAGAATCATTTCAGGCAGTCCTTGGGTGAAGAACATCCAAATATTGGGCAACTCCTATTTACAGACAGGCTTCCTTTTACTCAAAATGGCGGAGAGCGTTCTCCTTCCTCAAGCAGACAAACCGCTGAAGCTGCCCAATGTTTTTTATGAACCCCTGAAGCTTTTCAAGATGCCGCTTGTTTTCAGAGGTTTATGAGAAGATTGCATGGCTTTGGTAGTCCCATCAGTTCAAGGTAGGAGAATGCCAGTTTTAATAATAGGCAGTCTTGTTTTCCAGGTACGAGTTCTGACTTACATCCCAAAGGTGCTTTTTCAAGAGGCCACTGAACTTTCTTGTTTTTCTTTGAAGAGGTTTCGCTTCTCATCTAAGAAGCTGTTTCAGCTCTGGCTGGATGTTAAGAAATGGAAGGATTTATACTCCTTGCAGGCAGCTGGTCATTTGCCTTCTGCAATATAAATCCTTCCATTTCCCACCATCCAGGCTGAAGAAGTTTCTTGGATGAAGACGTCTTCGAAGAAACACAAAGTCCAGTGGCCTCTTGAAAAAAACACCTTTGGGACAACTGTAACCTGGATGACAGAGAATCTCCCTAGACATTCTGACTTACGTACAAATTTGAGTTAAATGACAGGATGGATCTTGTTTTTACCTCAAGGACTACCTCTATTCACACTCAGGATTACTGCTCAGTACTCGTATCCATTTTGGAAATCAGGTGGATCCATGTTAACATTTGCTATCGGAAGCGGGTTGTAAGGAGTGGAAGGACCATCTCCAACAGCCCCGGGGTCCCCTTTAATTGTAGGAAAAGGCTTCAGGTTTAATTGCCGCTGTCCTTCCCTTTGGAATATCCTGTCAGGGATCCAAGTAATACACCCAAAGCAAACGAAACTCCGAGGTGGGTAGATTCCTCAAAGAATAGCTTTATTGGATATATTATATTGGGCCAGTTCTGGAGAAAACTGACTCTGAAGGTTTCCGCGGTTTTCACCTCATTAAAAGTAAAAGTTTTTCCCTTTCCCCAATCAGTCAGTCATGTGGTCCAATCAAGGTGCCGTCTGGTTGCTTGGTAACATCACTCCTCCTCTCTCTCTCTCTCTCTCTCTCTCTCTCTGACCACATGTGGGAGTGTCCTTGATTCCCAGGGGAAAGTATTTTGTTTTGGCTACAAAACCCCAGCTCTCTCTATTCCCCGCTCCCTATCCCCTCCGCTCCAGTGTGGCAACGCCGAAGCCTCAAAATGGCTCTGACCAGGTCAGCTTCAGGGTTGACACATCCCTAGTCCTGATACAATAAACAGTCTAACTCCATCTGAAACAAGCACCCCTTTCATGTAGAAACTTTTTCAAGAGAGGTTGCTTAGTTTCAGTACCGCGATGTGCAGGGGTTATCTGCGAAACGCTGCAGTGCGAAAAATGGGGGCGCGTGTTAGCACCCAGAAGTTGATTCCAAGCCAATGGTTAGAGTCCGCTCCCCTTTGAAACTCAGCGGAGCCATTTTCCGATCTGCCGACACCGTGACCTTTAACCTCTCCAGAGCCCTTTCACCTCTTGGCCCTCTTGCCATCCTTCTCTGCCGCCCGGGTTATCATCACCCTTCTACCTCTCGTTGGGTATCGGGCGGGTTTCTAAGTCTCATAAGCAACCATAAGTGATGTTAAGTTCACTCACGCTTTTCTGTCTTTATTTTTGCATGCCACTGTTCCTTCTGTATTACAGCCACAGTAGAAGCAGTAGAGGCACGGGAAGGTATGGCTAGAATCTTGCAAGATGGTTTGTGTGTTTGCTAAATCTTTCTTTCTTTCTTTTTTTTTTACCCCACACCCCTACCCAAGATGGTTTGTGTATTTGCTAAATCTTCTTCTTTCTTTTTTTTTTACCCACCCCACTTTCCAAGATGGTTTGTGTGTTTGCTAATCTTTTTTTTTTTAAACCCTCATCCAAGAGTTTTATTGTCAGCATTATACACACACCCACACACAAAAAAACCCCCCACTATATTCTTGCATCACCAGAATTAGAGAGCAGCTCCATCTCAGTAAGAGCCCAAAGGCATTTTGTTGTCTCTGCCCTATGACTCCTTCGACGGGCTGACTTACCTTGGAGTTCTGGGGAGCAGAACGGCTGCCTCAAGAGCTGCAGTGGTGTGAGAGTCCGTATTTTGGTTCCTCAATTTTGTTCAGAGCAAGCCTTTGCAGCCCCGTGGAAAGCTATTCTATATAGGTAGGCCTTGACTGGCGGTCACAGTGGAGGCCAAAATTGACGCTGCTAAGTGAGACATTTATCAACGGAGTTTTGCCCCAACTTTTCTTTGTCACAGTTGTTAAGTAAATCATTGCAGTCATTTAAGTTAATTCCCCGCTGATTTTGCCTGTCAGAAGGCCACCAAAGTTGATCATGCGACTCTGGGACACTGCAACCATCATGAAAATATGTCCTGGTTGCCAAGCCTCTGGATTTTGATCCCCATGCCGGTGTGGGGGTGCTGCAACTGTCATAAGTGTGAAAAACGGACACTTTTCTTCCAGTGCTGTTGTAACTTTGAACGGTCACGAAATGCACTATTATAATTTGATGACTACCTGTACTGATCTTAGGGCTTCTCAGAGGACAGCAGTGCTGCATTGGGAAAGGAATAGGCCCGTGCTAAGGATCTGTAATTCACCAGCTGGAATATCAGCAGCATCAGTTTTTATGAGCCACCTCGGGATGGCTTCTAACGTAAAGTATGGGAGTGCACATCTACAAAGACCCCGTGGACTGCAATATTACTCAGGGCAGCCCATTTGTAACACCTCAGGGTTTTTTTTTTCCAGTAAAGCCTAGATAAGTTTTGTACCTTTTTCAAGTAGCTCCTAAATTCTGATTATTTACCCACCAAAAATACTGTTTTTCAAGGTCTTGTGCGGAGAGGTTGGATTGGTTTGCTTCCCCAAGGCTTCCTGCTGTCCTTCCCACCTTCCAGTTGCAAAATGTGAAACACACACACACACACACACACACACCCTTCTAGAAAGATCTTTCCTGCTTTTCAAAGTGCTCCAGCATTAGGGGACCGGAGGCTAAAACAGATGAAGAACGGTTGCAGGAACTGGGCATGGCTAGTCTAAGGAAGAGAAGGACCAGGGGAAACAGGATAGCAGTTTTCCAATATTTGGAAGAGAGGAAGGAGTCAAGCTATTTTCCAAGGCACCCGAAGGCCAAACAAGGAATAATGGATGGAAATAAGGAGGAATTTTCTGGCAGTGAGAACCATCAACCCATGGAACAGAAGTTGCCTGCAGAAGTTGTAGGTGCTTCATCAGTTGCCATCAGTTGGAAATCGTGTAGGGTCTCCTGCTTGGGCAGGGGGTTGGACTAAATCACCTACAAGGTCCCTTCCAACTCTGTTTGGAATTCTGTTGTTCTGATTTCTTCAGATGATCGGGAGAGTGACGTAGTCATTAGAGAAAACCTGAAACCTTAACCTGAAAGCGAACATTTATTTGGCCTTGCATTATCTCCTCAAACTGACAATGAGTTACCAATCTCCAGGTATGTAGTTCCATAGTCTTTACACAGGAAATGCCAGAATTGAGTCCAATTCAGAATTGAATTGGGCATTTAAGCCCGTGTTTCGTAGATGCTAGATGTGTGCCCCAGAATTTGGGACATCTAATTAACCTCTCCTGAGACAGTGAGGCCACTGAATGTATTTGCTGTTTCTCTTCTTGCCAAACTCGTTCTATTCAGAAGACCCTCAAAGAAGTAAGCAGAGTTTCAGAAGAAGTCTAGAGAACCTGGTCTTTGCTGTTCTCCTAAGTATTGCCACTGGACAAGCCTTTTTTAACAGAAATACCGAATCCATCAAATTGCATTGCTGGGTCATTTTCAATGCATGGCAAAAAAAATCAGGTTACAAACTTTGCAGCAAAAGAGCTCACGGAGTACCTAGCTAGTTCTCTGTTGTTTCTCACACTACCGGCAAAAGAAGATTTTTATGCTCAGCCCTGGGTTTGATAGAAAATGTAAGGCTGTGCCAAGTGGGCGAAGAGGTTTTGGCCATACGTGCCTGAGGCTTTTCTCTGCAATCCAGTTCATGGTCATGCAAGACTTTTTCATTCAAAGATTGGTTCATTTCCCCCTTTTTGTGGTGCGGTGTTTTGTTTTTTTTAAATCTGTGTGTGTATATGTGTGTGTGTGTGTAGTGTTCTGCTGTGCTGAAGACTATGACTTTTGATTTAGCACTCAGTGATTTTGATTTTATGTTTTCCCAGCTTTGAAAAGAATGCTGTTACTTTCACGGCACCATTGTTGAGCATCTGTCTGACTTCCTAAATTGTTTTTTCCAGATTAGGTTTGAAGTTTTATTAAGGGGGCGGGATTGCCTTCATTAACAGTTTTTGCCTAAAAATTATTTAGGCTACAGACAAACATTTGTTTTTTTTAAAAAATCAGAGATGAAAGCGGTTGGAGAGGAATCTCTTGAAACACACTTATGCATTTTTTTTCTTAGTCATTTTGCCCCTTGATCCTAACCTACAGATTTTTGAAGCGTTAAAGATGACAAAAAGTCAGTTGATTCTGACTCTGTAAACCGCTTAGAGAAGGTTGTAAAGCAATATGAAGCGGTATATAAGTGCTGTTGCTATTGGAAGCCAAAATGTGGAAACATATATATATATATATTTTGAGGGGGAATTATCTCACATGGCTTCTAGGCTGCCAGAAACACGGTAGTGCAGTGAATGAAGAAGTCAGACGCATGCTCTACACACACAACCTCTGCCTGACAGCAGAGGAGCGAGCGTTTACAAGTCAACGGCCTACTTCGCAAATGCCTCCAATTGCCTCTTTTCCCTCCCCTGTAGCCATCCGTGGATTTTCGCCGCAACACAAGATCCGCAGCTTCGAAGAAGCCAGAGGCCTGGATCGCGTCAACGAGCGCATGCCGCCCCGCAAGGATTCCAAGCATCCTGACGGTCCAGTGAATTTAACCTCAACAAACTCTGCGGACAAGAATGGGACAGGGAAGAAAGCCCAGTAACAGTTCCATATCACTAAAGCATCCAAAACTTAATGAATTCTATTTATTTATTATGAAAGGGGGGGTTTGGGGGTGGGGGAGAAATCAACTTAGCCAGGAGGCACATCCATAATCCAGTTTGCATCCATTCTGTAAGAGAGGTGACCATTTTGTAAGTTTTTTAAATTTTATGTTCAATATATAAAGTCATCTTCTTTTGTTTAATTTAGGGTGGGTCTAAAATCTAGTACATATATATATATATATAAAGTGTTCTGTACAGATAGGTATCCCTGCCAAGAGGGAAGGATCCTGTGTTGGTGAGGGTGGGAGGGAAAGGAAGCCAAAGCAGCCAACTAACGTATCTGATTTATTGGAATCATTTTAAGTTAGCATTTTTTTTTTTAAAGTGGCATCTTCCATTTGGACATTGGTTGTTCCTTTTTTGTTCTTTTAATCCTCCTTCTGTTTCTCACCACATCTGATGGTCCAGCACTTGACTTCCATTAAAAGGCAGGCTGCTTAGGGCAATTGGTAAACCTTTTCCTACATGGAACCCTGCGTCAGAGGTAAATTCAGAGGTAAATGCAGAAAACCCAGCACAGAACAAATTGCTAGGTATTTGTCATGGGAATCTTCCCTTTTCCGGGTCTATGACAACTTCCATGGCCAATTTGCCACAGGACAATTCAACAATTCCATTATTTAAAATCATCTTTTTTTTTTAATAATAATAATTTTTGTCACAAATCTTCTTTGGCATCCTTTCTTTAATAATTCTATTCAACTGATGTTAGTGTAACTCTTGTCCCGTGGCGAGTTGGCCTCAGCGAGTTGTCTGTGGCATGTTGTTCCATTCCTCCTTTTTCCTCCGCCATCTCTTCAAACGTACCCATTGCTTTTCCTTCAGAAATCCCAATTTCACTAGAGAAAAGTTCTTGGAATAAACCATGATTAGGTCGGTCTTGAGGAATGTGATTCAGGGATCTCCATTCATCCGAAAGCGTCACTCTTGGGATCTAATCCAGCTGGGCTGCTACTATTTTCTATACGTTTAGGCCCCGTTTGACTTGCATCCACATCACCCCTAAGGGATTAGAATATGGTTTCTCTGAACCACAAACAGCCTCGCGAGATTGTTTAGCAGTCACTATCTTAATGTAAATTGGGAAGGGACATTTGGCCCTTCTCACCACCTCCAACACATCCCACAAGCTGCACTACAGTGGCTCCACGGTAGTATATCCAGCACAATATATAATCTGCCTTGTCTACACGAGGGCCTCCTGCTTTGCAGGTTCAGCATGAATGAATGAACTCTGTGACGTCTAGGGAGAAGAAATTGTGTAAAGTTCTGAATTCACAACCGAGCAGTTCTCCTCTTGTCCAGATGTACCAAGTATAGGCCTGTGCATTATAGACAGGTGGGATATTCCAACAACCCGTGCAGGGATACTGGCTGAGGAATCATCGTTGGGCTGAAGGAACTTTAAAAAGCACCAGAAGCTAGCTAGCTAGCTCGCTCCTTCCTTCCTTCCTTCCTTCCTTCCTTCCTTCCTTCCTTCCTTCCTTCCTTCCTTCCTTCCTTCCTTCCTTCCTTCCTTCCTTCCTTTCTTTCTTTCTTTCTTTCTTTTTCCTGTATATAACTGACAGATTGCTCTCTGCTTGAATCTAAAATGCTGCTTGGTAATTTCAAGGGTGAAAGTATGATTCTCCAGCCCCTACAAAACGATCATCGATGTGAAATCAGATTTTGCACAACATGTGTAGGCTGAACGTTAATATCCTCAATCAACATTACCCCATAAAATTACTGCCTTCCATCGTCGGCTCAAAAGTGCATCTTTTTCAGATTGGACGTTAGGCCTCTGGTAGCAACATTGCTTCTTTTTTATTCCCCTAATAAGGGCTACCCCAGTTATGAAGAAGAAGAAAAGTTTGCAGGCAAGCTGTTCTGTTGACTTTACTATAGACCTACCTAGACCTAGAATTCTTTTAGGGTTCATATCTCTGGTGCACCTCTGTATTTTGGGACATCTTGCTATATAGGAAACTCATGGCTGTGGCAGGTACTGACAAATGGTGCATTCTCTCCCGAGTTTCTGGATTTCCCTTTGCTCAAGTCTCTATTTCACTTCTCACATTTCTCCAGCTGCATATTTAGTGAACGGAATATCTCAACCCTCTTCTTTTTTTTGGGAAGACTTCCAAATCCCCGACAAGCACAGGGGGTGGGGTGGGAAATGCTTTCTCCTTGCCCTTGAAGGATCTATGAATGGTAGCGAAGGGCTGCTTATCTTACAAGGGAAGAGATATATATTTCCCCCACCATGAACGTGGGGTGGTATTGGCAAGGGAGAAAAAAAGAAAGAGAGAGAGGGATGAAAATTCCGTTAAGAAAGCATAGCTAAAGGCATCCATTAGAAAAACCTCTGCGGGAAGAGCCGCGTAAACAGTTTTTAAGTTTGGAACAGAATCGGAAGCTTTGTGTTATAATGTGCCAAAGAGCAACAACTAAACCATTGAAGTTTTATTTTGGAAATGGGATCGTTTGTGGAGTATATTCTTAGCTTGGTCTATTGGAGTAGTAACCAAGCCTTGGTAGTGGTTTCTTTTGTGAGAACTGCAGCTTTGTTCATTCATTGAGAAAAGAGGAAAAGGGGGAAAATAGATAGAGGGGAGGAAGCATTGACATCTCCCAGTTACCTCTTGCTCCCTTCTGGCTCTTCTGCAGTACGTTTTGGAGTCAGCGTTCCTCAGGCAACTCTTCTTAATATTAGTGGCTTAAACCAACGGTACAATCAGCCACCATAGATCTATCCTTTTAATATATATATATATATATATACCTCTTATTTGCTCTGCAATGGGCTCCTCACTCCACGTTACAGCCATAGGCTCTGCCCAGTTTCCTAAACCTTCCTCTTGAGAAATCAAGCCATTAGGGTTTTTTTTTCCTGCATTTTTAAAGAACAGGTGCAGTTGAGGACGGTTTGTACTTTCATCGCTGTCCTTTTCCCACAAACCTCCCCCTCGATCGTGTGACCAATCCTCTTATAGGCGGAGAGCTTCACGTCCACTTAGGCCTCGCACAGCTTTTGTTTAGGTTAACCCTGGCATCTCATTTTGACAGACTGGCTGCTCGGAATTCCTTCCTTCGTGAACTCGATCAACCCTTTACCACTAGTAGGACTACTTCTAACCCGAAAGGTACCGATTTTTGCAGGCCACTCAGAAAGGGCTTCATTTAATTGCATCAATCTTGGGTGGCTTGGTTCAGTCTCTGCCATGGGCATCCATTGTGTGTTTCCATCCAGCTGTTTCTTCTTTTTTCTTTTTTCCAGCATGGGATAAGATTCAAATGGAGAGCCTCCTACGGATGGGAGGGCCACTCTTCACTCGCTAATTTCAGCCATATGGATGAAAATCTTTATATCTATCTATCTATCCGAGGAATCAGTGTCAAAAGGCACCATTTAGACCAGGGGTCTCCAAACCTTGGGCCACTTTAAGACTTGTGGACTTCAACTCCCAGAGTTCCTCAGCCAGCTTTGCTGGCTAGGGAATTCTGGGAGTTGAAGTCCTCCAGGCTTAAAATGGCCAAGGTTGGAGACCCCTGATTTAGACTACGGCAGCCTGAACCACATACATTTGGATCTTGCTCGTGCAACAGTAATAATGTTTATAAAAATAAAGCTGGTCTTTAAAAAAAAAAAAAAAAAAAACTTAGTGTCTGAAATGTAGTGCCAACTTCGTTCTCTCATCTTGGAGAGATTATAATTCTTGGCAACTGTATCTATGCCCCCCCCCTTTTTTTTTTTTTTAATTTGTGCTTACTAGAGAACACGGGCTACTGATTTAGGAAATGGTACAAACATTTCAGTCCTAAATTTCTGTACTTTTGAGTGGCTAAGTACCGCTCTATTTCTCTCCCCGCCCCCCCAAGCTTCCTTTCCCTCCTCCGTTTTATGAAGTTAAAGCTAATAAAGCTGCTTGTGGTATTTTTGCCCAATTGGTTTAAGGTGCTGCATCTACTGACCCCACCCCCACCCTTCTCCCAATTCTGTTAAGAGAGAGAGTCTAATGCAAGGGTCTTCAAACTTGGCAAGTTTAAGACTCGTGGACTTCAACTCCCAGAATCCCTGAGCTAACATGACCGGAGGAGGAATTCTGGGAGTTGAAGTCCACACCTCTTAAAAGCTGTCAAGTTTGAAGACTCCGGGTCTAATAATGATGGCTGTCCAGGGGAGGGGTAGGCTTGAGGCAGGAGGGGCCTTAATTTCCACCAGCTAGAGCGGAGGTCTCCAAACTTGGCAACTTTTAAGACTTGTGGATTTCAACTCCCAGAATTCTGGGAATTGAAGTCCACAGGTCTTAAAAGTTGCCAAGTTTGGGGACACCTGAGCTAGAGCTATTTCCCTTCTCCTTTCACCTTCAAGATATGAAAGAGAGGCCGCTTTAGATTCCTTGAAATTCGGCGTAGTGTTTGGTGGTGACAGTGTGGCCAGACAGTGTGATTTGGGGCGAAAGGATTTTGGTTTCCGGACGCTCCAGTTCAGAGGTGGGGAACCATGGCCTTGTAGACAGTCAGCTGAGCATGGCTGGCTCAGGATTCTGGGGGTCACAAAATGACCCTCATTTCTCCACCCCGGCTCTAGTTAGACAGCATACGTGTGATTGCATGCTGCCTATCAGCGTTGTCTTTTCCCACTGACAGTGTATTAAAATTCCTAATACTGTGAAAACAAGGGTTTATGCGGCAAGAGACGAGAGCTTGAGTGGGAAAGAGACAAAGCCCTGGACAGTGGTCAACCTTCCCTTTCTTTCTCCGGCTTCTCCCGCCATTTTAGCAAGTGGTCAGAAAAGGCAGCGATTGAAACCTGTTTTCAGTATTCAGCCCTCCCGTTCTCAAGACGTCTCTTGCCCCTGTTTTCCCTTATCACCTGTGAAAGAGAGGGCCACCTGCAGCGGTCCTTCCCTGGCATGGCATGTTGCTGGACCAACAGCTTCTTACGTTTTAGGGCAACTGGCTACTTCCCGATCTCTTGACCCAAATTTTGAAGCTGGCAAAAGTTAAACGTCGGCTCCTCTCAAAACTCTGGAAGGGAGCGTGTAATTGCTGACAGGCAGATTTGCTTCTGGGGGCAAAAAGGGGAGGACTTGGTAGGTTTCTGTTTTCTGGAGGAAGAGTGCAACGCCCTGGAAGAGATTTCTGGTCAAAAAAGTGACCATCTGGGGTGTTTTCCACCCCACCCCACCCCCCAAAAAGGTCACGTTACATCAGATGACATGCCAGATTAGCACGTGGCTCTTCTCTACTTTGAGCGATGAAATGTGGAATGTTTTATTTAGAGAATTGTTGGATTGGGATCCTTTCCTATCACCTAGTCTTATTTCCCAACACAGGTGAGCGATGGGGAATTGCACTTGGGCTGCCTGCCCAATCCCACTTTCTGGAAGAAAAAAAAAAAACACCCAACCAAACAAACCAGTTATTAATTTATCCCGAATCTGTGAATCCCTTCTATTTCTTTCTCTGCCCGTTCTTCTGTCTAATCTCTGTCGCAAACGCGAGTGTGTGTGTGTGTGTGTGTGTATCTTTTTTTTTTCTTTCCCCCTCTCCTAATTCCAGGGACAATCTTGATCTAAATCTTGAGCAACACAAGCAGCAAAAAAACCAATTTTGAAATGGTGAGAAGCTAAGAAAAACAGCCCTCCAGCCCAGGGGATTCCAGAGAATCAGAGGCTGTGCGCACTGCCCCCCCCATCCCGCTACCCCTTTGCCCGTTCGGCTGCCTAGCAGCAGCCCTGTTTTTTTAATTTTAATTTTTATCTTGCATGATAAAAAGCAAGGTGCATGTACTAAGGAGGGGAGTCCACAATGGGTCTTCCGAACTTCAGGAACAAAGGTGCTTTTTCACCCCCTACGAGCGTCTGCTGTGGGCTGGCAACCTGCTCGCCTCTCCCTGATTTAGCTAATCCGCTGCTTCACGGGAAGCGCCTGGCCTGCCGGTTTTTCTCATCCCAAACAATCACAAATCCTGGGACTGTGTGGCAAGGCCTGGGATTCCTGGTTCTGAAGTGATGTTTGCCCATTGCCTGGAGGCTGCCTCCTTTCTTGCTCTCTTTTTAGCTATGTTTAAAGAAGAATGGTGACAAATGTTATTTATTGGCGGAAATTATTTAATATAATTTCTTTCTCTCTCTCTCTCTCTCTCTCTCTCTCTTTTTTTTTTGTGAAAAAAGGAATGACTTTGTTAGAACTGTCTTAATGTAAATTGGAAAGTCATCTTTAAAGAAGAAGAAGAAAAAAAAACCTTAAAAATTAAATGACAGTTGTTTGGCTCCGGTGTCATTTTTGAGAGTGCTTGAGCAATAGTTCAGAGTTAAGACCCTTGGTATTCCTGACTTTTCCAGGTCAACAGGAAAAAGCCTAAAATGTCTCGTCTGTTCAGGACTCAAATGATTTATATATATACACACATATATATATATATATATATATATATATATATATATATATATATATACATACATACATACATACATATACATACATATACATACATACACACACACACACACACACACACACACACACACACACACACACGCATAAGATTGGAAGTATCTAGGCAGCGTTTGATGAAGTCTCATTCATCATCTTCAGGCTTGTGTCTTCGGCTCTGTGCTTCTCAGAGTGACTTCTCACTCCGGAAGCACTTCTCACTCTGAGAAGCACAGAGCCGAAGACACAAGCCTGAAGATGATGAATGAGACTTCATCAAACGTACCTAGATACTTCCAATCTTATGCGAGAAAACCCGAATAACCAAATATATATAGATATAGCATGAACAAACGAGATGACACCTCCCGCCTTCCAGCCATTTGGAAACCCGCCCTCATGAACAGACGAGTACCTAACATGAAGAAGGACACTGGACCCACACCCATGAGAGCCACACAAGATGCCACCACCACACTTCCATGTAGAAAACAGACTCCCACCCATTCAGAGAAAATGAGAACGACCATGGACCAGAAGCTGCACTGCAGCTGCATCACTACCCACTTCAAACCCCTCTGAGCCATACATGAAGCAAACTGACACCCACTATGAAGATGCAGCAGGACCACCAACTAGAAGCCAAACAGCAAGATCACAACTCTCAGCTCAAATCCCCAGCAACTAAAACTAACCTGAGCACAACCAAGCCCCCTCCTGAACAGAACACGCCTCCAACCAATCAGAACACGGCTAACCCCCAACCAATCAGAACACAGCCAAACCCCTACCAATGAGAACACCCCCACCCAATCAGAACACAGCCAAGCCCCCACCCAATCAAGTTCCACCCCACTGGCAGTTAAAAGGAGGAAGCAGCTGCAATCTCCATTACTCTGAGAAGCACAGAGCTGGAGACAGAAGCCTGAAGATGATGAATGAGACTTCATCGAAACGTTGCCTAGATACTTGAATCTTACGCGGAGAAAACCGAACAACCAAAGATCTACATATATATATATATATATATATATATTGATGCAGCTCAAAAATAAGGGGTTCCTAAAATAACCAAGTGCTACATTCAGTCAACTTTGTGCAGCTATATTTGTTGTTATTATTTTAATTGGGAAGATTTGCTGAATAAACACTCAATATTGAAAGTGAGGTTGGGGTTGTTTTGCAGGCAGAATGCAAGAATTTGTGATGACAGAATACGAATCTTGAACTAAGAAAGTGGCTAGTCATGGTTGAGAGCTTAATAAAGAAAATGCAGCATGAATGCAGCCAAATAACAGTTTTTCTACCTCCCGCCACATAATTTCTTCACCGTTCTTTAGAAGAACTTCAACTAAACTGGTTATGCCTAGTTTGATTAAAAGAAGAACTAAAAGACATGATGGCAGTCTTCCAATCTCTCAGGGGCTGCCCCAAAGAAGAGGGAGTCAAGCTATTCTCCAAAGCACCTGAGAAGGCAGGACAAGAAGCAACGGATAGAAACTAATCAAGGAGAGAAGCAACTTAGAACTAAGGAGAAATTACCTGACAGTGCAATTAATCAGTGGAACAACTTGCCTCCAGAAACTGTGAATTCTCCAACACTGGAAGTTTTTAAGAAGAGATTGGACAAAACATTTGTTTGAAAATAGTATAGGGTTTCCTGCCTAAGCAGGGGGTTGGGCTAGAAGACCTCCAAGGTCCCTTCTAACTCTGTTATTTTGTTAAATGTTCTTGAGGATTTCTGGATTCACTTCTTGGGCGTTACATTCATGCTGTGTAAATTGAGGCCAAATTCCATACATACTCAGGAGTGCATCTCTGAACCCACAAGGAGGAATGGGACAACTCGCCACAGCCATCTCTCTGCCGCCAATTCACTGCAGCCCTCTTGCCTCAGCCAATCTGGCACGGGCATCTTGCTGCAGCCAAACTCACCACAGGACAATTCCACGTGGCGATAACTCAACGTGATCAATATTATCTGCCACCATTTCTTTGACGTTATTTCCATTGACAAAAAGTGGAAATAATATAGAAGAAATGTGGATTGTCCTTCAGCTAGTTGGCTGCGCCAAGTTGTCCTAAGACCCTCCCAACAGAAACGTCAGGTTCTTGGAGTGGACGTAGCAAGGAAAGAATGGCAATAACGAAAGGATCATTTTGGAATGGCCATCGGTCACTCTAAGCACTGGATTCATTTTTATAAAAAAATCTGATAAATTGAGCCATCTCAGGATCATTACATGGAAGCTGCTGGAGTAGGGTATATCAGAAAATTCTACATTAATAATTGGTCACAGTTAAGGCTTCAGAAGATACAGATTTGAGGGCTGTCAAAGCTTGGGGAGTTCTCTTGGTCGTCAATTCCAGAGGGATTTTTAGACCGTTTTATTGAAGGAGAATTTTTTTGGAACTGGTTGTGATTCTCTGAAGAAGCCGCCCTGAATCCGGTGGCTGAAACTGAGGGGAAAGAAGAAAAGCAGAAATTTGCTGGTGGACAAAAATGGAATTCAAATTTGGCTGTTCCTTTAATAAATCTAAAAACTGAAAGGTACAGCGTGGACCAGACTTGCACGCCATTTAAAACTGAGAAAGTGCTGAGTCACCTTGGGTTTATCTCTTACCTTTTTCTCAGCCCAAACTACTTGGCGGGATTGTTGTGAGGAGGAGGAGAGGGGGCACCTCAGACCCTCTGCTGAGTTGCTAGACAAAAGGCTGGATATAAAACTAACACGCTCCACTGTGTTGCAGCCTAGAAATAAGGCCATTGTTGGCAGGTGGGTTCCTCCACCTTCTTAAGCTGAGGAATGACCCCTTCAGGGCTCACCTAGAATTGTCAAACCTCCACAAAGAAAAAAAAAAAACGACAATCCTTAGGCCTAAATACAGAGATCTGAGGGGTTGATGCAAAAGGTTGTGGCTGGACTTTTTGCTGGGAAGGCTGGAGATTCGGGCCAAAATTGTGGCTGAGGTAAAAGATGGAAATTGACCAGGCCTATCCAGGGGCATGGATGAGGTTAAGCCATCGGAGGGCTTGGTTTCCTTAGCAGTGGAAATGGTTTCCTACCACCCTTTCCAATTTTTTTTTTCTTCCAATTGAGCATCCAGCCATGGCATATCATGGTGAACTTATGGTCTTATCATTTATACCCAAGCCGGCCTGACTTTGCATAGTTTCTGAGCCCCATTGTTCATGGAGAAATTGCTCTGTGTGGTTTCTCTACAAACCCAGGTTTTCGTCCCCCTGCACAATACTGGAGGTCCAAGTGATTGATTGATTGATTATGTACCATCAAGTTGTCAATTCCTAGTAACCACATGCAGATTTCTCCATGATAATCTTAACATGGTCTTTCAGGTTGTGGTGTCCCCATCGCCACTAAAACTGGGTTCCTTCCACCTTGTTGCTGGTCGTCCTTTCTTCCACCTTTCTCCACATGACAGGGAGCTAGGGCCTCCATAACGGATCAAAAGTAGGATAAATTGAGCTTGGGGCCTCGAGGTAAGTGAAATCAGTGAATAGATTACACCTGTCTAACATACTGATTTACTATCTACATTGCAGTGTTACCAGGAAGATGCCAGGGTAGCTGGTGAGAACTTTTTTCCAGGAATAGATTAGGAAGGTGACCTCCAAGTTGTGCTGTGGAAGGAGATCCCACAGAGACCACTTCCAGGCCTCTGGTTGATTACCAGAATTATCGCCATTGGTGCTTCTTTCTCAGGGCAAGTCCACTGTTAATTCATAAGAACCTAAAGTTAAGACAAAATCCTTGGAGTTTACCCGGCTCTTCATCTATTTTACCAGCAGGGGGTACTGCGGCTTCGTAGATGAAGCCTGGTTATAGTTTTAACTTGATACTGTAAAGCAGCCATCACCGATCATTCTGGCACCAGGGCCCAGTTTCATGGGAGACAACATTTCCATCGATGGGGAGGGGGATGATTTTGCGCGCAGCTTAGATTCCTGGTGCATGTGCCAGTGCAGCTTCATTTGCTCGCCCGCCACTTGCATGACCGATGAGCCAAAGGGGCGTGGCACAAAAGCAACAAAGTCACAAAAGTAGGAAAAGTCCCTTTAATACCTCCAACGTGGCCCCCACTGTCCAATTATCGGCTGGAGAAAAAAGAAACTCCTAAGAACAGTTGTTTAAAGGGAAGAAATTCAGTCTGAACCCAAAGTACATATAAATTATAAATAAAAACCAACACAAACCACACTGCAGCAATTAACGAGACAGGGCAGGATAAGGAATTGCAGGCTTCAAAGGATAATGAAACATACAGTTGGGAGGATGCCAGAACCAAGATAGGACTTGACAAACAAAGATAATGCACGCTTTGGTTCCAGCAAGGTGCTGTGCACAAACACCCTCTTTATCCTGTTTTCCCAGCTGCAGCTAATGAAGGGAATCAGGGCCTTTTTCTCCCCTGTAAGCCATGTTGCTCCCTTATCCATTCCTCCCTGATTGCCCTAGGATGAAGAGGGCCTGGGCCTGGGTCTTCCTCTGAATGCCCAGCCGGAGAGTGCCCTTCCCCAGTTTCCTCCACATCCACTGGAGCCACACTCCCACTCTCTGTCAGCTGTTCGACCTCCCCCTGGGAATCGGATTCCAACGGGCATGACAATGACCTGGTTCTTCAACAGGCCATGGGCCACTACTGATCTGCACTCGGGGTTGGGCACCCTTGCTGTAAAGCAACTTTGATGCATTGAGGCTGTTGATTTGCATTCATTAGAAGCGTCACTGAAATTATTAGGTAAGGGTAGGGTGAATTGTCCCTGGTATAAAGCAACCTTTTCCAAACTTGGCACCCCCTTGTGAGTTGGTACTCCAACTTCCAGTATTCCCAGCCATTGTACCTGGAAGTCAAAAGTCCCATCTCACCAACAGAACTGCACCTTCAATATGAATAATATTTTTTAAAAAATGAGGCCTGCTTGAGACCTGCTTGAAAATATGCATCTTTGTGATAAAATGGAGAGACCCTGACCCGTGCTAAAGAATGTGCTTTTAAAAGGCAGGTATATACAACTTGTCCTTGTTTCCAATCCAACCAGCAGAAAAAAATGAGGGAAATCCTGCCATAAATAGTCAATAATGTAATCCTCCAGATGCTATAGAATGCCTGCGACCACTAGTCAGCATGGTCAAAGTTAGGGGAAGTTGGAAATTACAGCCCACAACTTCTGCACTGCCACAACTTCCTAGCGTGAAACTTTCCTGCTTCTTTTCAATTGTTTGCGTTGTTCTGGCCTAAACTGAAGCTTTCTACTTCTTCCCTCATCTTGCTTTTCCCACTCAGTTCAATCATGGTTAGTCACTAACGCATTTTCTAAAACCATTGCAATCACACGTATTGAAACAGGATTCAATTACTGTATGTTATAACCACTAGGGTACAACAACAAGAGCATGAACATACACTAATCTAGATTCACAAAGCATACGAAACCTTACACGTGGTTAATCAAAAACAGTGGTTGTGTTCACAGAGCATGCCTTGCTCAGACAAATAAACCATATTATAGCTTAATATGTGTCAGGCGCGAAGGGCAGGTTCATACCCGAAGGTTCAATTAAACTGGTTTATTGCTATTTATTGCTAAACACCTGTGCACAGGAAGCTTCTCCACTGTCAGTATCTATTTAGATAAGGATCAACGGCACTCAGGAGGAGTGATCTTAGTCCTCTTGTGACTACGTAGGGCAGAGGTCCTTGGCAAGTTTAAGACTTGTGGACTTCAACTCCAGGAATTCCTCAGCCAGCAAAGGGAGTTGAAGTCCGCAAGTCTTATCAGTTGCCAAATTTGAGGACCCATGATGTAGGGATTCTAGGTGAATTCCCCTTTTCACTCCGGCCCGTGGTTCTGCCATCCCTTCTATAACATGTTGGTTAAAATCTAGCAACATATAATACCACAAATTAAACAATTCCATTTTAACCTAGGCTAGTTACGCAAACCTACATGTGAAATTTAACACCAGTGACTTCCAAGTCAATGCAGTGATTAAGGTGATGGATTATGAGCAGAGAGACCTGGGTTCTAGTCCAACCTCAGCAACAGAGCCTTCTCCAGGAGATTTTGGGGGGTCAATTCCCTTTTCTCAAGCCAATTATGTCAGAGTTTGTTGCAGGGAAAAGTAGAGTGCTTTGTGTACACTGAGTTCTGAAAGAAATGCAGATATGCAGTAAATCCAAGTATGACCACAATACGCGAAGCATGGTGCCACTGTGGCAGAGCAATCAGGGGAATTAGAAGCAGCTACTTTTCAGATTTTTCTGTCCTTGCAACTTCTACTTCCTAAGACCTCCAAAGAAACGTCCAAGACATTCATTCTTCAGAGCCAGACATCTTCTGATGGCACAGATTCTCTGGTGTTCTTCCTCTGTGGGGATCTTAACAACAACCCTGTAAAACCTGACCCTGGAGCCCTTTGCCAGCTAAGGCAGCAATCCAGGTCTTGTTTTCCTGCCTCTTCAGCAGTTCTTGGCTCGGCCTCCCTCAGCTGGTGCTTCTGGCTTTGCTTGCAGTTTGCACAAAGGCTAAAGTCCACATGAGTCACGTTACAAGTTCTGGGGAAGAAGGAGGAAACAAAAAGTCGTCCTGCCAAAGAAAGGCGGGGATCTGATTGAACACGAAGGCGTGTTCCAGATGCATCTTGGGACCGCTGCTTGCCGAAGCAAGTTTGAAAAACAGTTGAATTGGGTCCTTTCACAGAAAGAGAATTGGGACTCTCTGATCACCATTCCAAAATGCTCTTCTGGGTTCTAACTCCCTTTAACTGACATTTTTGTCTTTATTCTGCATTTATTTATTTTCCTAAAATCAGAACCCTGCAGCAAGAGTGGTGACCTATTTAGGTTCGTTTTTAACTCTTAACAGCTACATTTTCACTTGAACGCAGTTGCTGAGACAACAGAATGTATGTCAGGCTACACTAGTTTATAATTAATTGGTCCAATCCGGTTGTTGTTTAGATCCTGGCCATTGTCCTAGCATAAAACAAACCCATTGCAGTTTTTAAATGTATTGATGGTAGGTCAAGAAGGAAGTTACTGGGCCAACAGAAACCATGCTCAGCCTGTGGATATCCGCATCCATTCCTATGTTTTGCATAGATGCAATATCTAAAAGGACATGGCTATCTTTATTCTCTTTTTCTAAAAAATCCTGGAGAAGCGAAGAAGGGAGAAGGAAAGTCCTATCAAAAGAAACAGGAAAGCTTCAGCAGAGGGTAGTCAGATAACAGATAATCAGAATTGGAAGGGACCTTATAGGTCATCTAGTCCAACCCCCTGCCCAAGCAGAAGATTCTACACCATTTCTGACAGATGGAGTCTAATCTCTTCTTGAAGGTCTCAAGTGATGACGCTCCCACAACTTCCGAGGGCAACTTCTGTTCCATGGGTTGATTGTTCTCACTGTCAGAAAGATTCTCCTTATTTCCAGGTTGAATCTCTCCTTGTTCAGTTTCCATCCATTGTTCCTTGTCTGGCCTACAGGCGCTTTAGACAATAGCTTGACCCCCTCATCTCTGTGGCAGCCCCTCAAATATTGGAAGACTGATATCCTGTCTCCCCTGGTTCTTCTCTTCCTCCACTTACGACCACAATTGAGCCCCAAATTTCTGTTGCTAAGTGAGAAATTTGTAAAGTGAGTTTTGCCGCATTTTACAACTTTTCTCGCCACACTTGCTAGGTGAATCATTGCAGGTGCTAAGTTAGTAACCTGGTGGTTAAATGACTCTGGTTTCCCCGTTGATTTTGCTTGTCAGAAAAAAATAGCAAAATACAAACTCATGACCCCGGGACACTACGACAGTCATAAATATGAACCAGTTGTCAAGCATCTGTGTGCAAATCCCATGACCATGGGGAATAGCAATAGCACTTAGACTCACATACTGTTTCACAGTGCTTTTACAGCCCTCTCTAAGCAGTTTACAGAGTCAGCCTCTTGCCCCCCGACAATCTGGGTCCTCATTTTACCCACCTCGGAAGGACAGGTGGCTGAGTCAACCTGTAGCCTGGTGAGATTCAAACTCCTGTCTGTGGGCAGAGTCAGCCCGCAATATTGCACTCTAACCACTGTGCACCATGGAAGGAAGGAAGGAAAGGAAGGAAAGGAAGGAAGGAAGGAAGGAAGGAAGGAAGGAAGGAAGGAAGGAAGGAAGGACAATAGCACTTAGACATATATACCGCTTCACAGTGCTTTTATAGCCCTCTCTAAGCGGTTTACAGAGTCAGCCTCTTGCCCCCGAGAATCTGGGTCCTCATTTTACCCACCTCGGAAGGACAGGTGGCTGAGTCAACCTGTAGCCTGGTGAGATTCAAACTCCTGTCTATGGGTAGAGTCAGCCCGCAATATTGCACTCTAACCACTGTGCACCATGGAAGGAAGGAAGGAAGGAAGGAAGGAAGGAAGGAAGGAAGGAAGGAAGGAAGGAAGGAAGGAAGGAAGGAAGGAAGGACAATAGCAATAGCACTTAGACATATATACCGCTTCACAGTGCTTTTATAGCCCTCTCTAAGCAGTTTACAGAGTCAGCCTCTTGCCCCCAACAATCTGGGTCCCCATTTTACCCACCTCGGAAGGAGGGAAGGCTGAGTCAACTTTCAGCCTGGTGGGGATTTGAACTGCCAAATTGCAGGCAGCCGGCAGTCAGCAGAAGTAGCTTGCAGTACTGCACTCTCACCACTGCGCCACAGAGGCTCCTGTGCAAACGGTCGTAAGTGTGAAAAATAGTCATGGGCCACTTTTTTCCGTGCCATTGTTAACTTTGAATGGTCACTCAACGAACTGTTGTGGGAAACTGACACTTGGCAATTCTAGGTCCGCTCCCAAGCGAACAGGACATGCTGAGGTGCTTTCAAAACAGTTGGAAGAACCTCCTGTCTCCATGAAATTTAAAACCTTCTGCCTGTGCTCATGAGGGAGGGGGGAATGGCCCCAAAGTGCTTAAGGATACTAGAGCTTTTATAGATAAAAGCTGGCTGCAGCCCCGTAGATGGGAAGGTCAATCCGGAAGGATTTGCGCTTAGACTGTGCGCCTTCTGAACAAAACAAACATTACCTCGTACAGAGATTTCCTTTGTTCTTCAACCTGCTCTGTCCCATTTCCCAACCTGCTGCAGATCTCCCAGCATAAAGTTTAAGCAAACACCCAGAAGTTTTGTTGATCTATTCTAGATCATGGCCAGGAGGAGGCAGAGATCTGCCTTCTCATCTTACTACCTCAATGCAAACACCCCGTGAACTAAAGGAAGATGCATCAGTCGCAATTTGCTCTCCTGAGTCCCTTCCAGTAGCTCGCACAAAGGAAACATAATCGTCCAACTGGCCTTAGCGCACTGTGTTGTCACTTGGTAACCGATGTGTGTGTGTGTGTGTAGCTAAAATGACGCAAGAGCAAAGGAACTGAACTCCAGACTGGGGAATACCCAGTTTCCTTATTTATCAGTGGGGCATAACCTAACCTCTCTGAAAGCTGAAATTCCCAGGGAATAAAACTTGCTTTAAAAACGGGGAAACGTCCACCCTTCTTCCAATTTCATTCTCACTTAGCCAGCGGTGGTCTTGGACACTATCCCTCTTTGGTGGAAAATGTTTTCCCTATTGTTACTCTTTGGTGGAAAATAATTTTTTCTGTATTATTCCTCATATAACTGAAAAAAAGGGTAAACAATAATTCCATTATTTTCCATTATTTTTCATTACTTCCTAATGTCCATCTGAGAGAGGGAGGGAGCGAGGGAGTGGGGCAGAGGTGGTATTCAGCCGGTTCTGACCAGTTCTGGAGAACCGGTAGCGGAAATTTTGAGTAGTTCAGAGAACCGGAAAATCCCACCTCTGACTGGCCCCGCCCCCATCTATTCCCCGCCTCCCATTGAGTCCCAGCTGATTGGCTGGGTCTCCTTTTGTTGCCCTGCACAGGAGAACGGAGCTGGAAAGCAGGTTAGTGGGGTGGGGAGGGAATGGGGATTTTGAAGTAAGCTTCCCCTGCCACGGCCACAGAACCAGTAGTAAAAAAATTTGAATCCCACCACTGTATCTTACCCCTATAGTATTTGTTTCCAGAGAGTAAGTCATCTGTATACCAAGTTTGGTTGAAATTGCTTGAAGTGTTGCAGAGTTATGCTGGAACACACACACACGCATATGCACACACACACACACACACACACACACACGTTTTTATACAAATAGATCGTGTGAATGTGTTAGGCACAGGATTCGTGATTTGGTTAAAACTGCACAAAACTCTGGGAATCTTTTGTTTGTTTGTTTGTTTGATCATTAAAAACCCTTATTGTTAGCAGGTGTTTTCTGGCAATATTCCCACCTAGGATTTTAAGGGAAAATCCAAATACACACACGTATCAGGAAAAAGCCTCCTGCATAATGTCAATTGAGACATCACCCCCAAAAAAGAGAGAGAGAATGCTCTGAAGGATATTTACCTGGCGAAATGAACTTGGGGCGCTGCAGTCATTACAGGCGGTACTCTTGTGGCTAATGTAGAGTTTAAGTTACAGAAATGTTAACTCCCTTATAATAAGGAAGTATGAATGAATATGTTTATTATGGTACGTGCTGAGAACTGCAAACACATAAAGTAAAAACAAAACAAGATGTGATGATCCGGAGTGTAACACAAACCTAACAAAATCCAAAACATAAATAAATGTCCTTTAATGCCTCCAACTTGGCCCCACTGTTCAATAATTCTCAGTTGGAGATAAAACTGATTCCAAAATAGTCTTCAAAAGAAAGCAATGCAGTCCGAACTTAATGAGCAGATAGAGGTGAAATAAAAAACCAAACGTACAATGAAGAAATTTCCACAAGGACCAGGATAAGTAATTATCAAATTCAAGGAGATAACAAGGCAGAGTCTGTTGGAAGGATGCCAACCAAGATAACTTCAGCCACAAATAAAACACACTTTATTTCTGGCAATGCTGTGTTTTAACCATCTCTCTTATATACTATTCTCCCTAGCTGCAACCAATGAGTGCGATCATGGCTGCTTCCTCTCTTGTAAGCCAAGTTGTTTCCTTCTCCATTCCTCCCTGTGTGTCCTAGGATGAAGAGGGTATGGGCCTGGTTCTTCCTCTGACTGCCCAGCCTGCCTCTGCCCTTCCCCAGCCTCCTCCACAACCTCTGGAGCCACACCTCCGCTCCCTGTCAGCTGTTCCTCCGACTCTACCAGGGGCATGACAACCGTCATAAATATGAGCCAGTTGCCAAGCATCTGAATTGTGATCCCTGCAAAGGTCGCTGTGTGAAGAACCATCATAAATCACTTTTTTAAAAGTGCCATTGTAACTTCAAATGGTCACTAAACACAGGGTTGTAAGTCAAGTGCTACCTAGACAACAAAAGTAGTGTGTTACTGTCTACCTTTAAAGATAGCGGCATTGTTTTTTTTCATGCATTAGAACAGTGGTGGCACACAGAGCCATCTCTCTGGGCACACCAGCCATCGCCTGTTGCTCTTTCAGGTTCCAGCGTGCACTGGCTGGCTGGTCTTCATGCACGAGGGAGCACCAGTAACCAGAAGAGCAGCTCCCCATCACGCACATCGCACTGGCCACCTGTTGTTCTAGTTTCTAGTGTGCATGCACATAGAAAGAACAGCTGGCTGGCACGCGCAGGCACATTAAAACCCAGATGGTCCGCTGGTCTTCCTGCGCGCATGTGCATTAAAAGCCGGAAGACCAGGTGGCGCACGTCAGGAGCTATTCTTCCATTTTCTGGTGCAGATTTAGGCATTTTGTGCCTTTTTGGCACATGCACGCTCCCATTTCGACACTCGGTGCTCAAAACATGAACCATCACTGCACTAGAATGTGTCATACGAAGTAGATGCCCCAAGAGTTTATGGTATAATCCTTAAAATATGGCCAGTCGTGGGTTTTTTTAGGTTTTCCTCTTGTATTTGTAGCTTTATAATATCCCTGGTGTCACAGTGGTTAGAATGTAGTATTGTAGGATAACTCTGCCCACTTCCAGCAGTTCGATCCTGACCAGCTCACGGTTGACTCAGCTTTCCATCCTTCCCAGGTCAATAAAATGAGGACCCAGATTTTGGGGGGCAATAGGCTGATTGTAAAACCTCTTCGAGAGGACTGTAAAAGCACTGAAGCGGTATATAAGTCTAAAGGCTAAGGGCTATTGCTATTGTTTATTGTTGGCAAAGGACCAAACGAGAGATTGCCAAGTGAAAACTCATTTTATTTTACTGTTTTTTTTCAATGAAAACCAACCACGGGAGGTATCACTGACAAAGAAATAATACACTAGATATTTTAGATTCAAAAATGCCCCCCCCTCCAAATGATTTCCTCTCCCCCTCCCAAACAATACAGACACAGAAAGGAAGAGAGAAGGAACTTGGATAGAAAGAAAAGGACTACAGAACACTTCTTTTCCCCACTTTTTTGTTTTGTTTCTTTTAGTGATCCTATAATCCCTTGATGGAGTATGAACGGAGCTAAACATTTACAGGCTGGCTACCCTTCTTCATGCCTACACAGAGACCCTTCCTCTTGCTTTAGTCATTCAGAACTGGTAAAATACACACATAGAAAATCTACACCAAGCTGTGTGCAACACCTGGTTTGACTTTCAGGCTAGAGCTGGGAGCCAGCTTGTCTTTGCTTCAAAATCACTTCTCGGTCCTAAATCCACCGATGCATTCTGACAACTTAAAACACGCTCCTCGCTTTTAAGCTGCGCCTTAATGCTACCCTTCTGTTCTTTTTCTGGATCCTCGGCTAACCCCAGTAACGGAAACGTTCCAGTCTCTTTGCTTATGGAATTGTTGTTTGTTAATGCTCAGAGCCCTTCCGATTATCTCGATAATCTGTGCCATAACGTGCCAAACCAGGTTGCTGAGCTGTAGGTTTGAGTTCTCCAGGAACCCGTGGCTGAAATTCATTGTTCAGGTCTCCGTTCCGAGTTAGCCCTTTAAATGATGTTCCTGATGCCCACGGAAAGCTTCCTTGGTAGTTTATATAACCTTTCCAAGACTTGTGGGGATGAGTCATGTTGAAAGACCATCTGGAGGCATCTATGAAACTTTGCCAAGAGCAGGCAATAATACACAGCAGACAGCAATATACAGCCTGGAAATCAGATTCCATTCTTCATGGATATTTATTTGCTTATTTGATTTCTATAGTCATCCATCTCGCAGTTCGAAACCTACAAAATTTATTTGTTTTTTTGTTGTTTTAAGTCAATACAAACAGTAAAGGTGAAGGTTCCCCTCGCACATCCGTGCCGGTCGTTTCTGGCTCTAGGGGGCGGTGCTCATCTCCGTTACAAAGCGGAAGAGCCAGCGCTGTCCAAAGACGTCTCCGTGGTCATGTGGCCAGCATGACTAAATGCCTCAGAAGGCGCACGGAGAGCTTTTACTTTCCCGCTGAAGTGGTCCCTATTTTTCTACTTGCGTTTCTTTTACGTGCTTTTGAACTGCTAGGTTGGCAGAAGCTGGGACAAGTAACGGGAGCTCACGCCGTTAAGCGGTGCTAGGGATTCGAACCACCGAACTGCTGGCCTTTCTGGTCGACAGGCTCAGCGTCTTAGCCACTGAGCCACCGCATCCCTATATAAAAACAGTAAGAAGTATTAAAACAGTTAAAAAAACATTAAAACGTCTAGTTTTAATCAGTTTAGCTTAGTTGGGAGAGTCGGCTGCCACCCCTTTCCTTTCCTCCTCCCACTCCCCATTGAAAGGCCAGGGATCAGCTGGAGCGAGGAGAACCGAAGGGAGAAACTACAGGCCCTGGGAAATCATGCTGGGCCGTTCCTGTTCCATGGATTCATTTGTTCCATGCAAGCAAACTTCTCAGCTGGGACAGCAAAGTGGGTGGGTGAAAACACAGTCTAGGAGGGAGCTGGTATGCTGGGAACGGACTTGCCTTGGAATCAGGCAGCGTGACCACCTGGGCTACTTGGTTCCTGCCCCCTGCTTGACCAAAAGCCTGGATTGCAATCCAGATGGGATGCATCCAGAAGTCAGGGCGAGACTTCCTGCCCATTATTAACAGAAAGAAATGTTTTTTTGTTTGGTTTGGTTTTTTGTACAAAGAGGGATATGCGATCTCACACTGAACCCGACGCCGAGAGTTGCATGATTGATGCTCACGTTGAACAAGTCTCACATATTAAGACAGGCAGACCAGGAGCTCCCTGTGGCTTTATCCAGAAGTGGTATATTCAGCCGGTTCTGACCAGTTCTGGAGAACCGGTAGCAGAAATTTTGAGTCGTTCAGAGAACCGGCCAATCCCACCTCTGACTGGCCTCGCCCCCATCTATTCCTCGCCTCCCATTGAGTCCCAGCTGATTGGCTGAGTCTCCTTTGGTTGCCCTGCCCAGGAGAACGGAGCTGGAAAGCAGGTTAGTGGGGTGGGCAGGGAATGGGGATTTTGAAGTAAGCTTCCCCTGCCACGCTCACCAAGCCACACCCACTACTGGTAGTAAAAAAAAAATTGAACCCCATAACTGGCTCTATCCCCAGCTCTTGCCGTACCCCTTCCCTGGAACCCCTCAGCAGAACTGCTGAACATGAGCAACACAGTTTCCAACATTTGGAGCTGGAAAAGCCACGACAGCATGACGCTTCTCAAATTGATTTATTTATTTTTCTTAAAAAAGAGAAATCTCTGGGGATAATAAAAAAAAATTCCAGCGAGATATACCATGCAATGTACGCGTATGTCCGATGGGTTGCAATGGCCCAGGGTCGTGTGAATGCCTTTTTGCCACCTTCTGACAAGCAGGGGAAGCCGGATTCACTTCATAATCGTGTTTCCCACTTCATATCTGCAATGATTCACTTAGCAGCACTAGAAGAAAGTTCGTAACATGGGGCGGAATTCGCTTAAGGGCAAACTGTCTCACTTAGCAACAGAAATCCGGGGCTCCATTGTGGTCGTAATTCAAGGAGTCCCCTGTTACACCCACACCCTCTTTTTGCACACCTTTGAGTGCCTTTCTGAGTGTTTACCAATAATGTTCATTCTCTCTGGAGACCTGCCTCTTCCGGTGACTCCATTCTTGCATTACCTTCCCTGTGCCGTATATGTTTGCCTTCATCCAGGGGTGGGATGCTACGGGTTATGGCCAGCTCTAAAGAACCGGTAGCTCCGAAGAACAGCAGACACCAAACCAGTTCTGCGTTTGCTACTGTTTGGCCTACCCACCCTCCCGGGCTCTTGGCTGTCCTTTTATTTTCTGCGTTTTTAACCTCAGCTGCTTTGCGCGGCACAACTGAGGTTGAAAAAGCAGGGGGAAAAAACAGGCTTTTCAAACGCTGCGCAGCTGCGTGCTGTGCTTTTCAGCTGTCCGAGTGGCACAGCTTAAGGTTTGTTACACATGCGTACAGCGCGCGTCAGTTGCGCGTGCAGTGTGCGTCAGGCACACGTGCGTGCAAAGCGCGCATGTGCGCGCAAAACATAGTCACCAAAACGGGAGTGACACCAGTTGAATCCCACTCCTGCCTTCCTCACTTTGTACACACAAGGCCGTAAGCTGTTTCTTCGTCAGTGTCCAAATCCAGGACAACTTTTTCCAAATTCCATTGCTCTGTATCTGCCTGCCAGGCCTCCCAAACGACGGTTTTGTAATCTGGCAGAATGAACTATGTTGGGAGTGTGAATTTGTGCAACTCCGCAGTTAATGATTTCAATGTTTTGGCTCGCTGCCTCGGTTCCTGGAACTCGGCCTCGCTCCCCCTGGAAAATGCAGGAGACTTTCTGCAGACCCTGGGTTGGTTTTAACCTGTGCGTGAAGCTCTGCAAACATGGAACATGCCGGACCGTTGCAAAGCAAGCGGCTCCATGAGGGCCAAATCCTGCAAAGAAACCCTGAGCAGAAGCTGTCAAGCTGTTGTTTGTAGCAGCCTCTTCTATCCCAACACACGGTTATGAGCAGTGGTGGTGATTCAGATAATTTAACAACCGGTTCTCCGCCCTAATGATTTCTTCCAACAACCAGTTCACCAAACTGCTCCGAAAGTTAATAACCGGTTCTCCCGAAGTGGTGCGAACTGGCTGAATCCCACCACTGGTTATGAGATCATCCCTCTCAGAATAACCAGCCACCGTACATGGCTTGGAGATAGTATATCTCTCACATCTGGAAGGCATTGGGGGAAGGGTGACAGCATCCATGGGATGCTTCTACTGCAGGGGTCTTCAAACTTGACAGCTTTAAGACTTCTGGACTTCAACTCCCAGAATTCCTCCTCCAGTCATGTTAGCTCAGGAATTCTGGGAGTTGAAGTCCACAAGTCTTAAAAGTGACCAAGCTTGAAGACCCTTGTGTTAGAGTAATACAAGAACAGGAAATGCATCACAAGAACAATAGAGACGAAACCTGGAGGGGCAATGTGATACAGGAAACCACTACAATAGAGGGGAATGATACAGCTGCATATAAGATAGAGCAGGGGTCTTCAAACTTGACAGCTTTAAGACTTGTGGACTTCAACTCCCAGAATTCCTCCTCCAGTCATATTAGCTCAGGAATTCTGGGAGTTGAAGTCCACAAGTCTTAAACCTGCCAAGTTTGAAGCTCCTTTTTCTACTATAACAACGCTGGGACTTTCTGGCTTTCTTCCAGAGTGTTCCAAACAGTTTGCCCATCTCAGGGGTCTGCAACCTTATAAACACTCAAAAAGAGCCATTTGGACCCATTTCCCACAGAAAAGAAAACACCGGGAGCCAATCATTTTTACAACCGGTGTGACTGAGTGGGCGTAGACAACTCGACGTCACTCACTCCCACCCAGTCATCTCCTGCTCTGGAATATGGAGCAAGGTCTCCATCCCCCGCCATCACCTTTACCTTCTCAGGCTAGGAGAGGAGTGATGGGAAGGGGAGGGGCCAGCCTGATCAGCCGACAGGGAGCCGCAGCAGAGGGCCCAAAGAGTCGCATGTGGCCCCAGAGCCACAGGCTGCAGACCCCTGGCCCATCTTATGCTTGCAGAGTCAGTTGGTGAGATTCCGTAGTGCAGGTTGGCATCTTCGCGTTTGAAGTTAACCTGCATGGGGATGCAGCTTCTTCTCCTAAACAGCTGTTGAAGTTGGGGCCTCTCTTAACCCCAAAAGTGAACGCCCGGAGGCAGGAAAGCCCATTTCCAACTTGTTACTGTAGTTCAATCAATCAGAATAGGGATGGAAGGGACCCTGGAGGTCCTCTAGTCTAGTCCAACCCCCCCTGCTCAAGCAGGAAATACCCAAAGGTGCTTTTTCAAGAGGCGACTGAAGAAGCTTCTTGGATGAGAAGAGTAGAGTCTTCAAAGAAAAACCAGAAAGTCCAGTTGCCTCTTGAAAAAAACACCTTTGGGACAACCTGGAGGACAGAGAATCTCCCTAGACATACAGAGACCCTATACCAGTGATGGTGAACCTTTTTGTTGTAGTGTCCCAAAAATGCACGCACGATAGTGTGCATATGCCTGTGCCAGCACCCACAATACAATGTGCTCTACCTCCCCCAGCGCATGCACACACAACTTCCCCCTTACCTGCACTGCACACGGCTCCCAGCTGATTTTCGGCCCGTTTGAGGCCTTTTTTGCCCTCCTGGGGGCTCGAGGGAAGCCTCTGCAGCCTTTGGAGGGCGAAACACTGGCCCGTTTGGGCACTTCCGGTTCCGGCACTTCTGGTATTTCCAGAAGGCCTGTTTTTCGGCCTCCAAAGGCTGCAGAGGCTTCCCTCGAGCCCTCAGGAGGGCAAAAAAGGCCTCAAACAGGCCGAAAATCAGGTGCACTGTGCACTCATGCACAGCGCAGGTAAGTTTGCCTGGGGCTCGCATGCCATGACGGCCTTCTACCATTTCCAACAAGTAGCTATCCCGCCTGTTTTTAAAAACCTCCAGGGATGGAGCACCCACAGCTTCTGACTACAAACTCTTCCGCTGATTAACTGTTGTCACTGTCAGTAGCTCGAGGACGCAACCCAGCGCTCAGTCTTTGCCTTTAACCAATGGCAAAGATGCTCTAATCCTAGTTGCTCTTGCCGCGAACTCTTCTTCCTTGGGGTTACCCTGGGCGGCTGCTCTTTGGCGTGTGAACTTCGGGGTTTCCAAGGGGTGGGGTGGAGGTGGGCTGAGGTAACCATCTCCCTGACCAGGATCCGAGCTGCCCCTTCCCTCTTGTGGGTCCTGCAGCCTCACCCTGCCAAGAGGTCCGGTGGCCTAGAGGTGGTGGCTGTCAACCTCACCATCAGGAGGCTGTGAGTTCGATCCTAGGTAGAGGCTACTATTTGGAATAGGACTCGCCTGCAAGGAGGGGGGGCGGGGGTTGGACTAGATGACCTCCAACTCTGTTATTCTGTGAGGTCGTATCCCACTCCGCGGCTTTTGGCTCCCTGGTTTTAAGGCTATTTCAAACACACACACACACACACACACACACACACACACACACACACACACACACACACACACACACACACACACACACACACACACACACACACACACACACACACACACACACACACACACACACACACACACACACACACACACACACACACACACACACACACACACACACACACCCTCGTCCCGCCTCGCTGCTCCTCTGAGTTGCTCCCCCTGCAGCTGGCAGCGGGAAGACCGAAGCCGCAGGCTCACACCGGCGCTTTCCGTCCGGAACAGCGGAGGCTTCCTACTCCGCCTCTCCGCGCCTGGCAAGCTCCGGCGCCCTCGCGGTTGGGGAAGGGCTCCCCGGCCGCGCCACTCCCGGGTCTCTGGAGCTTGTCGGGAGGACCACAAACGTGTCTCTCGCAGCTTTCTTTCCTTCCCGGAGCTGCTATCGGGCCTTCTGCCAGGGGGTGGCAATTGCTCCGGGGCTCCTTTGCAGCCGGGCTGGGCGGGGGGAAAGCAACACCTGTTTGGAAGTGGGGTTAAGTCAGGTGTCTCCTGACCTGGGTCAGCTCAGCGTCCCTTCTCTGCAAAGCTGCCTTCCTGCGTCCGGGAGCCGAGAAAGGTAAGCGCTTTCCCTGCCCCTGAAATGCGGTGGCCCCGGGCGCTGGGAAGGCACCTTGAACCCGCCTTGCGTTGCGCAACCCCGGGGAAGGGGCGATCCTTTGCCTGCAGGAGGGAAAAAAGTTTTTCCCTCTTTCTTTTTTTTCAAAGGACATTTGGAAGGGAATTTTTTAAAAAATCCGGTTGCTTCCAACCGCTCGCTAACCGAGACTAGAAACAGAAGCCTAGAGTAAGTGGAGTTGGAAAGGAGTTGTCGGGGGGGTAAGATAGCTGCAAAAGTATTTTCTGCGATGGATGAGAAGTACAGCCTGAATCGATTTTGCAACCAGGGCTGTATTCTGTACACGGGTGTGTGTGTGTGTGTGTGTGTGTGTGTGTGTGTGTGTGTGTGTGTGTGTGTGTGTGTGTGTGTTCTGCCGTTTTGCCTTTAACGCTTCGGCTACTGTTGACTCTGTTGTCAGGTTTGTTTGCTGTATTAAGCTTTGGCGTTACCTCTGTAAATAGCAAGCAGGCACTCGGTGCTCTTTTGCATGGCGAAGGCATCAACCAACGCAGGCATATTCCTTAAATGTGGCCAAGGAAAGGGGTGGGCACGGGGCGAATATTGAAAAGACGCGGCCTGTCCATTTGACAGCTGGAAAGGAACGGAAGGGAGTAATTCCTAAGAGGTGGAGCAAATGAGGCGTGCATAATAAGCGCACCAGCACGCCTACCATCCCTGTCCTGATGTTCCCTTTTATTCGTATCTATTTCATGTACTAATAATCATGTCTATACTTATATCTGTTATCTAATACATGCTTGACAAAACAAACAAATAAAATTAAAATAAATGAATCTTAGGTTCACGCCAAGAGAGGTTGCGCGTTGGAATACATTGGAGACCACGATTGTACTATGCCCTTTCCATAACTTAGGGCAGTGGTTCTCAACCTGTGGGTCGCGACACCTTTGGGGGTTGAACACCCTTTCAAAGGGGTCGCTTAAGACCATTGGAAAACATATATTTTTGATGGTCTTAGGAACGGAGCCATAATTTTATGGTTGGGAGTCACCACAATATGAGGAATTGTACTAAAGGGTCACAGCATTAGGAAGGTTGAGAACCGCTGACTTAGGGGGAAAATGCTGTGTTTTAGCTTGAATTGCTAAGACTCTACTGACCAGAATGTCTTGGGTCTATAAAGGTTTTGCTATTTGCAAGGCGGTAGAAGGCACGAGGAGACAGCTGGTGAACACACAGTGGTTCATTCCTTCAACTATTTTGTGCCGTTTGGATCCTCACTTTGGTAAAATTAAATTCATTCGTTCAGGAAATTAATTCCTCTGCCTTGCAGTATCCTCTTCACACTGTCTGGTTTGTAACTTGGGTGAAAAAAGAAGAGAGAAATCTTTATAGTTGGCAGAAAATTGGGCTAGCTGATACCCTAGAACAGAGGTCTCCAAATTTGGCAACTTTAAGACTTGTGGACTTCAACTCTATGCTGGCTGGAGAATTCTGGGAGTTGAAGACCACAAGTCTTAAAGCTGCCAAGTTTGGGGACCCCTGCACTAGAAGAATATTCAAAACAAGCTTGAAATCAGGCTGATAAACAGAGACAAACACAACCTTCTGTCTATGGAGATTCTCAGTCATCCAGGTCATGCATCTTTGTTTATTTGTTTGTTTGTTTTATTTGTGCGCTTATGCACACCCCCTACAGATCTCTTAGGAAAGGGGTAAGGTCAATAGTAGACAGTCTTAAGGTTAAAGTTTTTGGGGTTTGGGGAAGAAACCACAGAGTCAGGTAGAGTATTCCAGACATTGACCACTGTTGCTGAAGTCGTATTTCCTGCAATCAAGTTTGGTGCGGTTTACCTTGAGTTTGTATCTATTGTTTGCTCTTGTGTTGTTATGGTTGAAGCTGAAGTATTCATTGACAGGTAGGACATTGCAATGTATGATTTTATATACTATACTTAGATCGGACCGAATCCGGCATAGTTCTAGATTTCCTGGGTCTAGAATTTCAACTGCCAAAAAGGCAATGCAAATTTATGCTGTTGAAACATACTTAATGAACCACAGGAGTTACCACTTTGTTCTGTGTTGCTTAGACCCTGCTTAAGTAATAACCAATTCTGGACAGTACATTGAAGAAGGAATTGGCTGAAGTAGAATCAGAGATGAACAGGGAGGATCTGGAGAGAGAAAGCGAAGAAATGGAAATGTTTAGGCATGAGAAAGGATAAGATAGCACTTGCTGGAAATACCTGGAAAAATTTCATTTAAGAACAAAATCACAATGCAGTATATTATCCATTGTTTTAGAGTGCAGAATATGGAATTACAGATCCAATTTACAAGGAGGGCAGATTTCAGTTAAATGTGAGAAAAATATTCAATCAGGATAATTCAGCTATCAAATCAAACCTCCAATGGCTCCTTTCCTTTCCTTTCCTTTCCTTCCCTTCCCTTCCCTTCCCTTCCCTTCCCTTCCCTTCCCTTCCCTTTCCTTTCCTTTCCTTTCTTCCTCCCTTCCTTTCCTTTCTTTCCTTTCCTTTCCTGTCCTGTCCTGTCTTCCTGTCCTTTCCTTTTCCCCTTTCCTTCCCTTTCCTTTCCTTTCCTCTCCTCTCCTCTCCTCCTCTCCTCTCCTTCTCTATTTCCTTTCCTCTCGTCTCCTCTCCTCCTTCTGTATTTCCTCTCCTCTCCTCCCCTCCCTGTATCCCAGACATATCCCATGAGAATTATCTACTTGATAATTTATACGGGAGATGTCTGCCATCAATATTTTATTTGTCTCATTATTAAGTATTTAGACAAGCACGCAGTAGAGACATCAGTATATCTCCATTCAAAGTGTTACCTCGTTGGAGGACCATCTGTTTGTTTTATTTCCCTTGATATGTCGGACTTCACTTCTTATGATTTGTCAGTCAGCATGGCAATGCAGTTTGATTTAACCACATGGCTGGGGTTTTTATTCCCCCTTGAAATAACACATGGCCCTGTTTGCTGGGGGATCTGGAAAACACCATACTGGGGAAATCCTTGCAAACTAGTCCAATGCTTAGGATGAGTTCATAGGATGAGCTCATAGGATGAGTTCCCTGGGGCAAACATCACCTTGATCTCCCCATGCTGATTAGTTGTTCTGCACCACCCACTTTTCAATCAATCAATGCCAGCAGCTGACTCTTCAAGTGCTGAATTTCTAGATGATCCAGGGGTCCGTCCAGGTAGAGATGACACTTCCTTGTTCTCTACAATGTAAGCACCGACACACCTCCTGTATATATCCTGACATCTAGAATAGGCCAGTTGAAATATTTTACACCTTCTTCTTTTTAAAAAAATCATTCTCTACAACCAAAAAATTCATTATCTGCAATTCATTTCTCAATGTCAACAACTTCGAGATAGGTGGACTTCAACTCCCAAGAAGGCTGGGGAATTCTGGGAGTTGAAATCCACACATCTTGAATTTATCGAGTTGAGAAATATTGCTCTGGGCATTTGCCTTGAGTAATTATTTTTGTCTACTCAGTATTTGTAAATTAACCAGTCTGTTTCAAGCTGCATTCTTCCCCCTTCCTGGACTTTTTTGTTTTTGTTTTAAAGCAATGTTCTCTTCTCCGTTTTCTTTCCTAAAGATTTTTTTTTCCCCTCTGGTTCTCCCTTCCCAGATTTTTCTGAAATTTGTCAGTGCAGCTTGTTTGCTGAAGAGGTCATGGGACTTGTCTAAAAGTGGAGCAATTTTCATGCTTTTTTTTTTCTCTTCGGAGTTTGGTTTTGATTAGATGTCACAAGTCCTGCTTTTCCTTCCAAACTCTTCTCTGTGGGTGGGAGTTTTCCGTCGGCTGTGTTTTGGTGCCTGACTCTCTGGGCTCCTCTGAAGAGAAGCCTTGATCTATCCATAAGAAAGACGTGATTCCCTCCATTTTCTTTTAAACGGACATCAGGTTTGGTTCACAATCGAGTGCGAGAAAGTCAGGGCCCCCAGTGGCTGAGCAACATCTAATGAACAGAACCCTGTATTTTCTATTACAAGTAGTCCTTGACTTACAACTAGAGTCGGGACCAGAATTTCTGTGGCTAAGCAAGGTAATTATTATGGGAGTTGGGCCCAATTTTTCAACCTTTTTTTTTTTTGCCAAAGTTGTTAAGCAAATCACTGCAGTTGTTAAGTGAATCATGTCAGTAAGCAAATCTATCCTCCTTCATTGAGATTAGATTAGATTAGATTAGATTAACAGAGTTGGAAGGGACCTTGTAGGTCATCTAGTCCAGAGGTCTCCAACCTTGGCAACTTTAAGACTTGTGGACTTCAACTCCCAGAATTCTCCAGCCAGCTCTGCTGGCTGGAGAATTCTGGGAGTTGAAGTCCACAAGTCTTAAAGTTGCCAAGGTTGGAGACCTCTAATCTAGTCCAAACCCCGCCCCCAAGCAGGAGACCCTACGCCATTTCTGACAGATGGCAGTCCAGGCTCTTCTTGAAAGCCTTCAGTGACGAAGCTCCCACAACTTCTGAAGGCAGCTTTTGTTCCACTGGTTGACTGTTCTCACTGTCAGAAAGTTTCTCCTTATTTCCAGGTTGAATCTCTCCTTGTTCAGTTTCCATTCATTATTCCTTATCTGGCCTTCGGGTGCTTTAGATAATAATTCCTCTCTGTGGCAGCCCGTCAAATACTGGAAGATGCTACCTTGTCTCCCTTGGTCCTTCTCTTCCTTAGACTAACCATGCCTACTTCCTGCAACCGTTCACCGTATGTTTTAGCCTCCAGTCCCCTAATCATCCTGGTTGCCCTTCTCTGTACTTTTTCTAGAGTCTCAACATCTTTTTTTTATAGTGTGGTGACCAAAACTGGATGCAGTACTCTAAGTATGCTCTCACTAAGGCTTTATAGAGTGGTATTAGTACCTCACTTGATCTTGATTGTATCCCTCTGTTAATGCAATTTAGGATTGCATTGGCTTTTTTGGCTGTTGCCACACACTGTTAGCTCATATTTGATCAGTCCACTAAGACTCCAAGATCCATCTCACAGTTACTCAGTTTGCTTGTTGGAAGCCATCTGGGAAGGTCACAAATAACAATCCCAGGACCTCAGGACAGTGCAACCATCATAAATACATGTTGGCTGCCAAAGCACCAGAATTTTGATCATGTAGGGATGCCAGGTCAGTCAAAAGTGCGCAGAGCAATCGGGAGTTCCTTTTTCCAGTGCTGTTGTAACTTTGAATAGTTGCTAAACAAATGGTTGTAGGACAAGGAACACCTGTATAGAAGGAGAAATACTACAGACCCAATTGGTTGGGTTTTGGTTCTGGTTATAATTTTAGGTTTTCATGTTACTCTATCTCAAAGGGTATCTATATCTGTCTGAAAGAGTCCTCCATCTATCAATCCTTTTTAACTAAACAGTTATTTAGACACTTTTAACTGCTCTATAGAGCAGGGGTCTTCAAACTTGGCAGCTTTAAGACTTGTGGACTTCAACTCCCAGAATTCCTGACCTAACATGACTGGAGGAGGAATTCTGGGAGTTGAAGTCCACTGCCTTAAAGTAGCCAAGCTTGAAACATGCTAAGCCAAGGATCTTCAAACTTAGCAAGTTTAAGTCTAGTGGGCTTCAACTCCCAGAATTCCTGAGCTAACATGACTGGAGGAGGAATTCTGGGAGTTGAAGTCCACAAGTCTTCAAGCTGCCAAGGTTGGAGAGCCCTGCTCTATAGAGCACACCCAACTGATGTGGAACTACGTGACTTATTGCATTAGCTTTTTTGCAACATTACAGCGTATGCTGTTCACTTTTAAAAAAAAAAAAGATTTTTACTGACTTCTAAGACACCCCATATGCCATTCATGTTCTTCAGCTGATTTTGGATGACAGCTCCCCAAATTCCCAGCTGCCATGTCAGCAGGGAATTCCGAGAACTATAATCCCCAGAGGAGCATCAGACTGGGGAGGCTGTTGTCCTTCAGCTGAATCTTCATTCTTTGTCCCTTAGTTCATGGCTCTAATTGTCTCTTAAAGCTCAGCAACAATTTCCCCACCCTAAAAGTCAGAGATTGGACAGCCACTTGTCTGGAATGGGCTGCTCCTGCTTGAGATGGGGGTTGGACTAGAAGACCTCCAAGGTCCCTTCCAACTCTGTCATTCTGTGGTAGTGTTATTATAGTATTGTAACCAGTGGTGGGATCCATATTTTTTTTACTACCGGTTCTGTGAGCGTGGCTTGGTGGGCATGGCAGGGGAAGGATACTGTAAAATCTCCAGTCAGAAGTGGGATTTTCTGGTTCTCTGAACTACTCAAAATTTCTGCTACCAGTTCTCCAGAACTGGCCAGAACCTGCTGAATTCACCACCTCTGGTTGTACCTCTGAAACCACTCCAAGAAAATAGGAACTTAGATCAACTTTTTCATCCTCCCAACGTGCTGTGATTGGAACCGCTGGGATATTCTTAAGAGAGCACCTGAGGTTGAGGAAAGAAATCCATCCTGTGTCCTCAACAAGCCTAAACACATTGTTATGATTAATGTCTGGATGTTTTCTCTCCATCCCAAATTTCTCTCTCTGGCTGTTTTGAATTGGGAACATCCAGGAAGAAGGTTCTTTTTTTTTTCCAGATGAAACCACGGTGGACAATTGTTCCCATTGCCCAAGGATTCACATGAGCACTACAAATTGGCAAGGGGGATAGCAGCCTTTTGGGTGGGGAATGGAAATGTTTGCATGGAAAGTCCAAGGGAACAAGCCGTGAGTCGGTGTTACCAGGTAATGAAATCCAGGACCCTCCCACCCTTAAAAATGTCCCGTGCCAGAAAGAAACTTCATTAGATTAGATTAGCGGGGAAAACAAGGGGCGGTGGGTATATTTACTGACATTTGCTGTTGAGTAATTCCCCTTCTTTGTAGCCCCCCACCCACCCCGCAACATACAGCGATTCTGGGAGATCGGGAATGAGCTTTGATTCTCAGCCAGAGAGGGAGAGGAACGTGGGCAGTCTGGCATGGGATTTGGCACTGGGATTTGGCACGGAGTGATACAAAGCATATCTGGCCAAAGTCCTTCCAAATAAAAGTTTTCATAATACTACAAAAAAAAGGGGGGGGGGTGTTTAACGGTGCTGCTTCATTCCCCTCCTTCTGAGCAAAGTTTGGTAAAAGTCTTGGTTCTGAGTCATTCTGTGACCTGGATTTTGACTTCTTAGATGCCTTGGGAGAAATGACCATACTTGGATTCACACATCATGCTAAGCCATAGTTTTGTGAATTATTACACCACCAGGAAGTAGATTTATATAGTATATGGGGAAATCCTTTGAAGACAGTTCCTTTTAAGAAATAATTATAACAGAATAACAGAAGAGTTGGAAGGGACCTTGTAGGTCACCTAGTCCAGTGGTCGCCAACCATTGAGCCGGGGACCACTGGTGATCCGTGAGAAAATTTTGGTGGTCTGCAGAGAAATGTCACTCCCAAGCAATTAATGTGGAGTGTGAAGGATGTGCGTTTGTGTTTATTTTCATGGTCATGATGTACACTGAAGACGGTGTTTGATTTCGTTGTACGAGGTGCAATGACAATAAAGTAAACTAACTAGTGCAGGCTGCATGGGAACACAAGGCTTGTGTCGCTCGCGTTGCAAACAACACAAAGTAGTGAGGGGAGGGGGGAAAGGGTGGAAGGGGGAAGTTGCCCCACTCGCCACACGCGCCTCGCCTGGCCACTGGGCTGCTTCTTTCTGCTTCTTTCTTCTGCTTTCGGCTGTATGCAAGGAAAGCAGCAAAAGTCTTTCTTTCTCTCCCCCAAATTCCGCCAGAAATGAGTCTTTGGGACCCTGCAAGGCCTCCTGCTCCAAGAGGCTCCAAAGACTCATTTCTGGCAGAGTTTGGGGGAAAGAAAGAGACTTCTGCTGCTTCTGCTGCTTTCCTTGCATGAAGCCAAAAGTCTCATTCTCAGTCTCAGTCTCAGTCTTTCCCTCCCTCCCTCTCTCTCTCCCCGAGAATGGAGCTGGAGACGGCATCCTGTGATCCCAAATAAAGAATGAACGTAGGAAAACGGAGTGGAGAATTTTCCTGCAGACTTTTTTGGGGATATTCCCAGGGTCTCTGGTCCATGGGATTTAAAATATGAGTTTCGTGGTCCCTGAGGTCCAAAAGGTTGGTGACCCCTAATCTAGTCCAACCCCCCTGCCAGATCCTTGTGTGCTTTCCCTTCTGCCATTGCCAGGATTAAAATTATGTTGTGAAATGTTCTTGCCTTGTTTGACTAAGATGGATTTGGCAGAGGGGAGGAGGAACTGTGATGTTCATGCTATCAAATAATTGTCTTATATCTTCGATAGATCTCTGTGGCTTTGTCATGTTCCTCCAGAGAGGGAGAATAATTTATGGTCAGCCCAAATAATCCCTATTTTTCTACACAGTAAAGCAGGGGTCTCCAACCTTGGCAACTTTAAGATTTGTGGACTGCAACTCCCAGAGTTCCTCAGCCAGCTTTGCTGGCTGAGGAACTCTGGAAGTTGAAGTCCACAAGTCTTAAAGTTGCCAAGGTTGGAGACCCCTGAAATAAGGGACTGCAGCTCCATCGTGGAAGGCTTGGCGGTAATGATGCATTGACGGTAGCTTTCAAGTTCGTCTCTGTTCAAAAGAAAAACAACTTGCAGCATCAGAAAGTTGCCTGATTCTGAGAGCTGCCCAAGCTGGATGATATGAGCCAGATATGAGCTGACCTGCCCATTGTAAGAGTGATACAAAAAGCAAAACTCTTAATATGTCTGACAAGGAGACCTGAACAGTTTTAGCCATCGGTTTATTTAATCCAAGGAATAGTCATGAAACATTCCTTCTAGGCCTTTTATCCATCTTTGTAACAATTATAATTTTGATTGGATGGATGGATGGATGGATATATGGAGGGATAGATAGAGATACAGGTAGGTAGGTAGGTAGGTAGGTAGGTAGGTAGATAGATAGATAGATAGATAGATAGATAGATAGATATGGATAGAGTTATAGAGATACAGATAGATATATGTTGGTCAGTAGGTAGGTAGGCAGATGGACGGATGGATAGAATTATGGATAAAAGATAGAGATAGAGATAGATAGAGATACAGGTAGGTAGGTAGGTAGATAGACAGACAGACAGATACAGATACAGATACAGTGATAGATAGAGATACAGATAAATATATACAGGTAGGTAGGTAGGTAAATAGATATAGATAGATAGATAGATAGATAGATAGATAGATAGATAGATAGATAGATAGATAAGATAAGATAGATACAGATAGACAGATAAATAGATAAATAGAAAGAGATAGAGTGATAGATAAAGAGTGATAAAGAGTGATAGATAGACAGAAGACAGAAGATAGACGGAAAGACATTTAGTTGTTAGTAACCTTACTTTAAGCATCATTATGAGGGGCAGTCTGGTAAAGTACCAAGCCCCAAACTAGGAGACCACAAATTCTAGTCTCACCAAAGGCACAGAAACCAGCTCAGTGACCTTGGGCCAGTCACTCACATTTAGTCCTAGAAAGCAGGCAATGGAAAACCACTTCCAAAATGTTACCAAGAAAACTGCATGACTTGTCCAGCTAGTTGCCAGGAGTCAAGACTGAGTAGAAGCCATGAGCACGTATACACACACACACACATATGCACACACACACACACACACACACACACACACACACCTCCTCCTCCTTCTCCTCATCATCCTTATATTTCCCCACCACCACCAAAACAAATAGAGGCCAGACTTTGTGACAGTGACAGAGGAGGACAGATTGGATAGTGACTCCACTAGGAAGCAAATTCCAACTCAGTCGTATAGATCTTTGGTCATAGCAGCAACTCTAAGAGAATTTTGAAGAGCTTTGGATCTTAGTTCACCACTCATTCTATCATGTACTGTCTCGAATTGCTTTCTTTTCCGTGGCAGCAGCTGAAAAGCCAGAGGAGAAAAGATTCATTTATAGACAGGACTCTTTTATCTCCCCTTAAGCAGGAACTTTTCATTCTGCTCCTGCATTGTTGTTTGTCTGCAACATGACATAATTAGCATTGGAAAAGTACAAAGGGCAACGAGAGGAGAAGCAGTACATTCATTCTATCTTTATATTGTTTTAAATACTCTCTAGAGCCTCTGCTGGAAAACCATTCCCTTTAAAAGTTAAATTTAAATTAAATAGAATCCTTTATTGGCCAAGTGTGGTTGGACACACAAGGAATTTGTCTTGGTACAAACGCTCTCAGTGTACATAAAAGAAAAGATACATTCGTCAAGAGTCAAGAATGATCAGGTACAACACTTAATAATAGTCATAGGGTACAATAAGAACAGAATAGAATAGAATAGAATAGAATAGAATAGAATAGAATAGAATAGAATAGAATAGAATAGAATAGAATAGAATAGAATCCTTTATTGGCCAAGTGTGGTTGGACACACAAGGAATTTGTCTTGGTACAAACGCTCTCAGTGTCCATAAGAAAAAAGATACATTTGCCAAGAGTCATGAATGATCAGGTACGACACAATAATAGTCATAGGGTACAATAAGAACAGAATAGAATAGAATAGAATAGAATAGAATAGAATAGAATAGAATAGAATAGAATTCTTTATTGCCCAAGTGTGATTGGACACACAAGGAATTTGTCTTGGTGCAAATGCTCTCAGTATACATAAAAGAAAAGATACATTCGTCAAGAGTCAAGAATCATCAGGTACAACACTTAATAATAGTCATAGGGTACAATAAGAATAGAAGAGAAGAGAAGAGAACAGAACAGAACAGAAGAGAACAGAGTAGAATTCTTTATTGGCCAAGTGTGATTGGATACATAAGGAATTTGTCTTGGTACAAACGCTCTCAGTGTACATAAAAGAAAAGATACATTCGTCAAGAGTCAAGAATGATCAGGTACAACACTTAATAATAGTCATAGGATACAATAAGAAGAGAAGAGAAGAGAATAGAAGAGAACAGAAGAGAACAGAATAGAATAGAGTTCTTTATTGGCCAAGTGTGATTGGATACATAAGGAATTTGTCTTGGTGCAAATGTTCTCAGTGGACATAAAAGAAAAGATACATTTGTCAAGAGTCAAGAGTCATCAGGTACAACACTTAATAATAGTCATAGGGTAAAATAAGCAATTGAATCATATTAGGAAACAGCCAATATAAATTGTAAGGATACAAGTGACAAAGTTACAGTCATACAGTCACAAGTGGGAGGGGATGGGTGATAAGGAGTGATAAGAAGATTAACAGTAATAGTAGTGCAGACTTTGTAAATAGCTGGACAGTGTTGAGGGAATTATTTGTTTAGCAGAGTGATGGCATTTGGGAAAAAAACTGTCCTTGTGTCTAGTTGTTCTGGTGTGGTGTATTTAGTATTGAAGCTTCGTTTACTCTATTCTGTGGTCTAACTTTCTCCATCTTAGAAGTCTAGATGCTTAAAATGCTTAAAAGGGACCTAGCTACCCTGAGAGTTGAAATGCCAATGAAAGTCTCAAGTGGGTAGAATGGTTTAATCTACTTGGAGTCATTGGTCTCTTCCAGGGGCATTTCAGCCTTTAGTCTTCAGATCACAGAACTGTAGGAATGTAATACTTCTTTACCCCACTTGAATTCAGGAGAGGAAAGTGGCCTATAGAAGCTGTCTTACCACATTTACACGGAGTTTAGTTATGTATTTTGGGTCCATTACTATGTATGATTCCTAAAAACAGAGCCTTAGAAATGATAGTTGGATGTACGATTGGTCCAAATGGCCTGGTTCAAACATTATTTCAAACCATATTGTGGTTAGCTAGTTTTTGGCTTAGTACATTGGGCAATTCCAATGATTATGGCTTGCAAACTGCTTTAAAGCAGGGGTCTTCAAACTTGGCAGCTTTAAGACTTGTGGACTTCAACTCCCAGAATTCCTCCTCCAGTCATGTTAGCTCAGGAATTCTGGGAGTTGAAGTCCACAAGTCTTAAAGCTGCCAAGTTTGAAGACCCCTGCTTTAAAGCTTGATGTGTTGTATGGATATAGTAAGGTGTGATTTGTTCATGAAACCATGGCAAAAAACATAGTGAATGCATCAAACCGTTTTCCTTATTTTCCCAGGCTGTTCTTTAATAAGAAAGGTGTCAGGTCTTCTGCAAAATTAGATTTTCTCAGCTTCAGAGGTTTGGGCATGACAGCCAATTTACAATCATCTGTGAAATTTGAATCTCTAACAAAGAGTTGTGTGAATAGGTAAAATAAATAAATAAACTGCAGCAGTCTGTTGGTCTGGTATCCTCTATCACACTTGCAGGTGAAGATTCTGTTAGGACATGTCGCTTTTTTATTTGGTTTATAAATAATATATCATCTTTTGGGTACTGTGCCCTGCCATCTTGTAATAGCATCTCCAGATCAGATTCCAAGTGCGTAGGTTCCCTTGCTCCTTGTCCCCCTCCCTTCTTCCTTCCTTCCCTTCTTTTCCTTCCTTTTCTTCTTCCCCTTCCCTTCTTTTCCCCCCCCTCCTTCCCCTTCCTTTGCCTTCTTTTCCCTTCCCTTTTCCCTTCTCTTCCCTCCTCTTGCCTTGTTTTCCTTTCCCCTTCTCTTCCCTTCCCTTCCCCTTTCCCTTGTCTTCCTTCTCTCCCCTCCTCCTGCCTTGTTTTCCTTCCCCTTCCCTTCTTTCCAATCCCTTCCCTTTCTCCTTTCCCTCCCTCCCTTCCTTCC